>NC_059354.1:32587500-34045000 GCF_019703515.2 Myxocyprinus asiaticus
CAGGGAGTTACTGTGTCCTCCTCCAGTCTGCTCTGAAAGAGAGGAGCCAAGCAGAGGAGAGGGAAGGCACAACTCCGTCTACGTAACCCTCTCCTGTCTCTGACTGCTAGCTTTCACCTAACAAAAAAGCATGGTTTTCTTCTCCCCTGACCATGTTTGAATTTCACTTTAAAAACACACATAGATGTCATTTATGGTGGGGACAGTAGGGACATGTCCTCATCACTTTTTTAAAAATAGCTTATGGAAAGGATTTATCTAATACAGAGGGAGCATCTTCGTTTCTTAAGCAGGATTTTTATTTTCGTTAGTGTGTGATAAAATGAGTGGCGGTCTGGCGCTGGAATTTGTATTGTGGTCGTTGTGATTATAATCAGTTACAGAAAACAGCAGTGGCACACACACCTCTCCAACTCACACTCTAATCTATCACATTTGCTCGGATCGATATCCATTCTAGTGAAATCACAAAACAAAATGCAGATGTTCCCCATTTCTGATATACACTCACAGAGCACTTTAACACCTGTACATCTACTTATTCATGCAATTATCTAATCAGCCAATCATGTGACAGCAGTGCAATGCATAAAATCAAGCAGATACGGGTCAGGAGCTTCAGTTAATGTTCACATCAACCATCAGAATGTGGACAAATTTTATCTCAATGATTTTGACCATGGCATAATTTTGGTGCCTGATGGGCTGGTTTGAGTATTTCTGCAACTGCTGATCTCCTGGGATTTTCATTCACAACAGTCTCTAAAGTTTACTCAGAATGGTGCCAAAAAAAACAACAAAAAAAAACATTCAGTGAATGGTAGTTCTGTGGACGGAAACGCCTTATTGATGAGAGAGGTCAACGGAGAATGGCCAGACTGGTTTGAGCTGACAGAAAGGCTACGGTAAATCAGATAACCCCTCTGTAGAATGGTAGTGAGCAGAATAGCATCTGAGAATGCACAAAATGTCAAACCTTGAGGCAGATGGGCTACAACAGCAGAAGACCATGTTGGGCACTTTATCAGCACCATAGTGTTCCTAATAAATGTAATGAATGATAGTGAGACAAACAGACCCAAGAGCAGTGGAACAGTTCAAAGGATTTATTAACAGTAATAGTTAGCAGTCACTGGGTTGAGGAATGTAGAAAATCCCGACACCGGCTGCAGCAGCGGGAAGCGATCTCCAATGGCATGCTCATCGTAGTAGCTCAAAGGGAAATCCGTGAAGAGTGTGTTCGTAGGAAGAGTGTGTGCGTTGTGGAAGTCAGGAACATATTCGTAGAATCGTCCGTTGAAGCTTAGTGAGATGCAGAACAACGGCCATCAGAGATGAGCGAACTTAACTCCCGATACACAGGCAGAGAGTAGGTATCCTCCATAGAAGACCAGCTGACACACATCAATACTGGAAGGCAGCCACACACCCAACACGCGGGCAACCAACAGATACACGAGACAGGACCAACTAGGCAGAGAGAGTGTGGTTAGTACTCAACATCAAACAACAATCTAGCAAAGATACTGAGAAAACGATGGGCTTCAGAAGGGAATGAATTAGAGGAGAACAGGTGTTGCTCGGCACGCTAATCAGTGGCATGATCAGCGTTCCCCCGGGAACAATCAATGTTTCCATGGAAATGCCAATCATGCATGCCGGCCGTGCCTGCGAGACATGAGGGAGAGAAAATGACAAAACATACAAAACAAACTGACAAACTCACTGGAGCCACGAAAATAAAATGCTTGGTGAGTGTACATCCACTGACGTACAATGGCAATTTTGGTTTATTAAAATAAAAAAGTTAGATTAGGGCGGATTAGAACCTGGAACCCCTTGTATTTAAAGTGAAGTCAATGGGGTCAAAAAATGTCAAGCTCCAAAAAGGACATAATGGCAGCATAAAGGTAATCCATACAAGTAGACTGCAGATGTTAAGATAGTGATAAATAAGTTAGATTTGCGTCTGTTTCTCACCCAAAACCAATCGTATCACTTCAGAAGACATGGATTACCTCTATGCTGCTTTTATGTCCTTTTTGGAGCTTGAAAGGTTTGGACTCCATTGACTTGCATTGTATGAAATACATCCTTTCTCCAACAAAATATCTTAGTTTGTGAAAGTCATATAGTTTAAGTTTGAGACAGTATAAAGGTGAGTAAATGATAAGAGAATTTTCATTTTTGGGTGAACTATTCCTTTAAGTTGCTCATCCATGCATTCATCCACTGACCTACAAAAGTATTTGGACTGACAGTTGCAGATTTATTAATGAATTTAAATCGGCCAAAAAGTAAAGCATTTTCTTAAACACTAGTGTGTTGATGGAATTTTGGAGCTTTGGATAGCTAGATAATGAACAAGGTTGGTGTGGAGAGCCGGCTAATATGCTTACAGCACCAACTCAGAAGAACATAGTGGGTAGATTTGAACATGATCTCCAAGACATCACATCATGTAGGCTGAAGATATTGTGAGGAGAGACCCTCATAACTCACTTTGTGCCTCAACAGGAAGTAGACTTGTTTTTATTGCGCCTCCGTGTCCTTTAATGTGTAAGATGAAAGCAAAATGCACCAGTGGTGTTTTCCTTATCTTATTATGGCTTGCTAATTCATATTAAGGGAAAAAAGGAAAACATAAACACTTTGTTGTTGGAGTGCTTTTAGATTTCATTCATTAATAGCACCTTATTTATGCACTTCCCGAAATCCCCAAAAAAGACAGTCCCCCACTGTGCCTTTGTATGGTGTTTTCATTGTCAATGACAAGCCTGGTTTTCCTCTATGTGCAAACACTATTATTTTACTGCAATATTTCTGCATGCTCATAATATACAGATTTTTTATTTAACAAACTGTTGCCTTTCTCTTTTTGTAACAACCTCTAACAAAAGCCATATGTAGAGCTGGCTTTTTCTTTTTCAGCCTGTATCACACAGATGCATCTTTAGCATTTGGATTGCTATTGCTGCTGTGTGACAATTTATTTAGACTCCTGTTTGTTGCAGCATACAGGAGGCAGCAAGTTCGAGGTGCAAGTCCATGGACTGCTAATGAGACTTGATCTGCAGTCTGTGGTGTGCCAAGTCTGGCTTCTTTAATACTGTATCAAAGGCCCTATCAAAGGGATAATTTACTCCAGCAGTTTGCCTCTGAGGAATGCTGTTTGTCATTTTGCATTCTACAGGAGACTTTTCTGGTGTTATGGAAAACACAACAAAATGAAATCTGTATAAATGTTCAAAATCTTTAGAAATGTATACATCTTTGTAATCTTTATAAAATAGCATCTGCTATTTTATTTTATTTGGTTAATTTCTACCCCTACATGTTACCCACAGTTTTGTTCTCATGGGTTGGGCATACTTCCTTTGTATGCAATGGAGTGTACACCAACCAATGACTGCAGTATCAAGCAATATGGATTAACTCTGTATGTCGTTGCTTGGTCATGATTGCAGTGTAGCCTTTACACTTGGGTGAATCTCAAAGGGATCTATGTTTGATGGACAGTGCAGAGCCAACAATTTCTCCTTGGGAGGTGAGGCCAGTGTTAGCAGATCAAAAGTGAATTCTTTACCCTTCATTTTTTTTTGTGTCATTTACCTTGACCCTCACTGCCAGAAGCACAATTCTGACTTTAATGGTTGTGCTCATACCCATTTTGTGTGAAGAGACAGAGATATTCACTCTGGGTGCTTCCTGAAAATCATAGCAGCCATTTAAGAGGACAAGAGGACTTTGTTTCTTGGTTTGCTGCAAGAAGGAGGCAGTGGAATTGTGTCGCTGTATTACACAAGACAAAAGAACCTCTAAACTAATGTGTCTAGTTTAAGTCCCTTATATAGTAATGTAATCTACTATATATAATACTGAATAATGATTTTTTTACAGTGACTTAAATGGTTCCAGCCAACACTATTGTTTTGTTTTACCTATGAGACTGGGATGTTATTAGCTTTGATATGCTAGTTTACTCCTAAAAGTTGACAGATAAACACATTTAAAGTCGGTATGAAACAGAAGTAACGACTGATTTTACTTCCTTATTGTGATGTATTCCGAGTGAAACGGCTTATCAAACAAGAAGAAAATGTAAGGCTGGGACTTGAGTTCATCCATTAGTTGTTGATTGTATTGTGAAAAGTGGGCGTTGCATAACGGAATGAAGGAGGCAGATCTGAATGTGAGTTTAGTTTGCAGTTCGTCCTCTCAGTTCGTGCCAGAAGCCAGTTACTGGGGAAATTGAGCAGCGATCTCAACACACTAATGATCTAATGACAACATTAATACATAACCAGCCCATAAACACACACAACACATCAAGGTTTTTGCTTATGTCATGGCTGTAGACGTTGAGAAGTGAGCGAGTAAAAGATTACAATATTACAACGTTTTGAATCACAATACACTAAATTTAATGGAAAAAAGAACATTTACTTGTGCTGTACATGCCAAGATACCTCCAAAAGATGCCTGCATTAAAAAATATTAATAAACTCCGGCCACTTTCTCCACTCCGAAGTGTTCACCTCTAGCAGCATTAACGCATTAAATGCCTTGAACACAACCACAAATTCTTAGTTTTTCCATCTTTATGTGAATTCAAGCCAGCAGGCCCGCAACCAAGGTAGTTTAGGATAGGGAACAGGGTTTTGTTAGGGAAACAGCTGAACAAACAACTCTTCATTTCTGCATTAGCTGCTCTGAAGCCAGGTTTGTTTACATGACAGACTCTTAAAGGGGAGGAGTAAAACTGACTAGCACTTGCATACGTCAGTCACCGGAAGAGCAAGTTATGACATTTTGATTAAAAATTATGAGGTCAAAACATTTCATAAATAGCAAAAAATGCATGGATGAATCGTTCACAATAACACCAGTAACATGCATTAATAAAATAAATAGTGTCCATTTTTATTTCATGCCGACTTTAAAATATACAGTATTTATCTTTCAGGAAAATGTACCAAAATATTGATGATAGGGGAATATATATTATAATTATATTATAATATAATTTTATCATTTAAATACAATTCTCTCTACAATGAGAATGTCTCTCCCTCTAATACCATTTGCCACCGACTATCAGTAGCAAGTTGCAAATCGTGCTTTTTTGGGATTTGTGTCAGAAACATCTGCTTTTGGCTATTTAATAACAATAAATAAATAAGGCTTGTTGATACAGTATGTCATGCCATCCTGGATTACTCATTGTGATTATATGGAAACTGTGGAACGTCATCTTACAATGAAACAAACATTGCGGTCAAAATTGCAGGCAAAAGGGATTCATAAGATACTAGAAATTTATTTTGGCTAAAAAACAAGATGGACAACATAAAAGAGCTGTCTTTCTTTTTTGTTTTGTTTTTAAGCTACAGGAGTTGATAATATATAGTACATAGATAATTCAGTATTTATGTATATTTTGAACCTATAATGGTACTCCACAATCTAGATGGCAGTAATGCACCAAAAGATGGTTTACAAACTGCCATAACCTCAAGAAGAAGATATGTCCCACCCCAATTTCTTGTTTCAAAAGGTAAAATTAATAAAAATAAGAAGAATAAAAAAGGTAAAAAAAAAAAAAAAAATTGTTTTAAGGAATTTTAAAAACAGACCTATTATCCTATTATCATAAGTTGTACTGATATTATGGACATCTGAATTTTATTGCTATTATGGTTACATCATTATTCCTTTCTTACCATAACATCATATGATGTTGTAGACGCTTAACTAACAGATCTTTAAAACGACTCCATATTGTCTAAAGGGTATTTGCATTTAAAGTATTTCCAATGTTTCTTGTCTGTTGCTGTAGGCCTGAGTGGAATTTGGATAATGTGATAGGCTGGTGGTGTTGTGGTGACCCAGAGATAGTGTGGCTGAGCTGTTCTACATGGAACAGACCTGTAGGTTTTCAACCATTTACTGACCACAGAATATGTGGGAAATGATTCTGAATCTTCTTGACTAATACGACTTAAACATACTATGTGTAGGAGACACTGCTGCCATGGATGAGGTGTGCGGTCGACTCTCTAGGAATTCGCCCAGCCAAGGTAAGCCTGAGTTTGACTATTAATCAATGTTGGGCAAGCAACTCAAAAGTAGCAAGCTGAGTTGCCAACTACTCTACAGAAAAATAACTAAGCTTAGCTGAAGCCTACTCTTTAGAGAATGTGACACTACGCTACTTTTATAAATATAAAATTTTAGATAGTAATTTCAAATGTAATTTGATGTAAAACGTGTTTATCAGAATATATATATATATATATATATATATATATATATATATATATATATATATATATATATATATATAACTCAGAAAAAAAGAAACATCCCTTTTTCAGGACACTGTATTTTAAAGATAATTTTGTAAAAATCCAAATAACTTTACAGATCTTTATTGTAAAGTGTTTAAAAAATGTTTTCTATGCTTGTTCAATGAACCATAAACAATTAATGAACATGCACTTGTGGAACGGTCGTTAAGACACTAACAGCTTACAGATGGTAGGCAATTAAGGTCACAGTTATAAAAACTTAGGACACTAAAGAGACCTTTCTACTGACTATGAAAAACACCAAAAGAAAGATGCCCAGGGTCCCTGCTCATCTGCGTGAACGTGCCTTAGGCATGCTGCATGGAGGCACGAGGACTGCAGATGTGGCCAGGGCAATAAATTGCAATGTCCGTACTGTGAGACCCCTAAGACAGTGTTACAGGGAGACGGGAAGCACAGCTGATCGTCCTCGCGGTGGCAGACCACGTGTAACAACACCTGCACAGGGTCGGTACATCCGAATATCACACCTGTGGGACAGGTACAGGATGGCAACAACAACTGCCCAAGTTAAACCAGGAATGCACAATCCCTCCATCAGTGCTCAGACTGTCCGCAATAGGCTGAGAGAGGCTGGACTGTGGGCTTGTAGGCCTGTTGTAAGGCAGGTCCTTACCAGACATCACCGGCAACAACGTCGCCTATAGGCACAATCCCACCTTCGCTGGACCAGACAGGACTGGCAAAAAGTGCTCTTCACTGACGAATCACGGTTTTGTCTCAACAGGGGTGATGGTCAGACTCGCATTTATTTGTCGAAGGAATGAGCTTACACCAAGGACAGTACTCTGGAGCGGGATCAGTTTGGAGGTGGAGGGTCCGTCATGGTCTGGGGTGGTGTGTCGCAGCATCATTGGACTGAGCTTGTTGTCATTGCAGGCAATCTCAACGCTGTGCGTTACAAGGAAGACATCATCCTCCCTCATGTGGTACCCTTCCTGCAGGCTCATCCTGACATGACCCTCCAGCATGACTATGCCACCAGCCATTCTGCTCGTTCTATGCGTGATTTCCTGCAAGACAGGAATGTCATTGTTCTGCCATGGCCAACGAAGAGCCCAGATCTCAATCCCATTGAGCATGTTTGGGACCTGTTGGATCGGAGGGTGAGGGCTAGGGCCATTCCCCCCATAAATGTCCGGGAACTTGCAAGTGCCTTGGTGGAAGAGTGTGGTAACATCTCACTGCAAGAACTGGCAAAGCTGGTGCAGTCCATAAGGAGGAGATGATTTTGTGGGATCAGCTAGACTGTAAGGTGCGTGAGAAGTGCCCGACAAGACAGCCACATCTATGGCAAGTGCTACAGGAAGCGTGGGGTGAAATTTCACCTAAGTATCTGGACAAACTGACAGCTAGAATGCCAAGGATCTGCAAAGCTGTCATTACTGCACGGGGAGGATTTTTTGATGAGATCTCTTTTAAGTAGTTTAAAAAGTTCTGACTTTTTTTTTCAAATTGTAGTGTGTGTGTGTGTGTGTGTGTGTGATATATATATATATATATATATATACACACACACACACACACACACACATACAAAAGTTTTGAAACACTCATTCTTTATTATATGTTTTTATTTTTATTTTTATTTATTTTTTATTTTTTATTTTTTTTATTTTAGAATAATAGTAAAGTCATCAAAACTATGGAATAACATAAATGGAACTATGGGAATTATGTTGTGACTAAACAAAATCCAAAATAAATCAAAACTGTGTTATATTTTAGCATCTTCAAAGTAGCAACCCTTTGCCTAGATGTACTCTTGACATTTTCTCAACCAACTTCTTGAGGTATCACCCTGGGATGCTTTTTAAACAGTATTGATGGAGTTCCTATCTATGTTGGGCACTTATTGGCTACTTTTCTTTATTATTTGGTCCAAGTCATCCATTTCCAAGTTTATTTTTTTTAAATTAAATTTTAGTTTTATAATGAAATAAATTAATATGGTGGCACAATTTATTTTTGTCTACAAAACTAATTTCAAACATTTCAGTCAAGTGTTTCAAAACTTTTGACTGGTAGTGTATATATTTATATTATATGTATTGATATTACGCACATCTGAATTTTCTTGCTATTATGGTTACATCATTATTGCTTTCTTACCATAACATCATATGTTATATCATAACAAGGCAGCTTTTGTTCATTTCAGTGCTTTTATCTACTGTTAGTTTTTTCCTTGGGATGGAAATTTGTTTACCTGCAGTTAATAAAAGTTATTTGCAGCTGGTGAAAACTTAATTAAAACATTGCTGGCAAATGATAAGATGCATTTGTAAGTAAATAACCAGTCCAGTATTCTTTTGTTCTCTGTGTTCTGAAGTATTACTTTATTTACCGTACATTTAATTTACTTAAATTCGATTTCAGTCGAACAAAACAATAATTTGTCTTTTTAAAAATGTATAAACATTAGTTCAACTGAGATTGTACTAGTCCAGTTGTTGCGAAGTCGGAATAAGAGATAATGTGATTGTGGCTCGGGTTTGTCCAGCAAGTAAACACATTAATCGGACCACAATTGTCCTCGGCATTGTGCGCATACACATGGGCGATGTGAGGTGTATTTAACTGTTCCTCAGCTGATGAACTTACTTCAAATGTACGATTATGCATTGTGTAATGTAGGACTTTACTGGTTGTTTAGATCAGTGTTACTATCAGAAATAATTAATAATTATTTCTTTAGTTATTAATTAATATTTAAATTAATTAATTGAATCTAACTCATTAAAACCTCATATGGGGCTCCAGTAAACATAGTGCACTACGTTTAGGAGCAAGTTTGGTTATTAGCAATAATTAATAATTATCAAAGATAATTATTAATTATTAAAATCAATAGAACATTGATGAGAATCAATGTTAGCTTTTTTTTAATCCTTTAAATCAACAATTATCAAAGAAAATCGTTAATTGTTAACATCGATGAAACATTAATTAAAATTAACACTAGCTTATTGATAATTCAAATTCAACAATCATCAAAGATAATTATCAATTATCAAAAATCAACAGAATATTAATAAGGATTAACATTGAAGGGGCACCACCCTGGAATCAGGGACTAATAACCAGATAGTATAACAGTCTCAATACTAGATTGTTTTCTTAGGAAAATCGACATCCGAAGAATATCGATTTTCGGGGGAAAAAAAAAAAACAATGAATGAAGGCTTGAATCCGAGCACTGACATCCCATCAGCATGACATAGGCATATGCAAAACAAACCAAAACACTTCTCTTTGTAATATAAACAAAGTTTATTTATGCAGTAATATCAATTAATAATTCATAAAATGCAGTCAATAAACTTCTGACTTACAACTACAAACTAAACAGTGATATGATTAGATATGGAAATCAAAATAATCCTATAACACATGAGGGTGTTTGTGTGTGTGTGTGTGTGTGTGTGTGTGTGTGGTTAGTACGAGAGAGAGAGAGAGAGAGAGAGAGAGAGAGAGAGAATTAAGTGATGGCCCTAAAGCCGATTTCGCGATCGTGGGAGAGAAAGCAGCTGTTAGTTTATCGCTCAGAGACGCGGTGGACGGCTCGTAAAAGTCCCGCGTTCTTTGACTCTTTAGTGGATAAACTCAGTTTGCCGGTCTCACCCGCGATGGCGAAAATGCACAACAGTCCAATTTGGTTGGACCACACAGCAAAACAAATTTGTGATAATTAATACCCTGAGTATTAATAATGAGCGGACATGGCGGTCCGTAAACTGTACAAGCAAAAATCTTGAAACACAAGAATAACACACTATAATATTCTATCTCTGCCCAGACGTAAACCTCTTACTTGAATCGCATGAGGATGCAGAATGTGTGTTCATCCGTCCTTTAATTCCGACCCGGTTCCTTGAGGCTCGGGTGATGACGGGAGGCCGTTTCCTCGCTCTGTCGGTGGGCGTACGGCTGACTGTTTCTCGGCGATCTGGCGGAGAAATCAGAAATGTCGACTTGATTGAAGATGGAAGAGAAATCTTTAATCTCTTCACTTCTGCAGGCAAACGGATGAAGATGCGGATTGCTCAGCGGTCTCCTTCGGATCCGTTAGAGTGTTCGGTTGAACACAGAGTAATCTCGTCCAGTGAGATGGAGATTGTATGGCCACAGTTTTAAGTCGGACGTTACTTCCTTGTGCCACGAGGTTGCACCTGAGAGAAGCGATGAGCTACATCTATACTCGGCGAACAAAGTTGCTGGAAGCAAATCCCGGAAGCATTTCAGAGGTATTTCTACTCCTGATGATGTCATGGTTTGAGGGACATTCTGTTGTGTGCCTCATCCAATAGGAGTTGAGAGTTCGATCCTTTAGTGAGCAAGGCTTCATGGGATTTGTAGTCTGTTTTGGACTCCCTTTGTTTGATTTTGGCATGATTTTTATCAGTAAGATTTACGACTTGGTGTGTGGGGGCTGAGTTAGGTTTTACGACTGTGTAAGGCCTGCCTTTGTCTTCTATCTGAATACATGAGGCCCAACAGTAATATATACTTGGAGAGACAGATGAAGCTTGTTGCTTGACTACACAAAAACCCTCTGTAATCAGTTATAACTGTGCATGTAAAAGGTACTAAATGTGAGAAACTGCTCATTTCATTCTAATTCAGTGCATGAGTAAGCTGTTCAAATAAATTCAAGTCATTTTTTATTTATATTGCGCTTTCTAAAACATACATTGTTTCAAAGTAGCTTTACAGAAAATTTTGCTGTAACAGAAAATTATGCTATAATGTTTGTAATGTCTTAAAGTCCTCATTTTGGGGTTTAAATTAATAACATGATTGAAAATCATGCCTTAAAAAAACAGACCATTTTGCTTACTTGTTTGATCGATTAATTTAAAAGAACCGAATTTTAAAAAAGTAACGTTGTAGTATTTGTAAACGCAACCCTGCTCAATTCATGGCTTTGCTACTGAAAAGCTACATGATTTAGAAATTAGCAATGCTACATCTTCACTAGTCGCTACTGAGAAATATTTAAACTGATAGCTTTGCTATTTGTAGCAATACTGCTGCCCAACAATGCTACTAAGTTTGTTTTTTTTTAAACAAGGAGTAAAAATATGTGCAATTGCAATCCAGACTGATTTCACAGTCAGATCAGAAACAGTAGGTTGATTTTTTTTTTTTTTTTTTTTTAAATCGGTTTGTGCTTACTGAAATTCTAAAGCAGTAAGAGTTGTTGGTCAATATTGGCACATGTGAGCTACATTTGCCTGGTGTAATGTCAACAGAGGAGAGCCAAAAGCAAGTTGTGAAGTGAATTGTTTTTAGCTGTACAGGCAGTAATACAGTGAAGAGGAATGCATCTTTTATAAACTGTACCCCCCATCTCAAGCCCCAAACCTAAACCTAACCATCAGTGGAGTAAAAATATATTGTTTGAGGGAAAAATGGAACCTCTGAATCGCACTCATGACTGTATAAGCAAATGCAATTTCTTCCTTGTTTCAATGCAGTATTCAAACCCGGAACTCCCATGCTGCTAACGTGTCATGCATTTGGTCGTGCCACAGGGAAGGTATACAAGCTTGAGCTGATGCAAACATGTCTGATAGGAGATGGCACATGATGGTGAATCAGCATAATATGGCTGATCCTAGGGTGCCGGAAGAATCTGAAACAATATGCCAACCTCCCGTGTGATCATGTTGTACATTCAGGTGTGGAGAGGCTTCTAAACATATGGTCCTATGATTACAATCTGTTTTTTATCAAATTATGTTTTTTGTTTGTTTGTTTGTTTGTTTTTGTCACATTAGAATCAAATTGAAGAAAACTTTGAGGGAAAAAGATAGCTGCTGATGAATTCTTAATGTTGGTGATTCAAGTCGGACCTACAGTACCTAAGTCAAACTGAAGTCAAATTTAAAAGATATCTGACCTCGTATAAGGAGTCCCAGATACTAGGTGTCTGACTCAGGCACAAAACAATTATATCACTGTGGTTCAAATTCCTGTTGTGAAGGGCTGGTGGAAATTGGGACGAAATAGTTGGAACAGGTTCTAATTAACAAATCTAATATGATTTAGCTGATTAACAACACAATGAAATGTGCACAGACTTGCATTCATTAGCCTGACTGAAAATTATCTCTTATTTTTTCTTTGTATGAAAGCGAGAAAATGGGAGAATTTAGCACCACTTAGCAAATCAAATGGCCATATGTCTTCTGTGGATAGAGTGAAAATGCTACAGAGAAATGAATTCACGTCTTGTCCAAATTATAGAGTTTTCAATACTGCTTTTATATTTTTGGTCAATTGCTATTTGTTGCCATCACAATTACATGATAATGGTGACATTTTCCTTATCCGTTCATTTCCAATATTCTTATAATGTTGTGGCGCATTTGTCATCCCTGCATGCTTATAAATATCTTAGTGCATTCAGCATTCACGCTTAATTATCGGAATCCATTTCAGGTCATCTTAAATGACTAATTTCTCTTTAACATTTGGCATTCAGTAAATAGAGCTGATGGAGCTGAGACTGCTAAGATAATGAAGTACTGTGGGATTTGACTTCCGGGTCGGCCAGGGCAGGCTGGAGTAAGTTCAGCCCAGATCAGGGAACTGCAGTGTTGGAGAGGGCCGCTGTGGCAGGTGCCTGTGTCAGCAGTACTGCCGGCCAAGTGGAGAGGTCAATCTCGCACCTCCAGCAGGTGGGACACAGGCTTGCAATAATGATGCTTACAGTGAGATAGCTGCAGTGTCAGGAGGGGAGGAAAGCATTGAGTCAGGTGTATCCTCCAGCTCTGAGATTTCCACAGGAAGACAACATTGGTAACAGGCTTCTAAATTATGAATGCATCGTTGAAGAAGTTCCCTTTCATGGAACTCGAGCTGCACATGATCACTATGGGACACTGTCTGAGTGTCACGTGGTCTGAAGCCCTTATACAATCACACCAATTTATTGGCTGATGGCACTTAAGTGATGCCTCCTAGGGAGCTACGTCACGGGCTCCATATAGGCGCTCGCTTTTACGCCGTTTAGTCAGATTTTCTGTTCTTCAGTGCACGAATTGTCAGTGCACGAAAAGCCCGTGTTTGTTTCTAGCAACTCGCGTCAAAGCGAGGATTATTTTTCTCCCTTTTGAGTGGCAAACATGTAAGGACATTGTTGACACAGTGTAAATTTCAGAGTAATTTCAATGTGTTTTTTTCCCCAAACATTACAAGGGACCGACAAGGACAACAGCGCTTCGTTGAAGCTCGCAATTTCTCACCACGAGGAGTTATCCACACTTGTTCCAGTTCTACGGCTATCCAGATTTGGAACTCCGTGTGCTGGAGCCGTTTGGGATTTTGGTTTTGTGTCTGAGAACGGACACCAGAATCCTCCTCGTGTTTGTGCCCTCCCCATGAGCGAAAGCATGAGTCTCGTCTGACATGCTCAGAGGCCTAGCTCGACAGCCATTTTCTGACAAACAATGTGTGTGAGAGACCATGAGCGTCGTCAGCTGTCGCCATTAAAAAACGCTGTATGAGAGAATTCATCATTGGATGGTAAGGAAACAAAATGGGCTTCTTTGTCCCCATTGTATTTTTCTGTGTCATTCTGGGAGAATGCACATGAATAAGGCAATGGAGGAGCAGCCTCGGCCACTCTCTCCCTTCCCCGTTCGAAGCACTGCTCACGCCAGAGGAGATCATGTATGAACCGGTGAGCTTGGCCACAGACACAGGGGGCTGGAATAAGAGAATATTCCCCAACTAAGTGATGGCAAACCAACACACGGAGTGCTTTGTCGGTGCCATTATTCTCTCTGCATTCTATCAGGAGATGCGAGGTATTTTAACACGTTTTTCTGTTGCCCATTTTGTGGATAACACGGGCGTTCTGGCGAGAGAAGAGATGTGCACTTCTATGAAATGAATTAATGAAATACACTTTATTGTCCCGAAGGGAAATTTGTCTTGGACTCATGGTGTGTACACATACACAATGACTTGACGTTTAAATCCAATCATAAATAAGAAAAAATAAATAATTGAACATTAATACGAATAAGAATAATTGAACAATAAATAACTAAAATATATTACAATGCATCATATTCAAAATATATATGTATATATATATATATATATATATATATATATAACACATCATTATACAGGCCCAACAATAAATTATGAACCCTTATCCATCCATATCAAGTACACATCATAAGTGTGTGTGTATTACATTCACTTGCTATTTAACAAGATTATACCTACACACTTGTAACCTGTACTGCCTACCAGAGGGCAACAACTCATACTCTGAATATAATGTGTGTGATGGATCAGATAATATCTTATGTGCTTCCCTAAGAACAGACTGCTTATATAATAACTCAATGGAATGGTATTCCCTTTTCCTATAATCTTCATAGCCATTTTTACTAGGCGAGCAAGCTTTGCTTTTACTTGAACTGTAAGGTTACCAAACCATACAGTAAGTCCATATCGTATTATGCTTTCAATTATAGCCTGGTAAAATAAAAACATATCTTTCTGATCCACTCCATAAACTCTAAGTCTACGCAGAAAATACAACCTCTGCTGCACACGAGAGCATAGTCTGTCCACATGAGACCACCAGCAAAAAGTAAATTATCTATGTGAACACCAAGATACTTAGGAACACACCTCTGTGATGGGTTCATCATGCATAAACACTGGTGAGTGGTTCCCTGCTGACCTGGGTTCAAGAATTATCTCCTCAGTTTTTTTTTACATTTTAAAATAAGGTAATTGGAATCAAACCAATCTACAAACTTTTCTACCCGAGTAATAAACTGAGGGATTCATGTCATCATTTAGAAGGCTGAGTATAGCAGTATCATTTGAAAATTTCACTATGACGTTATTGGATCACAACTTGAACATTCATTAGTGTACATTGTAAAGAGAATTGGAGAGCTAACACAGCACTGTGGAATACCTGTGCTTATCTTTCACACGTCAGATACAGAATGGTTAACTCTTACCTGCTGAGTTTGATTAGTCAAAAAAGAAAAATACCATTTAATTAAAAAGAGATTCACACTCAACTGTTTCAGTCTTTGAATTAAAAAAGTAGGCTTAATAGTGTTATAAGCTGAACTAAAATCAACAAATAACAGGCGTTCATAGGCCTTGGGACTCTCCAGATTAGTGATGGTATTAATAGCGTCTTCTGCACTATGACCCTGTTTATAAGCAAATCGAAGAGGATCTAGGGCTGAGTTTAAATCTGTCTTTAACATAGACACCATAAATCTTTCAAAACATTTCATAACACAAGATGTCAAAGCTACTGGCCTGTAATCGTTATTCTCAATTGGACATGGTTTCTTTGGTAAAGGAACAATAACAGATTTATTTCCAAAGAGCAGGTATAATATGAGATTCCATTGATTGTTGAAAAATAGGACATCATGCAGGAGTGAAAGTGGAGATGCCATCAGGTCCTGTAGACTTTTTTTTGTACTCATTTTACTGAAAAGTGAACAAACCTTCTTTGGGTCAACTATCACTCTTGAGAGAAGTGTCCTCAATTAAAACAGAAGCAAAAATATCCTTGCATTCTTGAGCGGACAGCAGACAGTGCAGCTTGCACTGGGGGACGAACATTGAGAGATTGCATCCCGAATTCAGCCTCTGTCTCCGTGATCAAGGGTCTTGAGACATGCATAACAGAATTCGATGTTCAACAAGTACAAGTGTACACAAAACACAGTCACACAAGCACCACATGCTGTCCCCCCATAGGAATGCTGGGGCCATTGTGGCTGACCAGCTTGTTCCCAATATCCCCCATTTTCACACACTCTTCACTGCTCAAAAAGTCCTGCGTATCAAACCTTAGATAGAAGTCATTTAATTAATTTGCTTTCTTCAGATAATCGTTAGTAATGAGACGCTTTTTGTATTCACATTGATCATGAGATTTATCAAGTCCTATCACTTTTTGGGATTTATAGAAATAAAACTCTGTTCCAAAATCTCCTTTTGTATTGTCCTGGCTTCTCTCAGCATTCCATTAAGTTCTTTTTGTACCAATCTCAGTCCCACCCAGTCATGAACCTGTTAATACAGTCTTTAATTTATTTTGTAATGTATGGCTTATTGTTGGAGTACACAATTACAGACTTTTTTCCCGGTACATTATCCATACAAAACTTGATATATTCAGTGACTGTATCAGTGGCCTCACGAATACCCAAGTTGTGGAAGACATCCCAATCCGTGCACAGAAAACATCCATTGAGTGTCTCTATGCTTTCGTCTGACCACACGGACACAGTCTTAACCCCTGGTTTTCTGCTTTTAAAAACAGTCTTATAAATTGGGATTAAATGGATCATGTTGTGGTCAGAATTGGACAGTGGAGGTTTTGGCTTAGCAATGTAAGCATTTTTTATATTGTCATAACATTTATCTAAAATCTTCTTGTAACGTGTTTCACACTTGACATACTGTTCAAATCCAGGGAGCACTAATTATAGTTTACATTGATTAAAATCTCTTAAAATAAAAACCAGAGCGCCAGGTGTCTTTTGTAGTTGATGAATTGGACTGCTGCTTTCACAGCATTTCTTTCAGGGGGCACATATGCCACACATATAATAATATTCCTGAAACCTTTTGGGAGATAAAAAGGTCTTAAGGACAAACTGAGTAGTTCCGAATCGGGGATACATACTGTCTCCCGTACCGTATATTGTCTACACCAGTCGTCACTGATATACACACAGAGATCCCTCCTCTCCTCTTCCCAGTTGTCTCCATTCTGACCGAATGAAAGAGGGAAAATCCCTCCAGTTTAATTAGGGAATCAGGAATATTCTGGTGTAGCCAGGTTTCTGTTAGCACCACAATACTAGACTCGCAGTACTCATAGCACATCCTGGTGTTTATGAGAAGCTCCTCAGTCCTCTTGCTCAATGATCGGACATTCCCAAAAACAACCGATTGAAGTGGCTGTCTGTTGCCTCTCCTCCGAACGTGTTGTCGTATTCCCCTTCTTTTGCCTCTCTTTCATAGATGCTTGTGGCAAAACAGATGGGTTCTCACTGTCTCGGAGAAGTCTACAGTTGAAATCATTCCTTTCGAATGCAGTGACAACAATGTATCTCTGGTGTAGGTGAGCGGTGGCAAGCACCTGTCCTCCCTGCTCTTTGGTGATGCATGACATCCTTTAAAAAATTCACAAATGAACAGCACGAGGAGAAAATTTTTTGCACAGGTCACCATGGTATCAAATGACCAGCAAGCCAATAGTTCATAAAATAAAGTCCAAAAAAAAAAAAAAAAAGAATCACCAAGGTAAATTCCAAGTTAAATTCCAAACGCACAATCAGTGTAGTAGCAGCACCTGAGTCCGGGTCGCCAGCAGAGCAGCGCCACTGAAGTGTGTCTCTCAGCTCGATTTTTCGATGGCAGCATGGATGTCGCTCTTTTCAGACAGCTGTTGGATCTACACACGATGGTTTTGCAGTCCAACCAAGCGCATTGCGTTAGGAATACCTTTGAGTTCACTGGTTCTGTTTGGATTTTCCCTCAATTTCCCCCTTGCGGTTCGTGCTGGGGAACGAGTTGGTCAAGGCGATGCTTTTATTGGCGAGGGTGATGGACAACGAATTTTGTGCCTCGTTCTACAAATCGAGGTTAGCAAATGCTCCCTCCCACATGTATCGCGTCTCACAGACAAGTGCTTGGGGTTCGTATCAGCGCCATTCAGAGGGCTGCAGTCTTCTGACCAGCCGAAGCCCGCTAAAGTATTTAGTGATGAAGCAGAGTTCACTATTGAGTCAAGTTTGCCGTTCTTCACACCTCGAATGCTCGAAGTTGTGTCTGAATAACTTAAAAAAAATAATGTTGAGCATTCTCAACTAAATTTTCTATCCGCTGTGCAAAAGCACTTTGTCTCAAGTACAACACATTGTTCCCCCATCATATGCTTGGACCACTTTAGTGTCTAACCCGTTTTTCAGTACACCAGTTTAGCTCAGTTTCCCCCATAATTTACGCTGGCGGACGAGCATTCAATATTTTCATCTTGAGTTTTGCCTCTGTCTCCATGACTAAGGGTCTCGGAGCATGCGGAATATAATTCCATGTACAATAAAAATAAGTCTACACACGAGCCTGATGGGCTTGCTGTGTAATGAAGGGTGAGCCCCCCATTCATTGAATGAAATTGGACAGTATAAATGTATAATTTCTCCCTTGTTTGCCCTTCGATCAGTATTGGGATGAGTTCGCCATTGTACACGCCTCAAAAGCCTGACAACCAGAATATAGTTCAGTTTCCCCCTGCAGCTTGCACTGGAGAATGAACATTGAGAGATTGCATCCCGAATTCAGCCTCTGTCTCCATGATCAAGGGTCTCGAGACATGCATAACAGAATTCGATGTTCAACAAGTACAAGTGTACACAAAACACAGTCACACAAGCACCACATGCTGTCCCCCCATAGGAATGCTGGGGCCATTGTGGCTGACCAGCTTGTTCCCAATATCCCCCATGTTCACACACTCTTCACTGCTCAAAATGCCTGGGAAGGGATTTTATCAATGAACGTCCCTGCTGTATACACACTTTGGGGTGGATTTTATACATGCCTAGATATAATAAAGGCAATTCTCCCAACATTCTTCCCTGTTCAACATGCCAGTGAAGATGTTTTGTTCCATAAGCTTCCTTGCTGTATACACACTTCAGGGTGATTTTTTATGCATGCTTAGATTTAATAAAGGCAATTCTCCCTACATTCTTCCCTGTTCAATATGCCAGGGAAGTTGTTTTATTCCATGAGCGTCCCTGCTGTAGACACTTCTTCAGGGTGTTTTTTATACAGTACATGCCTGGATATAATACAGGCAAAACATTATTTACTATCATTCAATCAGCTACAGGGGTCTCCTTCCACTGTGCCGCTGATTGTAGAACATTCGGCAAAAGTAAGCCAAGAGCACCATCTAGTGGTTACACTTTGCACTACAGGAGAAAGCCATGCATTTATTCCTCTGTCTGCCCAACTAGCAGCTTGGCAGCAGTTGCAAAATGTTTCGAAATGGGTAATTCGAATGATAAAGCATGGTTATATCACGGCGGCTTGCATCCCATTCTGGATTTGAGTTGTTTGAATTTTGCTCTAATGAAATTTCAATTCTGAATGTTGATGCAGAAACAAATGTCACAAGTTTAGCCAGGGGACTGGTTTGTGACAGTAGTTTAGAAGGACACTTATTTCCATATTCAGATTGCGTCGAAGCACTGGGGCTTCCTCAAATTCACTTTTGGGGGCCCTTCCATTTGGACTTACTCTGGCAACACGCACTTTCACAAAATGCATGGTTGCAGCTCTCACGCCCTTGAGGCTTCAAGACATCTGCGTTTGAATTATCTCAGTGATTGTTTTTTTTTTGTTAGCTCACTCAGACAGTCTGGCTGCCCAACACCAAGATGTCGCTCTCAAGCATTTGAGAAATCTAGGGCTGCGAGTGAACCTAGACAAGAGTGTCCTGTTGCCAAGGCAACAGAAAATGTTTCTAGTTATGGAGCTAGACACGCAGGCGATGCAGGCACACCTGTCTCCAGCTCACATTCTGTCATTACGCTAGTATCTAGCGATGTTCAGATGTGTTCTCCCTGCGAGAACATTTCACAGGCTTTTGGGACTCCTGATCGCGGTGTCTGCTATAATTCCCCTGGGCTTGCTGCATGCAAGACTCAAAGTGACTTCAACCACTGAGGCATGCACTTCGTAACCCTTCAGAGTGACGTGTGGGTGCTACCAGGCTCTGTTGCCATGGAAACTGACCCATTTTCTGATATCGGGCGTTCCATTGGAACAGGTGTGTCGCCGCTAAGTGGTAATGACAGGTGCCTCTTCCGTAGGTTGGGGCACTGTATATGCCAGCAGCTGGATTGACATTGTCTGGAGATGTTCACAGTGCTGCTCATGCCATGCTGAGACTGGCACATCGCATCCTTCTGTGGCACAGAACAATGTACTGTCTCTACGAGCCGTACATGTTCCAGGCTGGTTGAATTTAGGGGTGGATCTCCTGTCCAGATAGGGTCTGTTACCTGGAGAATGGGCATCACATCCTTAGATTGTGGAACAAATCTGGAGGAAGTTCGGAAGAGAGTCTGTGATTTGCATGCCCTGTCGATCAGTCCCTTGTGTATGGATTTTGCACCAGGGTGTTCAAGGGTTGTGTTAAAAGCTCATTTGGGCTATTTGCCCAAGGTTATTTCTACGTTATTTCGCTTGCAGACTTAATTTTCAGGCTTTCTCTCCTCCCCCATTTGAGTCAGAGGAGCATGAAAGGTTACATATGCTTTGCCCAGTTTGGGCACTGTGAGTTTATGTTGACCGTACTAGCCATAAGTCAGAACAGTTGTTTGTGTGCTTTGGTGGGCGCAACAGAGGTGTTTCGGTGTCCAAGCAAAGACTGTCTCATTGGCTTATTGATGCAATTTTGAGTACGCGGTTTACTTTCGCTTTCGGGTATTCGAGCCCATTCTACGAGTATCTGGTGTGTCCTTGGAGGACATTTGTATGATGGCAGGGTGGTCCTTTCCACATAAATTTGTTAGATTTTATCATCTGGACGAGAGTTTGACTCCTGCTTCCCAGGTTCTCTCTGCTGGAACAGGAGTAAATTTTTAATTCCTTTTAATTAGACGCTTTAGCTCGCTTGTGCACCGCTGTATGCTTTGCCACATGGGTTAGGGAGTTGGCAGCTACTGTTCTGTCAATGTATTTTGTTCCCATAGCGATCATGCACAGCTTGAGTTCCACGAAAGGGAACGTCTCGGTTACGTATGTAAACTTGGTTCCCTGAGGGGAACGAGATGCTGTGTAGCTGGCCATACACTCTAGCAGCTGCATAGGCTCGTGGTTTTTGCAGAAAATCTGACTCAATGGTGCGAAAGCAAGCTCCTTTATGGAGCCCGTGACATAGCTCACTAGGGGATCAGGGAATCATAAGCGCCATCAGCCAATAAATTGGCACGATTGTAAAAGGGCTTCAGACTATGTGACACTCGGACGGTGTCCCATAGCAATCATACGCAGCGTCTTGTTCCCCTTAGGGAACCAAGGTTACATATGCAACCGAGAAGTTGTTGGGTCAGCGAAGAACTGCATTTGCTGTAATTGTTGTAGGCAGTTGTTTATCTGCTTTGGAGAAAGAATCTATTTATACTGCATAAAACACTGCTTGTTTCTTATGAAGCACAAAGAGAATTACATTTCTACAATTAAAATGATTATAAAAATAATGAAATTAATTAGTCATTTGATATAATTTGATTAATGCACATGTGTGGGTGCAGCATATGTATGCATGTTTGCATGCATACCTGTACATAAAATACAGGAGTGTATGTTTATATCTTGCTGAACCTAACCTAAGCTGGTTTAAGCTGGTCTAGCTAGTCTCCCAGCCTGGCCAAGCTGTTCTTCAACTGTCCTAGCTGGTGTTTAGCTGGTCGGCAAGCTGACAAATGCCCAAAACCCAACTAAAATCATCAAACTATGCCTGCCTAACCAGGCTGGCAGACCAGCTAAGACGAGCAGACCAGCTTAGGCTGGTTTAAGCTGTTAGAGAGTCTATGCCTTTTCTGAGATTGCCAGAACAACATCATGCTGTAAGTGTGTACAGAGAGTTGGCAGAAGTTGTAAATATAAATGTTGCCGAATGCATTTGAAGAATCAGGTCAAGAAGGCTTCTTAATGACACTGAACTCTCTTGATATTAGGACACCCAAATTGACATAAAACAGTTTTTTTAGGGCTTTCTTCCAGATGTATAATGCAAAGTTTTATATCACATTGTATTATCACCTTAAGGTGCCAACACAATTTACGCTACATCAGAGAACACCGTGAATCCATGTATTTCAAAGGAATTGTGCATCACAAGGATTTAGAAGGAAAAACGCAAGGGTTCGTGAAAATGATGCTACATCATGCAATCAATAGAACATTTTAGCTTTTGCTGCTTCACACTCTGACGTAACTAAACCTCTGTTGACCAAAGAGAATTTCAGAGAAACTGTTCCAGTTCTTTTTTTTTTTCTTTTTTTTTTCTTTTTATTTATTTATTTTTTTTTTTTATCTAATTAAATGTCACATTTTTCGTAGTAATAGTTGTAATACTCTGCCTTTTTATTTTTTTAAACTTCTGTTTAAAACCTTTATGTAACCTTAGTGCTCTGAGTAATACTTGATTTATATTTCTTATCTAGAGTTAATATAGCAGCCTATTTGAGCATTTTAAGAGCAGCCCCTGTGGCCGTTCTTACTCACTCTGTGGTCTTATTTCAGAAATCTGACTCACGGCAGGTCTAACAGTGCGATCACCTCACCTCGTCTCTCTCCACACCTCTTTGTCCTTCTGCTCTCGTCTGTGTGGTAATGGATGAATGCAAGGAGGAATAATTTATTCTGGATATTTAACACCACTGATGACTCTTTGCAACAGATCATCGGCTGTTGTGTGTGTGATTTCATATAGCAGAATGTGTTGGAGAGTAATAAACAGAGAAAGAGAATATGTGAGCATGAGCCATTTAGCTTGAATTAGCTTGAATTTACATGCATGTCTGACTGTGCATGTATATGTATATATTATATAGAGACTTGAACATGTAAAAGTCAAAACAGCTATTCCATTCCACCTGCTTATTACATTCAAAAACAGATTGCACCTTTTATTTTGGTGGATGCCTTATCCAGTTCTGGAGAAGGTTAAAAGAGACGAATGAAGAGAGTCTCGATGTGAATACGCTTGTCTTTAATGCTATGTAGCAATAAAGTACAAATGACTAAAGATTCAGCAGAGTTACTGTGTGTCAACATTCAAAATTTAATAATAAATACTAATATTAATCTAAAAAACAAAAACAAAAAACAAACAAAACAAAAAACAAACAAACCTGATTTAACTTAAGCTTAATTTTTTACTATTCTTACCAAGTTTAATTAAGTTAAAATTACTCTCTAAACCATAAAGTTGTCATTAATTAAAACAATCAAGTGGTCCTAATTAAACAGTACTTGATATGTCACATTTTGGAATCATAATTCAAATATATAAACATTCTTTAAACTTTGGCTTTAAGTACTACTTGCAGCTTTGTGGAATACCCTTGCTCTTGAATAAATTATGGATGTTTGGTCAAAACAAGGGAACTTATGTAGAAATATAGTAAATGTTATTACAAATTAATGTAGTTTTAATTCTTACGAATATTGTTGTTGTTTTGTTGTAGCTAGTTGATAGTTGTGATTTGTCTAAAGTCACCATTAGAGTGATTAGTGTTACCTCTGGTGAAGTTGCTCCTGTTAAATTTAAGTAATTCTTCTCTACTCAAATGTACTTTACAAAAGTGCAGATTTATGTGCATTAAGATGTCCTAAGGGGAATCCAGTGTGCTAAATAGCTAACCTAGTGTCCTGTATTAATTTATCTTATACTGTATCAGACGTGCTATACCTCAATTTAAATAATTAAATAAAAACATTGATACTGTTATGATTCACTGTTGTCTGCCTTGTGTTTTGCCTCTGGCATCTGTTCCTCCCGGACTACACTTCCCATAATTCCCTGCCCTCATTACTGCCAGCTGTCCTAGATTGTTTTCACCTGTCTTTCATTTACTCATTACCCCTTGTGTATATAATGTCCTGTTGTTTGCTTAGTCTTTGTTAGTTGTTATGTGTTTTGACCTCCTGTGTATGACCAGTACCCTTTGTGGATGTTTCCTTTGTTCCTGTGTTTTCCCATCATGGATGTTTCTTTTGTTCCTGTGTTTACCCCATTATTTTGTACTTTGTTTATTTTATTACATACTGTTTTGCTGCACCTAGATCCAGCTCTCGTGACTTCCTTCCAAACGTTACAGATACATTAATCACAGATGAGACAACTTTACTTGTAACTAGTTATCTGTACTTAATTAAGTTCAATTTACTTGAGCTAAATAAGTATGTTTATTTAGAGCATGCAAACTGATTAGATGGTCAACTAATTCGATTTTACAGTGTGTAGAATTGACAGAAATGATCCAGTGGATGCTAAATAGTACAAATTGACAGAACAGATCCTCCCTAACCTAAATTTTCTGAAAACTGTGTACCAAAATTTTGAAGCTGTAAGACGCACATAAAGGAATCATTAAATTAATCCATATGACTCCATTGGTTGAATCCACATCTTTTGTAGCAAAATCATTCGAGTTATGACCCAAAATGTGATTTTTGTTTGTTTTATTTGTTTTGTTTGAGTCAAATTAATGAAACCGGAAGTCGCTACGATGTTCTGGTACAGAGATATGTGATTTGTTACTTGGTTGCTAGGGTAACCCCATTTGGTTGCTAGGAAGTTACTAAGATGATACTCAAAAGGCTTTTTGCTACCCTGAGTCCAGTGAACGAAAACGGAAGTCTCTACATTGTTCTGGTAGAGATATGTGATTTGTTACTTGGTTGCTAGGGTAACCCCATCTGGTTGCTATGCAGTCACCAATGTGATACTCAAAAGGCTCCTTGCTACCCTGAGTCAAACGAACAAAACCAGAAGACTATACATTGTTCTGTTGCAGAGATATGTGATTTGTTACTTGGTTGATAGGGTAACCCCATCTGGTTGCTAGATAGTTACCAAGGTAATACTCAAAAGGCTCCTTGTTACCCTGAGTCAAATGAACGAAGTCGGAAGTCTCTACAATTTTCTGGTGTAGAGATATATGATTTGTTAACTGGTTGCTAGGGTAACCCCATCTGGTTGCTACACAGCTACCAAGGTGATACAAAAAAGGCTCCTTGCTACCCTGAGACAAATTAATGAAACTGGAAGTTGCAACGTTGTTCTGGTGCAGAGATATGTGATTTATTACTTGGTTGCTAGGGTAACCCCATATGGTTGCTAAGCAGTTACCAAGGTGATACTCAAAAAGGCTCCTTGCTACCCTGAGTCAAATGAACGATGCTGGAAGTATCTACAATGTTCTGGTGCAGTGATATGTGATTTGTTACATGGTTGTTAGTTTGCTAGGCAGTTAGCAAGGTGATACTCAAAAGGCTCCTTGCTATTCTGAGTCAAATGTACAAATCCAGAAGTCTCTATGTTACTCTGGTGCAGAGATATGTAATTTGTTACTTGGTTGCTAGGGTAACCCCATCTTGTTGCTAGGCATTTACCAAGGTGATACTCAAAAGGCTCCTTGCTACCCTGAGTCAAATGAAATAAATCAGAAGTATCTACGATGTTCTGGTGCAGAGATATGTGATTTGTTACTTGGTTGCTAGGGTAACCCCACCTTGTTGCTAGGCAGTTACCAAGGTGATACTCAAAAGGCTCCTTGCTACCCTGAGTCAAATGAAATAAATCGGAAGTATCTACGATGTTCTGGTGCGGAGATATTTGATTTGTTACATGGTTGCTAGGGTAACACGATCTTGTTGCTAGGCAGTTACCAAGGTGATACTCAAAAGGCTCCTTGCTACCCTTAGTCCATTGAATGAAACCAAAAGTCACTATGACATTCTGATCCTGAGATCCCATTTAAGCATTTTGAATGGAATTCAAATAGGAATGGAATTTTGCTAGGGTGCTCTAACTGGTTGATAGGGTGTGGATAAGTAGTTTCCATGATGATACCTGAAGTCTGATTGCTCACCCAAGTATAAGAAGCCAACTGTCATTTTTCTAGGACATTCTGATCCAAAGATATCACTCTCAGCCTTTTTGAATGGAAGTCAATGGAGTTTGGTTGCTATGGTGCTCTAAATGGTTGCTAGGGCGTGACTAAGTAGTTTTTTAAGTGGATACATGAAGTCTGATTACTCACCCAAGTATAAGAAGCCACTTGTCATTTCTTTAAGACATTCTGATCCAAAGATATCACTCTCAGCCTTTTTGAATGGAAGTCAAAGAGGTTTGGTTTCTAGGGTGCTCTAAATGGTTGCTAGGGCATGGCTAAGTAGTTTCCAGGATGATACCTGAAGTCTGATTGCTCACCCAAGTATAACAAACCAACTGTCATTTCTCTAGGACATTCTGATTCAGAGATATCACTCTCAGCCTTTTTGAATGGAAATCAGTGGGTTTTGGATGTTAGGGTGCTCTAAATGGTTGATAGGGCGTGGCTAAGTAGTTTTTCAAGTGGATACATGAAGTCTGATTTCTCACCCAAGTAAAACAAGCAAACTGTCATTTTTCTAGGACATTCTGATCCAAAGAAATCATTCTCAGCCATTTTGAATGGAAGTCAACGGGGTTTGCTTGCTAGCATGCTCTAAATGGTTGCTAGGGCGTGGCTAAGTAGTTTCTATGATGATACCTGAAGTCTGATTGCTCACCCAAGTAAAACAAGCAAACTGTCATTTCTCTAGGACATTCTGATCGAAAGATTTCACTCTCAGCCAGTTTGAATGGAAGTCAATGGGGTTTGGTTGCTAGGGTGCTCTAAATGGTTGCTAGGGCATGGCTAAGTAGTTTCCATGATGATACCTGAAGTCTAATTGCTTACCCAAGTAAAACAAGCCAACTGTCAATTCTGTAGGACATTCTGATCCAAAGATATCACTCTCAGCCATTTTGAATGGAAGTCAGTAGGGCTGGTTGCTAGGGTGCTCTAAATGGTTGTTAGGGCATGGCTAAGTCGTTTCCATGATGATACCTTAAATCTTTTTGCTTGTTTTTTTTTTTTTCAAATGTTTTTAGAATGAAAGAAACATGAGCACGGATTTTACGCTTGTGCAGCTACAAAATAATGAACGAATCACTCTCTGAGACTACTCATTATTCAGAGTCATATAAAAGATTAGTTCAAAATTAACGAATCATTCAATAACGACCCATCACTAGGAACACATTATAAATTAATATCACTTAAACGTGATGTAGTAATTTGACACTGTGACGTGTCACACTACTACTGCACCCACAGTACTAACTTAACTGCTCCGTATTCTTACCTGTTCTCTCGCAAGTGATGGAAGTCCCACGAAGTCACGAATTGAAGACGATCCAACTTCATGTGGCTCTTCAGTGGCCTTTCCCATACTCGACAGCCTGAAGTCTTTTTTGCATAACTTACAACAAGCCCAATGTACATTGCTTGAGTCTGGCAAGAGCCAACCATAATAAAGTGTCAATGTCCAGCTATGCTGGATTGAATGTACACTGACCAGGCATGATAGTTACTAAACCATGACCATTACTAAGGTTCAAATTAGCCAATTAACAAAAATGAGCACACAAAATCAACTGAATCTGAGCATGAAAATGTAACTATTTTTTTTTTTTTTTTTAATTCATCCACGGCAGTGGTAGTTGTAAAATGGTGAGGGAGGGAGACTCCACTGTTAACACTAATTCAAGCTAGAAGGCAGCTGTACTGTCAGTCACACAGCCCTTTCAGTCAAGGGTGGTTTGTGTCCTGCCTGTGGGATATATTACAAATATCATTATAGACTTTAATGACTTTTTTATAATTTGTACAAATCGCATACACATTCCATTTTTAATTTCAGGCACTTTTAAGCACTTTTCTACAAAACAAGCCGATTTTCCAGGTTTTCCAGACCTTAAATTTCAAAAAAGCAAAATTCAAGCACTTTAAGGACCTTGTGTGAACACCGTTATAACCTTTCTTCATTAAGCAGATGCTTTTATCCAAGCAACTGACAAACAGAAGCTATTCTTCCAAAGGAGAAATTAAGAATAAAAAAGCTGTTAATTTAATAATTTATTTTTCTGATTTACAAGGAGTGGCTGAATGACAAAATATTTCAGAATTAACTGATAGTACTTTTTGAAGACATTTCTTGTTGTGTGGCTCCCTCTGTTGGACAAAAAGTACAACAGCCTATTTATGTACAATTACAGCATTATTACAGTTGTAAAAAAATTGGCCGTTTGGAGCAATGCTGGGCAGTGGCATTGGGCCCAATCCGCCGTCCCTTTTGGAGGTGAAGCAATAAATTGCTCCAGTACCACCAGGTCGATCACAGCTACAACATCACGTTGCTCAGCCAGCAACCACCTCTGACAGGCATCCCGGAGCTGTTGTGTGAAGGCAAACAGGCAGCCGTGCTCACCAATGGTCAGTGAGTGGAAGTGTCGGCGCTGCTGCTCGGGTGTCCGGCTGAACCGTTGCAGGATAGCTTTCCTCAAATTGGCGTACACCAGGAGGTTCTCCATTGGCAACTGCTGCGCCATGAGTTGGGCTTCCCCGGACAACAGTGGTATTAACCGGGTGCTTGGCCATCCCCAGGTCCCTGCCATCCGCTCAAAGAGCTCCAGGAAGGCCTTCAGATCATCTTGGGGGCCCATCTTGACTAACGGAACATGGGGCGGGGCAGTCACGGGGTCTGGGGTCACAGCGGCAGCACCCTCCTGGTGCAGCAAGCTCCGGAGCACCTGCCGGTTCTACGTTTTGGCCTGGAGAAATGCAATAAATCGCTGCTCCTGTTCGGTGCACAACTCAAGGAGGGCCTGATGTTGTGTCTGGTGGATGCTGCGAGGGTCTTGAAAATGTCCTCCAGAGGTGAGGCATCCATGGTGGCTTTCTTCCTCCCTTAAATCCCAGGTTTTTGGCACCAGTGTAAAAGGTCTCTTCTTAATGGAAAGGAGGAAGCAGGAGTCTGCAAATTCAACACAAACCATATTTATTTTTATAAAAAAACAAACTCGCTATTTCTTATGTTATAGCTCTGCCAAATTGCTGAAAATTGGCATGTTACCTCAAAAATCTTATCAGAAAGTTTGGATAAGTTTGAATTTTTCACTCACAAGATACAGGCCAATTAGTAATTACAGGCCACACCCAAAAACATATTCGCTTATATCTTTAAAACGATTTGACATATAAAAATGTTGATAATTTTTTGTCAGGAGGGTCTGCAGATATATACCAAGGTTTGTGTGAATGGGACAAACGACCTTGGACGAGTTCGAAAAAGTAGGTTTTTCAAAAAAATCTAAATGGTAGAAAAGATTTCATGTGGAAATAAAAATCCATGTGATCATATCCTTTAAGGGCACTAATGGATTTGGAGAAACAAAAAAATATATATTCTAGCCTATACAGTTCCGAAGTTATTAGCAAAAATGAAAATTAGCTTATTATAGTGCCACCATGTGGCTGATTCTCACATAATTTTATATACAGCTTCCTGTAGAGACCCTCCTAGTATATAATAAGTTTCAGGACCATCAGCCATTCAAAATTCATGTTATTATGTGCTGAAATTTGGCTGCTGGCGGCCATTTTTGTTAATTTGTCGAATCGATTTTTTAAGAATATGTTAGTATTTGAACCAAAGACCCATATTTAATTTTAGCGTTGTCGCTCAAATGGCTGCAAAGTTATAACAGTTTTTTAGTTGTGGCGCCCCCAGGGGTGGAATTGTACAAAACTTTGCTGACATCTTCTAAACGTCCTGTTGACTATGTGTCCTAAGTTTGGTTACGTTTGGAGTTTGCGTTGAGTAGATATTGATCAATTACTCAAATCACGTTTAACCGAAGGAATTATATTGTTAATATCTTTGGAAATATTTTATGTATCAAAATTCTTTTGATAGCTTTTTTTCAGGGGGGTCTGCAGATGATGTATACCAAATTTCTTGCTGATCGGACTAAAAAATTCAAAATGGTGGAAATTTTCAGACGGAAATGAAATCGGAGATATACATTTTGTAGGGCTTGACTCAAGGAATCAGTCTGACGGATGGGTGTGTGGGTACCTGAGTAGTGGGTGCGATTTGGAACCATCCTACCAAGTTTGGAATCTCTACGACTACAGTCTCTGATGCCCAGACACTTTTAGGACAGAAAAAAATAATAAGAATTAAAATAAGAAGAAAATCGGAACAAATACAATAGGGTTCCTGCACCTTTGGTGCTTGGACCCCTAATTATAGTCTGTACAGTAATGAAGGTCTGGCATGTGATCCTCCAAATTGTGACAATAACAAATTTGTTAGTACCTATGATAATTATGCCATTTGGGGTTATGGGGTTATTCGAAGGTAATCCGGTTGAGTGAAATTCAAATCGAGGTAGTCTGTATTTTAAGGGAATAAGTAAGTTAAATGAGACTGAGCTGATAGTAGGGGTCCTCAGCAGGCCGTCCCTAACATATCGGGCATGGCTTACTCATCAGAGTAGGATGGGGGCTTCACCTTATAAAACATAAAATGTTATCATCAACATTCAGTCTAACGGTGGTGTAATGTACTACAGATATGCACTGATATTCGTTGAATTTTGTTAAAATCAGCATTCTTGTCCTTTCTATCCATTTCTCTTTCTCTTGGGGTCTGACTGGGGTCTGTATTTCTCTTCTCCGATTCCTTTGCATCTATTCTCAAATGTACTCAAGGAGGGATACCTCCTCCCTGGCCTTCCATTTTCTCTGAGATCAGGAGTATTTGCTGGCCCCATCTGATCCTTTCAGTACACTTGGGTTTAATGTCTGGCCAGTGTTTTTCAAGCAGCAGGTAGTCACAGGAAAACTATTCTAGGGTCATCACTCTTTTGCGTCACTGTTATTCACACACAGATGGAGACCTTTGAACTTTGACAGAGGTCGTTTGAAAATTATTCGTTTATACATTTCTGTTTAGTTGGATATTTTGAAAAAGGGAACAATCTTAGGACAGATTTTAGAGCGAAAGAAGGAAAAAAATTCTGGATTTTCTTTCCCTGTGTGAGATTTTTTTTTTTTTTACATCTATTTAGGGCCTCTTTGAATTACACGGCTCTCTTGCATGTTATACTGTTTTGATACTGAGCATTTTAAAGTAAAAGGGGACTTAAATACACAAAAATGTCATTGTTGCTTGAGCAAAGAATGATTTTGTCTTCTAGGCAGGTTTGATCTTTTTTTTTTTTTTTACATGCTGTATTAGATTATTAGCAAGATGCCTCTGACAGTCTATGGGAAGGCTACACTAACAGCACAAAGATAATATGCTTTACTTGATGCCATTTTCATGTATAATATAGAAATATAATTTGTGACTCCATATTTCTTAAAATAATTTGGACTGGATAGTGCAACACTGTTATCTTGGCAAAGGGGATACTCTGAAGAATGTTGAGAGAAGAGAGAAATATAGGATAATATAGGAAACATCTGAAGAAATATAATTGTTGTGGACAAATCTTTAGATCATTAGTGTTCTTTTACATCAAAGCCAAGCTAAAAAAAAACATTTAAACTTGCTGTGGTAATGTGACAGGCAGAGTTACAATCTTGTAATAGGCCAATGGGAGGTTAAAATCTGTGAAATGGGCAAAAGCAACAAACTCTTTTGAACTATGAATCTTGAATTTGGTAATGGAACAAATTCAACAATATTGCCATTAGGGGTGTAAATCTGATGTTTCATCACAATACGATCTTGAATCGATTCTCTTGGCCTGCGATCCAATATTTGCCGATACTTCAAAGTCTGCCACGATACGATTCGATTCAGGGGCCTGCGATCAATATTCTGATATTATGTGCCTATTTTACACAATCAGTTACATTTTTTTTTTTTTTTTTTGCCCTCAAATGCAACCAAAATATAATTTGATTATTTTATTCAGCTCTCTGTATACAAACTGGGACATCCACAAAAATAAGGTACTTAAGATGTTGAAAAAAATTATACAGATAAATAATGTAAAAAATAAAATCACGCACAAGTGATCATCACTGGTTTGATGGCAGCTAATTTTTCAGTTTAGTCCAATTCAAAATACTTTCATGTACTTACCCATGACTTGTTTCCAACTATCCGTGCTATCCGTGGTTTTCTTGGCTACAACTTCCACAGTTGTAATGAAACATTATGTTACAGTTAAATGGGATAAATCTTAGTAAGGGTGTTGATGTGTAGATGTATAAAGTCTTATAACTGATGCTGGAGCTGAGCAGGAGTTTCTCTTTCCCTCGTTAGTGTTGTTCAGAATGTCGCCATTGTCAAGATGTTTCACATGGTTGAACTACTCCAAGGTACTTTAAAATAGCAAATTCTCATGTAAAATTAAAATGGTCGCATGTGCAGCGATATCGATGGAAGCCGAACTAATTGCACATGTGAGCCGCTCTGCATTTGTCACAAGAGCTCACATTTTAAGGAGTGCCCGGTTGATGAGCTCGCACGGATCCTGTCAATGGAGCTCGCATTTTGTGGGAAGCCCGTTTGACACGTGCGGACGCCGCATGGATAGCAGAACACAATTTGGCTTCAAAGACCACGCACACATCCGTGTTCCACATGAAAAGCATATTTAATGCTCATAAAGTCAAATTCATGTAATAAGGTTGCTTCATTGCCTGACGGAAATGCGTACGGACGTGGCTGACATGAGAGTATTTAAATAAAAATACATCTTAAAAAAAATGTCTATATCAATATTTACGCATTGCATCGATAACATTGGATCGTTGGTCATTGGATTGATGCACTGATCCTGATCGATGGACCGTTACACCCCTAATTGCCATCATCCATATCATCCATATCATCTATGAGTTGTACAATTAGTAGCAGCAAAAATTGTTCGATTCAATTTGTGCATACTATATCATGACCCATTCTACACCATCAAGCTCTTTTTTCTATAGGGTGGTCCCTTCTTTGCTTTGTAATGACCGAGTATCTACTTCAGGGTGGGCATTAGGCTAGCTTCATACCTCATTTGATGTAAGGCCTGGTGATGTGATCAGTTGCTTGAGTGAAGTTGCCGGAGTCTTTCATGAGGCGTCTGCTCACAGAAGGAGGTAAGGACAGCTCTGGAGGCTCAGACCTGTATGTTTTCATGATGTTTGTCTCTCAAGCGACTTCAGAACAGTGCTTAGGTTCACAATCAGGAGATGGAAGGTTCCATAGATCATTTACAGTATCTAGTTATGGTGAAGCAGGCTTTGGTAGACAAATATATGGCTGACACCAGCACCAGACAGAGACTTATGATCACCAGGTAGCTGTGTACGGATTAAACTTAAAACATTACACTTGTAGCTTGTATTTTTTTTTTTTTTTTTTTTTTTTTTTAGCATGTAGCACAAGTGGATTTCTGACATCTGCCTGTATTTCCAACCAAAAATAAATCTGCTTTTGACTGGGTCAACTTTTTTGTTGTTGTTGGATGGCTCCACCTGGACATAAACATGATTGTACGCTCACAGAAGGGTTTGGCAGCTTGTGGAAAGTTGATCTCGTCTGTTGATATTGTTTAGCCATGTTGCCCTAATGCTGAGATTAATGCTGGAGATTATTTTGCACTTGAGCTTGAAATATTTATTCTAAGTGGACAGCAGTGAAAAACTGATACACCCACCACCCCTCTCTCTCTCAAATAGTATCAATGTGCAGTGTGCATCATGCATTGTGTCCAGGGTTTGAAATTAACTTTTTGGCTCACTGGCCACTGTGGCTAGTAGTATTCCAAGGTCACTAGCCACTCAGCATTTTCACTACCCAAAATCCCCCACCTCGCAAAAACTGATAAATGTAACTGGAGACTGTAACTGCATGAATTTGTTTGGACATTTAATTTAAACAAGGATGATATGAGTTCAGCAGGACACAGGCCTAATGGTTTTACCCTTTAAAGCCTGAGCCCAAAATTCTGAAAATTCCATTCTGTGCCAGAATATGATATTGATATCCATATTCATACAGTGCATCCAGAAAGTATTCAGAGTGCTTCACTTTTTCCACATTTTGTTATGTTACAGCCTTATTCCAAAATGGATTAAATTCATTATTTTCCTCAAAATTCTACAAACAATACCCCATAATGACAATGTGAAAGAAGTTTGTTTGAAATCTTTGCAAATTTATCAAAAATAAAAAAACGAAAAAATCACATGTACATAAGTATTCACAACCTTTGCCATGACACTCAAAATTGAGCTCAGGTGCATCCTGTTTCCACTGATCATCCTTGAGATGTTTCTACAACTTGATTGGAGTCCACCTGTGGTAGATTCAGTTGATTGGACATGATTTGGAAAGGCACACACCTGTTTATATAAGGTCCCACAGTTAACAGTGCATATCAGAGCACAAACCAAGCCATGAAGTCCAAGGAATTGTCTGTAGACCTCCGAGACAGGATTGTATCGAGGCACAGATCTGGGGAAGGGTACAGAAAATTTTTTGCAGCATTGAAGGTCCCATTGAGCACAGTGGCCTCCATCATCTGTAAATGGAAGAAGTTTGGAACCACCAGGACTCTTCCCAGAGCTGGCCGCCCGGCCAAACTGAGTGATCGGGGGAGAAGGGCCTTAGTCAGGGAGGTGACCAAGAACCCGATGGTCACTCTGACAGAGCTCCAGCATTTCTCTGTGGAGAGAGGAGAACCTTCCAGAAGAACAACCATCTCTGCAGCACTCCACCAATCTGGCCTGTATGGTAGAGTGGCCAGACGGAAGCCACTCCTCAGTAAAAGGCACATGACAGCCCGCCTGGAGTTTGCCAAAAGGCACCTGAAGGACTCTCAGACCATAAGAAACAAAAATTGAACCCTTTGGCCTGAATGGCAAGTGTCATGCCTGGAGGAAACCAGGCACCGCTCATCACCTGGCCAATACCATCCCTACAGTGAAGCATGGTGGTGGCAGCATCATGCTGTGGGGATGTTTTTCAGCGGCAGGAACTGGGAGACTAGTCAGGATCGAGGGAAAGATGAATGCAGCAATGTACAGAGACATCCTTGATGAAAACCTGCTCCAGAGTGCTCTGGACCTCAGACTGGGGCGAAGGTTCATCTTCCAACAGGACAACGACCCAAAGCACACAGCCAAGATAACAAAGGAGTGGCTACGGGACAACTCTGTGAATGTCCCTGAGTGGCCCAGCCAGAGCCCAGACTTGAACCCGATTGAAGATCTCTGGAGAGATCTGAAAATGGCTGTGCACCGACGCTCCCCATCCAACCTGATGGAGCTTGAGCGGTCCTGCAAAGAAGAATGGGAGAAACTGCCCAAAAATAGGTGTGCCAAGCTTGTAGCATCATACTCAAAAAGACTTGGGCTGTAATTGGTGCCAAAGGTGCTTCAACAAAGTATTGAGCAAAGGCTGTGAATAGGACCTGGGGTGGTGGTGGCGTAGTGGACTAAATCACTGAACTGGTAAGCAAAAGGTTGTTGTTTCAATCCCCACAGCCGCCACCATTGTGTCCTTGAGCAAGGCACATAACTCCAGGTTGCTCCAGGGGGATTGTCCCTGTAATAAGGGCACTGTAAGTCACTTTGGATAAAAGCGTCTGCCAAATGCATAAATGTAAATGTACTTATGTACATGTGATTTTTTTTTTTCGTTTTTTATTTTTAATAAATTTGCAAAGATTTCAAACAAACTTCTTTTACGTTGTCATTATGGGGTATTGTTTGTAGAATTTTGAGGAAAATAATGAATTTAGTCCATTTTGGAATAAGGCTGTAACATAACAAAATGTGGAAAAAGTGAAGCGCTGTGAATACTTTCCGGATGCACTGTATTACATTCATATTCATATAACATAACACACCTTAACTGTATATACCATATTGAAGAGAAGAACTAGGGCTTTCAAATGATATAAATATATGTATGATTATTTAATAATCCTTTATCAATAAGATTTCACAGCAATTTTTACAAAAATCTTCTCTGGCCACCATACTTCATCAGACAACTGCATTTTCAACCATTTTAATTACAAGCTAGAGGGAAATTTAGAGTGTATGAAATATACATAATTTTGTGGGCAATGTAGAATAACAGATTAGAAATATAATCTATTGTTTAAAAGTTATGACCATTTTAGTGATTAGTGGGAAAACTGAATAAAACAAACATTTAGAATGTTAAGATACATTTCACATGACCACTCCTCAAATACTCCTTTGAGCACCTGTAATAATAAATTGAGATTGCATCTGAAATTGAAGGACAAAAACACTGAAATATACATTTTATGTGTTCAATAAAACACACACTTTATTTAATTTGAACATTAGAATTACACAAGATTTGCACAGCAAAACATACAAAATCAAACTTTCAAACTATCTACAGTAAATACATTTTTAATAAAGAGTGCAGGCACAGAATATATATAAATTCATAAATACTCAACAACTGCAATACCTGTGGAGAGAAGAGAAGGAGAAAAGAGGGGAGGGGGAGGATGACAACACCAGTAAACACAGCCCAGCCAAGGCCTCTTTGCGAAACTGGTCACACTCAGCTGAGTGCCAAGACTGAAAACATTTCCTATCGCGGACCAAGCAAAGTCTTTTGCCATTACATACTGGCACGCAACAAGCTACTTTAGTTTTATTTTCAGTCCTAATTTTCTGATAGCATAGCCAACATCTCTTAGAGGACTCTTCAGATTTAGGGACATGGGCTGTGTGGAGTGATGATGAAGGAGGGACTACAGGCTTTAGTGTATGCAAAGGGAAACTTGCATGAATATTGATACCTCCCAGCTGACGAGCCAGGTTTTCTCTGAAATCTATCTGGGTTAATTTCACCGGTCTATGCTCATCCCCTGGTGCCACATGAATGTGTTGCCATTCCTTAAACAATATGAAACTATTGATGACGGCAATGTCTATGAAGTGGAAAAAAGGAGTCTTCCACCTCTTCTGAGTTTTTTGTAGGACATCGTAAGATTTTATCATTTGGTCTGACCTATCAACACCGCCCATGTTTTTGTTATAATCGCTGATGACAGTGGGCTGGAGGGCTACTTCTTTTGTCCAGTCGCCATCATTTTTTACAAACCTAGTAATTTCGGTTGAGCCATTCACATTGTGGAAATTGGAGAGGCATGTAACTGCACCTGTGTCCTTCCACTGAATTACAATTATATTCCCCTCAATCCTACACCACCTCATATCCCCTCGAGCTGTCTTGCGTTCCCATCTTTTGATGTCTTTAAATTCTGCAGGAAACAGTTTACAATTCACCCTGCATGTCCCACAGGCATTAGTTCCTATTTCTAACAACTTAACCGTAAGAGCTGGGGACATGTAAAAGTTGTCAAAGCAAACATTGTGGCCCTGGTCTTTGAATGGCTGCAGTAACGATTCAACTACTTTGGTGGCCAAGTCAGCGACACGCCCATCATGACTACCTGTGTAAACATTAAAGTCGAGAGTATACCCCGAGTCTGATGTTGCAATTACCCATAATTTAAAACCCCACTGAGTAGGCTTGCCCTTCATGTATTGTTTAAATCCTGATCGAGCTTTTGACTTGACCATACGTTCATCTATTGCGAGATTTTGGTTAGGCTGAAAGAGCTGCTGGCATTTTTGTTTGAGGTGGTCCATAAGATAACACAACTTCCGAAGGTGATCCTGGTTATCCTCTGTGGTAGAGTCTTCAACATGTAGAGCTGCTAAAAGAGCCTTGTAGTGGTCACATGACATAAATCCCCTCGTCCACGAGCCCTGAAGTGACTTGGTTCCCCAATGACGATGGGAATCAGGGAGAAATGAAAACCCCATGTAAATGAGCAACCCAATCCAAGCTCCTTGGTAGCTAGAATATGCCGGACAGTTTAGGACGAGCTCCCACCTCTGACACTTTGTAAAGCTGCATATCTCAGCAACTACAGCCTGAGTAAAAAACAGCATGAAAAAGTCAATTTCTCGCAACATCACATTGGAGGTTGACCGCACAGCCTGACGCACGCTACCTAAGTCAATACCGAATGGATGGCTAGGCTTAAATGGGAGAGGTTTTGGTGCCTCTGAATCGATGCCAGAGTACGAGGGATAAGAAACAGAGTCAGGGAAGCGTTTATGCTTTCTAGCTGACTTGGGACCTGTGCGAGAATGGCTAGCCATACCCAAAATAATAAGAGTAACAGTGTGAGTGTTACTGTAAGTATCAGTCATATGAGAAATAGAAACAAACAATACATACACATTCATATATACTCATTTGATGGTCTTGGCTGGGGATCAGGTTCCATCTCATCCTCCATCTCCTCGTGGTCTGGGTCTTCCTGCAGTAGTTCCTGGTCCAGTAGATCTTCCTCCTGTGTGCTCATGCCCTCATGAGCCATGTCCTCTTCTGCTATGAACCTAAGCTCATCAGCAGTCAGCTGCCTCCTCCTCTTGAGGGTGCTGAGCAGAGAGCCATAGTCTCTATCCATCTCTACAACAGAGAGAAAGTACACAATTGGTAGCCAGCAGTGTGTTCTTCACAAATCCATACACTGAATAGTCACCAAAGGCTTGCAGACTAACTAGAATGGCCAACTGCAGACAGCCCTTTCACACTTTCCTTGTGAACAGGAGGCTACACACAATCTAAAATCATGTCTGTGTGATGAATGGGTAAGGCTATCTGCTAAATTATAGAAAGATACACTCACAGAAATATTTAAGCCTATTCGTAAGATTTATGTAATGTAATTGCATATAAAATGTCCATTCATTTACATTACATAGTTTTAATTAAAACCATGTAATGCAAATGAATGGAAAGTTTATATGCAATTACATTACATGAATCTTACAAATAGGCTTAAATATTTCTGTGAGTGAATCTACCATTTGTTTTTTTTTTTTGTTTTGTTTTTTTTATTACAAGGGAAAATCAACAAGCTAGATAACTTATTTAACTAGCAGGCCAGTTTCCAGGCAGGTCTGAACAGCGTAAAAAAAAAAAAAAAAAAGGTCTGAACAGCGTCTGCTCTCTGCCTCACATTACTTCATGTGGATTTTTCACAAGCGACAAAATTGGCCAAAAAAGTAATTGATATTTAGCTAAAAATGTACATAGTATTGCTAGCTAATGTTTATTTAGCAAGTTTCACAGAAATTTGCTTAAAAATAGAGGCTAGCTGCCTGTCCAATAAACACTGACGATCATGTAATTTTTTTCCAGAAATAACTAGTGTTACTTCTACAAATAAATGCTTCATAACTAAAATGTTTTGACTTTCAGTAGACAATATTGACAACACATGTTAAATAACTTGTCTTACCTCGAATGATCACCTCAGTTTTCAATTTGAAGCAGTAAATCCAATACTGGAGGTAATCTCCCGGCGTATCCTCTCTGGCTCCGCTCAGGCAAATGGAGGATTATGCTAATGGTGATACATTTATTATTCATTCCCAGTAACCCCTTAACCAATCATATGTGCTTTTAGCTTATATTGTCATGAGTATCTGGCAGTTTTCAGAAATAAAATCATGATTGGACGGCGAAGATATTGAGACAGGAACCATGGGAATACTTGTTCCCAAATTTGAACGCTCCCAGACTGTAACTGCATGCATTTGTTTGGACATTTAATTTAAACAAGGATGATATGAGTTCAGCAGGACACAGGCCTAATGGTTTAAGTATCCTATAAATTATCCAAAGGCAAAAGCCATTTAGAACAGGAGTAGGATAGAACAGGAGGAAAATTTGTCAATAACTTGTCCATAATTCATGGAAGTTTCAACCCCTTCAGACTGTAAATGCCTATGAAAATTCCCTTACGACTCAGTACATTTGACATTGCAACACTAAGCTGACGCTATGGGGAGTGTGCTTCTATGCGACCTAGTTGAAACCTTTCTACAATAATGCAAATTAAAAAATTGGCTATGGTGTTTAAGCCCCGCCCTTTTAGGCACGAAGCTGTCCGGTATAAAAGCGGGCGCGCAAACACCATTCCTCAGAAGTTTCTTCCTTCAAGACAGTGATTCACCTCTTGTCTAGAAGCCTTCTACTACTTCACCGTCAACATACACGAGTCAGCGGGCAGGATTTTCACGGCAACGAGAAGACTCTCCACTCCCCTGCAGTGTTCCGCTGAACATTTACTTCGCCTTGCTGCTTCACTGGTGAACGGGCCGCTTCAGCATCCTGATTCCCTGCAGCGCTTCGTCAGTTTTGTATCCTTATAAGCTGGTGTGATATATATATATATATATATATATATATATATATATATATATATATATATATATATAATATTTGCATCGTTTATTTTTTTATTTATTTTTTCTCCCCATTTTCTCCCAATTTGGAATGCCCAATTCCCAATGTGCTTTTTAAGTCCTCGTGGTCATGTAGTGGTTCTGCCAGTCCTGGTGGCGGAGGACGAATCCCAGCTGCCTCCACATCTGAGATCGTCAACCACGCATCTTATCACGTGGCTTGTTGAGCGCGTTGCCACGGAGACATAGCGCGTGTGGAGGCTTCACGCCATCCACCGCGACATCAACGCTCAACTCACCATGCGCCCCACTGAGAACTAACCACATTATAGCGATCACGAGGAGGTTACCCCATGTGACTCTACCCTCCCTAGCAACCGGGCCAATTTGGTTGCTTAGGAGACCTGGCTGGAGTCACTCAGCACACCCTGGAATTCTAACTAGCGAACTCCAGGGGTGGTAGCTAGCGTCATTTACCACTGAGCTACCCAGGCCCACACATCTTTTTAAAGATGTCGTTCCATAAGCGTTCATAATGCGAGGGACACATCCTGCCGTCAGGTCATCATGAGAGCTGCATTCACTGTCTGGGCCATGCCCATGCAGAGACAGCTCTAATAGAGACAGACTGCCCTCACTGTGAAGGCATGAGTCTCAAGATACTTTGCTCGTGAATCGCCCTTGTTCTGAGAGATGATTTAGCCTCCCGCCTCTTCTGTGACTCCAGAGGTATCAGGATGAATTTGAGGTGGACCTCGTGCTGGCACACGCCCCACGAGCCCCTTAATCTCCATATACTGCATCTCTGCCGATAACAGTATGTGCATGACGAGCTTTGGCCCTCTGCAGGAGCACACAACCTCGTCACATTTGGCAGTTCTGTCGCTGGGGAAGATGTTATGTCTCTTGCTGCATCTGGTGCGTGGTCAATGGAGGACGTTGCCACTCCTTCCCCCAGCAAGGGCGAGGAGCGTGCACGCACCACTGACAAGGAGATGCTTCACGTCCTTTCAAGGACTCAGTCTTGAGTGGTCTCCTTCAGAGGAACCTGAAAAATCTCACCTTGATGAATGGTTCTTGCAGTCCGGATGCCGTCAAATGACCGCGTTCCGCAGATCTGCCCCGTTCTTCCCGGAAGTTCATAACGAACTGAAAAAATTCTGGCACGTACCCTATTCAGCTCGCTCGCACAGCGATTCCACTCTCCTCACTAAAGTTGACCACAGGGAAGGTTATGCCCAACTACCCCCTGTGGAAGAGCGGTAGTGGTACATCTCTGCCCGGTGAGTAGCTGGGCGTGGAAATCACGCCCCGTTCATCCTTCCAAGCCATGTCGACTGACGTCCACACTGGCTGGAAAAGCATACTCAGCGGTGGGCTAAGCAGGTTCCGCACTCCATGTGATGGTGGTACTCAAAGTTTTCCAAGCTAAGCTCCTCAAGCATATGGATGAGCAAGGCTATGATCCAGAGATGTTCAAAGAGCTCCACACCGCAATGGACTTAGCGCTTAGAAAGTCACTGCACAGGCCTTTGGCAAGTCAATGAGCAACCTGGTGGTTTTGGATCGTCACATCTGGCTGACCCTCACAGAAATGCGTGACATGAAAAAAGCTGCTCTATTTTACACCTTTTCAACGGCTCTGTGGATCTATTTGCTGAGCGCTACATCATGACTCAGCAACACTCACAGGCTATGAGATATTTTATGCCAAAACGGAGCAGTACTTCATCCAGCGCCCGGCTAAAAATCCCATACCTGCTGCCTCAGCACTGCCAAATGTCACCGCCGAGGTGCCAGTAAAGCCATGCAAGCCGCAGCCCAAATGAAGGCAGCCACCTCAGTGCAAGCCACGCACCGAAGGGAAAAAACCCCATGAAAAAGCAAAAAGCGCACATTGCTGTTTGCCTCTTCCCCACTGCAGTTTGTCGGGAAAGGAATATTGTTGTTCAAAATGTTGTTTCTGTGTCTCACATTCAATCACATGCAATTAAGAATGCAAAAAGAATACAGCGCTAGTTGCACATGCACGAGAGGCTCACACTTTTTCAATATAGAGCTTTCCCACTTCAAAGCCCGCACATTATGCACAACCGCTTCCCAATGGTAAGCGGTACATTATATCATACAATGAACAAACCAAATTGCCCTCTGTCCTGTTACGTGGATGTGTGGCGAGCCCTTACGGGCATTTCCGACTGGGTGCTAAAAACAATCGAACATGGTTATACAATCCAATTTACACGTCGGCCATCCCGTTTCAACGGTGTTCTGTCTTCCAAAATTCCGTCCGAAGACACGCCGGTGTTATGAGCCAAAATACACAATCTTCTCGCAAAGAACGCAGTAGAGGTTGTTTCAGATGAAATAATAAGCCTGCTGTCCCGCTGTGGTAATGTGTGGCAAGTCCTCATGGGCGTGTCAGACTGGGTGTTTAAAATGATCGAACACGGTCATACGATTCAGTTCGTATGCCGCCACTGTGCTTAAATGGCGCTTTGCAATCTGTGGTCCGACCACAGGATGTGCCAGTGTTGCATGCAGAGATTCACAGTCTCCTTGCAAAAAAACAAAGCAAAGCAAAAATTTCCTCATTCTGGAGAAAGATGGTGGGCTTTGGCACACTCTAGTTTTGAGACGCTTGAATCGCATGCTCGTGACGCGGCCATTCAAAATGTTAACTCAGAAACACCGCTGCCTCTCTCCCAGATGAGCTTAATACTTTTTATGCTCGTTTCAAGGGAAACAACACCGACCCCGTGGAGAGAGCTCCCGCGGCCGAAGCTATAGAGGTTAGTTCACTCTCCGTCTCGTTAGCGGACGTAACACAATCCATCCGATGGGTGAATATCCGTAAAGCTGTGGGTCCAGATGGCATTCTGGGCCATGTCATCAGAGCATGCATGAACCAACTGGCTGGTGTTTTTATGGACATTTTCAACCTTTCCCTCTCCTTGTCTGTGGTCCCCACATGCTTTAAAACGTCCACCATTGTGCCTGTACCAAAGCAATCCAAAATCACTTGCTTAAATGACTAGCGTCCTGTTGCTCTGACCCCCATCATCAGCAAATGCTTTGAGAGGCTAATCAGAGATTACATCTGCTCTGTGCTGCCTGCCTCACTGGACTCACTGCAGTTTGCTTACCGTAACAACCGATCCACTGATGATGCCATTGCAAAAAATGAACACATATGTGAGAATGCTGTTTGTAGACTACAGCTCCGCATTCAACACCATAGTGCCCTCCAAGCTTGATGTGAAACTCCGGGCTCTGGGCTTAAACAGTTCGCTGTGCAGCTGGATCCTGGACTTTTTGTCAAGCAGATGCCAGGTGGTTAGAATGGGCAGCAACATCTCCTCATCACTGACCCTCAACACTGGAGCCCCACAGGGCTGTGTTCTCAGCCCACTCCTGTATTCCCTGTACACACATGACTGTGTGGCAACACATAGCTCCAATGCCATAGTTAAGTTTGCTGATGATACGACGGTGGTAGGTCTGACTACTGAAAGTGATGATACAGCCAACAGAGAGGAGGTGCACATTCTGACACGCTGGTGTCAGGAGCACAACCTCTCCCTCAACATCAGTAAGACCAAGGAGCTTGTGGTGGACTTCAGGAGAAAAGACAGAGAACACAAACCCATCACCATCAATGGAGCACCAGTGGAGAGAGTCAGAAGCTTCAAGTTCCTTGGTGTCCACATCACTGAGGAACTCACATGGTCCATCCACACTGAGGCCATTGTGAAGAAGGCTCACCAGCGCCTCTTCTTCCACCAGTCACCCGAGCCATGGGCTGCTCTCATTACTTCCATCGGGGGGGTACTGTGTATTTTTATTGTATACAGTCTTCTTATTTTGTGTATAGTGTATATTGTATATAATTTTATTGTATACAGTCTTCTTATTTTGTGTATACTGTATATTGTATATTATTAGGTGTATATTGTGTTGTGTAACAAGATGTGTAAACTGTGTTATGTGTAAATCAGATGTTTATTGTAATTGTCATACTGCTATGTTGCGTGGAACTGCACCCAAGACTTTCACCCGCTGTTGCATTTGTGTATATGGTTGAGTGACAATAAAGGGATTTGAAGATGCACGTGTAAGTTATGAGAGGCATATTTAGTAAAGCACTCAACACGAGATTAATATGATTACATTTACTTTGGCAGCAGCTCCGTGTTGCCTGACGTTCCCATGATTTTCAGTGCAGGAAAAACCCTGAAAAAAAACTGTTGTGTGTTAATTTCAAACCCTGATTTTGTCGCACCTGCAGGCATTGTGCATTTGCGGTACTTACTCAGCAACATACTCTCCCTTTCACTTGCATTTGATATTTCTGTCTGGCTGTCTATCATCTTGTGTTCCCATCATGGTTGTTTAGGTACATTTATAAACTAGACAGTTCCGACTCTAAAAAAACAAGTGGACTGTGCACTTTAAAGCAAACGTCAGAAAGAATAGTTGTTTTTTAGATTTTAAATTGTAAAACAAAATATATACTGTTGTCAGTATTTTAGACAGCAGTCCTCTACATTGCAAGTAAGGATGCTTTCGCACTAGCACTTTTGGTGTGCACCCAAGTCCGAATGACGTCAAAGTTTGGTTAGTTTGGGTGCTGTTTTCCAAACTCGGGTGCGCACCTGCGAACCGCACCCGAGTCTGCTTGAAAAGGTTGTCTGGGGTACGGTTCATGTGAACTCCGGTGCGGTTCGATGCTAATATGAACAAAATTTTACCAACTTGCGGAAGTGAACCGCTACTGATGACGTATAATTTGTGTCTTTGCAGGCTCCTGATCGCAATTATTATGGTTTCATGTAGAGGTCTGCATTCCTGCGGCTCTCCAGCGGGAACCACGGAACCCATTCAGATTTGTTGCGCCACGGGATACAATTTCAGAATTAAAGACGGTAGTGGTTGGTAACTCTGGTGTACTTAGGATGGGAGCGGGCGTTCTGACAATAGCCTGCTCCCGCCATCCTTTGACAACAGCATATCTATGCTTTACTCAAACTTATCGACCACCTGCATAGCCTGCTCTGAGGACTGTATTATGCACATGCTGCATGCACGGTCAAGTGCTTTCTGTGTCATACGTTACATTTGCACTCGTCCGTGCGCACACCACGTGCATAATACAGTCCTCAGAGCTGGCAGGTGGTCGATGAGTGATAGCGCAAACTAAGGATGACAGAGCAAAGCGTGGATACACTGTCGTTGAAGGATGTTCAACTTGAACTGGAAAATGGTCAGTTTAGTGCTAAGAAGCCCACATCAGGCAAGTCTGATATATGGGATTCATTTTTACATGTCATAGACGCAGGTGGAAAAAAATTACCCTTTGCGCGATGTGATAAATGTCTAAAAGTTGTCCCATTCAGCAGCCACAAGACTGGAACCTCTGGTTTAAGGTGGCACTCATGCCTCATCACAAAGGGACAAACTAAACGGACATTTACAAAGTCCATGCCAGTGCCAGAGCAATTAAAAAAAAGAGCCCACAGAAAAATGTGTTGAATTTGTTTGCCAAGACATTCGACCATATGATACTGTGTCTGGAAAATGTTTCAATCAGCTAGCCCAACATTTGGTCAACACAGCAGCAAAAATAGGAAAATTCGATGTCAATGAGATACTACCACACCCAACAACAGTATCAAGACATGTTGAAACGAGGGCTCAGAATCTATGTAGAAATGTTGTTGACGAAATCACTACAATAATATCCAAATTCGGATGCGCAATTACAGCCGACAGTAGAAACCTATCGCAAAACGTCCTTTTTGTTGGCAACTATTCGTTACATTAATGACCAATTTGACCTACATTCAAGAGTGCTTTTTGCTGCCCCTTTCGACCCAAGCACCTCAAAGACGGGTGAAAACTTTAGAAGGCACCTGCTGCAGTATCTCAGAGTATTTGGCATTGATGCAACAGAAATGGGCAGAAGTTTTTGTTGCAGAACATGGTCACCTTCAGAGAGCAGCTCACATTCTTCACATCTCTTGCAACGTATCTGCAGGCTCGCTGCAGACAAACACTAATATTCTTCATATCATTGCACGTTCAATGCATACGTGGCAGACAAACATAATTGTTGTTTTGTGCATGTAATGATTTGGTGGTACTTCCAAAGAGATGAATACATTAATAGCACAGCGAAGCTGATGTCTTCTTGAGTTGTTGCCTAGTTACAGTGGTAAACAGATGCCCCTTGTACTCACGTTGATGACGTAATCTGACCACGGTTTGGACCCAAAAAATATTATGTGAACAGAGACCAGTGTTGGCAGCGGGAGGGGGGAGGAAACAAACTCTAGTTGGTCCAAGCAATCAAACCAGGTGTGAGAACATAAATCACTTGCATATATGACCAATTTACACGCTATGCAACTCAAATATGTCTGGTTCCCGCCTCCTCCTTGCCCGTCCTTATACTGTTACAATATAAGGATGGGCAGTAACAGTATAAGGACGGGCAAGGAGGAGGCGGAAACCGGCTGAGCAGTAAACATAAACTTTAATGGTAAACTTAAAACCAACATAAAGAAACGTGCAGCACGGCCGTGTGCATCTCTCTCTCTCTCTTGAACTGGCGTCTCCGGCCGCCCCTTTATCTCGCTCTCCCACTGGTCAGCTGATTCAGCGCGGGCCATGCTCCATCACGGCCTGGCTACGCCCTCCTCGTCACAACATATCAATGTAAACTCAATGTAAATTGTGCAAGTGCATATAAACAAGCATGTAACACAATGTAGTAATGTAGTAAGTGTATTAAATGTGTAAATATAAATATTTAAAGGGACACTCATACGTAATGAAATAATTTAACTTCAGCAAACACTGTAAATATTGAAAAATTACAAATAGGCTCTTGCAGTATCTATACAGGGGTTTGGTAAAAAAAAAAAAAAAAAAAAAAAACTGTGCAAAGCCTTGCCCCATAAACCTAATGTTTTTACGTGGTACATTTGAAATAGTAACACTTAAATTATTATTTTTATAGTAGAATTATTAGATTATTGTTATATGTGGAATTCTATTTTCATAATTAGGTTCTAATCTTTTTTTTTTTATGTGTATGAAATTTCAAACAGTGACAACAGCTTGTATTGTTACTAAAAATGCAATGTCATACATTGTTTAAATTGATATATTGTAAAATTTGTACTTTTGTAAAAAGCTAAAATGTAATTGTATATAATATATGATAATATATGAAAAATGTACAGTCTCACATACTTTATCACGTGAAGTCATATGTGTGTATATATATATATATATATATATATATATATATATATATATATATATATATACATTTCTATGATATTTAATTATAGAAAACATTCCCTGCCTTAGGTCAGTTAGGATCACTACTTTATTTTAAGAATGTGAAATGTCTGAATAATAGTAGATAGAATGATTTCTTTCATCAAATTTCCAGTGGGTCAGAAGTTTACATACAATTTGTTAGTATTTGTTAGCATTGCCTTTAAATTGTTTAACTTGGGTCAAACTTTTTGGGTAGCCTTCCACAAGCTTCTCACAAAAAGTTGCTGCAATTTTGGTCCTCCAGACAGAACTGGTGTAACTGTGTCAGGTTTGAAGGCCTCCTTGCTCGCACATGCTTTTTCAGTTCTGCTCATGAATTTTCTATCAGATTGAGGTCAGGGCTTTGTGATGGCCTCTCCAGTACCTTGACTTTGTTGTCCTTAATCCATTTTGCCACAAATTTGGAGGTATGCTTGGGGTCATTGTCCATTTGGAAGACCCATTTGCAACCAAGTTTTAACTTCATGGCTGATGTCTTGAGATGTTGCTTCAATGTATATACATAATTTTCCTTCCTCATGATGCCAACTATTTTATGAAGTGCACCAGTCCCTCCTGCAGCAAAGCACCCCCACAACAGGATGCTGCCACCCCCATGCTTCACAGTTGGGATGGTATTCTTCGGCTTGCAAGCCTCACCCTTTTTCCTCCAAACATAACAATGGTCATTATGGGCAAAAAGTTCCATTTTTGTTTCATCATACCACAGGAAATTTCTCCAAAAAGTAAGATCTTTGTCCCCATGTGCACTTGCAAACTGTAGTCTGGCTTTTTTATGGCGGTTTTGGAGCATTGGCTTAATCCTTGCTGAGCAGCCTTTCAGATTATGTCGATATAGGACTCATTTTACTGTGGATATAGATACTTGTCTACCTGTTTCCTCCAACATCTTCACAAGGACATTTGCTGTGTTCTGGGATTGATTTGCACTTTTGCACCAAACTACGTTCATCTCTAGGAGACAGAATGCGTCTCCTTCCTGAGCGGAATGATGGCTGTGTGGTCCCATGGTGTTGTACTTGCATACTATTGTTTGTACAGATGAATGTGGTGCCTTCAGGTGTTTGGAAATTGCTCCCAAGGATGAACCAGACTTGTGGAGGTCCACAGTTTTATTTTCTGAGATCTTGGCTGATTTCTTTTGATTTTCCCATGATGTCAAGCAAAGAGGCACTGAGTTTGAAGATAGGCCTTAAAATACATCCACAGGTACACCTCCAATTCAGTACACCTCCTATCAGAAGCTAATTGTCTAATTGTCTAAAAGCTTGACATAATTTTTTGGAATTTTCCAAGCTGCTTAAATGGACAGTTAACTTAGTGTATGTAAACTTCTGACCCACTGGAATTGTGATATGGTCAACTAAAAGTGAAATAATCTGTCTGTAAACAATTGTTGGAAAAATTATTTGTGTCATGCACAAAGTAGATGTGCTAATTGACTTGCCAAAACTACAGTTTGCTAATATGAAATCTGTGGAGTGGTTAAAAAATTAAATTTAATGACTTCAACCTAAGTGTATGTAAACTTCTGACTTCAACTGTGTGTGTGTCTGTGTGTGTGTGTGTGTGTGTGTGTGTGTGTGTGTATATATATATATATATATATATATATATATATATATATATATATATATATATATATATATATATACACACTACGGGTCAAAAGTTTTGAAACACTTGACTGAAATGTTTCACATGATCTTAAAAATCTTTTGATCTGAAGCCGTATGCTTAAATGTTTGAAATTAGTTTTGTAGACAAAAATATAATCGTGCCACCATATTAATTTATTTCATTATAAAACTAACATTTCATTAAAAAAAAAAGTTTTTGAAATTGATGACTTGGATCAAATAATAAAGAAAAGCAGCCAATAAGGGCCCAACATAGATGGGAACTCCTTCACTACTGTTTAAAAAGCATCCCAGGGTGATACCTCAAGAAGTTGGTTGAGAAAATGTCAAGAGTACATGTCTGCAAATTCTAGGCAAAGGGTGACTACTATGAAGATGCTAAAATATAACACAGTTTTGATTTATTTTGGATTTTGGATTTTCACAACATAATTCCCATAGTTCCATTTATGTTATTCCATAGTTTTGATGACTTTATTATTATTCTAAAATGTGAAAAAAAAAAAAAAATTATAATAAAGAATGAGTGTTTCAAAACTTTTGACCAGTAGTGTGTGTGTATATATATATATATATATATATATATATATATATATATGTGTGTGTGTGTGTGTGTGTGTGTGTGTGTGTGTGTGTGTGAAGATGCTCCCTTCGCGGTTTGCTTAATATATTTTTCATACCTCCGAGGGTTGGACCTACAGTTTATTTACACTTTCTGGCTGTCAAACATAGTGAAAGTGTATTAATTGTATTATTTAATTATATTAATTAGTAGAATAATTTTTTATTTTGATTTATTATTATTCACTTTTATCATATTTTGTTGCTGCCATTGTATTATGCTTAATGTGTTTATACTGTATCTCCTGGTAAATGAGTCCCTTTTACCACTTCCAGAGTACAGTCTTTCGCTTTGCATCCAAATCAGTACATAATAATCGAGAGTGAGGCCTGTACAGATTGAATGTAGATTGAGTTCTGCATCTCCACACTTTTGTATGGACTGCAGCCTTTACACTGGAAGATCTCAGTGTGTTTGGGCAGGAAGTGTTTGTTATAGTGGATGCATGGGGTATTTGATTCCTGTGGTTTCTGTGACACACTCCCTATCTGTGCTGGGCATTGTTCACCCACACTTCTCTCCTGGAGTCAGCAGTGTTTCCTGCTGAGGGTCTATACACCAGCATCTAAAGGGGTGTGCTACAGCACAGCAAGGCGTTCTTCTGTCTTTTCTCCTCCGATCTTGTCTCTCCGTCGTCACATCAGATTGTTTGTCTAATTGTATGATTGTTTGTCAAAGCTGAAAAGAGTTTTTATGTGGGGATGCTGGGTGTTCGTGTTTAAAAATAGACGGAATTCTGCTAAAAATAGACGCATTCCCAAACAGTAAATATTTGGTTTATAATTTCATGTGGAGTAATCAGTTTTCATCTTATGACCTGGCCAAAAGGTTGGCTTATTGGCACCCTGTATACTCATTATTAATGATGTTTATGCATTTAATTTAATAAGCAATGTTGACCTTGTTATGAGGTTTTAACATTATAGACCTCATGGTTCTATGTAAATGAGAAAGCATTAACCAACTTATCCATAGCATTCTGACAAGCCACACACAGACCTGTGGAATGACACTTCTTATCAGTGGCCCTCCAGGAATTGAAATGCATTTCAGAGACTGTGATTTCTTTCCTTTTATTCTCCGTCTGACTTTAATTTTCTCATATTCCTCTGCTCCTCTGGGTCAGCAGCTGTCAGGTATGGAGTGGAGAAGAGGGGGCTGCCTGCTGTTGCGCAGGCATTCGGCATGACACACCCACCCATGAGTCACATCTGGTGCAGGGAGCGAGCGCTCCGATAAGTGAACCGAAGCCGATTTTGCGCCACACAGATGTTGCCCCCACTTCTTTCCCCTCTAAGTCTTCTAAATCTCCTTGAGAGAGTCACACACACTTCCGCCTCCACTTGATAAAAGTTTGGCAAGCGAGAGTCTCCAGAATGGTGTTCGGCCTCCACATGGATGGCCTAGCCCATACATTCACCACACCAATATGCAGGAAGCCAATGGCACGATGTACCTGTGCCTCTTCATCCTCCGCCCCCACTACAATCTTGTTAACTGTGTCTATTACCCTCATGCCACCCAAAGGCTTTGAAAATCTACCCAGATCTCCAGCGGTGGCTGCAAGGCTGTATCTTGTAGAAGCACGTCTCTGCAGCCTGGCGGGCAGGGCAGTGGGGTGAAATTGAATTAGCTGGTGTGAACCTGTGGCCTTGAGAGGATAGATGTGTCAGAATCAAAGTGGAGTAAAAGTTCTGAAGCCTTTCAATCATCGAGGGCTGTCTTTAACTAAGGAACTAATGATGACCAGTCCTAACTGATGATTGAAAGCTGCTGACAGGGAATCTTCTCTCTGTCCAGAGCAGGGGGGAGCTTGGGTCACAACTTGGGTTTATCTGAAGAGGAAACATAGGTAAGGAGATCAAAGAGGGTTTCTTTTCTGATCTTACTTAGAGCTGTCAACTTGTGATCATTCTGACGAAGCCACATGTCTTTGACTAAGGTTGTAATTGTCAGGGTTTATTCCTTTTGTCTTTCTGGTGAGTAAATAAGTAGTCATTTAGTAGAAACTTTGATCTGAAGTAACTTACAGTACACTTCTTACAGGCACAACTCCCTGGAGAAACTTACTCATGGGTTTAATGACTGTCAATGGTTCCAGTAACCCCATATTAAGGGAAAGGCTTCAAGGTTCTTGAAATATATCTTGAAGTTCCTTGAGCACATAAAAAGGCTATTTACTCTAGAGAGGTCCATTGATGTGGCGTCTAAGGAACCTCAAAAGGTGCCTCGAGTATCTTTCTTTTTTTTTTTTTTTTTTTTTACAATGTAGGATCTCCTCTATTAGTGTTCCATTATCATTCTATAGTTCCAACATGTTTAGATTGACCAGAAAACTGGCAACCAGGCTTCCTCCAGCATACAAACATTTGTAATTCTGGTATTGTCTAAAGGGGACAAATTGAGCTAACTTTTAATAACTCTTAAATTAAGAGTAGCTCTACTTCCACTTCTATATAAAATCCAGGGAATTTATTAATTCAGTCATCACTCATATCAAAGCTGGATACTTCTTATGAATGCAACAGCCAGAGCTTAATGAAACAGAACTCTTCTCTGTATCAATCTATCTGGAGATGCAGGTCACAGGGTATCAGAGGCATGATGCTCAGGCTGTGTTGGAGCTGTATGACCTTGATATACTTCTGCTTCCTGTCAGGTAGGATGGGCTGCACTCCAGGATCTTGTGGCAAATGCCACCTCCAGTGGCTTCCTCTCAACACCTGCCAGCATAGCGTCAGGGGCCTCCACACTCACAGACTGCCACTCTGATGTCATAGGAAGGGGCCCCTGGGAGTCACCTGGGTGAACAGGTCCTATGGCCGCAAAAGTGTGTAGAGAAGCAGTGTGAGTCTGCTTCCCACGGGAAATAGCCCTGAATGATTGATGATGGCTACATTGTTCAACCTGTGCCACCATTTTGTTTTAACTTTCCCCTATATATGCTTGAATCCATTGGATCTGACCTCATTTCCCCCACACCCAGAGAAAGCACAGCTCAATTATAGCTCTGTATCTGTTCTAGGGTCAGCTCAGACATTTAGTCTGGCATAAGCAACATTTCCCTCTGGCTGTGTTACAGGCGCTTCACAGAGCCTTCCTGAGGAGTGGAGGTGACACACTTTCTCTCGTGGGAGCACGGACACTATGTTGACACAGCACTGGCCAGTTGCCTCCAGCTCTTCCTGTGTAGTGTTTGTCTTTGTTGGCTGGCTGATTTCCCACTCTTTCATTCTTGTCGATCACTCGCTTTCATCCTTTTTGGTGGGGTTAGAGGTCTTCCCCTCTTCTCAGTCCAGAGTCTTTTTCAGGGCAGTCATCAACATTTGATATAGAGACATCTCTCCACCTCAGATGAGTTTTCATCAGTGTTAATGATATTTTTCAATTGCCAGATAACCTCAACAGAAAATTGTTTGAAAACAGCATTTATACATGGATTGGACACATTGACATACATTCCTTTGATCGAAAAATGGTGCCCTCCCCTCAGTGGATTGTTAACGTTACCTTGTATCCCAAATTCTCCCTGAACAATGAGCTATGATCTTCTTTCTCTGAGGGTTTGTTTTGTAATTTTCAAGTACAATTTTGAGCAATTCAAGTGGGCATTTGGATTTAAAGTTAATTTAAAAGTACAGAAAGCACAGAAATGCTTGTCCATGAGAGGAGATGAACCCTGATACCTTGGCTTAATGCTTGCTTTGAATGTCCCTTTAACCCCCCCCCCGTCTTTTCATTATGGCCATTCGGTTCATAACTGCACATCAGAGCACAGGCCGTCTGCCCCTCTCCGACCAGCCCTGGGTCATCCAGAACCAGGGCCCAGTACTGCCCTTTCCTGAGTTGTGAGATTTATTCTAATAAGTACTGCGCTTTTGACAGGTTAAAAGCTGACCTCTGCTGCCCGCCAGATATCCCAGTGTCAGCATCCTTGTGTTCCCTGTCTGCCTTTATCAGCCGGGCAGGGGAATGTTAATTAAAAGAAGCATAAAAATAGATGATGGGACATACACCTTTTCACTCCTTTTTCTCCTCGTTTTTTTTTTTTTTTTTTTTTTAATCTCCGGTCACCCTCTGTACTCAAATCACATCAAATAGAAAAGACACCTAGAGACATCATGTTTAGGAAACTGTTAGCTGTCATTTGGGCTGTTTATTCAGTTTTATGCTGTGTATATGCTATCATGTGCACAAGGGTCTGCACAGTCAAGCAGAGCATTGTTCCACTGCTAGGGTTGACATTATGCATGAAGGAATGAACTCTACATCGTTTTCCACAATGTAAACAAATGAAAGGCCTCCTTCTGTCTTTGTGTCTCTCCTTTTTTTGCTGAACGAGATGACTGTTTAGGATTTGGGATCCAGTCTGTGTTCTTTTTGTTAGTTGGTGGAGAGGCCTCTGTATTAGCGTTCTTTGTTAAACCTGTGCTCTTGTGTTTTCTCAGCAATACCTCTGAAAGCACATGTGCACTTCATCAGTATTGTTGTTTTCCTATACTTGCAAGTTATTCTGCAGCCGCCGCACCCCACTGTCAAAACTCTATTTATTCTACACCGCCTTCCGTTGTTGCTAACTTACCACTGATACTCCCATTCTTTGGTGTAGCCCTGGTAAATGCATTTTTGCTTACTCAACATGACAGATTTTAATTCCTCTTTGATAACAATCAGATAACACCACATTGATAACAATCATATTTTCTATTCCTCTCATCTCATCTCCTTCCTTTTCTTTCTCTGATTCTGTCTTTTTCAATAAAGGAGAACGGACAGCATTAAGCTAAAATATTAGCTGCATAAATCATTTGTAGATTTGTTTCTAGATTCATCTAATTGTATTAATATTTAAGTTAAGTGTTTTTCTTTTCCCTTTTGTTGGACATTTGTAATGATGTTCAGAGGGAGAGATGATGATACCTGGAGTAAACAATTTAAGGCTGGTAATATGCACAGGAGAAAGGCTTGCACACCCCAAGAGCAGTGCTATTTTATTTAGAGCTTGTTCCTGTATGTTTTCAGAATGCTTTGTATGTTTTCTTTGATGTGTGGATCAGATGCAGTTGTGTGGGGGTGGTGTGGAGCAAACTATGTGTTTGGGTGTGCGTGTGCTGCGGTGGGGTTGTGGGGGGTTCTTTGTGGTGTCTGATTTAGTTTGTTCTGTATGTTAATAGATTTAAGTGGTGCATCTTTGAAGTGCCTACCAGGAGGTCTATGAATGGCTATATCATAACAGCTCACAGATGCCATTGTAAATACATGAGTGTTATTGGTTTAGCAGAGCAATCAGCCAAATCTTGGCAGGATGTAGGGAAAGCACCACTATAGAAAATATGGACAATCTGATAAAACCCCAAGATATTTGAATATAGAACACTTTCATAATAGATCTGACATCTTCCTATCAAAAGGATCCAGTAATAAGGGATTGTCTCGTAACCACCGGATAAGTACTTGCAAATTTTATTTCTATGTGTATTCTGTTATTTTTCTGTTATTGTTATTGTCCCGTTATTGTACAACATTTATACTGTATGTTCCTTTCCATTCTTGACAGCATTATGCATGTTTAAGTGGAGAATTGGTATTTGAATCTGTGTGGTTGTTTCAGCCATGAGTAAGTGGCCAAATCAATTTGTCTTTCTTATTGACCATAGATTGCACATTGCACATCAGTCACATAATGTAGTCTAGTGACTATATTATCATAATCCACCACTGTTCACTGTTATATTTGGGGTTACTGTGATTGTCACCTAGCAAATGACTATCTGCTCAGCGTCACTAGAGACTACATTAATTTCACAGTACAGGAGTATTGTGTTTTACTAGGCCAATATACAAAAATTATCTTATTAGTATTCACATGCAATGTGTGGTTCTAGCACATGTACGCTTTTGAATACTTGGATAGACACTGTAACAGACAATGTCATGTATTGACCTTTGAGACGTACAAATAAATATAGAATATTTAATTCATATGTTGATTTTATTGTATTTTAAATAAAATATATTAATTACATATTAAATACAATGCAGTCAAATTATTGTATGCAGTTAATGCATTTACCTAATTAGGTTTCATTCTGTTTAGTGTGATAAAGACTGGTTTAACAATTGTAACTGCACAAACGGTTACATTGACAGTGTTTCACTTATATTTGTTCATTGTTGTGTGTGCGCATCAAAGTGTGCACATAATTTTATTAGTCCCATCTGGGTTTCATTTATAAATAAATTTCAAAAGTCCTTTCTCTTGCAGAGTTTCTCCATCTTTTGTTGATAATTAAGAGACCTGTTGGGATTGTTTCTGAGTATTGAACATCACAAAAACATTTATTTATTTATTTATTTATTTATTTATTTATTTATTTGTGTCTGTGAGTACTGAAAAGGAAGCATCGGTACTCGTACTCGGTCTCCAACATATTTGGTATCAGGACATCCCTATATTGTTTAGTACTATTGTATATTGCAATAATAATAATAGTAATAATAATAGTGTAGTAGTTGTAGTAATAATAATAATAATAATAATAATATTAATAAAATGTATCTTTCAAAGAGGACTCAAGTGTGAACACCGTACAGAGTAACTCTTTCTATTGGCAGTAAAGCATGGGCATAACATGACTTAATTTTGGTCAAAAGGAATCACTTACTATTTTGTAGTTTTAAAACCTTGTTCGACATCAGAGCTGATGCTAATGTAATTTTATGTTTTGTTTTTTTGTTTTCTTTTGGAATTGATATCTAAGCTGTGGTGACAGTGATCTTTTTTCTTTTTTTCAAATGACAGAAAAATCGTGATACAATTTTTGAGCATAATAATTGTGATTATAATTTTCACCATTATCATGCAGGCCTACTCTCTAGGCTGGGTGCATGATTATTTAATATTTTAGGACATTTGATTGCCGCTCCATTAAGGTGTCTTTTTTTTTTTTTGCTGCTTAGATGAGTTCCAATTGGCTAGGCCCAGATAACAGCATCTCATGTCCACTGCTTCAGCAGTTGTCATGGCTACCAATGAATCAACTTAAGAATGAGCAGAAAAGTAGGGAGGCAAATTTCTCCAATTCTGGCATCTTTGTTTTGGCATTGATTACATATCAGAGTGCTCCCCTGTGGTATAGTGCTCCCTGTGGTGTCTGTGCTGGTAAATTCATTTTGGGACAGAGGAGGCATGCATTAATCTGTAGTGTGAAGCCTAGACACATGTCATGCTACCTTGCTCCTGCCGGTTGACCTTTGCTTGAGAAATTCCTCTGCAAAGTTCACCATGTTCCCATTGCCCACATGGAGAGATCCTGGTCTCCAATAGGTCCTGATGCATCCATCACCCTGCACAAAGCGATCCTCATCACAGGTGCTGGGCCACACATGTTCTAACTCTACACAATAGATTTCATCATCTCTTTGGTTCATTCGAACCGCTATTTAGAACTTCATGTTGTACTATATATAATATTATGGATATACGCAAGTTGTTGGTTACACATAGAAAAATAAAAACATAGAAAAATAAAAACATTCAATTAAGTTTTCCATCCAATTGAATTATTTATTTGATAATTTCCAAAAAGAAAAATAGGTTTTAATGGATTTGTTCTGGCCTTGTTGTACAAACTTCAAATCATTTTGTCATGCCTACTCAATAAAATTGTGTCCAAGTCATTATCTTATGTATGTTGAGTCAACGTAATCTATGTGACAGTATTTCTGCCAGGAATGGTATTTCAGTTAAGTCAATGTACTTAATTTGTTTATTTACACAGTAGTGGAAAATTCACAGGAAATGATACAGACAACAGGAGGGGTCATATCACATGTCAGAGCAAGTGTTGGTCACATATATTTCTAACATGTCCATCTGGGTCAATTCTCAATCTGCCTCTACAAGGTCATTTCTGTTCATGTACGTCCGGTTATGGGCAACAAAACTTATGTAGCACCACAGGTTGGATGAAGTTAACTTCCATTTCACAAATCTAAATTGACTCATGTAATGAAATGAGGTTGTGCCAAACATTTTCCAGAATTTTTTGCATTAGCTCATTTTTATGAAATAAATTCACCAAGCAGTTGGTTATTTCCTTTCATGTTATCTGTTCACTCATTCTGAATCCACCGTACTGAATTTGACATGACAGTTTAGAGTATCTCTCATAGTACTTCATTGTCAGACCCAGAAAAAGAGATGGGGAGACAGAGGATGGACAAAAAGAAGCCAAACAGTGCTCCCCTGAGGGGCCTGGATGAATAACCTGGGGAAGAAGCTTGGTGCCAAAAGGTGGGGCCATTCTTAGCCATTGAGGCTGCCTTTGTCCTTCTGCCAACACCACAATAGGATGTCCCCTGTTGGCCCCTGAATAAATTTTGCCAGTACTGGGTCAGAATGACACAGTCGCTGTGTTGGGTTTAAGTGGAAATCAATGCTGATCCATAGAGCCAGTGTTGTTGATGTAGACTGCCAACCCCTGTCTGTAACACAGGTGCTTACGGTAAAGGCAATGCTGGCACAATCGCATGCTGACCTAAATGTCAGACAGGGGTATGTTTACCTTGAAGGGAAGTTTTTTTGTGTTGTGATGTGATATGAAGCAGCACCTCCCAACTACAGATAATTATATATAAAAAAAAAAAAAAAAAAAAAAAAAAAGAATGCTTTTAAAGGTTGCATGAAGAAAAGAGTTTAGAAAAAAATGGCAGATATGACTATGTAATCTCTCTACTTTTAGCTTTTTTGCACAAACTGCAACTTTTAGGAATTTGCAGAGGTTCTTTTGTATTCCCTCTATTAAATTAGGCAAGATGGTACACAAAAGAACAGCTATTGAAGATGCTAAACATGACTAGCACTGTAATAATGTACAGTTTGTTGGCATTTATAGTCATTACAAAGCAATGCTTTAATCAATCATGGACATATTACACCCAGTCTACATACAACAAGAAAGGTACTTTATTGTTCTAATAAAGAAACAACCAACATGATCTCATGAAATGTCATACATAATTAACGAGTTGGCTATTTCGTATGGTCTCGCACTATGTTGTTCGCATAAACTCGTACAACTTCAGCACCTGCAAATTCCCGGATGTCTAATGCGGAAGTAAGCGCGAGTTCTGCGCACAAGGCATTAAGGACATACTTATTAATATTATGCCCTAACCCAAACCCCTTATCTAAACTTAACCAGTCAGTAGAGTGTGTAAACATGATAGGAAACTGTTGTGTGTGACAGAAGCAAGTAATTGTCACGTATTAGATGGAAACAATGTCCAGCGACATCATTGGCTTTAGTGAAAGTCTTAGGAATTCAAACGAGTGCAGTGGCACGATATCATACGAATTAGCCAAATTTAGAAAAGTCGTACGAATCCTGACGATTTTGCCATGAGAGTGTGTTGGAAACAACAATGGCTGTTGAGTAAATACCAGGTATTTCAGTATTCTATATTTGGGTTATTTCAAGTGATGCATCAGATTCCCCTCCCACTAGGCTCAGCTGTGGTGGGCTGCTTCTGCTGACGAATTTGATTAGCTGTCTACCAAATTTAGTTTTTATTCCTCTGTGACAAGGAACATAAGATCTGACTAATTTCATTCACAACAAACCCATTTTCTCAGAAGCTGCGCTTCTCTGCACTCCACTAGCCAAGCAGAACTTTGGTGGTTACGTTGGGTTGTAAAGATGAACCACGGAGGGACCTGTTAATGGCTGTGAAAGGGGGTACTGATGAACACAGGTGAATTCTCCACCAAGCTGTTTCAAGTTTAGCTCCACCTTAATCCAATTCATTCTATAGATATTTGGTAGATATTTAATCTATCAATGGTTTTTCCATTTCATATGAGGTCAAATGTACATATAGGACTGGTACAAGGGCAGGACATGAACCAAAGCATTGGTTTACAGTGTGAAAAACAGTTATGCAGAAGGTTGGCTTCCCCTAACTCCTGTTTGTTGGTCCTGTGGAGAGAAGACTGGCCATAGGGGACGCTAGCTGTGGAAATGGATTATGATCACTATAGAGACACTGTGATACAGTGATGAATTAGGTTTGGTAGAGCAGCCAGCGCCATACTCCTCAGTCTAAAGACAGTGGCAACGTCCCTGCTTTGATCTGAAATTGCTATTTTTTTTTCATCTTATTCTTACCAAAGTGTTAAAATAGGTTGTTATATGAGACGTTTATTAAAGGCAAGTCAAATCACTATTCTAATTTTTGCAAATTTTTACTCATGTGCTTCAGACATTTGATACAGAGCTTGGCAACAATAATTCATGATGTCTAAATTCATAATCATCCTGTCCCAAGCAAGGCAACATTTGAAATAACATTAAAGGCCTAGAGGAAAAAATGTTTGCCTGAATCACATCAAATAATTTTCTAAAAATACTGTGGTACATGCTTAACTCAAATATCTTCTGCACTTTTCTCTCTCTCTCTCTCTCTCTCTCTCTCTCTCTCTCTCTCTCTCTCTCTCTCTTTATTTTTTATTTTTTTGAGTCCAAAAGAGACTTCTGCTATTTATTTTCTTTTTGTGCCCCAGTCTTTTTTGAAAGTCCTTTTTTTTTTTTATTCCATGACTCACTCTCTCTCTTTAACCGATTCTCTTGATAGCAATTTAATTTAATCTGGGGGGCTCCAAACAGCTATGTCGTTTGATGTTTCTTTGACAGGCACTCATAACCAATCTGATTTGATCTAACCTTTCTTGATGGATAGAAAGCGAGAATATAGATCAATTAATAGGTGAATTTTGAAGTTGCATTAGAGGTTTCTTGGCTTCTTCCTAGTTGCTTGAAGTGCCCATCTGTCTAAACATCTCTTGATTTTTTCCTCTTCTACTTTTTTTTCTGATCATTTCCTCAACTTATTCATGAGCCATGGGAGCCATGCTTTGTAGTCTTCATGTAGCCCATTCAGCCTACCCCCACTGAATACAGCTACAGTGTGTGCCTGCATAAAATATATTTTCCACTCTGCCTGCAAATTCTCTGAACTCTGTTCACATGAATGACCAAAGTTTTTTTCTCTCTTTAGACACATTTCTGGCTCTTTCTCTCTTTATGCCTCACCCTCACTCACTCTCTCATCTTTTGCGCTGCGTCCTTCGATGTGGATTTGTATGCAGAAAGTCACTGCTGTGGCCACCATGCACAGCTCATCACTCCAGATCATTTTTTGGACACCATGCTGTGAAAGTTATAAAGAAGGATCCCTTAATGACACTTTGACTATTAACAGTGTTTTAAGTCAATATGTCTCCTTTAGTTTCTCCCTCTATAGGCCAATAAATATAATACATTGTGTGTTTATTGTGATTGGGTCAGACTAAGTCTTATATCTAAGGTTATCTTGGCTTATGTATCTAAAATTGTTGTATAACCTTGTGGATAATAATTTATTTCCTACAGACTCTGTTTCACTACAACAAATGTACATGATAAACTAGATTTTTACATTTTCTGAAGAAATCAATATGCCATCTCCTATCAGACATTTTTGCACCGGCAACAGTATGTTTACATTCTCCTGTGGCATTGAGTCAGCAGTGTGGGAGAGCTGGGTTCGGCTCCTGCACTAAAACCAGGAAGTAATAGCCTTTGCGCAATGAGTGATGAGGGTGATTCGGAGTTTAGATTTTTCCTTTAACATTACATTTTTACTCAACTTATGGTTAGGTTTAGGTTTGGGAGTTGGGTTAGGGGGTTCAGTTTATAAAATATGCATTCATCGTCACTATATTTATATAATATAGCCTGTATACTGAAAACAACTTGCTTTTGGTGCCCCTCTGTGGACAGAACACCCAGAAATTGGAGTGCACATGTGCCCATACAACCAACAACACTTACTGCTTTGGCCACTTTTTTTTTTTTTTTTTTTTTTGGTAGGAATAGACCGATTTTAGCTAAAGAAAACTCAACCTAATATGTACCATAGAGATCTCATTCATGTCTGTTGTAGGAATTCGAGGCAGAAGAGAACTAAGAGAAATTGAACAATTCTATGCAGAATTACATAATACACTGAAATTCTCATGGGCTATAAAGAAATTTGGACTGGTGCCAGCAAGTCTGAGTTTTTTTGCATCTGGCAAATCTTAACTGCGGGGGAAGCACAGCGAAACTCCTCTGTCTTTGTTGTTAATCAGATAAACCCCCAACTCGTCACATGACTGATTAGACCATTTTCTCATGGTGGCCGTGGTAACCAATGAAATCACAGAATGAAGGCCTCCATTGTTTTTCAATATAACCAACTCTCTACACTTAAAATTACCGTTTCACATGAAGCTTAATTCATGAACATTTGACATGGACTTTGGACTTTTCTGATTTCACTACTATCCAAATACACAGTCATGTGTAGGATTTTACCAAAAATTGACAAATGCATCTTATGGAGATGATAACCACGACAGTTATGTTTTTCATAACGTGTAATGTATTATCCATGTTTAAAACTAAAAAACTAAATAGTAGGAAGTTTATCATGCATTATAACTGAATTATAACTGTAATTTAATAAGAAAGTACAAGTGTTTGGTGTGGTATTTATTGTCTCTTAAATTCCTGAATGATGGTGTGAAGTATTTTTGGGTAATTTACAGTTATAGTTTTCTTATGCAATTCATGATTAAAACATACACTTTTTCGAGTTGGACTTTTTAAGAGGCCTTCACACAATGGATCATAAATCACCTCTAAGAAGGGGGGAGGTAGTTGACCATGTGACATCGTAAAGACACTTCTGATTGGATAGAATTCCTTTGGGGGTTAAAGGCCATGCCTGACCACCATTACACACTCTTCGACTCTTCTTTCACACACATTTGGACATCAGTTCCGAGGAGTTCTCCCTTGTGGGAGTCCTCGCTTCTAGGCCTCCGCTTGATCATTCCATCACCCATTCATCGACACAACAGACAAAGAACTTCCACAAGCCAAGCCAAAGTACGTCGACTTCAACGCCAAACAATGCAATGCAAGTACAAGTACCTCCAAACATTCGTTGAAAGCGCTGGTGTCTGTTTAATATAATCTGAATATCCCGATGTCAAATCACGGCGTACTAAATTAAAGTATTAGTTGTTTTTAAGGCAAGGTCTATAGACTCCATAACATTAATTTTTCTGTTACAGATAATTTTCCATTCATCTTCTGTCAAAGCTCACTTACCAACCCATGTTTATGTTTGTTTATCTAATTGTTAGTTTAGTTGTTTGTTAGTTTAGTTTTATGTTTTGGTTAGCTAATAAAGTTTTGTTTGCATTCAAAGAGAAGTTGACTGTGCATTTGATTAAATCATGTCGGTCCCTTGAAATTTGTCAATCCTAAAAGCTACATGCTCATAAACATTATTTCAATTTATTTGTGATATTATTTTCAATGGCCATGAAAGCAGTATTACTGTATGAATTAATCTCAAATTCCGATCAAGTCATCGCTGGCCGAAGACTTTGATCGGACGCAAACATTGATTATTTTTAATATTTCAATCACTAATTCCCTTGTTGAGCTAAATTCCTAGCATTAATGGTTGGAAAATGACTCAAAGCCATAAGCTAAACATTATGCAGATTCCCTACATGTAATTGGTGGAGGAATGCAATTCCAAAACTAATTACATATAGCAAGTCGCTACATATAATTGACTGAAAGCTGGTAGATTCATGAAACTAATTATTTATTTATTTGTAATTGTTTATGTTATCCTACATAATATGGTGGTCGAACACGGCCAAGAATCTAATTAATTATTAATATTTTCTTACACTGATACAAACAGTGCACAACAAGTTACACTTATAGTTTATCACATTGTGTAATACTTTTAAAGTTTAAAGTTTAATACTTGTGCTACAGACATGAATGCTTCAGTATAAACAATAGCAATAATGAAGCTTGTCTCATTAAGCACCACTAAGTACTGTGCAAACCACATACAGAAGGTTTTACATTACTGGCCATTTACACATGGGAGGAGAGTGTTTATATGAATTATAAGGTAATGTAATCAAGATGCCACATAGATATGTTCCAGCCAGTCAAATCACAGTTGAACAGCCAAATAAACGACCTGTGCCAAGCTCTAAAATCCCAGGATCCCAAACAGGCATTAGATGAATCACCTCCATCCGTCCATGTTTGCGCGGTTTAAAAACCACGCCTTAAATGAGAATGACCCTTGATCACTGGAGAGGTTGCTTTTGCCTGTATCCTGTGGCTGACTGCCGAAGATAGTATTTTTACAAAGGCACCACACTGGCCACCTCAGGAAGATAGAGCAGAGGTGTATGTTTCAGAAGCTGCCCTCATGGCTGCCTGTCTTAAAAGTCTCATCTAGCGCATTGCACAGGCGCTTAGCAGCTGGTGTCACAATCTACCACTCACAATAGCCTGGGCAAGTGCCAACACAGCCAGTCTGGAAAAGGTTTTCGGCTATTTACAGTAAGCAATTGGTCTTCAAAACCCATTTAGAGTTTTAATAGCTAAAAAGGAGTAGAAAAGCAGATGATAAGTGAGAGTGGAGTTCAGGTATTGTGTTCTGAAAAAGAAATCTGTCTGGTAATGCAGTTTGTAGAAATTATTTAAATTGTTTTATTCCTTATTTAAAGGGATAGATTTTTTTGTTTTGTTTCATTCCTTATTTAAAGGGATAGAACACCCAAAATTCGTAATTCTGTCATCATTAACTTATCATTATTTTGTTCCAAATTACTTTTTTTCTTCTTCTGTGCAACACAAAAGGACATGTTAGGCAAAATATCAGTCCCTGTCATTGAATGGTAAAAAAAGATCCAATGAAAGTGAATGGTGACTGAGGCTAACATTCTGCCCAACATCTCCTTGCGTAATCCACTAAGGAAAGAGGGTCATATGGTTTGGAACGACATGATGGTGAGTGAAGAATGACTGAATTTTCATTTTTGGGTAAACTGTCCTTTTAAGACTCTTTCAGTCTTGTAGTTTTCAGTCTTCAAAATGTAATATGGTCATTTGCACACATTTAACTTCCTACAAAATATCACAATTTATGTCAAATGCATCTTCAAAGTGCTTTCAATGCTGTGCTGATAATGCAGAAATAGTGCACATATTTTGGAAAACTAGGAACATTTACATGTAAAAACCTTTTCTCATAATAACGAGATAATATCTTATAAAAACTACATCTTTTCTCGTAATAACGAGATAACCTCATAAAAATGACATTTTCTCGTAATGATATAATATCTCATAAAAACGAAATCTTTTCTCGTAATTATGAGATATGTTGTAAAAATTACATCTTTCCTCGTAATAACGAGATAGTTATGTCATAAAAATGACATCTGTCATTTTAGCGAGATGGTTTGAGCATCTGAGAATTAACTGAGAAGTATCACTTTACATGTCTCAACCCACCTGCTTATATCGCTACAGCGTAAGCCAGGAGCACTCACATTATGGAACGAGATCTTATTTATTATTAGAGCAAGATCTGCATTCACTATAAATAGTCGGTTAGGAAATTTGACGATCCTCGAGAATTCCTATACCTAACAAATAATAATAGTTTTTTAAGCATTCTTAATTATTCAAGACAAGTCAACAGTCTGTAATCAAATAAGAACAGAGAAACAAATAATAGAAAAATAATAATAATAACATAACAAATAATATAATTAAAACAGTGCCTTTTTAACAGATTTAAAAAATAACAGCAGTAGCATATCAAGTATTTAAGCACAATTCAGAATGAAATGAAATGTAACATAAAACTAGGAGCTATTGGTCTTGACTGTTTAATTAGCCTTTATTTCATTTTTCAAGATTTATTTCGCTTGCTTTTTTTGTGCTCTGTATTTGTTTTGTTTTGTTTAATATTTCTGTAAAGTGGCCTTGGGTTCTTGAAAGGTGCTATATAAATAAAACTTATCATTATTATTATTATTATTACACTTTTTTAAAGCTACTAAATTTATGCATCCAAGAGCAGTGAATGGTTTATTTGTTTTCTTATTATTGTTTTCTGATGAATATTAACAACATCTCAACAGCAGAATTTTTTCTGAACCGGGTTAATGTAAATTCAGGCCAAGACATTTTTGTAGTGTTTGCAAAAATTACAAGAATTAATATTTTTGTAATATTTAATAAACAAAATATTAAAATATTTTTATATTTATTTAGAATATTTAATATAATTAATCAAATTACAATAATAATTGAAGAGACTTTAAAATAACCCGAGTTTTGCCAAATTAAACCTATGTTGGACTATCAAACACTAACACAAATTGATCTTAAAAAAGCAATGATCACTGTATAAAATCTCTGTAATTTTAACAGTAAAAGACTGTAAAAATGCTACAGAAATAAAACATTAATTGATTAACGAATATTAACTGTAAAATATACATTAAAAAAGTAATATATTTTAAAAGACAATACAGTCGTTTTTCAAATTAAATGTTGTAAAAATTAAATTTTTTAGATGTAAAAAGTATGATTTTCCTATATAATTAATGGTAAAAATTTACATTATGTTTAGAGTACATGTACTTTTTACAGTAAATTATTGTAAAACAATAAAACGTTCCCACAATTCCCTGCATGATCCATCATATTGTATTATATATATGATGTTATGTATATAATAATAGAGGAATAGTTATGTTTCTTCTTATTTTTAATATCAGTTACATACATTATGGTGTTCTGTTTTATATGTGATGTAGTTTAGTTAATGTATACTGCATTATTTAAATTCCACATGTGTTACCCTGATGGTGTTTAGTGTTTGTGTGAGTGCAACTGAGAACTGTCTTTACATGTTTGATGGTCATTGCTTCTGGAAGACCCACTATTGGCGAACTTTGTGTCATCATGTGCTCTTCTGTAATTTGTATGGTGATTAACAATACCTTATAAAGTAAAATGCAGATTTTTACCGTTTTAGAAGGTTAATATCAATATGACATTTTTACTGTAAATGTAACTATTTTTATTTTTTTTATTTTTAGTGCCATCATGGTCATGTAAATTACAACAGTTTTAAACTGTAAAATTTGCAGGTTGTTCTGTAAAGTTGTTTACATTTTTATTGTATTTATTTACATAATTATTGTGGCAACCACAGCTGCCATTCGGATCAGTTGCACACTGCAAACACATCTTATGTGAAAGCACAATCAACCGCGTGGTGCTTCCGCACTGCATATTTACTGCATACCAGTGGCACACTGGCCATTGGGAGAACCATGACTTTCCCAGTGGGCCGGCCGCAAAATGGGGCCGCATGGGCTGCCACGTTCTGCAGAACGCGCCACAATACGGCACCGCGATATGCGGAAGGGGGCAGCGATATGCAGAAAAGGACAGAGTTTATTGATTGCACACAGAGACGCGCAAACCGAGCATACTATTCCAGAATGTTCTCTGTAACACTGGGAAGTGTACTGTTAATTAATTGGTTAATTCTGATATTTCCTTGAAACAAGAAAAATGATTCACAGGCTTCCCAGTGCTATTTGAGTGAGGACACACTGAAGGAGAGAGCGCTTAAAACACTTAAGGCCATTTCACACGGGACGTGGCAAGCGCAAGTGTCTAGTTCATTTTCAATGAGAAGCACACGCAAAGTGGCAAATCGCAGGTGGTTTTGCTAGCGGTGCGCAGGTGGTGCTCAAGCGGTGCTCATACACCCAAAATCCTGCCGCTTTCATGTGCACGGCTCTTCGCGGCAGGCGATGCGAGAGATAAAAATATTGTATCTTTTCCTGAGCGGCTGCGGCAGCCGCGTCTGCTTTATTCATAGCCAATCATACAAAATTTTACTGAGCTCATAGCAGACTGCTGAAAATATGGAAGAGGAATTTTAATATAAGGAGTTATATTATGCCTCAAAAATCTCGTAGAGATTTGAAAAAGCATGAGTTGGTTTGCCAGGTAAAATAAAGTGCAAAATTAAATTTAGCTTAAAAAAATAAAATAAAATAAAAACCCGGTGGGTATCATGAAGCTATGCTAGTCATAAACCTTACACAAAGTATTTTACTCAACTCTAATGAAATTATAAATAACAACAAATAAAACATGATTATGATGAGCAAAATAATGCATCAGGATCTGTTGTAAGCAGATCACAGACACACAAACTGATTATGACTCAACTGAACAATTAATGATTTGATATACACTACTGGTCAAAAGTTTTGAAACATTTACTTATACTTTATTATTATTATTATTATTATTATTATTATTATTATTATTTCTTCACATTTTATAATAATAGTAAAGTCATCAAAACTATGGAATAACATAAATGGAACTATGGGAATTATGTTGTGACTAAACAAAATCCAAAATAAATCAAAACTGTGTTATATTTTAGCATCTTCAAAGTAGTAACCCTTTGCCTAGAATTTGCAGACATGTTCTCTTGACATTTTCTAAACCAACTTCTTGAGGTATCACCCTGGGATGCTTTTTAAACAGTATTGAAGGAGTTCCCATCTATGTTGGGCACTTATTGGCTGCTTTTCTTTATTATTTGGTCCAAGTCATCAATTTCATTTTATTTTATTTATTTTATTTTTTTTATTACATTTTAGTTTTATAATGAAATAAATATGGTGGCACAATTATATTTTTGTCTACAAAACTAATTTCAAACATTTAAGCATACACCTTCAGATCAAAAGATTTTTAAGATCATGAGAAACATTTCAGTCAAGTGTTTCAAAATGTTTGACCGGTATTGTAACTACTATATGAACTATATACACAGTTAAAGAAACAATGAGAGCCCAGTTTAAAATCTGTTTGGTCCAACTGCATCAAAATTTTACAATAGAGTGTTGCCAGGGCACTTCTCAATCAGGGTAGGGTTGCACCAGCTGTGCATAAGGTGGGACGTAAAGTTCACACTAAGGGCTTAGTAACTACTAGTTAGTTTGTAACTAAGTCAGTGGTTAATTTGGTTGCAATTTAAGTTTTGTTAATTTGGTTCTTAAGGCAAGACTTAACTAGTAGGTTGTAAGCTCTCCGTAAAGTAATGCATAGTCGCATAATATGACGTTTACCTTTATTTATCCAATAAATAGCCTTCAAATTTGTACACAGAAGTGTTAAACAGCCGTGAATTTCAGTTTGATCTTGTTTAAACCTTGTTTGCTCGTAACTGTCAGCTGTAATAAATGATATCCCCAGTGAAATATGATACGTAATAAAACAAGATTTAATTAATGATATATTTAGCTTATGTAAAGAACAGTATTCAATAACTGTATCTAAAATGAATAAGGGACAACAAATAAATAAATACTAATACAACAGGCTGGAAAAATAGACAATTATTCATTTTAATAGGCTATCTATTTAGTTAATGTTGAAACTTGACATCGGGCGGCGTACACAGGAAAGTGCACCATTAGATCAGTTTCATGCTGAAGAGGTAAGTTTTTTTACATAATGTTTTCTCCCGTAAATGTAAACGAGTGCGAACATCATATATGTCAAAAGGACTGAAGCCTGTCAACCAAAACATGAGCTCACTGATGTCATTAAATGAGTCTGCTTTTTTATTCCATCTGTTACTCCTGGTTGGAGGCTTCCGCAAATATTTAGTTTATATGTAGGGTTATTGTAACGTTTGAAGGAAGTCATGAGATCAGGATCCGAGGCGTGAACACTGGCAGAGACTCTGGAACGACCTCTGTGGTCGCGAACACTGGCAGAGACTCTGGAATGACCTCTGTGGTCGCGAACATTTGCAGAGGCTCGGGAACGACCTCTGTGGTTGTGAACACTGGCAGAGACTCTGGAACGACCTTCGTGGTCGTGAACACTGGCTGAGACTTGGGAATGACCTCTGTGGTCGTGAACACTGGAAGAGACTGGGGAATGACCTTCGTGGTCGTGAGTACAGGCTGAGACTGGGGAAAACTTGGTACTTTTCCTTCTCCTCCTTTTCCGGACAGCTGGGAGCGTGGTTATGGGGACGATCGAGGCTACAGGCAATGGCTCTGGGACGGTCGAGGCTACAGGCATTGGCTCTGGGACGGTTGAGGCTACAGGCATTGGCGCTGGCTCGTTAACCATGGCAGGCATTGGCTCTGGGACAGATGAGGCTGGCAACGCTGGCTCTGGGATGGATGAGGCTGGCAACACTGGCTCTGGGATGGACGAGGCTTCAAGCTCGTTGGCCATGGCAGGTGTGGGCGTTGGCTCGTTGGCCATGGCAGGCATGGGTGTTGGCTCGTTGGCCGTGAGAGGCTTGGAGCAAGGAGCCGTGGGAGGCTTGGAGCAAGGAACCGTGGGAGGCTTGGAGCAAGGAGCCGCAGAAGGCTTGACTATGGCATGATGTGGAGCAGACTCGGGCATGGCTGTGACATGGCATGGAGCAGACTCAGATGTGGCTGTGACCTGGCATGGAGCAGACTCAGGCATGGCTGTGACATGGCATGGAGCAGACTCAGGCGTGGCTGTGACATGGCATGGAGCAGACGCAGGCATGGCTGTGACAAGGCATGGAACAGACTGAGGCGTGGCTTGACATGGCGTGGAGCAGACTCAGACTTGGCTGTGACATGGCGTGGAGCAGACTCAGACTTGGCTGTGACATGACGTGGAGCAGACTCAGACTTGGCTGTGACATGTTGTGCAGCAGATTCAGGAATGGCTGTGACATGGCGTGGAGCAGATTCAGGCGTGGCTGTGACATGGCACGGAGCAGACTCAGGCATGGCTGTGACATGGCACGGAGCAGACTCAGGCATGGCTGTGACATGGCATGGAGCAGACTCAGATTTGGCCTTTATCTGGCATGGAGCAGACTCAGACTTGGCTGTGATATGGTGTGGAGCAGACTCAGACTTGGCTGTGACATGGCATGGAGCAGACTCAGACTTGGCTCTGACATGGCGTGGAGCAGACTCAGACTTGGCCTTTACCTGGCGTGGAGCAGACTCAGACTTGGCTGTGACATGGCATGGAGCAGACTCAGACTTGGCTGTGACATTGCATGGAACAGACTCAGACTTTGCTGTGACATGGCGTGGAGCCGGGGGAGGATCCTCTGAAGCTAGAGCTTCTAACTTTAACTTCACATATTCCTCCCACGTGTAGTCTCCCGTCTCCATCTCTCTGACTTAAGATGGGAGTCAGCAAATCCTGTGACGCTGGCAATGGCGCTGAAACAAAGTGAGTATTCCTTTATGGGTAAATCTGCCCTGCTCAACTGGATGTTCAGTCTCTGGATAACAACCATTGAACCCGCGGGGCTCTCCGTGCACCGAGCGGACAGAGCGAAAGACCTCTCAGGTAAAGCAGAGGTGGTGGTGTATGTTTTATGATCAACAAATCCTGGTGTGATCAGAGGAACGTACAGTCTATCAAGTCTTTCTGCTCTCCTGATCTGGAATTTCTTATGCTTCTGTGTTGACCATTCTGGCTACCGAGGGAATTCACAGAGGTCATTATCACTGCTGTGTACATCCCGCCACAAGCCGACACAGACCGGGCACTCAAGGAACTGTACGGGATTATAAGTGAGCAGGAAACCGCGCACCCTGAGGCCACATTCATTGTGACCAGGGACTTTAATAAAGCCAGTTTAAAATCAGTCGCACCAAAATATCACCAGCACATTAGTTTCAACACACGAGGGGACCGGGTTTTGGACCATTGCTACTCTCCGTTCCGGGATGGCTACAAATCCCTCCCCCGCCCACCATTTGGCAAATCAGACCACTCTTCCATTCTGCTTCTGCCCGCTTACAGGCAGAAATTGAAACAGGAAGCACCCACCCTCAGAACGATCCAGTGCTGGTCGGACCAATCAGATTCTACGCTACAAGACTGTTTTGATCACACGGACTGGGAGATGTTCCGGTCCGCCTCTGATGATGACATCGAGCTTTACGCTGATAGCGTAATATGTTTCATCAGAACATGCGTAGAGGACGTCGTTCCGACCAGAACTGTACGAATCTATCCAAATCAGAAACCTTGGATCAACAGCGATGTTCGCGCGGCACTTAATGTGCGGACCTCCGCTTTTAATTCCGGGAACGTGGAGGAGCATAAACAAGCCAGTTATGCCCTCCGAAAAACTATCAGAACCGCAAAACGCCAGTACAGGAGTAAGATTGAAGGACAGTTTAACACCACCAACTCTAGAAGTATGTGGCAGGGAATTAACATCATCACGGACTTTAAAGGGAATAAAAACTGCTGCCTCTCTACCGGATGAGCTAAATACTTTTTATGCTCGTTTCGAGGGAAATAACACCGCCCTCGCGGAGAGAGCTCTCGCGGCTGAAGCTACAGAGGTTAGTTCACTCTCCGTCTCTGTAGCGGATGTAATCCGATCCTTCCGACGGGTGAATATCTGCAAAGCCGCTGGCCCAGATGGCATTTCGGGCCGCGTCATCAGAGCATGCGTGAACCAGCTGGCTGGTGTTTTTATGGACATTTTCAACCTTTCGCTCTCTTTGTCTGTAGTCCCCACATGCTTTAAAACATCCACCATTGTGCCTGTTCCAAAACAATCAAAATAACTTGTTTAAATGACTGGCGTCCTGTTGCTCTGACCCCCATCATCAGCAAATGTTTTGAGAGACTAATCAGAGATTACATGTGCTCTGTATTGCCACTCTCTCTTGACCCGCTGCAGTTTGCTTACCGCAACAACCGCTCCACTGATGATGCCATTGCATCTACAATACACACTGCTCTCTCCCACCTGGAAAAAAGAACACTTATGTGAGAATGCTGTTTGTAGACTACAGCTCAGCATTCAACACCATAGTGCCCTCCAAGCTAGATGAGAAACTCCGGGCTCTGGGCTTAAACAGCTCGCTGTGCAGCTGGATCCTGGACTTCCTGTCAAGCAGACGCCAGGTGGTTAGAATAGGCAGCAACATCTCCTCATCACTGACCCTCAACATTGGAGCCCCGCAGGGCTGTGTTCTCAGCCCACTACTGTATTCCTTGTACACACATGACTGTGTGGCAACACATAGCTCCAATGCCATCATTAAGTTTGCTGATGACACGACGGTGGTAGGTCTGATCACTGACAATGATGAAACAGCCTACAGAGAGGAGGTACACACTCTGACACACTGGTGTCAGGAGCACAACCTCTCCCTCAACATCAGTAAGACAAAGGAGCTTGTGGTGGACTTCATAAGAAAAGACAGAGAACACAGTCCCATCACCATCAATGGAGCACCAGTGGAGAGAGTCAGCAGCTTCAAGTTCCTGGGTGTCCACATCACTGAGGAACTCACATGGTCCATCCACACTGAAGTCGTTGTGAAGAAGGCTCATCAGCGCCTCTTCTTCCTGAGATGGCTGAGGAAGTTTGGAATGAACTGCCACATCCTCACACGGTTCTACACCTGCACTGTAGAGAGCATCCTGACTGGCTGCATCTCCGCCTGGTACGGCAATAGCACCGCCCACAACCGCAAAGCACTGCAAAGGGTGGTGCGAACTGCCAGACACATCATCGGAGGTGAGCTTCCCTCCCTCCAGGACATATATACCAGGCGGTGTGTGAAAAAAGCTCGGAGGATCATCAGAGACTCCAGCCACCCGAGCCATGGGCTGTTCTCACTGCTACCATCAGGTAGGCGGTATCGCAGCATCAGGACCTGCACCAGCCGACTCCATGATAGCTTCTTCCCCCAAGCAATCAGACTTTTGAACTCTTGATATCCCACGATCAAAATACATCAGCACTGCACTTTATTACTCTTACTCTTATATCTCACACCGGACTGTCATAAATTATATTATTATTATTATATTATGTTCTCTCTTAACAACTGACTATCAACCGACAGCCTGAATGTCAATACAGTACAATACTGTACATTCTATATATATATACTTTTTTATATATATTTTTTATTTTTTTATTGAATAATGTGTATCTATATAGTGCGTATTGTATACTGTACAGTGTATGTTATTATTTGTATATTGTGCTGTGTGTAATTGTGTATATCAGATATTTAAATTGTGTTGTGTTAATTTGATGTTATTGTAAATTGGTATATGTCTCATCATTGTCACGACTGCTATGTTGATTGGAACTGCACCCAAGAATTTCACACACCATTGCACTTGTGTATATGGCTGTGTGACAATAAAGTGATTTGATTTGATTTGATTTGGATGAACAAAGCCACTAGATCCATTTTGTCAGTTGTTTGAAGGAAATCATGAGAGAAGGTTCTAGATGCAACTTGATATTTAATAGGAAATGAGACAAAGTACAAAACAGGGTAAACACTGGAACAAGGCAAGACTAGGAACTGGGAACTAAAACAAACATTACATCCTTGGTTGGCAAAATGGTACAAAAACAGGAGCAAAACAACAACTGACAAAGACTGAGCAGAAATCAGGGCATTAAATACACAAGGGCTAATGAGGGAATGGAACACAGGTGAGAACAATCAGGAACAGCTGACAGAGATGAGGGCAGTGCATGTTGGGAAGTGTAGTCCAGGGAAAATAGAAGACAGAGGATAAACACAAGGCAACACAACACTGGATCATGACAGTTATGTTCTACCTAAGTTTAATGGTGCAACACTCACATATTTATAAGTGCATAAATTGTGACTTAGTGCCCATTTATGCCACAACTATGCTAAGTTGTAATGTAAGTATAGCTGGTGCAACCGGCCCCAGGTGAGATAAAATAAGTGCAGAATATTTCTCTCACATACATTGCAAGTCTGCTGCTGCTGCTGTTGGTGTGTGTGTAGGTGACATCACGAGTTCTTTTTTCTCCCCAATTTGGAATGCCCAATTCCCAATGTGCTCTAAGTCCTCATGGTGGCGTAGTGACTCACCTCAATCCGGCTGGCGGAGGACGAATCTCAGTTGCCTCCGCGTCTGAGACCGTCAATCCACGCATCTTATCACGTGGCTTGTTGAGCGCGTTACCACGGAGACATAGCTTGTGGCTTCACGCTATTCCCCGCGGCATCCATGTACAGGAATGCACAAGAAATGCTTTGCTACTCTGGATAGCTGAGAGTATTCATGTTCGTGTTCCTTCCACCAACTGAGAGGATTTTTTGGGAGTGGCAAAGGGGTTTCTTCTCTAAACCTCTTAATCTCAGCTGCAGCAGCATCATGTGCAGATTTTGGTGCAACATTGTCTTTAGCAGAGGCAAATGCCGCTCCAAGCAAGTCAGCCAATGCACTTGAGCTCCTTGGTCTCTTCATGTGTGGCAGTGGGGTGGGGGCAGGGCCATCCTCATAGTTATGTGGGTGATCAACCTTGGGTGAGATTACAGCACTCTCAAATTTACCACTTTGTACAACTTGGGCACAGTGATGTCAGTGATGTGTTGTCAGGAGGGTATTGTGTAACGAGGCTCCATTGTATTCACCATATTACGGAAGCCTTCATTTTCTACAACACTGAGAGTGTGCATATCTTTGCAAATGAAATAATTTATTGACTGAGTTATTTTAGTTGCACGAGTTGAGGTCAGTGGTAACTTTGGTGTGTTGAGTGAGTTGAGAGGGATCCACTCATTTAATGTTAGCCGTTTGCTGTTCCGTTAGCTGTACATCAGAATGGTGCCTTGCTAAGTGTGCTCTCAGATTCGTTGTGTTCCCGGAGTATTTGATTTTGGCATGGCACATTTTGCAAACAGCATGGCTCTTGTCGATCTCCTTGGTGCCTTCTTTATTGTGGAAGCCAAAATGAGTCCACACTTCAGATCTGTACACCGCGGAAGCCGGTATAACTCTTTTGTCTTCCATCAGTGGTAACATTACTAGTTAGCTAGGTTTGCTAATGCTTACATTAGCGGTGCACCCTTACGCTACTTCCTGTCACAGTTTACGTTCAGAGATAACACTGCTATCTAGCAGGCAGGGGTTTAAACACAACACATGAAATGAGCCACTGCCTCAAATCTTTGGATGTAAACTATTAATTAAAAATCGATACAGTGTTTTTGAGAATCGATGCAGTATTGCAAAACATAATATCACATACTCAAGTGTATCGATATTTTCTTACACCCCTACTAACTACTATCACTTTAAGAGTAGCAGTCAATACTCACTAGTTAAATTAAAAATGGCCATATAATGTTGAAAAAATGCATTGAAAAATTTATTTTACATATTAAAATTAACTGATTTACATGGCAGAGAAAATATGTGTATACATCAAATGGAGCTCTAGAGAGATGGAGATGAGAGGTTGACAGGTGTTTAAGAGTTTCTGTTCACCCTGCAGTAGGTTCTCTTCACCCAGAGTAGTTCTGGTAGCATTTTATACAAAGCATTTTTGCTGTTTCTGCCTTGTCAAATGTACTGTTTTGTGACTTTGTGAGGGAGCGCCACGATATGCAGGCTACTCGATAAAAACTAGATCGCTGCGATGTCCCGCGCTTGCAACGTTGACAGCTTTGCTTTCTTGATTATAAACAGGAGCGATAGATTTATCGCATTGCTAGCTTACAGAGATGCGTTGCAACGGCATTCGCATGTCGAATCTTAAGTTCCTCACGCTCGTTTGCGCGCGCTTACACTAACTTCAAGCGCTCATTGAGCTGCTGCACAAGAGAGGGAGAGAAAGAGGGACGCGGAAGAGCTGATTTACTCGTGCAGGTTCTGGAATTACATTTTGATACAAACACAATATTTTTGATTTGATTTGTTCATCTGTATGAATTGGTTTACCAATGCTCAGCTACGTGTTAAAGTGAATAAAGGTGTGTGGGAATTCCCCACATTATGAACGGTTAACATAAGGGAATGATTAAATTTGTGTTCAATGGCCGCAATCCTGTGCAGGTCCTGCGGGTATCCTGCTTCTCAGTTGCAGAACAAACTCTCGTTGGACTGCTATACGGTGACGTCACTGAGTTCTTGTGTGTATTTGTGTGTATGAGGTAGAGGTCGACCGATATTGGATTTTACTGATGCCGATAACAGATTAATCAATCGATAGATTTTAAAATTGATACTGAATTAAAAATAACAATCAAAGTAAAATAGTGCTGAACAACAAAAATAAACAGCACCGACTGAACCATGAAAATGTATTGCACTTTTTTAAATTAAATAAATATATAAATATTAATATATATGAACTAATATTCGAATTTTAAAGTCAGCTGATTTTTAAATTGACGTTGTTTCCTTTGACCACAAGAGGGCGCAATAAATACATAAACCATTCAGCACTGTTATATTATTGCATAGAACATTCCTACACTGGCTGTTAAAAACGAGCATTTCATTTTCAACTAATGTGCATAAAATAAATAAAAAGTTTTAGTCTGTCCATATTCTCAAATGCTAAGTCAAAACGCTTCAATAGACAGTTCGCATGGTGTTACACTTGCACTGATTCCTACTACTCCAGACTCAAGCTTCATAGTAACAGCGAAATACCACATTGTTTTTTTTTATTCAGTACAGTTGTATGTAGAGTAGCAATATTCACAGATAGCAGTGGTATTCGGCTGAACTCGGTGGTGAAGCGGCTCAGACTATGAGCACAGGCCAGGGGCTGTTCAAACAGATGGAACACAACAGACTAGAACCGAATGCAAGAATCTCGAGACACACGTTTCCAAGTTGAACATCTTTCCTGACAAAGCATTTAATCTGAAAAACGCTTATAAGAGAGCAAGACGCAATGGCCAAAGACCTCTACCAACTGTAAGAAGCTGTTCACACTGAAGGCTTTTGCAACCATCCATTTGTTTTTCTATGTAAACGCGTGCTAGATGAACGTCTTTGTTTCACTTTGTTTTTGTTTATTCAGCATCTTGTGCAGGAGCGCTCTTTTTTAGATGATGTGTCTAATTAAAAAGAACTTTAAAAGCATATTGAGTAGGGCTGCAACTAATGACTATTTTGATAATCGATTAATCTAACGATTATTAGAAAAATTATTCGACTATTCAGTGATTATTGCAACGATTAATCATTAGCTCTTAACCAATTTTTCAGCTTGTGCCCCAAAAAGTTTGTATTAAACATGCTTTCTAATAATAAAAAGGACAAAATCATCTTTTAAAAATAACTCTAAATGACATTCACCGAATTAAAGGGACAAAAATACTTTTAAGTTTAATTCAGTAAAGAAATTAACTGCAAAAAATCCTATTATCAAGTGTTTTTGTCTTGTTTTCCATCTAAAATTGTCTAAAAATCCTTAAAACAATATATGTTTATTTGAGAAGCAACATATAAGTTATTTAGACTTGCTTTAAGAGAATGTATCTTAAATATAAGTATTTTGTATATAAGTTTATTTTTTCACTTGGTTATAGTCTTGTGAGTGCAGTAAAGACAAAATATACTTGTATTCAAGATCTGTTCTCTAAAAGCAAGTCTAAATATATTATATGCTGCTTCTCAGGTGAATGCATCTTTCAGGTGAAGGCGCTGACTGCACAGAGAAATACCAGTTTCGGAGTTTGAAGTAATTTACATGATCTACTTCCATATTATTTTAACTTTAATAAAGCTATAACCCATAAATATAACTGTATTTAAGATGTAATGCTAGATGTAATGTTTCCTTTAAAGACGCTCTACACGCAAGTTATGCTCCAGCTCCATTTACTCCACAACGAGAGTGCTTCTGTATTTACTTATTTTGTATTTTTACATTATAATCTATCTATTATGCATCTGGACTGTGAGCTGTGTAGTTCTTCTCAGTCAGGCGCGAACTGCAGTGCTGCTCTTGCGTATCATCATTAGTTTAATGTGATCTGATGTTACATTAAATGAGATCAAACGACTATTCGACAATGAACATTTTTGTCGACTAATTGTTTCAGCCCTAATATTGAGACACCTGCTTTCTGTTAAACTGTATTTGTTGCGCTGTGTCTAGCCTTTTTTAGCGCAAGAATGTGATCGATCTGAAGTCATCGTATTACAGTGAGGATCATTTTTTTAAAATTGTTTAAATGTTTCTCTCGGCTGCATGAAGATATTAATTTGCTTTCTCACATCACTAGCTTTAAATATGCAACTTAGCTGGCAAACGAATGCATAAATGTGAACAGTTGGATATAAACTAATGCAAATAGATGGTAGCAATCGTGACATTTAAACATTTGGATAGGACTTGCGTGTATTTTTGTCACATTGTTCTAACCGCTTTAGGTTAGCTTTAATGTTAGCATCCTCTCAGCCTTGATGGCAAACATACTGCTGTTCTCTACTAATGCAGCATCTAGTCAACAAATTAATTACTTTATAATGATATGTCAACGTGTACTGTATACATATCTTTTCGTTGTTGATGGTTTAAATACGCATCTGAAGTGTTCCGCTCCATGCAGAGTGTAGTCTCACGTGTCAAATAAAACACCACAATGCATCAGTGAGTGATAGTTTTTATTTCATCTCCAGAGACCGCTCTCATACTGTATAATGACAGCGGACCCTTCCCAGCTGCTCCAGCACTGGATGCAATGGGGAAAAACTATCGGTGTGGATTTTTGCCAATAACCGATAGTTCCAGAAATCTGTTATCGGTGCTGATTAATTGGTAAAACCGATATATCTGTCGACATCTAGTATGAGATAGGGTCCCTTTCGTTTCATACTAGCCATATTCAAATGTGCGCAGTGTAAAAAGCATGCAGCTGACTAGGGCTGGCAAGCGTTGTGTAAAGAATATTAATGAACCATGTGAAATCTCAGCAGCGGTGCTCATAATTTAGCAGCGGTGGTACGTATAGGTTGAAAGCATATAGGGGGAACACTGGTGTTTGTAGCTGAGTAACAGATTTAACTTGATCAATTGGCTGTTGTCAAGGTGCCAGCATTGTGTCTGAGAAAAGCTGGGCAGAGTAACTGGAGGATGCTTTGGTGTTGTGTCTCTTTCTACTGGGCAGGGTACAGGAGTTGGAATCAGGCCAGCCTGCAGTCACTGTTGTAGGCCTGCTTTTCTATTAAAACTGTTGGATTTTTTTTTTAGCTGTAGAGTATTAATCATCATTTACTGTTTACATGAAAATCTTATTAAAATGTTAATGCTTTTTAAACAGTGAGTATTTAAATGTTATGGATTGGCCCGACTCACTTTCATTGTATGCTTCATTCTAACCCAGATTTTTGCTTTAGGATATTTGTTGTCTGTTTGTCCATACAATGCAATAGATGAATGTAGTGTTGTCACGGTGCCAAAATTTCAGTAGTCGGTACCAATACCAGTGAAATTTCACAGTTCTTGATTTCAATTTCGATACCACAGAAAAAAATTACTAATATGATGATGTGCTATTGAACACTTCTTTAGCCTATTTAAAGTTACATTTCAATGTAAATAATAAATTCAAAGATATGCATGTTTCCTTCAAGTGTTCCTAAGCAGGGCCCTACTGAAATCTGTTTTATTTTTTCCCCAAATCTTTTTTTATTTTTTTTTTTATTTTTTCAGAATTCCATTTTTTAAAGTTTAATTTAATTTCATTATCAAAATTGTGTCTAATCAAAAAATGTCCTTAAACTTTTAAAAACTTTTAACAAGTAAAAAATAGAACAATTACTTGTCATCATACCATTGCATTTTTTAACAATATTTATTCAGTACAAAAGCACTCTTGCTTATGATATATTGCTTAATTTGTATTATTATTACAATCATTATTCATTAATAATCATTATAATTTCTACAGTGATGATTACATTTTACTCTACAGTTATAATATATTTCATTTGCTATTTCTTCAATTTCAGGCATTTAGCTTTTATTATGAATTGTGCTTTTGTTTTGACGTATATTTGACGGAAGTTTAACTTCTTTGGATAAACAGTTCTCTACATGGCTCAGTGTGATTGTTAAAGCACAAATGCTGTGATTTATATAAATTGTATAAAAATAATGCTTCAAAGTGGATTAGTGCTCTGCTCTGTCATCTCTCATACAACACGTATAATTGTCATAGTCTGTGTAGTTTCCAGTGTATGAGCGGTCTGCTTCACACATTAATTTAAAGCTCATGCAGCTCAAACAGACTAAGATTGCAGTATTTCACGGTTTAATAATCACACTAGGCCATATCACGATTTTAATTTGATTAGTTGTGCATTTCAGTGTAAAAGGAGTAACAGAGCACACGCTCAAATAAGCGTGTGAGCATTTTAAAGCAGCCTTGTGTCAGTCATAATGCGCGCTGGTACCGGATGGAGTCGGTGCTCAGTTCTGCCGGTACTGTAGAATCACTGGTAGAATCACTGTTTTTTTTATTTTATTTTAGTACTGACTTGGTACCGAAGTACCGGTACTTTTGACAACACTAAATTAATGATTATATTTTCTTACACTTCACACATGTGAAGAGTATGTTAAGCACGAGGAAGTGTAATCAAGATTCAAGTCATGATTGTGCCAGGGAGACTGCAGATGTCAAGATTTAATGTAAAGGAGATACATTTTGGTCTGCATCTCACCAAAAACCATTCGTATCGCTTCAGGAAACATGGATTAAACCACTTGAGTCATATGAATTACCTTTATAATGTCTTTATGTCCTTTTTGGAGCTTGAAAGTGGAACACATTGACATTATACGGACATTATGTGTATATCCTTCCAAAAAAAATCTTCAGTTGTGTTGATTTATTTATTTTCAGTGGAGAAGACTTGAAGGGTTTATCCTTTTAAGTTCCCCTACATTCTATTGAAACTGAAGCTTTTTTGCAGTTCATCACCTTTTTTTTGTTTTAATCCCCTTTTCTCCAAATTTGGAATGCCCAATTCCCACTACTTACAGTTGCAATCAAAATTATTCAACCCCCCTGACCAGCAATACATTCTGGTGATGTGAATTAAAACACATCAACTAAAACTTCAGTAAACAGTCAAAATAAGTTTTTAATACACATTTGAGTGATTTTGAGAACAAAGAGTTCAGTTTACCCAAATTTTAAAATAAAAAATAACTAATTCTCTCCACAAATGTCATGTCAAAAATATTCAACCCCCAAGGTCAGTCATTTGTGGAGCATCCTTTATCCTTAATAACAGCAAATAAATGTTTCAGGTAAGTGTTCTCAGGCTTCAGACACCTCTCTATTAGAATTTTTACACATTTCTCATGAGCAAAAAGCTTCCAGCTCATTTACATTCTTTGGTTTCTGTGCTGCCACTGCTTCATTGAAATCCCAACAAAGGTTTGCAATGGGATTTTAATGATGGACTGAAAGGGCCATTTAAGGACATTCCACGACCTATCCCTGAACCAGATTTTGGACATCTTGGATGTATCCTTGGTGTCATTGTCTTGCTGGAGTTTCAATTTACACACTGAAGGCATCAAATTTTTCATGCCAAAATGGCCTGATACCTGAAAAAATCCATGGTGTCAGTAACATAGTCAGGATAGCTGTTTCCTGCAGCTGTAAAACTCCCCCATAACAGGACTGACCCACCTCCATGCTTGACTGTGAGGATGGTGTCGTTCTTGTCATCAACTTGTCATCTTACTCCAGACATACCCATAGGTCTAAAACCCATTTTCAGTTTAGTGTCATATGTCTATAAAACCATCTTCCAGGACTCCACAGGTCTTTCCTAATTACTTCTTGAATATTCAAGTCAACATTTCCCTTGGTGAAGTTTTGCTTTCTTCCACACCCCAAGAAGGTTGCTGATGTACCATATTTAAAAAATGTATGAATGGTGCTGCCAACTTTGTCTATTGGAAATTGAAGTGCCTTGGAAATGTACTTTTAGCCATGACCTTTCTTGTGTAATGAAATAATCTCCTCTATTAGCTTTTGAGACAGCTTATTTTTAATTGCATTTTTTTTTTTTTTTTTTTGCATAGAAATACATTTTTGCTTACAACGCTAAACTTAAATTGTAAAACTTAAGTGCCATTGCAGACTGATGACTTAATTTTGTTTTAATTAAGTTAAGTTTCATTAAATACTTGTGTAGCCTTACATATTTAAGAAACAGCTACATGCAATAGGAGTTGAATAATTATGGCATTTCTGTATTTTAAAAAAATCCTGCTATTTACAAATATTAGGTTATATATTCACACTATGACTTTAAATGTGTCACTCAACTGATATAGATGTAAAGTTAAAAAATTCTGGGTCATCAGAAAAGCTTACCTTTGTAAATCCTTACTGTCTTGGGGGGGTTGAATAATTTCGATTGCAACTGTACTAGGTCCTCGTGGTGGCGTGGTTACTCACCTCAATCCGGGTGGCGGAGGACAAGTCTCATTTGCCTCCGCTTCTGAGACTGTCAATCCGTGCATCTTATCACATGGCTCGTTGTGCATGACACCTTGGAGACTCCGCATGTGGAGGCTCATTCTACACTCCGCAATCCACGCATAACGTACCACGCGCCCCGTTGAGAGTGAGAACCACTAATCGCGACCACGAGGAGGTTACCCCATGTGACTCTACCCTCCCTAGCAACCGGGCCAATTTGGTTGCTTAGGAGACCTGGCTGGAGTCACTCAGCACACCCTGGATTTGAACTCGTGACTCAGGGGTGGTAATCAGCATCAATACTCGCTGAGCTACTCAGGCCCCCCTCAGTTCATCACATCTGAAGTAATTCAAGTTGACCTTAAAGAACTGTGACGGTCAGTGATTATGGTTCAAATATGAATTTCCTGGTGTTTTAATATTTCTTTTGAGTCTGTGTCTCATCTTTGTGTTAAATCCAAATATGCCCATGACCTAGTTTAGGTCACATTAAGTCATTACAAATTTGCCGGAACCTGATACCAAGTGGAACCTCCCAGAAGCTTGTAAAATGGATGCAAACAAATGGCTGTCAGTTCCTAATGTGTTTGCTTCACGTATGTGGGTGCAAGAGGGTAGCAAGGGGAACGGTAATGAATCATGTTTTTTTTTTTTAATAAACCAAAGCAATATCTCAGAATTAAGGACAAGGAAAGTGTACATCTGCATCGGAAGATCACATTTTAAGGATATTTAAGGCAAATGGAACATACCCTTGTCCTACTCAGCACCTCCTGTGTTTTGTGTTTATACGTCCATATGTACAAACGAGTGTATGTGTGTTTGAGTTCCACATGCCGGCCTACATGTAAGGTTGAATGATAAAAGAGAGAATGTTGGGTTTAATTGACTGAGGCTCCCTGCACATTGCTCTTTGGTGACGGAGGGCTGGTGGAAGCTGGGGAGCGACGGTAGATAATGGAGGCATTGTTTCACCCAGTCGCTATGTCTCTGTAGGCCTGGAGGACAGGGGTCTTAATCCACTTCACATCAACCTCCAGATCATATGTTGACAACCCCCCTGCCACCTCTGCCTCCTATACTCCCTGCATCTATTCTGAATTAATATATACTGTATATACCAGACATATCCCTTTCATTCTCATTTACTCCCTGATTGCCAAATTCAACAGCCATCTCTTTCTCGACTACTGTACAACTGCTTCGGCAGACATTGAGCCCACAAGCGGGTCAGTTTTTAATGTGGCTTACTTGGTTAAATTAATATGTCTAAAGTAATAGTTCATCCAAAAATGAAAAATGTGGTCATTATTTACTCACTCAAATCTCTTGTGTAGAAGAGGAAGCTTATTCGGCTAACCATGTAAGCCATGGACTCTGGTAGGGCTGCCCCCGACCAAAGATTTTCCTAGTCGACTAGTAGGATATTAATTTAATTACTTAAATATATATATTTTGGGGGGCATCAGAAAATGGTTTGAGTTCTAGGGCTGAGAAAGAATGTTATAAGTAACATTGCTAACACTGTTCAACATTACAGAGAAATACTAAACCATAATAATGAGCCTTTAAAATATAAATTTTACAAGCACATGCACGAAGGGAGCCGCAGCGACACCGGCAAAAGCGGTAATGATTCTGAATGTGTTGGTTTCAGACAGAAGCAATTGAGACAGCAGAACTGTGGTGAATTCTCCAAGAAGCTTGATAATTCTCCTAAGTACACCTGGACACAGTTTTTCTTGGAGAATTCTCCACAGTTCATCTATCTATTTCGGCTGTCTCAATTGCTTCTGTCTCTTCATGTAATCCCAGACTGACTCGATGTTCAGTGGGGGGCTTTGTGGGGGCAATGCCATCTCTTGCAGAGTGCCCTGTTCTTCTATTCTAATCTTTTCTATTTGCAAAAGTAATGTTTTGGAGTCTAAAAAGTATTTTGCCTATTGACACACTAAAGCTGAAGATATAAATAACCATCTTAAGACAAATGTTTTTGTGAAACATCTTAAGTGCCTAAAATTTTGCACAGTACTGTATATGTCGTGAAGGAGGGAACAAAACAAATTTATTCACACACATGATGTATTTTCCCGGACAACGAAATACCTGACCGGTAGATAATACTAACTATAATAACTACTAATATAATACTAATAATAACTGTTGTAAAGCCATCTTTCAAAAAGTTGAACAACACACATTTTAATTGCACTTAATTTTTTTCCAGTTTCATTTGAATTTTTAGTTTAAAAATCAAGGCGTATTGCTTTATTGTATAGGCTTAACCCTAACTCTGCTTAACGAAAATTACCCTATAGTACCACCTAGCATCCAACCAGCGGTAATACCGGTTTTTGTCGGTTTCCTGTGGAGTTTTTTATTTTTTTTTCTGCGACCAACTGACCAATTAAAACTTGGTCAACCAAGACTGTTCTCATCGACTAATGTTTGGTCGACTATTAGGGGTCAGCCCTAGACTCAGGTCTAGTTATGCATGTCTTATGCATGCAAGAGGGTGACGGAGCAGCCAAAAAGGTTGTTTGTCAGCTGTGGACAGTCATCTGTAATTAGCCGTTTCATCTGTGAATGCCAGTGATATAATATTAATGCTGCTAAGTGCAGTTGGCAGGCAATTGTGTAGCTGTGATACTGGAGAGTGTCTGATTGGCAGATACACACACAGATGCAGAGTGGCTTCTTAGGCCGGGTGTACATGGTGTGAGTTCTAACACTCAGGAGGTCGTGAGCCCTAGCACACGTTACGAGTCAGGTGCAATCGGACACGACACGACTTTACTACCTGGCGAATTCCGGAGCAGTTGCATGAATTTTCGTGCTATTTATCATTGTAAGATATAAAGCCAGAGGAGGGCATTGTTTTAATTCCTTTTAGCTTGCAATTTAGAAATAAAGACTGGCATGGCCAGGGGCTGCATGAGCTGAAAACTCATCTGCAGATTTAAACAAATTATAATAACATATGGATAATTATTACAAATGCTGTCCAGCCTTTGACAGATTCAGATTTCGACGGGTGGCTGTGTGATTTTATGACTGCATACATCAATCATAGCATCAGTGTGTTGCTGCTGCCAGTTACTGCATGATAATAAAGTGCACAAAATGTAAAAGAAAAAAATGTGTGCACCATTTCTGTCAGTTATACTTGGATTTAATTTAAGTGCAAACATGACATTTAGTGCAGAATTCCTAGCTATTTTAGTGTAGTAGGCTACCTGTATTCAGCTTTAGATGTAGGCTACGTCCTTCTCATCTGTGTCACTGCTTGCATGTTGATAGCAGACATTCTGAAGAAGATCCATAAGGTCTTGTCCATGTGAATGCGCTTTAAAGCCACACATAGCAAAGCTTACAAATCTTGTTTTAGCGCAGCGGTTGACTGACAGGTAGTACTTTCAGCCTAGAAGTCATTTGTTTAACCAGACACGCTCTATCTATCACATATCCACTGTCGTGTGCATATACAATTATAACAGATGCTATATCTCCCTAAATGTAGCCCTAGAACTGAAACAAATGCAAGTATGAATAAAAATAGACCATGACGTAAATTTTTAAACTCTGTCTGTCAGAGAGATAAAGATTTTTTTCTAGCACAACCCGTATTGCATATGTTGTGTTTGAAGAGCAGAGAACAGCATGGCATTTCTGTAGAATCCTTCTCAGTGATGTGGTCATGAATAATATGGGAAAACACAGTTTTAACACAACCATTTTCTCCAAATGTGTAAAAGCTTCATGAACACTCAGTCTTCACTGATCGTGTGAGTTGTAACACCTTCTCCTGATTGGTTCAACTGCACACACCTCATGAATTCAAGCCGATAGTGGCCACATTTTTAGACAGTTTTAAAAATGATCTGTCTAATTATCGGTCGTGAGCTGCTCCTAAGCTGCTCGGCTCCGCTTGTAATTCCTCTCACACAATGTGAGCTGTGACCACACAAACACCAACGATTTCCACGCAATCTATCCCGACTGGATAAAATCGGTTCGGAGCTCGCACGACAGCCGAAAATCACACCTTTTTGCATTATGCAGATACTGTAGTCTGTTATTGAACTTTTAGACCTTACTTTAGTATGTTAGCTAACAAAAGGTTAAATGCACATTAGAATTCAGTTTAAACAGATTTACTATATATATATATATATATATATATAATATATGGGGAAGCATAAGGATCTGAGCGACTTTGACAAAGGCAAAATTGTGATGGCTAGATGACTGGGTCAGAGCATCTCCAAAATGGCAGGTCTTGTGGAGTGTTCCCAGTATTCAGTGGTTAGTACCTACCAAAAGTGGTCCAAGGAAGGACAACCGGTGAACCGGCGACAGGGTCATGAGCGCCCAAGGCTCACTGATGCGTGTTGGGAGCAAAGGCTTGCCCGTCTATTCCGATCCCATAGAAGAGCTACTGTAGCACAAATTGCTGAAAAACTTAATGCTGGCCATGATAGAAAGGTGTCAGAACACACAGTGCATCTCAGCTTGCTGTGTATGTGGCTGCGTAGCCGCAGACCAGTCAGAGTGCCCATGCTGACCCTGTTTACCACTCAAAGCGCCTACAATGGGCACGTGAGTGTCAGAACTGGACCATGGAGCAATGGAAGAGGGTGGCCTGGTCTGATGAATCACGTTTTCTTTTAGATCATGTAGACGGCCGGGTGTCTGTGCGTTGTTTACCTGGGGAAGAGATAGCAGCAGGATGCACCATGAGAAGAATGCAGGCCGGCAGAGGTGTGACGCAATGGGCAATGTTCTGCTGGGAAACCTTGGGTCCTGGCATTCATGTGGATGTTACTTTGATATGTACCACCTACCTAAAGATTGTTGCAGACCACGTACACCCCTTCATGGCAACGGTATTCCCTGATGGCGGTGGCCTCTTTCAGCAGGATAATGCGCCCTGCCACAGTGCAAAAACTGTTCAGGAATGGTTTGAGGTACATGAAAAAGTGTTCAATGTGTTGACTTGGCCTCCAAATTCCCCAGATCTCAATCTGATTGAGTATCTATGGGATGTGCTGGACCAACAAGTCCGATCCATGGAGGCCCCACCTCGCAACTTAAAGGATCTGCTGCTAACGTCTTGGTGCCAGATATCACAGGACACCTTCAAAAGGTCATGCCTCGACGGGTCAGTGCTTGGGCTGGGCGATATGACAATATATATCGTTGCTACGATACAAAGTGTCAACCGATAGAGGTTTTGCTATATCGTGTATATCGCAATATATAAATATCCATGTGCCCAGTGTGGGCTTATCTATCAGTGAACAGGGCTTGAAAAAACATGGACAGAGTTTCCAGTATTGAAAATTGTTCTGCGGCCCAAGCAAATTCAATGACCTTCATCGCGAATTTGGCACTTTAAAAGCTCTAAATATTCTTCTCATCTGACACGCGAATGTTTCACATGACTGTTGCGCTGTCTCTGGAGCTCTGAAATGTGCGTGAATCCAGCAGGCTTTCTGATATTTGTGCTCCAGAGACAGGAGAGCTCAGAGAGAGATCACTTGTGCTACTCAATAATTTTTGATCCAGGAAACCCCACAAATGGAGAAATAAATCTCCACAGAATGGGACAACTCCCAAACATGGTGTACAGAGCAGAAACATTTTATCTGCAAACTCTTTCGCACGACAAAAATCACTCGTACTACAAGCAATCTGTTTTATCACCTCAAAATGAAGCACACAAAAGAATATTGTGAAAGCCAAAAGATGAAATCAGCCTTAATTTTGTCATTTATGTATTTTGCAATAAGTAATATTTATTTGACATTTATTTTCTTCTAGAAATGTTTTTTTTTTTGTTGTTTTTTTTTTGTTTTTTTTTTTGCATTGGATATTTTTTTTAACTTATGTTTTCTGTCGCATTGCTTTGAGAAGATCTTAAGTGTCTTGAGCAAAGTTTATAATAAGAATAATAATATTGGTCAACAACATTTTAAACTGAAATTTGGCATACTTGGCATTTTGGTAAGGTTGATTTTTGAAAACGAGTTGATTTTTATTTATTTATTTATTTACTTTGACTTTGTTTGTCTTGTTCCAAATAAAGAGGAAGTAGTTTTAATTTATAAAGTATTTAATTCACTTACTTGAGTTCCAAAAATAGGCTTTACAATATGGTTATTTAATATAGAAACCAATTTTTTATTGATTTTCCTGAAAACTTTTACTATATCATAATTATATTATCGTTATCATGATATAAAATTACTCGTATCATGATATAAGATTTTGGTCATATCGCCCACCCCTAGTCAGAGCTGTTTGGTGGCACAAGGGGGGTCTACACGATATTACGCACATGGTTTTAATGTTGTGGCCGATCGTGTATATATATAAAAATATTAAGGAATGCATCTTCGCTAGGGGTGTTTTAACAAATTTGTTTTCATAAAATTAGAATTATTGTGGCAACTCTTTTCCAAGAGATGCCTGATTCAGTAGTTCGTATGTTAATGTAATCTTGTGTTGAAGCAGTAAATGTATTTGGCTTACTGTCCGTATACTGGAGGGCTCGGAGCTCAAGACTCGACTCGAGTCCTGGTTACCCCCCTGGACTTTACTTATTTAGATAATGAATCTAGAGAATAGGTGGAGATGGGGTGGAGGTGGGATGTCAGGAGAGTTGTCACAGGAAGCAGGTAAGCAGCGGCTTATATACTCCTGCTCGTGGGCTGTGATTTGTCAGATTAAAATTAACATATTCCTCCCGAACCTCTGTTAATTAACTCCATTTCCTGTGCTGGCACCGATGCCCGTGTTTCTCTGCTTTGACACCAACATTGATGTGGAGGTGGAATACACAAAATTTTATGCCTCACCCCACAGAGCAGTAAAATCTTTCTGGACCCACATCACACACTCACTGGTTTTATGGTGTTTGGTGTTGAAACATGTCATTCAGAGAGAATGTTTTATCCTTGTGTCTTCTGTTTTTATACAACTATGCACCAGCATCCCAGCATGCTTCATCCTGGTGGAATTGTGTAATGGTGTAAAAACTTGATTGTGAGAAATTATTGGAATTTGGCCTCAGGACAAAGGAATTTTGACATTGTGTGTCATATTGCTCTTGGTGCACTCAGTGTTGTACTAAGCAGAGCTAGGTTTTTACTGTGATAAACCTACAACTTAATATCAGCAAATGTAGCCTGTGTTAAATAAATCCTTCAGGGGAATTGTATGGCTTCTAATTAAGTGGATTAGAATTAATCAAACAAGAGCCCCGTGATGGAGACATGTTGGCGAAAATACAGAACATGTATACTCAAATAGAATACTACATGTCTTACATCTCATTACACAACTCATTAAAACTTGCTCAATTAATTACAAGCGCTCTTGACCAAACATGCTTTGTAAATGACTTAAGTAATTTAGCTCAATTAAAAGTCGCTTTTCCTGATAAAAGAAAAAGATCTTCACAATAGATTTGCCTGCTTAAAATGCATCACAAAAGGGAAGGCAGTCAGAATTTTAGGAGATTTTTAAAACTATTTATTCCATCATATTTTTCATGAAAAATTAAAGCAAAGAATTGCATCAATTCATAACCAGAGGGGAGACAAGGGAGTATTGTAATATGGGGTAAGTTATAGTAACAGTATCAGTTTAACCTAAATTACCTACAGGGTTAAAAGCACTATTGAACATGACCACCTTCTTGCTCAGGCGAAGGTATAAGTTGTCTGTGTGTAAAAATTTCAAAAAAAAAAAAAAAAAAAAAAACATTAAAAAAGAAAGTAAGAATGTAAAATTTTCCTCTAGTTTATAATTTGATATCCCATAATGTTAATGGATGAATAGAACTGGTATAATGTGAATCAGCAGGCTATTTAGTTTAATTTGATATACGCATATTAAAAATAAAATATTTACACAAGCTTTTCACATACATGTTAAAAAATCTGGGCACTGTCTGCTGTTTTTAGAAGTGTTAGAAATGGTGATAGGAAATGGCATAACATTATTTATTTATTTTTTCTTTTGAAAAAGTAAATTTCAGTAAATTTAAATTAATGTCCATATTTTCTGTAAGTGTTTCAAACTACCGTGGTAGTGGGGTTTGTAACAACAGCACTCTTTGTGCTTGAATAAAAGTTTACACAGTTTAGGGATGATTAATGTTGTTTAAACTAATTTGTAGCAGATAAATATGGAATTATTATATCAAGGTTTGAAACACATTGCACAAAATTTTACTGATGTTGAACCAATGTGTTACTCTCTGGTCTCCCCTGGTTTTTAGGTATGGATGCTATAGATTCTTCAAGCTACAGTCTTTTCCCTTTGATTTCTGTTTCATGGAGAGTGAATGTTTGTGTTTCCTGATTTTCCTGAAGATTTGAGCTGTCAAACATCCAGTTCACATTAACAAAGCAAAGAGAAAGGAACCAGAAAGGCTTCCACATCCTGTGGTGCATGTGTTTTAGTGGCTTGTCAATATTCTGAGCTGCACCTGTCTGGGGTGCAGTGGGGCTCGGGGTACCTGGCCAATAGGATGTCCATCACCTGCCAAATGAACAAAAGTTCATTACAAAGTCATGACAGACTGGTATCTGGTGGATTTAGCTGTATTCTGCTATTCTGTTTGTTGTTCCTGTTGTCATGACGAGCCAAGGTTGATCTCGGCAGTTTGGCGTGTGCAGGGTTGCTTGTGAAGCAGTGGGAAAATGCAAACGGGGAGGGGGTCTGATCTCGGCAAGTCGCCGTGTGCAGGGTTGCTTGTGAAACAGTGGGAAAATGCAAATGAGAAGACCCTGCACCAAGCACTTTTATCTACCTCATCCCACCTCATCCAATCACATCAGCTCCGTGACCCCTCTCTCCCTGACACTGCCTTGATTACTGTCAATACTATTTTAAATACAGTAATAAAAAATGTAAAAAAAATCATATTCACAAATAATTTTGTGGAATCCTCTGCCCCTTTTCTGTCCACCAGACCTGACCTCCTCTCTCCTCCAATGGTTTGACAATAGCAACCTGTCTATTTCCAGTGCTTTCCATACATGGGTCAGTCCATCTCAAGTGGTCCAATAATAGTAAATTTGGTTGCTTGACCATTTTTAATTTTCCAATTTTCCAATATTTTTGTGTGTGTGTGTGTGTGTGTGTGTGTGTGTGATTACCTCTATGTATTGGTATTGCAAAACCACCGGTTTTTTATTTTACTTGGTTTAACCACGATGGCCATCTTTGTGTCATGGCACATGACAAATTTTGGTTATACAGCTGTTTTCAGAAACCTCAATATCTCGGCTCATGTTGGTCCTTGCTCCTTGGAACAAAAACTGATCTCTAGAGCACATTACAAGGTACAGTACATGTACTTATATAAACATTTAGCACATTCTTGTTCCCTAGACCTAGAACTTAAGTTAAGTTAATGTAATGCTCAAGATTGCTCAAAGGGAAGGGTTTTAGTGACAGTCTTAATTTTTTTAGGGGGTACCTAGGTAAGTAAAGTGTGCATACAGAATATTTCAGGTTTGAGACTACTCTTTTTCTTCTTTCTTTTAAGGGGGCGAGAGTGCAATTTTTAAAAATTCCCCTCAATTTTGGGTTGAACATCTCTGGTGGGGGACCAGATAGGAACCTGAAATATTCACAGAAATAAGTCCTCTGTAGTAGCATTCTGCTAAAAAAAAGAAAAAGAAAATTGAGTTTGAGATTCCACTGGTTACAGAGCTAGGGCTAGTAGAAATCTGGGGAAAAGCCTACTTTATTCATGCATTTTGAGATATGAACAGATGTAATATAAGCACAACAAATTACAAAAATGAACAGTATTTTACATGTTTACATATACATGTTTTATTAGAAACTGTGAGATTTCCTCACTCAGTCTCTGAAATGTTGTGGGAGCATCTGGTGGCAGAAGTCAATTCAGCAGGTGTCAGAGAACATTGTTCATGGGAACCCACACTTTGTCCTCAGTAAACATTTTGAATGATGTTCTTGGTCCAGGTGGGTGGAAGAATTTAACAAGTACATCACAGTTTTCCTCGCTGATGTCCTCAACCAATGGTGTCTTTAATGCATTGAGTTTCTCAGCCAGAGAAATAGAGAATTTATCCCTAGGGAGAATGACAGTGATCATATCTGCTCTGTCAGTCATAACCCACTGCTTAAAGGTGATGTTGTCAGGAAGTGTGCCATCTTTGTCTGACTCTTCAAGCATCTGCAGTAAGGCCTCTATACCTGGACAATGGTCACACTTGTTGAGCATGCAGTCATAACTTTTTATGTCACAGACTAGAAGTTCCAGCCGGTCCTTGTAGTCCACTTTTAGCTTTGCTGACTCAACTATCAGCTTGATGTTCTGATGTTGTGTGCAGACACAGACAGTGTGAGTTCCAGATGCTCCTGCCAGCACACACTATTTTAGCCTCAGTTCACATATTTTTTTAACTCTGGGTGCTGATTTTTAAACTCCACATACAGTTCATTAAGGTTACTTAAAACTAAACACTTTAATGAACTTTTTGAAGAACACTTTTAGACCTCATTGCAAAGCATAAGCTCTTGTATGTCAATTTATAAACATAAAAAAAAAATACTGTAAAATACTGTTCATTTTTGTTATTTGTTATGCTTATATTACATCTGTTCATTTCTCAAAATGCATGAATAAAGTAGGCTTTTCCCCAAGAATGGCCATCGTAGTTGAACCAAGTAAAATTAAATAAAAAAACTTGTGGTTTAAAATACCAATACATAGAGGTAATCACTCAAAAAAAAGAAAAATTTAAAATGGTCAAGCAACCTGTATTGGACCACTTGAGATGGACAGACCCACATACAATTTTTCAATAAAAACACAAGAAGGCTGTTTAAAACTTAATGGGACAGTTCACCCAAAAATGAAACTTCTGTCATTATTCACCAACCCTCTTGCTGTTTCAAACCCATGTGACTTTCTTCAGTGGAACACAATTAGACAGATATTAGACAAATTGGCGACACTTTACAATAAGGTTCCATTTGTTAACATTAGCAACATTAGTTAATATGAACTAATGATGCACAATACTTGTCCAGTATCTGTTAATCGTAATATTAATTTTAACATTTACTAATACATTTTAAAAATCAAAAGTTGCATTTGTTAAAATTAGTTTATGTACTATGATCTAACATGAACTAACAATGAACAATTGTATTTTTATTATCTAACAATAACCAAGATTAATAAATGCTGCAAATATATTGTTCATTGTTTGTTCATGATGCCTTATTCATTAACTCATTTTAACGAATGCAACCATATTGTAAAGTGCTACCGACAAATTGTTAGCCTCAATCACCATTCACGTTCATTGCACTTATCTATACAATAATAAGGAAACATTTTCTTTTGTGTTCCATGGAAGAAAGAAAGTAATCCGGGTTTGGAACAACATCAGGGTAAATGTAAAATGACAGAATGTAAATTTTTTGGGTGAACATCCTTTACTTTTGATTTGGTAATGAGCACTGATCTTCTCTCTTGGCCTGGTCTCTAATGCCTGACCTTAAATATAAAATCTTTGCCTTAAAGATACATCAAAGCAGCCCAAGTAGAACCATTTAAAGCCGGACTCCACCGTCCGGTGTCATAAAGTTACGGGGGAAGCTTTGCTTCACCTCAGCTTCTGCTGTAGACCTTTTCTTTGACATCTTTGATGCTCGAATTCAAGTTCACTTCACTCTCTCTTAGGTTAAACTGGATCTAAAATTTTTTATTTTACTTTGCATTTTAAAGCAACTTATAAATGTTATCCTCCCATTTGACATAGATATCTTCAGGTGGAAATTAGTAGTTGGATGATTATGATAAGCATTTATCATTCTTTTAAATTAGTGGCTTGATGTGTATGGATCCGGCAGCAGTTGACACCTGATGCTTCCTGTAAGGATCTTTGCACATGCTGAACCAAAGAGTCCCATCACCCTCTTGTTTTGACACATGTGGCCAAAGCCTTTGACCAGTCACTGCTCCACTAACCACTCCGCAGGATCAATGATCCAATGGCTGCCCAACACATGGTCTTAATCAGGGAATCATATGGGCCTGATGATGGTTTATAGCAAAATAATTCATTCTGCACTCACCCATCCCCAGAGCTGCCAAGACTTCAAACACCCCAGTCCCCAAAGATTTTGTAAGGTTCATAGTTTTACTGTTGTTTTGAAGTCAGAGTTCCTTTTTGTCCAAGTGGGAGCTTGTGTTTACACAACTGGCTTGGCATGGACCACATCTCCCCCTGGCTTTCCAGTCCTCATTTGTAAATAATGCCCTTGTCAGACTGAGCTCTCTTTTGCTGAAAGCTGATATATTGTGGATTGTTTCAGAAGATTTTGACCTTTCTCCTCGATCACAAGAATTGTAATTGGCTTAGTTTTAAAATGTTTATCCCTCTCTGTTAGCTTCTGCATTAGATCTGGCCTTTGGTACCCCTGGCTAAGCTTGGTGCCACTAGCCAGTGTGTAGGTAATTGGTAGTAACTCTCTAGCATATCTTGGATTGAATTAATGAGTGTGACAAAGTTTCTCAACATCAAAAACCTTTCACTTTTATCAATGGAGTGTTAAAAGATAGTTTGTTGGCAATAAGGACCTTATCTAAACCTCTTTCACCAAATACCAACACAGAAGATACTTTTGCAGTCATAAAACAAAGCAGCCATGTGGGTTTTCTTGTGTGTAGATACATCTGCTTCTAATGAAATTATGAATTAAGTATGAACCCTGAAACCACACTTCCCTGAAAGGGCAAGGAGATTAGACACTGTGAAATAAGAGAAATCCAAATCTTATGTAATTTGACCTTAAAGGAATAGTTAACCTAAAAGTGAAAATTCATTCATAATTTACTCACCCTCATGCCATCCCAGATGTGTATGACTGTCTTCTGTACAACACAAAGATTTTTCGAAGAATATCTCGGCTCTGTAGGTCCATAAAATGCAAGTGAATGGGTGCCAGATTTTTTAAGCTCCAAAAAGCACATATAGCCATCATAAAAGTAATCCAGACTAGGGCTGTCAATTGGGCAGAAAAACTACATTTGAATTGTTACCTTAAATATTTTCAAAATTTAAAATTTTAAAGTCAGCTTATTCATAAACTGACATTAAATATGCATTAAATACATAAACCATACAGCACCATTATATTATTGCAAAGAACATTTCTGGCTGTTAAAAAAAGAGCATTCCATTTTCAACTAATGTGCATAAAAATAAAGTTTTAGTTGGCCCATATTCTCAAATTACAAAAATAAAATGAGGGGGGGGGGGGGGGGGGGTTGTGCGGGGGGCGCTTCAATAGGCAGTCCACATGGTGTTACACTGGCACTGATACCACAGTATATACTACCCCAGGCTCGAGCTTCATAATAACAGCAAAATACCACATTGTATTTTATTCATTACAGTTGTATGCAGGGTAGCAATATTCCCATATAATGGTATTCGGCTGAACTTGGTGGTGAAGCGGCTCAGACTATGAGCACAGGCCAGGGGCTGTTCAGTCAGATGGAACACAACAGAATGGAACAGAACGTGAGGATCTCGAGACCCACATTTCCAAGTTGAACTCCTTTCCTGACAAAGCATTTAAAAAACTCATTGCTTAATCTGAGAAAAGCTTATGAGAGAGTAAGATGCAATGCCCATGTACCTCCACCAACTGTAAGGGGGTATTCATGCTGAACGCTTTTGCAACCATCCATTTGCTTTTCTATGTAAACTGCGCTAGATGAACATCTCAGTTTCACTTTGTTTTTGTTTATTCAGCGTCTCGAGCTGGAGCGCTGTTTTTAAATGCTGTTTCTAATTAAAAAGAACTTTAAAAAGCATCTTGAGACATCTGCTTTCTATTAAACTGTATTTATTGCATTGTGTCTAGCCTTTTTTAGCACAAGAATGCAATCGGTCTGAAGTCAGTGTCAGTGCTTGGCACACATCCAAAATTAGAATGCACAGTTTTAGCATTCAAATGTGCATTTTTTCTTAAATTCGGCGAATATTTGAATTTCTAATTTTAATTTGACAGCCCTAATCCGTAAGTGTGTTGGTAAGTTCACACGAGAACTGACAGTGTTGTCATTTGCAACAGAGGAGCGTAAACATTCATACATAGATGCCTGATTCAGCTGGTTCAGATACATCAACTGCAGCTCCATCTTGGTCAACAAGGAGAGCTGTTTGAATCGGTTTGAATGCAAGTGAGTGACTGGAGGAGATGCCTCAGACCAAGCTCTTTGCTCAGACTGCTGCATAAACTGTTTTTTTGTGGAAACAGTATCGTGGTCCTTAGGAACAGCTGCTAATAAAAAAGTATCTACGTATGAATATCTATGCAGAGGAGGCTTTTGCCTGTGAGTGCCACAATGCAAATTCAAGAGGCAGTTTGAACTCCACCCTAGTCAACAAGCTGGCCGGAAGTGAACATTTTCATTTTTAGTATAAAAAATAAATAAATGAATAAATAAAATAAAGTTGTAAATATTGACCTGTTTCTCACACACACCTAGTGTTTTTCGCTTCAGAAGAAATTAATTAGTCTACTGGAGTCGTCTGGATAACGTTTATGATGGCAATATGCGCTTTTTGGAGCTTTAAAAATTTGGCTTCCATTCAATGGCATTTTATAGACCTACAGAGCTGATCTGGAATGGCAAGAGGGAGAGTAAATGATTGAATTTTAATTTTTTCTGTGAACTATTTTAATTATTCCTGATTTTGTTGGTCTGGTGAATGTGAGTGGGATTTCAGTTCGAATTCAAATAGGCTGTCTTGCTGGTAGTTTCTTATTTTTTATTTTTTTCAAATGCTCAGACAAATGTATTAAAACACTCTCAATCCACCAAGAAGAAATCATAAAAAGCATGTTTTCTCTAAAATGTTTTCCTTGTCCCCCTTTCTTCTTCATAAGTGTAATGTCTTTGAGAGACTCTCAAGCTCATTTGGACATCACTGTCGTGTTGGTCTCTTTTGCAACCCAGTGTGTAGTAATTCTTTGCCTGGGCTCTCTTAGGGCCAATAAATAATTCATTGGGCACTTGAGACACTTGAGCCACTGTGAGCACGTTTAAGGCCTTTAAGGGTTGCTTGCCGTGTCCCATACAGCTTTGATGGTTAGAGTGTGAAAACATGCTGGTATTATCTTTTTAAAAAGACACTTTTCTCACTGTAGGAGGCTGGTCAATACTCCTCCTGTACAGCGTGGAGGTTACAGAGCATTGATACTGAATTCAGACTTTAATTGAATGAACCTCTGCTTGGAGGAGAACTCCAGCAAGTAGTGAAGTGGAACACCTGGGTTACTGTGACCAAGTCCTTATTTGACGTGTTGGGAAAAGACAGCCTGTGAGTGCCAGGAGGCTGTGCTGGGGTCAGGCCACCATCTTGCCTACCTGAAGAAAAAGGATAGATTCCCAGTGGCACCTGCCTTATTAGCACTGTGCCACCTTCAGTTGACGTAACCTCCGCCAACCTCTGGAAGAATATACATCATCAGCAGGCTGTGCCTATAGGCCACTCGAACACATTAGTACAAGTTTCTGCCTATTAACTAATTCAGAAGTGTGCTTCATTATTCCGCCCTTAATTAAGATCACAATGCAAATTCATTCATTAATAGTGACACAGACAATTTCTTTTGGGCTCCACGGGGACACGATTATATGCAGGCCCCGTTGAGCAGGTTGCGAGGTGTCATCTCATATTCAAATGGCGTGCTTGTTTAATTGTAGTAAATGTAGCATGTCCGCATAGGTAAAAGAGTTTTGAGGGCCAGCAAGTGAGGGGTGCAGCCCAGGCTGAGGCCCCTCCGCTCCCCCAGGCAGCTGTTTGCGGGGCCCTGGCTGCTCCCTTGGGGCCTCTGCAGGACAGTGTTGTTGGACTCTTGTCTTTTATGGCGGCAGCAGTAAACATGACAGGCTGTTTGGGTGCCATCTGTTCAAAATAGCTGTCGCATGGTAACAGGGAAATGAACTCGATAGCTGGTTTGTGTCTGTCTCCATGCTAACAGTCTTGTCTCTGCCTCTCTGCAGGTGGACGTTTGACGGGAGAGGCATGGATGTGTCCAGCCAGTGGAACCTGGCGTCTGCTTGAATGCCCGTCAACATTGTACGCATCCTCGAATTCTCACAAACACACAAATGCGCACGCATGTAAAGAAAAAACGCTCTGCACAGCCCTTCAGTTTCTGAAAGATTGATCGGAGTTGCCAGAGCATTCTGCAGCTGTCAGTTTTGTAGCAACTAAATCATTCTCCCCAAAGATTAAAACATTTGAAATTAAGATTTTATGGAGCGAATCACATGCCTCAAAATAACACCTTTTGCAAGTCCCATGCATTAAACATTCATGCATTCATTGATGCCGATGTAATTACTGACCATTCGATGACCCCCTGATGTTTGTTTTTGGCCCTTTTTTGTCTAAGAACTTATTGCATGTTTGACATCTTTTCTAATGACCTTGAAGCTGCTGTGAATCAACACCTATACTCACTAAAAGTATCTGGTCACTTCATTTACAATTTAGTGGAAATTAGACACCTACAGTATATCTTTTATTTACATTGGTATTTTGCTACCAGTAAATCAAGACTATTCAGTTTTTCTGTACTAATTGTCAACATTAGAATGCTCTGTTGTTATCTTTGTCTTTAAAGGGATAATGCACCCAAAGAATGAAAATTCTGTCATCATTCACTCAAATTCATATTGTTCCAAACCCATTTGACTTCTGTAGAACCAGTTCTGTTCCATTCAACCTGTTCCATTTACATTGAATAGGTCATTGATCGCCAACTAAGTGGTACTAATTTTGCACAGAAGTATGGAGAGACTGGGCACAGTGTCACATGTAGCCACTTGCATGTGGTAAGGAATATTTGATTAGTGTTAAGCAGGAGGACTTGTCTGTCTGACCCTATCCAAGCGTGGAGAGGGATTTTCATCAGTGGCTCTTAGTCAAAGGCGATAAATAGTAATTTCAATAGTAAATAAGATATGTCAATATTAGTCTATATGGTTAATTAGATGGGGAATAAAAACTTGTAAGTAGACATTCACTTATCAATTGAGTCAAAATGAAGTGGTTTCTTGTAAATATTTTAATATTTTCTATACCCTGTTAAATAAACCTTTAATTTTCTAACCTTACTCTATTGTTAAATCTAGAACCATTCTTTACTGTGTGTGCAACACTTATCATAATATAGACAGAATATTCATGCACTGACCCTGTTCAAAGTTGAGGGTGTTTATTCATGGGTCATGAATACATAAGCTTTTTTTTCTTCAGATTAATTTCCGCCTCTGTCTGTTTTGTTTAGGACCATTACAGTTGTGAAGCTCTAATTAAGCACTACCTTTCAATACAGAAGGCTCTACCATCTGGTTGTTATTGTATGCACCACAAACATAAGGGCACTGACAAAAACTGAGATGAGAATTACAACACAAAGTAAAAAAAAAAAGAAAAAAAAGCCTCAACTTTTAAAATTAGAAATGCCAGCACAAATGTTCCTCACACAACAGCAAATAAGCAATATTTTCAAATGTAATGCACATTGATATATCATGAAAGGATACATGTATTAAAGGCGTATCATCCCAAAATAAAAATTGTCATCAGTTACTTATCATCATGATGTTCCAAACCCAATGACTTTCTTTCTTCCATGGAACACAAAAGATGTTACATCCTGTCTACACTGGATGTGAGCAGCGCATTGCATCATGTCTAGTGGTCGACTGATATGGGTTTTTTAATGGCTGACGCCGATATCCAGAGAGCAGGGTGGCCAAAACGCTGATACGATGCCAGTATATCACACAATTTAATATAGTAAATAACAAACATAAAATTGCTAAAAAATAATAATAATAATAAACTCTTATTTAGCACTATATTTACTCAGTTTCACACAAAACATTAAAAAATAATCTAAAACAAAATATTGTATTTTAAATGGTAAATAGCAGTTTCTTCTGATTTCTGTTTAGTCATAAAATTTTAGTAATTTATTTGCACATGAAGAAATTGTTAATATATTAGGAAATAACAGTACACACAGTAGTCCAGCAACCATGGATGACATGTCCACATTAGCAATCGCATTTACTCAAATACTGAATCAAACCATTGTACATAAAGTGCATAGAGAATAAGTAATTTACTTATAGCACACGTGAAGCTCTTTTACCTTGAAGTTGCACCAGAGGCTATTTAGCAGGGACGGGCCACTTCTATTCAAATGAATGGGAGAAATTGGAACGCTCAACCAAGAAGCTCTCGTTCCCAATGTTCAACGGATGTAGATAGGAAGTCCCGCCTTACAGGGAAAAAAAACAGTCATCTTTTAGATACAGACATCGCCTATCAATCAACTCAAGAACGCGCATGCACATTAGCTATAAAAGCTGGGAAAATTTCATTTTTTTGGTTTGTTTGTTTTTTTGCATAATCTGAGGTAAAGAAGCACCATTTATGATACCAGTGTTGTCAGATTTTACTGCTGATTTGAAATATGTTCTTTGATCATAATCTTGACCAACCGTTTTGGAGATTTTGGTCTTTCCCCATTCAAGTAGATAGTAGCTGCACTGTCATGACTGGAAATAGCCTCCCATGAGCATTCCAAAAATGGCTGACAGTGGACTGACTTGCTAGAAAGACTTTGGTTGCACTTAGAGGTCGACCGATATATCGGTTTTGCTGATTAATCGACACCGATAACAGATTTCTTGAACTATCGGTTATCTGCAAAAATCCACACCGATAATTTTTCCCAATTGCATCCGGTGCTGGAGCGGCTGGGAAGGGCCCACTGTCGTTATACAGTATGAGAGCAGCCTCTAGAGACGAAATAAAAACTATCACTTCACTGATGCCTGGTGGTCTTTTTGAAACATGAAACTACACTCTGCATGGAGCGTAACATTTCAGATGCGGATTTAAAACATCAACAACGAAAAGGTATGTATACAGTACACTACAGTACATGTTGTCATATCATTATAAAGTAATTAATTTGTTGACTAGATGCTGCATAATACATTTTCATGGTTCAGTCAGTACTATTTATTTTTGTAATGAAGTTCAGCACTATTTTACTTTGTGTTATTTTTTCATTCAGTATTCATTTTAAAATCTATCAGTTGATTAATCGGTTATCGGCATGTACAGCCCAATTTAGTTATCGTATTGGTAAAACCCACTATCAGTCGACCTCTAGTTGCACTCGTGCATCTCCTGACAGTTTAAACAGCCTGGATCGCCTGCTTGGATTGTGACCACTGACCATCATGATTTGTGAATCAGGGGAACTTTTGATCCTGATCCTGAACTTTTAATCCTGAACTTTTGATTTTGGCTGATAGAATTCATGCTTCAGAGGATGATATTAGATGAGCGCTCGACTGGAAGATAACGCTGGATTTTCATGAGGATCATGAATTACATCTGTTTAAACGATATATCTGCATATTTGCAACTGGTATATAATAGAAGTTTTATTGATATTTGCCTTTTATCATTAGAAAAGAAAGTTAAAAGTGACAGGGAACAGCTGAGGAAAGGCTAATAGAATACATGCTTTAGAGGTTAAAAAATGAGTGCTGGATCTGCTCAAGTTGTGAGATTGGTTTATTACATCTGTTTAAATGAGATATGTGCATATTTGCAGATGGTATATGATATTACTTTTATTGATATTTGCCTTTTTATCATTAGACAAGACAGTTAAATGTTACAGGGAACTTTTGAGGAGAGAGAGGGAGAATGTGTCACATATTCCCTGTTTTTGCCTTGACTTTTATGTTGAAATTCTTGTTTAGTTCCCCGTTCCTGTTTCCTGTTTTAGTTTTGTAGTCCTTTGTAGTTTTATTTCTTGATTGGTTTCCCCTGATTGTTTCCACAGGTGTTCCTCATTCCTTTGTTTTCCCTTGTGTGTTTAAGCCCTTGTTTCCCCTGGTTTTTTGTCAGTCTTCACATGTGTTGTCATGTTCTGTGCCTGGTTCCCTTTGTTTTGTTTCCTTTTATTGTGAGTTACCTTGTTCATTTTTGTTTTATTAAAAGCTGCGTTTAGACCCTCATTCCTCATCTGCCTCGTCATAGGAAGACTGACCAAAAATGGATCTAGCAGCTTTCAGAATTCTGCTCTGAAGCAAAGGGATCGTCCAGTTGAGGATCACGTCCGTGAGTTTTTAGAGCTAGCTAAAATTTAGTGCACTATCCAGACCGCTCTCTGGTGGTTTTCTTCCGGACAGGTCTGAATAGTGCACTGAAGGAACTGATGCCTCCGGCTGATCCTCACTGGATACTCTGCGAATATGTGGAGAAGGCTCTGGAACTTTGCGGATCCCTTTACACGGTGGATTATGGCGGGAACCCCAGGCCAAAACCTGTATCTTCTGCTCCCTCTACCAGCTATGCCCTCAGAGTCTTCCATGGCTCTGCCCACGGAGTCTTCCACGGCTCCGCCTGCTCCCCCAGAGACTCTTCCTCCAGCGGTTCCACCCTTTCCTCCAGAGACTCCACTGCCTGACCCAGTCCCTGTCCTGTGGCCACCTCCCAGGCCTCCTGACCCTGTCTCGGCCCTGTGGCCGCCTCCAAGGCCTCCTGACCCTGTCTCGGCCCTGTGGCCGCCTCCCAGGCCTCCTGATCCTGTCTCGGCCCTGCGGCCGCCTCCCAGACCTCCTGACCCTGTCTCGGCCCTGTGGCCACCTACCAGGACTCCTGACCCAGTCTCCATCCTTGTTCTCCTGGCTGTCTGCCAGATCTGCTGTGGTGTCCTTGGTCTCCTGGTCGTCCACCTGATCTGCTCTGGTCTCCTTGGTCTCCTGGTCATCCACCTGATCTGCTCTGGTCTCCTTGGTCTCCTGGATATCCGTCTAATCTGCTCTGGTCTCCTTGGTCACCTGGCCATCCGCCTGATCTGCTCTGGTCTCCTTGATCTCCTGGCCAACTGCCTGATCTGCTCTGGTCTCCTTGGTCCTCACTCCCACCAGCTCTGCCTCAGCCTTCCGAGCCCCCAGCTCCACCTCAGCCCTATGAACCTCTTGCTCCAACTTGGTCCTGCAGCCGCCTCCCAAGCCTCCTGACCCTGGAAGCCTGCAGCGTCACCCTGGCTCTCCATCCCTCTGGCTCCGCCTTGGTTTCAAGCCTCCCTGATTTTGCCTTGTTCCTCTGCTCCCCTTGCCCCTTGCACCCCCTTGTACGTCCTATTTCCCCCTTCCCCCCACACTCCATGGACAATTTATCATTGTGGAGCATCTAGAATCTGCTCCTTAAAGGGGGGTTTTGTCACATATTCCCTGTTTTTGCCTTGACTTTTATGGTGAAATTCTTGTTTAGTTCCCCGTTCCTGTTTCCTGTGTTAATTTTGTAGTTTTATTTCTTGATTGGTTTTCCCCTGGTTGTTTCCCCAGTTGTTCCTCATTCCCTTGTTTTCCCTTGTGTATTTAAGCCCTTGTTTCCCCTGTTTTCTTTGTCAGTCTTCACATGTGTTGTCATGTTCTGTGCCTGGTTCCCTGTGTTTTGTTTCCTTTTATTCTGAGTTACCTTGTTCATCTTTGTTTTATTAAAAGCTGCGTTTAGATCCTCATTCCTCATCTGCCTCGTCACAGAATGAAACAGGCGAGCACTTTAACATTATGAGCTCAAACGCGTCTGCTGCGGCTCTGATATGCGAACCATTTAAATGGCACTGTGTTGTACACCAGTCTGTTGTTGTTGTAACACAATGCACGTAACAACAAAATGAACTGTGACTGGTCGTTTACATGTCTCAGTCACTTCACATGCAAGCAGGTGATTTTCAGCGCCCTCAAGAAAAAAATCAGCCAAACAAGAAAATTTATCAGCTGATGTTGATAATTAAAAAAGTCCGATTTATCGGCCTCTGCGATATATCAGTCGACCACTAATCATGTTAAACGCAAATAGATAATATTTCACCTCATATGTTAAGTCAAGAAGCATGTAACATACTAGCAAATCCTCCTTTTTACCTCCAGACATATGTTTTTGTGTTACTCGCAGATGTTAGAAATTTCAGCCTCATCTATGACTGAAAACTCAGCTGCCCTCGAGTGCTCAAGGAAATGTCAGTCACCATGAAACATTACATAACTATTTATCTAGCTAATGACTATGAAGATTATGGCCACAGTGACCATGTGACATTATGTAGCATGCAAAGCTAGTTGTTTTGGCTGTTGACTCCTTTGATTCAACACAGATTACATTTCTAAAGCAGTGAACATGTGAAAGTGCCTCAGCTAGATTTAGCTGCATGAGGCCTAGATCAAATATTGAGTGAATTAAGGAGGGGCATCGATACATCAAAGGTCTGCCTTCTGTCCAAGAGAGATTAAAGAAATCCTTGAAGAAGTGGTTGAAGGAGACAAAATTGTCCTCCTGTAACCACACCGTTTTGGCCAGTCAATACACAACCCACTGTACACCTATACTATCCTCTACAGAAGAAAAAAATCAGCTGCCACAGCCTACTAGCTGCTGGCCAAGCTTCTCAAGGACATCTTGGATGACCTTGAATGATGAGGAACAAAAAGATAAAATATTTAAAGTCACATGTGCATTTTAGAACAAATCAGACATCTCTCAGGATCTATCTTGCAGTTTTTCAACTAGAGTTAGAAACTATTTTTTTTTTTATTTTAAATACTGGAAATTAATGATGTCCATGACTTTCGGTTCTGTTAATGGTTCTTGAATGTGCATTCTTCCGCTGATGGCACACAGTGTTAAAATACTCTGACATTGTTTCCAGTACTACAATTGAGTGACACTGCAATATTGCTACTAAATCAGCAGCTCGAAACCTACAACGCAACCAGAGCAGTCAGATTCCCGAACAAATGACTTGCTGTATGAGGTGATTCTTTTGAATATACAGCGTGAAACATGCAGCCCAACTAGTGTAATCTGATTTCTGAACAGATTATTTTTTATAAATAATTTATTTTGGTTCTAGACAGCAAAACATACAACACAACCAGTGTATTCTGATTTCTAAATAAATAACTTTTATGAGTTGGTCCATATAAATCCACACTGCAAAAATAACGCTACCTCCTGAAGGAATGACTCTTATCAGATGGTTCTTATTAGTGAATATCTTACTGAACTGCAAGTCATTAATTTAATTATGTCTTGCTCTAAATGAGCCTTGAATTGTTACTGTATTATGTGTACTTAAGGCTTGTGAGACTGAATGGTTGTTGAGATGACAATTTGTTATTAAAGATGCACATTGTGAGTTTTGTTATAATTAGTGGTATTTTACAAAAATAAATAAATAAATAAAAATGATGAAATATTGTAGTTAGTATGTGGTAGCACCTTTTGCAAGAATCTGTTCTGTCAAAATCTGAAATGATCTCATTTTGTAACAGACTGATAAGGGCAGTACATCCATTATTAATTGCTTTTATTATTTCCAAAAATGTCTTCCTCAAAATGGCACGATTAATGGAACCGTTAAGGAACCGGAATCATTAAGAGGAATTGGAATTGCTAAATTACTTAACGATTTCCATCCCTATTCTCAACAGGGTTAGGTGAATAATTATGGAGGGTGATCTTCACCAGGGGCTTGGTAAAACTGTCCCGAGAAACTCCTCGCAGGTTAAAGACAGGCTGTGTCCTTAATGAAGTTTAGCAGGATTAGGGTAATAAATTCTTTGGATCATCGCTTATAGTAAATCTCAAGCCATTTCCAGTTCTTCTCTCTGTGTGCCAGGACTTTCCAAGGGAGCACAGCCACTAAAAAGAGAAAGAGCCCAGCAGATTAAAACCATCACAGGCTTTTTTCTCTCTCACTTCCTGTTCTTCAAAGACCCAACTCCCAGATAGCATCTGAGATAACATGGCGATCGGACATGAGGAGATTTATTTTGGAGAGAGAATAGATGACATGCCATGACCAGAACGGTCACTCGAGTGCACAATTATAAATAAACATTGGATATTCTTTTTCATTTTTGTATCTCGCTCTGATTGGTTTGGCCCCTCATCTGATTCAGGCTCGCTGAGGCAAGGAAAACACAGATGAGTTAAACAGGTGTGGTAATGTGCGTGTGATCTGAGGCAGACCTATGCCAACAGAAGAGAAGGTGACTGAACAAGTGCAAATCCCAACTCTGTCGGTTCTCTTTTCCCTGCCGTGACTGGCTCTATGAGCCCTCATAAATATGTATTCAGGTAAGCCACCACATTCCCTCGCCAGCCAAAACCTTTTGCTCTTTTCACTTCAGAGTCTTTCAGAAGTGGCGACAGCGGCAGTAGTTACCTGATACACAACTGGTGCTCTGTGGTGCGCCCCCATCCCTGGGCCTGCCCTGGCCCCCCTCAGCAGAGCTGCAGCACTCTGAAGAGATTAAAATATTTATGTTACTGCAATAAAATCTTGAGAGATCCCACGATTGACTTACTGGGCTCTGGCCTAAAGGCATTGTTTTGAAAATAATTAACCTATAATACAACTTAAAGCTTTCGAGGCTTCTCCTGAGAGAGTGTCTCTCTCACTTTGGCTTAGAAAGACAAACCCACAACAACTTTATTTTCAAATGGGGTAAATAGAAAGTATCTGTGTAAAGAGGACTGTAGTAATAACGGGTATTTTTTGGCCCACACAGGGTTCAGTTGCTTCCTTTCCATTCTAATGACTCCTGAGGAGAAGTTGAGCAAAGATCTCAAACATGGACTGCTTCAGTATGGTCACACAGCCCAATATGACTTCATTTATGTTGGTAGTCAGTTCCATTATAGCTTCTATATATAATCTTTCACAAATGCATCAGTCCCAAACACCCATTTTGTGACCACAGTTTTATAAGGCTCAATCTTGGATTGGGTTTGAAAATGAGCACACAGTGGTTATTTTTGTATTTTTCAAAGTTATGGGTCTAATTTGCAAAGGTTTTATCAATATCTGCTAGCCAGAATGACAAAAGTATGTCTGGGGACATGTATCTCAAAACAGGTTTGGGGACACAATCTTATGGTGATCTCTGAACTGGATCTAACAATGAAGCTGTAATGTGTCAAGCTTTGGCAAATCTTCCAGCTCCTCCTTCAGTGATTGGATATGATTAATGTATTAGCTTCTCAACTGCTTTATCTGAATATTAAGGTACTAGGGTAAGCGAAACAGCTACAGAAAATACCATTCAATAATTGCATATGTAGCCAAGTGGAGAAATTTCATGTAATTTAACTCTAGTCATAAATTGGGTGTGGCCCTTTAAGAGTGTTGCGACACCCACTTTCCAGCACTCTCTCATGTTAGAAATGTGAGATCTTGTATTGCTCAAGAAAGCTCCCAGTTTTGTTCATCAGTTGATAATTCTAAATTGGATGTGGCCCTTTAAGAGTGTTGTGACACCCACTTTCCAGCACTCTCTCGTGTTAGAAATGTGAGAACTTGTATTGCGCAAGAGAGCTCCTGGATTTGTTCATTGGTTGTTAATTCTTTTGAGTAAATATCAAATTTTATACACAATGCTTATAAATTGCATTAAATAGATGTTCATAAGACATGGTAAACATACCTACTTCATCAATTACAATGGTAATGGTCAAGGGAGCAAAGAGTATGTTAAATGATGGTTCACTGGACTTCCTGTTAGAACCAGCGAACACACCCTTACCTGGTGGTCTGATTGTTGTTCCCTCTCTTTTGTCTTCAGAGAAACTGTTGTTTCCTGTACAGGTTGTGAATCTCTCCCCAGAAGATATCTGGTTACAGGCCAAAACCTTTGTACTGTTTCTTGTGTCGAGAGTGTGAAGTCCAGTGAGACGTGTGAGTTGAGATTTCAGAGAATTTTAACTGATATTGAAGAGGTCAGTGTAAACATGAAAGACAGTCAGTTCCTGGAGGACAGCTCCAAAACATTGCTCAACAAGCTACACATTGGTAGTACACCTGAACAACAGACAGAGCTGGGTGATTTGTTAATGGAAGTACTCTTATGTTTTTGCTCTCAAGGATGAAGACCTCGGTTTTACAGACAAAGTGCAACATGAGAATCACTTGGTGGATGATTTATCGGTGGCCCAGCCTTATAGGCATATCCCACTCAGTATAGGGAAGTCAGAGAACATATCACCAAGCTCCTTAAGAGAGGAGGGATCAAGGAAAGCACTAGTGCTTTTGCTTCACCTTTTGTGCCAGTTAGGAAAACTGATGGCAGTCTCAGAATTTGTGTCGATTACAGGCAGTTAAACTCAAAGACCAAGCGAGATGCGTTTCCTCTGCCTAGGATAGATGAAAGCTTTGATGCACAAAAAGGTTATTTTCTTCCATTGAATTAGCTAGTGGATATCACCAGGTTGCTGTCCACGAGTGAGACTGGCATAAGACTGCATTTACGACTCCATTTGGAATCTTTGAGTATTTTTGTATGCCCTTTGGGGTTTGCAATTGACCTTCGATGTTTCAACGTCTTATGCAGGCTTCCATAGATTATCTAATTTTCAGATCATGCTAATGTACCTTGATGACATACTAGTGTACTTGTCCACTTTCCCCTAGCACTTGCAGAGACTGGAAGTAGTCTTTAACAGACTAAAAGAAACAGGTCTCAAAGTTAATCCTAAAAAGTGTAATTTCTTGCAGCAAGAATTAACTTTCTGAGGTCATCAGGTCTAAGCTTGAGGTATTGGCACTGATCCAGCTAAAGTTGAAGCAGTCAAGCAATGGAAAATTCCCAGAACAGAATTTTGCTCGTTCTTAGGGTTCTGTAGTTACTACAGAAAGTTAATTGATGGTTTTTCTAGAATTACCAGCCCCCTCCATGACTTAGTAAACCTGTGTATCAAGCAGTTTGGTTTAGTGCTTTGTGGTCATCAGAGTGCCAATCAGTGTTTGAGCTGCTGAAGAAGAAGCTTACTTCTGCTCCTGTGTTAGGGTATGAAGACTTCAATCTTCCTTTCACATTGGAGACTGATGCGAGCAGTGAAGTCCTGGGTGCTGTCTTATACCAGCAGCAGGGTGAGTGTGGGAGAGTCATAGCTTATGCCAGTAGGAGACTTCATAAAGCAGAAAGAAATTAATGCTACTGGACCTCAAGTGGGCTATCTCTGAAAAATGATGTGGTTATCTGCTGGGTTCCAAGTTTGTGGTCATCACAGATAACAACCCTCTGTATCATCTAAAAACAGCCAAAATTGGTGCAATTGAGCAAAGATGGATCGCTCAATTAGCCGTCTTTGATTTTGAGGTTAAATACCACCCAGGATGGCATAATGCAGCTGCTGATGCTCTCTCTAGGCAGCCATCAGCAGGGGAGCCTGCCACTCCTGAGGATGCATAATATGATGACTGTATTACCATCTTAAATATAATAAACAAAAGGACAGCCTTAGAGCCTGACTTCGTGATGGCTGGTAAAAAGTGCTGTAGGATTATACAGATTTGTGCTTTTGAGTGTGGAGTAGAGGAAGGCAGAAATCCTCACGGAAGTATGCCTACTCTGCCGGGTTATACAATAGCTGAACTTAAGGATTTTCAAATTCAAGATCCCATGCTCAGTTCTTTTAGAACCTTTTGGGAACATAAACAAAAGCCCACCACTCGTGAGAGATCTGAGTCTGTACTGTCACTGATAAAGCAGTGGAAGTATGTTAGAGAGCTGGATGGCGTGCTTTATTGCATTGTGAATGACCAACACTGTGGTGAATGCAACAGCTGCTCTTACCCTCATGTCTAAAAGAACAGGTCCTTGAAAGTGTTCATGACAGTATGGGACATCAGGGCATGTAGTGCACACAGAGCCTGCTGAGGCAACTATGCTTCTGGGTTGGCATGTATAATGACATGGAGCGGTGGATCAAAAAGTGTCAAAGGTGCATCTTTTTTGTTATTAACAATTTTTTTTTTATTGATTCCATATATAAATTTAAACAAACAACACAAGAATACACGGAATCAACTTTTAACAATTATGTGCCCCCCACACACCTCTCCCACCCGCCACCCAACATACATCCCAGTGGTCTAACATTAAATAACAACAGACACACATATAAAAAAACAGTCCAAAGAAAATACTTGATGACATAACAAAAACATATACAATTAACCAACATAAAAGAAAAAGGGTTCCACATATAATTTTAATTAAACTCATCTCTCTCCACTGCTCCTCCCTGGCAACCTTCTAAGAAGGCCAGATAAGTGCCTCACTTCCTCCCATATGCACCCAAACTGCCCAGCCGTCTATGTGACATCTCTTCAAACGCCGCCACTCTGCCCAGCTCGGTGCATCACTCATGAAATGAGGGCGCATCAGCCGACTTCCATCTCCTTAGCATTACTGGCCTGCTGATCATCACGCTGGTATGGACCCAGTTTTTTATATGTTTATTCAATATTTTAATACCTGCCCCATCAACCAAAATACAAAGTCTCTCTCCCATAACTTCTTAAGAGGTGTTAAAACCCTGTCCCCTCTGAATTAGCCAGGAATAGTACACTGAAGCCTCATGACCCTTTCCAAAAGCAGCAAGCATCCTCTCAAGAGTGTCTGCCACTTTACGGGGCTGCGTACTACACCCAAAGATGGTGCAAAGTAGATGGCGTGGCTGTAAGTACCTGAAGAGATCTGGGAATCCCAAACCACTGTATAATATTTTCAAAGGATCTCAATGCTCCATTTTCATACAGGTCACCCAGCGTAGTAACACCCTTCTCAATCCATTCTGTCCAGCAGAAAGGGGACTTGTCAATGCACAATTTAGCATTTAACCAAATACTTGCAGCAACGTTCAGGTAAATGCCTGAATTGAACACGTGGGAAACCTTTGTCCACACTAAATGCATGTGCGAGATAACGGGATGTGTCTTTACTTCTCTGGGCAGCTTGGTAGAAAGACTTTGCAATGGCAAGATAGGTGCAAGGACCTCCTGTTCAATAAAGAGCCAGGGAGGGGCTCTCTCAGGCAGAAGCGACCAATGCGGCAAATGTCCGAGACCAAAAGCATAATAGTAAAATAAATCTTGGGAAGACCTAACCCACCTTTGTCAATTGGCCTGTGTAACTTGTTAAAATGCATCCAAGGACATTTACCATTCCAGATTAAATATTTAGCTATACTATCAAATTGTTGAAAATAAAAGAGGGGAACTTCAATGGGGAGTGACTGTAGTAGATAGTTGAATTTTGGAATACAATTCATTTTTATAACGTTAACCTTTCCAGTCACAGAAAAATGTAGTGAAGCCCACCTGTCCACATCACTCGAAAACATTTTTATTAAAGGGTCAAAGTTAACTCTGACTAAATCACATAAATTTGCTGGGAATAAAATACCCAAATACTTAATGCCCTGTTTGGGCCACTGAGAGCTGCCTGGCTGAAAAGCTGTTACCGGGCAGTATGCTGTCAGAGTCAAAGCTTAGGATTTAGACCAATTAACTCTGTATCCCGAGAATTTAGAAAAGGAATGAATAATTCTGTGGAGGCAAGGCATAGATCTAGTAGGGTCAGAAACGAATAATAAAATATCATCTGCGTAAAGCAAAAGCTTATGCACCATACCTCCCGCCACCACCCCTGGAAAATCATCTTCCTTTCTTATCGCGGCTGCTAATGGTTCCAGGGCAAGACAGAACAATAATGGTAGGTGCCCCTATCCAGAGTAAAATAATCTGAAATTAATCCATTGTTTGTAACGCTGCTACCGGGTGTCTATAAAGTAACTTAATCCATCCAATAAAAGTATTCCCAAACCCATATATTTCCAAAATCTTAAAAAGATAATCCAATTCTACCATATCAAATGCCTTTTCGGTGTCAAGTGAGATGGCAGCGACCGGAGCCTGATCATTCGCTACTGACCACATGATATTAATTAAATGCCTAATGTTATCAGAAGAGCTGTGGCCCCGAAAAAACCTGATCTATATAAATAAGAGATGTCATAACTTCACTCAATCAGTTAGTCAGAATTTTTGACAATATTTTAACGTCTAGTTGGATCAGGGAAATTGGACGGTAACTCTTAAACTCACTTGGACCTTTTTAAGTATCAGACTGATCTGGGCTTGCGTCATGGTTGGCGGAAGCTTTCCATTCTTTAATGATTCCGTATAAACTTCTAGCAAAAGTGGGGCCAATTCTGTAGCATTAGATCTAAAAAATTCAGCGGCAAAGCCATCTGGTCCCGGAGCCTTGCCTGTAGGCAAGGCCTTAATTACTTTGCCAAACTCCTCCAAGGATGTCTCAGAATCAAGAGAATTTTTTGCTCAGTCATCAGTTTAGGAAGTTCTAATAGTTAAAAGTTTCTAATATCTTCATCAGTAGACGAAGATGTGGAACTATAGAGATCAAGATAGAATTCTTTAAAAGCATTATTAATATCAATGACTGAGGTAAAAATTTCACTACCAGCAGATTTCACTGAGGGACTGGTAGAAAAAGACTCTCTCTGCTTTATATATCTAGCCAAAAGCTTCTTGCCCTGAATAGCCAAAACTCCACCTTTTGCGACAAAATAGTATTATATCTGTATTTCTATCGGGCCGACATCAGACGACATTCGGCAATTCAGCGGCTTGCAACATCCCTTCAAGATCTATAAAAAAAGCCCTGATCATCAACATTAGGTGCGTAAATATTAGCCAAAATCAACCTTTGCCCCTGAATTTCTGCTAAAACAATAATGACTCTTCCTAATTTATCTTTAATCTGTTTGAGACATTTGAATTGTTGATGCTTACTTATCAATGTAATGACTCCTCTGCTCTTACATGAGCCAGCACTAAAGAAAACATGTCCACCCCATATCTTCCCAAATTTTTCAGCTTCCTGCGGGGAAAGATGCATTTCTTGAGGAAACACAATATCATATTTCTTACATTTAAGAGAAGAAATAACCTTCCTTCTTTTTATGGAGTGCTTCAACCCATTCACATTCCATGTGGAGAGAGACAATCCACTCATATTAACATATGACATTTTGACATATTAGAAAAAATAGATTGTGTGTCAAAAACAAGATTATAAAGACCACATTCCAACATTAGTGCAACAATCAAACCCCGAACTTCCCCCGAAGCAAACAAACAGATAAAAGAAAAACGTGTGCATTAACCCCGCGCACGACAGCCCCAACAGGCGTCCATCCCTCTAAACTCAAACAGTCCATGTACGCCTTCGAGAGCCCCCGCGACAACTTAGCCGTCGGATTGCTCAAGTCCGGTGCTTTTATACAAATTTTGTGAGACAGAATTACATAACAGAAGAAAATCTATTAAACAAACTCTAGCCAATAAGCAGAATAAACACAAAGAACGTGTAGATTCATCCACATACTGTCCCGAAGGTGTGTTCCTCCCCAAAACAAGCTCCAGCCTCATAAGCACAACACACAAAATTTTTTTAAAAATAAAATAATAATAATAATATTAATAATAATAATAATAATAATAATAATATATATATATATATATATATAAATAAAAATAAATAATATTAAAAAAATGTTCAGTTTCCTCAGGCATTCAAACAAATATTCAGTGAGCCGGCTGTTTCATAAGTGCAGCAGATGACCTAAGACTTCCAATGTCCTGCAAAAAAATATTCCACAAGACAAACTCCATCCAATAGGAGGAGGCACAAAGAACGAGCAGATTCATCCACAACTTTCCTAAAGGAGTGTTATTCCACAAAACAAACTCCAGCCGCTAGGCGGAACCATCACAAAAAAGAAACAAAAAATGTGCCCAGCTTCCTCGGACAGTCAAGTGAATATTCATTGAGTCAGGCTCACTTGAAAGCAATGTGAAAATCACACCATGGCTTACTCATTCCAATGACTTTATGTAGGACAATGCTTTCTGGGGACAGGTAAATACTTTGCGGCCATCCTTAGTATCTATTCTCAGTTTGGAAACATCAGTGCAGAAGTGATCTTCCATTGATGTAAGAGTTTCTTGCATTCCTTGAAACTCTGGGAACAAGAACATTTTGTGGTTCTTCTAAGAAAACCTTCCTTTACTCCTTGCCTCGCGTAACACAAGATCTTTATCAGATAATCTCAGAAATTTGGCCAGAATTGATCGGGGCCTGTCTCCCTCAGCGGATCTCCGTGCCCGGACTCTGTGAGCTCGCTTGATTTCCAGCTTATGGCCTGTTATGTTGAGCTGACTCGGGAAGAGCTCGTCTAGGAATTTCATCATATTTCGGCCATATCTTCATTATCAGGAATTCCAACAATTCAAATCAAATCAAATCACTTTTATTGTCACACAACCATATACACAAGTGCAATAGTGTGTGAAATTCTTGGGTGCAGTTCCGAGCAACATAGCAGTCGTGACAGTAATGAGACATATATCAGTCTACAATAAACATCAAATTTACACAACACAATTTAAAATCTAATATACACATAATTACACACAACACAATATACAAATAATAACATACAATGTACATTATACAATACACACAATATAGAATACACATTAAAAAAAAAAAAATAGTATATATAGTATATATAAAATGTACAGTAGGTTGTATTGTACTGTATTGACATTCAGGCTGTCGGTTGATAGTCAGTTGCCAGTGTGTTGTTAAGAGAATATAATTTATGAAAGTCCAGTGTGAGATAATAAGATTAATAAAGTGCAGTGCTGATGTATATTGATCGTGAGAGATCAAGAGTTCAAAAGTCTGATTGCTTGGGGGAAGAAGCTGTCATGAAGTCGGCTGGTGCGGGTCCTGATGCTGCGATACCGCCTGCCTGATGGTAGCAGTGAGAGCAGCCCATGGCTCAGTTGGCTGGAGTCTCTGATGATCCTCCGAGCTTTTTTCACACACCGCCTGGTATATATGTCCTGGAGGGAGGGAAGTGCACCTCCGATGATGTGTCTGGCAGTTCGCACCACCCTTTGCAGGGCTTTGTGGTTGTGGGTAGTGCTATTGCCATACCAGGCGGAGATGCAGCCAGTCAGGATGCTCTCTACAGTGCTGGTGTAGAACCGTGTGAGGATGTGGCGGTTCGTTCCAAACTTCCTCAGCCGTCTCAGGAAGAAGAGGCGCTGATGAGCCTTCTTCACAATGGCCTCAGTGTGGACAGACCATGTGAGTTCCTCAGTGATGTGGACACCCAGGAACTTGAAGCTGCTGACTCTCTCCACTGGTGCTCCATTGATGGTGATGGGGCTGTGTTCTCTTTCTCTTCTCCTGAAGTCCACAACAAGTTCCTTTGTCTTACTGACGTTGAGGGAGAGGTTGTGCTCCTGACACCAGCATGTCTGAGTGTGCACCTCCTCTCTGTAGGCTGTTTCATCATTGTCAGTGATCAGACCTACCACCGTCATATCATCAGCAAACTTAATGATGGCATTGGAGCTATGTGTTGCCACACAGTCATGTGTGTACAGGGAATACAGGAGTGGGCTAAGAACACAGCCCTGTGGGACTCCAGTGTTGAGGGTCAGTGATGAGGAGATGTTACTGCCCATTCTAACCACCTGGTGTCTGCTTGACAGGAAGTCCAGGATCCAGCTGCACAGCGATCTGTTTAAGCCCAGAGCCCGGAGTTTCTCATCAAGCTTGGAGGGCACTATGGTGTTGAATGCTGAGCTGTAGTCTACAAACAGCATTCTTACATAAGTGTTCCTTTTTTCCAGGTGGGAGAGAGCAGTGTGTATTGTAGATGCAATGGCATCATCAGTGGAGCGGTTGTTGCGGTAAGCAAACTGCAATGGGTCCAGTGATGGAGGCAGTACAGAGCAGATGTAATATCTGATTAGTCTCTCAAAGCATTTGCTGATGACCACACACACACACACACACACACACATGCAGCGGAGAAAATGTCAAAGAGAAGTGAGGGGGTCTGACATAAGTGAGTGTGTGTGTGTGTGTGTGTGTGTGTGTGTGTGTGTGTGTGTGTGTGTGTGTATGTGTGATAGTTAAAGCAGTGTTTCTCAACTGGTGGGTCGCAGGTCTATTCGGACTGGGTCGTGGACAGCAGGGAAAGAACAATGCCATGGTTCTCCCACTGAAGATATTTTGGCGGCTGCCCAAGTGATAGCCTATTTAAGACTGCCGAGGCAGATTTAATGATAATCTCACAATCAGCTAATGGCTTCTCATCTGCACTTTCTCACGAGTGTAACGGAACAAGCTTGCGCTAATGATCTACTCTGATCTCTGGCGCGCATGTGCAAAAACCGGGCTTCCCTCGATATTGCAGAGCGCAGACCTCAAAACTGATGTGTCCAATTTAAATTCTAGTGAGACTTTTCTAGTTTAAAGCTTTATGGAGGAAGTCAAGTCGAACCTCCCAAACAGTAGGCAGCCCTGACATGCCTAACAGCACTGAAGAGGAAAAGAGCAACACTGTGCTATTTGTTTTTATTATATTTTATTATACATCATCACCTTTACAAAATTGTTTCATGATTTTACATGAGTAAAAGTAACTGTTATAGTTTCATATGAAATAATCTAAAGGTAGAATCAATACAACAGTGGCAGTTGTAGTTAAAGTTTCAAAATGTGTTTCAGCTAGTATTTATTTTTTCATAAATATTATAATTTGTTATTATTATTACTATTATTTAAGACTAACTACACTGACCTAACCATGGTAATGAGGAGCCTTTCCTCCTGTGTAATATGTATGTTCTGTTTGAATTATGTTTGAAATTAGGAAACAAACGGGATAATAATGGGCTCATATAAGTAAATATGCTCTTCAATTTTTAAAAGGGGGGAGAGAAAACTTCCTGTTGCTTTTGTTGTTTACATCAACAACAATTGATGCATGTCCTTGTACTTGAAAACCATGAACAAAACTGTGCAACATAAAAGGAAATGCGACCCAGGATACATTAAATACAGGTTACGTTTTAACTATGATGGGTCACAATTGATTTCCAATGTAAAATCTGGGTCCTGAAGCAAAACCAGTTGAGAACCATGGTACAGACAGGAGCAGTCTGGCTGCGCTGTCACGTACCTACAGTATATGTTAATTATTAATAATCATAGGACATTACTTTAAAGATCATACAGCTGATGTTATTTTTCATTTAGTAGTTAATTTAACATGCTATGCTAACATGTAAACTAACATGCTTTAGTTATATAACATGTTATAGTTACATAACATTTTTTATGTCATGTTTATAATTTGGTTTATTATTATAATTCTGTTAGCTTTCATATTTAGTCTATTTTATTTATTTTCAAAAGGGAGACACATACATTTACATACATTTTTTACACATACTTCAATAAAAAAAAATAAAAAAATGGTTTCAAGTTTCAATTATAATAAAGCGTTTGTTCAACCAAAAAAAAAAAAAAAAAAACAACTTCTGTTTTCACTCCTTTAAGGGTCATTGTACTGATAATAATTGTGTAATACCGTATGCCGTGAAACCGTGATATTTTCTGAGACGGTTATAGTACCATGAAATCTCATACAGTTGCAACCCTAGCAACAACTGGATACTCACAACATTACCTGCTGTTTGGAGTCAACCTGCATCTTCCAGTAGATGCACTGCTAGGTCAAGAGCAAACTGTGGACAGAAAACATGATTGATTAGTAATTCACAAAGACAGACTGAAAAAAGCTCATGAAAAAGCCAGGGAATACGCTGAACACAAGGCTGCTGAGAGACTTGCCCCTTTGAATGACAAGGTCTATTGCCCTGTGATTGATGTGTGTCAGCAGGTATACTTGCGTCACAGACTTTTGGGTAGGAACAAAATACAGGGGTCATGGGGTCCTACTATATACAGGGTTATAGATGTGCAGGGTACCACACATACTATTGAGCCCCTTGACGGTGGTCCTATAAAAAGAGTCCACAGAGTTACTTGTGCTCTTGTGTGGCGCTGTTCCTGAGCCAGAGATGACTGAAAACCATTCTCCCACAACAGCACAATCGAGGGGATAATCTGTTTTTGAGCAGGTTGAGGTTGTGCATTCTGATCTTGATATTGTTGTGTTAGAAGAGGTCACATATCCTAATCTGCAGGAGACAGAGAATGTGAGCCCCTAAAACCCTGTGTCAGCCCCTGAAGCCATTATAGGTGAACCTGTACTGATTTCAGGGAACATTGAACAACAACGTTCGGTACCAGAGAGAGTTGAGTCTAGCAGTGACACAGCTCCTAGAGTGTCTGGTCCAGAGAGATTTGAGCCTGACACTGGCACGGCTCCTAGAGTGTCTGAACCAGAGATGAAAAAGCCTGTACCAGCACCAAGAAGAACTAAAAGAGCCAATGCTGGCATACACTCAACCCCATTTAATGAGCCAAAATCAGCATGCAATGCTGTTTCACTCAGTCCTGAAGTTTTCTCTCAGGTGTTAACAAGCCTGGTTAGTGTGTTCTTTAGAGAAGCTGTTAAAGAAGTGAAAAATATGTATTAACCCTTACGCACGTATGATCACACTGGTTTGATCATTCCAGAGTGGTCCCTGGGGCGTACGATCACACCGTTGTGATTAGAACGTTCATGTCTAATGTCATCAACTGTCACATTTTAAAATTCAAATCTGCTTTCACACTGTTTAGCTGCCACTGCTACAGAGAGGGACTGGCTAAGCGCTTGCCATTTACATGCCTAAAACAGCTGCTTGGACAATCTTTTCAACAACATGTTTATTTTATGTTACAGGCATTCAAACTAACACAGAATAATACAACTTTACTGCTCAATCCACACACTGTGTATAACAGTGCACAACTAACTGAAACTTACCATATCAGCTGTCATACTGCTTAGGTGCTACATAGAAAGAGACTGGCATTTAGATGTCTAAAACAGCTGAAAGAACTGTCTTTTTAACCATATAATATTTTTATTTTATGTTACAAGCATTCAAACAAACACAGAAGAATACAAGTTTGCTGTCCATATCCACACACTGTGTATACTCGCGGCAAAACTAACTGAGAAACTCACCAAATCAGCCGTTGTTCTGCCGCTGCTATGGAGAGAGGGACTGGCTAAGTGCTTGTCATTTATGTCTAAAATAGCTGCTCATTCTTTTCAAACACATGATAAAATAAATGTATGTAACGGGCATTCAAATAAAAACACAGAGGTATTAGAATACAAGTTTACAGAGCATATCTACACAAAGCAAAAATAATTGAGAAAAACAATCGCCTTTCAAATGTAATGTTGTATTCACATGAAACAAATATTATGTTGACAGGCTCTGGACTCTGAAGTCTGCATTGCAGTGTAAACCAACATGGCCATGGTCACAGCCTATCAATAACTATGTTTATCTAGATAATAATAGGATAATTATAAAAGTGATATAAACACATATGTTTGACATATTTGAGAATCTAATAACACATTTTTAATGCAGTAAATAAGATGATGTTTTGTATAAAAACGAAGAATCTGAAATAAAGGATTGACATCAGTAATGCTTCATAGTTTTCTATTTTTCTTTGTAATGCTTCGTAATCTTCCCCCGATGACAAGTGTCACAGCATGTCACCTTTACCTCAGACTCGCATTGGCGCACGTCACAGATTTTACACACAAATTCTTTAGCTAATTGCATTTATTTACACAATTGCCACAGAAAAAGATGTCTGCTTTTAAAAGAAAACAATTAACAGATGAGGAGATCAGAGAAATATTTGTTTTTAATTCTGAGGATGTCTCAGCCACTGCTTCATTGCCTGCACACATAACACCAAAGGAGGTGGAGGAGGTAAGCTCTTCCTGCTGAAGGGCTACCAGCAATTTTACCCCTCCTGGACACAGTTTTTTTTGTTTTTTGTTTTTTTAACCCTCAAAGTCAGACCTCACCTGCATCCCACAGAGGTCTAATGTTTGAAAATCTGTCTGGCAAACCCTGACACTTTCACATTCACTTTCAGATGTGAAAGTGAAACTAAACAGGCACCACATGTGACTTTCTAATGTGAAAGTGGGGATTTAGAGTAAAAAAAGGACTTACATTTTGATGTTTCTCACCCACACCTATTATATCGCTTATGAAGGTATTCTGTAGATTAAAACAGTGGAGAATTAAACTGCACAATTAAACATTTTGTTTGATTTCTGTCTCTGCGACACAAAACGTTTATTTGAAAAAATTTCCCAGATATTTGGGGGAAAGAAATAAAGCAGACATCATAAAATATTTAAATGTTTTAAATATTTACATTTCACCTTATAAAATATATACTGTAGTTTCTATATGAACACAAATTTAAACTTAGAAGGTGCAAGTGTTCTAAATTTCACTCACACGTTTGATGACTGCAGAATAGGATCACATGTAAGGTAAGGCATTGTGTTCTCCTTTGTACAACATTATGGTATGCCCTTTACATAATGTCCTTATTATTTTTGCTTTATTCTTAGATATGTTACATCAGTAGTGATGGGAATTGATCCATCAACACTGAGTCATAACATTTTATTTTTCTTCGCCAAATCATGCCTTCCAGATTGCTGCCCAATCACAAACAGCTTGTTGAGAAAGTCACACAGCCGACAGATGATAGGGTGGTGTCAGATACACATGTCTGTAACATGGGCTGATGAGAATCTGACTGTGTTTGGGGAAGAAGGGGTCAGCAGGAAGATGTTTATTGGGCAGTGAGCCAAAGATCTCTTACACAAGGCGTCGCATTGATCCACACCCATGCAGCTTCGGACCATTTTCTGCAACCTTCACTATAACTGCAGTAATAAGCAATTGCACACTCAGAAGCTGTCTCTTTCAGCTCATATCCCTCTCTGTCTCTCTTTCTCGCACAATATTTTAATGAAAGGGAAAAGAGAGGAAAAGACAATTTAGAGGTAGGGTCTCTGGATCAGTGGGGTGTGCAGGTTTTTTTTGTTTTTGTTTTTTTGTGCTTTGTCTCTCTTATCTCTATGTATTTTCTATTTGTTTACCAATTCTGATAATACATTGTGAAACATTTTCAGTTTTTAATGATTTGGTTTGTTTTCAAAAATGTTGTTACTAAATAGTTATTTAAGTAGTGTCTATTAAGCAGATGTTTTACCCAAAGTAACTTTGCAGTACACTTGTGGAGCAACCCAGTGTTAAAAGGGATTGTTCACATAAAAATGGCACAGCAGAGATTTATTTCATGCCATGCTTTTTTGTTTCAAAAATACATCCAGCTACAAAGAATTAAAAACTGAGCCAACAGTGTTTTCTGAATTATCTCTGAAGTACAGTGCAAGTTTCATTTTAATATAGTCTGCTGCAGGTCTTGGTATTAGTGGTCTTGTGTTCTGTCTGGCTGTCTTCCATTGTGCAGGTAGATCATAGAAACCTTTGAGGCTGCTAGCCTGACCAAATACTGCCCATTCCAGGCTGAGCAGAGCCCTAACTCTCCTGACCTTGCTGTCAGCCATTGAGCCATCCGAGCTGATGTGCCTAGCCTCCTCGGCCTGTCTGTCATGAGGGCATCAGAGCTATGGAAATGGTTCATTTCATTCACTGACACTGGATGGCACGAGTCGGTGGGTGCAGAAACAGAGGTTAGCCTCGCCATCTGACAAGTGGGCACTAGATTGCATGGGAAGCAGAGATAAAAATGGAGTAGGGAGAGAGAGAGATAGAGAGACTCTACTGAGCACTTTTGTGAAGGACGTCGGGTAATATCCAAAGCCAGGCTACACAGCTGGGGATCAAATCCCATAGATGCAGCAGAGCAGCTTAATTAGAATTCATAAGGTGCAAAGAGCAAGTGATGTGTGTTTGTGTAGGCACAGTATGAAAGAGATGAACAATAGAAACACCCTTAGATATTTTGACTATTCTTATCTCAATTCTAATGCTGATATGAAAAACTTGTAACTTTATATATTTATATATATTATACATACTGTATAAATATGGTATATATTATATTTGAAATCAAATCACTTTTATTGTCACTTCATATGCATGAGTGCAAGGGTGTGTGAAAGTCTTAGTGCAGTTCCATAAACATGCAGTATACACAATTATACAAGTATGCACACATATACATGATATACACATTATACAAGGCCTCTCTGTGTGTGTGTGTGTGTGTGTGTGTGTGTGTCATGTCAGCAAATCTTTGAGAAGACTAAATAGTCTAAAGGTGCTTAACATAGCTTCTCTACTGTATATTCAGGATATATAATATATCTACATATAATATTTAGTTATTTATATTCTGCTTCAATACTGTAATATACATTTTAAATAAATATGTCCTGCTTTATGGCCCCACACACTTGCGCTTAACTAATAGATTAGAATTATCTAGAATTACAGTAAAGACATTTATAATGTTTCAAATTACTATTTCTATTAAAATTAATACTGTATTCTTCAAACTTTCTGTTCATAAAGAATCCTCTACTTTCAGCAATGCAAGTGTTTACCATGTACTGTTTATTGAAGCTGCTAGTTTAAGACCTGCATAGAGTCTTTTTCTTAAACTAGAGACTCTGATGTAGGCCTATTTGTATTCTTGTTGATGTGCCTCCTGGCCATCCAACTATCTCTTTGTCCTGGTTAGGTCAATTTTGCTATCTTTTATTTATTTATTTATTTTTTAAATAGTAGTGCATGGAAAAGCCTTTATCTTTCAAAGAATAGACTGATGAATTTCAGGGGAACTGCTCATTTTTGGCCATTTTTCAAACCAAAATTTGACCTGCAAGTGTACAGTGACTTGCAGAAGTTGAGAAATATAACTGTACTCGATACCTCAGAAACTTGAAATAGACACTGCATTGTGATTTTCACACTTCATTAAGTAACACAAACATTTTCAACTGTTGTAATAATAAGAAAAGTTTCTTGATTACCAAATTAGCACATTAGAATAATTTCTAGAATTATTACGTGGCACAGTATATTCTTAGCAGACTGGATTAATGACTGCTGACAATTAGGCTTTGTCACCAGAGGTGTCATGCTCATTCAAACTGAGGGGGCATATGCCACCTTAGATTTTTGAGCCAAGAGGATTTTGAATGGATTATTTAAACTTCCAAAAACATATTTGTACCTTCGATAATTAAATTAAATGATTATTCCATGTAAAAATGAATGTCTGTGGCAAGAATCTTTATTCACATTGCTAAATTTCATCAGTCCAATTCGTGTCACATGTTCCGCTATGCACAATGTCCAGTGGTTGCTTCAGAGATCACGTTCACTGGGAAGGTCGAGCGCCAAGGGAAAGCGAGGTTAGCAGTTAGCATTTTCCAACTATGTCTGATTGCTGTGGAACAGTCAATCAGTGTTTTTATATAAACTTAGATTATGTTTATGTTTTTGTTTGATTGGTCGCTGTTCATTTACTTTGATGCTGAAATGCATTTAAAAGGTTTTGCCAATTCTTTACATTCTCTTCTCTTCATGTTTAAATAAAGCAAGTCAAGTCATTTTTATTTGTATAGCACCAAAACACTATCCTTCCATGCACCGTGAAATACCTCTGATTTTGTATTATTCCACTTGCGCTCCATTTTCCGAGCTGCTCTGTTGAGAGCATGAGTGTGATCATTGTACTATGATCAGTAGTTTATTATCTTATTTGAGTGTGCATTCTCTCCTTTCCAGTCATTATAAAAACAAAAGGCGGTTTTACATGGCTCCTCGGTAACCGCGGGTTCCGTATTTTCCATGGGAGAAAAGCAGCGGGCGGCTGAACAGATCGAAGCAGCAGCCTTGTGTTCATGAGACTTTGTCACTGCTGACAGCAGTAAAGAAGATAAAAGCATTTTATTTTTTCGCGGCTGCTGCATGTCATTGCCCATCTCACAGAGATAACTTTATTCTGCTGGCATTTCGTTTTTATTTATTCAGTTCCTTTAAGCACATTCTGATCTGATTGATTGCTCCCACTGATATATAGTATATCAGTGATCACTCTCTATTTTCTATATAGTGCATTGAGTGACAATCACTATAGAGCAGTGGTTCCTGGAGGCCCCTCAACACTGCACATTTTGTATATCTCCCTTTTCTGACACACCCAATTCAGGTCTTGGAATCTCCACTAACGAGCTGATGAATTGAATCAGGTGGGTCTGATTAGGGAGATATCCAAAATGTGTAGTGTTGGGGGGCCTCCAGGAACAGGGTTGGGAACCACTGCTATAGAGAATAGTGAATGAGTGAGCTATTTTACTTTTTGCTGAGTTCTATCATTTGTGGTTAAAATATATTTTGGAGATATATAACTCACTCTTGGAGTAATGAAATTATTTATTTAATTTTCTTTGTTTTGTTTGTTTGTTTGTTTTTTTACATAACTTACACTAAACACGGAATACAATATAAACAGAAAATGCCTCATTCAGAAAAGGCTACATGTTTTCACTCTGTTGAGTTGAAGCAGTTGTGGGCATCGTTGCATTTGTGCTGCTACCTTCATCGTGTTGTGTATGCAAAATGCCTGAACAAAAGAGGTGGCAAGATCACAAAAAAAGTTATGTAAAACCGCCTGAAGATGTCAGACACGCACTCCACCTTATAAAATGTAACAAATTGCAACCATTACTGATACGCATTTATTGGCAAACAGTTGTACATTTAATTGTTATTATTAAAAAGGTGATACTGTGTCCCGTGATTTATACCAGGGTTGCGGTGGCTGACCTTGGTGCCGCCTAAAATGTTTTTGGTACATAACGTGACGCCCCTGTTTGTCACCATCAGTTGATTTTTTTTTAAATAACTAAATAAAAAAATGAAACATTTCAAACATTAATAATAATGTGCAACATTACTAATGTTTTATTGATCAGTTAATCAATTAATGCATCCTTTGTGAACAGAAGCATCAATTTCTTACAAAACCAAAAGTGTCTTAGTGTTCTAGTTTATTAACGATAGTGCACTGAATATATACACTTCCATGGAGACTCCAGTGATTCACATAACTCTAGGTTTTTCCAGGGGATTGATAAACCTGTGTTAAATGTACTGTAAGTTGCTTTGGATAAAAGCATGTCTTAAATGACTATTACTATTTGCAGGCCAGTTTCTGTGGTCAGCAGCCCTGCGGTGCTTGTGTAGCGATCTGACTCCCATCGTAAAGTTTCACTCCTCAAGACTGTGACAACAGTCTCCAGTCATCCACTGATCTGAGACTGTGTTACTATGTTGCTGATGGCTACATGAGTTCAGCCAGGCCAGATGCCATGACAGAGCAGCCCACTCATGTCCTGCCAGGCTCCTCTGTTTAGATAAACAGTTTAGGATTTCAAAGGCTTTCGACAGACACCAATCTACACGTTTTGCTAGTGTCAGTCAAGCAATGTCCCTGACCCCTTTGCTGTAATGATGTTTGTGGATTGCGGCTATGAAGTGATGAAATTTTACTTTAATCATGGGTGGTGGATAAACGAAATAATTGCAATCGCTCTTTGAAATTCAAATCACATTTATAACTGATTTCATTTGGAAGCGAATTACTGTACACTTGCATCTAGGTTAAATGTATTTGTTAGTATTTTTCCCCCATGCTATTCAGAAGAAAATTGGCCCTCATTTCATGTGAATGGATGTCACCTTAAATCTGCCATTGCTTTAGACTCCAATTATCATCCTGAGAGTTTGGAATTGTACATTAACTAAATAGCAATTGGAATGTGTATGTTAACACAGCATCCTCACACTGGAAATTAAACAGGGTTCAGCATTATTATGCCATTAATTGGCCCTTGATACACAAGCCCAATCAAATTTGCAGCAAAACCACTTAACCCGTGTTAAGGATTAATGACAGCCATCAGAAGCAATTTGGCACTTAATCAGTTTAACTGAATATGATAATTGATCTGCGTAATGCAGAGTCGTATAGTGGGAAGGGTATGCAAATGAGTGACCCTTACCTAGTGACTAATCAGCAGCTGTGCTGATGGCGGGATCTGTTTTCATCAGGGAACTTTGAGGAAGTTTACGGTGCAAGTCCTCCTCACAGGCCAGGAAGCGGACCTATCTTACCTCACACTGGGCCCTGTCGCGGTCACCCGCATTTCCATAATTCGCAGCTTCCCCCGACATGACAGCAAGATGCAAATAAGTGTTTCTAATGATATCAAATGGAGTTGTAGAGGATAGTGTTTTAATGCAGTGAAGGGGCTCCCAGTGGGACTGTTATTGCCACTATAGAACATCAGTTACACTGTTGCAACAATAGTCTCTTAATTGATTCATTTAATTAGCGGGAGATGGAGCCAGTGCTGTGTCTTGTCATCTTGTATCTTAGGGGGTCCCATACAGCCTGTGTGCTGTCTGCCACTTAACAGTCTCTGCACTCATCACTCTCCAATTACAGTGTAATTATATGTAAATGAAAAACTGCAAAACCTGTCAGAAGTTGCCCAATGTTTCTTCAAAGAGGGCAAATCTTGTGCACACCACGTTTTTGAGGACATTGCTAGGCCTGAAAGGCAAGCTAAGCTATTAGCACATAGCTAGATGCACTGACACCAGCTTTTCAGCATGTAAGAAAGGGATGAAAATGTTTTTGTTTTTTGTTTTTTGGATGCTTTCTCTCTGTAAACATATCTGCACTATACCTGACATAAGCCTGTGGAGGTGGACTCAGAAACTGATTACTGCCTCTCCTTGAATGGTCCAGATGTCTTTTCTGTCTCCTTCAAGTGAAACAATACCATGAAAAGCAGCACACAATGAGTTTTGTCATCAGACCCGTGGTTCCTCACTAATGCCTTTGACTGGGCCAATGCAAAGCAGGTGGCTCACAGAGCTTGGAGTTCTTTTAAGTTTGTCTGGCTGAAGACATCCCATACACATGTCTCAGGCATCCTCTGTGGTCATTAACTATCTTCAAGCTCTTTGTATCATTCTGAAGAGAGTGCTCACACTTGGGATTTCCTCCAGCTGGTTCCAAGGGGACTATTCTGTGGTTTTGTTGTTTTGTCAGTCTGGGAGTGACCCTCTTCCCTAATTCCCTATTCTGCTTGCTTGATGTTTCTTTCTTTTGAGAACACACAAGCATTCTACTAAGTTTGAGATTTGTAGGCAAAAAAAAATTTCAGGCACTGATTGAAACCTTTCATCACTTTAAATTGATTTCACTAAATGTTGGCACCTTTTACATTACATGTCCTTGAATATCAGGGTCTTAAAGAGCGTGTGATGTGCAGATATAATGGAGCTGCAACAGGTTTGTGTGTAAAAATTTTAAATAGACAAATTAGTGTTGTTGTCTGAATTAATTTGAACTTTTAAAGTGCATGTAAATGTACTGTGTATGTGCACTTGTATGATTGTGTACACTAGCAGGGATGGACATTAACCAAAAGTGACAATTCTAAGTAAAGGGACACAAGAACTGCTTGATGAATTTATACCAAAATTATTTATTTATTTATTTATTTTTTATTTTATCTGATGTATCTCTTAAAATGAATTACTCTCATTATTATTTTCCTAGTTAATATTCTAATTATTCAGAGGGAGATTTTTATGAATTGATCAAATTTAAGTATGTGATATAAATGGATCTGTTTTTGTATGGTTGGAGAAAAACATACCCTAATAGTTACAAATAAAAAAGCCCTTGATTAGCCTGTTAGCATTCCCCCATTTTCTAAGCTCAGGCCTGAATTGGACATACTCAATAGTAATGGCTATAGTTCATCTCCTCTTTGTAATACAGTCATAATTGCGGTCTGTTTTGATAGATTACACTTGTACGTTTTTTTCCCAGATGTCAGAATTAAGTCATAAAGAAAAATAGTTATAAAACCTCAGATTTATAGGAATTGATCTGATATTTATTTTCATAAAATATTTTATGAAAATATAAATGACACTGGCCTTACTAGCAACTAGAGACACAATGGAGCTTAAGCCACAAGTCTGATAATGTTATATTCCAAATGTGATTATGATAACTAAAACTCAAGAGTTTTATTAAACCTTATTTGTACCTACTATGGCGAAGGTTAGCATGCTAGCATTAGCTTAGCATCATGACAGCAGCATTATACAAATTAAACATAACATACTGCATATATCTTAGTTTCAATTATCATTCAGCTTTTACTGATCTCATGTGGACTCCATTCACAGAATGTGGCAGAAACCAAAACATTTATAGAATATGCAGCCTATAGCAAACAGCAGGTTCAGCAACAGATGCAGATTTTTTCAAGTATACAGACATCAAACCTATAAAGAAGCTGCTTTCAATCATCAAAGCACAAGATTTAGAGCTTCCAAATGATGTATTGTTTTTCAAGATTACTTCACCTTTTAAACATGCAGTCAATGGCATTCAGGTGGGTCTTTAGAGACCCATGTTGCCCCTTAATAAAACAAGTTAATATCTGAAAATATATGGATTTGCAGAGTTAATTTTGTGTGGCTGGGATCTCGTTTTGTTCATTATGCAATAATCTGTGTACATGGAATATGGATGCAGTTGCCTGGTCCAGATGTGTGCATCAATGACCAAATGAAGACATGTCACTTGGTGCTGACTCCTTCACAGGATGTAGTTCATGTTTCATGAATACATTTCTATCTAATGAAGGAGACCCTAGTAAGTACTATCATTCAGGCAAGCTACAGCCTTTTCTATAGATCTTTCTAACTCTGCGAGTTGTCTCTGGATTTGCACTCTTTTCAGACATTGTTAATGACAAGTATTGATTGACCACTCGCAGTCTATGGACGTGTTATCAGTTAATTCCATAAAAATGGAGGATGTGCTAAACTAGAAGAAGATCAAAAGGGGTGGGGGGGAATACGTGCCTGCTGAAATTCTCTATTCAGTAGACATGAGTAATTGTGCGTATTACATTGGATTGCTCCCTAAAAGTGCGGTAGACCCCGTGCAAAAAGTCTGGGGGTTTTTGTATTGACTGGAGCACAGCAGTAACTCTTTGATAAAAGCACAGAATACAGAGTCTTCCCTGTTCATTTAGCTTTGCCGTCCATTCTCTTTTCACAGTACTGTAACATGCTGTGCATTTAGGTCAATACACGGAAATAGGGTTCACAAACGTCATGAAGCTGGTTTATGGACACCCAAATTCACACTTATTTGACCGGATGCACACAAGTTAAACCGAATGGTGAGAAACAGCGACCTACTAATCCTATTCAGCCATGTGTCCTGTCATGAGACTGCTGTCATCCCCTGCACAGGGTTCCTGGATTAATTAATTGATTGGACTGATTTACTGGCACTTACTGCAGAAAATGTACTGTATTTGTAAATGTTAACCTTTAAAGGTGAACACATCTTTTCACGAGTTACTGTTAAAAGAGAAAGCTTATAGTCATGGATGATGGGGATTATCATGTTCTTAAATCCCATTGAATGCTTATTGGCGGTCAACCCAGAGGCAAATTTTGCTAGCTGTGTTAGTCACGGCCCTTTCATGCTGACTCAGTCAGTCGGCTCACTCCGCAAACAACTCTTTGCAACCTGCATCAAAGCTCAATTGTTCTTTACACTTTGTTTCTGTATGTTTTGGCTTTCTTTTCCTGTCTCAGTTACATAATGCATATTCGTCCCCTATTTGACTGATGATTATAGGTTGAAAGAGGGATATCTACAGAGAGAGAACAACTTTCTGGCCTTCGCCCACTCTGTGCCTTCATCTTGTGTGTTTTCAGTAGTATTGTGTTCAGAGGCTTGGGAGAGCTGTGGAATTTCCTGCTCGGGGTAGGCCAACGTGCAGCTCCACACTCGTCCCCTCCTTGGCAAAGGAGCGCTTTCAGTGTTCGCTTGGATCGCAATCAGTGAGCTAAGAATATCTTGTGGACCTCGGGTCAAAACTAAATGCACTTCAGCAGTTGACATTGTTGTGTTTATTTGGAAAAGGAAAGTGAGGATGGGCCCGTTGGATGAGGATGCCCTCACTTCACCCACAGGAAAAGGGCGTCTCTTTCATTAATCACAATGATGGTTTGAGCTTTGATTTCATTGGCCATGGTAATAAAACAAATATGATTTATAACAGAAGTCAAGTGGGTAATAGGATACACAGGTGAGAAACTGTACAAATCATTCCAGAGCAAATCCAGGGACTACAACATAGAAAAAGGAGCCAATTCTGATGATATGTACCATTAAGCGGGGTACATCACGTAAGTAATCACACAGCATGCCAGTATTATTAGTGAGAAGAAACATTTATCGTTGCTGCGGTTGGTTTCAGTTAGGTCCAAGCTTAAGTTAGCTTTCTCAGGGAAAGTGTTACAGTACCTTTGAAAGTCTTTCTTTGCTAGATTTACAGTGGGTGTACTATATCAAAAGAGTTTTAAACTCAATGAATGTTCAGATTTCAGGATTATCAGTCAAACCTGGAAAGTTCCTGTTCATCTGTCTCAGATTACACAGGTTGTTTGTGTGTTATGATGAACCATTCGCATTTTGAATGCACTTTAAATCTGAATTATAAAATAAAAATCATGCTTTTGAAAGCTTTTGATAGCACATCCAAGGGGTCATGTTGTGCTCTCAACAACCAGAGCATGTCTCCCTTCCGTTTCATACTCCTGCACTTTTGCATTTAAAGGAAAAGCTTTAACGCGGTCACACATTTCATGTGCTCCCGAAGTCTGTAATCGCATTTGGTATACAGAAATCTGCAGTTTTTCTCTTTTTCAGATCATATCCTCCAGAGAAACTTCCTGTACACTTTTATGAACTATGAGTTTGTCAGAGTCAAAGGCCATCATAAAAACCACATAGATTACGCTTATTTATGGCGTGCTGTATGGTGTTCCTGTAGAATGACCTCACTCTCTTGACTAATGGCTTCACTTGGCCAATGAAGTAAAGGTCATAACCCAGTGGATAAAGGAAATGGCCAATTAGTGGGAGGTCAGCCCACAGGAGATTATTTTGGAGTGCCACAGCAGTGTCACCTGCACTTATGCACTACCTCAAGTCAGAAGAGGCACCTGACACCCTGCTAGAAAACAACCAGCACAGTCACCAGTACAGCCTCCCATTTAGCAGAACGGGCCTCACCCGGTAGAACAATTGCCAAGTGTCAATTTCACCAAAAGACAAATTGAAAGAGGAAACAACTCGTTCACAACAGGACACGCGGCTGTTGAGGATAACCTGTCTTCAAAGATGCTGGCCTGTCCGATCAGACTAGTTTTGCAGAAGAGCACTTCAAAGCGCCTGGTCCTGAGCAGCTTTCCTGCCATTCTTGTTTGCAGCTCTCAGGTTGCTATAAGTAGCCCCAGCATCCTGTCCCCTGCCGTCTCAGGTGGATTGACTTTGTTTGTGTAGCTGAGATGCAGGGATGTAGTGGTCTTTGGTGCCTCCAAACATCTGTTGAAGGGGGTGGCTGGCTTGTTAGCGCTATGTCATATATCACTCTAGAACTGAACAATTAAGGGTCTGGGTGATTTGCTAAAAGCTAATTCACACTGCCTCAATAAATGTCAGCAAACGCCCAATGGGCAACTTTAGGGGCTATTCAGAACGAACACATTTTTGTGTAAAAACTATCTGCGGTGTCTTAAATATGTGAAGCTTAAAACAGCAAGACACGGTGTAATGTTTAAGACTACACTCTAGTGCATATTTACATAGAGAAACAATACAAAAACAGTTTAGACATAATCAAAAACTCGTTCCGTGTGATCAGAATGTTTAAAATGTAAAGCACTGCGTCTCGTGCAAAAACACATCTCAAGACACCTGCATTCTGTTCATTCGTTGCTAGTTGGTAATCTAGTGTGAATCTAACAGGGGGAAAAAAGATTTTTCCTTCTCAACAGCAGCAGATTTGTGATTCTGTTTCTATACTTCTGCCTCTGGCACAGTGCGTAGTTTTCCATGTTAATTACGTAGAATGAAGAGGAGGAGGGGGTGGAGGAAGAGAAAGCGAAAAATGAAACCATATAGTCAACTTCATTTAGTGGTTCCTAATTGCACCCTACAGGCCCCTGGCAGACGGCAGGGGTCTCTCTACGAGTGGGACGCAGCAGTGTCTTTTACACGCACACACACGCTCCCGGAGAAAGAGAGTGGCGAGAACATGAAACGGGTCAGAGATTAAACACTTTCTTTACGCCAGTAATTAAGCCATCATCAGGCTGAGGGGCGTTTATTATCAGCCCGCCGCTCATCTAGATGGATGTGAATTCTGAGTGAGCTCTTAAGACTCCCATCCACACAAACACACACTCACGTACATATACACACATTCATTTTTCTGGGCATAATGATGTCTTTGTGCAGAGGGTAGAGACTGCTTCAGGAAGCTGACAAATCCAACTAATTTATTAGGGCCTTTTATTTCTCAATATTACATTATTGCTGAAATGATTTTATGGGCAGGGAGGTTCTTTATTATTTTATGCAAACTTCCATCATTTTCAATCACTGTGATGTTGGATATGATTTTAAATGTATTATTTTAATCATTAACATCAAACAGAAATGAATGCGTTTTTATAGAAACTAGATCTTGATTGTATTATGATTGCTATTAAAAGAAAATATGTAGAGGGGAGGGAACTTGTATTTGAAAAACACATGTACAGGTGCAGCAAACCAGAAGCCTTGCTGCATAATTACTTCTTTTAGTGTGCTACTTTACATTATTATATGTCCTTGCCAGACTCTATTTATTATGTAGCACAGCTGCATATGTCCTGATGAAAAAGAACACATTATCTCAGTGGGTTTAAACTAATTCATTACTGTATGCTCAGAGGCTGCAGGCCTCAAAGGTTATCATAAAATCTCAAATTTTATCATAATATTGAATAATAGTCCCTCTATGACATGTTCTACACTGGTAGTGTTTTAATCAGGACAATTCTAGGATTCAGCCCCTCAAGTAATAATGAGACGAAAGTGCTTGTAAGAAAGAGATTGTAAGTTCAAATCTTGCTCAACTGACAATGTTGAAGATGATTTTGACAAGGATTTTGATTTTTGATGACAATGTTTATGTATACTGTATAGAATGGTGACTAAGGCTAACATTCTGCCTAACATCTCATTGTGTTCCACAGAAGAAAGTGAAGTGGGTCGCACACTGGATGCATCTGGTGGATGACATGGCGTGTTTTAAAATTTGCAACAACTATTTTCAATGAAGGTGGGATTCGGTGAATATATAATTACAGCATTTTCATTTTTGGATGAACTGTCCCTCACATATTTAAAATAACAAACTTAAGTTTTAAATGCCTGTTAAGGAAAGGATTCAGAGTGAAATGTCCTCAGATGCGTTACTAAAGCTGCTGTTTTTAGTAAACATAAAGAAAATTAAATTTTTCAAAGGGTGTTGACTGCTGTTAATCATAGAATTTTAGGAGGTTAAGATGAAAAGACAGTGGTTTTCTTTATAAATACATAAGATCCAGAATCATCTATGGTTCCAATCATTTGTTAGGTGGTAAACTGATATGTTAGTGTTCATTCAGATTGATCTGTTTGCAGCAAATGAAGCCTACATTGTACATTTTCTGTTTGAATTCAAAAGGCCTGAGCTGCAGCATGCACTGTTCTTCTAAATAATTGGACCTGTGTGTGTGTGTGTGTGTGTGTGTGTGTGTGTGTGTGTGTGTGTGTGTGTGTGTGTGTGTGTGTTAAAGCAGCATGGATACATTATTTCTGGTAAAAAAAAAAAAAAATTAAAAAAAGATCCGACCAATATACAGTAGTTGTCTGAAGTGTCAATAAACAAATCATAAATGTAACTTTCCCATAAGATGTTCTCATTTGATAATTCTCATAATTAGAGACATCAAAATACCCCAGCCTGATCTCATAAAATTTACGTGAACATGACAACATTTTTTCAATTTAAAACTGACATGCTGTGAAACACGTTTGGCTACAGTTTTCCAGTTAAATGTCCAGATGGGGGTGCCAAAAGCAAGTAAAATGGTGTCGTATTCAGACGAGGTTTTACGGTGAATTTTAGATGGATGTTTTTTAAAAAACACCTCCCTAACCTAAAACTTTTGCCTGAACCAAACCAATAGTGTTTCAAACACTATAAATGAGATATTTAAAGAAGACATTCTTACCAAATCAATGGTTAAACCTAACCACTAGTGTTATAAAATATAAATGAGATGTTAAAAAAAGACATCCTTACCTAATCAATGCCTAAATCTAACCAATAGTGTTTTAAAATGCAGAAGCGAAATGAAAAAGCAAATTTTCTAAAGCAACCACATCATTTCGTACTGTTTTTATCACTCTGTTGTGTCCCGTGTAAGCTTGAGTCCTGAGCTGGACTTGAACCACGGTCCTCAGACTTTAAGTACATCACTCTATCAGGTGAGCTACCATGCAAGATATTTATGATGGAATAAGAGTATATATGTATGTGGGTCTGTATTACAAGCATTGAAATGTATCGTTTTCCAGAAGATAGCAGGGTCTGAGTAATAGAGATAAAATTTAGTATTTATAAAGTCTTAGTCAGCCATTAAAGTCATGATTTGAGTGAAAGTGAATAAAACACACAGTTGTTGTAGTGCCTCTAGTGTTCATTTTACCTGGACACTGCATGGAGTTTCACCTGGAGACATGTATAACAAGTTTTGCAATAACACTTACCTTTCATTTATAACATTCATTCTTTGCAGTCACTCTTTGTGTCCGTGGTCTATGTGGTGCATGTGTGTTTTTGGTGGTCTCGGGCCGGTCGGCTCAGCCCACTTCATGAATGGCACACATGTTCCATTGTTAGGCCTCCATGCATAATTGCACTCAGTCGCACCAACTGGGCGGCAAAAGTGGCACTTAGTCCAGTAAATTACCTTGGTTGGGTAATTACCTGCTTTTTCAGTAGTTTTGCGGTCACCTGTCAGACTGGCTCTAGAACGTACAACTACACCTGCATCTTTTGTCAGGACCCTATAGCAGTTTCTCCAACCACCCTCCTCTACACCACCCGCCTGTCCTTAATCACTTTTGACTTTTTCTCCCCTTCCTCCCAACAGTGGGGTTATCTTCCACATTAATTACCTTACTGCTTTGATTACAAAGCAGGAGAGTGGCGGAGGTGTGTGCCGCGCAGCACCCGCCATTCACTAAGTGTTTATGTAGTAATGCTTTGTGTCAGTGTTATTAACGACTCGTGTTTCGCATATACCCGTCAGGAGAGGGTGAGGTGAGGCGCGGAAGCAGCCAGAGCAATTGTTTGCGCCTGCCCAATGTCAGCCGACTGGGAAAATGAGGGCAGATAGAGGAGGAAAACTGGGAGTCGGCATTGCATTATGAAATATGCTACATGAGTTTAATCCGCCAGGGGTTTTGTGTGCGCCATGGTGTGTGCCAGGCTCCTAGGTGGGCAATCTCAGAAACAGTAGGGAGGCCCGGTGTTATTTCTAGGCACATTTGGCATGGCCTCCATGGGTGTTAGCCTCTCAAACTGGAACAGAAGTCATAAAAACATCCAAAAAAAATACTCTTGGTACTATGTACTTGTATACATATGCTAAAAGAGAAACGTAAAAAGTAAAGGAAAATGATAGTAACAAACAAACTATTTGCAAAATACTATGTCTGAGTCATGCTAGATATTTTTGCAGTGGTCTCTTAATTTATTCCAGAGCTGTGTGTGTGTGTGTGTGTGTGTGTGTATATATATAACCCTCATTATTTTGCAAGTTTTCAGGTTTGGCCACACACATATCTGAACCTCTGGGTTGATTACAGGTTCAGTCCAAGGCATGGGTGACCCATTAACTAAGAGGTATTTTGAAAACAGCATCATAATTGTGCCCTCGAGCAAGTCCCACAACCCTTGGTTACTTTTCTGAGACCATCCCTGCCATTAGTGTACTTTAAGTCACTTTGAAAAAAAGGGGTCTACTAAATGGCAGGACATCATACTATAGCTCTGTTTGGCCTGCTCTCTGATTTTTCTCCCCTCTTATTATTATGAGCCTGCTGTGATCATGTTTACATGTCCCAGATAGAAAAGCCAAAAGCCCCATTTCTTGAGGCCAGTGTTGTGACATGTTTACCTCACTCAGCCTGGTACTACAGTGGCACAAAGCCCAGCTGCCAAACAGTAGGAATACAAAAGCTGGCCAGAGTCAATGATGTGAGACATCTTAGGCTGGATATTACATGGGACACTGAGTTCTGTCAACCCTACTGTTGCTTCTTTTGTGTCACTTGTACAGCCCTCCAGCAGCTTTTCTGTCAATCTGGCCCTGTATTGTTTTTTGGATCCTTGCTGCTCTCCTGGTCTTGTGAGTTTACTTTAAAATGAAAAATGAGACTTAATGAGGTTAAATTTGGTACTGTAATTTGGCATTTTAAAACGCAAAGGTGTTAGAAGAAACATGACAAACTTCCTGCTTTGTTTTAGAACTTCACATTTAGGGTAATAAACCTTATTTAGAGTAGAGCCATATACTGTATATTTTTTGACGGTAATAAAAACGAGGCTGTGAAGAAATGATTTACACTCTCTTCAATTTATACTGTTGTTTATATTGGTTTTGATCATTCAGCTGAGGAAAGATTGTGAAACATCTTTCAAAAAAACAAAAAAAAAATAAAATAAAAATTAAAATAATTAGTGGACAAAAACAAAAACAGTAGAAAATTAGATGTGATCTAAGACATCTATAGCTGTATAAAGTTCATACCATTGAAGAGACTGTACGTCTATCCCTCAAGGCCTTGTTTTCATTCCTGTCAAAAAAATATATATAGCACTACTCTAAGGTCTATTGATTATATAAAAATTTTCTGGCCTATTTAGGTAAGTGAATCACATAAGGAGATGTTAGATGTTGGCCTCAGTCACCATTCACTTTACTTGCATGGAAAAAAAATAGATGCAATGAAAGTGAATGGTGACTTGAGACTTTTGGGTGAACTATACCTCTAAGAACGTTAATATCCATTATGTGCCTTATTTCAGTTTTTATAGCTTTCATACATTTTTATGACTTTAACAAAGTTAGTTGTAAAGTATTTGCATACACTTATGTTTGGACATATTTTTTACTAAAGCTTTGTTTACACAGCTGCCTTAGGTAGCCACCTTTTTGTCTAAATTAGTTATTTTTACTTAACCTATATATAACAGTGCTGGTGGGGTGTTCTGTTGTGTTTCTTATGCCATGGTTGCCATGGTTTCATGTGTACAATAGCCTTTCCAAGGTCATGACCCCATAAGTTTAGGAGGATAATGTTGAGCTTCCTGTGAAGTATAATGGGGAAATATGCACTTCCCAGACCTTCAAGTGCCCCCCAAAAAAACTGTGATTTACGATCCCGAGTGTGGTTTCCCTGATTGGTTTTATGATGGAACTTCCACCTCGTCTTCTCCTGATTGAGAGAGGGGTGTCGCACCAGCTATATATAAAACGAAAGGAAGATGATGCAATGTCCAGAAGTGATTAGCAACATGCTAAAGGTCAGAGGGTCCATGTAATGGTCTGAAAGGTCTGAACTCTCACCCTTCCTTGCATTAAATATGAGTTATGATAAGAAATCATGAGACCATGACTTTCACCCACTCACTCGCACAGACACCACACACACAGAGAGAGAGAGAGCCAAATGTGGATCACATGCTTTAGGCTGCCACCCCCTGGTAGGCCTTTCTCAGAACCCATAGATTGCAAATTTGTATGTATGGTGTGAGCATGTTTTTTTTATTTATTTTTTTATGGGTCTGTAGCAGTTTGATAAGCATGTCTTTCACATCTAATGTTCAGGTACCATTCACTAATCTGCCGCATCAACCTGTAGAAACCCAATGGGCAAGTCATTGTTGAACTCTTCTCATAGTTCATCCCACATCTCGGGCCAGTGTTGCCATCTCCGCTTATTATAAGCAACTTTGGGCTTGTCTCTTCATAAAGTCGCTTAAAAATACGGGCAGACGCATTTTGCTTTTTTTTGGGCTTGAATGCAGTTGTGTATTTGGACTTGCAAGCACTTGACCCCCACAGCACAATAAAGTATGGCCGATCACTATAAGCACTTTTCAAATATCCCTCCAAGTAAACAATTGCACAATGGGTAATCGAATATTTGAAGGAAGGAGACTGAAGAAGTGCCAATAAAGACACTTCAATGCTTCACCTCTGTCTTTCGAAGTATGTGCACGATGTAGAGGCCAACTCTGGTCCGATTAACATGTATACATGCTTGACGAAGCCGAGCTAGAATTGCTTCATCTAGGTCTGTTAGTCAGACTTCCCAAAATTTTGACTGATACTTTTTCAGTCAGACTAAAGAGATTCCATCACATTTAAAATGATCAATTATTGTTTTAGTCTAACTGAAATTAAACTTTTGAAGTGCATGTAAACATGCTAGTTGTTTTTACAAGGCATAATAAATTGGTGACTTTGTTACATTTACTTGCATCATCAATGTGATTACAGCTCGATCATTGTCTAACAAGTTAACATTTGTTCTGAGCATCGTCAAAAAAACAAAACAAAAAAAAAATCACCTGATGGCAATCAAGATACACTCGATGAATGACATGGTGAATAACTTTTCAATTTGGGGGGCCATTTTGCAGGGTCAGTGCCTAGCAAACCTTTAAATGATAATTAAGCTGACCCAAAGTCCACAAAGCTGCTAATAGTTGGCATAAAGAAAGCCAGGAGAAAGCATGAAATATGTGCAGCCACCATGACGGAGGAGAATTATGGTCTCCCACACAAGTGGGCCACGCCAGGGACAGATGGCAGCCTGGGAAAGATACTACTCTAGGCTCAGTGGCAAGAAGAATGACAGTGCATCATGTGTGATATGAGAAAGGAACAAAGGAGTGTGTCATTTTCGCTAACTCTGATTGAAAGCGGGCAGCAGTGCTTAGGTAATTAGACTCCTGTGGATAAGGAAAAATGACTGGGAACTCGTGAAGACACTGTGTGCTGTCCACAAGCTCGCCCACCCCTGGTAGATAGCTTCTTTTTTATTTATTTTTTTAGTTATTAATTTGTGTATAATGTCTTTTTTGGCACATTATTTTACCAATCATCATGCATGTTTTGCCTCAGTTTTTGGGTATCAGTGTTAAGTAGCATCTCAAAATAGCACTTCAGATGTCCTCACCTGGAGATTAACCAAAGAGGTCAATTGTTTTCCATGACTTTACAAAGTGATAATGAGGAAAAGCATTGTAAAGTGCATTTGAGACACTTTTTGTAAAATTTCTCTTTTAGTTTCCTTTGCAAATAAGTTGTGTGAACCTGTCTTTTGTAATGCCAAAGCCAAGGCTGTTAACAAAACATTATCTGGTAGATAACTGTCTGTATCCACAGACTAACTACATGAAAAAAGAAACTGGTTAAGGGCCTAATTAAAGGGAGAGATGAGTGTCTTCTGGTGTGAACTCACAATAAGGAGCCACAGTAAATCAATGGATACCCAACACTATTATTATCATCAACAGCAGTGAATTCAGGGTGATTTGACAAAAAGACATATTAAAGACAGGCACAAGAACCTTCAGACACCTGCGTGGCCTAACAGCGACACTGCGGATTAACTTTTTGAGAAACAACATATTCTTTGTATTTAAGGATTCAAAACGCATTCAATTTGTTTGTGGAAAACTGTTTCACTCTTTCTTTAAATAGATAAGCCAGAAGATGTGGCTAAGCGAACTAGACCTGACTGGTTACAGTATATATATGGTGTATAAAGTAAGTACATAAGTGAAAGTGTAACCCATCTGTAGGTAAGTACACTAGTGCTAGGTTCGTAGGAGTGTTTAGGTAAGACAGTGCAACACAAATAAATGGACACAAGTATCGATAAATACCAAAAAAAACAAGTATTTTAGTGAAACTTTAGAATTGTGTACAGAGTTACAAAAGAATTAAGCCGGTGTACAATGTAAAATAAAATAAAACAAAACACTTTTAAATGTGTGTCAGAGTGAATTTTTTGTCAGTGTATGTGTATCAAATTAATCAGATCGATCATTCAGATTCTGTCTTCCAAGTATCCTCAGATTTTTTATTTTTGTTTCTGTGTGAGCAACAGTCCTACCACACAGTGTTGTTTCAGAGCTCTGAGTTCAAGTTTTCACGAATTGGAAATCCAGGAAATCAACTCCGTTTTCTTTTACATGAAATGGTCAGGTCCGGTCAAACTGGGTGGCTCGCCATCTATTTCAATGTCCAATGCTTTGCCTTCTCAAACGGGGTTGTCTTAAAGACCTGACCTGTATTTGCAAAACAGGCACTTATAGAATTTAACTGCAAAACATTTGTTTGGACATCACATCATTCACATTATTAGGCTTAATGATCACATTCCTTATGAAAATAAACATACCACACATACAAATATTGTTTGTGGAGACAACTTAATAAGAGTGCATAAAGAGTCCATAAAGTGAATGAACAATCAAACGTTGATCCGCTGTAATCTTCATTTACAGTTTTTCTCAATCGATTTGGCACATTTACTGAAACAAACTTACAATAGTCAAAACTCTAACTACAATCCTCACATCACGTGGTACATTCAGCACACCACTCTATGTGACCTGCAAAATGTGATTACTCAATCAAAAGAATTAACTCGTGTTTCCAATGTAAATAAATCCATCAATGAATAAATCATTGTCATCAAAACAAAAGGTTCCTTTATCATTGCTTAGACCAAGACAGTCAAAATGCAAAGACATCTTGTCAAATGGCAGTGTATTCTGAAAGTGGGATAGTTACCCACTATGTAATATTGTCCAATTGCTAACATTGTATATGCAGGCAGCTGAACAGTACTGATGTCAAAAAGTCATGGCACACACTATACTTTCAACAAAACATTTATTCAAACATTTCTCATCATTGTATGTACACACTTTACAGCCAACCGAACATACGTAAAGAAAGCTTGTACAGAAAAAATATATACAACAGCATAATTCAGGGACCACAATATGTGCAAGAAAAAAAGAAGTAATATCATTCAATAGCAAATGAATGCAAACTATTTTGTTCTGCAAGGCTTACTCAATGCATTTTGTGCCAAAGCAATTATAAATGACTATAGTCATGTGAACAAATGACCTAATGTTCATATAGTTAGTCATATAGTTTGACGTAGTTTAATAGTCATTCGACGATTGTGCCAAAGCGATTGAGAAAAACTGTAATAGACAAGACTTTTCAAGATTTCAACTGCATCTCTCTCACACCTGCCGACCAGCAATCACACATGCGCTCTCTAGCGTGATCTGTGCAGTCTCACACAACCTCTTGGCCACCTTACTGGCACAACCTATCATTGGCGTCAGGAGGTGGAACATTGTGCTGTAGTGCATTCTGATTGGCTTAAAGTGTGAGAAACATAAATACTTTTTATAACTCTCTCTTTTTATTTATTAAACTCTTTTATTTTGTAACTGGGTTATAAAAGCTTTGTGTGTGTTTGAGGTGGTTAGCCACAGCTTAACTGTATCAGGTTGCTTTGAAAACATGACCTTGTGAACAACACACACACACACACACATGGACGAACAGACGGATGGACAGACAGAGAGAGAGACAGATACATAGATAGATAGATAGATAGATAGATAGATAGAGAGATATACAGAGACAGACAGACAGACAGACAGACACTGTATATATCCAACTTTTTCCTGACTTCCTCTAGGATGCTCCACACTTCTGCTTAGTTGTTGTTATCATTTAGACTAACATTACTGGTGATGGTGAGCAGCTAAGGGTCTGGATAATTATGCGCTGTTTTAACAAATACAGGTGGCTTAAAGACTACTGGAAAATGAATGTCACAACAATAAGCCCCCCAAAAGCTGCCAATGCTGAAATATTCGAACCAGATTTAATAATCAGAGGTTGCATAAAACAAATTTTCCGTCACTTGCCTTTTTTAAAAAAAACATTGACAGATAATTCCAAATACTGTCCGTCATTTTGGAAGATAACAAAGATGAAAAACAAACTTTACAAGGTTGATATCTCATGTCGCGCTGTGAGTGTATGTGAATGAGGGAGAGACCAAGTTGTTCTCGGCAGAGAAGGCGGCACTTGTTAATGCAGAAATAATGCAAAGGTACGTGCCTCAAATCTGAAGATTTTTAAATGGAACTTATTATGACCATACGTTCTCTTTTCACGGATGTTTCCTCTTTTTTCTAACCTTAAAAAGTGACCTGTCTGGATTTCTAGATTCCCTAAATGTCTGCGATTTGGCTGTTTTCATATTGAACTGCTCAACAAAAAACGTAATTAAATCTAGCACTTCATATATGTTAATTCTCTCACTCTTTACGTACTGTATGTCTGTCTCCCACTCTCTCTCTTTCACACACACACATACAGGGCACGTGCAGAGAGCGCTAGAGCCCAGTAACTTTACCATGTAAATGTGTTTGATTGTGTACATATCTATTTAGAGGTATTGCCATTGAAACCGAGTGTCCACATGCAGCCTTTAGTGAGAAAGGGATTTATGTTAAGTACACACAGACTGTTCACTCGTTTTTGACTGTTGTTAGTGATATTTCAGTGCTTGGTTATGGGAATAAGCTATGAAGCGGAAGTCTATAGCATCCGCATTGGAAGAACATACTAAGCATAATGGGTAATTTTGCTGCCTGTGAAAAAGGTGGATATATACAGTATATACTTTATACATATTATTCCATAGGTCTCTCTGAAGTGTTACAAGACATAAACTGCTTGCTAATGGAGTTTTAAAAAAATAAGATGTTGCCTATTTGCTGTTTGTGTGTTAATCTGTTCCAGTGTGACAAATAGCATGTACATGCATAATGGAACTTTAAAATATATATATATATATTATTATTATTATTATTATTATTATTATTATTATTATTATTTATTTATTTATTTATTTATTTATTTTAGGTGCTGACCACCATTTTAATCACCTTTTAGCAAGCTCGCTGTTCACTTGCATTGTCCTGCAGTGTGATCAATCATTGTTTAAATGCACAAATATGCCATGTAGCCTCTCGATGAGGTAGCAGGGGAGACTGGGGAGTGTTTTTATATCGAGTGAGAGTTGTAAAACAATCAGTTTAACCAATTAGAAATTAGCTGCAGGGGTGAAATCTCTATTATATATGACCACCACCCTCCTGAGGTGACAGTAGGAGTTTTAAGTCTCTGACTGAGAATATAAAGGATTAACAGGACAAGAGCCAATTTTAAGGCAGGTAAAATTCAACATCTGGTTTATAATTTGATTGATAATTTCATTATGATTTTTTTATTACAGTTGTTTAAAAAAATACATTTGATTATCACCAAGTAATGCACAACATTTAAAACATCCTTCTATTAATGTTGCATCTCACCCTGGTAGTGAAGTAGGTTGTAACAATAGTACTCCTTGCACTTGACACTAATTTAAACAGTTTATGGATTAGTAGATTTCTATACTATTTAAAATTTTAGCAGATAAATATAAGAATAGTATATCAAAGTTTGAGGCACATACCACAATAAACACAGAGTTAGATAGATATTCATACAAAATGACCTTCCCTATGTAGTTAAATGGTTTCTCTTTTAAAAATAGGTCATAGAAGGTCATAAAAACTGTATAAATATGTATACAGTTAATAATTACATAATAATTAGAAAACTTTTGTTTACAAATATTTCAGATTAAGTATAGCATGTCATGCCACAGGACACAGCTGTTACTGCTTGAAACTGAATGTTAACTTTCTATGTGCATTTTTCTCTTTTATAAAAAAATTACGTTATCTCTCTGATAACCAGAGACCGCTCTTTGTTTCTTTTATTTCCCTGCTGTACATCATAGTGTTGAGTACTATGCACATGCACATGCACACACATACAAGCACACTGCATCTAGTATTCATGCTTTTGAAGTGCCTTTCTTTTAAATCAAAAATGTTACCAAAAAAAAAGAATAAAAATCCTTCACAGAACTTATCAAGAAAAGTAATGCTACTAGGCATGTTGAGGAGTATTCAAAGCCATGCCATCTCCATATGGTTCACTCGATAAATCCTTTATCTATCATCTAGAGCTCACTCTCCTCCATGTTCTTGCCGGTGACTATGTTTCTATCTTTGCACCAATTAGCGCTGTGATTAATACAAGCAAGCAGTTTAGAGGTAATGGCAGACAATTAACATCTCATTGCACCATAAAGGGCTATGCTAAGTACCCTGGCCACTGCTTTTCTCTGCCTGGAATTGAAATAAGTGTTTGTCTTCATTTGTATGCTATCTAATGTGAAATGGGCCCACTTTGTATGCCACAACAACATTAATCTAATTAGAGCGAGGTGCAAATGAATTCACCTCTCTCCAAAGAGCATGAATGCAGTGTTGTCTTTGTTATTTAGTGCTGTGTGACCATGCCGGATGAGCCTTGCACTTCAAATGCCTGTCTCGAAAATGAACTGCCTTGAGTGTACGTATCCAGACTTGTTGCAGTTTATTTTCTTCACCTTTCCTCATCCTCTCTCTCTCACACATGCTCTGATTATTAGAAAATTCCAAATACAACTGGGCACATCAGTGAATAGAGCCATAGCTGTGCTGTCATGGGCTTTGCTGGAGGAAAAGCCCTTGGAGTGCTGTTGAATTAAATGTTGCATTCTGATTGACAGCTACCTTGAGACTGGGCTGATGGATTCGTCAAGGCAGAATGCTAACAGGCTGCCACCACTCCGGCTGCAAGTGCACACACGCACAGCACACTGAGCTTTGAGCACTCGTGGGAATAATCAGAGAATATATACAATATTTAAAGGTTATTGGAGTGTACGTATCAAAGTTAACAAATGAAAAGAGCTCCACTAACCAAATAGTACAACTTTTGTATTACCTTGGAACACAGGCGTGGCGTGGGGGGGTACAGTGTGAAGAATGTATATGTTTCCATTGATCATGGTTTAAATATTGGGGGGGGGGGTGTTACCTCCCACCCCCATCCCCCCTGGAATCAACGCCCCTGCCTTGGAATACCATAAATACTATGGTACATGAATATGGTGATCATTCAAAACCTGCTATATATCAAATATCCATGTTATTTCCACCTGATGCAATTTGTACCATACCATGAATTACTTTTTGAAAGGCCCTAAAGGAAGCCTGAGTACACAGTGTGGTCTTTCTCTGTTGTTTTTCAATTGTTTTCCTATGTAGACATGCAGTGGTCTCCTTTTTTTTTTGGACATCATTGACCGTTGTGCCACGTTTCACTGTAATTTCAGTGTCGCGTGCAGGAGCAACGTGTTTTAAAAAAAAATGCCATTTCAAGTTAAAAAGAACTTTAAGTTGTGTGCTGAGTGACTTCAGCCAGGTCTCCTAAGCAACCAAATTGGCCCGGTTGCTAGGGAGGGTAGAGTCACATGGGGTAACCTCCTCGTGGTCGCTATAATGTGGTTCGTTCTCGGTGGGGCGCATGGTGATTTGAGCGTGGATGCCGCGGTGGATGGCGTGAAGCCTCCACATGCGCTATGTCTCTGTGGCAATGCACTCAACAAGCTACATGATAAGATGCGAGGGTTGATGGTCTCAGACGCGGAGGCAGCTGGTATTCGTCCTCCGCCACCCGGATTGAGGTGAATCACTACGCGACCACGAGGACTTAAAAGTGCATTGGGAATTGGACATTCCAAATTGGGTGAAAAAAAAAGAAAAGAAAAAAAAATAACTTTAAGTTTAAAAGAACTTTAAGTTAAAAGAATGGAGAGTCACCTCTGTTCTGCTCTATTCATTGTGCTGCATCTAGCTTTTTTTAGAGCAATATGTGTTTGGTGTGAATGTCCCTTTATTCACTATTGTATATTAGCTGCATACTTATGTGCACAGAAAAGGTTCTCACACTACTTTTTCAAAAAAAATTAAAAAATAAGAGCAAACTTATTAATGAATCATAATTTCTGAATAAAAATGTTTTATGCACTCAGGTTTTATGCACACTAAGACCTAGTTTCTTTCACAATGACTTTCGCAAATGGGTTCTCAATTTGGTGTGTTGCACAAGGAGAACAGCATGAAACCCTGTTTGTTTTACAGGAATATGCCAGGCAGATTGAACAGCAAAGCCTGAGACAGTAGAAGGATCATGTCTCAATCTCCATCTTATAAATCACCAAGTCTCTTCAAAGGTCACATACAAAAGAAAGAGAAGGACAGAGACAAAACAGGGGTAAATCCAGATATCAACAGAAAAAGTGAGAGACCTTTACATTAGTACATCTGGCCAGGTGTCTTTCATGACTGTTTGTTGTATAACTGTTTTAGATAGAGTATCAGGATTTTCATGTGTACAGCAGGTCAAGGATCATAGCAGGCTGTGACTGACCACCCAGTCTCCACATTCAGTTTCCGTACTTCAAGCAACCCCCCTTTTTCCTTCTTTCATTCTCTGACCCCTCCTCACAGCGACACTGTTATTCATGTCTTGAAACAAAAGCTGACTGTTATGCTCAGCACTAGATCAAGGGCCACCTTTTTCCTCCAGAAGAAGTGGAAAAACAAACATGTGTACACCGATACCTTCTGTCGCTCTTAGATTCACATCTGCAAGCTCCACCACACATCAGCTCCTCCACCCAGCTGTTGGAGAGCCTCAGACACACACACACACACACACACACACACACACACACACTCCCAAGGGACAGGCTTGTTTATCAGCCAGCCTGCCAACCACATGATGGATCCTACCAAGAGCATCAAACGGGACGCTCAGAGGGTGGTGGTGCAGGTCAGACCCTACACAAACCTGCAGACCAAGCTGGGATGCTCACTCTCAGCTGTGGACACAAACACGTGCAGATGCCCCGGAGATAATGGTACTTTTTGTACCTTGACTGTGATCCCCCATTTGGTGTTCTGGCTTTGATGAGTACATTTCATCTCAGGAAGGGTTGAAGCTCCAATCAGAATGGCTGATCAGTTGGAATTTCTGTCCATTTTTCTAAACACAAAGGATTGGCTCTTTTGGATGTGACATACATTGTCAATTTTTGATCAGGTCTTTGATCCAGATACCATTCATTGTTATCCCTTGTCTCCAGATAGTGGTCTGCCACTCTTGATTGAAAAGGATAGTTCACTATAATGAAATGTTTTCTCATAATTTACTCACCCTCATATTGTTCCAAACTCATATATGACTTACTTCTGAGGAACACAAAAGAAAGGCAGAATGACAGCTTCTGTCACCATTCATTTTCATTGTATTGAAAAAACTATGCAATGAAATTGAATGGTGACTGAGACTAACAGACTGCCTAACATTACTTTTTGTGTTCCACAGAAGCAAGAAAGTCACAAGGCTGAGTGTATTTCAACAGAATTTTCATTTTTGGGTTAACTATACTTTTAAATCAATGCCAGACCTTTTTGGATTACTCCAGAAAATTATTCTCCTTGCTTAAAAGCAGCATAGCTGGTCACAAGCATATGTTGTGTTTTGGATGCTGGTCTTCAGCATGGAGTGCAGCTGTGTCCCCCTCAAGCAAGACTACTTGATCAACCAGCATCACTAGAAAAACTATGCTTTACCATTAATGTTTTACTAATAAACAGCATGGCTAGGCTGGTCCACGAGCAAAAACCATGGTGGTCCAAGCTCGTTATTTTTTGAGTTGGCCAGTCCATTCTCCTTTCCTTAGCCTTCCAACCAATCTTGTCCTCCTTTAGCCCTTTTCCACCAAAATGGCGATGGTTTTCGTGCTGAGTCTGTGCTCCGGGGTAATCTGGAGCCTTTCGTAAACTGGCCACGTTTTTCCACTGACTTGAGAACCAAATAATGATGTAACGGCTACGTGATAGTTTCACGTGACTACCTCACCTGCTCACAAACAAACATGGCAAGTCACAGTGTTTGTATACAGCTTATACTCTTGTTTTTGAGGACATATTTACAGAGTAATGCAATCCAATGTTATTACATTGCTCAAAAAGATTGTCAGAGACGACATCAATGCTAAAGACAACAGGTAATGTAATTACATTATTTTGTATGAACTATTGCTTAACTTGCTAATGTCTGTAAACTGTAACTGTGCATTATTAACATTGGTGTAGCAGATGGTTATATTTTGAGTTTTGCCAAAGCATATATTATGTTTACGTCTTGATTGAGAATCCCACCGATTTACTTAACAGATAGCCATGATCTTCCGAACTTAGTGAGTAGCTGGTCAAAAATCTCCTTACAGAACAAAACAACACACAAAATAAGATGACAACAGTGTAAGGAAAGCTAACAAAGTTGGCAAATATAATAATTTACTGTGATTAGCTGCAGAGGACACCGGCGACTCTATGTTTATCTCAAGCGTGACTGGCTGAATTCAGTGCCCCTGTTAGATAGCAGGCTGATCGATGTCCGAGTCCAAAACATTGCTCCGTCCACTGTCGCTTTTGTTTAGGTCCTTCTTATCATCCCTGCTCTCCCTTAAGTGTTTTTCAATTTGTTTATGATTTGGCCAATTGTCCGATTGAAGCCGGCGTGAATCATTTCGTGCTGTATCTTCATTCTCGTAGACATTTTTTCCCCTTTACGATCTCTCTAGTTTATCTTGGATTTTCGTAATGACCATATCGCAAGTAGAGTGTTCATTTCATCTGCGTTACCTGAATGCTTTTGATGTCTGATCATTTTGTGTGGTTTTTTTTTTTATTGTTTTAATAGAGTAGTACGCTTTGCTGCAGATAGTAGCTACCATTGTTGTTTGGAAAAACTTTGGTGACGAAAAATTGTCCCGCACTATGCCCCCTGACGTAATAAGCTCCTGTGTGGAGACCAGCAAGCTTTTGGGGCCGTGTCAAACCAGCTTTTCGGCCCTGGAATGGCCTTTTCTGTGGTGGAAACTCGCGGAACAGTTCAAGAATTCACACCGGCCCAGGAACCTACACCCGAACCATGTCGGTGGAAAAAGGCTACTTGAGTGTATTTAAATGTGAGCCACTCCATCCCTGGTGGGCTGTGTCTCCAATGTGCTTTTAATCCAGAGTGTCTTGATGCAGAGACAGTCCAACAGAGCAAAGCTTCACTCTAATGTGGTCAAGTCTAACGGTGTCGCGTTTCACTTGGCCTGCTATCACAAGTGGCTATTCAAAAATGGAGAAAAACACTGGCCTTCTCTGCTTCAACGTTCCATGTCTTGTTTGCCTCTGAGGGTGACCATGAAGGGAGCATTCCTTTTGTCAACTGTAAATACATTATTGTGCCTATTCTTGGAAGACAGATGGACAGAAGTGTAGTTGTTAGTTGTATGTGAACTCAGATGCCATAAATGGCACAATCAAGTGTACTTGCAGTATACATGCTTGCAATCTCTGCACTGTAAAAAATAATCCTGTAAAAAAACAGTAAACTACTGGCAGCTGTGGTTGCCAGCATTATACTGTAAAAATACGGTGTGTTACTGTTCTTGAAATTAACAGCAAGATACTCTTTTTGACAGCTACAGTATACAACTGCAATTTAGCAGCATATTGCTGTTAAATTACATACTGTCTACTGTTGTTGAAATTAACAGCTATGTTCCCAGCATGCACTGCGGCATGAAGAATTTACTTTGATTTTTTACTATTTGCTGGTTTATTTTGACATTGTTTTTGTTGTAGTCTAAGTTACTTGTATTGTAATGTTCATCTTTTACTTTTTTACGTAAAAGTATGTTTGTTAATTGTCACCATTGTTGCGTTTTGTATGCCGAGAGTTGATTTCTGTGTGTGACTTGCATAGGTGCAAAAACCATATATGCAAGTTATGCAATGCATAGGGGCGCCATGTAAAGGGGGGTGCCAGCAGCTCACTAAAGTTGGTGCAATCGGCCTTCTTGACCCATCCAACATCACCCCCCCCCCCCCCAAATATATAAAATATACGTTTCAAAATGTCACTATAGCTTTCACCAAGATGATATCACGATTTTAAATGTTAATTTTCCCTTAATGCCTTGCATAGAACAGCTATTTACCGTAAAACTAGTCACTTCACAGTGAGCCTGCTCTTGATCTCCCAGAACGCAACATTTTTAACAGCAAACTACTGTATTTAAGAATCACAGTAGATTGCTGTAGGAATTTGGCCATAAATTTACAGTATTTTTTTACAGTGTGCATACAATTACAGCTGGAGAGCTTGGATTGGAAATGGTTTATTGAAGAAGTAGAGGTGACTGGTGAAGGTCTCTCATTCCGTTCTTTCCATCTAGTCCAAGTTCATGTCAGTTAGTGGCTTTTATCTGGCCAGTAATTTCAACAAGAGACAGAATTCCCCAGGCCAGACATTCTGACATTGCTTGTTTGGAGGCGCAAGGGGACACTAGGGGATCTGTGGAAAATTTTGAGAAAAGAAAAAGATCATTTCAAAATGTATTTTTAGAACTGTCAAAGTTAGCGTTAATTTAAGAGATTAATTAAATGTTTAACACATATTTTTTATAACACACTTTACAAGTGTTATAGGAATACAAAAATCATAACATTAATCAAACATTAATTGTTATAATATCACAATTATTGCTTTTCTATAATGCAATAATAAATGGGTCTTTATACATTATATGCAAATATATAGTTCCCTGTATTTTATATATATAAGTATTGTCATTTTTTAGGGTCCTTGGCTAACAAATGATCTGGCAAATCTCTGTCAACATCAAATATTGTTGACCATAAGTTGTCTGGCTGTCTCAGTGCAGTAATTTTTGACAGTGATGCCTGTGGAGGTGTATGTGTATATGCAAATAGGCTGATTTGGAGTCCTCAGCAGGGATGGAATAAACAAACTGCTTTATCATGTATTAATTTCTAAATGCTAGCCTTTGGATATTGTAAAGCAATCCTAAGTCTTATGTAACATTTGAACAGATAAGGACAATTCAGTGCACTGTAGCTATCAGATAAAAGTAGTTTAGACAAGTCCTCTCAGAAAAGCAGACCAAAGGGACTATTATATGACTAGCTGTAGGCTTTGCATGTATTATTAACATAAAAATATCCCTGAGTGTTTCCCCCTGGCATGGGGCATGCAGGACTTCATCTGAGGGTACACACAGAAATCTGCCTTGTACAGCCTTAAATGTAGGGGAATCTGGGGGCATGCTCCACCGGGATAATTTTTTTTGCAAAAAAATAACACCAAAGCATTCAATTCTGGTGACTTTGAGAAAGCATTTTTTTTCTCGAGTATGAGTACTGTTCATGTAACTATTGGCTAAAGCATTTCTTCCAGTAACCGTTCAGAACAGATGTGTTCTCGTGCTAAAAAAGCAAAACACACCACAATGAATAGAGCAGAACGCAGGTGTCTCGAGATGCGTTTTTATCAGTTGAAGTTCGTTTTTAACTTAACTTAAAGCGGCTTCTAAAAATACAGCGCTCCCATGAGAGACCCTAAAAACACAGTGAAACGTGAAGCAGTTGTCAAAAGACATCCATCTAGCGAATGTTTACATGGAAAACGATTGAAAAACAGCGTGAGCGGATGCAAAAACGCGTTCAGTTTGAACAGCCCCTTGTTCACATGACACAACACTAGCTGAAGTTATCTCTCAAAGTTACCTCTCAAAAAAACAGCCCTTTGTCTCAGTTGATTGTAGGTAAATTTCCACTATATTCAGCGCTCTTTGTTCTCTGTATTCGTAAGTATCCCGATGCTGTTTTACTGTGCGAGAAACCACTCCAGAGCGGACTGAAGGAATTGTACTGTATCACGAATCGATTCAGACATTTTTGTAAGCACGTTTGGCCAATTCACTGAAAAGAACTGACTCTGAAAATTGGTCATCACTAGTTCTTTTAAACTGCCACGGGACACACTTCATGATTGATGAAATATACTGAGAATAAATATTTCTCATGTCAGTCGGAGCGCTCATGGTACGCACAGTGCTTATGGCCATACAGCTGCAGGCGCCACTGCCCCCTGGTATCGCCATAAAATATAAAAAATGTGACTTGTGCTTTGATAAATACTTAAATGAATCAGACACGTGAATCAGAGATAGGTTGCCATCTTCTGGACTCACTGCAAAACTTCAAATTTCCCACAAATTATGTTTCTGTAATTTCTTCTGCTGACCTGGGCTGTAATGAATGTTTTGACAGGCAAGGTGAGTATCTGTCTTGAAATAATAATATTAAGAGGGCCAAAAAGAGGAAGAGATACAAAGTCAGTAATACCTTTCTGCCTAGTTGGGTTCTTGATTTCCGTTCATTACCTCGCCACTCTGTGAATCATGCTGTGGGTGAACTTTAATTAGCATTGCTAGCGCTGGAAGGGCCATGGAGTGTAGCCTTCAGCCGATGACAATACGAGCAGGCCAGGATCTTGGAGCGTGTGCTGTGTTAGATTGGTGTGTGAGTCTGGTGTAAAAGGTGTGGCTGCTGAGTAAGCCGATGACCACGCTGAGTCTGCACAGGCCCCGGGATGTGCCAGAAGACAGCACAGGCGTCCTGTGCTCTTCAGTGCTCAGCGCTGTGGCGGTGGTGTCCACCAGGCTGGGCGACACAGAGAGAACACAAACCCTCTGGCTCCGCTCACTCACATGTCTGACTGGGCAACCAGGCGAGCAGAACACATTTAAGCCTCCCTTTTTTCCTTCACCCTAAGATAGGGACAGTTTTGTTGTTTTCATAATTTTACCCATCTATAGAAAGAGCTGAGGATGAACTGCTGGCTTATATCTTTATAATATGTTTTGTTGTAGGCCTACATTTAATAATTTGTGAATTAATTTAGCTTGTTGTTTTGCTAGTTGTAGCTATTGTATATTGCACAAGCAAACCCTAAAAATGTCAAAATATTCTCAAAATTTTACCCTTCTCTATGAAGTCTTCATTTAGTCCTTTAATGTTGTGTGCTTAAATTCAGTTCCCAGAGCAACCGAAACAACTACAGTAAAAGCAGTCCGTGACTTAAAACTAATGTAAAAACTAATCTAAAAACAATTGTCCTTCATTTTGACAGAGAGAGAGAGAACTAAAATTTGACTGTATAAAAAAAACAATTATAGTCTAGATTTCATGTTATTTTACATACAGCTACTATATCTAAAATTCGATTGAACAAGACAATTGCTATAATTTTTTAAACATTTGTTTTCTGTAAAATTCTCACATATTAGACATACAAATAAAAAAATAAAAAATAAATTAAATAGACATGATTTGCTCTAACTGTCTATATTTTGTTTTCTTTTTTAAATTCATATATATATATATATATATATATATATATATACTGTATAAATGTATGTATAGAATCCTAACTAAGAATTCTAATCCTAATTTGGTAGAGACTCAACTTTACAACTCTAAGCAACAGGAAGACCCCCGAAGTATGAAATATGGTTTGACTTAGAAATCTGAAAATATTGTTAATAGACTCAGAAAACCATATAATCTTCCCAAGATTTATTTATAAAAAATAAAAAACACCTTGTGTTTAGTAGGTAACAGTAGCATGTATGCGGGCTGAATTATTGCTCTATGACAACTACATCTTCTGACATCATTTTAAGCTGAAAATTCAGTTGAAGTGGGCCCCTAAAAGTCTTTCAGAATCCTTTCTCAATTTGATTGCATTGTCTATTTCTTCCTTTTGGACCATTGTGCTTTCCCTCTGTTGTTGAAAATTTTATGGACTCTGAAACCAAGACAAATAAGGAGTGACACTGATCTGTCCTTTTTATTGTAAAACAGATTTCTTTAAAATATATGCATTCTGGTTACATCTCTACTAAAACACAATCACTTTGTTTCTTTTCTGATTTTAAAGATTAAGCTCTTTGTTAACTCTATATTATACTTTTCCTTTATTCTACTTTTAGTTAGGCAGTTCATTGAAAACAAAGCAATTTAATCACTGTTATTAAAATGCTTTTCAGATTCTATGTGAATGGAGCTAGTTTCAACCTCATTTGCCCTCTGATGACTGACAGGCTGTTGATAGGAGTATTGCCATAGTATTTAGCGAGGTCTCTGAACCCCTGCTGCTAAAGTGAATTTTATGGAGTCGTCGGTCAGTCACACACATAAAGCAAAGTCAAAGTAGTCTCTAAATTCATGCAAATGAATGTATTTTACATCCTGTCATGTGCGATATGCCACTTGATCGCTTTGTTGAATGAAAAAAAAAAAAAAAAACACACACACACACACACACAAAAAACAAAAACAAAGGGTGCGTGGAAAGTCAAGAGGACAATGCACCCTGTGGCCTCTCCCTGCCCTGACGCAGGGGCCCAAGCAGTGTGGAGTATATTATCAGACCTAATTTACAATCTATGGATTCCTCCGGGTGGAACAGGGGCAAATATGAGGTAGTTAAGCGCTTGGCTAGCAATGCTTAGCATTCAGTTGCAGTGGAATCTGTTGTGGTTATCTTATGTCTGTAATTATGACTTATTAATGAAGAGATTAGCCAGTGAAGTGAACAGAGAAATAAACATGTAACTATTTCACAGGGTTATGAAGAACAAATGATTGAGTACATTTAAGCAAATAAAGCAAAGCAATTAAAACTGGATTAAAATAGCTTTTTTTATTATTAGACAAAAAAAAAAAAAAAAAAAATCGGGGAAAAAATATTTATGGTGAATCATATGAAAAGTGCATGTTTTTAAATGTTTTACCTTTGTTTTATTGTTGATGGTATCTATTTGTTCTTTTTTCAATATTTATAAATATGAAAATATAAATATCTTATAAATACGTTTCATGGACGTACAGGAAAAAATAGCAATAATTTTACCCTAGATATTTTATATATTATCTAACATTATAGAATCAAATTGGAATACTCGGCTCATTTCAGACACATCATTTCATGTTATATCTTCAAACATGCAGAGGCACAGAATTATAATATTCTACCAACAGATGGAAAGAATGCTTATTTATTAAATAGCTTTCTGATTTTACATGTAAATGCTCCTGCTCTGATGTTATCCATCTGCATAATTAGCCTTTATAGTAATAAGAACACAGTGAGTGAGACATTAATTAGGCCCATTTAAATGTTTTGAAATCTAATAGTGCATTAACACAAAAAAACAGAGCCTCCTTGGCTCCAGTTTGACTGTTTATTTATTTAGATAGTGTTAATTATATCACAAATTTTCTCCCCTCACACCCTTCCTCTCTGATATGCACATGAACGCATAAGTCAGTACTGGTGGTTCAGGTTTACTTTTTAATTTTTTATTGTAGATTTATGTATGAATTTAAATAGTCACATTCATGGTGTTATTAAATTATATCTAAAATGTATATGTACAGTATATGTATGTCTAAAATTGTGCTGGACTTTGGCAACTTGGGTGGCCAACAGATAGTAACAGTGATTAAATAAATATGTTGTAAATTATACTTACCTAACCCCATAGTCAATCTTTCCGTGTTTAATGTTATTCTCATATTTTTCTGGCATAAAGCTTTTAAGAAATGTGTCATATTTTTATATTTTTGAAACATATTTGTTTGTTTTAATGAGTAACAAGCAATCTAATTCCAATTAGAGATAGAGATATTGCCAGATATTCTGCCTTCTTTCCCTTTTGTACCTAGGAAGAGATTTTCTAAGTGGTTTCATTTTCTTGGGCAGCACCGCCCCCAGTGGTCAGTTATGGACCACTGCATACTTCAAAGCTTGGCTGTAATAGAAATGTGTTACATTAAATTTGATGAAATTTATTCATTCTTTATTGCATAGTTATAATAATAATAATAATGACAATAGTAATAATAATAAAACCAATAATAATAATAATATTAATACATATCTGGTGGCTTAGATTTTTACAGGATTTGTGTGAAGAAAATTAACTCTACTTGCTTGGAAATCGAATTGCATTTTTATAATTTCAGCAAGTCAGACGAAGAGTATTAGAGGTAAAGGTCTAATTACAGGATTTTTACTTTGTGGCACAGGCAGCAGGGTTCTGAGAGATTGTCTTTGCTGGGTAGTTGCTCAGCAGCAGAAGGTAATGGTGGGGTGGACCCCCTTTACCCTCAGAGCCTTCTATTAAATTTGGCATAAAAACATTCAAGGTCCAAGTAAGAACAAAGACAAACCTTTTGTCATAGAAATAGGAAAGGCTTTGAGAAGAATGGTCTAATTTGACCCAATCTTCTAACCGATTTGTTGCCCACTCTTGCAACTGAAACATTTTGCATTAAATTGCAAGAAACACACAGAGGTTCCTCATATATATCCCCTCTATGGCAGATCTTGTGCATTAATTGGTGTGTGCGACTCTGACCCAGGGTCCCTAACTGAGGGTTTAAATAGCTTATATATTATTTGTTGTAATGTGGCCGACTTGGTAGGCAATTCCAGACATAATATTTCACGCTTCGCAGTTTTCAGTGTCAGTGTGGGCTTTTGAGGGGGATTCCAGTGTTTCAGTGGTGATGTCTTAACAGCAGGTAAGTTCTAAACACCATCTATCAGGCACCCATACTTGCCTCTTACATGGCCAGAGCTGTGACTGATGGAACTGTCTGTGGTATTGATGTTTAGTGCAGTGGCAAGCCATATGCCACTGGCACTGTTTCCTCCTTACTGCCCTCACTGAACTAAAGAGGGGTGATGCAGAGGGAGAGAGAGAGAGAGAGAGAGGGACCAAGAAAAACACACAGACACAAAGAACACAAGGAGCCCCTTGCAATTGACATGCAACGAATAAAAGGTCTACATTTTTTCTGGCCCCTTCTCTGATTCACAGATGATAAGAAATTACCCAACACCCGTTTCATTCAATGCCGTCACACCCCTCCCACCTTAACCCTAAAAAGCAGAGGATATTGTGTTTTTAATAACAGTGAGAGAGCTCTGATGTATTTTTCCATCTGTTCAGAGCGGCCCACAGCCCGGCTGAGTGGCCGCCCCCTTGTGTGAGGAGCACAGCTGTTACTGTAAACCCTGTCCAGAGAGCAGCTCACAGCCCTCTGCACCTCTAAAGGATCAAATGAACAAGTTTGGCTCAGTGCAGTCAGCCTTTGCAGATGCAATTTCAAACCCCTTTAAACCATTTTTCATGCTTACCAGAAATGAATAATGCACACATTAACTGGTGCCAGTTAATACATTTCCATCTCAGTGCACCATTTTTTCAATAAAATCTAGAGCATCTCATTTTGTTGTGCAAAACTGCTAAGAGGGCTGCTGTTAAAAAAATATTTTCTCCATTCCCCTCTTAAGAACACTTTATTTTCAAAACGCTATAGTAATATCTTGATTGCTTAGATATGTAATCTGTCATGCTGCCTACAGAAAAAGCAAACTCTTCTACACTATTGTATTCAAGGGATAGTTGACCCAAAAATGGTAGTTCTGTCATATTTTACTCACTCTCATGTTGCTTCAAGGGTTAGTTATCAATAAATAGATGACTTTAAAGGGTGAACAGCTATCAGGGATGAGAAAAAACAACATAAATATACAAAAGAAAAACACATACACAGACCCAAACATATGTCTAAACTTGTTTCATGTCCCAAGGACTTGTGAATGACAGGGCAGGGTTGGCAGAATATGCCCATGATATTAGTTCAACAAACCCAGACCAGCAGCTGGCAGCAATGGCCTCTACTTGCCCATCGCAAACAATTAATCACAGAGCGGGGCAGAGGTCACACGGGGACTGGTGGTGATATAGTGTGTGACAATCAGACCTTTTTGAAATGCTAGGGAGTGAATCACTGTAATTCGTAGAGTGCTCCTCAGAGCGGTGCGACTGCAGTGTCAAGCAAGATGCTCCCTAATGAGTGCCAGTCTAATAATCACACGTGTGCCTGAATCCGGACCCGGTGTCAGAGGAGCGGATGTGCCATGCCGGATGGTGGATATGATTCTGGGAAGATCTGCAAAATGTACATCAATTAGACTTGAAATCGGAGAGCCAACATCACAACCCATTAGTTTTGTTTAAGGGACTGGAGGGTGGGCCAGGGAGCATTTTAGAAGAGCAACACTGACAACATCCTGTCAGATTGATTAGCAGTCTGTCAGAGGAGCTCTGAGCTGTAAAATGTGATTCAGGGCTTGTTCATCTAAACATACTGTGAGGCCAAGCGGCTAATAACATTCACAAAGCGGCACCTATCAAGCATTACACCACGAGCTGGTCAAGTGATGAAGCTTAAATAAACCTCAGGTCACTGACTGTAAAAATTATTTTGCTTGTTTTCGCTCAAGATAAATTCCACTGGCTCTAGGATTCCAATAATCGCAGACAGTTCCTAGAACTGCTGTTGTGGAAACATGCCAAAGCTTAATTGTTAATGTTTTGAACTGGAGAGGGGATCATAATTTAAAATGTTTTATATATATATATATATATATATATATATATATATATATATATATATATATATATATATATATATTAATGCATGTAAAGCTGATGTTACTGTGTAATAACACTGTTATAGACCACTATTTGTTTGCAAAATTGAGGTGCATGTAGAAATATTTGGTCTACACTCCAAAAAGGTCCTATTTGGTAGAAATCTTTCATCTATATTTTTTTTTATATAGATATAAAATATTTGATAGAGTTATTATTTATTTAGTTGATTTGGAAAACTGGATTATTCAAGTTCACTTGGAGTGAAAACAAAGAAAAATCTGTAAGTATAAAAAATAATTATAGACAGCTTGGACAGGTATATCAAAAAGATATATATTTATTACATGTTGATGTGCTTCAAAACCAGCAACAGATTGGGCATGCCAGGGTTCATGGTGTGGTCTTCCCTCGCTATCTGTAAATTCATTCTCCTCCGCTTCTTCCTCTAATTCCTTCACACACACCCAAGGGTGCTCTAGCTCTCACTGCAATATTTTGCAGCATTGCAGTTACTATAGTAACTCCTGCCCGTAGGTATGCTAGGTCGGACCAAGGGCTGAACAGACAGTGACAGACCTGCGTAACGAGCACGTGGTGTGTGCCGTGGCACCATGCCCATCTCGCGACTCGAGACTGGAGCCAGTGCTGAAGCGGTCTCATATGCATCAACCCGAGCAGCGTGACCGCCGCTGAGGATGCCATATGCCCCAGGAGCCTCTGAAAAGATTTCAGTGGGACCGACGTCTTCTGTCTGAACGTACTCAGACAGTTCAGCACCGACTGCGCGCGCTCGTTTGTGAGGCGCGCCGTCATTGAGACTGAGTCTAACTCCATACCGAGAAAAGAGATGCTCTGAACTGGGGAGAGCTTGCTCTTTTCCCAGTTGACCCGGAGCCCCAGCCGGCTGAGGAGTGTGAGCACCAGGTACCTGTGTGCACACAGTGAGTCCCGCGAGTGAGCTAGGATCATCCAGTTGTCGAGATAGTTGAGAATGCGGATGCCCACTTCCCTTAGCAGGGCAAGGGCTGCCTCTTTGACCTTCGTGAAGGTGCAAGGTGACAGGGACAGACCGAAGGGGAGGACCTTGTACTGGTATGCCCGGCCCTCGAAAGCAAACCGCAGGAAGGGTCTGTGTCGAGGTAAAACCAAGACATGGAAGTACGCGTCCTTCAGGTCTACCGCCGTGAACCAATCTTGATGCTGGATGCTCGCTAGAATGCGTTTCTGTGTCAGCATCTTGAATGGGAGTCTGTGCAAAGCCCGGTTCAGAACTTGCAGGTACAAGATTGGCCGCAACCCACCGCCTTTTTTGGGTATGATGAAGTAGGGGCTGTAAAACCCCTTCTTCATCTCGGCTGAAGGAACAGGCTCGATTGCGTCCTTCCGTAGGAGGGAGGCGATCTCCGCACGCAAGGCAGCATCATTCTCGCCTTTCACCGTAGTAAAGCGGACACCATTGAACCTGGGCGGACGCCTGGCGAACTGAATCACATAGCCGAGTCAGACAGTCCTGATCAGCCAACACGATGGGTTGGGGAGCGCGAGCCATGCCCCCAAGCTCCGTGCGAGGGGGACCAAGGGAACAACTGTGTCAGATGTACCGGCGGGCGGGGCCTCGTGACGGGGTGGAGCCTGAGGTGCCACTTGTGGCTGTGCCGAGTCTAAGGACATCAAAGCACTTACCTGGCTCCTTGTGACTACCCCCGGAATGGCCTGGGACGGGGGAGGAAGAAGTGCGTCCTCGTTACCCGTGGAGACCATCACATTGGGAACAGACTTGTGCCACAGCTGGGCTGAAGTCCCGCCTCCGGGGCGCTGAACCTGCCAGAGAGAAACGGTGTCCGGCGGTCATGATAACGATGGCCGTGAACACCGACTGTGAGGCCCAGGAAGTGAGGGAACTGCTCTTTCCTTGACAAAGTGGGTACCGCAGCTAGTTGGGCGTGCGGCGAAATCAAAAGAAAAGGAAAATAAGGATTCTCCACCCGACCCTCCATTGGGGGAAGGAGTGGTCTCTTTACCAGCTCCTGGAGGGTGAGTTCCCAACTTCCTGGGCTGCCTGTCTCAGGGGCACTTCAAAGCCTTCCTTGGGTTCTTGGCAGCCGGCCGTGAGACCGGTGGTGTCTGTTTCCTGCGGGTGGCTCCATGCGTGGGCCGGCCCACTGGGGTGGGCTGCAGTGGAGCCGGTGTTACCTCCGCAGGGGGACGCCCTTGGCAACGAGCAGACGGGGTGCGGGGCCTCGAGCCACGCCAGGGCAGGATATGTTGTATGGCTTCCTTCTGCTTCCTTACCATCGAAAACTGCCGGGCAAAGTCTCCGATGGCATCGCCGAATAGGCCAGCCTGGGAGATGGGGGTGTCAAGAAATCGAACCTTGTCAGCCTCTCTCGACTTGACCAGGTTGAGCCAAAGGTGGCGTTCCTGGATCACCAAGGTGGACATTGACTGCCTGAGAGACCGCTGTGACCTTCGTTGCCCGGAGGGTGAGGTCGGTCGCCGAGCACAGCTCCTGCATTAATCCCGGGTCAGAACTACCCTCATGCAGTTCTTTAAGTGCCTTGGCTTTGTGCACCTGCAGGAGAGCCATGGCATGCAGGACAGAGGTGGCACGTCCTGCAGCGCCGTAGGCTTTAGCCGTCAGTGACGACGTGAGCCTACAGGCCCTGGACGGGAGCCTCGGACGACTCCGCCAGGTGGTGGCACTCTGCGGGCACAAGTGCAACACGACCGCCTGATCCACCCGAGGAATCGGCAAGTACCCCCTCGCCACCCCACCGTCAAGGGTAGAGTTTGCGAATTGGGTGCGGGCAGTAAAAGGTGCCTGCCACGACCGTGTAAGCTCCTCATGCACTTCCGGGAAGAAAGGAACAGGGGCGGAGCGTGGCCATGAGCGGCGCTCCAGCCCCAGGAACCAATCGTTGAGCCACGAGGGTTCGGGGGGAGCATTGGGTTACACTCCAGCCCGACACTCGCGGCTGCCCGGGAAAGCATGGCCACCAGCTCTGCGTCCGCCTGTGACTGGACCACCATACCCGAGGGTGGGAATCCAGCCGAGTCTTCTGTGTCAGACACGGTGAGCCCACTCTCCGATGCTGCAATGGATATCTCATCCTCTTCGCGAGTTCAGAACGAGGCCGCGAACCCGCCCTGAGACGGGCCCGCGGTCTCATCCCAGAACCCGGCCGGGGCATATGAGCATGCAGGGGAATGGGAGGTCCGTGGGGAGTTACCCGATGGAGAAGCTCCCATTGAAGTCCCCAAATCACCCCCAGTGCTAACCGACTTCATACCCGTAGGTAGAAGGATCGAGACGGGGAGCCGCTGGGGTGGCTTTTTTTTTTTTCTGACGAAAGAAAGCCACGACCGCAACGTAGCCATGGTCATGTTCTCGCGATGAGGACATGAACCATCCACGAACAATGTCTCTGCGTGGGAAGCACCCAAACACGAGATACAGCAATCGTAGCCACCAGAAGCGGAGAGATAGCGACCGCAACCAGGAAGGATACACAAACGAAAAGTCATCTTGAAAAAGACGCTTTTGTGAGTGCCACTCTTTTATTTGGAAATATTCCCTTTTAGAGGGAAAATATACTCTTTTTTTTCCCCCTGTTGAAGCGCCCAGGGATGTACTCTGCACAGCGCCAGTGCAAGAGGGTTTGAACTGCTGTAATGTGCCGTAAGACCAACAGCTCGTGAGAGCAAGAGAGATGAATGGACCAGTAGTAGTTCAGCTTGAATGAACACAACCACTCGGCTCCGAAGAAGAAATCTGAATGAGTGGTTGCATTCCAGCTCCTTTTATACCCGTATGTCCGGGGGAGTGGCATCGCCAATTCTCATTGGCCTTTTCTCAAAGATTAGAGATGTCTGGGGCTCCCAGGAGCGACCCCTAGTGTCACTTCATCGACACAACGTCGAGTGAGTGACAGAAGGGGAATTTACAACATAATTAAGAGAATCAAAGTTAGTGTTCTGTTTGGGCTCTTTCATCTTTTGATTAAAGGTTTAAGGTTTAAAAAAAAGTTCAAAGAAAATGGAAGCTAATTCTTTATTTGAAAACTGGTCAGTCTTGTGTTCTTATCAAGTCTTTTACTTAAAACATTAGCATAGCCTTGTGTGCAACAGTTACAACATATATAAATATTAAAGATGCAAATTTTCACTAAAATGTTTAGCAAATTCATGCCATCCACTTGAAGATATAGCTGCTGACGTGTAAACAATGCTAATGGTTAATAATTGGCCTCTCTTGGTGCCGTTTATTACACAATAGCTAGGTGAATACAGTAGGTGTCCGTGCTATATCTGTAACTATTAATGCATTTTAGAACAGGTGGAATCTTGTGTTGTCCAAGACAGAAACTATCCATTTTATATTAAAGATTAACCATCTAACAAATCAAACTAATTCAAAGAACATTTTTTTTTAAAAAAAATTAAATGAATGCTGTGGGTCTTGCTTTAGTAATTGCTTTAAACCAGCACTCACCTTCATGAAAAACTTGACAGGTGAAAATCACTTGAATCTACAGTAATCAGTATTGTGCAGAGGATGCAGTTTTGTCCCTTCGGTGTCATTTTGTCACAGGGGAGCTTACTTTTTGATTTTCCTTTATCAAACCTCCATGCTCCAAAAAATTCCAAATACATTCTCCATACTGTTTTTCATATGTGCTGTCATAGCAGTTTTTGCTCACTTTTTGTATTTTTCTAGAACCAATGAACTTCCCTCCATGAAGTACAGCTGTTCACATTCTCACAGGTTATGCAAAGGTCCCATGGATTCCACACATTTGCAGACTAGGATCAGTAATGTGCAAAAACAGAGATGGACACGAATTCCTCTATGCAACACTTGTATGAAAATATTTGAGGTACATCATGTGTGAAATCAAGCAAAGATGGGAAAGGACTGTTACAAAAGACATCGGTCCACCCATGTTAGTTCTACAGCAGTGTGAAGAGAAGTGGGATTCACAGAAAAAGCTTGAAAATAGGGGCAGATGTAAAAGTTATGGTTACTATAATTATCTGAAGCCTTTTGTTGTTGTTGTTCTAGTCTGGAAGGTGTTTCAAAAACTGTACCTTCAGTAATGCTTCTCCACAGCATTCTAGTAATCACAGAGATAGTACATCTATGTTATCAATACATTGTAACAGTTAGCTGATATTTCAGATCTAAGGATGATGTTGTTAAAACAAACAACCCGTCATCTCCAGAGTGCTGCACTTGCGGTCCAGGTTTTCAAATGTTTCCAGACAGCTGGGGGAAGCAGGTGAAAAAATAGATGCATGATGCACTTTAAACCAAGGAGGAGACTAGCTGACTGAAGTTGTGTCTTGAGGTCAGCCCTTGCTTGGCCCACTAACTTTCAAGAGCAGCCAGCATGTTTGAGATGCCCCTAGGGACTGCGTTCCACCTCCTCTGAAGCCCCCTTTCTGCTCTTCACTGTTTTCTTTGCTGTCAGGTCCGCCGGCTTCCTACTTGGCGTGACCCCTCGGCCCTGGCTTCAGCAGATCAGAACACAGACTCGCAAAACACCTTTCCAACATTAACTACAGAGACTTCGGAAGATAAAATGCCATGATCCAGTCTTTGAAGACTCGTATCTGAGATACCATGAAAGGCGTGTACAAACATACTAACAAAAATCCTGGTAATGTCAAATGCTGTCTTCCTCTTGGTAACTCAACTTTTTAAAATGCAGTTTGTTGAGTCCACAGTGGTACATTCTTGGCAGATGGCCAATGGTAACATACTTTGCAATTACAAAGTGTAACAGACTAACAAACAGAGACCCAGCTGACATAATATGGGGTCAAAGATGAAAGTCAAGATAGTGGATATGTTCCATATGTCTTGAGACTACAGTTACACGTGACAAAATCAATTGAGCCACTCAAAAAATCAGTCTTGACCTTAAAGGGAAAGTTCACCCAAAAATGAAAATTCTGTGTCATTTACCCTGTTCCAGATGTACTTTCTGGCTTGGAACACAAAAGATGTTAAAAAGAATGTTGGCCTCAGTAACAACTCACTATCTTTTTATGAAAAAAAAAAAAAAAAAAAAAAAACATTTCATTTTGAGTGAACTACAGTATACTTATAAAAGACCATAATGTGGCTAGAATCAAATCACCACTTTTCAACCATGTGATCTGTGTATTCATAAAAGATGCCATAAAAGGTGAACATAACATTAATTTTAATTTATTAACGTAGCCCATACAAATACTTCTGTTGCATGCAGATATCAAAAACAGCTTTATCCAACAGTCCTGAACCGCTGTTCTAGCCTGCGTTTCAGCATGTTGTAGTTTTCCTTGGTCCCTGGAGCATTGGGGTCCAGCTGAAGAGACAGTTCGTAGTGCTTCTTTGCTAACTCTAGTTTTCCCCACCGGTGATAAAGAACAGCTGCAACATCACAAAAAAAAAACAAAAAAAAAAAATACTTGTCACTTAAATCAAGAGAATTTTCAGTAACTCAGCACTGGTCCCCTGTGAATGGATCAAGAATCATAGCCACTTCACTTTGTTTATTGATTCAATCTCACCAATTTATGCCAGTATCAAGTAACATTGCAGAAGTCAAACTTGAACAAGTGTTTTTGTGACAATACTGAAGTGCCAGCGGGATGCTGTGAGACTAACCAAGATTGCCATGGCAACTGGCAACATTTGGGTTGATCTTCAAAGCATTAAGAAAGAAACCTTCCGACTCCTGGGAGAAAAAGGAACATTGTTTATGAAGATGCTGTGGTTTGAATGTCTAGTGCAGGTAAACTGTCTTTGAAATGCATAAGTATTTTGACAAATATATTTTCACAGAATCAGCGCTACATAAAAAAAAGAAAAAAAACCTTGTATTTTTCCTGTTTCCCAAGGACATTGGCGAGGGAGAACATGATGGTGTGATCTTTTGACAGTATCTTTAATGCTTCCTTCGCAATTAGCTCAGCTTGAGCCAGGTTTCCTGGAATGAAAGGTAAAACATTAAATATAAAATTTCCTGTTAATTAGTGTTCTTAATAGGGTTGAACAAACTCCTAACCCTAAGTATTATACTTCAGCATGTAACCCTCAAATTGTACAGCATGTTGAGGATAGATATGCTTTTACTTTTCTAAGTGATTAGAATGAACGATTTTCACTAGGCAGATGATTGAAAGGGCGATACAAATCCCATAGATTTATATTAGAGGCACCTGATCCATATCTTGAGACCAAAATATCATACAGACTTGATTGGCTATTTTGACTTGGGCCAGTAAGCAACACCCTAGCTACCAACCAGAATACCCTATTAAAAACAAAGCAACCACATACTGACCATGTTTACATGCACTTAAGAAAATGGTTTATTCCAGGGTTTTTGCAGAAAGCGGCATTCTGAAATGTCACGTAAACATGAATGTCGTTTTCCTTACGCTGCTTAAGGGATTAAGAGAAAGCAGTTTAACACACCTGGGTTTCTCCCAGAGAATGCGGCTTGTGTGGTCATGTAAATGCATAAGCTGTGTTCTTACAGGTTTTTAAAAGAATGTGCATGTGCGTGAACAGACCGGAAAACAAACGTCATAGGATGGAGCCCAACAAGTCAACACAGCATAAAGAATTCAACATTTCCGGGAGTATGGTGGGAAAAGCACATACATTGTAAACTATACCCATTTATACACACATATGTAAAATATCCATGTTTGCATATATGTGCTTGTACATTGGGGGAATTCCAGAGATATACATCAGAGGAAAACCCTACTATTGCAGTACAATTCCGCTGCAGGTCACGTTTTAAAGTTAAAGAAACAAACACAGCAACAACTCTGGAATATCTGGAAATGAAGCAAAGCAACGGAGAATACAATATTAAAGTCTTCCTTGGATGTCATGTTTGTTTTTAACACAAGCGTCCCGGTGAAATTACGTTACTGTACAGAAAACTGTTTACTGTCCGAGCACGTGTACTGTATACGGGAGTAAAGAGTCTCCATCATTACAGAAGGGCAATAAAAAAGCCCAAATTGAACATTTTGAAATGTTGAATATAAAATGTGGAAAATTATATTCCAAATTAATGTAAATAAATATAAATGTTTCATAGATAGTTTTAGATATTATAAAAGGACAACCACAGAGTGGTTTACTGTCATTTCTGTTGACTGTCCTGAGCAGACTGCTTTTGTGTCAGCGGTCTCCAGAAATGAGTTTTTCCACTCCACAAATGACAGATTCTTTTAGTTTCCTAATTAGAGGGCAACTCAAGGGCTACTGTCTTATTGATCCGGATGTCAAAACTCCCTCTGACCACAGACTCACACAGATCCTCTCAAACCGACTGGCCCTTATAACATTTATGAGCTACAGAGGATTTTTCTTCACAGTTGAAACCTAAACATGACTCATGTTTTATGTTTTCACACTTTCTCAATGCTTTTCCAGTTTAACCTTACAGGGAAACAATAGTAGGAGAAAACATCTCATATTTCTTCTTTCTTTTATTTTGGTAATTTACTTAGGAGTTTTGGGATCGAGTGGGGCTGGAAAATGCAGAGGGAGTAGTTGCTGGTGCCAGGGTTTTGTTGGCAGGGAAAATGGACCGTGCCAAGACTCTCCAGGGAGGGCCAACCTGCCTGGGAGACGCATCTGAATAAATGGCTTCTGTCAGGGAATCACGCCATTCTCCACACGGCAGGGAAGAGTGGCTTTAAAACAACACACAAAGCTTTTAATACATAAATTTCAAGCATTGTTGATTCTTGCTCTTCCGGTCTAATCATGTTGGTTCTTATGTCGGCATTTCCCAAAAAGGACATCCTCTGTTAATCCTGTATCATTTTGTCAGAACGGAAACTTGTGAGTTTTTGTAATTAGGAAATCAAGCACATAAACATATGGATATAAATGCATTTTACTGACAATTTGATCAACTATTCTTTAGTCAAGGTGGATGATGTATCAACTATTCACAATACATTCACAGTTATTTTGCTAGCATTATAAAATTCAACATCATGATTCATTGTGATTTGGCCATTAGTTTCCTAAACACTGTTATTAGACTCGTTTCCTGACCCTTCCTTGTCTCAGGACTAGCGAGTATTAGATAATAAAGACAGATGTTTTAAAGGTGTTTCTGATTTACACTTAAGTAGCAAAAACAGCATTTAGGGTTGGTGAGTTCGATTCAGTTAAGAGAAATAGTTCAAACTGTCCGTTTTCATGCACTGATTTAAACTGTGATTCAACGATTTGTTTGCTTCATCACTCAGAAATGTTCATGGAGGTGCCATGTAGCATTTTTTAACTTTTAGTAAAATATATGTTGGTAAATATTGCAGTTTATTGTATTGTGTTTATTACTGTTTTTACTGGTTTTCATAATTAAAAATGATAAAATACCATTCTTTCCTGTTTTATTTAGTGAAAAACACTGTAGAAAACATGTCTTGATTATTTTAACTACCGTAGATTGCTACTGTGTTTAGTAACTACACAAACATTTTAAATCTACTTGACAACAATTCTTGTTTGGTGGAATTTTTTTTTTTTTTTTTTTACCATTTTAAGTTATTTTAGAGAAAATACTGAAATATTAATACATATCAAATATTATCAAAAAAATATTGAGATATTATTTTTTTGGTTATATCGCCCAGCCCTAATTGTTAGATACTTTCTAATGTTATGCAATGTGCTCTTTACAGTATGTTACAAATAGCAATTAAACATTATTAAATCTAATAATATTATTGTGGTACTTGAGAAAGCTAAGTTGTGATGTTATCAGTCCCTTTAGGGTCTCTGACCAGATAAGGGACTGAGGACGGGGTGCAGAGTTAATTGTTGTAAAGGGTGAACTAATTATGCAGCATGGTCCCATGTGGTAGCGTGCACCTGATGCTCAGCATCTGCAGAATGAAAGTTCACACCTCTCTCTCTTGCTCTTTCTTTCTTTCTTTCTTTCTCTCTCTCTCTCTCTCTCTCTCTCTCTCTCTCTCACACACACACACACACACACACACACACACACACACACACACACACAGTTATAGGCTGCTTCTGTTCTTGGGACAGCAGACACAAACGAGAAGGCAGGAAGATCTGTTTACCCCTAAGGGCAGGGTCAAGGTCAAATTTAATGAGAACACACTAAGTTTATGCATACATGACTGCCCCTGTCTGGACTTGGACTACCATTGATCTATACTGCATTACTAAACTGTGATGTAGGTAAAGGTCAGCTCAACACACTCTCACGGCGAAATCGTAAGGATTCATACGACTTTTCTAAATTTGGCTAATTCGTATGATACCGTGCGACTGCACTTGTTTGAATTCCTATGACTGTCACTACAGCCAATGACGTCGCTGGACATCGTTTCCATCTAATACGCGACAATTACTTGCTTCTGTCACACACAAGAGCTTCCTATCATGTTTACACACTCTACTGATTGGTTAAGTTTAGATAAGGGGTTTGGGTAAGGGCATAATATTAATAAGTATGTCCTTAACGCCTCGTGTGTGAAACTCGCACTTACTTCCGCATTAGTCATCCGGGAGTTTGCACGTGATGAAGTCGTACGAGTTTGTGCGAACAACATCGTGTGAGACCATACGAAATAGCCAACTCATAAATTATGTACAAATTTTCATGAGATCGGGTTGGTCAGCTAGTCATTGTCGCAAAACAGACAGAGTGATCAGGATCCTAACACGAAGCGGACTGAACGTCATTCTGCTTTAAACATGGCTACTTACCAAATAAATAAATACTGTACATGGACATGAAATATTATTTTGAAATTACTTCATTGTGTGAGAAGAGAAGGCGAAGTGATACAAGGAACATGAAACTGCCACAGCAATATAGGAAACCAGTTGACTGGGACAATGGTCTATTATAGATCTTAGCAGTCATTATACAACATTTTTGATTGCAGAACATTGTGATTGACCAACCAAAGTATTTCAGAGAATCATGTAATAAGACCACAAGTATATGACAGGAAACTTTAAATTAAAAGGTTGTGACGATATCAACTGACTTACTGTTCTATTTTTTTTATCTAATCAAATGATATGTTTTTCACCATGTCATACCAGTGTTGTCCAACAGTATGACCATGTTGTTCCAAGCCAGGCTATGGTCAGGCTTCAGCATGGTAGCGTTCTTCCAGGCATTTAGAGCATCTACGCTGCGGTTCAGGTCTGCGTACTGGATATAAAACAAACAAGCTCCAGTTACAAACAATACATACATACACTGACAGTGACCAGCCAGTGTATGTAACCTCATAATTGAGTTTTAGACTAGTGCTGGGTTTCAATGGGATGATCCTACATCCTCCACGGAACCAGTCACTACTGCATTTGTCCCATCTGTTCAAACATAAACATTCAAACAGAGACTGGTTTCATGTATTCCTTTATTTACAGGCGATAAGGGTACTCCAAACAAAAAAGTTTCAGGCTGGAATAACAGTGGAGAAATTTTATTTTTTGAGGGGAAATTATTTAGAGAATGGGGCCAGGACACAGCACAGGTTGATTCAAACCTGTGATTCCCGCATGAGCTAAAGGGCTCAACATGTCTAAAGCATGCGCACTAACCAATAGGCCACAGCTGATAAAACTGTAGGAACAATCACATTTGTAGTAACACAAAAGTAGCATGTCTTTACCCTTTATAATTGCCAATATTTAGAACCAGGGACTGAAAATGTTTCAAGGAACAAAAACAAACATATTTTTTGGCAGAATGTAACTGAAATGGGAAAAAAGTCAGTTTCAATTGTTCCAAAGTGAACATTTTATATTTAAATGTTGGTAACAAGTTAATAACTTGTTAATTTTATTCTAATAATTGTTTTTGATGAAACCAAAGTTTCATCACAGTAAATGTTTGGACTTCCAATTCCTGTTGCCCAAAAAAAACGATACTTCTCTCTTTTTAGTTGAACATAAGCATGTACTTTGATCCAGAAGAAAACTGCGGAATCACACATTTCTTTGCCTTAATGTACGTTGTGGATGTAGCCCTCTGTGACATGCTGAAGACCTTTTATACGACTATATATAATTACTACGTTTACATGCATGGTTAATCCAGAAAAATGTTGAGGTAAAAAGTACATTTATCAGTTTTTTCCAAGTCTTCTTTGAATTATTGTTAGATATAATGCATTAATAAATATTTAATGTTGCTGGGTTCTGACCAAGAAGCATATCTGTAATTAAAACAAATTAAATAATAATTATTAAATGTTTAAAATCATTATTTTAATAAATAAATCATTCTAATGTTATTAACCGTTCTTTAATTTCATTTTAACCGGTTACAACTGAAAAGGAGGCAGCGAAACTCCGGAACCAGAATGAAAAACACTGTTTCTGCTCAGAACAAACCAAAATGAAAAGCATAGTTTTTAGTCCCCGTTTAGGATTGTATCTGCAGTTTCCTGCCATAATTAAAAAATTGCACCATGTTGGTTTTTACTTAGACTTGTAATGTGAACATAATAGGCCAAGACCAAAACCACGACAGACATATTTAAAATCTATTTTGTCTATCTATCTAAGTTTGCCTTCATAAGACAGACATTTCTGATACATTTCCCCACGATCTAAACATGTTTTAAATGTACTGAGGCTCATGCTGTATAAAAATTACAGAGAAAACATATCTCTTACCAGACGTCCCAAGTTGTAGTAACAGTCTGGGTATTTCTTCCTGAATTTAATCGCATTCCAATAGCTCCTTTCAGCTGCATCAAACTTTTTCAGACTGTTCTGCACAATACCCAAATTCATCCAAGCCGCAGCAAAATCCGGCCTAACCCAATCAAAGAAGAAGTGAAAAGGTTATAGAATGCCACACAATATTAAATGTTCCTTACAATTAAACAACTGCTAAATTTCTTCACTCACTGTATTTGAACTGCAGCTGACAAGAGCCCTTCAGCTTCCGGTAATTCATTTCTTTCCTTTAATATATTACCAAGATTGTTCATGGCATGAACGTACTTGGGGTGTAATCTATTACAACAAACAAACAAATACAAAGGCAGAAAAAACACTTATCTTATATTCACATAATTCAGATACAGAATCTCACATGCTCCTGATATATTGTTTCCAAACTTAATGCTAGTAGAGAGTCACAAGCTCTGTTCAAATTCAATTGTGAGATGAGTCTCTCGTGAGGTTCACTTAGGATGCTGCCCTAGAAGGTAGTATCATTTGCAGACAATAAGGCAGAGTTAGTATTGTGCACCATGTCACTGATGATAACACTGCACTGTTTAAAAAGCTAAAAGACAGAAGAATTAAGTGTTTTTGGCCAAACAGAATATGACAGACTCATGGTTTTTACCTCACTGCCTCCCTGTAGTATTTGACTGCAGCACTCTGGTTGCCTCTGTCAGCAAGGTTCTTGCCAACATTATAATGCACCTGTGCAACAAAGGAGAAAGACAGAGTGCTAATCAAGCTAATGAACTCATTTTTTATTTGTGTGCAGAACAATGCACAACCATTTTTTTAAATTAATTTGCTTTTCTCAAATTCTCTTATTTTGAGTGGTTCTGAGCCTTCTGAAGTGATATTGTAGGTGTGGGTGAAGTCCCTTTATAATATAAATCCACCCCCCCCCCCCCCCCCCCCACCACCGCAAATTGCATCTGTTTCTCACTCACACCTATTATATTTCTTCAAAAGAGATGGATTAAACCATTTGAGTTGTATGGATTACTTTATGCTGCCTTTGTATGCTTTTTGGACCTTCAAATTTATGGTCACCATTCAATTGCCTTGTATGGACCTACAGAGCTGAGATATTCTACAAAAAAATCTTCTTTTGTGTTCTGCAGAAGAAAGTCACATTTGGGATGGCATGAGGGGAGTAAATAATGAGAGAATTATTAAACTTTATTAACTTAAACTACCCCTAGTCAGCTAACTAATTACAAGGTCTGCATGGAAATCTCCACAGCCCGTCACTCTACAAAGCTCTATACATACCTCACCCCTTGCATGTTTGGTGTTAAATATTTTTGCTAATTTATTCTTAATTAAATATTTTGGCTAATATAATATATTTTGTCTACATGTTTTTTTCAAATTTCAGCTACCCAATAACAGTGTCAGATTGACACATTTGAACATTCTTAAACCACTGACTTAAACCAATTCTGCAGGTTTCCCTCCACATTTAGCACAGAAAATGTGAGGGAAAAAATGTGCAGATTTCATGTAGGCCTACCGATACTAGTTAGTCATTTAGCTCATGCTTTAATCCAAAGTGACTTACAGCACACACAGGTTCAGTGCTTGTTTTTTTAATTTTCTTTTTATTATTATTAAAAAGATTCCTAATTGACAGCTATTTAATTTTGTGTGTTGATGGTTAACCTGAAGTAACCGTAATGGATTTCAACAATGGAGTGCAGGTGAATTACTGTTAGTGATCATGCTCTCCACAGCGTGTGCATTCTCACCTTGGCATTGAGAGGGCAGACCGACAGGGCACTGGTGAAGAGGCTCTGTTCAGATCTCCACTGTTGACTGCGCTGTGCAGAGCGAGCCACATTCACACAGAGCAGCATTAACATGGCCGCTCTCAGCAGCCTCTGTGGTCAGCCCACACACACACATTAGACATGAACAAACTCAATGGAACATTAGTTACAGTGAATTATGGTCTGATGGTGGATATTAGGAGGTGATAAGTGGAAAACTAATGTAAAACAGGATGCATACCTTGTGTTTCCTCCAATTGTAGCTACAGTAGCCCACAGCATAGGCCAGAATGAGGCAGTAGCCCGCAGAGGACAGGTACAGCACCCGTTCAGCTATCACAAATCCCACTCTGAAGAACAGATTACTGGCTGGCAGGAATGGAATTACAAGCAGTACAAGACCAAACGTCAGAGTCCTAAAAGCATAAGAGAATAATATAAAACAGAGCCTGAAATTTCATTCATTTCTGAAAATGGGCGGGATTTCCACATTTTGAAGCCTTCCATGTGGATGATATTCATCACTTGTGGGGATGGGGGAGGAATAGTAGCCATGACAAAAACTGCATATCTAACACAGAGCTACTTTTCACAGTTTTTACCTCTACGTAAACACTTCATTAATGAAACTGTAGCAAAATATGAACACACAATTAAATAAATGCAAAAAATGTAATATTGCGAGTTACTGTATTAAAAGTGTTGTCAATTTAACATGTTCATTTAATTCAATTAATTATTTAAAAAAATATTTGTATTAAGTTTTGCACCCTGGCCCAGGTCATTTAAGGAATTTTCTCAGCAAATATTGATAAATGCAAATATTTTCTATTAATTTGTCTAATTATTTGCCATATCATGTCATTGATTTGATTAAATGTTTTAATCGATTGACAGCCCTCATAGTAAAAATGAATAAAAATCTAAGTATAACACCCTGTCCACACCTTGCACACCCACTGACACTACGCTCCGCTGTCTACACTGGAAGCATCAAAGTGAACATTCTAAATGAAGTGCAGAAAGCACTGACCTACTTTATTTTAAATCTAAATCCATTGGTATGAACATTTACTTATGTAATAATTTCTGTATCATTATTGTTGCGGAAACCGCTTATAATTGTGGTTTCAAACAAAAGCTTATTTAAATTAGTTGACCAGAGACCAGAAATATCACAAGCTGGCTTTAATGTAGCAGTAAGAAGTTATTTAAACATGTAACTAACAAAATTCATGGCAGAAAGATTCACACATATGATATTTGGTAAGTAACATTTTATTTCAGACAGGCGGGATAATAAAGTGGCTGGAGTGGCTTGATTTTTCCATATGTCAAAGCACCTCTTGTTTTGATACTCTGCTGCTCTCACCTTCTTTTATTACTGTCCAGCGAGCACAGAGCATGGCTTACTAAGCCTATCAGACAGCACCACAGTACAAGAGGCCAGACGATCCTCCAATCATTCGCTGATTTAATCAGAGGCACACAGCCCATTGACCAATCAAAACACAGCCACCAGGGACAGAGCAGCAACCAGGCATTCAAGGAGTAGTAGTAATTATAGTTCACAATCTGTCAATCAAAAAGAGAATAAGCAGAGAATAGGAGAGGAGCAAATAGTAATTTAAGGAGTTTGTGGAAAATATGGCTCAGTCCTTCTAGGTTAGAAAAGACTGCTAAAAACATGAAGATCAAGTATACAGTTTATTTAAGCTATTTCAACAGAACAAACACGACATGCAAAAACATTTTCAAATCTACAAATCAACGTACTGTAAAATAATCAAAAATATGTCATTACAAAAGACAATCAGAAGACCACAGCTTAAAGGAGTAGTTCACCTTAAAATGAAAATTCTGCCATCATTTATTTAAATTATTCAAAATTCATATGACTTTCTTTGAGAGTTGTGGCAGAGGGGACGATTTTCAGGAAATAAAGTCTTAAATTTTGTTTTTGTTTTTTTTCTCACTCAAAGCTACCATATGGCTTTAGAAGATTGGACTATTGATTTGCAGAAGATTTGGAGCTTGACAAGACCTGTCCCTCTTTACTTCCACTGCATGGAAAAGAGCAGCCTTGACATTCAGCTAAACTTCTCTTTTTGTGTTCCACAGAACAAAGTCAGTCCCACATGTTTGGAACAACTTGAGAATGAGTAAATAATGACAGAATTTTGAGGTGATACACAGTTAAATTTAAAAGAAAATGCATTATTAACAGCATCATAGACAAAAGTGCAACTCAAAAACCCAAACTGAGAGGCCTGCTTACCCTCAGGATGACATTCTCAGCAAAGGATGCTGGGTTATCCACCTCTGTGAAGGATGGAGGCCCAGTTCCCATAATCCTCCATCTTGCATATAAAAGAAAAGATCCACCAAGAAAGAGAAGAGCCAACCTCACGAGCAAACCGTTCCTCACTAACTCACCAATCTGGGTGGACAAGAGAAGCTATGAGCAGTCTTAAGATTATTTGGGTCAAAAGGGCAACACCCTGTGAATAATAACGGACTTACATCAGCTGACTTTCGCCTGGACAGCAGCCGGTGAGCGATCTCATAGATGTTCAGATTGCAGACTATGAGAATATCATAAGTAGCATTCACTCCCTGTGAATAAGGAAGAAATAAATGGGCATCTTCAATGGATGATCCAGTAAATATGTTCGGTGCTCAGGGGTAATTATATTGTAAAACCTATTCAAAGTGGAGAGTCCCTTAACAATTGTGCTCATAGCATAATACTTTCTTTGAGTTACAGCTCTTTAAAAGTACAAATGCATCCATTATTTTGTTTTGTTCTAAAGCAGCATTTAAAGGTGAAGTGTGTCAAATACTTTCTACAGGGAAATACATTTGGACATTAATTATTTATGCAATTAAGATTGGTGCACTTATTGCACAGAAATTACACACTTTCCATTTTAACAGCATGTTCAAATTCTGAAACATACTGTATCTGTTAGAAACTATTTGTTTAAGCTCAAATGTTAGCACATTTTCACTCACCAAAACCGTGATGCCTTGCTCCTTGCAGAGCATGGCTAGAGCACACAGAAGAATGCTGCCAATTATGCAAAACACAGAGAACTTATTATCACCACCTACAGAAAAATGAAAAATTAACCTACTACCATAATTCATGTATTTATATAAAAAGAAAAACAGATATAATCAGTGTGATGCAGTATCTGCCAATTAACTTTCACACAGTGCCATAATAAAACATATTTGAACATGTTTTAGTGTATTAACTAACCTTGAAATGCTTTGCAGTAAACTAGAAAGGAGAGCTGAAAAAACAGGGCACACAACAAATCTGCTCTGCCAACAATGCCAGCCACCTACAAGACAGAGAGCCAACATAGGAGATCAACTCCAACTAAATACTGAGCTGAAGGTCACTATCAGCAAAAACTCCTGAATCAATGCATTATCAAGCAGGTCAAGGTCATGGAATCCACCCTAGAGGCATTTGTTTTAAGAACCCCATCAAATCGCTTGACAAGTGCAGTTTTCTGTTCTTGTGTTGACGTGTTTCCTATTCAAAGACAACGTTTGGGCAGGGCATATCGAAGGGCTCGTTCTCCCCTCCCTGCCCTGTTTTTATATAGCCAAAAGACTTTAGTTACATCACAGCCACAAACCATGATTTGCAACTCTGTTGCTGGGGTAGGGACATTCTCATTCTGGAGTAGATTAGATTGGATGAAATTTTGTGCAGGACAGCATGAGTCATCAACATTGTTGGTCCATTTTCTCAGAAGGGAAAGATTGTAAATTTTAAATGTGAATTTTGTCACTGGATTAAAAGTCATTAAAAAATGATTTCATGGTGTCTTTAATAACACATTTTACACCTAAACAAGTTAAATCCTGCTTGTACTATAAAGGCAAAAAAACGGCAGCATAAAATATCTTTCGCCTTCCTTTCGTGTGTGAAATTGCCTGTATTTCTGGCAGTGCCAAATTAACAGCAGAGGCAGGAGGCAGCCCTCATTACAGTGCTGCAGTCGGCCCTAGCTGGAATCCTGGGGCCACCTTCTTTGATACATCCCGTAGGCCAAAGTCAGTGGTCTCTCTGAACCTCACCCCCTCCAGGTCCAGAACTGGTCTTTGTGAACCTGATTAAAGCACTGATACCGGAGCATCAACAGCCTTCATTGTGCTCGGATGCATCCATGGCAAGTCAGAGCGCACGTTTAGTAGCTGTTAATAGTCATGCCTGAACGTAGAACCCACCTATGCGATGCACACCAGCTGCGTGAAGCTTTCTTCTACATGAACCTTGTAATGTACATTTCATGCAACATCAGTGAACACTGTGATATGGGGTATTGTAGTTGGATATTGTTTACCAGACACAGCCAGCCAGCTGAATCATGCCTTCTTACTTACGCTTTCTGTGTGAACTGGGTGCGCAGCAAAGAAGAGCGCAGCCAGTAAAGAAGCTTTAGGAGAGAGATTCAGTTTTGCCCCTCTACCATCGTAAGCCAGGCCGCCAATTAATATTGCAAAAACATCAATCATTAGCACAGAAATAACACAGTGGAGGGCAATATTGAGTACGTGGAAGCCAACTGGAAACAATCCACCAGCCAAGAGGTAGTTTATCCTGAAGAAATAGAGTAACATGAACAAATCAGAATCATCAAAACCTTCTTGAACTTGTAAATGATTATGTATGTGAATGTAAATGTAAGTTTGAGCAGTGATTGCTAGGTATGGGCACCAAAAGTACCCCAAATCTCGGAAATGACAGCAATGATCGAGTATCTCAAGAAACTTTCACACTCAATATTTGCCTCAATATTAATTTTGGGATTGGTTTCCTGCGGTATCTTGCATTCTGACATACAGAAATTTGGATCAACAATGTACATTTTTAGTCTGGAGCTGCGCTCAGCAGCACTCTTAAAGGGACAGTTCACCCAAAAATGAAAATTCTCTCATAATTTTAGAAAATATCTCAGCTCTATAGGTCTATAAAATGCAAGTGAATGGTGGCCAGAACTTTGGAGCTCCAAAAAGCACATAAAGGCAGCATAAATTAATCCATACAACTCCAGTGGTTAAATCCATATCTTCAGAAGCAATATGATAGGTGTGGGTGTGAAATAGATCAATATTTAAGTCCTTTTTTATATACTATAAATCTACTTTCAAACAGCCCTCCTATGCACAGTAGAGTTCTTCTGTTTTTGGCCGATTCGCATTCTTCGTGGATATCGCCACCGGCTGCTGTGCAATTACAATTGATTTATTCTGTTCCTTTGCCTTACCCTTCCCATTTTTTCCCTTTCTCCTCCCTTCCCAGTAGGTGGCTATATGCATGAAGAATACGAATGGCTAAAAAACAGAAGAAATCGGTCCTCTCGTGAACATATAGGCTATAGGAGGGCTGGTGAAAGTGTAGATTTATAGTAAAAAAGACTTTAAAATGTATCCGTTTCTCACCCACACCTATCATATCTTTTGAAGATATGGATTTAACCACTGAAGTCATATAGATTACTTTTATGCTGAATTTATGTGCTTCTTGGAACTTCAAAGTTCTGGCCACAATTATTTGCAATGAATAGACCAATTGTGTTGGTCTATTCAGAAGTCTGAAAGTCATATTGTGATGGAGAGCCTGCAAATTTCTCTCCATCATGGGATTTTATTGTGTCTAAAGGACTTCTTTCTTATTTACTCACCATTTGTTGTGCAAATGTTTTATCTGTCCTATTTATTTGTTTAGTTTTTAACTCTCATTTTAACTCATTCTTATGTATTTATTCAATGATATTGTATTTAGGGATGCACCGATACCACTTTTTCTCTTCCGATCCGATTCCGATATCGGAAATCTCAGTATCGGCCGATACCGATCCCGATCCGATACCAGTGTTGTTTTTTTTTGCATAATCAGTTTAGAATAACTTTAAATTATTTTGTGGAACTAATTGGGTGTACTCTTTAATATGTAAAGAAACACAAACCTCTAACTACACATTATTTCAATATAAATGTATAGCTTATTAAGAAACACTTTATTATTAAGTAGTATACTGGATAATGTTGCAGCAAAATGAACAGGAATTCCAGTCTTCAAGTCTTCAGTAGAAAAGAAACCAGTGTTTTATTTTTGCCCCCTTTTTTTTCCATTTTTTTTTTCAAAAATGTTTCAACTTGTATCTTGGACTTTAAAGGATAGAGATCTCTTTTTTGTTCAATTTAGTTGTAAGACATCAGTCCACTTTTCATTCACACAGTTATTTTTTGGAACCCATTCAACTTAAATATTGTTATAAATTGTAAACAAATACTAATGATGACAACAACAACAACAATAATAATAATAATAATAATAAATAGTTATTAATATTATTATTATTGACTTTTAATTTTAATTTTAAATACAACAGTAATATATTTATATCGTGCACTTTTTAAACCCACACGCTTTTATTTTGACATTCTTAATTCTCCAGGAAGTCCTGTATGTGTCTGTTTGTAGGCAAGTTCACAGTAGTTTAATTCGCTTCTTATTCAAATTCTGGTAAAATGCACCTCTGGTGCCATTCTAAATGCATATTATAAGTGAACCGAACTATTGAGCATCTACATCTGAGATGCTGTTCTTGAGTAGCGCTCAAACGCACCGCTGTGAAGGCTAAAAATAGCCGCGAGTGCATCACCAGCCTGTGCGTGAGTTTGTGTAAACAGAGCAGCACCATTCACTAACGCGCTGGTGCTGCGCATACTATATATTTACTTATTAAACACAGCCTTTTGTGATTCACAGAGCTATAGCACATCTTCAAGTGGCTTTGGATAAAATGCACGAATCATATGAACTGCTTTAATGGTTTTTTATGGTTCTTTTATGTCATTTTGGAGCTTGACAGTAACGAACATGACTAACACACAGTATCGGATTTGGATCGGGCTCGTCGGACCGATACCCAATCCGTCTAAAAGCTTCAGTATCAATTGTGTATATATAGGCCTGCCTCCACTAGAGGTGCTAGACAAGATGGACGAGGAGTGTTTGGAGCACATGGGCAAGGTTGCTAGCGTTGTTTGAGCACAATATACTCCGGCCTCCATTGTTTAGGGAGGGGAGTACTGCTGTTAGTTCCAAAAACAGGTCTAATTTTTTTTTATTTATTTTTTTATGCAACCTTGTTTTTATGTTCGCTTTTAAACACTTATTTATTTGCACCTCCAACAAAATAAACATCTTTTTGGAACGCCATTCCTGCTTCCGGGTATGATTCTCCTCATGACCGCTCTGGTCCCTATCACACATTAACATCTGGGATGGCATGAGAGTGAGTAAATGATGAGAGAAATTTCCTTTTTGGGAGAACTATCCATTTAAAAGGTGTTTTTAAAAGTTTACCTATTTTAACTTGACACTTCTTAAAAAAGGTGGCACTCATGGCACAAAACTGAGAAATCAGCGAGATGCGATGCAACGGCCAAAGACGTCTGTCTGACACATATAAGCATACACGAGTACTTGAATAATATATCTGTCAAGTTCATGAATAAACAAAAAGACAAATATGGCCATCCCTAGTGATCGCAAAGTTTCTAAATACAACAGCAGAGCTTGTGCAATTTAAATAGTAAAGAAAAAGAAAACAGCAGAGATGTCAAAATTAAAAGACTTTAAAAGACATGGCAGCATTATAGAGTTCTAATGTTTATGGTTGAGTTGAGATAACGGGCCATTACTGATGCAAAACGATGTCATTCTCATTAGCAGCATGTAGGACATGAATTATACCCCCTATATAGATTCCTCACAGTAGCAGTCAAATGCCAAAGACCGTTCTAAAATGAGTTTGAAAAACGGCAATATATGCATCCAATTTTAATGTCAATTATTGCGGCATTCTGCGAGGAAGCACTTGGGGGACCTCTTTTGATTTCCCACTGAGAATAAAATTACAAGTCCAGCCATCTAATATATGCAAAGAGGTTTGAAACTATTCACTATAAGCAGGTTGGACTATTACCTTGTGTTAATCATCAGTCACACAGCAGTAACTGAAAGACGCTTTTGTCTTTGTAAAGAAGAACATACCTGAAAGTCAGGACGGTCAGCGGCCGGTAGGATTTATGACTGGAGTTGCTACTTAAGTTACTTCCCCAAAAGTCATTTTTCCAAATGTTACTCAGAGGAGTTTCAGGATTCAAATCCTACAATGTGAAAAAGTCACATGGGTTTGACAAAAATAACAATACATATTATATTCAGATGACTTGGAATATCACACGCAAGTCATATTTTTTATAAGACACTATAATGGTGCTTTTGCATCCTTTTTCAACTCTGAAAGTTCAAGTTCCCATTCTTTTAATTGCATGGAAAAAACAACCAGTACATGATTCTAAATTTCTTCTTCTAAATCCAAATTTGGAACAGCATGAAAGGTTGTAAATTGTAAAAAAAAAAATATATATATTATATATATATATTATATATATATATATATATATATATATATATATATATATATATATATATATATATTATTTATTGGTGGGGTGGTAAACTAATCTATAATAGAAAGGAAATCTATTTAGGCATTGTAAGAAACGCTGAACACTGCGGTCTGCAATTTATTTATTTATTTATTTTTTCACATATCCAGATGTTACCCACATAGATTACATGGTATCATACTGTAATCTCAGTGTTGCACCCTTTCCCCAAAATCATCTTTAATCTATATGCACTGTCAAGCTATAGACATGCTTTCATTCACTGTAGAAATCACAATTGACCATTTCAAAAACAGTGCTTGTGTTCAATAACAAAACGTATGAATAACCTTAACACAATGAGGACAATACCTTGTTATTGATGATGGCTTCTGAATCATCAAAGACAAAGTCCCCGTCATAGCTGTTTATGAAACAGATCAGGGCAACAAAGGCAGTGACCAGCCGGGAATGTAAGGGTCCCAGTTTTGGCAAGGGTATGTGGTGATCCCAGTAAGGCTCAGACAGCACCATCTTTCATGTGGTTTCTGTACATTGTGACCCACCACTGATTTGCAGAATGAAGAGGACAAGGGGAATATGAAAAACGCACTCTAGCACCCTTAAATCAGAAAGCAATAACATTTGAATAGTAGGGTGTATAGAATGGAAACATACCTATGCAATAGAGAGAGATCTGTTAGAAAGGATAGAATGTCATCATCTCAACTCAGTTGCATTATATTAAGCTGCATGGTTGCATACTCAGATGCATGCTTACAATAATAGCAACCGGTTGTCAGGGCGAGCAAAGGATACGGAATCGGAATCAACCATTCACACTCGAATGCTTTTCTAATTCAAAACAGGCAGACACAAAAAAGCGCTCAACAACGTCAACAAAAATCGTCTTCCCACCGACATGGACGTTTTGCGATGTGTAGAAGGCGAGCAATAGAGTTTTCAAATCCCCAACCTCACTTAAAGACGAAGTTAAACCTTCGAGAATGAGAAAATCGAGGTTTAATACGTGAGTAAATGGTGGTTGATCCCTGTTTCAGCCATTCTCGCGTGTTCTACTTCCTGCCAGCGCGCTGACTTGAATAGACGGTGTGGCATCACGTGACCTGAGCCAGCCGAGAGGATAATAAAGAGTTCAAACATAAAAATACTGTACGTCGCAATAGATGTAGTGCTCGAGTTGAGGGGGTATGCGAGGTGATGCCATCCCCCTTGTTGCAAGGAATACCAAAAAGCATCCCCCTTGTAAAACCACCATCCATCCTTACCATTCCCTTTAGATCAGTTTTGTTATGCATTACTTAGTCATTTGCATTAATTATGCAAGTAAAATATTTAATATTTAATTTTAATATGGGTTGCCACCTGTCCCGTAAAATACGGGATCGTCTCGTATTTAAAGATAAAATGATGCGTCCTGTATGGGATAAATACGGGACGCGATTTGTCCCGTATTTAAGCTGGTCAGATGGCGTCACGGTGAAATCGTTCCTGATGGATAATTTAACATTGATATAAGTTGGAAAATGTGCCTATATGGTGGGTAAAGGACCGTCCGAAAAGTTCACAAATGGTGTTAAAACGGGATTTGTTCTATATAAATTTAAGGTCAAACAATGTATGAATACAATCACTGAGTCATAAAGACAAGTACAGGTGAAGGAAGAAAAAAAAATACGTATAAACCATCCATAATGTATACATAAATAAGATAAAGGAGACAAATAATCGAAAAGATAAAAATATATTTGTAACATATAAAAGATGTTTTTTTTTTTTTTTAATAACTCAGGGGTCAGGAAAGTTCTAATTTTAGCATATAAGAAAGGGTATACAATTTTTATTAATAACACATATTAACGTTTAATACATTTATTGCTAAAACTGTGGAGGATGTGGTCTGAAAACACTGTAAAGCAGGTGTGTCGGAGTTTGCGATGGGTTGACTTGTCCTTCCTAGTGTTCACATGAAACTTACGCCACAAGTTTTCAAATGTTTCACGCACTTTCAAACATGGTCATGTAGTAGATTGGAGTAGAAAAAAATGCGTGTCTGCTGTGGGCGAGCGATCTAGAAAACCTTTTCATGATCATAACGTGGATTCTTTTTACAAGATTCATCATAAAATACAATAACAGAGGGTAACAGGTGCATATTATGGCCATGTATCCTAAGGGTCAATGAAGTGATGCTCATTTTTGTCCAGATCTATTAAATTAAAAATACATTTAAAAAAAAAAAATGCAATTCACACAAACCATTTACTTGAATACACCTCTTCTATGATGAACATTTTTCAGTTGCTGAGTTTAAAGTCTGTAACGAACTTCACAGCAGAAGGGAAGGAGAAGCGGGTTTTTCCAGGCTCAGGTAAGACTTTTAATCGGCCACTTCAGTATTTACAACTTCACAAACTCATCAGCTTCACAGGCATGTGGTCACTTAAACACATCAGCTTCACACACACAACAGATTAAACGCAACAGCTTCAGGAACACCATGGCCTTCCTTGTGCGAGACTCTCTCTCCCCGCTCTGCTGGTGGCATGGCTGCTCATATGCTGCTCTTCCCATGCTCACTGGAATTAGAAACAGGTGTTAAACATAATCTAGCTCAGGTGCAAGCGCCCTTACCACTTTCATGCTCTCCGGACGGATTGCTTGACCACGCCCCCGCTGCCTCATATCCCCACCACCTGACTCAGGCCGGGGAGACATCCGGCCTGTCTAACACTCCCCCCCCCCCCTCCATTTCTGGTCGGTGAATGCCATCTGCGCTCCCGGTCTGTGGACCACCTTGAATTTAAACGGCTGAAGAGCCAGATACCAACGGGTGATCCGCGTGTTGGTATCTTTCATGCAGTGGAGCCATTGGAGTGGGGCGTGATTCGAGCAGAGGATGAAGGCCCGCCCCAACAGGTAGTACCGGAGAGTGAGGACCGCCCACTTGATGGCGAGACAATCCTTTTCTATGGTGCTGTACTTAGTCTCCCTCAGCGAGAGCTTGCGTCTAATTTACAGCACCGGGTGCTCCTCCCCCTCCACCACCTGTGAGAGCATGGCCCCCAGCCCTCTGTCTGAAGCGTCCGTCTGCAAGACAAAAGGGAGAGAGAAATCGGGTGAATGTAAAAGCAAGTAATTTGGAGCTTGATGTGGGGAGTAATACGAGCATTGCATCCAATTCTTCCCGGACAATTTTCTTTTTGTGCCCCGGCTCGGTCTTGATGTGGTGCTGGATGAGGTTCGTACAACTCAGTAGAGGGTAAAACATATCTGCAAACTCCTGGTGCAACTTGGCAACCTCTGCGAGTTGATACGGTGAGAGGTGGTCTCCGCAAGTGACCGGGGTGAAATGATTGTGTTTTGTATTTACCTCCAGCCTGAACTACCATAGCCAACGTCACAGGGACCGCCTCCCTCCACAATTTTAGGAGGATGAGGTGATATATTTGACGTGCGCCCCCTCTATTGGTTCGCTTTACCTCATAATCAAGATCCCCCACTCGTCGTGTGACCTCATAGGGTCCTTGCCACTTGGCAAGTAATTTGGAGCTCAATGTGGGGAGTAATATGAGTACCTTATGTCCCGGTGCAAATTCCCACAGCCGAGTTCCCCTGTCATACAGTCGGCTCTGTCATTCTTGAGCTTGGAGAAAATTATCCTGTGTTAGTTGCCCCAAAGTGTGGAGTTTTGCTCTGAGATCAAGAACGTATTGAATGTCGTTTTTACTGGTTGAAGGTCCCTCCTCCCAAGCTTCACATATGACATCAAACACGCCGTGCGGGCGCCACCCATACAGCAGCTCGAATGGGGAAAACCCAATGGAGGCTTGCGGGACCTCTCGTACTACGAATAACAGGGGATTGAGCCATTTGTCGCAATTTCTAGCATCCTCGTGTACGAACTTAAGAATCATATTTTTAAGGGTTTTATTAAATTGCTCCACCAGGCCATCTGTTTGTGGATGGTAAACGCTGGTGCAGATTGATTTAATGCCCAACAATTCGTAAAGCTTGTGTAGTGTCCGTGACATAAAGGTTGTGCCCTGATCTGCGAGGATTTCTTTCGGAATCCCCACCCGGGAGATTATTTTGAAGAGTGCCTCTGCACTACGAGATGCTGTGCAGAGGCACTGCTTCTGGATATCGCGTTGCATAGTCCACTAGAACCAATACAAAGCAATGTCCATGTGCTGACCGCTCTAATGGCCTGACGAGGTCCATTCCAATTCCCTCTAAGGGGACTTCGATCAGCGGAAGGGGGCGCAATGGCGTTTTTGGGGTGGCCGGTGGATTCACCAGCTGACATTCGCGGCATGCCGCACACCACCTGCGGATATCGCCGCCAATGCCCGGCCAATAAAAACGGCTAATAGGCAGTTCAGTGTTTTTCTTTCTCCAGATGACCCACCATGGGATTATAATGAGCCGCTTGGAACACCATTTCCCGACGGCTTCACGGTATTAAGAGCTGGGTTGTATCTTCCTTTGTTTGAGCATCCTGCGTCACTCTATACAACCGCTCGTTTATAATTGTGAAATAAGGATATGAAAGTGCAACATTCGGCTGGAGTTGTTGACCATCGATCACTCTCACTTGGTCAAAGGCGTGCTTGAGGGTTTCATCTCGTGACTGCTCCAAAGGGAAATCCCCTGAGGATGGGAGGGGCTGCAGCCTCTCCCCCCCTCACATCATCCTGACGTGGAGCTGATGAAGATGGCCCTGGCTCCGCCTCCCCTGCCAGAGCATCACACATATCACATCTCATCGCTTTTGTGCAGGATCCATCCGCGCATATTCCCTTTAATACATTTTCTAAATTCAGGCCAATTAGTCCCCAAAATCAGCGGATGGGTGAGGCGGGAACTAACCGCGGCCTCCCCTCTATGTTTTGTTCCCCGGAATTTAATCACAAGGGTCACCACATGGTAGTTGTGAATATCCCCATGCACACTTCACCCTCACCATTTTAGCTGTGCCCAAAGCCTCGTGTTGAACCAAGCGTTGGTGGATAGTGGTTTGATTACAACCCATGTCCACCATTGCTTGGTGAGTACCCCCCTTGACTCTTACCGGTATCCGGTACGCTCCGGCCCAATTGGGGGCAGCCCGCAGAGTGTCAGGGGTCCAGACCACCATTCCCAGCACCATCACAGGGCATTGATCCAGGAAGTGTCCTGGATCCCCGCAACTCCAGCAGACCGGCCCCTGCGTCGAAGGACACTTCCACCTGAGGGGGAGAGCAGCGGGGCACTGTCAATGCTGTGGGTGATGCAAAACCCCGCGCGTGGGGAACTGGCTTCGGTGGCAGGACTCCTCGTCTCCACGGGGCAGAAACGGGCTCTGGGGAGAGAGCAGAGTGAGAGAGAAGAGGGGAGGTGGAAGAGAACAGGGAAAACATAGTGGAAGAGGAGGGAGAGTGGGAGGGCTCTTTCGCCCTCGGGCACACTGCCATATGGTCCTCCGCCAATCGAACAGCCTCCTCCAGCGACACCGGGTGGTGGCACTGGACCCATTCTGCCTTTCCTCGCAGTAGCCGATGGACGAGCTGCTCCAGTACCACCTGATCGATCACTCCCTTGACGTCACAATCCCCCGCCAGCAGCCATCTCCGGCAGGCATCTCGGAGTCGTTGGGTGAAAGCAAACGGGCGGCCAGTCATCTCCAACTTCATCGACTGCGGACAACCCGCTGCAGGATGGTCTTCTTCAGGTCTTCATAAGCCAGGAAGTTTGCCGCCGGCAGTTGTGCTGTGAGCTGGGCTTCCCCGGACAACAACGGGAGGAGCCTGGCCACCCATTGATCACGCGGCCAGCCCCAGATCTCAGCGGTACGCTCAAAGAGATCAAGGAATGCTTCTGGGTTGCCTTCCGCCCCATCTTTGAGAGCGCGGGCGGGGGCATGGGGCTGTGGTTGTCCAAGGACGCGGCCGGGGGTCTCTCCTGGCTGAGAAGGCTCCGGATCGCATGCCGGTCTTCTGCTTGAGCCCGAAGGATCTCGAAGAACTGGCGATCTTGATCTTGCTGGAGCTCAAGCAGGGATTGTTGGTGGGACTGGTGTAGGCCAGTGAGGGATTTGAGGATCTCTGCCAACTGGGAGGACTCCATGGGGCGTACATCCTCCAACTTCAATTCCCGGATTTTGGTACCAGTGTAACGAATTGTACAGCAGAAGGGAAGGAGAACACAGGGAAGCAGGTTTTTCCAGGCTCAGGTAAGTCTTTTAATCGGCCACTTCAGTATTTGCAACTTCACAAACTCATCAGCTTCACAGGCACATAGTCACTTAAACACATCAGCTTCACACACACAACAGATTAAACACAACAGCTTCAGGAACACCGTGGCCTTTCTTGTGCCAGACTCTCTCTCCCTGCTCTGCTGGTGGCGTGGCTGCTTATATGCCGCTCTCCCCATGCTCGCTGGAATTAGAAACAGGTGTTAAACATAATCTTGCTCAGGTGCAAGCACCCTTACCGCTTTCTCTCTCTCCAGACGAACGCTTGACCACACCCCCACTGCCACAAAGTCATATTGATATTTTTTGTCTGGGGCTTAAAGTAAAAAATGTCATGTGGTGTCCAGAGACAGTAAAAAAAAAAAAAAAAAAAAAAAAGAAAGTCAAAGTCTCATTAAAAGCCGAAATTCCTGAAAAAAAGAAATGTTGCCATGACTATGGTGCAGAAAAATCTTTTATTGTTATTTCTTAAAAAAATAAGCAGTGAAACAATTGTGTAATATGATTAAAAAAGCTTTTGTCCACCAAATCAAATTCATTGGGTGTAACCAACATGTAGGTAGTTATTTTGTTGTTTATGTTGACCATAAAAACCATAAAAGAGAGAGGACACCTTTAGACCCTTAAGACTGAACGTAAAGTTGAAAAAAATATCTGATATTTATTTTGACATTTTTGTGAAAAGGCACATTTTGTTCATGTGGTGTAACCCTGAGAAAACTTCTTGATATTTTTGACTCAAAAATACATAATATTTATTAACATATATATATTATATATATATATATATATATATATATATATATATATATATATATATATTATCTTGAGAAATGTGTTTGAAAACTTTTTGGAAATTAATGATAAAGTTGTTTACACTCTCACATATTCAAGGTGCAAAGAAAGTACTATAATACTTTTTACCTAATGGTTACACCACATTACAATTTTAAAGTTAGATTTTCTTTTTTTTTTTGTTGTTTTCTTTTTTTTTTTTTTTTTTTTAGAAAATACTATATAGGTTTTTCAAAAATATAGGAAACCAAATTGGACACAAAGATTACATTTCTGAGAACATAACACAAGTGTTTTAAACTAGATTTTATAAAGATTTCTCATTATAACACCTTGTACAACCTTATTTGTTAATGAACCATAAGTAGCAAAATGTGGCCATGTTAACACATAAGCGGCGTTCTAATGGGTGTTTGAAGAGTGTGTGTGCTTGGAACAGACCAGGATAACAAACGTCATAGGTTCCTAACAAGTCAAAACAGTGAAAAGAATTCAACATTTCTGGGAGTACAGTGGGAAAATCACATACACTACAAACTATACCCATTTATACACACAAATGTAAAATATCGACTGTCCCTAATGTCTTTGTATATGCTCATACATTGGGGGAATCCCAGAGTTTTATGTAAGAGGGAAACCTCAACTGGATGTTGTTATAGTAAGTTAAGGAAACACACAGCAACATCTCTGGAATATCTGGAAATAATGCGAATCAACAGAGAGTAAAATAGTGAAGTCTTCCTCGGATACCATGTGTGTTTTTTTACACAAAATAAAGACTATATCTAAAATTAGATTTTATTATGTTTAGTTACCAATAAATGAAATAAATTTTTCAGCTACCATTGTGGCAATGTGTCATACTGGTGATTGTCCTAATTCTCTCCTTTTGAATCTCTGACACATCACTAATCACATAGCAACACAAATACCATTCCGGCCAGTCCTCTGCCAGTTCCCATCTCATGAGAGATGACATCACAGAGATTAGCTGTAGCTTTGATTCCTGGTACAATCGTTTCAAACACAAAGACTCACACCCGTGTCAGAGCTTTACACTATCAATAGAGGCTTTGAGCATGCAGTGAAACCATTCCCTTGTCCCCTGTGATGAAATGATACATTGTAAGGGCTCAGAATGGAACCGGCCAATCATATTGCTGACATAATTCATAGGATAACAGCCCTGAAACTCTTTAAATTAACAGAAAGGGGTTATCTGTGTTTCTACATAGAGTAAGACAGACTACTAACAGAGTTTAAAAGCAGAGATGTGACAACCTGTTGATATTTCTTGTGTCTTTGGAAGGTTGGGAGAAGAACACTCAGGAGGTGTGTCAGTGTATTTCTCCTCCACTGGCTGCAAAGATGAGGTAAAAGCTCTCTATATTTTCTTAGTTTGCCTTCCTGCTGTTCTGAGCTCTGTTTTTTCCCTTCATCCAACATTGTGATTCATTTTAATTAAAGAATGTGCAGTTATAGTGGTGACTGATTTAGTGACTAGTCTGATGGAGAACATTTGCACAATAATGTGCCCTATTACTTGCATAATGAATTGCCTCTGTCCTGTTTGTACTGTCATAGAATAAAGACTCACATCCTTTCTAATTACACCACAAACTAATAACTTTATTTAAATTGCAGTTGTCACACACAAACACACACACACACACACACACAATTATTATCATGAACAATTTAAGACCTAAAAAAATGTATGAATTTGGATCTCCTACAGATCCAATCTAATCCAGTAAACGCGTTGTCCTGTGTGTATCTCATATCAAGTGTGTGAATATATAGCAAATCTATTATATTAACTAAATGACCTCATTGATACACATAGAATTAGGTGCTGAGTTTCTACAATGGCAATACTGTACTGATTAAAATTAAATTCAACTGTCTTTATTGATGAATTTATTAAGTCAGCCTTCAATTAAGGTAAAGGTAAAGGTTCTGGTGTATCTTGACCGTATCTCTATCTGGCCAATGTTAGGTGAAGAAATCGCAAGTGTGTTTGACTCCACCCCCTCCTTGTAGCCGTTGGCCCCTTGCCATGGTCATTAGGAAGATTCTCAGTCTTAGTAGAGCAATGACAGGTGAAATGAAGCACAAAATCCCCCCTTCTCTCTCTCTTTCATAGACACAAATTGGAATAAAAAAGTAATTAATAAAAAAACATATAAAGCAGGTGTAAAACAAGTATAACATTCATACAGTGAGAAGACTCATTAAGAAGCATCAAAGCTCAAAAATGTCTATTATTATTATTATTAAAATATCTGTTATTATCACTGGATTGTAATGCTGTTTTACCTATTTATTTTATTTATTTATTTTTTTAAATGAAAAATAATTGAATAAAATGAATGCTAAAGAGCAGAAGCAACATATTCAATGCACATTCAAATAATATGTCATTTAATTAACAAACTATACTTCAAATTAGTACAGATAGCATAATTCATTATGTTTTTAATATTAATTAACACACTCTCACAGAACACAGCTGTGTTAGTTTTTCCACTATCAATCATAAAGTCAGTAAAATGCATTGTTTAGCTCAGGAAAAGGTTGGTGGGCCGAGACATTGCGTGATATCCAGCCATTTCCTCACTTTCATGCATTTGACCCTGACCTTTCCTTTCTTTTATCATTACATGTACCGTCAGATCACAAAAAAATCAATGTCTGTCACCCTTTCTGGTATCAAAAGACATTAGGTCCCCATGTTCTCTGATGACTTGTCTGTCACTTTGCATTTGTGCCAGTGGCTCCTGGGCCATTCAGGAGAGGAGAGGAGCCCCTCATTAACAGATGAATACCAGAGAGCTGCAACTAGCCAACTGATATTAAATCCATATATAATGCATTTTCAAATATGGGGTAAATTATCAGTCACCAAATATCTGAATGTGAGGTGTTTATGCATATTTGGCAGAAAATATACTAGTGAAATGTAACTAAATGATAAGAAAGGGTGTCTGCTATTATCATTTATAGTACAGCTATGTGTTTGTAACCATTGTCCATCTTAAGGAGTGTCTAATAAATAAAACAGAATAATATTGTACCAAATAAATTTAATCAAAATTGGAAAACAATTATTCTCAAACATAGTCGTCCTGTTCTAATTCACCTCATATTGCTAAATCACAACTGATTAAATATAAAATATTTAATATATAACTAATACAATTGTAACGATTGCTGGCAATGACAGGCAGACGAAGATGATGTGAAGAACCCAAGTGCAGTTTATTTACAGTGGCATCCAAACGTGAAACATAAACTTGACACGACACTACACAAACAATCCATGACCCAGAACAATGGCAAACATCAGGGCTAAATACACAGACATGGGTAACAAGTAAACAAGACAACCAATCACAAGACTGAACTAATAAGACAATGAAACATGAACCAATGACATAAGAACTGATTACAAATAACAAGACTCATGAACACAAACCAATGAGAACAAAACACATGGAACAAGAGGATTACATGAGGGAACAGATCACATGACATGGCAATGAAACAGGAATTAAACTTTCAAAATAAAAGACATGAACACAAAACATGAACAAAACACATAAACGTGACAATAATATTATATATGTAATTTTACAAGTTATATATAACAGTACAATTTTGTTTATATAGCACATTTAAAAACAACAGATGTTGACCAAAGAGCTTAACAGATAAAATACAGTTTAAATAACTAAGGATAAACAATAAATTATTAATAAAATTCATTAAAAACATGTATACTGATGCTAAATATTGTATTATCATTGCAAAAGCATTATAGACTAGATAATGCACCACACGTTGCTCTTGTATTGGTACCTCATGGTGAAATAGTGCTCATTGTTCTTGTAGATGAAGGCTGTTAAGTGAAAATATCTTTGAGGGGCTGTCAGGGGCCTCCTAAACTGGAGCGCCTGGACTCGGTCACGAGGCAATTCTCTGGCAGCCTGGACCAGAACGACCAGCAAACGACCAGTTTGGCGATAAACTGCTGGGTCAGTTTGTCTTCCCTTTCATCAGTGACCTCACAGGACAGCTGACCTCTGAGAATACTATTGTCATTATATCAAAAGGGCACAGTAAGTCAGGCAGTTTGATATCGGACTTAGAGCAGGTGGGGCAATTGTGTCTCAGCAGTGCATTTTGTAGAAACATGGTCTCTTCCCAAGTGATACTGAATACTGAATTTCAGGCAGAGATTGGGGCCAGTAGTGGTGGAAAACCATAGAAATTGTGCACATCAAACCAAAATTTGGAAACAGATTCATGACAAAATGCAAAATAGAAAGCTTCAAAAAACACTAAAGGACTGATATAGACTAAGGGTACGTTTACACGACAACGATGTACTAAAAACGGAAACGTTTTTCCTTTGCTTTTTTGAAAAGTTTCGTGTACAGACGACAACACTGTCAAAACGATCCCCGTTCACACGGATCCGCGAAAACGACTAAAAACACTGTATTATGCATGCCAGGCCAGTAGCAAGCGATGTCACTTTGTAAAGAAACACTACGCACCTGCGCACATAAGCATTCTTCCACAGAGCGGTGAATACAAACAGTGAAGATGGCAAAAGCATCAAGCAATTTTATCTGGACGGACGATGAGGTTGCTTTATTACTACAATTACTTTGCTGGAGGAGCATCAATAAACTCAAAATCTTGAGGAGCACAGACACAGTCCTGTAGTCCACCATTGTAATTTTGAATGTCTTGTGCATTGTTTTGAAATACTCACGCGCATGCCTATAGACTGAACTCTCAAGATTATTCAATAAACTCTGCTCATTTTTACCATCACTTCATCTCCTGCGTTCTTCTGTATTCCCCCTGCTGATTCTTGGGCTGGTAGGAGAGTAAGTTAACATAACAAGCTGTTGATGTTGGCTGGTTTTGGATATCAGACAGAACTCTGATATATGGATATCTTCTGATGGAGAGAGAGGTCTTGTGTACATTGGATCTAACATGCATTTTCACTGCCTCATGTTTTCATATTCTAAGCATATCACTGAATACTGTACATGGCATCACATCTCTGTCAATAGGCTATATACATAAGCGGTGGGTGAATGAATTGCAGGGTAATGGTACATCAGATAAAATTATGTAAATAAATAAATAACATTTAAAATACAAATACATTTTTCCCATCTGAATCCATACATTAATTTCAAGATTTTCAAATTGCAGGTTCTGCCTACTGTACAATGTACACTCCATACAAAACACTCCAAATGAATAAATTGTTGATTATTGTTATTTGCACAGACACCAGTATTCATATTAATAATTATACATCTCAAATTGATGCCTATCAATCCATCATTCTTTATATAACACGTAATACGCGTGCGCATGACGTCATAGTTTTCACAAATTCACGTTTATGTATGTTTACACGGAGATGATAACGGCATCGTTTTCAGAAACGTGCACTTTGAAACCCATTTTCAAAAGTTCGCGTTTTCAGGCCCCAAAACGCCGTTGTCATGTAAACGAACAGCCAAAACACATAAAAAGTTTTCCGTTTTTAGTTGAAAACGTTGTCATGTAAACGGCCCCTAAGATATTTACTCCCAAATGGAATACTAAATACTAAAATACTTGTACTATACATTATATACAGTATATATATACACACAGTGTTGGGAGGGTTACTTTTGAAATGTATTCCAGTACAGATTACAGAATACATGCTGTAAAATGTCATTTGTAATGTATTTCGTTAGATTACTCAGGTCAGTAACGTATTCTAAATACTTTGGATTACTTCTTCAGCACTGGTAGTTTTTTTTCACTTGTTTTGACTATAAAAACTCTGCCAGTACAGTAAGACAAAATACACATGTTAAAAAAACATTCTCTGAAAAACTTAAATATCTTATGCAGTTTTGTTTCTAAAACAAGATCAATCAAACTGATCTTGTTTTAAGGATTTTTAGATATTTTTACAGGAAAACAATACAAAAATTATTATCAAGAATACGATTTTTGCCCCAATATCAAAGGTCTTACTAGAAAAAAAGAAATTATTATCCAACGTGAATGTTCTTGATAAAAAAATATGATCGAGCCTGGTAACGTGCATGTAAAATGCCTAGAAATAGCAATTTAGCTTAGTGTAAAGCTGAAAATTTACACAAGGTACATTTATAGGTCCAAACACCATTTTTGTTCATGTCCCACAACTGTGGTCTCAGTGTTGATATATGTAAAATGAGCTTATTCAATTACAATATGACATTATTTCAAATGAAACTGTTTCATATAAATATTATTTTACACCATCTTAAAGGTTTTTATTTATTTTATTTATTTTTTTTTACTGATCATTTATATGATTGTTTCATCTAAATGCACCTGTCCCACACTTTTGAGTCCAACACTGAACAAATGTCATAGTAAAAATTTTTTCAAAGCCAGACAAATCTAGTTTCTATGGAAACAGAAGTTAGTGCTATATATATATATATATATATATATATATATATATATATATATATATATATATATATATATACACACATACATGTATACATTATGCTTCTTAGTGGTATAACATGAAAAGCACCCATTTAAATTGGTTTAAATTGAAATTGAGAAATGTGAACTTTAAACAGATCATTTACTTTTAATAATAATTTACACTATTAAGTAAAAAAAAAAAAAACATCTTTGTAAGGCACTCATGCCAAAGCATTAATGCACATCCATTCATATTTAAGAACAAATATATTAATTGCCGCAGTTAAAAACACAGGCTTACTAGAATCATTATCTGATAGCAGATTTAACCTTGGGATTTCCCTTGTGAACACACTGCATACTGTAAAGTCTCCAGCTGGATTCTTCAATTGCTATCCTGCTGACAATCAAATGCTGCCTCTCCATGCAATTACTGTGCAACTTCAAAGGATGAAAAGCCAAGCAAACTATTTTAGTAGTAGCTAAGTAGCTGTGTTAGATTGCTAAGTTGTTATCAGCGAGTTTAAAATAGAAGGCTAATATCAGTCTAAATGATAATGACAGATTCAGGATGTGTGTGCATGCGTTTGTGCGCGCGTGTGTGTGCATGCGTGTGTTTGTGTGTGTGTGTGTGCGTGTGTGTGTGTTTTAAGCCATGTTTTCTTTATTGTTCTCAACTGGACAGGCCAGTTTGATTATCCACTAAGCACATGGGTGATTACTTAAGATAAAATTATAACAACGACTCAACCATGGAAATGTTATGATTGTTTTTAGAAGCAAGGAACATCTCCTTTCAAGCAATATACAACTTGCTTCCATTCAAGTCCCTGGATGGTGTTATATTTCTTGAAGACATGCCAATCCTGGTGCAAGTGACAGAGGTTGAGCAATTCACATCTACAAGGGGGAAATAAATAAATAAAATAAAATAAAATAAAATGGCAACACTACAAGAGAACCACTTTCATGATCCAAACCAATTTATAAAACTATTGTACAATTTTGAATAATACAATTAATAATATGATGAATAGCAAGTACTCTTTTAATTTGTTTATCTAGTCATAATTATTTTATGGATTATGTATCATGATTAGATATGCTGTGCACAAATAGATTCAATCAGTTCTTGTTTTTTTAAATGATCCACTCAAAGGTGCTGAATCCCAACCTGTGCACAACTGAATTGAGCCACGGAGACTTCAAATGGAAAATTAAATGCTGTTTCAAGCACTTCCAGGCACTTCATCAAGAGCTTCTCAAATTCAAGGCCCTCTTAAAAATGTCCCTGCCAAGTCGAATGTAAGCTCTGCTAAATTCATCTCCGCATGCTTACACTCAATTGCACATACACACAAACACAAAACACACCTGACCTCTTGAAAACACAATCTACCACATTTGCTTTTGTGCCGCTAAGTGTTTTCATTTTTCAATTGGGTGTACATAATTTGTCCCAGATGTATTGTTGTTAGTGCTCTGTGAACACAACGAAAAACGCTTTGCTCCACCTCACTGCACTGTTAACCCTGATGGGTGTAAGAAGATCACTTAATCGAATCAGAGGTAGTTTCCTGGTCACAAAACATGTCAAATTTGTGAAAAAATTCTGTTTTTGACAGTCACTCAGTCAAGAGGTCAATCAAAGGCTGTGAAAGGTTTCATGGAGAACGCATACCTACATTACCATGAAGACCTGTTTAAAATAGAAGGCTAATATCAGTCTAAATGATAATGACAGATTCAGGATGTGTGCACATATTTGTGCATGTGTGTGTCTGTTTCTAAACCTTTAATTGCTATACAAACCCTGTTAAAGGGAAAGTGAAAATTCTCTCATCATTTACCCTCATGCCATTCTAGATGACTTTCTTTCTTCTGCTGAACACAAACAAAGATTTTAAGAAAAATATCGCAACTGTGTTAGTCCATTCAGTGCAAGTAAATGATGGGCAGATCTTTGAAGCCCATAAAGGCACATAAAGGCAGCATCCATATGAATCCACTGGTAAAATCCATTGCCTTCAGAAACGATATGATAGGTGTGGGTGATAAACAGATCAATACTTAAGTCCTTTTATTTTTTATTTTTTATTTTTTTTACTATAAATGTCCAATTTCACTTCTTTCACGTCTTCTTACACATTGCAACCTACTTGGCAGAGAGGAAAGTTTGTAGTAAAAAAGGACTTAAATATTGATATGTTTCTCACCCACACTTATAATATCACTTCTGAAGACTTGGATTTAACCACTGGAGTCATATGGATTACTTTTCTGCTGTTTTCATATGCTTTTTGGAGCTTAAAATTTCTGGCCACCATTCACTTGAACTGAATGGACCAACAGAGCTGAGATAATTTTCTAAATATCTTTGTTTGTGTTCAGCAGAATAAAGAAAGTCCTACGCATCTGGGATGGCATGAGGATGAGTAAATGATGAGAGAATTTTCATCAATCAAGTATTTTCAATTATTTTTTATTTATGTTTTATTTTATACAAATAAATTAATATAGAAAATACCTTTACAAACATCTGTTTCTTCCTCTGATGTTTCAGTCTTCCTTTTGTTGTAACAGATGCAACTTGAGGACTATCTGAGGAATATATTGAAAAGACCTTTGTACGGGACACATCCTGCAAAAGTAAGTCACAGCTCAAACAGTTGTCCTTGTCCTTAAGAAAAAATACTGTGGGAGTACCAATAATGGTATTAGATGATAATACCTTGGTATTTTGATGCATACCATGATGCTGAATGACCATATTCACACACCATGGTATTTACATAAGTTATGTTAAAGAATACCATGGTCTTACCAATGTACCATGCCAAAAAATGACACACAGTGACACTATGGTACTGGTTTTGGTACTTTTTGTCAATCTAATTGTAATATTATGATTATGTTTCACTTACAAATCTTGCTTATCTCATCCATAAACTGTATAAAAAAACAGTTATCTTAGCTGCATATTTAAATGGTATATTTAAAAGCTTATGAATCTATGCTAATCTTAGAATAATAATAAAAAAAACTTTGTTCAGTTACCATTGTGTCACATGTAGGCAGAAGGAAGTTTCTGAAAGGCACACTACCTGCTGTGTCTTCACTCATTAAAACAGGCTTTTTGTAGAGAGTGCCTGTGAGAGATGATTCCACACTCAGTTCAGTGCTTCACATGCTAATACTCTGTCAGTCACATAATTAGCATTCGTTTGCAGGGCTAATTAAAGAGTATCTGTACCCGGAAACATTGCCCCCACACACTTCAGTTTTCACCTCACACTCTCTGGACTGTTACTAATTATTAAGGTAGAACTGGACTGAACAATTCAAAGCAGAAGCTACTTTTATTTCTTTATTTTAGCCATAATTACTGCAACATCTCAAGGAACCATGATTAACTGAAATATTGATAAGCATATTTGGAATGAACTGGTGTATGGTTTGTATGCATTTGCCCTAAAGCTGGTTTGCAGGCTTATTGATGCTAATGAGCTACATTGTATGTTTGAATTTCATTTCAGCTTGAATTCATTAGAAGTGAGTCAAATCTCATTTATGCAGGATCTGTGACCAAAGGGAACATAAGAAAGAATAATTGTATTTTTATTTATAGGTAGAACACAATGATCTCTTCAGTATATATGTGCATAGTAAAATAAAAGTAGAAGAAAATGTCTGAGAGAATACCTTTTGTTGCCTCGATAAGTATTTGTTCATTTATTTGTTCATTTGCTCTGACAAACGTGAAGGTCTGATCTTAAAGAAATCAGGAGGAAACACATTCCCTATACGTTACTGATGTGAATCCAACAGTGTCTGTTACCGTTGGTCCAAAAGGTGAGAACTGTTATATCTACATATGTTTTTTGTGTGTTTGGATGAATACTCAACTGTGTTTTTGAGGAAACCATCCCAGAAGGTAATTTAATTACGCAGATGTTGCTCTTTCAAAGCACTTGTGATTAAATAAAGTTCTCATTTATTTGTCATTCAAGAATCCACTTTGTCTCAGATATTTGTCCTAAAATTTCTGAGAAAAAAACAAAACTAGAACTATATGAGACAGTTGTTGACATACTGTCATAGTAGAGGTATACAATTAATGTGGGTAGTATAGCTCAAGTAATTTGGTTTTAGAAGAATTTGACAAGAAATGTTTGAGTAAATTTTGAAATCTATGACCTTTGATTGCAGACTATCTTGGCAAATCTGAGCACAGTTTGCAACATTGTTGAGATCTCTACTGAAACTCTCTTTTCTCAGGTTAAAGCTTTGAGAAGCAGGTGACAAAAGTTTTTGTTTAATCTCTGCTGAATATTCTTGCTGTCTATGAGAAACAACTGAGAATCTGAGATATTAAAGAAATATAATGTGATTCTAATTGTGATTTTATTTCATTTGGAATAATTCTGTAATGAAAGTTTAAGGTATAATTTTTATCCGTTTTCTCAACACTCCTAATCACATGTGAGGAGGTACAGTAACATACTCTGTTTCTGAGAAATACAGTTCAATCAATAGTGCATGATCTTTGTCTCATGGTTTCACAAGTATTATTTAAAAAAAGACACCAAGTCCTGAAATGAATATTGGTGAATAACAGATGCCGTCGTTGAACTGTCTTCATCTGTGCAGACTGGGGTGTTCTTGTTATTTCTTTTGACAAGCAGCTTACATTACACTTGCATAATTCACAAGGCTCTTTAAAGCAAACACTGACAGTTTCAGCTTCAATTGAATTTTGCTCCTCGGATTGCGGCCTTGCTGACCCTTCAGGTCATGGCATATCTACTGTTGCAGTTGTTTACTTACTTAGGTTATTATGCTGTTTTCCCACAGCTGATAGAATGGTTCTCCCCCTTGTTTCAGCTCTTATGTGGTGACTGCTTCATGTTTCAGATGGCTGGTTGTAAAGGACTCCTTTGTTCTCTACATGAGGCCGGAGGATGGCCAAGAAGGTACCGTGATTCTATACGATAAGGGATTTCACATCAATATAGGGACCCTAGAGACCAGAGTCAGGCATGGAGTCATGATTGAGAATCTTTGCAGGCAGGTTGATATAAATGTGTTTTAGATCGCAACAATTTCATTATGTAAGAATTGTTCATTCAAATGGATCTCTGCTAAATAAAGAAATAAAACAAACACACAAAAAAAAATGTAATCAGTATTTTGTTTTCCAGTAAAATATCTAAACATTCTTAAAACAAGAGAATTTACTTGAAAGCAAAATTGCATTTTGAGACTTGTTTTCAAAGAAAGTGTTTTCTTGTTGCAACCATAAACCTAGCAATTAAAAAAAAAATAATAATAATAATAAATAAAAATAAATAAAACCGCCATGGGTCTTTCACACCTGTCAGAGAAAACATTACATCAAAATGGTGAGAAATTATACATTCAAGAAGATTGCTGAACAATCATTGGCGTAACTACAGGAAGGGCAGGGTGGGCAGCCACCCTAAGGGGAATGATAAAAAAGACCACGGCCTGATCTGAGATAACAACACTCTGATGTTATTGCTGATGCTCTGGAAGAAGCAAAGGAGGAAATCTTTATCACAGCCTGGTGGTACAGACTAGAATCAGCATCAATCATGTTTCTTGTACTTAGCTTTTAAAATTCTCTTAGCGTTTATTTCACACTCCTTGATGTACCAGTGGAACATGCATGATTTATTTTGTGTTCCATTTCAATTTATGTGATTATTCTGCAAACAGACCAATAATAGACCAAGGTGTTTTACAATAGGAGAATAGTGCACTGGAAGAATACATAACTTGTTTTATAGTTGATTTAATTTGATGACCATACCAATAATTGTTTGCATAGGTGGAGTGTGTGTAAGGCTGGCCTTCCCATGGCCAGTAAACTGTTTCAGTTCCCCCACCTCATATAGCCTACAAATTTTAATTACTAGCAGGAAGGGAAAGCTGACTCTAGATCAGTGGCCATGGCCAAATTCATCATAAAATGTAAATCACTTGAGTCACTGGGTTGTCTTGGTTATGGTTGTGATGGGTTGTCTTTATTTCTGAAAGAATTTAACATTTTAAAACAAATATAAAATAATGTAGTGCAATTCTTACATTAATACATATTTATTAGACTATTGTTGCATTGAAATGAGTGTATCCGCATTTGTAACATTCCATTCCTTGCATCCATTCACATTTAAATCAATAGCCTGCATCCAATCAAACTCGGAACAATCCAGCATGGAGATGACTGAAAATATTTTCATCATTGTTCCTTGAGCTTGTTAAGAAGACTCTCTCCACTGGATTTTATTTTAATTTCCAAAACTTTAAATCAACTGCATGATATAAGCCTATCCTGTAGGTGCGGGACCACTTTTAATGGCGTATGCAGGTCCAAACGGTTCAGTTTTTTAATTTTATTTTTATTTTGCTGCATTAGCAAAGAGTGCTTACTGCATAGTATTTAATTTGCTGTTATGCCAATAAAATAAATTGTGCATATTTGCTTGCTGTAGCCTAATACTGAGTTGCTAAAATAATTATTAATATGAGTAGCCTACTGGCATCTGTGTAAACAACAATAATAACCATTTATTCATCTGGAAGATTTTGTATGGTGTGTGAACATTTACAGTTGGTAGTAGATGCTGGGTAGAGGAAGCGGTAAGGGTTTTCACCTGAGATGAATTGCTGGTAATTGCTTTTTCTTTGTTCACAGTGAGAGACGGGGGAAAAAAAAGGGGCCAGACCTCAGAGTGAGAGAGACAGAGAGCCGAGCTTGCACGTGTGTGTGTGTGTGTGTGCGTCAGTGCAGCCATCGTTTAAATTTGAGTGTATGTCTGAAGCTTCACTGTTACGCAGTAAAGCGAACATGTTTGTGTGTAAATAAATTTACCTTTGAGTTGGATTCGACATCTCCTGCTCCCTCATTCCTCGAACCTGGTTACACTGGTGCTGAAACCCATGAATAGAGGAAGGATATGCTGTCATATGAGTTGTTGCTGCTGGAGGAAGTCTTCAGGTCCCTTGCCAGCATCCACCAGGGCCAACACCAGGCCTTCATGGAGCTACGGAGAGAGCAGCAACAGCGTTTTGATGTGCTCCTTCAGGCTCAGGAGGAGGACCGGCGGATGCTGCAGAGCTTAGGCAGCCTCCCCATCCCCGGCAGCAGCGCACCCCCATGTATTGCTCACCAAGATAGGGCCTCAAGATGATCCGGAGGCCTACCTTGAGCTCTTTGAGCACACAGCCAAAGCTCTGAAATGGCCGCCGGAACAGTGGGCGGTCCATCTTCTGCAGCTGCTGACCGGGGAAGCCCAGATCATGGCACAATAGCTTCCAGTCGACAACCTCCTGGACTACTCGGTGCTGAAGAAGACCATCTTGCAACAGGTCGGCCGCAGCCCAGAAGAACACTGCCAGCCCATTTGTCTTCACCCAGCAGCTCCGTGACGTCTGCCGGAGGTGGGTCCTGGCCAAGGAGGACAGTGGCACAGAGGATTTCATCAACCTGGTGGTGCTGGAGCAGTTCGTCTCCTGATTGCCAAAAGGGACAGCTGAGTGGGTCCAGTGCCACCGACCGGCATTGCTGGACGAAGTGATCCAGCTAGCGGAAAACCATCTAACAGCGTATCTGGGGGTCGACACACCCCACGCCCATCACCCCTCTAATGTCTCCTCCCCTGTTCTCTCTTTAAATTCTAAGATTAGCATAGATTCATAAGCTTTTAAATATACCATTTAAATATGCAGCTAAGATAACTGTTTTTTATGTCTCCCCCCTCCTTCCTTCCATCCTGTTCCATTTCCCTGGAAATGGGGGAACATTCTGCTTCCCCAAACCCCATCTCTCTCTTCGTCTCAGGTGAAGGAGTCCACTGCCACGAGTGTGGGTGGGAGGCTTGGGCCGGTCAGCTGGAGTTGCGGGGAGCTGGGTCATGTTCATGAGCCGTAAGTATTGAGGGGGTTACATACCAAGCCTTGGTGGATTCACGTTGTAATCAAACCTCCATTCATCAATGCTTGGTTCAAAACGGAGCATTGGGCAAATAATCGGGTGAAGGTGAGGTGTGGGCACGGGGATATTCGTGATTATTAGTGACCGTCAGGGTATTATTCCAGGGACAAAAGCAAAATATTGAGGCGGTGATTAGTCCTCGCCTCACCCATCTGCTAATTTTGGGAACTAATTGGCCGACTTTTCAATCATTATTGAAGGGGTTGTGTGTGGATGTGTCCTGTGAGAAAGTAAATCAGTGTGGGATGTGTTGGCTGGGGAGGCATGGTCTGGGCCGTCTGTGGCTGCTCCGTGTCAGGCTGACGCTGGGGAAGGGGAGGTGTCCTCCTCCCCCGCCCTTAGAGAATTCCCGGTAGGGGATTTCCCGCTAGACCAGTCGCGAGACTAAAGCCTGAAGCACGCATTTGACCAAGTGAAAGTGATTGGTGGTCAATGTCTCCAGCCGGGCATTGCACTCACATATCCATATTTTTCAGTTATAAAAGATTGGTTGTATAGAGTGACACAGGACACTCGGACAAATTAAAATACAACCAAGTTGTTGATACCAAAGAGCCATCAGGAAATGTTATTCCAGGTGGCTCATCATAATCCGATGGCAGGTCACTTGGGACAGGGGAAAACATAAAGCCGTCTCATGGCCCATTTCCTATTGGCCGGGCATTCACGGGGATGTTCGCTGGTGGTGTGGGGCATGCCGTGAATGTCAGCTGGTGTATTCGCCGGCAGCTCCAAAAGTGCAATTGCGCCCCCTTTGGTGGATCAAGGTTCCTTTCAAATGAATTGGCATGGATCTCATCGGGTCACTAGAATGGACAGCATGCGGGTATTGCTTTGCATTAGTCCTGGTGGATTACGCAATGCGATATCCGGAAGTAGTGCCGCTGCACAACATCTCAGCACGTAGTGTTGTGGAGGCACTCTTCAAAATTATCTCCCGAGTGGGGATTATGAAAAAATCCTCACTGATCAGGGCACGGTTTTATGTCACATACACTACGTGAGCTGTACGAATTATTGGGTATTATATCGATTCGGACAAGCATGTACCATCCACAAACGGACGGCCTGGTCGAACGATTTAATAAGACCTTAAAGAATATGATTTGTAAGTTTGTGCACGAAGATGCTCGGAATTGGGATAAGTGGCTCGAACCCCTGTTATTTGCAGTGTGAGAGGTCCCACAAGCCTCCACAGAGTTTTCTCCATTTGAATTGTTATATGGGTGTAAGCCCCGTGGCATGTTAGATGTCATGAAGGAAAATTGGGAGGAGGGACCTTCACAGAGCAACAATGAAATTCAATACATTCTTGACCTGAGAGCAAAACTCCACACACTGGGGCGACTATCACAGGAGAATTTGCTATAGGCGCAAGAACGTCAGTCCCGGCTGTATAACAGGGGAGCTCGGCTACAGGAGTTTGCACAGGGAGATAAAGTCCTTGTATTGCTGCCCACATCGAGCTCGAAATTACTCGCGAAGTGGCAACGGACCTTTGATGTCACATGGCGAGTTGGGGAAGTCGACTATGAGGTAGTGCGTACGGATAGGGGCGGGGCACGTCAAATTTACCACCTCAACCTACTAAAACCATGGAGAGAGGCGGTCCCGTATCCTTGGCGATGGTAGTTCCGGAGAGGGAGGAGCTCAGATTGGAGGTGAATCTAAAAGCCAATCAGTTCACCCCGGTCACTTGTAGAGACCACCTCTTGCTATCACAACATACAGAGGTTGCTAGGTTGCAAAATAATTTTACTGACATGTTCTCGCCTCTCCCTGGCTGCACTAATCTCATAAAACACCACATCGAGACAACCCCAGGGGTAGTGGTACGTAGTCATCCCTACCGCTTACCCGAACACAAGAAACAGGTAGTACGGTAAGAATTAAAGGCCATGCTCGATATGGAGGTAATAGAAGAATCCCACAGTGATTGGGCCAGCTCTGGTACCTAAGAGCGATGACTCGATCCGGTTCTGTGTGGAATATAGGAAAATGAATGCGGTGTCGAAATTTGATGCTTATCCAATGCCTCGTGTTGATGAACTGCTCGAACGGTTAGGCACGGCTTGCTTTTTTTCAACATTGGATTTAACTAAGGGATATTGGCAGATCCCCTTCACCCTTCATGTCTTGTGAAAAAATGGCCTTCTCCACACCGTTTGGTTTACACCAATTTGTAACCCTTCCGTTAGATTGCTTTGGGGCCCCAGCTATGTTTCAGCATCTTATGGACAGAGTCCTCAGACCACACGATGCGTATACCGCTGCCTATTTGGATGATATCATTATTTATAGTAATGATTGGCAGCGGCACATGCAGCATCTGGGGGCCATTCTGAGATCGCTGTGACGAGTGGGGCTCACAGCAAACCCGAGAAGTACGCAATTGGCCGGGTGGAGGTACGGTATCTGGGGTTCCACTTGGGTCATGGTCAGGTGCGGCCCCAAATTGATAAAACCGCAGCGACTGTGACCTGCCCGAGACCCAAGACCAAAAAGGAAGTGAGACAGTTCCTGGGGCTGGCTGGCTATTATCGAAGGTTTGTGCCTAATTATTCGGACGTCACCAGCCCACTGATCTCACTAAAAAGGGAGCTCCAGACCCGGTCCAGTGGATGGAGCCGTGCCAACAAGCATTCACACAGGTAAATGCTGCACTTTATGGCGGGCTACTTCTGCATTCAACTGACTTCTCTCTCCCTTATGTTTTGCAGACGGACGCATCAGACAGGGGGCTGGGTGCGGTACTGTCCCAGGTGATAGAGGGGGAGGAGCGCTCATGCTGTACATTAATCAGAAGCTCTCTATGAGAGAGACGAAGTACAGCACCATAGAGAAGGAGTGCTTTGCCATAAAGTAGGCTGTCCTCACTATCCGCTACTATTTGTTGGGAGGAGCATTCACCCTCTGTTCTGACCACGCCCTGCTCCAGTGGCTCCACCGCATGAAGGATGCCAATGCCCAGATCTCCCGTTGGTATCTGGCACTCCAGCCATTTAAGTTCAAGGTAGTCCACAGTTGGGCATGGGGGTATGTGTAGGCAAGGGCGTGGTCGAGAGTTCACCTGGGGAGAGAGGAAGCGGTAAGGGTTTTCACCTGAGATGAATTGCTGGTAATTGCTGAGCGACTTTGACAAGGGCCAAATTGTGATGGCTAGACAACTGGGTCAGAGCATCTCAAAAATGTCAGGTCTTGTGAGGTATTCCTGGTATGCAGTGGTTGTACCTACCAAAAGTGGTACCTGGGGAAGAGATGGAAGCAGGATGCAACATGGGAAGAAGGCAGGCTGGCGGAGGCAGTGTGATGCTCTGGAAAATGTTCTGCTGGAAAACCTTGGGTCCTGGCATTCATGTGGATGTTACTTTGACATGTACCACCTACCTAAAGATTGTTGCAAACAACATACACCCCTTCATGGCAACGGTATTCCCTGATGCCAGTGGCCTCTTTCAGCAGGACAAAGCGCCCTGCCACACTGCAAAAAAATTTCAGGAATGGTTTGAGGAACATGACAAAGAGTTCAAGGTGTTGACTTGGCCTCCAATTTCCCCAGATCTCAATCCAATTGAGCATCTATGGGATGTGCTGGACCGACAAGTCCAATCCATGAAGGCCCCACCTCTCAGCTTAAGGACTTAAAGGATCTGCTGCTAAAGTCTAGGTGTCAGATACCACAATACCTTAAGAGGTCTTGTGGAGTCCATACCTCGATGGGTCAGAGCTGTTTTGGCGGCACGAGGGAGACCTACACTATATTAAGCAGGTGGTTTTAATGTTGTGGCTGATTGGTGTATATATACACTACCGTTCAAAAGTTTAGGGTCACTTACTCATTCTTTATTTTTATTTTTATTTTTATTTTCACATTTTAGAATAATAGTAAAGTCATCACAACTATGGAATAGTAGAAATGGAAATATGGGAATTATGTTGCGACTAAAAAAATCCAAAATAAATCAAAACTGTGTTATATTTTAGCATCTTCAAAGTAGTCACCCTTTGCCTAGAATTTGCAGACATGTACTCTTGACATTTTCTCAACCAACTTCTTGAGGTATCACCCTGGGATGCTTTTTAAACTGCATTGAAGAAGTTCCCATCTATGTTGGGCACTTCTTGGCTGCTTTTCTTTATTATTTGGTCCAAGTCATCAAATTTTTTTTTAATTACATTTTAGTTTTGCAATGAAATAAATTCATATGGTGGCACAATTATATTTTTGTCTACAAAATAATTTAAAACATTTAAGCATACACCTTCAGATCAAAAGGTTTTTAAGATCATGCAAAACATTTCAGGCAAGTTTTTCAAAACTTTTGACTGGTAGTGTGTATATATATATATATATATATATATATATATATATATATATATATATATATATATATATATATATATATATATATAAATATGAGCAAAGAAGTCTGTGAAAAAAAATCTGCAAAAATGCATTGTTCATCCTATTGATCTTTCATTCAAAAAATTCACAAAAATCTAACTTTAATTGAAGTAAAACAATTGAAAGAGGGGAAATATCGAATTATTAAATAAATATTTTTCTCCGAAACACATTGGCCACAAATATTGTCACCCCTAGAAATTCTTATGAGTAAAATATATCCGAAGTACATTCCCATTCATGTTTCACTTTTTTTTTTAGTGCACCTGGGTGACTAGGAACATGAAATTGTGCAGCCATGCCTTCCTGTTTCACAGGGGTATAAATATGAGGTAACACACAGGTCAAATTCCCTTAATCATCAATAACAGTGAGTTAGACTAAAGAATGTAGTTCTGATGTGCAGCAAAAGGTTGTTCAGCTTCACAAAATGGGAAGTGGCTATAAGAAAATAGCCAAAGCATTGAAAATACCCATTTCCACCATCAGGGCAATAATTAAGAAGTTCCAATCAACCTGAGATGTTAAGAATTGGCCTGGAAAAGGACGTGTGTCTATACTGTCTCCACGCACAGTGAGGAAGATGGTTCAAGTGGCCAAAGAATCTCCAAGGATCACAGCTGGAGAATTGCAGAAATTAGTTGTGTCTTGGGGTCAGAAAGTCTAAAAAATTAAAATAAAAACAACACAAGTTGTTTCGGAGGGTTTAAAAATTGTTTTTAAAAAAAAGCCTCTGCTCTCATCCAACAACAAACTCAAGTGTCTTCAGTTTGCCAGACACTACTGGAACTTCAAATGTGACCGGGTTCTATGGTCAGATGAAACAAAACAAAAAAAGAGCTTTTTGGCAGCAAACACCAGAGATGGGTTTGGCATACACAGAGATGAAGTACCTAATGCCCACGGTTAAATGTGGTGCTGCATCTTGAATGTTGTGGATCTGTTTTTCTGCCAGAGGTCCTGGACATCTTGTTCGTATACATGGCATTATGGACTCTATCAAATACCAACAGATAAAAAATCAAAACCTGTCTGCCTCTGCCAGAAAGCTTACAATGGGCCCTGGTTGGATCTTCCAGCAGGACAATGATCCAAAACAAACATCAAAATCAACATAAAAATGGTTCACTGACCACAAAATCAAGGTTCTGACATGGCCATCCCAGTCCCCTGACCTGTACCCCATAGAAAGAACATTTGTGGGGTGAACTGAAGAGGAGAGTCCACCAACATAGACCTCTGAATTTGAAGGATCTGTAGAGATTCTGTATGGACGAATGGTCTCAGATCCCTTGCCAGGTGTTCTCAAACCTCATTAGGCATTATATGAGAAGACTCAGAAATGTTATCTTGGCAAAGGGATGTTGCAAACAGTATTGAATAAAAGGGTGCCAATAATTATGGCCAATGCGTTTTGGAGAAAAATATTTATTTAATAATTAGATATTTCCCCTGTTTCCCCTGTTCCCTGTTAAAGGTTAGATTTTTGTGAATGTTTTGAATGAAAGATCAAAAGGCTAAACAATGCAGATTTTTTTTTCACAGTCTTTTTTGTGCATATTTGACAAGGGTGCCAATATTTTTGGCCACTACTATATATATATATATATATACACTGGCGGAGAAACGTTTGGAATAATGTACAGATTTTGCAGTTTCAGAAGGAAAATGGTACTTTAATTCACCAAAGTGGCATTCAGCTGATCAAAGTATAGTCAGGACATTACAGATGTAAAAAACAGCACCATCGCTATTTGAAAAAAGTCATTTCTGATGAAATCTAGACAGGACCTATTTCTAGTAGCCATCACTCCAACACCTTATCCTTGAGTAATCATGCTAAATTGCTATATTGGTACTAGAAAATTACTTGCCATTATATCAAACACAGTTGAAAGCTATTTGGTTCGTTAAATGAAGCTTAACATTGTCTTTGTGTTTGTTTTTGAGTTGCCACAGTATGCAATAGACTGGCATGTCTTAAGAACAATATTAGGTCAAACATGGCAAAAAAGAAACAGCTTTCTCTAGAAACTCGTCAGTCAGTCATTGTTTTGAGGAATGAAGGCTATACAATGCTTTAACTGCCAAAAAAAACTTAAGATTTCATAAAATGTGTACACTAAAGTCTTCAAAGTCAAAGGACAACTGGCTCTAACAAGGACAGAGAGAGATGTGGAAGGCCAGATGTACACCAAAACAAGAGGATAAGTACATCAGAGTTTCTAGTTTGAGAAATAGATGCCTCACATGTCCTCAACCGACAGCTTCATTTAATTCTACCCGCTCAATACCAGTTTCATGAACAACAGTAAAGAGAAGACTCAGATTTATGTAGGCCTTATGAGAAGAACTGCAAAGAAAAAGCCACTTTTGAAACAGAAAAACAAAAAGAAAAGGTTACAGTGGGCAAAGAAACACAGACACTGGAAAACGTCATGGTTACTGGTGTAACCTCCGTTCCCTGATGGAGGGAACGAGACGCTGGTGTTGATGTAGTGACACTAGGGGTCACTCTTGGGAGCCCGAGACACCTCTGGTCTTTGATAAAAGGCCAATGAAAATGGGCGAGTGGTATTTGCATGCCACTCCCCCGAACATACGGGTATAAAAGGAGCTGGTATGCAACCACTCATTCAGGTTTTACGCTGAGGAGCCGATATAAGGTCCGGCCATTTCAGCGGGTAGTTCAGCGTTGTGGCAGGAGGGACCAACGTCTCGTTCCCTCCATCAGGGAATGGAGGTTACACCAGTAACCATGACGTTCCCTATCTGTCACTCACTCGATGTTGGTGTCGATGTAGTGACACTAGGGGTCCTTATACAAAATGCCACAAGGCTGAACTGTGTTACGTGAACTGGCGGTGTGTGGTGGGCAGACTTGCTGTGTGCCTCATAGCCAGCACACCAGGTTGACACGTAACCTCCCCCAACACAGTTATGAGTGTCGAACGGCCCTTTTTGGGGACAAGTCGACTACCCAAAGATAGAGACAGGCTTAACCCAGTCATGGCCTCTTCTCCCCTTCTCTTTTTCCACTCCCTAAAAAAGAAGGGGGATTATCCGACTGGGCCGCCAGGTCTAGTCGGGGGGTGTCCCTCCCAAGGGGAGGACACCGCGGAGACCACACCTCGCGCCAAGAGAGGGGGGGATATTTAAGTGGAAGAATACGTTACATGGTCTTTCCAACCATGTGGAGAGCCTTCAAGATAGATCCTGCCCAATGAGGGAGGAGTTAATACAACATGGAGACTGGGGCAGAGGGGCTCTGCCCAAGGAAGACACAGTTTGCCAGCAGGGAAATGAATTAGCGAAAGATATAGATCACATGGGGTTAGCCTTACAGGGAACCACCACATGCGGAGCACCTACCCCAGAACCGGGCTATTAGTTAGCGCGTGTACTGGGCCGGCAGCGAGTCTCTCTGAAAACTAGACTGCCACAGGGCTCGGAGGAAGTCAACCAGGGAACAATTTTGTGAACACTTCTGGGAATTAACAGCGCACATCTTCAGCTCAAAAGGAGGTGGAAGGCGCTATGTGCAAGCGATACACCCGGCCGGCTATCCCGGGCTTATCCGCTTGTTGCGTGCCACTACCTGGGACGAAAACCGGTTCCACCTGGAGGTTGTAGAACCTTGCAAAGGTGTAGGGTGTTGCCCAGCCCGCTGCTCTGCAAATGTCTGTTAGAGAGGCACCCCTGGCCAAGTCCCAAGAAGCCGCTACACCACGGGTAGAATGGGCTCGTAGCCCTACCGGGGGCAGCATGTTTTGGGCGAGATATGCCATAGTTATGGCGTCAACGAGCCAGTGGGCGATCCTCTGCTTGGAGACAGCGCTTCCTTTCTGCTGTGCACCAAAAGCAGACAAAGAGCTGCTCAGAGATTCTAAAGCTCTGCGTGCGATCCAAATAGATGCGTAAAGCACGCACCGGACACAGCGAATACAGGGCTGGGTCTGCCTCCTCCTGGGGCAGCACTTGCAGGTTCACCACCTAGTCCCTAAAGGAGTGGTGGGAACCTTGGGCACATAGCCCGGTCAGGGTCTTAGGATCACGTGAGAGTAACCTGGACCGAATTCCAGGCACGTTTCGCTGACAGAGAACGCTTGCAGGTCACCTACCCTCTTGATGGAAGTGAGCACAGTCAGGAGGGCAGTCTTCAAGGAGAGTGCCTTAAGCTCGGCTGACTGCAAGCTCAAAGGGGGCTCTCTGTAGACCCTGAAGAACTACAGAGGTCCGATGAGGGAACGAGGCACGGCCTGGAGGGATTCAGCCTCCTGGCGCCTCTTAGGAACCTGATGATCAGATCATGCTTCCCTAAGGACTTACCGTCGACTGCGTCGTAGTGTGCTGCTATGGCAGCAATGTACACCTTCAAAGTGGAAGGGGACAGCCTCCCTTCCAACCTCTCTTGCAGGAAGGAAAGCACTGATCTGACTGCGCATCTCTGGGGGTCTTCCCGCCGGGAAGAACACCACTTAGCGAACAGATGCCACTTAAAGGCATACAGGTGCCTCATAGAGGGAGCCCTAGCCTGAGTGAACGTGTCTACCATCGCAGGTGGGAGACAGCTTAGGTCTTCCACGTCCCGTCCAGGGGCCAGACATGGAGATTACAGAGGTCTGGGCACGGGTGCCGGATGGTGCCCCTTCCCTGAGAAAGAAGGTCCTTCCTCAGGGGAATTTGCCCGGGGGGAGCTGTCGCGAGGAGCGTGAGGTCTGAGCACCACGTCTGGGCGTGCCAGTAGGGTGCTTACCAGGACGACCTTCTCCTCATCCTCCCTGACCTTGCACAGGGTCTGTGCAAGCAGGCTCACTGGGGGAAAACGCATATTTGCGAATGCCAGGGGACCAGCTGTGTGCCAGCGCATCTATGCCGAGGAAGGCCTCGGTCAGGGCGTACCAGAGCGGGCAGTGGGGAGGATCCTTGGGAGGCGGACAGGTGCACCTGTGCCTGTCGAATCGACTCCAAATCAGCTGGACCACCTGAAGGTGGAGTCTCCACTCTCTCTTGAGCATAACCTGTTGTGACGGCACATCCGCCATAGTGTTGAGGTTGCCTGGGATGTGAGTGGCTTGCAGTGACTTGAGGTGCTGCTGACTCCGTTGGAGGAGACGGCGGGCGAGTTGTGACATACAGCGGGAGCGTAGACAGCCTTGGCGGTTGACATATGCTACCGCTGCTGTGCTGTCCGTCCGAATTAGCACGTGCTTGCCCTGGATCAATGGCCGGAACCTCCGCAGGGCGAGCAGAATTGCCAGTAACTTGATGCAGTTGATGTGCCAACGCAGATGTGGACCCCTCCAGAGGCCGGCGGCTGCGTGCCTGTTGCAAACAGCGCCCCAGCCCATTTTGGAGGCATCTGTCGTGACCACGACGTGCCTGGAGACCAGTTCTAGAGGAACACCTGCTCGTAGAAACGAGAGGTCGGTCCAAGGGCTGGAAAGACGGTGACAGACCGACGTAATGGCCACGCGGTGAGTCCCGTGGCGCCATGCCCGTCTCGGGACTCGAGTCTGGAGCCAGTGCTGAAGCAGCCTCATATGCATCAACCCGAGCGGGGTGGTGCTCGTTCGTAAGGCGCGCCGTCAGGGAGACCGAGTCCAACTCCAAACCGAGAAAAGAGATGCTCTGAACTGGGAGGAGCTTGCTCTTTTCCCAGTTGACCTGAAGCCCTACTCGGCTGAGGTGTGAGAGCACCAGGTCCCTGTGTGCGCATAACACGTCTCGAGAGTGAGCTAAGATTAGCCAGTCGTCGAGATAGTTGAGAATGCGAATGCCCACCTCCCTTAACGGGGCAAGGGCAGCCTCTGTGATCTTCGTAAAGATGCGAGGAGACAGGGACAGGCCGAAAGGGAGGACTTTGTACTGATATGCCTGACCCTCGAACGCGAACCGCAGGAAGGGTCTGTGTCGAGGAAGGATCGAGACGTGAAAGTACGCATCCTTCGGGTCTACCGCCGCGAACCAATCTTGATGACGGACGCTCGCTAGAATGCGAATTTGCGTCAGCATCTTGAACGGGAGTCTGTGTAAAACCCGGTTCAGTACTCGCAAGTCCAAGATTGGCCGCAACCCACTGCCTTTTTTCGGTACGATGAAGTAGAGGCTGAAAAACCCTTTCTTCATCTCGGCTGGAGGGACAGGTTCTATCGCATCCTTCCGTAGGAGGGTAGCGATCTCCGCGCAAGGTAGCAGCGTTTTCGTCTTTCACCAAGGTGAAGTGGACACTGCTGAACCTGGGCGGATGCCCGGCAAAGTGAATCGCACAGCCGAGTCGGACGGTCCGGACCAGCCCTCTTGACAGATTGGAAGGCGCAAGCCATGCGTCCAGGTTCCGCGCATGGGGGACCAAAGGGACAACGTCATCGGATGTACCGGCAGGTGGGGCCTCGCGGCGGGGCAGAGCTCGAGGTGCCACACCACGTCGTGGCTGTGCTGAGTCTAAGGACATCGAAGCACTTACCTGGCTCCTTGTGACCACCCCCGGAACAGCCTGGGACGGGGGAGGAAGAGGCCTGTCCTCATGACCCGTGGAGACTGTCACATCGGGGGCAGATTTGTGCCACAGCTGGGCGCTCAGGGGCGGGAGACCGCCGCTGGAGCACCAACCTGCCAAATGGAGTGGTGGACGGCGGTCGTGATGACAGCCGTACACACCGGATACGTGACCCAGGGAACAAGGAAACCACTCTTGCTGAGCTCTTGAGTACTGCAGCCACTTGGGCATGCAGCGCAATTAAACACAAAGGTAACAAAAAGATGAAGATCTGCTTACCAGCTCCAGAGCAGTGGGTTTTGTTGTCCCTGGGTCACCCGTCTCAAGGGCGCTTTGAAGCCTTTCACGGGTTCTAGGCGGCCGTGAGACGGGTGGCATCTGCTTCATGCGGTGGGCTCTACGCCGGGGCCGGGCCGAAGGGGCGGGCTGCGGCAGAGCCGGTGCAGTCACCACAGGGGGACGCCCTTGGCGATGAGTAGATGGGGTGCGGGATCTTGAGCTGCGGCGGGGCAGGATATACCGGCTAGCATCCATCTACTGCTCTACCATCGAGAACTGCTGGGCAAAGTCCTCGATGGTGTTGCCGAATAGGCCTGCCTGGGAAATGGGGGCAGCAAGGAATCGTGTCTTGTCGGCCTCACCCATCTTGACCAGGTTGAGCCAAAGGTGGCACTCCTGGACCACTAGTGTGGCCATCGTCCGCCCGGCTCCGAAAAGAAAATCTGAATGAGTGGTTGCATACCAGTTTAAATTTGTTCTTAATTTTATATAATTCTATTTCTATAAATAATCTGCTAAATGTGTGTGTTTTTTTTCCTTTATGAATAAAGTTCACAAATACTTTACAACAACTTACACAGAGTCATCTCATTTGAGTAACCTTTAATGTCAATTTTATGTGAAAACATTATACATCAGTCTGCCATTGAGCTCCTCCATAAAGTGATTGAAATTAATGGTCACACTAAAAAAGAGCCACTGCAAACAGTGAATACTTTTTGTTACTGCCTTGTCAGATTTGGTGACCCTGCTGTATGTCTGTAGTTGTTCACATCAGACCAAAATGCTTTTAAAATACAGAAGAGAGAAGATTAGACAACACCAGAGTGAATTTGAAGAACATTAAAGACAGTGTGTGTTACATAAAGGGGATAACATATTTTGGTAACATCTAATGTTGCCTTGTCAGATTTGATGACCCTGCTGTATCTCTGTAGGTGTTTACATCAGACCAAATTGCTTTTTAGGGAATAAAACAGAAGAGTTTAGACATTACCAGAATGAAATTTGAGGACATTAAAGACAGTTTGTGGGAAATAAAGGGGGGGTAACAAATTTTGGTAATCTCTAATGTTGCCTTGTCAGATTTGGTGACCCTGCCATATCTCTGTAGATATTTACATCAGACCAAAATGCTTTTAAAAGTACAGAAGATAGTAGTTTAGACATTACCAGAATGAATTTGGAGAACATTAAAGACTTTGACATTAAAATGCTTTTTAGAGATAAATCAGTGGAGTTTAGACATCAATTTTGTGAAAATAATAATAAAAACAAAGTATAATCATAAATAATAGTAATAATAATACTGATAATAATTATTATTATACTTATATACTTATGTAAATATACTTTATACTTAGCATTCACAATGGCAAAACACAATCAGAAAAAATACAATCATGAGAATAGAGCATGGACAGCTTGTCTAATAAGGATATTTCTTTAGGTAAATGAACCCGTTTTTACAGCATTGCTTACTCAATGCGGCTGTTTCCTGCAGCATTTTCAACAGACTCTCTAGGCGTGCTCACAATAATGTACACGTGCGCCAAGCGCATTCTTGCACCAACATTTGATGAACAGTGACCTCTAGTCACAGATTTCTCTAGGTCACCAATTTCACCGGAATGTGTGAAATGTGTCAAACATATACAGTGTCGGAGCATAAAAGAAATAGAATAGATTGACAAACAAGCAAAGGTGCCGACCTTTGCAGGCCAATTTAAGCCCTGACTGAGTGTATGGCTCCAGATGGCAATAACTGTATTTACATTTATTATTATTATTATTATTATTATTATTAATAATTTTATTATTATTATTATTATTATTATTATTATAAGGGGGAGCCTTACCCTGCAGTTTGTTAACCCTCCGCCTACAATTGTGTGGTTCAATCCCTGAAAATAACAGTTTAAACCAGCCTAATTTGGTATGCTAGTCTTAGCTGATCTAGATGCTCTCCCAGCCTGGCAAAGCTGGTCTTCAGCTGGTCTCCCACCATGGAAAGCTAACAATTGCTAAACCGCCTCTAAAACCAGTAATCCATATCAGCCTGACCAGAATGGAAGGCTAACTTTTTTTTTTTTTTTTGATTTTTGTTTTTTTGATTTAAGGTTTTAGATTTTAGAAGGTTTAAGAAAAAGAAATCACAGAAACTATCTCAAAGAGTGGTTGTTATGTGGTTCTCAGGTTAAGCCCAGAAATCTTCCTCAAGCGACCAGTAGTGGATGGAAATATGTGGAGATTAGACCATGTCCTCAAGCGGAAAGCAGTTGAGTATGAACGCCTGCTCAAATCTGGACTTCAGCCAGTTTAATTGTACTTCTCACACACAGTTCACACAGTTCTCTTCAGCACAAATGGCATCTCATGTTTTCTGAAACCAAAATTTAACAAACTTTGGTCTTTTGTCAACTCAGCAACAAGGAGTGAAGATCTTTGTCCTTCTCTATAAAGAAGTTGAGGTGGTGATGGGCCTCAACAGTGAGTACACCAAGAGACACTGATGGGAGTCAAACAGTATGTCAAACATTGTCAAAAGCAGAATATTGCCTAGAAATGACAGTTTTACAGAGGGGACCTGTCCCTCCAAATCAACCTCCCACTCAGCCACCACAGGTGCCAGACTCTTGTGTCTACCCATGTCTCTCCAAGAAGGTTTGATCAAAACACATCACAGATATCACAAGAGAACCCAGCATGCCCATGACCTCCTGTCACAGGAATAGCATGTTACTTCGATCATGTTTGGACTTTTCCAAAATTCTCTCTGGTAGCATGAGGGGGATCACTCTGTTTGGAACCCTACATATTTTGTCTGGAGATGGTTAGGTTCTTCCTTGCCCATCGTCTCCATAAGAGCCCAAGGCTGCTAGTCTGCTTCCTCCTCTGGTGCCACAGAGCTTCTATGGCAACATAGCGCTGCGATTTTCATCACCGCAACACCCCGGGCTGGTGCATGATTGACGTGCCGTCACATTATCTTATTGGATCGCTGGTTGAGTCTGCGCAGAGGAGTGACACTGGGAAGTGCCTTGGGATCCACACCCCAAGGACGTGTGCAGCAAAGCAGCTGGGTGGAGGTATTTCTGGTCCCTGCTGGTGTAGAAACACCTGCCAGGGGCAGTGTCCTCATGAGGCTCTGCCCAAGCTGGTGGCAATGCAGCTGTACGGTAGCTGTTCCTCACAAAGGTTGACACCATCTACTGCATATTGTGGTGTTATTTTTGGCCAGGGGCCAGTGCAATTTCCTTTTCAGTTCATTTTCCGTTGAAAACTTTGTTTTCCATTTTCTAACGTCATTGTTCAAAAGTTTCTGTTTTGGAGGAAAACGCTATTCCAGTGTAGATGAGAGGCGTGAACACAGCAAAATTGAAAATAGATTACACCTTGTCTACACCAGACATGAGTGTCACGTTGCATCAAAAGCTTATATATCAAACTGGAATCGTCCATTGCCAACAGTAAACAAATGTCCCGTTCTATTGCTGACACACTGCAGAGCTACTCCAGCCAATTTACTATCCGTTTTTATTTATTTATTTATTTTTATGTGAAACAGTTTGCAGCATGTAATGGTAAACATTTTAAACACTAGTATGGTATATTGTATATGAACTACATTGCATGTTTGCACAATTCAGTGAATAGTGTCCAGTTAGCGCCTCAAAAATAAATGACTAATTTCAGGCATGAAACTCTACAAGGTGCAAGCTGATAGGTTCTTTGAAGCTGTTAACTGTTACCCAATCAGCTCGCTCACATGTGACGTGTTAAGCCAATTGACTCACATGGTATAAGCTCATAGGTCCTTAGACTTGTAATCTATTAGCCAATCAACTTGAGTTCTCTCTCATTGTCTAACAATTAGATTGCTCAGTTTTGCAGGTAAGCCGGTTTCACTGTAGCATGCTGCGAGAGTTTTTTTTCTCTGAAACTCTCCACCTCCCCAGCTCCACAGTCTAGATCTGCTACATGGGATTGTACAGTATATACTGTAGTCTAATTGTGCAGCAACAGCATGTCCCATATGCTCGATGCAGCATGTCTTGTGTATGTCTACAGTAATTGTGCAGCAGCATGTCCACATGCTAACACAGTGTCTGTGTATATGCTAGCAGTAGCAAGTTTTTGTACTTGCTCTGCAGCAGCAGCAGCATAGCAGATCTTGTCTGCCAAGACCAAAATCTTTCAGAGAGTTGTCATGTCTGAAATAGAGTTATGTCTCCTTGTTTATCAAATTTTGTGTAATGTGCTGAGATGTTAAAAATCACACTTTCACAGTGTGCTCTAGTTGTATTCTGCACACTTTAGCCAATGTATAGTAGTATGTCATCCAGGTGTTCCATGTGTACAGAAAACATGCATACTGTGTGTATACTTGATGCTGCATTCTATACTATATGCAGAAATATTACAAGTAAAATGTAAAACTTGTATTGTCAGATAACCTAAAAAATGTGCTTTATATGGTAACATCTAAATTAACTAGTTTTACTCAAGTCAAAAATATTGATGAATATTGATGATAATAAATAAATAAATAAATGAAAATTCTCTTATTGTTTACTCACCCTCATGATATCCCAAGTGTGTATGACTTTCTTTCTTCACCAGAACACATTTGAAGAAAAATAGAAACATATCTTAGCTCAGTAGGTCCTTAAAATGCAAGTGAATGAAGATTTCTCTTTTGAAGCTTCAAAAATGACAGTCAGCATATACATCATCGATATGACTCCAGCAGATAAATTAATGTTTTCCAAAGCAACACGATCACTTTTGATGTGAAAAAAGATCAATATTTAAGTACTTTTAACATGAGGGTAAGATTCATGAGACGGTGGTGTCCAAGCAGTCTCTCGTGTGAGGTATTCCATTGTCATGATACAGACGTAATCTCATGTTTTCCACTCGGTTGAGACATCCAGGATGAGCACACAAATGCACCATTGTGAGTAAAAAAACAGATAAATACAGCACTAAACCAAAACCAACCAAGCCACTGTACAGTGTTCCTCCTCCTCACTTATAAGCAGCGCTGCTCTTCCAGCTGTGACGCACTTGCCTCAGTTCTCATTAATTTAACATCTGGTGTTCTATGGATGACCTTTATGCTGACTGTCTGTGATTTTTGGAGTTTCAAAAGAGAAATCTCCATTCACTTGCATTTTAAGGACCTACAGAGCTAAGATATTTTTCTATTTTTCTTTAAATGTGTTCTGATGAAGAAAGAAAGTCATACACACTTGGGATATCATGAGGGCAGGGTTGTGAGGGTTACTTTGAAATGTATTCCACTACAGATTACAGAATACATGCTGTAAAATGTAATTTGTAATGTATTTCGTTAGATTACTCAAGGTCTGTAACATATTCTAAATACTTTGGATTACTTCTTCAGCACTGGTAGATTTTTTCACTTGTTTTGACTAAAAAAAACTCTGCCAGTACAGTAAGACAAAACACATGTTAAAAATACATTCTCTGAAAAACCTAAATATCTTATGCAGTGTTGTTTCTAAAACAAGATCAATCAAATTGATCTTGTTTTAAAGATTTTTAGTTATTTTTACAGGAAAACAATACAAAAAATATTATGAAGAATACGATTTTTGCCCTAATATCAAGGGTCTTACTAGAAAAAAAGAAATTATGATCTAACGTGAATTTTCTTGATAAAAAAATATGACTGTGCCTGATAATGTGCTTGTAAAATGGCTAGAAGTAGCATTTTAGCTTAGCATAAAGCTGACAATTTAGACAAGGTTTATTTCTATTTCTTGTGCTCCAAACTTGCTTCAAACTAACTTCTCTGTCTGCTCGTATGAATGTAACACATCATAAGAAAGTGTTTCACTGCTGTTTAAATGCACTTCAGATCGCATCATTTATATGTATAAATATTTCTAAATATTAAATGAAAGGACTAAATATTAAATGAAAAAAATGACAATAAAATACAAAGTAATCTCTTCAGTAATCAAAATACTTTTTGAATGTAACTGTATTCTAAATACCAGTGATTTAAATTGTAACTGTAGTGGAATACAGTTACTTATATTTTGTATTTTAAATACATATTCCCGTTACATGTATTTTGTTACTCCCTAACCCTGCATGAGGGTGAGTAAATAATGAGATCATTTTCATTTTTGAATGAACTATCCCTTTAATCAACATATCTAAATTAATTTACACAAGCAAAAGTTTAGATCAACTAGAAATAGATTCTTAAGATAACATTCACGTGTTGACACTTTTTACAGTGTACATTAGAGGGTTTGTGGTTCCGAACAAGTCTTCATTATTCATTAATTAAAACTGAGCAGAAGGAACCTAATGAGCTGCCCATCTCTATTGCCTGACAGGTTATCCAACACCCTGATCACATGCCCACCACAGCATTGCTCTGGGCTCACCATGAGAAGTCAGTGGTAATTGACCAGTCGCTGGCATTCCTGGGAGTGATTGATCTGGCCTATGGAAGATGGGATGACTCTCAGCATAGGCTGACTGATGTGGGTAGTGTGAGAAGAAGCCCTCAGCACAGTCCTACTCTGTCCCCCAGTCTCACTCATGTAAGACCACCAATGTCACTATTGTTAGTGATGCCTGCTAAGTTAAATATCACTATTAACACAGAACACCCTATAGTAGCCAGATTCGCTGGCAAGCACCACTTACATATTCTTCAGAAAATATAAAAATCTAATTATATCATAGCTATTATAAATAATGCATTTAGCCCCTCACCTTCAGTAAAGGCAAAGAAAGGTATGGCTTATGTGTCCATACAGAAATTAAGAGTATTGTTTTGTATAGTGTTTTTATAAAGCAATCAAGCTAAGTTAAAATGTTCCTTACAAATGTGTGAAATGGTGTTTCTCAAGATAATCATTAAACGTCATGGTTACTGGTGTAACCTCCGTTCCCTGATGGAGGGAACGAGACGTTGGTGTCGATGTAGTGACACTAGGGGTCACTCTTGGGAGCCCGAGACACCTCTGGTCTTTGATAAAAGGCCAATGAAAATTGGCAAGTGGTATTTACATGCCACTCCCCCGGGCATACGGGTATAAAAGGAGCTGGTATGCAACCACTCATTCAGGTTTTATGCTGAGGAGCCGATATAAGGTCCGGCCATTTCAGCGGGTTGTTCAGCGTTGTGGCAGGAGGGACACAACGTCTCGTTCCCTCCATCAGGGAACGGAGGTTACACCAGTAACCATGACGTTCCCTATCTGTCACTCACTCGACGTTAGTGTCGATGTAGTGACACTAGGGGTCCCTATTCAAAACGCCACAAGGCTGAACTGTGTTACGTGAACTGGCGGTGTGTGGTGGGCAGACTTGCTGTGTGCCTCATAGCCAGCACACCAGGTTGACACATAACCTCCCCCGACACAGTTGTGAGTGTTGAACGGCCGTTTTTGGGGACAAGTCGACTACCCAAAGATAGAGACAGGCTTAACCCAGTCGTGGCCTCTTTTCCCCTTCTCTTTTTCCACTCCCTAAAAAAGAAGGGGAATTATCCGACTGGGCCGCCAGGTCTAGTCGGGGGGTGTCCCTCCCTAGGGGAAGACAACGTGGAGACCACACCTCGCCCAAAGAGAGGGGGGGATATTTAAGTGGAAGAATATGTCACATGGTCTTTCCAACCATGTGGAGAGCCTTCAAGGTAGCGGAGTTACTACAAACATGGAGACTGGGGCAGAGGGCTCTGCCCAAGGAAGATGCAGTTTACCAGCAGGGAAACAAACTAGCAGAGGATATAGATTGCATGGGGTTAGCCTTACAGGGAACCACCTACCCCTGAACTGGGCTCTTAGTTAGCACGTGTACTGGGTCGGCAGTGAGTCTCTCCGAAAACTCGATTGCCACAGGGCTCGGAGGAAGTCAACCAGAGAACAAAGTTTGTGAACACTACTGGGAATTAATGGCGCACGTCTTCAGCTCAAAAGGAGGTGGAAGGTGCTATGTGCAAGCGATACACCCGGCCAGCTATCCCGGGCTTATCCGCTTGTGTTGCTTGCCACTACCTGGGATGAAACCGGTTCCACCCGGAGGTTGTAGAACCTTGCAAAGGTGTTGGGTGTTGCCCAGCCCACTGCTCTGCAAATGTCTGTTAGAGAGGCACCTCTGGCCAGGGCCCAAGAAGCTGCTACACCCCTTGGTAGAATGGGCTCGTAGCCCTACCGTGGGTGGCATGTTTTGGGCGAGATATGCCATAGTTATGGTGTCAACGAGCCAATGGGCAACTCTCTGCTTGGAGACAGTGCTTCCTTTCCGCTGTGCACCAAAGCAGACAAAGAGCTGCTCAGAGACTCTAAAGCTCTGCGTGCGATCCAAATAGATGCGCAAAGCACGCACCGGACACAGCAACGACAGGGCTAGGTCTGCCTCCTCCTGGGGCAGCGCTTGCAGGTTCACCACCTGATCCCAAAAAGGGGTGGTGGGAACCTTGGGCACATAGCCCGGTCGGGGTCTCAGGATCACGTGAGAGTAACCCAGACGGAACTCCAGGCACATTTTGCTGACAGAGAACACTTGCAGGTCACCTACCCTCTTGATGGAAGTGAGCGCAGTCAGGAGGGCAGTCTTCAAGGAGAGTGCCTTAAGCTCGGCTGACTGTAAAGGCTCAAAAGGGGCTCTCTGTAGACCCTGAAGAACTACGGAGAGATCCCATGAGGGAACGAGGCACGGTCTGGAGGGATTCAGCCTCCTGGCACCTCTTAGGAACCTGATGATCAGGTCGTGCTTCCCTAAGGACTTACCGTCAACTGCGTCGTGGTGAGCTGCTATGGCGGCAACGTACACCTTCAAGGTGGAGGGGGACAGCCTCCCTTCCAGCCTCTCCTTCAGGAAGTAAAGCACTGATCTGACTGCGCATCTCTGGGTGTCTTCGCGTTGGGAAGAACACCACTTAGCAAATAGACGCCACTTAAAGACATACAGGCGCCTAGTAGAGGGGGCCCTAGCCTGAGTGATCGTGTCTACGACCGCGGGTGGTAGACCGCTTAGGTCTTCCGCGTCCCGTCCAGGGACCAGACATGGAGATTCCAGAGGTCTGGTCGCGGGTGCCAGAGGGTGCCCCATCCCTGAGAAAGAAGGTCCTTCCTCAGGGGAATTCCCCAGGGGTGAGCTGTCACGAGGAGCGTGAGGTCCGAGAACCACATCTGGGTGGGCCAGTAGGGTGCTACCAGGATGACCTGCTCCTTGTCCTCCCTGACCTTGCACAGGGTCTGTGTAAGCAGGCTCACTGGGGGGAATGCATATTTGCGTAGGCCAGGGGGCCAGCTGTGTGCCAGCACGTCTATGCCGAGGGGAGCCTCGGTGAGGGCGTACCAGAGTGGGCAGTGGGAGGATTCTTGGGAGGCAAACAGGTCCACCTGTGCCAGTCCGAATCAACTCCAGATCAGCTGGACCACATGAGGGTGGAGTCTCCACTCTCCCTTGAGGGAAACCTGCCGTGACAGCGCGTCCGCTGTGGTGTTGAGGTTGCCCGGGATGTGAGTGGCTCGCAGCGACTTGAAGTACTGCAGACTCTGGAGGAGGAGACGGCGGGCGAGTTGTGACATACAGTGAGAGCGCAGACCGCCTTGGCGGTATATGCTACTAACACGTGCTTGCCCTGGATCAACGGCCGAAACCTCCGCGAGCAGAATTGCCAGTAACTCGAGGTAGTTGATGTGCCAATGCAGTCACGGACCCGTGCAGAGGCCGGTGGCCATGTGCCCATTGCAAACAGTGCCCCAGCCCGTCTTGGAGGCGTCTGTCGTGACCACGACGTGCCTGGAGACCAGTTCTAGAGGAGCACCTGCTCGTAGAAACGAGAGGTCGGTCCAAGGGCTGAAAAGACGGTGACAGACCGACGTAATGGCCATGCGGTGTGTCCCATGGCGCCATGCCCATCTCGGGACTCGAGTCTGGAGCCAATGCTGAAGTGGCCTCATATGCATCAACCTGAGCGGGGTGGCCACCGCTGAGGATGCCATATGCCCCAGGAGCCTCTGAAAAAGTTTCAGTGGAACCGCTGTTCCCTGCTTGAACACCTTCAAACAGGCCAGCACCGACTGGGCGCGCTCATTCGTAAGGCGCGCCGTCAAGGAGACTGAGTAGAACTCCAAACCAAGAAAAGAGATGCTCTGAACCGGGAGGAGCTTGCTCTTTTCCCAGTTGACCCGAAGCCCTGGTCGGCTGAGGTGTGGGAGCACCAGGTCCCTGTGTGCGCATCACACGTCTCGAGAGTGAGCTAGAATTAGCCAGTCATCGAGATAGTTGAGAATGCGAATGCCCATCTCCCTTAACGGGGCAATGGCAGCCTTTGCGATCTTCGTAAAGACGCGAGGAGACAGGGACAGGCCGAAAGGGAGGACTTTGTACTGATACGCCTGACCCTCAAACGCGAACCGCAGGAAGGGTCTGTGTAGAGGAAGGATAGAGACGTGAAAGTATGCGTCCTTCAGGTCTACCGCCGCGAACCAATCTTGATGCCGGACGTTCACCAGAATTCGTCTTTGCGTCAGCATCTTGAACGGGAGTCTGTGTAAAGCCCGGTTCAGTACTCGCAGGTCCAAGATTGGCTGCAATCCACCGCCTTTTTTCGGTACGATGAAGTAGGGGCTGTAAAACCCTTCCTTCATCTCGGCTGGAGGGACAGGTTCTATCGCGTCCTTCTGTAGGAGGTTAGCGATCTCCACGCGCAGAGTGGCAGCGTTTTCGCCCTTGACCAAGGTGAAATGAATACCGCTGATCCTGGGCAGGCGCCTGGCGAACTGAATCGCATAGCCGAGTCGGACGGTCTGGATCAGCCACCGCGACGGATTGGAAAGCGCAAGCCACGCGTCCAAATTCTGCGCGAGGGGGACCAAGGGGACAACGTCGTCGGACGTACCGGCAGGTGGGGCCTCGCGGCGGGGCGGAGCGCGAGGTGCCACGGCACATCGTGGGCGTGCTGAGTCTAGGGACATCGAAGCACTTACCTGGCTCCTTGTGACCACCCCCGGAACAGCCTGGGACTGGGGAGGAAGAGGCCTCTCCTCGTTACCCGTGGAGGCTGCCACATCGGGGGCGGCTGTGTGCCACAGCTGGGCACTCAGAGGCGGAAAGGGCACCGCTTGAGCGCCAATCCTGCAAGAAAAAGCCCATGGACGGTAGTCGTGATGACGACTGTAAACACCGGGTATGTGACCCAGGGAGGAAGGAAGCCGCTATTTTGCTGAGAGCGCTGAGGGCATCTCAAGGGCGCTTCGAGGACCTCCGTGGGTTTCTTCGGCGCCGGCTGTGAGACAGGTGGCGTCAGCTTCCTGCGGTAGGCTCCACGCCGGGGCCGGGCCGAAGGGGTGGGCTGCGGCGGAGCCGGTGCAGTCACCGCAGGGGGACGCCCTTGGCGACGAGCAGACGGGGTGCGGGATCTTGAGCCACGCCGGGGCAGGATGTGCCGGATTGCCAACGTCTGCTGCTTCACCGTCGAGAACTGCTGGGCAAAGTCATCGACGGTGTCGCCGAATAGGCCCGCCCTCTTGTTGGCCTCACCCATCTCGACCAGGTTGAGCCAAAGGTGGTGCTCCTGGACCTGTAGTGTGGCCATCATCTGCCCGAGAGACAGCGCCATGACCTTCGTCGCCCGGAGGGTGAGGTCGGTCGCCGAGCGCAGTTCCTGCATCAAATCTGGGGTGGAACTACCCTCGTGCAGTTCTTTCAGCGCCTTGGCTTGGTGGACCTGCAGGAGAGCCATGGCATGCAGGGCAGAGGCGGCTTGTCCAGCAGCACTGTAGGCCTTAGCCATCAGGTACGATGTGAGCCTACAGGGCTTGGACAGGAGCTTAGGGCGTCCACGCCAGGTTGCGGCACTCTGCGGGCATAAGTGCACCGCGAGCGCCTTATCCACTGGAGGAATCGCCGTATAGCCCTTGGCTGCTCCGCCATCGAGGGTAGTGAGAGCGGGGGAACTGCGGAGTCGGGGCCGGGAAGTGAAAGGTGCCTCCCATGACTTCGTCAGCTCCTCATGCACTTCCGGGAAGAATGGCACTGGAGCGGGGCACGGCTGCTTTGAGCAGCGCCATGAGCCCATAAACCAATCATCAAGCCGCGAGGGTTCAGGGGAGAGTGGAGGGTTCCACTCTAGCCCGACGCTCACGGCCGCCCGGGAAAGCATGTCCGTCATTTCGGCATCGGCCTGTGACTGGGCAATAGTCCCCGAAGGGGGAAGCCCAGCTAAGGCTTCTGCGTCCGACTGGACAAGCCCGCTCTCCGATGCTGCGCTCGAGAGCTCATCATCTTCGCGAGCTCCGAACAAGAAGCCAGACTCGCCATGCGACGAGTCGGCGAACTCATCTGGAAGCCCGATTGGGGCAGACGAGCATGCTGGGGAATGGGAGGTCCGCGGGGGATACCCGGCGGAGACGATCCCATTGGGGTCCCCAAATCGCCCCCAGTGCTAGCCGCGCTGGCCTCATACCCGTAGGTAGAAGGACCGAGGCGGGGAGCCACTGGGGTGGCTAGCTTTCTTACGGAAGCAAGCCGCGACCACAATGTTGCCATGGTCATGTTCTCGCAGTGAGAACATGAACCATTCACAAACGCTGCTTCCGTGTGGGTCGCGCCCAGACACGAAAGACAGCGATCATGACCATCCGAAGTTGAGAGATAACGACCGCAACCAGGAATAACACACAATCGGAAAGGCATCTTTAGAAAGAAGCGTCTTTAAAAAGATGTTCCGTGTGTGCGCTCTTTTAGAGAAATATACTCTTTTAGAGGGGAAAAATGCTCTTTCAGAAAATATACTCTCTAGTTTTTCTGTCGAAGCACCCAGGGGCGTTCTCTGCAGTGCACCAGTGCAGAGGAGGGAGAAGCCGCTGAAATGCGCCGTCAGATCCAGCAGAGGTGAAAGAACAGTCATGAGAATTCAGCTCAATGAGCATGACCGTTTGGCTCCGAAGAGAAAGTCTGAATGAGTGGTTGCATACCAGCTCCTTTTATGTATGTCCGGGGGAGTGACATGCAAATACCACTTGCCAATTTTCATTGGCCTTTTATCAAAGACCACAGGTGTCTCGGGCTCCCAAGAGTGACCCCTAGTGTCACTACATAGACACCAACATCGAGTGAGTGACAGATAGGGAACTATCATCATTGGTTGTTTTTAATTCATAAACAGCTTCCATTTCTTTATTTATTAGATAGATTCAGGTATGAATAAACAGAATCAAATAAAATGAGAGATTTAAATGTGTAGGGGGTAACAGCTGGGTCCTCAATATGTATATTGAGGAATAAAACTCAGGGTCAGGTTTTGCAATAATCAAATGAGAGAGTTTACTCTGACTGTTCTCTGCAGGTTCAATAAGCATCACTAGTCGTTGAGATACAACAGTTAGAAAGACAGGAAGTCAAAGTGAACTTTTGCAAAACTTCCAAAGCAATTATAGTCATATGCAAATTACATTTAGGGTGTCATCGTATTACAATTTCTAGCATTCTGGTAGGTCAACTACTTCAAAGATTTTAATATATTACAAATATGGACTGCTTCCATCTTCATGCAAAAAATAATTTTTAGCCATAACATGAATCGAGGTCCCATCCTTGATTGAAACAAACTTGTGATCAAATATCAGAGGTTAGCTATCAGTTATGGCTACTCCTTATTTCTTTACGTCAAAGGGGTACCAAGAAGAGCAATTAAAATCCTTGGAAGTTGTTTTTGACTATGGCCAAGTTATGTCTGAGAGGGCACAATAACCGTAAATAATTAAAGACATAAGTTATTTAGACATTCAATGTATTGGTGCTATCTTCTCCGGAATAGAGGCCTTCTCCCAAAGACTTGCTGGAATGTCAGGCCTCATCATCTGTAGAACATTAGGACTGAGCACAGAGAAAACACAGAAAACATACCAAGGCCAAATGAAACATAGTATAATATCATATTAAAGACACTAAAATATCTCTCTCTCTCTCTCTCTCTCTCTCTCTCTCATACAATTAATAATGACTGAATAAAATAGAATTAAATGGTTATAGAATAGTTGATTAATTATGTAATAATTATAACAGGAATAAATAAAAGATACAGTAAATGCATATTCTCCAGAAGCCAGGCTAAATGAGTAATCACTGTTACTGCACTCCTGGCATAAGCCAGACCCTCAGTCACCCCTCAGATCACATACATGTTATTTGTACCTTTTAGGAAAAGAGAACAGAACGTTGATTAATATAATAAGAATAAGTGAGGACGATAAAAGATAAGGTATAACTTGTAAAAATAAAAGGATTTAGAAAATCCACCCCTTCAAGTGAATGTCAGAAATAGATGGTATCACTGGCTGTTAAGTCTGACTCCTTCAGCAAGGCTTAAGTGATAAGGACAGGAATAAACTTTTTGTAAATGTGACCCATGGAGAGCGATAGCCTACAGTGGCCTTGCAATGTTTGTCAACATCAGGCTGTCCTCATTGATATCTGCCATGCTACTGTCAGCTGGGTGTTTCTGATATCTGTCAAAGACCTCACTGGTGGAAATCGACACGCACCTGACAGTTGCCTGCTTAAGCCTCCTACAATCATGTGGACCAATGCGCCAATCAATACAATATACTGAATGTAACATCTACTTTTCAGAGCTAACTTTTGGAACTTCACATACATTAATTTATAGGACCAGTATTGGGTAGATTGGGGCTTGATGTTACACTTAACACACTGAGTATTTCTCAAGCTAGGTTTATTTTTGAAAGTCAGTTTATGTATAGGCACATATCTTAAAAGCTTGGTTACAAAATGCTCCAATAGCGGGCATGATATCACACTAAATGGGGTACGTTGTTTCAGTGGAACTGTTTAATGCCATTAATCAGCCTGTTAAAGTATTTTTAGCTAAATTTAAACAGTAATACAATAATGAAACACAAAACAATTCATGAAACAGGAAAATTGTAAAGTACCACACAAAAATGTCAAAGCATTTTAATGAACAAATTGTATACATTTATACAATTTAAAACATATGTGACAACATGTCCCAATAAAAACATGACAACTTGTCCTGACCTGACCTGACTTTCATGAAAAATACTCTGCAACACAGTTCAACCTTTCATTTAAAACCTGCCTTTTTAAAATCTCGATGCTTGCCTTAATGTACAGTATGCTTGTGTGGTATTATTGTGCTCACTTGTTTACCCAACAGCAGCAGAATCATGATGACAGAAATGTCTGTTTCAAGGGGGTTTTAAACCAGGTGTTCCAAATCAACATACAAAACCACTGCTAGAGAAAATAAATGTTTATGTAAAGAGACAATGTAATAGCCTTTATAACAACTTCTCTGTATGATAACTAGCCCCAGTCTCCCCTATTTATTTGTTTATCATGTCAAGTAATTTGAAGATAATACAGTACTTAACTGACAGCTAACCTAAATTACAATAGTAGGATTTTTGTTTTTTAAGCAAGAGTAACAATAGTGATGATAACAAACTGGTACAGACTGTATTTCAATTGTATGGATACAGGGATTGATTTTGTGGCTGATGATTCATGGCCTCTGTATTCTTATTCTTTTCTTTTTCCAATGAACAAACGTAAAATTGCAATTACGGAGCATCTGGGGCACCCTTGAAGGGCCTGTGCTTGATAATTCCAGTCCTCCTCACTGGCCCTTTTCTTCCCCCCAGAGAGCTGCATTAAACATAAAGGCCCTGCATGGATGAGTGAGTCAACAAATGACTGGGACCACTAAATAGGATTATGATTTCGCCTATATGCCACCTCTCCCGGCCTGCTGCCTACCTGCCTGCCTGCCTGCCATTGTGTCATTAAATATGGGTCTGAGTTTTTAAATAAACATGATTTCAAGTCTTCAGATGAAGGCACTTATTGCATTTACTAAGGGGCTTCTCTTACCATGCTTGAGTGACCGTATCAATCAAAGTGGCGCTTCTCAACTGCAAAATCTTTGCTAATATACATGAAACTGTTACAGCTGTTGGTCTAACCTTTCAAAACGTCTCCTAAGGAGCACAGTGATATTTGCGCTTAATAAAATTATGCCCACCAGGAGAATAGTGCACTGACATTTGCCATTTGTCAAGTCAAGGCCACTATGATCCCCATATGCCATTAACTCACTCACTTCAGAGGGTATTTTAGCCATGTTCACACTTGGCACAGCAGACTGGAGTTACTTACACTAGCGTTTAAGTCATAGCTTCCCTGGGCAGATGCCACACAGGTGGCTATTACCACTGCTGGTGAACTGCAGGCTTTGAATATCAGCCATAGAAAACATGGAAGTTTGTTACTGTGCAACGAAGTGCAGGAAAATGTGTATATGGAAAAAGTTTTGTCTTGGGTATTTTGGCTCTGGATTGTGCACCAGAGGGAATTCAGATTAACATTTCAGTAAGTTTTTAAATAACACTACACAGTGTAAATAGAATCAAGGCAGGCAGACATGGGCTTCATCCCAAATGACAAGCAATCCATACTACACAAAAGGTGCCCAGAGTGTAAAGGCCTAATATATTACAATTTTCCAAGTGTGTTTACATGTATGCAGATATTTTTAAGCTAAATTTGAATGCATATATTTCTGGGCTAATATAAGACACAAACCACGTGTGCTATGGAAGATACTTTTTCAGGAATGCAAGACAGAAGTTTTCACACCTTTAATGCTGTTTTTTGCTGGTTTAAGCTGGTCAAGATAGTATTCAGCTGGTTTTGCTGGTCAGCCAGCTGATCTCCCATGCACTCTGATCAGCTGACAAGTGTCCAAAATCCCTCCAAAACCAGCAAACCAGACCAGCTTGAGTGACCAGCTAAAACCAGCAAACCAACCTAGGTTTTTTTTTTTTTTTTTCTTAGGGGATGTTAACACTTAAATGCAAAAAATATGCTAACAGTAAGCAACACAGGGTCTGTGGTATCAAGAAACAATTTTATGATGTGGAAGTATATCCCAATATAGGCGTACTGTCTTGAGAGGTTAAGGAGAGGCTTCATAAAATACCAAAGCTTATCAAATTACAAAACATATGAAACAAATAGATAAGACAGCATGTTTAACATTGTTCCCCTAACCATAGCTTGCTTAACATATTTTGGAGTAAATTTTGGTCCTGTAGCAGTCAGCTGGCACAGTGGAGGAGGATGAGGAGATGACGTTTCGTGTGGTGGTTGAAGACATTCAGACTGGAGAGGGAGGGAAAGCAGGAGATTCAGGCTCAGTGGAGGATCCAGGGGAGAACTGTTGGAGCTTCACACTGCCCGTTGTGGAGGAACCGGGAGAGACCAACCTGAGCCTCAACCTCCCCACAGGAAGACTGCTAAGAACCCCCTCAGAGGAGAAAAGTCGACACAGTTCTGATGAAACCAAGTCCAGTAAGATAAATTCAACAAAATAAATGTGACATCACACACCATACACTCAATTTATTGGATTACTAAAATAGAGATGTGACGAGGAGGAGGGTGTGGCCGGGCCTTAATGGTGCATGTGTGTCTGTGTTCGTTTATGTTTTATGTTGTTTTAAGTTCATTTATATCATTAAACCTTTATGTTGACTGCTCAGCCGGTTCCCGCTTTATGCTGACTGCTCAGCCGGTTCCCGCTTCCTCGTTGCCCGGACAGGCATAAAATATAACAACATAATACATAACAAACATAGACACACATGCAGCACGGCTGCGTGCGTCTCTCTCCAACTTGCGCCTCCAGCTCACCTTTATCTCAGCTGATTCAGCGCTGGCCGTGCAACATCATGGCCTGGCCATGCCCTCCTCCTCGTCACAAGAGAGAATTAATAATTTTCTGGAAAGTACTATACAAAATGTATCTATAAACAGTATAAACTGGCCCTTATTTGGACAATAAAGCTGCACTTAAAACTGTATGAACATCTTTTCTGTTTAGATTATAAACTATCAAACCAAGTGTCATTTATTTGAAAGAAATACCCACTTTTAAAGCATAACATTTCACAAAAATAATATATAATAAAAAAGAATGTTTAAAGGTTTAAAATTATAAAAGAATAGATATACTGTTGAAAAGAAGACACTTTCTTGTTGTTAAACTTAGTGGAACATGTCTATAGTTACTGTGGTGAACTACACCTACTTTGCTAGGACACCTGTGAAACTGAGGGGAACTGACTTGAAATTTATTTACTTCTGAGAAAAGGCCTAGCATCATTTGTTTGCAGCTGCCACTTGGTTTGATCATTTGTTATCTAATTCAGTGGCATTCTTTAGTTGGTAAATTTGTTTTAAAACAGATATTATTTTCACAGTTTTGTTTGGTGTTACTGGCGGTGCAGAAATTACTCACCTTTAGGAATATTTCACCCAAAAATGAAAATTCTGTCATCATTTACTCACCCACATGCCATCCCAGATGTGTTTTACCTGAATTCTTCTGCAGAACACAAACAAGGATATTTAAAAGTATATCTTAGGTCTGTAGGTTCATGCAATGCAATATCTGTTTTAGAAACCAGTTCTCTCAGAAGTTACATAGGCAGTACTAAACTCTGTGGAGAGACTCGATTTTGGCATGGCAAAGACTACTGCAACTTCATCCTTAAAGACTGTGTCAAGCTCAACAAGCCTTTTGATGGTATGCCACAATTTACATCTACTGTACATCAAATTTAATGTTTAATATAAATTATCTGTAATATCAGAACATGCAACCACAGCCTAAATGTCTTCAATTTATAAGTAAACCTGAGCTGATTTATTTTGCTTTTCAAAAACAATATGCATGACATTTAAGGATGCATATACTGTACATATTTCTGTTTGTACTGTGTTTGCAACAGTGCAGCTTTAGGCCTTAAGGCAAAAAACAAACAAGCAAGACAAAAAAATTACAACTACACAACTTTGATATCGGGAATGAGGGAAAGAAGATGTGGAAGTTGTTTTCAAACACCCCATTCTGCAGTCAGTATGGGGTTATTTTCCCAGCTCTATTCTCTCTCAAGAGGGAGATAACGTTTTTGCATCTCTGCTCTGTGAATCTGAAGTCCTGGTTTTCTACATAGTACCAACAGGGTAAGACACAGCAGGAGAATAGAGTCTGATAGATATATGCATTGAAATATTATAAAACGGTTGTGCATTGTCAAAGCCAGTGATAGAGACAGGCCACCCTGTGATGGCTTCAAAGTGCCTGTCTGTCATCCCTGTATAATGGCTTGAATTATGTTATTATTAATTATGGCGATTGTTTGTAGTTTATTTTTCTCTGGTTCAGATTTCATTGACAGGTATAAGACACCACAAATGCCCTGGCATGATATTGGCGTTTTGGTTCATGGGAAGGTTGCAAGAGAAATGGCAAGGCATTTCATCCAGAGGTGGAACTTTACAAAGGTAGGCAAAATTAGATAAAGTCTAAACATCTCAATTGTTTCTCCTAGAGAGCAATGAGACTAAATGGAGAGCAAACAGAGACTTTGCTTAAGTCTCCTGCTTCTCAGCTTTTTCTCTGTAAAAATCCTTTTTAGAAGAGACTTCAACAATGTTACAAAATGTGATCAAATGTGTCTAGATACAGTACCAATGTCTGAAATCAAAAGATTTTAACATAAACTCAGACAGTTCTAAACATTTTTGAATTCCAAGACTAAATTGTCTGGACCCTGGGCTATGTTATCCACAGAAATTGAATGGCTCTATCCTATTGCTGTACGTCAACAATTAGTTTCTCTTTTTATTATTCCTAAACAATATTATATGAAACATTTGAGATTATACTTAATTGAAACATAACTGAGAACTCCACAAATCTACTTAGGAATGAAAGCACAAACTCTGAGCAATAAAATGTCACTTTGAAACTAGTATAATGGAGTGTTACAAATAAAGCACGATTTTCATGTCACATATTACTGTGTATTATTTATTATATGGCTATAAACCATATGTTCTTGAATGTCCAGAGAAAAATCAACATTTTTAAATGTTAGAATGTGCACATATACCACCTCCATTCAAAAGCCTAATTCTACAAACAAAAGATCAGAGAGCATGCATGAACCTGAGGTTTCCAGCCTCTCTCAAGTCTTTTTTTTTTTTTTTTTTTTTTTTTTTAAACAGCATCTTTATTAGCTTGAGCTTAGCACCCCCTGCAGTTGCTCATTGTGTCCTGTTCTGAATGGCGTCGGCATTCAATGGCTATCCGCTCTCTCAGCCCACTTTTAGAGCAATTAGAGGCCTTTTTACTTTGATTGTTCGGTAATTGAATTCGTTTGAGGCCTGTATGATTTCCTTCAGATTATGCCAGTCATATTTCAGGCTTGGCTACCGATCAGACACTCTGCTGGTGAATAATTAAAGGAGAGGAAGACAGGTGTGTGTGGGGGGCTGAGGAGGACAAACAAAAGGCAGTTGAATGCCACTGATGAGGTGTTTAGTGAAATGAAAATGTACGGCTCAAAGACAGACTAGTCACATTTATATGCTTTGCTTTTGATTAGGGAACGATGTTCACAAGAAAGAAAGAAGTGAGAACAATTCTGTCAGTGATTTGTGTAGGAGACAATATGAAATATATTAGAGGACTTTTCATTGTTTGAGAAACTTGTATCTCATACAGCCGCATTTCTGGTATTCAAGTTTATTTGATTTTTATAAAGACTTTCCATGTACAAACCAAAAGGAAAAGAGAAAACTTGGATGATAAAATAACTCCTGAAAATATTATACATATACAATATTATGTGTTATATTAAATATGTGTAACTGACCTTAATTTTAATATCATTTTAATATTAAGGTACTCTCTCTCTCTCTCTCTCTCTCTCTCTCTCTCTCTCTCTCTCACACACACACTCATATATATATATATATATATATATATATATATATATATATATATATATATATATATATATATTCATATCATTATACTATTTTTTTATATAAAAATATTTATACTTAAAACAACTTACTGTGTACTTAAATCTACAACAGATTGTTTAGGTGTTTTGCTGCAAAACACATTAATATACTTTTGATAATTCATTAAATATATTGCACGTTTTATCCCAAGAATAAAATATTAATGTTAATAATGTTTTATATTTTACATTTAAAAATTAATAAAATATTATTTCTAACAAAATAATTGTAATATTATTTTAATAAAATACTGTTAAAATAATATTTTAATACAATTATTTAATGAAAAATTATTATAATAATTAATAATAATTACTTAAAAATAACACAATTTAATATTTGTGATGATCTTTTTTCCTAATAATAATAATAATAATAATAATAATAATCCATTTGTAATACCTGTGGTAAAGTTATAATTATTATTAGCTCCCATATAGGCTTATACCAAACATAACTAGAACTGGTATCTATTCCCCACTCTCCTACCACATGATCAGTTTTAAGCTAAACACATGAAATAGTAAATACATTTTTTTTTTTTTTTTTTTTTGGTGATTCACTATCAAGGTCACTAGAGTTATGAGTATCACTTGGGCAGCTGCCAACAGCCCATGCGCAGAGTTAATGTTAGTTCTTCCTCATCAGGGCTCAATGGATTTTAATCAACACATTATGCCAGTTGTTAATTGCCTGAGAACCATCTGTTTATAACCACACAGCCCAGATGCCCACTGTGTAAACTAACCCGGCATACAGATCGCTAATTTGCACTCCGAGCACTTCCTTCAAATTGGGTGAAAACGTCAAGCAAAATAAAACTTCAGAAGAAATGACAGCTTAACAGAACTTATATATATATATATATATATATATATATAAAAAATTTGTAAAAAATTTATATATATATATATATATATTATATATATATATATATATATATATATATATATATATATATATAATTTTTTTTAAAAAAAAGGTCAAGGCCAGGTTTTGCTTTGTATTAAGACAAATGTTTTGTACAGAACAAATTAGATGAAATTAAAGGGATAGTTCACCCAAAAATGAAAATTCGGTCATCATTTACTCACCCGTACGTTGTTCCATACCTGTATGGCATTCTTACTTCTGCAGAACACAAAAGGAGATGTTAGGAAGAATTCTGAAGTTCCATACAAAGAAAATGAATGGTGACTGAGGCTAACTTTGTGCCCAACATTTCTGTGGCAGCGGGGGCGTGGTCGAGCATCTGTCTGGAGAGAGAGGCTGTGTCTGGTTTCGAAGGCTGCGTGCTAGGTAGGACGCGTCTTTTGAAGGCTGCCCAGTATACCGAGTCTCCTCTAAACAAGCCTCGTTTAAACGAGACGGCCTTCGTAGGACAAACGGAAACGTAACGTAACATGGTTGCTATGATAGCACGCCACATTTTAACAATGAGAAGGGAACAAAGTCCCTCTGGAAAGGAAAGTATTAGGTACATTTTAGGAGAGTTATAATGATGTAAAGAGAAAAGAAAATAGATTTTACAGGTGTACTTTTAGTCTAATACTTTATTTTAATTATATATTCATATAATTATACATATTATATACTCTGCACCCATCTACTGAGGTACTTCAACTTGGAAATTAACATTCCTTGCGTTTGAACATCATATTTACGGGAATTTACGGAAAATTAGCATAATTTTTTTTTTTTTTTTTTTGACATTTCCGTTGAAGCAAAGAATTGTGGGTTGTGAGTGCCCACAAAAGATACACCTCATGCATCCTCCGAATTCCCGTGAAAGAAGGTCGCATTCAAATGCTGCATTTGAAGTGTCCTACTCGCTTTTCTGAAACGAGACATCCTCGATGACGTATGCGGCTGACAAATGCGACCTCTGGAGGACGCAGCCTTCCAAACGAGACACAGCCAGAGAAAGTGGTAAGGGCGATTACAGCTGAGCTAGATTATGTCTAACACCTGTCTCTAATTCCAGTGAGCATGGGTTGAGCGGCATATAAGCGGCCACGCCACCAGCGGAGGGCAGAGAGTGTCAGGGAACAAGAGTCCTGCTGTGAAGCTGAGGTATAGATGTGAAACTGAAGTATAAATGTGAAGTTGATTTACTGTGAAGCTGTAAGCCCAGAAAGTTGCAAATTAAAAGCCTTACCTGTGTGCGGAGAAAACCGGTTCCCTGTGTCCTCCTTCCCTCCTGCTGTGAAGTCCTTTACACTGGTGCCTTAACCCAGGACAAATCAAGTTGGAGGAAGTATGCCCCATGGAGTCCTCCCATTGGCAGAGAGAGAACTACAGGCTGCTGCCCTGTCTGTGTTTGTCTTTTTGTTTAAGTTAACCATTAAATATTATTTAATGTTTTGAAACACTTGACTGAAATGTTTCCCATGATCTTAAAAATCTTTTGATCTGAAGGAGTATGCTTAAATGTTTGAAATTAGTTTTATAGACAAAAATATAATTGTGCCACCATATGAATTTATTTCATTGTAAATCTAAAATGTAATTTTTTTTTTTTGTTTGTTTTTTTTTTTAAATTGATGACTTGGTCCAAATAATAAAGAAAAGCAGCCAATAAGTACCCAGCATATAAAAATTATAATAAAGAATGAGTGTTTCAAAACTTTTGACAGGTAGTGTGTATATATATACACACACACACATACATAAACACATACATAGTGCAAATCTAATACAAATCTGTTATATACAGTGCAAGGGAATATAATGGCGGAAGAGGTTAGTTGTGTTGGAAAAATATAAAAAGACTAGACTCTGTATTGCACATAATTATTGCTCATTGGGGCAGTTTTAACTGTTCATGAGATGGATAGCCTGAGGGAAAAAACTGTTCCTGTGCCTGACGGTTCTGGTTCTCAGAGCTCTGAAGCGTCGGCCAGAAGGCAACAGTTCAAAAAAGTAGTGGGCAGGGTGAATGGGGTCCAGAGTGATTTTTCCAGCCTTTTTCCTCACTCTGGAAGTGTATAGTTCTTGAAGGGAGGGCAGGGGGCAACCAATAATCCTCACAGCAGTCCGAACTGTCCTTTGTAGTCTTCTGATATCTGATTTCAGAGCTGAACCAAACCAGACAGTGCAGAAGTGCAGAGGACAGACTCAATGACTGCTGAGTAGAACTGTATCAGCAGCGCCTGTGGCAGGTTGAACTTCCTCAACTGGCAAAGGAAGTACAACCTCTGCTGGGCCGTTTTCATAATGGAGTCAATGTGGGTCTCCCACTTCAGGTCCTTTGAGATGGTAGTGCCCAGGAACCTGAATGACTCTGCTGCCACAGTGCTGTTTAGAATGGTGAGGGGGGTCAGTGTTGGGGTGTTCCTCCTAAAGTCCACAATCATCTCCACCGTTTTGAGCGTGTTCAGCTCAAGGTTGTTTTGACTGTACCAGACAGCCAGCTGTTTAACCTCCCTTCTCTATGCTGACTCATTGTCATCTCGGATGAGGCCGATGACAGTGGTGTCGTCTGCAAACTTCAGGAGCTTGACAGAGGGGTCCTTGGCGATGCAGTCATTGGTGTAGAGGGAGAAGAGTAGTGGGGAGAGCACACATTCTTCCTCATCAGGCACCAGTGCTGATTGTACAGATGCTGGAAGTGAATTTCCCCTGTCTCACAAGCTGGTGCCTGTCCATCAGAAAACTGGTAATCCACTAACAGATAGACGTGGGAACAGAAAGCTGGTGTAGTTTAGTCTGGAGTATAGCTGGGATGATGGTGTTGAAAGCCGAACTGAAGTCCACAAAATAGATCCTTGCATATGTCCCTAGTCTGTCCAGATGTTGCAGGATATGATGCAATCCCATGTTGACTACATCCTCCACAGACCTGTTTGCTCAATAAGCAAATTGAAGGGGATCTAGAAAGGGTCCAGTGATGTCCTTCAGGTGGGCCAACACCAGTCTCTCAAATGATTTCATGACCACAGATGTCAGGGTGACAGGTCTGTAGTCATTAAGTCATGTGATTTTTGGTTTCTTTGGGACAGGAATGATGATTGAACGTTTGAAGCAGCATGGGACTTCACACTGCTCCAGTGATCTATTGAAGATCTGTGTCAAGATGGGGGCCAGCTTGTTAGCACAGGATCTAAGACACGTGGGTGAAACAACATCTGGGCCTGAAGCTTTCCTAGTCTTTTGTTTCCGAAATACATGGCACATCTCTTCTTCACAGATCTTAAGTGCAGGTTGAGTATCAGGAGGGGGGTTGCAGGAGGTGTTTGTGTGAAGTGAAGGTCAATGCGGGTGTGAGATTGGGCCTTTCAAATCTACAGTAGAACACATTCAGGTCGTCAGCCAGTTGTTGGTCCACCACATGGTTGGGGGTAGGAGTCCTGTAATTCGTAAGTTGTTTCATGCCACTCCACACTGATGCAGGGTCGTTAGCTGAAAACTTGTTTTTCAGCTTCTCAGAGTATCTTCTTTTAGCCACTCTGATTTCCTTATTCAGTGTGTTCCTGGCCTGATTGTACAAGACTTTATCCCCACCCCTGTAAGCATCCTCTTTGGCCTGATGAATCTGCCTGAGCTCAGCTGTAAACCATGGTTTGTCGTCCTTGAACGTTAAATAAGTCCTAGTAGGAATGCATATATCCTCACAGAAACTCATATATGATGTAACAGTATCTGTGAGCTCGTCCAGGTTGGTGGCTGCAGCCTCAAAAACACTCCGGTCAGTGCAATCAAAGCAGGCTTGTAGTTCCAGCTCTGCTTCATTGGTCCATCTCTTTACAGTCCTTACTACAGGCTTGGTTGATTTGAATTTCTGTCTGTAGGTTGGAAGAAGATGAACCAAACAGTGATCAGAGAGTCACAAATCTGCTCTAGGGACAGCACGATATGCATCCTTTATTGTTGTGTAGCAATGATCCATATATATATATATATATATATATATATATATTTTTATTTTTTTTTTCCAGATATTTCTGTCTCTGATTGGGCATGTAATGTGCTGTTTGTATTTGGGCAGTTCACGTGTGAGATTTGCTTTGTTAAAATCCCCATGAATAATATTTAAATGAGTCCAGATATTGTTGTTCCGTGTCTGTGATCTGATCAGCCAGCTGCTGCAGCGCGGCGCTCACACGTTTGGCGCGATATACACACTCACCTGAATAAATGAGGAAAACTCCCGCGGCAAGTAGAAAGGCTTAAAGTTAATAAAGAGCGCTTCCAAATTAGGACAGCACATCTTCTTTAACGTTGTTACATCTGTACATCTGCATGTTCCACCGCCTCTCGTTTTCCCCGTTAAATCTGCGATGCGATCCACTCTGAACGTTGAATCCAGAACAAAAATAGAATGACTAAATGGCTTGGAAAACAATGATAAAGAATATTGTTGCCTTCATATGCAGATAATTGATGGTGGGTGGCAACACAGTTTCCTTTGTTTCTTGGAAATCAAAGCTTGTCTCATGTTCAAACGACCTTTGAACCATGTGCTAGGCCAAGTAGAAAACAGTCTGAGTATAGTCTAGATAAGACAATATCCATTAAAAACCTTAGTTTCAAAAAACCGTTATACACACGGCCATCAATTTACCGTAATCAGCAGCACTGTCTAAGACCAAACAAAGGAACAGAGACTTTTATTCAGCCTGAAACAAGTCCTCTGTCTCTGGGGAGTGGAGGAACGAAACAGGGGTTGATGGTCAGCCCAACAGGCTATCTGGATGTGGCACAGTAATTAGCGCTCTTTAGGGGTGTGATTTTGGAGTCAACGACAAGCTTACAGTCTGATCCCAATCAACTCTTCTTTTATTTGCTAGTTGGTGAAGAAGCAGTCGGGGGCGACGTGCCACCCCTGCCTCATACCCAAGTCTCTCTCAGCACCCATGGTGCCAACTGAGAATGGTGGCAAATCCACACAGGCTAACGTGCAGGTGAGATAGCAACACCAAACCACATGAGTTCCTCTTTTAAACTTTCTTCTGAATTCGATTTGGTAGTTGATGCATAATGTGCCCATACACTTTTGTTTTATCAGTATCAAGATTTTACATTGAAATTTATATGAACGTATAAGGGAAGAGTATACTTAGTGTTTTAAGTTTTCACTATTTTATTCACAATTTTGTGTTCATTAGTTCATTTTAGTTCATTAATTTGGTTCAGATGTGTGTGTGTGTGTGTGTGAGAAATAAAGGTTTAAAAGTCCAAATATTCCATGTTACTGTATTATTCCATATGAGGTCATAAAAATTGGCATGCATGGTAATTATAAAATAATTAGCCAAACAATATAATAACAAATAAATAGCCAACGATCACCAGCCTCCGGAAAATTACACTATGGTGACATTTTGGCTAAATATATTTGTGGCGCTTTCATGACTAGGGTTGCCAATTTTCTACCAGCCTAGTACAGGACATTCCAGCTCTAAATACAGGACTTTTTTTCTTTCTGCTGGGCTCCTCTGCGAGATGCTGCACAACAGTTAAAGAGGTCCACCTAGAGCTTGTTTACATTGGAAAACAATTGAAAAACAGTGCTGACACAGGCAAAAATGTGTTAGGTGTGAACAGCCACTAATAGGCTATGCATAAAATGAAAAGCACTTTAATACAACAACCAGGAAGAACCAAATTTCTATCAATCTTCACTTTTAATAAACACTACTTTTGCCAAAAGAACAAAGCTGCAATCAATGGAGAAAAACAGTATTTTTCTGTCATCCCCATAATTATGCTTCAGCCTTTTCTGTTTTGAAAGCTCAATGAACCGGCTTTCCATTTAAAATTGAGGTCATCAGTTTGTAGACATTATATGACTAATGTGTTAAAAGTAGTATATTCGGCCTATCACAAAAAATGACACAATTATTTGGCCTTCCAGTGCCACTGCCTTAGTACATGTATTTGTATGGTTTAAGCAACTACGCATTATAATTGATTTTTATGAGAGAGAAAATGCGGTAGCACTTCATTTTACAGTACTGTTCTACATTTACATACGATATAATTACAACAACTACAGTAATTACTAGGTACTAACCATAAACCTAACCTTAACCCATATTAAGTATATGTAGTTGCCTAATATTACTCAGGGTAAACTACTTTCTTGGGTAAATACACTGTAAGTATACTGAAAGTACACATACTCTAAAATAATTTGCAACTGAAAATGCTAATGAAAATAATGTATTTGTCCTTCGATTAAAGTGTTGATGCTTTGGCAGTAAATAGTTTATCAAAAGGGAAATATAAGAAAATCACATTGATCTTTACTAAACCCTTGCTGTACTGTAATGTTTTTCTCACCTTCATTGAGTCTCTCTTCCAGAATGAGCACTGACATTTGCAATGCAATCTAATGTCATAATATGAATAGGTACAGAGAAACTGATACGCTAAAATATGGGACAAGCGTGAGATGATAAAACACGGGACAAACGACGTCCTGTATGGAATTAATAAGAAACACAATTTTGTTCCCTTAAATATGGGACAATTCCATATTATATGGGATGATTCCGTATTATACGGGACGGTTGGCAACCCTATCCATGACGCTTTTGGCACACATGTCGTTCATGCCCTTTGCATCGCACATGCAATGCTTTATCAGTTGAGGTAGTCACCACTGTGTGAAGAATAGGGTGAAAAATTAGTGTTTATGAACTGATAATCTTCAGCTCTACTTGTGATTTGTGTGAAAGTCAGTAAAAGTCATTATTGTTGCATTGCCTATTAATTTGACCAGGAAACTACCGTGATAAGTACTATACAGTACAGCAAATGTAAAAATTATTTTTCAAAAGAGTAGGTACGATAACGTGATACTATGAGACCAGGTTGCTCTCACTTAAGTTTTTCAAGAATATTTTAAGAATAGTTAAAATAAATAAAATAAAATAAAAATAAAAATAAATGGCAACAATTTGCAGCATGATGTAGTTAGAAATGTAGATATTGTGACAAGTTATATCAAATATTGTGATGTTTCTTCTTTCCCCAAAAATAAAAACAAGGTTTTGAAGTGCCAGTGGTCTATAGGCTCAAGGGTCCATGAGGAGTCCATCCATTATGCCGTCAATTTCTAACATTCTGCCTAACATTTCTGGTAAACAGACAGAATGGCTATTAAATGGTCCACTAGCTAGACCAGCACCAAACCATCACTAAACAGCGAATCTCTCTCTCTTTCTCTCTCTCTCTCTCTCTCTCTCTCTCTCTCTCTCTCTCTCTCAGAACCAGTTCTTCATAAGTTGTGCTGACAAAACCATTCACAACAGCATTGGAGATGCACTCGCAGAGAGAATCCTGCGAGCATACAGGTGCAGCCCTAACAATACAGACATCTATACAAACATGAAGAAAAAAACATAAACTGGCACACCTAACTCAATCATTGACTCGGCTACAGGGAGAAGTAGATGTTTCGGGCCTATGTGGTGATGCCTCTGTTGCCCAGCTTTGAAGATGACATCTCATCAGGGGGAGGCCAAGCCATCAAAGCAATCATGTACTTTAATTACAGGTAATAACACTCCAAACATGCATCTTCTGTAATCACCAAATTGCCACAATTAAGGCCAAAAATGCAGCCTGAACAGGGGCTCACAGCAAATTACACGTATGTAATGTGAAAACAACAGATCCTGCTCCTCACAGGCTACAAAGAGATGATTACAATCCCAGCTTGGAGTCTCAACACTAGGTTAGAAAAGAGGAACAGAAAGGTTGCCTTGGTCACTGGGGTTCAGGGAGGGATGTGATTGGTCATGTGAAAGAGAATTAAAGGGACAGTTAAAAAAAAAGAGAGTTCTGTCATTATTTACTTACCCTCATGTTGTTCCAAGCCCGTCTAAGGTTATTTTTTTCTGTTGAACACAAAAGGACACTCTTGAAGTAACTTCACATTGACCTTGTCCATGCAATCACAGTTCATAGTGTGCATGTCTGTCAAGCTCCTCAAAGGACAAAAAAAGCACAATAAAAGCACTTTAAAAGTAGTTCATAGAACTCAAGTGCTATATTCCAAGTCTTCTGAAGACATACAACCCTTTCCTTCAAGACTCAAGATTTGTGAGGAAAGAAGGTGTTTGGATAATGAAACCTCTCTTTCTCTTTTACAGGACACTGTGACGAGGGGAGCACTCAATTATAGAGAGGCTCAAATGTGTAAGTAGGCTACTGTGTGTATTGTAGAAGTACAGTATACACGTATAAATCTACACTATTCAGTAGATGTCACATTTGCAAAGACCGTGTCAATCTCTATACCAGGAACAGCAGTTATGAAGTGGTATGGCAAAATTCCATGCTGCTTGCACACTTTTCATTGCAATTAATTGTAGCTCTTGCATAGTGAAAATTAATGGTCTGTTTTCAGAATGTGACAAGAATAAATGAAGTATGTGATGTGTGTCTGTGTGTGTGCAAATGTACATATTTTATTTGTGTTTGACTGTGAAATGGCGGATTGCTGGATCGAATACATATTCTGCAGTCTTCGCATACATGCTGACCTGGATAGCCGCCTGGTCACTGAACTCATTTACGTGCACAGCAAGCTCATGATCGTGGATGACTGCACTGTCATTATTGGTCAGCCACACTTCTACAGACCTCACATATACAAAATATGTCTGTATTATTCTCAAGAAACTGTGGCATATGTGCTAGATAATTTCAGATTATTATTATTATTTTGAATCCTTTTATTTAAAAAGGTTACTGATGAACTTTCAAGAAACCATTTTTTCCCATCTCAGTCCCATAGGACCAGAGCTGGAACCAGCATAGACATAGCGACTACTAACATTCAGATTAGTGGTCAACAAATGTTTTTTGTTTTCTTCTTTCAATGGCTGATTCTTAAACAAGATAACATTTTAATATACTTTTATGGGGGGAAAAAATGACATATGTAATAATGATAATAATATTAATTATATATATATATATATATATATATATATATATATATATATATATATATATATATATATATATATATATAAAAGCAACATTTAGTTTTTTCCCCCTTTATATAATCCATTAAAATATAATGGTGATTAATGGAGACATTCCAATATTCTAATGGAAAACAAGCATTTAAGAATAATGTCAATGTTTTATTTTAAAATGTATTTTGATTACACACACAGTTAAATCTATCAAATAATTCAAATAAGTTCAGTATCCAGTTAATCATACTGGTAGTCAGTCATGGGTACACAAACAGCGCTGTTTCCCGAAACTGGCTCATAGTTAACCTGAGGTTTTTACAGGTCCAATTTTTTTTTTTCTTTTAGCTTTAAATCCTCATTATCAACTATCACTTCTCCTATCACACATTCAATGTTTATCAAGTGCTATACGTGAATTTTATATTTTTGTTTGGTCGAGCCAAGCCCTGTTCAGCTAAATCCAACTCTTTTATAATTTACTGTTCTACAGAGCCAAAATAAGACTTTGTTATTTTGATATGACTCAGATTCACTAGTCTGATTTTGAAAATAAAGGAATCAGTGCGTTTAATATCTTGAAGCTGTAAAATAATTAGTCGCCACTAGAGGGCATTGCAGCCAAAGAAAAACACATGCAGCGCGTACATGTGCAGAATAACAAACATCAACAGATGTTTATTAAACCGAAATAACGCCTGCCTCCTCCATCACCACAAATGTATTATTAAAAACCCATTAGGTTTTCACAATACATTTAATGTCGCTCCAATCTTGTTTGTCTTTATCAATTCCAATTATCCCTTCATCCTTATGAATGGGCTTTGAAGAAATCTCACAATTTTACACTGACACGTCCTTGCGGCTCTCAGTAGAGGTCGTCACTCCCAAATATAGATCCAGAACACGTTCCTGTATGGAGTTAGAATTGTTTCTAATTCGGAGACAAATGGAAAGAGATTCATAAATTGAAAGATGGTTCACAAATAAATTGAATGAGATCCACAAATAAATGTAAGGAGTTTCACAAAAAATGAAATGAATTCACAAATAAATAAAATGAGATATGCAAATCATTTTTTTTTAATTTTATTTTTTTACAAATATATATTTTTTTAACTCACAAACACAACTCTGTCCAGCATTCATTTGTGAATCGCACGCATTTATTTGTGGATCACTTGCTGTGCATTTGTGGATGGCATCTCACATTTGTAAATTCTGAAATATTTCTTGCCGGAGAGCTTGAGACAAACCACAAATAGGTGGACTCCACCCATCGTCTACTCAAGCCAATCAGATAACAGCCACATTACTCGGACCAATCGTAACATGTTCTATCTTCAAACAATCATGCTTCGTTTTACTATCAGGGCAGGACCAGAGTCACAGCGCTCTCATGAGCATGGAATCAAGCACATATAGATATCCAAGTCCGCAAACTTTTAAAGAAACAGGCGCCATCAGAAGAATACTGTGACTTAAGGTTCGTATAATTTTCTCTCAGTTATAAACATGTGTAGTGTCTTGTTAAATGTCGACAGCTGAAAATTGCCCATTTGCAGAGTGTCCTGATTATTAGCTGGCTGACTGTATGAGTCTGCTATTTTAATTTTATCCAAGTTTCTTGACTGAAACTCCTAGCTGCATAATGAAAAATGTATGTATGTGTCGTCAAAACCTCTACACTTAATGTTACGTGGCAGATCCAAACAGACACACTACTGAACACTACAAAAGAACAGTGGTACAAATAGTGCCTTTATAAAACATGAATCATATCAGATGATCTTAGGAACACAAACCATAAATTAATACCCTATATTACACAGGGTACAAGATCTGCTAAATATTTTTTAAATCTATTTATAAATTTATCTTGATTAAAACATGTCAAGTTCGTAGAAATGTAGTCTTCATTGTTTAATCCATGTTTGTTTTACAAATTTTTGAAAACATTTATTGTAGTTTCTATAAAAAAAATTAAATAAATGACTTAAAAAATGCCACATTGTGTAACGATCAAGTAAAAGCTATTAAAATACTTCCCTTGCACCTAAATACATGTATTCGCAATTTAATCAGTTATTTAAAAAAAAAAAAAAACATTATAAAAAAAAAAAAAAAAAAATTATACATATTTTTCAAGTTATCTTTTTTTTTTTTTTTTTTTTTAAACAAATATCATGAATTTTTGAGTCAAAAATATTAGAAAATTTTTGGGTCAAGTAATTTTCTAAGGGTTCTACCAAATGACCAGGAAAAATGTGCCTTTTCATTAAAATGTCAAAATATTGATATTTAATGATATGACAATGTAAAAAAAAAACAAAAAAAAAAAAAAACAATGTAAGAAAAAAACAATCATGAGGATCTAAAGGCATTGTTTTTTTGTTTGTTTTTTTTGTCACATGACAACAAAATGTCTACCAACATGTTGGCATATTTATATAAAATATTTTATTTTTACTAAAATATAATCTAATTACAGTAAATTTAAAAAAAAAAATCTTTAGAATCTAATTTCTGATTTGATTTTTATTTTTATTTACATGAAATATGACAGGACATGTACTTGACAGATTCACCCAATTTGTGAGATTTTCTCCATTTTATATATAAATATTAGTTTAATTTTACTAAAAAAGAATGTGGTTACATTTTAAAACATTTAAGATTATTGACAGCTTAGTTGAAATTTCATCTTTTACATAATTATCCAAGAAAGGCAATTAGCTTCCTGATATTTGTGTTAACTAATTAGAATATACCATGTAAATTGACTTCATCTGTTATTCTTTGCACTGTTCCATTATTAAATGTAATCCTGCATGAAATAAGCTTCTCTTGTTTAAGGCCTGTTCATGGCATGCTAACAGTATAGACATCAGTGATCCCATCAGTGACAGATTCTACAAGGAAATCTGGATGGTGACTGCAGCCAAGAATGCGAGTATGACAAGGTAAATAAATCCTACTTTAAACAGGTAAGAGCCACTGAAAGAGTGATGCACAGTCTACTGACACTGACCTTCCTTACAACACGCTCCAAATAGCCCTTGATTCGTTCTAAGAAAAGAGCTCCCTTTTATCACTGATCTAGGATATTTGATTAACTGACCCAGTCAATACAATGAGCTGACAGTCTGAATCAGGTTTTTTGCCTTTACAGATGATAATCCGTAATCTGATTCACATCAGAAATGAATTTTTCCATTTAAGGATCAATATTTACCCCATCAATTAGATTTTCAGGGGCATTTTTAACCTTCATGAGGGTGTATTTTTGAGTAATCTTACAAAAATATACATTTGTGTCAGTCTTTTTAACAAGTAATGTAATACTTCAGTTTAAACCATTTATTAATGTGAATTCTTTAAACGAATGATTAGACGTGACAGTGTCTCTTTATGTACACACATACAGTATGTATTTGTATATGCATGTATGCATACCTACCTAGACCTAGAATAAAATATTAAATAAATCATATGTGACAAATGAAACATGGAGGAATTTATTTTTCATTTCATTTCTATCAGGCAGACTTGAGTGAAATTTAAGATGACATTTATTTGATGAATATAAAACAGAAATGTAACGTTTCTCTTTGGCGTAAGCCCCGTCACAACTTGTTATTTCTACTCCCGATGACGTCATGGTTGAGGGCCGTTCTGTTGTGTACCTCATCCAATAGGAGTTGAGAGTTCGATCCTTTAGTGAGCAAGGCTTCAAGGGATTTGTAGTCTGTTTTGGACTCCCTTTGTTTGATTTTGGCATGGTTTTTATCAGTAAGATTTATGACTTTGTGTGTGGGCCTCAGTTAGGTTTTACGACTGTGTTAGGCCTGCCTTTGTCTTCTATCTGAATACATGAGGCCCAACATTCCCCCCTTTGGTCTGAAGAGTTGGTTGTTGTCCAGCATCTTTAGAGCAACTGAAGGGCCGAACAGTTCTTGTCGGTTCACAGTAACCTGTGGGTTACGCCATCCATGTATTCCTGATAGGAAAGAAAACATTTGCACAGTCCAAACAGTTCATTAGAGTTCACAGAGGCTTTATCGTCTGGACAGAGATTGAGGCACATCTAGGCATAGAACTTCTAGCTAAATCTAAAACTACATTCATCACACATAAACATTTCAAGTTATTGGTAGGCACAGCATTAACCGTAACACAATCCTTTGTTGTTCTTTGGTCATAACACAAAATCAAAGTAGGACCTGACAACGGTTACTAGGAACAAAATGTTAGAGGAAAGGATAGGAGGGTTAAAGGTTAAAAGGCTTACGCTTGGAAATGATTAGGGTTAACCTGTGGGATGGGCTCAGACTGGTGTGTAAAACGCGGCTGTACAAGAAGGAGGGAGTCCAGTCTGGCCTGTAGGTGTTGAATGTACCTGTACATGGCGTGTGCAATAATTGCCGCAATGATCCAACCACTAAGGAGGAGCCAGAGGGCAACCAAACTGATAGGGTGCTCTTGGTAAGATGACGATCTGCTTATGTGACTAGGAAATATAGTGGTCAAGCCAGTCGGTTTGAGACTGAACTTCACTAATTTCATCCCTTCAGCCTGAAGCTGCTGTTGAAGGGTTTCATCAATGGTGAGGTTGTGACCTCTAAATGCGTCCATGATCTCAATTTCTGCGTCATGTTTGTCGACGCTGAGATGGAGGACAATATTGTCAATGTGCACGGTGGCTCCTTGGGGAACCATTAAGAACACCGTTTGGTTTGGTAGCCTTAGTTTAGTGGCTATATCATGAAGGTAGTATGACATTGGGACTTCGGTGGCTGGTGTGTTAACGAGCCAGCGATTGCCTGCTCACTCTACCCTTGTCTCTGTTCCTTCATCTTTGACAGATATGCTACCTTGACACTTTTGTTCAGGGGATTCGGCACTTAGGCCGCAGAGGTAGTTAGTCACCTCTCTAACAAAGGGTTGTGTTTGGACAAACCCATTGAATGTCCTTTGTCTTGGTACACATGTTTAGGTTAGGGATAAGGTAAAGCGAGGGGTCCTCATCATGGTAGACGAGTGTTGGTGGTGTTTTGATGTGAATGTGTGCGTTACCTCTCTGAAAACCAACATTAAATACAAACTTTAGTCTGTATATTTTCTGCCTTTCTATAATGGTAGATTGAGGATAAATCCTATTTCGAGGTTCTGAGGATTTACATGGATTGGAATTCATTGCTGAGACTATATGCCAGGTGTATCTGTGAAGGTTGCACAATGGAGATAGTAGCAGATCTAATGATTTGTTCGACAAGGTCTAGTGAGACCAGGTAAGCTGGAATCCTTCCACCACTCAGACTGTTGACTGAGGAGCTAATTTCCCTGAGGTCCTGCATTAGATCTCTAATGATACGCACATAAGTTGTCTTCTCTGACAAAGTCCCTAAAGCATGCAAAGTGTTATTGATAGGAGCGGAGTGCAAATTTACAGTGACTATAGTACCCTGAAGGGTTTTACCAGGCCCTGTAATTGTTCTTGTTGGAGTCGTTTTCTCTGCTGGATTTTTGGATGATGGCGACTTGTCCATCTGAAGCTGGCGAACTGTTTTCTGGACCAAGTGGTCTTGGTATGTCAACCTGAGCCCACATGTGTCCACGACGGCAGTCAATGAGCGGAGCCAATCGGTTCAGTAGGTGCTGGCCATTTAACAGTGGTTCCGTATTAATGGGACATGTGTAAACAGGGTGTACTAGCATCATCCTTTGAAAGGTAATGTCGATCCACACCCGTTTTGTGATAGACGACTTATCTTGCATGTAGCTTGTGATGCTAACGCTGCAGTTCTGTCTGTAACAGTTTGCCAAGGGAGAGCTTTGCTCTAGCCACCTCTGCGAAGGTGTTGGAACCCATTAGACTTATTTCGGAACCAGTGTCGAGTAGTGCGTGGGAGCTGATGCACCCATGTGTCAGGCGTTGCCCTTACGGAACAGATCGCCCAAGAAGGTCAGAAAAGGATGGCGTGGCATGTTAGGAGTGACTGTTTTGGGGAGCAAATTAGACCCTGTTCCCCTTTCCCCAACCTACAAAGTAAACTTTGGCGTTAACAGGAGGGGGTACATCGTCTAGTCATACTGACGGGGTTTCAGCGCCATGTTCCTTTGAGGAGTTCAGTGGACCTGGTGAACAACGGAGCACGTCAAGCTTTGTTACTAGCTCAGTCAAGCATCTCCTTATATCCTCCATATCCTTTCTCAAATCTTGTTCTCTGAGGGGGTTTGAAATCTTTTCTACCCACCCACCTTCTTGTTTGGGTTTTCGAACCGCGCCTTTCCTTTTGGCCGGCGGACGTTTTGTTGTTTAGGCCTGCCGTGACCCTGGGGTGTGTCTGGTCATCACCCCCCTGGTTCTGTTGCCTACCCTGCTGGCAGGGTGATTGGCACCTCTGGGGTCCTGTTCTAGCATTCACCTTAACGCGAGGCATTTCATTGCCTTCAAGCACTAGGTCTGCATATTCTGAGGCTTGAATCCCCAGGACTCTGGCGTCGCCTTCATGCCCTCGGGCAGGGTGCAAGCGTGTCTCCCACGCCAGTTGCGCATACCTTCTGATTTCCTGCATGGTGGGGATGCCCGTTCTGCAGTGCATTGTGATGTCATATCGCACGCACTCATGAAGGTTGTGAAGGAAAAGATACTTGAAAGCCCGTTCCTCCTCCAGACCAGGTGCTTTACTTCCTTGGGAGTACGTGGTTCTCAGGTGTCTGTAATACTCACGCGGAGGCTCGTGCCTCTTCTGGGTGATGGCGAAAGCACCTATGGTAGCGGAGGCTTCGTCGATATACAGCAAATACTCCTCACGTAGAGCTTTACACAGAGCTGAGTAGCGGTTTCGAGTACCAGGCGGTAGTGTTTCCTTGAACACATGGACACTCCTTACTGTGGTCTTCCATATGAGTTTGAGTTTTTCACGCGATGAAGCATAAGGCAAGTCAACCAGACAGTGCTCAATTTCTCTGAGATAATTGTCAATGTTTGAATCTCGATTACTTGCGTCAAAGCGCTGTATGTCCCCTGCGAGGGACTCGAGTTGTCAGATGCACAAGCCTTGGTGTCGGTATGACCATGGGTCGTCCGAGTCACCCGAAACACCATAGTCACTCGGATCGCTATAGCGATGAGGACAACTTCCTCCCCTTCATGGTGGGGAAGGAGTCCAGTCGACACATGGGGGTGGACCCCGGGTTGCGTACAGCTCCCTGGCTAATGGGATCCTCGAGCCACTTACACCACTCTGGGCTTGAAAGTAATTTTCCCCCCTCCGTGGTGTGGAATCAGTTGTTTTGAAATGCATGGTGGCGTGACTGAAAACTGACTGAGGGGGGCAACTGTAAGGAGGGGCACCTGCATCCAACCAGCGGGCTGCTGGAGGAGCTTGAAAGGTGTCTCAGAGAACGAAGTCAGAGACTGTACCACTAGGGGCAGCTCGGCTCTTAGCGTGTGTCCCTGGGGTTCTCAGGGGCACATTTCTACACGTAGCGCTAAAGAGGGGGCCCTCTTCTATGTCAGATATTGTGCTGTGCGTTTCAGCTGCACTTAACTGATCTGACTCTACTCTTAGCTGGGCAGCTTGAAGCTGCCTGCGCAGGGTTTCGTCTTCCTCCTTAATCCGGGCATTATCTTCCTGTGCCTGGACTTTCTCAGCTTGGGTGCACCTAACTTCTTGGTGCAGGCTGAGATTTTCCCTCTGCACCGCTTGGTAGCTGCTCTGCAGCTGGGCGAGCTGGGCCTGGTGCTCTGTGGTTTGCAGTTGGGTTCTGCAGTGATGAAGAAGGGACATTTGGCCCACTAGGTCCGGGATTGTGCTCTTTGGCTTCCTGACCGAGTTGTTGACATAATCAACTATTCCTGCAATGCTTCATCACAACAACTAATATTGTAGCAGTTAAGGTTATCTCTCTCCTCTATGGAGAGACGGAGGACAGCAGCGACCACATCTTGCAGTGCTGGGTTGACTGACCTCTGTGGAGCTTCAGCTCCAGTCACGCGGGGTCATTGGTGACTCATTTTACTGGGGCAGTAAAAATTCTTGCGACACAGTGGTTCTGATAGCTTGTTGTTTTACAGTTTCTATAATGCTGACACAAACGCACAGGTGAGAGGCTTCGACCTGTGGCTTACGGGTTACTGTTATGAAATGTGCAAATTTCACTGCATTCTCTCTTTAGTGGATGTCAATGAAGTGACTTGCACCTCTCTGTAACATCTTGGTGAAAGCGTTAGGAGTTAAATAACAACAACAGCGGGCTTTGAGTAGACTATCGTAAACTTACCAACCCCTAATTCACTCTTAAAGGCACTTACACACAACACTGGCTTATGCTTGGCAAGTTGTGAGAGAAGTCAATTGTCAAACAGAACCAAACTTTGAAGTAATGATTCAAGTTATTACTTTGGATTCCTATGCATACACACTATGACAAACTGGCACGTAGGATGCCTCACACGGGGCACCAATTATTATGTAGGTTCTACTGGTTGTTTAGATCAGTTTTACTATCAGAAATAATTAATAATTATTTCTTTAGTTATTAATTAATATTTAAATTAAATAATAGAATCTAACTCATTAAAGCCTCATAAGGGGCACCAGTAACTGTAGTGCGCTACATTCAGGAGCGGGTTTGGTTATTAGCAATAATTAATAATTATCAAAGATAATTATAAATTATTTTAATCAATAGAACATTGATTTGAATCAATGTTAGCTCTTTTAATCCTTCACATCAACAATCAAAGATAACCATCAAATTCAATAGAATATTAATTATTATCAAAGATAATCATTAATTATTAAAATCAATGGAACATTGATTTGAATCAATGTTAGCTCTTTTAATCCTTCACATCAACAATCAAAGATAACCATCAAATTCAATAGAATATTAATTATTATCAAAGATAATCATTAATTATTAAAATCAATGGAACATTGATTAGAATTAACACTAGCTTATTGATCCTTCAAATTCAACAATCATCAAAGATAATTATCAATTATCAAAATCAATATAATATTAATAAGGATTAATATCGCCAGGGCACCACCCTGGAATCAGGGACTAATAACCAGATAGTATAACAGTCTTAATATTAGATTGTTCTCTTAGGAAAATCGACATCCGAGGAATATTGACCTTGGTGTGATGCGCACAAAATGGCGGACGTGACTCTCGTGGAGAGTACGTCACGCGAGATTTCCGGCCAGAGAATATGGCCATGAATGTAGGCAGAGAGAAGCCGGCAAATGGCATCTGCCAGTTTACCGCGTGTCTCCGCTTGTACGATAATTTTCGGACAAAGCTGAGCTTTATCACGAAGTTATCTACTAGCCAAAAGTGTGTGCGAGAATGTTTATGAGGGGTCACGTGTGTGTGTGTGGTTAGTACGAGAGAGAGAGAGAGAGAGAATAATGTGGCGGCACCAAAGCCGGTTTCGCGATAGTGGGAGAGAAAGCAGCTGTTGGTTTATCACTCAGAGACGTGGTGGACGGCTCATAAACCATCCCGCGGTCTTTGGTTCTTTAATGGATAAACTCAGTGTGCCGGTCTTACCCACGATGGCGGAAATACACAACAGTCCAATGTGGTTGCACTACAACACAGCAGATCTCATTCATGATAACAGTACATTACAGTAATACGTCATGGTTACTTGTGTAACCTCCGTTCCCTGATGGAGGGAACGAGACGTTGTGTCGGTGTAGTTACACTAGGGATCACTCTTGGGAGCCTGAGACACTTCTGGTCTTTGATAAAAGGCCAATGAAAATTGGCGAGTGGTATTTGCATGCCACTCCCCTGGACATACGGGTATAAAAGGAGCTGGTATGCAACCACTCATTCAGGTTTTATGCTGAGGAGCCGATATAAGGTCCGGCCATTTCAGCGGGTAGTTCAGCGTTGTGGCAGGAGGGACACAACATCTCGTTCCCTCCATCAGGGAACGGAGGTTACACAAGTAACCATGACGTTCCCTATCTGTCACTCACTCGACGTTGTGTCAATGTAGTGACACTAGGGGTCCCTATACGAAACGCCACGATTGGCTGAACTGTGTTACGTGAACTGGCGGTATGTGGTGGGCAGACTACTGTGTGCCTCATAGCCAGCATACCAGGTCGACACGTAACCTCCCCCAACATAGTTATGAGTGTCGAACGGCCCTATTTGGGGACAAGTTGACTACCCAAGAGATAGAGACAGGCTTAACCCTGTCGTGGCCTCTTTTCCTCTTCTCTTTTTTCCACTCCCTAAAAAAGAAGGGGGATTATCCGACTGGGCCGCCAGGTCTAGTCAGGGGGTGTCCCTCCCATGGGGAAGACACAGCAGAGACCACACCTCGCCCAAAGAGAGGGGGGGATATTTAAGTGGAAGGATACATCATATGGTCTTTCCAACCATGTGGAGAGTCTTCAAGGTAGATCCTGCCCAATGGGGGAGGAGTTACTACAAACATGGGACTGGGGCAGAGGGGCTCTGCCCAAGGAAGACACAGTTTGCCAACAGGGAAATGTATTAGCGGAAGATATATATTGCATGGGGTTAGCCTTACAAGGAACCGCCACATGTGGAGCACCTACCCCAGAACAGGACCCTTAGTTAGCACGTGTACTGAGCCGGCAGTGAATCTCTCCGAAAACTCGACTGCCACAGGGCTCGGAGGAAGTCAACCAGGGAACAAACTTGTGAATACTACTGGGAATTAATGGCGAATGTCTTCAGCTCAAAAAGAGGTGGAAGACACTATGTGCAAGCAATACACCCGGCCGGCTATCCCGGGTTTATACGCTTGTGTTGCGTGCCACTACCTGGGACGAAACCAGTTCCACCCAGAGGTTGTAGGGCCTTGCAAAGGTGTTGGGTGTTGCCCAGCCCGCTGCTCTGCAAATGTCTGTTAGAGAGGCAGCCCTGGCCAGGGCCCAGGAAGCCGCTACACCCCTTGGTAGAATGGGCTCATAGCCCTACCGGGGGCGGCATGTCCTGGGCGAGATATGCCATAGTTATGGTGTCAATGAGCCAGTGGGAGATCCTCTGCTTGGAGACAATGCTTCCTTTCCGCTGTGCACCAAAGCAGACAAAGAGCTGCTCAGAGATTCTAAAGCTCTGCGTGCGATCCAAATAGATGCGTAAAGCACGCACCGGACACAGCAACGACAGGGCTGGGTCTGCCTCCTCCTGGGGCAGTGCTTGCAGGTTCACCACCTGGTCCCTAAAAGGGGTGATTGGAACCTTGGGCACATAGCCCGGTCGGGGTCTCAGGATCACGTGAGAGTAACCGGACCGAACTCCAGGCACGTTTCGCTGACAGAGAACGCTTGCAGGTCTCCTACCCTCTTGATGGAAGTGAGCGCAGTCAGGAGGGCAGTCTTCAAGGAGAGTGCCTTAAGCTCGGCTGACTGCAAATGCTCAAAGGGGGCTCTCTGTAGACCCTGAAGAACTACAGAGAGTTCCCATGAGGGAACGAGGTGCGGTCTGGAGGGATTCAGCCTCCTGGTGCCTCTTAGGAACCTGATGATCAGGTCGTGCTTCCCTAAGGAATTACATTCGACTGCGTCATGGTGTGCTGCTATGGCGGCAACGTACACCATCAAGGTGGAAGGGGAAAGCCTCCCTTCCAACCTCTCCTGCAGGAAGGAAAGCACTGATCTGACTGCGCATCTCTGGGGGTCTTCGCGTCGGGAAGAATACCACTTAACAAACAGACGCCACTTAAAGGCATACAGGCACCTCATAGAGGGGACCCTAGCCTGAGTGATCGTGTCTGCCACCGCAGGGGGAGACGGCGGGTGAGTTGTGACATACAACGAGAGCGCAGACCGCCTTGGCAGTTGACATATGCTACCGTTGCCGTGTTGTCTGTCCAAACTAACACGTGCTTGCCCTGGATCAATGGCCAGAACCTCCGCAGGGTGAGCAGAATTGCCAACAACTCGAGGTAGTTGATGTGCCAATGCAGTCACGGACCCGTCCAGAGGCCGGCGGCTGCGTGCCCATTGCAAACCGTGCCCCAGCCCGTTTTGGAGGCGTCTGTCGTGACCACGACATGCCTGTAGATCAGTTCTAGAGGAAGACCTGCCCATAGAAACTAGAGGTCGGTCCAAGGGCTGAAAAGATGGTGACAGACTGGTGTGATGACCACGCGATGTGTCCCGTGGTGCCATGCCCATCTCGGGACTCGAGTCTGGAGCCAGTGCTGAAGCGGCCTCATATGCATCAACCCGAGCGAGGTGGCCACCACTGTGGATGCCATATGCCCCAGGAGCCTCTGAAAAAGTTTCAGTGGAACCGCTGTTTTCTGTTTGAACGCCTTCAAACAGGCCAGCACCGACTGGGCGCGCCATCAAAGAGACTGAGTCCAACTCCAAACCGAGAAAATAGATGCTCTGAACTGGGAGGAGCTTGCTCTTTTCCCGGTTGACCCGAAGACCTAGTCGGCTGAGGTGTGAGAGCACCAGATCCCTGTGTGTGCACAACATGTCTCGAGAGTGAGCTAGGATTAGCCAGTCGTCGAGATAGTTGAGAATCCCTTAACGGGACATGGGCAGCCTCTGCGACCTTCATAAAGACGCGAGGAGACAGGGACAGGCCGAAAGGGAGGACTTTGTACTGATACGCCTGACCCTCGAATGCAAACCGCAGGAAGGGTCTGTGTCAAGGAAGGATCGAGACGTGGAAGTACGCACCCTTCAGGTCTACCACCGCGAACCAATCTTGATGCCGGATGCTCGCCAGAATGCATTTTTGCATCAGCATCTTGAACGGGAGTCTGCGTAAAGCCCGGTTCAGTACTTGCAGGTCCAAGATTGGCCGCAACCCACCGCCTTTTTCCGGTACGATGAAGTAGAGGCTGTAAAACCCTTTCTTCATCTCGGCTGGAGGGACAGGTTCTATCGCGCCCTTCCGTAGGAGGGTAGTGATCTCCGCGCGCAAGGTGGCAGCGTTTTCGCTCTTGACCAAGGTGAAGTGAATACCACTGAACCTGGGTGGGCGCCTAGCGAACTGAATGGCGTAGCCGAGTCGGACAGTCTGGATCAGCCATCGCGATGGATTGGAAAGCGCGAGCCACGCGTCCAAGTTCCGCGCAAGGGGGACCAAGGGGACAACATTGTTGGACATATCGGCAGGTGAGGCCTCACGGCGGGGCGGAGCTCGAGGTGCCACACCACGTCGTGGCCGTGCTGAGTCTAGGGACATCAAAGCACTTACCTGGCTCCTTGTGACCACCTTCAGAACAGCCTGGGATGGGGAGGAAGAGGCCTGTGCCACAGCTGGGTGCTCAGGGGCGGAAAGACCACTGCTGGAGCGCCAATCCTGCAAGATAAAACAAGTGGACGGTAGTCGTGGTGACGACTGTACACACCGGGTATGTGACCCAGGGAGGAAGGAAGCCGCTCTTTTGCTGAACTGTTGGGTACCGCAGCCACTTGGGCATGCGGCAAAATCAAACAAAAAGGCAACAAAAGATTTTCCGCCCAGCCCTCCACCGGGGGATGGAGTGGTCTTTTTATCAGCTCCAAGTGAGTGGGTTCCCTCGTCCCCGAGTCGCCCGTTTCAGGGGCGCTTTGAGGACCTCCGTGAGTTCTTAGGCGCCTGCTGCTTCCTACGGTAGGCTCCATGCCGGGGCTGGGCCGAAGGGGCGGTCACCGCAGGGGGACGCCCTTGGCGACGAGCAGAAGGGGTTCGGGATCTTGAGCCGCGCCGGGGCAGGATGTGCCGGATTGCCTCCACCTACTGCTTCACCACCGAACTGCTGGGCAAAGTCCTCGACGGTGTCGCCGAATAGGCCCGCCTGGGAAATGGGGGCAGCAAGGAACCATGTCTTGTTGGCCTCGCCCATCTCGACCAGGTTGAGCCAAAGGTGGCGCTCCTGGACCACTAGTGTGGCCATCATCCATCCGTCAACGCCTTGGCTTGGTGGACCTGCAGGAGAGCCATGGCATGTAGGGCAGAGGCGGCATGTCCAGCAGTGCTGTAGGCATTAGCCGTCAGGGACGACTTGAGCCTACAGGGCTTGGACGGGAGCTTAGGGCGTCCGCACCAGGTGGTGGCGCTCTGCGGGCATAGGTGCACCGCGAGCACCTTATCCACCGGGGGAATCGCCTTATAGCCCCTGGCCGCCCCGCCATCGAGGGTAGTGTGAGCGGGGGAACTGCGGAATTGTTGCCGGGCAGTAAAAGTTGCCTCCCATGACTTCATCAGCTCTTCATGCACTTCCGGGAAGAATGGCACTGGAGCGGGGCGGGGCTGCTTTGAGCGGCGCCGTGAGCCCAGGAACCAATCATCAAGCCGCGAGGGTTCAGGGGAGAGCGGAGAGTTCCACTTTAACCCGACGCTCGCAGCCGCCCGGGAAAGCATGTCCGTCATTTCGGCATCGGCCTGTGTCTGGGCAATCGTCCCCGAAGGGGGAAGCCCAGCTGAGGCTTCTGCGTCCGACTGGACAAGCCCGATCTCTGATGCTGCGCTCGAGAGCTCATCATCTTCGCAGGCTCCGAACAAGAAGCCAGACTCGCCGTGAGACGAGCCGGCGAACTGATCCGGAAGCCCAATTGGGGCAGACAAGCGTGCTGGGGAATGGGAGGTCCGCGGGGGGATACCCGGCGGAGACGATCCCATTGGGGTCCCCAAATCGCCCCCAGTGCTAGCCGCGCTGGCCTCATACCCTTAGGTAGAAGGACCGAGGCGGGGAGCCGCTGGGGTGGCTTGCTTTCTTACGAAAGCAAGCCACGACCGCAACATTGCCATGGTCAGTGAGAACATGAACCACCCACAAATGCTGCCTCCGTATGGGTCGCGCCCAGACACGAAAGACAGCGATCATGACCATCCGAAGTTTAGAGATAATGACCGCAACCAGGAATAACACATAATTGGAAAGGCATCTTTAAAAAGACGCGTCTTTAAAAAGATGTTCCGTGTGTGCCGCTCTTTTAGAGAAATATATACTCTTTTAGAGGAGGAAAAGCTCTTTCAGAAAATATTTGTTTTTCTGCTGAAGCGCCCAGTGGCGTTCTCTGCAGTGCACTAGTGCAGAGGAGGGAGAAGCCACTGAAATGCTCCGTCAGATCCAGCAGAGGTGAATGAACAGTCGTATTCAGCTCAATGAGCTTGACCGTTCGGCTCTGAAGAGAAAATCTGAATGAGTGGTTGCATACCAGCTCCTTTTATACCCGTATGTCCAGGGGAGTGGCATGCAAATACCACTCGCCAATTTTCATTGGCCTTTTATCAATGACCAGAGGTGTCTCGGGCTCCCAAGAGTGACCCCTAGTGTCACTACATCGACACAACGTCGAGTGAGTGACAGATAGGGAAACTTGAGTATTATTAGCAGCAATGAGTGGACTTGGCGGTCCGTAAACTGTACAAGCAATAACCTTGATACACAAGAATAACACACTATAATATTCTATCTCTGCCCAGACGTAAACCTCTTACTTGAATCGTATGAGGACACAGGTAGAATGTGTGTTTATCTATCCTTTAACTCTGACTCGGTTCCTCGAAGCTCGGGTGATGACGGGAGGCCGCTTCCTCGCTCTGTCGGTGGGCGGTACGGCTGCTGATTCTCGGTGGGCTGGCGGAGAAATCAGCAACGTCGACTTGATTGAAGATGGAAGAGAAATCTTTTTCTCTTCACTTCTGCAGACAAAATGATGAAGATGCGGATTGCTCGGCAGTCTCCAGAGTAATCTCAACTCGTCCAGCAAGATGGAGATTGTATGGCCACAGTTTCAAGTCAGATGTTACTTCCTTGTGCCATGAGGCTACACCTGAGAGCAGCAATGAGCTGCGTCTACATACGGCGAGCAAAGTTGCTGGAAGGAAAGCCTGGAAGGATCTCAGAGTTATTTCTACTCCCGATGATGTCGTGGTTGAGGGCCGTTCTATTGTGTGCCTCATCCAGTAGGAGTTGAGAGTTCAATCCTTTAGTGAGTAAGGCTTCATGGGATTTGTAGTCTGTTTTGGACTCCCTTTGTTTGATTTTGGCACGGTTTTTATCAGTAAGATTTATGACTTTGTGTGTGGGCCTCAGTTAGGTTTTATGACTGTGTTAGGCCTGCCTTTGTCTTCTATCTGAATACATGAGGCCCAACACTACTGATGCGGATTAACATTCACAGGTATGAATCCTTGCAATTATTATGATTATTTAAAAAAACAAAAACAAAAAAAAAAAATATCTTGTGTTAATGTCTCCATTGAGAGAAAAACGTTCTGCTATTTTACACAAAATAACAAAACAATGTTGGTATTGTGACAAATGTTCATTCATTCAGATTCTTTTTCAGTGAAATGTAACTTTTCATTCAGTTTTCATAGTATTTTTAAATAAAAAGTTTTTACGTGATATGAAGATGAAAGAAAATGCTGTTTTGTTTTTTTTTTTCCTGAAAGTTTTGGTTGTTTCAAAGGGGGGTGTGACCAAATACATTTGAGAACCACTGCTTTAACTCTAAAGAGGGAATCATTTCCATTGAGCTGTGGACATAGGACTCTTTTAATTGATAAACATTTAATACTACATGTGCTGTCAGTAGAATGCATATTTCTGCAGAGGAAAACAGAATAGCAAAGAAAAAAAATTACCTCTGAGCTGTCTATAGAAGCTGGCTTTAAATGTTGATGTTAATCTCAGATGGCTTAGTGCATAAATATTTTGTTTAAATCCTTCATTCTCATACAGTTTTTTTTTTTTTTTTTTTTGGTCCAATGTTTTTACTTTATTGTCCCTGTAGAAGGTTTTAACTGAAATCTCTTTAATATACTCTGTTAATTATTTACAAAAGCTGTAGTGCCCATGTTCTTCCAGCAAGTATGTCTTCATACTGTATGTTCACAGTTCTTTTCATTTGTTCCTGATAACTGATAATGACAAAAACAAATACAAAATCTTCAATTAATATATAACTTTTAATTTAAAAGCACACAATAAATATAAATTGCTGCAATTTTCCTTTACAAAATATATTAAGTATATTATTTCAATATTTGTTATTATTAATCTTATAACAACTTATGTATCTTTATTATAATACTTAAATTCTTAGAAAAATCACAGTCACTTAAACACATAATACTGTTACATTCACTATCTTGCCATAATATCTGCAAGTTTTTGCATGTTATTAAATGTGAGTCCACTGTATCACATCACAGGATAATTGTGGACTTGACAAACAAACATAATAATACCCATATGTAATGTAAGAGTTATGGTGGCCAAACAAAAGACACTGACACAAAGAGAATTGTATGGCTTTAGTTAGGTTCATTAGATCAAGCTATGTGCATTTCCCTAACCATTATATCTATATTGCAGAATATGATTCTCTTATATTACAATAAACTTCCTGAGGTCACATAACAGCTGCATCTTTCATCATTACTGTAATATATGACTTTTCATTCACAAAACAACACTCGTTGAAATCTTTCAATACAGTAGAGCTAGGGTGACCATATTCTGGTTTTCCAAAAAGAGGACACCTTTTTTTTTTTCCGCCGGGGGGTGGAATAATAGGGTTCAAAACAGTGTTACTATGAATGCAAAGCATGGGAATGTTTTGTGCAAATCTTCTGTAAATTTGCACTTTCGTTTGGGCATTGTTTCCACTCAGCTGTCATTTGCTGCTACTGTCAAGCAACTGTTTGATGCCGAACATTACAGCGCTTCGCCCGTTCGAGGAGAGATTGACAGGCAGGAATTTGGCCAATAGTTGCTGCAAGCCTCTTATAATTGACCAATTGGTGTGCGAGAAGGTGGGACTTACAAAGAGGGGTTAAAGCAATGCAAATATGCGCGCATACACAATGAAGTATTAGATCAGATGCACATCATAATGCAACTAAAGCCGAATCCCGGACATTTTCGCAAATTTAAAAATCCCGGCCGGACGTTTTTTAAGGTCTGAAAAAGAGGACATGTCCGGGAAAAAGAGGACGTATGGTCACCCTAGTAGAGCTAATGACTGAAAAACAATTAATGTCTTTCAATGGGCTGTCTACGATCTTGAATGGGTACAGGGGGGACTTCAAGCAGCAAATAAACACCTACTTGGAGCTAATACAAAGTATCATGGCTTAAGCCATCTAAGCAAATACAAAACATGTTGCTGAAAAATCTTTTTTAAGAAGGAAAATCTGGAAAAGCCAGGGGCTGCTCTGTCTGCATAAATTGTGTGTGTGAGCTGTTCTGCTTCAAATATTAATGAGGTCATCTCCACTTTCATCACTTTCCACAGTCAGTTGACGAGTCCACCACTTTTTGACTTCAGACCCTGAGGAGGCTTCGTCATTCACAGGGTTCATCTTGCACACCATGGACTTCACACTTGTGCGCCCTGCAGGAGAAACACAAGAGACTATGAGGTGATGCACAGTCACTTTGATGTACAGAATACCTGATAATCTGAATAATAAATAAGACTATGTTCTATTTCAGCCCAATCAAAGAAACCTGGCAAGAAATCTCTTAAATTGTTTTTTTATATGCCGCCATTCTCATGTGTTTGTTTTAAGATAAAATCTAAATTTTATGTTTTCTGGCACTACTGACACATCTCCCATTTTGTTGTGTCAAAAATGGGCATAACCAGAGGTGGACTTTTTTGTGGCCCTAGTCTCAGATTCAGACGGCATACTTGCAGACCACCCACTGTCCGTTCACAGACCATGTTTGATGCTTATAAACCGGAAAGCACTTGTGAAAATCTCAGGCTTCAATCAGATTTAATCTCAATTAAAGATTAAATGTGTAATTTCTGCATCACCAAACACATAAACAGTTTTCAAACAGCTTTTTCAAAAACTCCCCTATCTGCTGTTTATCAAACAAACAAACAGTCCCGCCCCCAACTCACGCCATTGGTAGGGTTGCAACCCATCCTGTAAAATACGGGGTCGTCCCATAATTTAAGATTAAATAATGCATCCCCCGTATCGAATCAATACAGGACGTGGTTTTTCCCGTATGTAAGGAGTAACCCCAACTGGGGTAAAGTTGATTTCCAAATTCGTTGGAAAAAAGTTCAATTATATTGTACGAATGTTTTTATAAAATAATTGAATACTGTATCCATATGATTAGACATGGACCTACTGGAAAAATTGCTCACCTGTAGTAAGTCATTCCACTGATAGCCTAATACAACCTTCAGATTGTGAAAATATTTTCAGTGAATATAATTTTTCCCCTATTGTTTTATTTATTTATTTATTTTTACTGTTTTTTATTTAATTATAACATCTATATAATATGCCTATATAATCTATATACAGTATTTTCAACTTTGAAGGTGGCAACCCTAGTTTCCTATCTGTCACTCACTTGATGTTGTGTCGATGTAGTGACACTAGGGGTCACTCTTGGGAGCCCGAGACACCTCTGGTCTTTGATAAAAGGACATACGGGTATAAAAGGAGCTGGTATGCAACCACTCATTCAGATTTTCTCTTCAGAGCCGAACGGTCATGCTCATTGAGCTGAATTCTAATGTTCATTCACCTCTGCTGCATTTCAGCGGCTTCTCCCTCCTCTGCACTGGTCCACTGCAGAGAACGCCCCTGGGTGCTTCGGCAGAAAACAAGAGAGTATATTTTCTGAAAGAGCTTTTTTCCTCTAAAAGAGTATATATTTCTTAAAAGAGCGGCACACACAGAACATCTTTTTAAAGACGCGTCTTTTTAAAGATGCCTTTCCGATTGTGTGTTATTCCTGGTTGCGGTCGTTATCTCTCAACTTCGGATGGTCATGATCGCTGTCTTTCGTGTCTGGGCGCGACCCACATGGAGGCAGCATTTGTGGATGGTTCATGTTCTCATTGCGAGAACATGACCATGGCAACGTTGCGGTCGTGGGGCGATTTGGGGACCCCAATGGGATCGTCTCCGCCGGGTATCCCCCCGTGGACCTCCCATTCCCCAGCACGCTCGTCTGCCCCAGTCGGGCTTCTGGATCAGTTCACCGGCTCGTCTCACGGAGAGTCTGGCTTCTTGTTCGGAGCCCGCGAAGGTGATGAGCTCTCGTGCGCAGCATCGGAGAGCAGGCTTGTCCAGTCGGATGCAGAAGCCTCAACTGAGCTTCCCCCCTCGGGACGATTGCCCAGTCACAGGCCGATGCCGAAATGACGGACATGCTTTCCCGGGCGGCCAAAGCAGCCACGCCCCGCTCCAGTGCCATTCTTACCGGAAGTGCACGAGGAGCTGACGAAATCATGGGAGGCACCTTTTACTGCCCGGCCCCAATTCCACAGTTCCCCCGCTCTCACTACCCTCGATGGCGGGGCGGCCAGTGCACCTATGCCCGCAGAGCGCCGCCACCTGGCGCGGACGCCCTAAGCTCCCGTCCAAGCCCTGTAGGCTCACGTCGTCCCTGATGGCTAAAGCCTTCAGCGCTGCTGGACAAGCCGCCTCTGCCCTGCACGCCATGGCTCTCCTGCAGGTCCACCAAGCCAAGGCGTTGAAAGAACTGCACGAAGGTAGTTCTGCCCCAGATTTCCGGCCCCAGCGTGGAGCCCACCGCAGGAAGCAGATGCCACCCGTCTCACAGTCGGCACCTAAGAACTCACGGAGGTCGTCAAAGCGCCCCTGAGCCAGGCGACCCAGGGACGGGGAACCCACTCACCTGGAGCTGGTAAGAAGACCACTCCATCCCCCGGTGGAGGGCCGGGCGGAAAATCTTTTGTTGCCTTTTTGTTTGATTTCGCCGCATGCCCAAGTGGCTGCGGTACCCAACAGTTCAGCAAAAGTGTGGCTTCCTTCCTCCCTGGGTCACATACCCGATGTGCACGGTCGTTATCACGACTACCTTCCACAGGTTTTTTCTTGCAGGATTGGCGCTCCAGCGGTGGTCTTTCCGCCCCTGAGTGCCCAGCTGTGGCACACAGCCGCCCCCGATGTGGCAGTCTCCACAAGTTACGAGGACAGGCCTCTTCCTCCCCCGTCCCCGGCTGTTCCGGGGGTGGTCACAGGGAGCCAGGTAAGTGCTTCGATGTCCCTAGACTCAGCATGGCCACGACATGGTGTGGCACTTCGAGCTCCGCCCCGCCGTGAAGCCCCACCTGCCGGTACGTTCGACGACGTTGTCCCCTTGGTTCCCCTTCCGCGGAACTTGGACGCGTGGCTTGCGCTTTCCAATCTGTCTCGATGGCTGATCCGGACTGTCCGACTCGGCTACGCGATTCAGTTCGCCAGGTGCCCGCCCAAGTTCAGCAGTATTCACTTCACCTTGGTCAAGAACGAAAACAATGCTACCTTGTGCGTGGAGATCGCTACCCTCATATGGAATAGAACCTGTCCCTCCAACCGAGATGAAGAAGGGGTTTTACAGCCCCTACTTCAACGTACCGATAAAAGGCGGTGGTTGCGGCCAATCTTGGACCTGCGAGTACTGAACTGGGCCTTACACAGACTCCCGTTCAAGACACTGACGCAAAAACGCATTCTGGCAAGAGTCCGGCATCAAGATTGGTTCAGGTGGTAGACCTGAAGGATGCGTACTTCCACGTCTCGATCCTTCCTCGACACAGACCCTTCCTGCGGTTTGCATTTGAGGGTCAGGCGTATCAGTACAAAGTCCTCCCTTTCGGCCTGTCCTTGTCTCCTCGCGTCTTCACGAAGGTTGCAGAGGCTGCCCTTGCCCCGTTAAGGGAGGTGGGCATTTGCATTCTCAACTACCTTGATGACTGGCTAATCCTAGCTCACTCTCGAGACATGTTGTGCGCACACAGGGACCTGGTGCTCTCACACCTCAGCCGACTAGGGCTTCGGGTCAACTGGGAAAAGAGCAAGCTCCTCCCGGTTCACAGCATCTCTTTTCTCGGTTTGGAGTTGGACTCAGTCTCTTTGACGCGTGCCTTACGAATGAGCGCACCCAGTCGGTGCTGGCCTGTTTGAAGGCATTCAAACAGAAAACAGCGGTTCCACTGAAACTTTTTCAGAGGCTCCTGGGGCATATGGCATCCTCGGCGGTGGCCACCCCGCTCGGGTTGATGCATATGAGGCCGCTTCAGCACTGGCTCCAGACTCGAGTCCCGAGATGGGCATGGCGCCACGGGACACATCGCGTGGTCATCACGCCGGCCTGTCACCGTCTTTTCAGCCCTTAGACTGACCTCTCGTTTCTACAGGCAGGTGTTCCTCTAGAACTGGTCTCCAGGCGCGTCGTGGTCATGATAGATGCCTCCAAAACGGGCTGGGGCGCTGTTTGCAATGGGCACGCAGCTGCTGGCCTCTGGATGGGTCCGCAACTGCATTGGCACATCAACTGCCTCGAGTTGTTGGCAATTCTGCTCGCCCTGCGGAGGTTTCGGCCGTTGATCCAGGGCAAGCATGTGTTAGTTCAGACAGACAACACGGCAACGGTAGCATATGTCAACCGCCAAGGTGGTCTGCGCTCTCGTTGTATGTCACAACTTGCCCGCCGTCTCCTCCTCTGGAGTCAGCAAAAATGAAGCGCTGTCTCCAAGCAGAGGATCGCCCACTGGCTCATTGATGCCATAACTATGGCATATCACACCCAGGACATGCTGCCCCCGGTAGGGCTACGGGCCCATTCTACCAGGGGCGTAGCAGCTTCCTGGGCCCTGGCCAGGGGTGCCTCTCTAACAGACATTTGCAGAGCAGCGGGCTGGGCAACACCCAACACCTTTGCAAGGTTCTATAACCTCCGGGTGGAACTGGTTTCGTCCCAGGTAGTGGCACGCAACACAAGTGGAAAAGCCTGGGATAGCCAGCCGGGTTGTATCGCTTGCAGGTAGCGCCTTCCACCTCCTTTTGAGATGAAGACGTGCGTCATTAATTCCCAGTAGTGTTCACAAGTTTTGTTCCCTGGTTGACTTCCTCCGAGCCCTGTGGCAGTCAAGTTTACGGAGAGACTCGCTGCCGGCCCAGTACACGTGCTAACTAAGAGTCCTGTTCTGGGGTAGGTGCTCCGCATGTGCCGGTTCCCTGTAAGGCTAACCCCATGCAATATATATCTTCCGCTAATTCGTTTCCCTGTTGGCAAACTGCATGTTCCTTGGGCAGAGCCCCTCTGCCCCAGTCCCATGTTTGTAGTAACTCCTCCCCCATTGGGTAGGATCTACCTTGAAGACTCTCCACATGGTTGGAAAGACCATGTGATGTATTCTTCCACTTAAATATCCCCCTCTCTCTTTGGGCGAGGTGTGGTCTCTGCGATGTCTTCCCCTTGGGAGGGACACCCCCCGACTAGACCTGGTGGCCCTGTCAGATAATCCCCCTTCTTTTTTAGGGAGTTGAAAAAAGAGAAGGGGAAAAGTGGCCATGACTGGGTTAAGCCTGTCTCTATCTCTTGGGTAGTCGACTTGTCCCCAAAGGGCCGTTCGACACTCATAACTATGTTGGGGGAGGTTACGTGTCGACCTAGTGTGCTGGCTATGAGGCACACAGTAGTCTGCCCACCACACACCGACAGTTCACGTAACACAGTTCTGCCAATTGTGGCGTTTCATATAGGGACCCCTAGTGTCACTACATCGACACAACATTGAGTGAGTGACAGATAGGGAATGTCATGGTTACTTGTGTAACCTCCATTCCCTGATGGAGGGAACGAGACGTTGTGTCCCTCCTGCCACAACGCTGAACTACCCGCTGAAATGGCCGGACCTTATATCGGCTCCTCAGCATAAAACCTGAATGAGTGGTTGCATACCAGCTCCTTTTATACCCGTATGTCCGTGAGAGTGGCATGCAAATACCACTCGCCAATTTTTATTGGCCTTTTATCAAAGACCAGAGGTGTCTCGGGCTCCCAAGAGTGACCCCTAGTGTCACTACATTGACACAACATCTCGTTCCCTCCATCAGGGAATGGAGGTTACACAAGTAACCATGACGCTTTACTGTGTTGGGCTGGACAGGGCCGCTCAAAACAAATAAAGCAATTTCTATAGTACCAAAGAGACACAGTGTTAACAGTTTTTGAGGAAATTAACCTTCGAATGGATTACTTATAGCTTCTCTGCATATTATGCAGAAAGAGTGAGGGAAAGTAAGTATTTTAACATTGAAAAAGTCACACATTTCAGCATAAATGTGTAACATCCATGTAATAGTCATTCCAGTGTATTATAATTAGCATGCTAAAATAGCTTAGCACTGCTTATGTTGGTATATTGCTCATTCCTCAGTATTCCTTGTAAGTTGGTTTGGATGAAAGCATGAATAAATGTAAATGGAACAAGCATGTACACTAGTACACTTGTATAATAAAACTGGGTGCTGACCTGCAGGTAGTCGCCACTGTCCCAGCTTTCTCTGGGGTCGGTCAGCAGAGTCCTGTCTATAGCCACTGCGGTCTGACAGGGTGGGGCTCAGTAGGGTTTGCAGGCCACTGTTCTGCTGGGTCAGGACCAGGAAAATCACTGCATTAGCATTACAGATGAAAGACACAGAGTTTAAAGAAGAGAGAAAAGTAATTTACCTCTGGCTGGGTGGGATTGTCCTGGTTATGAGCGTTGGTGTCCTCACTGGGTACAGTGGTCTCAATGCTGGGAGGGTTGAGCAGACGTCGCAGATCCTGCTGTTGGCTCTCTCTCAGACTGAGAATGATGCTACATGACTGCTGCTGCTTCTGAAGAAGGAAGGTGGTATCAATTCAACCAGCATGTCATTCAATGTACTGCACTTTAATTGGTCTCAAATCAGCACCTATTGTCCCAGTGCCAATGCAGAAAGCTCATATGAAACTAATTCCTTTGCAACTCCTTTGTAGAATACAATCATTGAGTATTTAAACATGAACACTGCCTAAATCACTAATCTGTTTTCATTTTAGAGGGGTAAATGACGTAATTGTCACTGAATGTGAGCGTGATAATATGTTTGTGTGAACTCACGGCTCGTATGCGTTTCAGGCACTTCTTTAACCACATGCGGATGGTTTGTTTGGCCACCTCCTCCTCTATAGTGTACTCAAGCTGCTCTCGTGCTAATAGCTCCTCCAGCTGAAGACTCTTCCGGATATCAACCGAACGGTACGACAGCATGCTGAAATGCATACACATGAATGACTTGTAGGCAAATATTCTTCACATTCCATAATACATCTACAGGACATCTACATGTCCCATTTGCACATCTACTAATAATTAAAGTATATCCAACTTATTTCAAAAGATCAAGGAAAATTCAATTCAACCCCTTTCATTTTTGTGAAAAATAAAGTTCTATAATCAAAGTTGTCATTTACGGGTGGATCGGGTGGGACATGTCCTCACCACTTTTAAAAAAAGCTTTTGTCTGGTACGTGTCTAATGCAGAAGAGACATCCCCTGTTCTTGAGTAGGAGATCCCATTTTGTCTTGTGTATTATAGGCCTAATAAGTGGCAATCCGGTGCTATCATGAGTTATTTTGACTGTTATGATGAGTGTTTATTGATGCTGTTATCAGTGATGTTGAGGAACAGCAGCAATGTTCTCTCATGCACACAGACACAATCTACTCGCTTCAGTTGCTCTCACTCACAAAACAATATGTAAAGAATGTACCAACTGTCCCCACCACTTTTTAAAACAAAGTGATGCCCAAGGCTATTATACATTTTGGAATCTTTCCCAACCTCAGTACATCATGGAAAGTGACATCTCCTCCATTGTGCAGACGCTCCATCTCATAACACATGTGTTTGAAAAGAAGCTTATCTTTATCCAGGTCAACCTCCAGACGACCCCTCAGCAGACGCAGCAGGAACTTCACTCGAGAGGTCGGGATCACTCCCTGTATCAGAATCAACCAATTGTGTAATCACTTCTGATGTGCTCAAAAGCTTACCTTAACAGCAAATACTAAAAAAGCCAAACACTTAAATAATTCTAAGAGAATTCTAGATAATTATTCTGCTCCAAAATCTAGTGTGCTGCTAACCTAGACTACATTTTAAAGCATCGTAGATGCTCTTGATGTGAAGGCTATTCCAAAAGGTAAGTAACAAAATTATGCTGCCCTCCAAGATTCCTCATTTTTATTAAATTCAAAGGCAGCATCACATCCTTTGCAAAGTAGGCAATCCCAAAATGCATTGCGACGTAACACAATGTATCCAAGATGGCAGACAAGTTGAGAAAATAGTTAAATCTCATTAAAAATAGACTATTTTGCCCAACATTTGTGCATGGTATATATTTGTTCTGTTTTTTAGTGGATCGTGGCATTAGCTTAGCAACATGCTAACATCAATCTGTATTGTAATTAATTGTGCTTCGAGTCTCTATAACATTAAAGCATTCCAATTTAGGGCTCTATTTTTGTGAACGCACAAAGTGCAGCGCCACGTGCAACAACCACGTGCTACTTCTTATCCAATTTTCATGTTAGTGCTAATTCTAAGTGCAATTTCTGTGCCATCACAAAGAGCAAGTGGCCATGGGTGGGAGTGTTTGCGCTATCTGTGGGTGTATGCGTGCAAACTGTGGGGTGCATTGTATGTTAATGAAGTGGCGCAAAACGCAATTTGCTATTTTCCTCAGAAAGAGGTAATTGGCTAAGATGTTTCAAAATGCAGGTCTGTTTTCAGTGCAAAGTCTAAATTCAGTTCTTACATTTGCAGTTTGGAGATTCCACCAGCAGGTTGGTAATAAAGCTCATGTCCAAACTCTGAAAATATTGTGGAACATCATATTATGTCCCTGACAATCGCTGTTTTATGAAACAAACATTCATTAGATTTGTATTAAACTATCTACAGATCACGGTTTATTTTTATTATTATGTTAATATTTAAAATTGTATTAATGATATAATTGATATTATAATTATGAATAATTATGACATTATAATTTGTATTGGTATATGTCCACCTGTTGTCATAGAGTGACTTTTAAGTCTCTGCAAAAGGGGCCGGTGAAAGAAGTTGGCAAGGTTAAAATGGATTTGGACTGAGTTTCTTGACCACTTCGTTATTTTGATTATATTTTAGTTTCATTTGAAATATAATATGAATTTAGAAATATTTTTTTTTGTTTTCATTTTTTCATGTTTCAATAAATTTAATTTTCCATAATCAAAATCAACAGGTAGAAGTGAAGTGCGTGCCGATACAATCACTGTGTATACTATCCACGATTTGGGTGTTAGTAGATGAAAATTATTTATAATATTTACATTCTCTACAATTTAACAGAGCATACATCCAAATTCTTAAGAGAACCACATTTTTCATGCGTATATAAGGAGCATGTCACTTTCATAAAAATATTCCAGACATTCAACAAGACGCAGATAATACACAAAGGAACGCGCAAATCAATTCATTGCACACTGTCCATTTACACTACCAACTTAGGAATGTGCTGTCTTTGTTTATGTCGCTTGTGCTTGACAGGGAATGGACTATATAATAAGATGCAGATGGTGCAATAACCTGAAGAAATCCAGAATTAAATTGCTCTTGATCCAGCCTATTAGCACTTTGCGTGCACGATTTCTCCAAACCCAATTGCGCCTCGACTTAGCGCATGCTTGCACAAAAATACCAAAACTTCATGGCCATGCCCATTGACTTTGCACGTATGGCTTGTTGCTTAGCACTAGTGCCCTTAAAATAGGACCCCTCAGTTGCTTGTGAGGTTCCATGAGAATAAGGATGCTGCCTTAGAAGCTAGCAGCATATATAGGCAGTATGCAGCATGGCAACTCACTAGGTTGGAACAGAGTTCATGTCTTTAATTAAGGACATTGTCCTTCTTGTGCTCAGTTGTCCTTCTTGTGCTCAGCTGTTACAGTGTCATGGCTTCAAGTGTTTCTACTGATCCCAGCACTGCTGGTTGATTCATTAAGGTTAGAAAATGACCAGTGCACCTCATACATATACATGAGCAGACATTACTGATCCTACGGGAGAAAGGGGGTCAAATCTGAAAGCACTTCTCTCTGGTGCTCTCAATAAGGCGGTCTCTGCCAAATGAAGATGACAGCTCAATATCTCTCGCAATCTGTGACAGGCAGTAATAACCCCCATTGTTCATTTAGAGTTGCAGAGCTGATGCAGAGCACACGGATATTAACTCAAAATCATCCCTGCTGTCAGCCGCTGATCACCGGCACACCCTCCTCCTGCTCACCTCCCGCTTGTCATCCACCATGTTCCAAATGATCTGGAAATGACGCAGGTCATTGTAGCTTAACAACTGGTCCTCCTCGGTGGAGTAGAATAAAGAGAAGTTCTCCACAATGATAGCTAAGGGGGAGGTAAAGTGATAAGTTGGGTTAGGTTTCAGCTACTGCAGGCTCTCAGCACTCAGGTAGGTGTGTTTAAGGCCAGAAACATACTATGCATAAGTATGCAAATGCTGATGTCAACGTATTGCAAGCACATGGTTTCGTTGTATATAAGTAAGTAACTATGTACTCAAAGAGGTGATAGGGTAACAGTGAAATGGCTGTGTCATTAAACTGGATGTGTTAATAATTAGGCACCTAGCTACAAACATCTCGATAGTTTAATTAATTTTAACTAACTGCAAGATTCTCTAATGGTCATCAGCAAAATGATGCTCCACAATTACAGTAGTTGACCTGAAAGAGAAAATAGAACATAGAAGAAGACTTTGACACTAATGCCAAATATAGCGCCTCTTGTGGCAATGCTGAAGGCCAGGATATACTTAGATTTTCGGCATGCTGTTCCATCTTGTGCAAGGTCGAGCCCTTGAAAGTATACCCTTTTGATCACGAGCCCATAAGAACACGCTTGAGGCATGCGCACGCTTTGTGATACTCTTTTTGCACATTCAACAGCAGGTGCATGTGCAGACAACACACAAAACTAGGCTAGATACGGAAAATCCGGGCATACTGATGCTGTATGAAGAAATATCACATGCTCTGAGAGTGAGACATACTGGCACACAGAAAACCGAAGTATACTTTGGCCTTGAGAATCCAACGCTTACTTGCACTGTGTTATGAATTGCGTTATCACACATTTTGTAACTCAACAACATATGAAATCAAACTTTTATAGTTTTTTGTTTTTACATACTTGTGTAGAGTATGTTGCAGGCCTAACCCTGCTGAAAAGACAAGCTAAGACAAGCATGAATTTATGCTAGTTATGTTTGCAGCTAGTGAATCAGAATAGCCATGCATTGTTTTTCTGGTAAAAATGGTTGACTGTGGAAGTCTTGCTATTTAAGCTAGGACAAATGCACTCCAGCATTTCATGCTGTGGACCAATCTTTAAAACACAACATATGCTGGTCTTAAGAGCAAAGAAAGAAAGTGTGCACATCTGTACAGTTCATAAACCTTGGGGGATACAGACAGGAGATAAGTTGGCTACCACCCATATTTATTCCAAACCTCATTCATATTCAGTAGTGGCCAGAGTCTTTCAGAGGGAGGGGTGAGCTCAATTACTGTTCTGGCAAAAAAAAGGTGCAAAGATGTGAGGAGGAAGTATGAGCAGTAATATTGAATCTTACTAGCTGAATCTTACAATAATCTTACTTATTGTGCTAGTATGGCTAACGTCTAAAGCAGGAGGAAATTAAATGGCCCCCTGATAGAAGGAAAAGGATATTGTGTCTGCGGTCCAGGGGAAGTGACACTTACCCACAAGAAGGTTGAGCATGATGTAAGCGATGATGACGTAGAAGGAACAAAAGTAGATGAGGGCACCAGCGTAGTTGCCACAGTCTGTCTCCCAGTAGCGATGTTTGTCTGGGGTGCAGAACGGTGGCTGTACCTGAGGATCAAGCCCAATAAACAAATATAATCAACAAATGGGGCTCAGATACAATTTGTGGTGCATTACAGCTGATGTATTTTATTCACAATTAATTGCAATCACAAAAAAAAAAGCATGTCCAATGAATGCAGATTCTGTACTGTTATTAGGGATGTGCAGAATTACATATTTTCCAAATCAACTAGTCTGGGCAACCTGAACGACAAGCCGACTAATTGTTCTTAAGGAAGCCCTGAAAAATGGGCTAGCTTCAGGCTCATCGATCAGACACATATTTTAGATGGCATTTACAAACATGTTCCTGGGTTTTAAAAAACAGCTAGATGGGGTGCAACAGAATGGATCAAAACACAAGGGTCTCGAGACACATTTTATAAAAGTTGGACTGTTTAATACTTGACACAATGTCTTAAAAAAATGCAAAGCTTTTGGCGGAACACTCAGAAACGAGACGTAACACACCGGCCAAAGACGTACAGTACATCTGAAAGTGTATGGTGGCAGAGCTTTAAAGGGAATGAATTTAAAGACATAAATTTGCCATTAGGGTTTTACAGTTTTATATTAAAACTAAAAAAAGAAATAAGAAAAAAATCTAGATAAAGTAGTCAACCTCACTAATCATCTAGACATCCGACCAATACCTAACAATGAGTACATTTAATTGAACTGTTTACCGTGTCTCTACATGATTACTGAGACGTTTACAGTGAGCATGCTGACTTGTGGTTAAAACAAGAGTGTCAATATCTTACCATGCAGTCATGCATGATCTTGTTCCAGTCTTCACCTGTGACTATTCGAAAAAGTACAGTGATGGCTTTCCCCGCAGTAGAGAAGTTTGCATGCCTGTTGGTGAGAGAGAAAAAGGTAACAGCTCATGCAGTCACTTCTGTACCTGAAAATTGATTCTCCCAAATGCAAGTAAGGCATTCTAGCAAAACTTTCAGACAGCACCAATTATAGTGCTATGGGAAGCCGTAAGAGTGTTACAAATCTCGCCTTTGGTACGCAGACACAGTCCAATCATCGCCTCCATGTGTCACGAGGCGGCTCACCTGTTAATGTTCTCGCCATATTTGACAGTTCCGAAAAGGACCACGCCAGCGAAAGCGTAGCACAGCAACAGCAAGAACATGCCCACGATGATAAAGAAACTCTTGTACATACTGACAACCACAGTTAGCAAAAGCATCTTTAGTGTCACCTGTAGAAGCAAGGCAGTTTAGAAGATAGAGATTTTATATATGAAATTCTTCTATGAGGAAGAATAATTTTCATCGTATTATTATGCTTCTCTTCTACTTCTGTAATATTTATTTATTTATTTTGGCACTCATACAACTCAATTTGTATATACAACAAAAAAACATTATCTTACATTTAGCCAAAAAAGGGAAAGGCTGAAGCTAATGCTTAGTATACCTTCCCTTCTCACCTTTAAAACTTTTACAATCTTTTGATCTTATTTAATAATAAACAATTGACTTAATTTCAATTTGCAATAATCAGCACATTAATATTGATTAACATGATAGTTTATGCATACTCACATGCTTCCCACATATGGTGAAAAACCTGAATACTATCACACAAGTGCCCATCATGTAAGTGTAAGCATTCTAAAGAAAGAAAGAGAGAGTGCAAAACAACATTTAAATGAAATATCACAATAAAAGGTGACATGCAATGCTCTTCTCACAAATCTCAACTGATTCTCAAATGGTTTTGCTTCAGCACCCAGATTTTACATTGGACATCAAGTGGCAGCACAGTACCAAAATTGAAAAAGAAATGTTCTTAAAATCAAACATTGAAATATGTGAATATAATTATGAACTGCACAGGCCCAACAGTAAGGAAAATTATTCAAATGACACTGTGAATGGGAAAATCGACAATTTTGGTTTCTAATTTAGTGGTATCATGCTCCCAGTAGCCAATAATTTATTGCACAATTTAGTATTTTTATTTGCCAAGCATTGTTTTTTTTTTTTTTTTTTTTTTTTTTTTTTTTACTGTTTGAGAATGAAGGCATGCCATGCAACCTGTCGATTGACAACTGCTTAATATGGCTAGCCTCTACAAACTGACAAATGAATTTGAGGCAATATACTGTAAAGTTTAATTGGACGCACAGCCTTTAACGTCAACAGCAAAATATATGGGAAGCATTTTCTTCTCACTTTTAAACATTGATAAACCTTTTTATTTTGCTATGCAATCATTCGTGACCCACCCAACCACTGATTTAGATTTTAGCATGTACCAATAGAGCAAAGTGGAGAATGATCCATATGACTCCCAGGGATGTGACGAGTAGGTCATATCTGTTTCTCCTGCTCTGCCAGTATCCTGCTGGTGACATAGCTATCAGCTTCATAGTCACCTGCGGAACAGGATATGTAATTATGTCAAGACTGTATAATCTTTTCAAAAGACTTCAGGAACAGCTGCAGGGCCTCTAGTATATTTCAAAAATAGTTTTTGTGATTTTACTAAATCTTGCCTGGGGTTATTCTTGAAAGCACAGTAAATAGAATTTTACATTTTTACCTCTAGGACAAAAATGAAAGTGAAGACCACAGACATGGTGGCTAAGGGAACAGTAACTGGGTCATCTACATCCCACTGTAACATATAAATATAAACAAGAATGTAATTTGTAATTTAAATGGTGAAATATAACATAAATTATGCAACTGTAATCCTTCTCACCTTAACAGACAGGAGGACAGACTGGGCTAAGACCAGTACAGCAATACCTCGCTTGAAAAAAGGATGCTGGGTGATGTCGTACATTTTTGCCCTGAAGCCACCGTTTTCTGCATATGCAAGAGAATTGCAACTTTGAAAGAACAGAACAAAGAATCAGGGCTTTTTAAAATGATGGTGCTGTGGTTATTAGGCCTGCACAATTAATCAAATAAATAAATAGAGGTGAATGCTTTAACAAAGCATCACTATTATTACCTCACATACTTATTCTTCTTCTGTACAAAATTTAGGTTCGTAACTTGTCTCACACCATTAGTCGTACACCCATGAATGAGGTTTCAAATTGACCAGCTTATTGAGGAGAAGTGTGGTTTAACTTTTATAAGCGATTGTGCGAATGATGTTCACCTGGTAAATGAAAAACCAGGCTAAATAGTCCCATAGACTTTACGTTAACAAGAAACGTGTGGGATCATAATGTCATAGAGACAAGGGTTTGGGCTCTTTTGACTTGGGTTAGCAAGCAGTCTTTAAGTATCCCCATGGAAAATGCCTAACCAGGCCCTAGCAACCATCCAGAGCACCCTAGCAACCAACAACATAGACTTCCATTCAAAATTGCTCTTTGGACATCTTTGGATCAGAATGTCATACAGACTTCATGGTTGCTCTTTTGATTCAGGCTAGCAAGAAGCCTTTTACGAATCACCCTGGCTGCCTAGCAACCAGATGGGGTCACACTAGCAACCATCAAGCATCACCTTGGTAACTGTCTAGAAACCAGATGGAACACATTAACAACCAAACTGCAACTCACATACCTCTGAACCAGAACGTCGTAGAGCCAAGGGCATTGGCACATTTGATTCCGCATTCACAGACTTTTTATTATTACCCTGACAATTGCCTAGCAACCAGATGGAACACCCTAGCAACCATAGAACAACACTAATATATCTGCACCAGAACATCTTACAGACATGGGTGTGGGCTCTTTTCACTTGGGGCAGTGTACTAAGGTCTTTGGTGATGAGTTTTGCCACGGCAAGGACCACTCAAATTTTCTTCAGAAAATGTACCCATTTTGTTAAGATTACAATTACAGCTGTTACAATTACTGTAACTAAGCTTGAAAAGTATCAATTTCAGCATTCAATTTAGGTCTACTAACTGTTTGTTTTTCATTCTGCTAAAAGGACAAATGTGAAGTTGACTGTTTAGGCACTGTCTTGATTTAGTGTAATATAAAATAGCATAAAGTAAATTAGGAACTCAGTTCTCAGCTTGTTTTGGATGTGAAGCCTCCATAAAGAGTATGGCATGCATTTCCCCACAAACATAAGTCTTTTTAAAACAAAATTATATTAATCAAATTCATTACAATTACAATACCTAGGGAAATAATTGACAATTATGATGTGTGTCACAACTGTTCTGCCCTACTATTTATACAACAAAGACCTGGTAAAAATTCACTCATGGACTTCACTCTTCAGACCTTCTGAATAATTAATATGCACTCCTTTGTCACCAACTAAAAGGTCTCAGCAAGAGAAAAGTGTCCCAAATGTTCATTCAATGTACTCAGTATGAGCTTTACATTTGGCATTACTTTGAAACCTGCCACATCATCGTTTTGTGGTCTTTTAGCTAAAGGTCACAAGGTCTGAGTGGCATTCATCATGCACTGTAATCACAAGTTCATTTCAACAGTCACAGAGTGCAGACGGCTTATTTGAAACTGGTTTCATTGGAGAATTGATGTGGTTACTCTGTCAAGTGCTGACAAAGAATGGATTTTTATTTTAGTCCAGAGTGCAGGCTACCTGAAGCACAAAGGAAACTCCACCGACAGCTCTCTATAGCTACAGTATTGCTATGTTCTGTTCTTATACAGCATGCACAAATATTATTGAATGAGAAAGAAAGAAAGAAAGAAAGAAATGGGTTGTCATGGTGATACTGATTGGGCACAGAGCTTGACAGCATATACAATTGATGTCAGAAGTTTACATTCACTTAGGTTGAAGTCATTAAAACTCATTTTTTAACAACTCCACAGATTTAATATTAGCAAACTATAGTTTTGGTAAGTCGTTTAGGACATCTACTTTGTGCATGACACAAGTAATTTTTCCAACAATTGTTTACAGGCAGATTGTTTCATTTTTAATTGACTATATCACAATTCCAGAAGTTTACTAAGTTAACTGTGCCTTTAAGCAGCTTAGAAAATTCCAGAAAATGATGTCAAGCCTTTAGACAATTAGCCATTTAGCTTCTGATAGGAGGTGTACTGAATTGGAGGTATACCTGTGGATGTATTTTAAGGCCTACCTTCAAACTCAGTGCCTCTTTGCTTGACATCATGGGAAAATCAAAAGAAATCAGTCAAGATCTCAGAAAAAAAATCATCATTGGGAGCAATTTCCAAATGCTCGAAGGTACCACTTTCATCTGTACAAACAATAGTACACAAGTATAAACACCATGGGACCACGTAGCCATCATACCACTCAGGAAGGAGACGGATTTTGTCTCCAAGAGATTAATGTAATTTGGTGTGAAAATTGCAAATCAATCCCAGAACAACAGCAAAGGACCTTGTGAAGATACTGGAGGAAACAGGTAGACAAATATCTATATCCACAGTAAAACGAGTCATATATCGACATAACCTGAAAGGCTGCTCAGCAAGGAAGAAGCCAATGCTCCAAAACTGCCATAAAAAAGCCAGACTAGTTTGCAAGTGCACATGGGGACAACGATCTTACTTTCTGGAGAAATTTCCTCTGGTCTGATGAAACAAAAATTGAACTTTTTGGCCATAATGTCCATTGTTATTTTTGGAGGAAAAAGGGTGAGGCTTGCATGCCAAAGAACACCATCCCAACCATGAAGCATGGGGGTGGCAACATCATGTTGTGGGGGTGCTTGGCTGCAGGAGGGACTAGTGCACTTCAGAAATAGATGGCATCATGAGGAAGGAAAATTATGTGGATATATTGAAACAACATCTCAAGACATCAGCCATGAAGAAAGCTCAGTCACAATTGGGTCTTCCAAATGGACAGTGACCCCAGACATACCACCAAAGTTATAGCAAAATTGCTTAAGGACAACAAAGTCAAGGTACTGGAGTGGCCATCGCAAAGCCCTGACCTCAATCTGATAGAAAATGTGTGGGAAGAACTGAAAAAGCATGTCAGAGCAAGGAAGCCTACAAACCTGACAGTTACACCGGTTCTGTCTGGAGGAATGGGCCAAAATTCCAGCAACTTATTGTGAGAAGCTTGTGGAAGTCTACCCAAAACGTTTGACCCAAGTTAAACAATTTAAAGGCAATGCTACCAAATACTAACAAATTGTATGTAAACTTCTGACCCAATGGGAATGTGATGAAAGAAATAAAATCTGAAATAAATCATTGTCTCTACTATTATTCTGACATTTCACATTCTTAAAATAAAGTACAGATCCTAACTGACCTAAGACATGGGATGTTTTCTACGATTAAATGTCAGGAATTGTGAAAAACTGAGTTTAAATGTACTTGGCTAAGGTGTTTGTAAACTTCTGACTTCAATTGTACATAGGTCTGACACAACAATAAATTACAGATAACAAGAATTTTACATTTTCTGAAGAAAATGTGAGCGTTGATTGCCAGTTTGCCAGGTGAAGTCAGTGTAGAAAATCAATAAAACCTTTCCTTAACAGGCTGCACATTTTGAGATATCATGACCATAGCACAAATGGTTTTTAAAAAACGTTTAACCCTGAGTATAAGCAATATGAACAATAGTAACAGTGATGCTTGCATTTCTGTAGCAAGCACCACTAATTATAGAAAATATAAGTTTTTGCTCTTTGAGACTGCTCTGCCCTGTTCAATATATGGTTGTTAATTATGCTTTATAGTTGTAGAAAAGCAAAAAGAAAGGAACTAAACCATTATAAACACTTGATCATTGTTGGAGAGGAATTTCATTTAGGAGGTTGCAGTCTGGTCCACAAACTGCAAGTTTTGTTTGAGCAAAATAAAAATAAAATTATCAGTACTGGAGGAAGGCACACTGTCTCCATGTTAAAGACCACCAGTTTAGCCCATTGTTTACAAAGGCAGCATTGTGGAGCAATTATATTGTAATTTACAAAGAGGTGCTGCATGTTGTTTTATTGGTTAAACTGATAATTGAACAATTCAGACATGTTTAATTACTGGAAATGAATAGAAAAGAACTGAAAGAATAGAATAGAACTGAAAATCTGTTCATTGCTGCATTTGGAGTTTGGTTCAAAACATATCAATCAAATATGTGTGCTTGTCAGTAGAATGGCATTTTTCTTGTGTCTAATTGCCACATAAAATATGCCTGTATAATTAACTACTGTGATAATTGTGTTTATTTTTCTTGATGTTATAAAACGTGTCTTTAAATTGTGTTTCCATGCATGCCAACTGCAGTCAAACAGAGCCTGCAACTGCTCAATGAATCCATCAATCAATCATCAATCTACATGAGACAGAGGGACAATCAAAATGAGTCTTCTCTCTTTGACTCAGCCATAGTATGATATGCAAGTATAACTTGTTACTCAAAAGTGGAGTGATTTTCATCATCATCATTATCAGTGTGTGATTGCCATGGGAGTTTACCCATTGATGACTACTTAAATTATTTTATTCCCTACTACAGCAGAGGAGAGCTGATTAAAGTCTCCTGAAAGCACATGAAGAGTAGGGATAGCTCATTGGTTGGCAGAGAGGGGGAAGATGGAAAAAGAGTGGAAGTGATGCTGTTCTTAAGACATTTATCCATGCCAGGGATGGGCACGAGTAACCGGGTACTGAAATCTTTAGAAGTGACAGAAGTGATCGATCATGAAAACAATAATTGCGTGACTTCCCTGCTGAAAATACCAGCATTGCTTGTAACTATCTTGTAATCACTTGGACTCAAGATGGCACCGAGTATGGCTGCTGCGTTGTGATCTCCGACACAACATTGCAGTTTTTTGTTTGTTTTGTTTACAATTCTTATGTTTTTTGTCTTCGATGTTGTCTGCCTTATTGTCTACGACAGACAAACACTTTTGGACATTGGTTCTGCAATTGCACACCGTAAACCGGATGTCAAATTCCTCAATGCCGACCCGCTGTTTACAAACATGCCAGCGGAGCCCTTTGTCTGGGCAGCCCGGTCATGGAAACGCAGAAGGAAAAAGGGAAGGAGAGCCAGCGTTCTCATCAGAGTAAGACATCACGCAAATCGACCCCCGCTACCCAGTTTTCTACTGGCAAATGTTCAGTCTCTGGACAACAAGCTCTGCGAGCTGAGAGCACGGATCTCTTTCCAACGAGAGACGAGGGACTGCTGCATTATCTGCCTTACGGAAACTTGGATGTCTGCTGAGATTCCAGATTCAGCCATCGAACCCGCGGGGTTCTCCGTGCACCAAGCGGACAGAGCGAAAGACCTCTCAGGTAAAAGCAGAGGTGGTGGTGTATGTTTTATGATCAACAAATCCTGGTGTGATCAGAGGAACGTACATTCTATCAAGTCTTTCTGCTCTCCTGATCTGGAATTTCTCATGCTTCTGTGTCAACCATTCTGGCTACTGAGGGAATTCACAGCGGTCATTATCACTGCTGTGTACATCCCGCCACAAGCCGACACAGACCGGGCACTCAAGGAACTGTATGGGAGTATAAGTGAGAAGGAAACCGCACACCCTGAGGCCACGTTCATTGTGACCGGGGACTTTAACAAAGCCAATTTCAAATCAATCGCACCAAAATACCACCAACACATCAATTGCAACACACGAGGGGACCGGGTTTTGGACCATTGCTTCTCTCCCTTCCGGGATGGCTACAAATCCCTCCCCCACCCACCATTTGGTAAATCGGACCACTCTTCCATTCTGCTTCTGCCCGCTTACAGGCAGAAACTAAAACAGGAAGCACCCACCCTCAGAACGATCCAGTGCTGGTTGGACCAATCAGATTATACGCTACAAGACTGTTTTGATCACAGGGACTGGGAGATGTTCCGGTCCGCCTCTGATGACAACATCAAGGTTTATGCTGATAGCGTAATGTGTTTCATCAGAAAGTGCATAGAGGATGTTGTTCCAACCAAAACAATACGGATCTACCCCAACCAGAAGCCATGGATAAATAGCGATGTTCGCACAGCATTTGATGTGCGGACCTCCGACAAGCCAGTTATGCCCTCCACAAAACTATCAGAGCAGCCAAACACCAGTACAGGGACAAGATTGAAGGACATTTCAACCCCACTGAATCTAGAAGCATGTGGCAGGGAATTAATATCATCACGGACTACAAAGGGAATAAAAACTCCGCCATGAACACTGCTGCCTCTCTCCCGGATGAGCTAAATACTTTTTATGCTCGTTTTGAGGGAAATAACACCGCCCTCACGGAGAGAGCTCTCGCAGCCGAAGCTACAGAGGTTATTTCACTCTCCGTCTCTGTAGCAGATGTACCCCGATCCTTCCGACGGGTGAATATCCATAAAGCCAAGGGTCCAGATGGCATTTCGGGCTTCGTCATCAGAGCGTGTGCGAACCAGCTGGCTGGTGTTTTTGCGGACATTTTCAACCTTTCCCTCTCCTTGTCTGTGGTCCCCACATGCTTTAAAACGTCCACCAAATGCTTTGTACCTGTACCAAAGCAATCCAAAATCACTTGCTTAAATGACTGGCATCCTGTTGCTCTGACCCCCATCATCAGCAAATGCTTTGAGAGACTAATCAGAGATTACATCTGCTCTGTGCTGCCTCCCTCACTGGACCCATTGCAGTTTGCTTACCGCAACAACCGCTCCACTGATGATGCCATTGCATCTACACTACACACTGCTCTCTCCCACCTGGAAAAAAGAAACACTTATGTGAGAATGCTGTTTGTAGACTACAGCTCAGCATTCAACACCATAGTGCCCTCCAAGCTTGATGTGAAACTCCGGGCTCTGGGCTTAAACAGCTCACTGTGCAGCTGGATCCTGGACTTCCTGTCAAGCAGACGCCAGGTGGTTAGAATGGGCAGCAACATCTCCTCATCACTGACCCTCAACACTGGAGCCCCGCAGGGCTGTGTTCTCAGCCCACTCCTGTATTCCCTGTACACACATGACTGTGTGGTAAAACATAGCTCCAATGCCATCATTAAGTTTGCTGATGACACGACGGTGGTAGGTCTGATCACTGACAATGATGAAACAGCCTACAGAGAGGAGGTGCACACTCTGACATGCTGGTGTCAGGAGCACAACCTCTCCCTCAACGTCAGCAAGACCAAGGAGCTTGTGGTGGACACAGTCCCATCACCATCAATGGAGCACCGGTGGAGAGAGTCAGCAGCTTCAAGTTCCTCAGTGTCCACATCACTGAGGAACTCACATGGTCCGTCCACACTGAGGCCATTGTGAAGAAGGCTCATCAGTGCCTCTTCTTCCTGAGACGGCTGAGGAAGTTTGGAATGAACTGCCACATCCTCACAAGGTTCTACACCAGCATTGTAGAGAGCATCCTGACTGGCTGCATCACTGCCTGGTACAGCAATAGCACCGCCCACAACCGCAAAGCCCTGCAAAGGGTGGTGCAAACTGCCAAACACATCATCGGAGGTGAGTTTCCCTCCCTCCAGGACATATATAACAGGCGGTGTGTGAAAGCTCGGAGGATCATCAGAGACTCCAGCCACCTGAGCCATGGCCTGCTCTCAATGCTACCATCAGGCAGATGGTATCGCAGCATCAGGACCCGCAACAGCCGACTTCATGACAGCTTCTTCCCCCAAGCAATCAGACTTTTGAACTCTTGATCACTCACGATCAATATACATCAGCACTGCACTTTATTAATCTTATTATCTCACACTGGACTGTCATAAATTATATTCTCTCTCAACAACACACTGGCAACTGACTATCAACCGACAGCCTGAATGTCAATACAGTACAATACAACCTACTGTATATTTTATATATACTATATATACTATTTTTATTGTATAATGTGTATTCTATATTGTATGTATTGTATACTGTACATTGTATATTATTATTTGTATATTGTGTTGTGTGTAATTGTGTATATTAGATATGTAAATTGTGTTGTGTAAATCTCATGTTTATTGTAAATTGGTATATGTCTCATCACTGTCATGACTGCTATGTTGCTCGGAACTGCACCCAAGACTTTCACCCACTATTGCACTTGTGTATATGGTTGTGTGACAATAAAAGTGATTTGATTTGATATGCTTTTTTCGGGTGCTGGTGTGCTGGTGTCTCCAAAAGGCTTTTAAACTAGCTTAACATTTCACACTGAAATAGATAAGGGGACTTCAGGTGGCGCGTGACACAGAATGGCAGCATAAGACATAGCTCTGATATTGGCCAAATATAATCCCCGAAATTCAAGTACGTTAGTTCAGGGTCAAGGTTAAGAGGTGTTAAAGAGAAAGAAGCTGATAAGGAAGCAAGAGATCTCGCTAGCAAAGTCGGTTTAAGGGAAGATGGCGACTCCGAGGAGGATGGAGGCATGGTGGCCACACTTAGCTCTATCCGCAAAGCAGTGAGCAAAGTCATGGCCAAAGGGATGAGGGACTGGAAGTCAGAAATGAAAAAATAACTCTGAATTGTGAGTGAGTTTTCGACAGGATTTGAAAGAACAGTTAGATGAGCTGACTACTGAAATAAAACCAGAAAATTCATGCTACCATTCAAATTGAGGAAGCAACCTATCGTCTGGAGGATCTGGAGAGAAGCATGGCAGAAACAGAAAGGTGGGATATTGGTGTTAAAGATACTTTAATACAACTACTCCGCAACCAAAGAGTTCTCAGACTAAACTGTCGGACCTGGAAGGCCGCTCTTGCCGCAATAATATACGAATATATGGGGTTCCTGAAAATTGAGAGGAAATTCATGCACCGGTTCATAGAGGATTTAATCAAGACAGAACTGGGTGATTTGACAGGTATGAACCAGGGAAAAGATCTAGGTATAGAAAGGGCTCACCGAGCATTGGCCCATAAACCACCAGCAGGTATACCTCTGTGTTCAGTTGTGGTCCGGTTCCTACAGTTTACAATGAAAGAGAGAATCCTGCATGCTGCTTGGAAGAGGAAAATTCTTGTGCAAGAAAAGAGAGTGTATTTTGATCATGACTATGCTGAGGAGGTGCAACAGAAGAGAAAGGAATATGCCCTAATCAAGAGAGTGCTTAAGGATAATAAAATTAGCTTTCAAACACCACTGACAAAGATGCGTGTACATCTCGACTCGGGCACCGTCACTTATAACAACGCCTTCGAAGCAGGGGAGGACTTGGCCCAAATGAGGCTTCATGGTGGGTCCAATTCACATGAGTAAGGACTCAGGCATCACGGACGAGAACCTCACTGTGCTTCTTCCGAGAAGTGCAATCCGTAAGCGCCGAACTGGGAGTACATCCAATTTTCAAGAAGGCATTCAGGAGAAACTCAGAGGATTTCAGATTATTGTTTAATCTCTTTGTCATTTGAACAGTTCTGAACTGTAAATTGCGCTGTCCAATAATAGCTCTCAGGGGGGAAATGTAGCTATAGAAAATTATCTATTAATCCTTCTCCTAACATGAGGGAGTGTACGAACTGAAAATGGTATGTATAGTGTTTAAATGACCTCTTAAAACGTTTTGCTTTAACTAGGGGCCGATACAAACAGAGCTAACTGTGTGCCACAACACTTTTTCAGGGTATTTCCCGGTTTGTTTTTGTTTTTTTGTTTTTCTTATATCATTTGTGATCGAGGGGCCCCACCTTGTGGCCATTCCCCCTCACTGTCGCTAGTGGAGACAATGCTTCCTCTTGACTGGAAGTCTGGTTTTGACGTTAACTTAGAACTGTATAATAGTTATTGGTGTTCATTTGTTCCTGTTTATCTATGTTGTTACTTAAGGTCTGGGTTTGGATGTGTCAAATACAGGTAGTTCATTGAGAAAAGAAAGATGTCTTTTCAGTTTTATAATATCTTTTCCCTAAATGTAAATGGGCTAAACAATCCTAAATTGAAGAAGGAGAAAATTTATTTAGCATTCTGGCAAGAAACTCACTTATCCAACGCTGAACATGAAAAACTTAAAAAAAAAAAGGGTTTTCATAACACTTTCTATTCCTCATATAAAGCAGGTAAGAAAAGGGGAGTTGCAATCTTAATACCAAATTCATTTAGTTTCGAATTAATCTCCGAAATAAAGGACAAAGATGGTGGATATGTTTTAATTAAACGTAAACTTTAACTAAAAGTTTACCTTTACTACCCAACCCAGGGAGAAATACAGCCTTTTTTAAGAAGATTTTTGATTTAATATGGCACCCTTATGTGTGCAGGAGATCTAAATATATTACTAAACCCTAGGTTAGATTCAACCAGTGACAGAAGGAAAAAGTCCCCCTATGAGATTCAGGTGGGAAATATGATGCAAGACTACAGTAATTGATATTTGGAGAGATGCGAATGGTACGGACCAGGATTTCACTTTTTATTTGGCCCGTCACAACACTTACTCAAGAATAGGTTATTTCCTCATGTTTAGCATAGAATTAGGGAATGCAGAATAGGCCAGATGGACCTCTCGGACCACTCCGGATTATATTTAAAATTACATCTTGATCATGCACCAAGGAAAACCGTCTGGAGGTTAAATACAGGTTTGCTGAACAGTGAAACATTTAGAGTTAGAATGATAGAAGAACTGAAAGTATTTTTAGAGCACAATGACAATGGAGAAGTGAACCCAGTTATATTGTGGGATGCAGCTAAAGCTTATGTTAGGGGAAAAATCATAGCTCGAACAGCTCTACAAAAAAAGCTAAAAGCTAAAAAACTGCTTGATTTGGAAGTTAAATTTAGGAAATTGGAACTGCGTCATAGCTCTACTAAAGAGCCATCCATCCTTATTCAAATGAGACCTATAAATCAAGAAATGGAAAAAAAATGTATAGTGAGGAATTTGAGAGGAAAATAAGATTTATGAAGCAAAGGTTCTATGAAGCATGTCCAAAAGTGGCAAAACTGCTGGCCTGGAGGAAACGTAAGCAGCAGGTAGGAAGTGTAATAGATAAAGTTAGAGACCCTACATCAAATACAATAACAACTAAGCTAGAGGGAATCCAGAAATCATTTGAAACATTATAAATCACTATATACTCAATCGGAGAAAGCTAATGGACAACATGTTTTTAAAAATTAACATTTATTAGACCTCCCCTTCTTAGGCAAAGAACATAATGATGAACTTACCTATGAGATCTCAAGTGAGGAAATAGATAAGGCAATTTCAGCCCTTAATTCCGGTAAATCGCCAGGTACGGATGGATTCCCACCAGAATTGTACAAGTCAATGAGGGAATCACTGCTTACACTGCTTACAACTTGCTTTAATCACATTATGATGGGAGGGTCTCTCCCCCCTTCTTGGGGGGAGGCCTATATCTCAGTGATACTAAAGGAGGGCAAGGATAAGCTTGACTGCAAATCATATAGGCCAATAAGTTTTTTGAATTCGGATGATAAATGATTTGCATCAATTTTGGCAAAGAGGATGGAAAAGATGATGCCACTCTTGATAAACACGGACCAAACTGGTTTTGTTAGAAACAGGCAAACCCATGATAATATGTGGAGAGCCAAACACAGTGCAATCCTTCTTAGCCTAGATGCTGAGAAGGCTTTTGATTCTGTTGTTTGGGAATTTATTTATCAAGTTATGGTTAGATTTGGGTTCAGTAGAGGATTTGTACAATGCATAAATACATTATATTAATCTCCAACAGCTATGATAAAAATCAACGGTAGTCTTTCTAATTCAATGGTTTTACAACGAGGATGTAGACAGGGCTGTCCTATTAGCCTGACTCTCTTGAATCTCTTTATTGAACCCTTGGCACAAACAATTAGATAGGAGAGTGGTTTAGAGGGGATAATTGTACAAAGTCTGTTTGTACGCAGATGATGTACTGGTGACATTACAAAGATGTATGGGAGCTACTCTGGATATGCACTCAATTTTCATAAGACTCAGGCCTTGACACTAAATTATGTTCCTACCCAAAAACAGGTAAATAAGTATAATTTTAATTGGATTTTAATTGGAATTCACCATATATTCAGTATCTAGGGATGTATTTACCGAAGGATATGTCCTCTTTATATACCCTAAATTATAACCGAATAAATAAGAACATTTATAATGATGGGCCTTGCTTCCCCTGGACATGGGCAGCAGGGTAAGATCTATTCAGATTAATTTTCTACCCAAATTAATATACTTTTTTACAGCACTGCCAGTCGAGGTCCCTTGTAAACAGTTTAGGCCAGTGAGACAGACATTTCAAGGGCTGTTTTTTATTCACAGATTGGCTCTAGTGCACTAAATCATTCACTCTCTAAAAATTCCCAGAATGCAGCGTAAAACTCTGGGAGCACTGTTATTCACTATGTTCACTTCTGAAGTTTCTCAATTTGTTAGAGGACAAGCACATTGTAAATTTATGAAGTCAAAGCCTTATTTTGTCTAAAAGAGATTTCGTTTGTAATTATAATCCATAAAAAGTGCAAGAAAAGGAAACAATCTTTAAAAAAGCCACTGAACACCAATAGGTGGTGCACAATAACGTCCTAGTTACTTGCGTAACCTCCGTTCCCTGATGGAGGGAACGAGACGTTGTGTCGATATAGTGACACTAGGGGTCACTCTTGGGAGCCCGAAACACCTCTGGTCTTTGATAAAAGGCCAATGAAAACTGGCGAGTGGTATTTGCATACCACTCCCCCGAACATACGGGTATAAATGAGCTGGTATGCAACCACTCATTCAGATTTTCTCTTCGGAGCTGAACGGTCGATGCTCAATGATCTGAATTCTCACGACTGTTCATTCACCTCTGCTGGATCAGATGGCGCATTTCAGCGGCTTCTCCCCCCTCTGCACTGGTGCACTGCAGAGAACACCTCTGGGCGCTTTGGCAGAAATAAAAGACACGAAAGACAACAATTGTGACTGTCAGAAGGTGAGAGATAATGACCGCAACCAGGAATAACACACAAACGGGAGGGCATCTTTAAAAAGACGTTCCGTGTGTGCCGCTCTTTTAGAGAAATATACTCTTTTAGAATATAGTCTTTTATTTCTGCTGAAGTGCCCAGGGGCGTTCTCTGCAGTGCACCAGTGCAGAGGGGGGAGAAGCCGCTGAAATGCGCCATCTGATCCAGCAGAGGTGAATGAACAGTCATGAGAATTCAGCTCAGTGAGCATCGACCGTTCAGCTCCGAAGAGAAAATCTGAATGAGTGGTTGCATACCAGCTCCTTTTATACCTGTATGTTCGGGGAGTGGTATGCAAATACCACTCACCAATTTTCATTGGCCTTTTATCAAAGACCAGAGGTGTCTCGGCCTCCCAAGAGTGACCCCTTGTGTCACTACATCGACACAACGTCGAGTGAGTGACAGATAGGGAACCATCACTATAACAACATTTTAATTGTGAAGACCTCCTGTGAGCACTGACCTGGTCGTGGAGGGAGGTGGAGGGGTTGAGCAATCTTCAGTCGACTTTTCAAATCTTCCCATCTCCTCTGATCCACTGTCAGAAGAGCAGTGCCCTAAACAAACCCATTAAACACATTTGATCAGGGATCAGCTAGCAAATCAAGCCCCTCAATCGACTAACAGGAAGAAAAGTTATATACCTTATTTTCATTAAAGTTGGCTATGACAACACCAACAAAAAGCGTAAGCCCGATCATACAGCCCAGGAACACAAATACATGGATGTAGATGCCATGAATCTGTTTGAGAAGAAAACGGAATGTCTTGATCAGTGCAGTCCTTATCAATCAAATCAAATCCCTTTATTGTTACTCAACCATATACACAAATGCAACAGTGGGTTAAAGTTTTGGGTGCAGTTCCAAGCAACATAGCAGTATGACAATTACAATAAACATCTGATTTACACATAACACAATTTACACATCTTGTTACACAACACAATATACACCTAATGATATACCAAATACAGTATACACAAAATGAGAAGACTGTATACAGTAAAAATAACTGATAGTCAGTTGCCAATGTGTTATTATGCTGATATATGTATCTTGAGTGATACAGGTATGATTTTTGTTAAATGGTAACTTACTGGTCCCACTCTGTGTATGATGACATCTCTCACCTCCACCCAACCCTTTAGTGAAAGCACCTCAAACAGAGCTAGCATGGCATTGCCCACATTATCGAAATTGAAGTTCCGAGGATTTGCCCTGAAAGTAGCACAAAAAAAAAAAAAATATATATATATATATATATATATATTTGTTTGTAGCTTTTCCTACAGGAATAGTTTACACAAAAATGCTATTTACTTCCACAAAACAAACTATTTTGAGTCAACAAAGGGAAAAAATTATGTGATATTATTTACATCGCATGGCACAATTGAAGGTACACATGGTAGTATAACTGCTATTTGTTGTACTGCCTTTAACTTCATTGTGTTCAAACACAATAATTTTCATTACTGTATTACAGTAATGAGGATGATTTTTTTTTTTCCAAATTACAGTAATGATACATTGCATTAACTCTACATTTGCATAAACATTGCATTTAACTTTGCAATGTTTAATATATAATTATTACTGGTCCCTAAAAATAGACTTGTAGAATTTTCTAAATTTCTTTTCTTTTTTTCTTTTGGCATTAAATATGAACCTAATTTTTATTAATTTGTTTCCACTTTCAAAGTGACACCATGGAACTAAGGACTCAAGTGTTCAGTGTGCATTTAGAGGGCAAAAGTTTGACTTCCAAACATACAAATGGAAAAAAAGGTCCAACATGAACACACGGAAAGCCGGCATGTTGTTTCTGAGAGTTCCGGTACCCTATAATGGACCACATTATGCCGACTCATCAACAAGCGGCATCTCCTTATGAAACAGTTAGACCTCTAAGATCTTCTTGGCTGTTCCAAGAACCAGATACAAAACTAAAGATGAAAGCACTTTTGTAGTGAAGGCCCCAAGATTATGGAACAGCCTGCCCTGGGATATTAGAGCTGCTGAATCTGTGTCCGTTTTTAAATCTTGTTTAAAAACCCATTTGTATAGACTTGCTTTTATTACTATGTGAATGTGTTGTGTTTTACTGTGTGTGTTTTGATTTTATGTTTTGTGAAGTACTTTGTGCTAAATCGCTAAAAGGTGCTATAAAAATATAGTTATATTAATGTTATTTATCTCCTATCAGCCGTTTTTGCAAAGGCTCCAGTGTGTTTACCTTCCCCTGTGGAACGACCAGAAGCATGTTGTGTCAGCAGTGGGGGAGACCCAGGTTTAGGCACTGTGTTGAAACCAGGAAGTAATCATGATCGCATATTTAGTGACGAACGTGATTTGGACAATGCATTTTTTCTCTAACATTCTGTTTTTACTCCACTGATGGTTACGTTTAGGTTTTTGGGTTTGGGTTGGTGGGTTCAGTTTATAAAACATGCATTACTCTTCATGTAATAGAGCCAGTACAGATCAAAAAACTCGCTTTTGGCGCCCCTCCGTTGAAAGTACACCCGGAGCTCACACGTGCCCATACATCCAACAACACTTATCGCTTGGCCACTGGGGCCAATGTTTTGTATTTCGGTATACACAGACCGATTTTAGCCAAAGAAAATTCAACCTACTTTTTCCGATTTCACTGTGAGATCAATTTGAAAAAACACTGTCTAAACACATTCTGTACTGGCAAGGACAAAACAATTTCTGCTGTTCCCTTTCTTACACTGTTAGATACACTTACACATAAATGCACAAATGTATGAAGGTATAGGATCTGCCTACCTGTTGTGTGTAAGAGGACCAGAGACACATTGTTCTATGGGTTGAACACAGAATACTTCTGGGATCAGACATCATCTTCTTTTCCTGTTACCACACACTCTGAGATAAAAGAGTGAGAATCATTCTCTCTCTTTCACTGTAATTACGCCCTAGCAGAATCCCTGTTCACTTTAAGAAGTGTTATGGACCTTTATGTCTCTTCTGAGGGAAAAAAAGATGATGTTTGATCCTTGGGATATTCTGTGTTCAACCCATAGTATAATGTGTCTCCGGTCCTGTTACACAAAACAGGCAGGCAAACCCTGTACCTTCATACACTGGCAGCCAAAAGTTTGGAATAATGTACAGATTTTGCTGTTTGCTGCTGAAGGAAATTAGTACTTTAATTCACCAAAGTGTCATTCAACTGATCACAAAGTATAGTCAGGACATTACAGATGTAAAAAACAGCACCATCACTATTTGAAAAAAGTAATTTTTGATAAAATCTAGACAGGCTCCATTTCCAGCAGCCATCACTCCAACACCTTATCCTTGAGTAATCATGCTAAATGGCTAATTTGGTACTAGAAAATCACTTGCCATTATATCAAACACAGTTGAAAGCTATATGGTTCGATAAATGAAGCTTAACATTGTGTTTGTTTTTGAGTTGCCACAGTATGCAATATACTAGCATGTCTTAAGGTCAATATTAGGTCAAACATGGCAAAAAAATAAATAAACAGCTTTCTTTAGAAACTCGTCAGTCAATCATTGTTTTGAGGAATGAAGGATATACAATGCTTGAAATTGCCAAAAAAACTGAAGATTTCATACAAAGGTGTACACTACAGTCTTCAAAGAAAAGGACAACTGGCTCTAACAAGGACAGAAAGAGATGTGGAAGGCCAGATGTACAACTAAACAAGAGGATAAGCACATCAGAGTCTCTAGTTTGAGAAATAGATGTCTCACATGTCCTCAGCTGACAGCTTCATTGAATTCTACCCGCTCAACATGTACAACAGTAAAGAGAAAGAAAAAGCCACTTCTGAAACAGAAAAACAAAAAGAAAAGGTTACAGTAGGCAAAGAAACAGACAACAGATAATTGGAAAAGAGTGTTATGGATCTTAACCCTATTGAGCTTTTGTGGGATCAGCTAGACTGTAAGGTGCGTGAGAAGTGCCCGACAAGACAGCCACATCTATGGCAAGTGCTACAGGAAGTGTGGGGTGAAATGTCACCTGAGTATCTGGACAAACTGACAGCTAGAATGCCAAGGATCTGCAAAGCTGTCATTGTTGCATGTGGAGGATTTTTTGATGAGAACTCAAAAGTAGTTTAAGAAGTTCTGAATATTTTTTTCAAATTGTAATAGTAATTTTTCATGTTATTAATGTCCTGACTATACATTGTGATCAGTTGAATGCCACTCTGGAGAATAAAAGTACCAATTTCTTTCCATAAGAGCAAAATCTGTAAATTATTCCAAATTTTGGCCGCCAGTGTACATTTATGCAATTCGGGATGGACTTCAAGAACTTTGTCACTAATCTTACAGTTTATACAAAATACTTTAGTTTAAACATTGGCCACCAACATCTACTCAATTTAATAATTTGAAACATGATCTGTATTACACATAGATAACTAATTTTGTCATTTCATTCATGCTGTTTAGCCAGAGGAGAACTGCCCCCTCTGGTTGTTTTAAAACTGGTTATTTTTCTTATTTTTATTTTAAAACTGGTTATTTTTCTTATTTTTATTTTAAAACTGGTTATTTTTCATATATATATATATATATATATACAACTGCACTGCAACACTGCCTATTGCTTATGGGGAAAATACATATGAAAGCTGATGATTATTTGGTGCTGTTTTTGCAATGGCAGCATCCATCACTTTGGCTTGAGCTGTCACAGATGAGATGTTACTACAGGGATTACTCAAACAGACCTCTACATGTCAGCACTCTGACAGGTCTTAAGTGTGTGTTGAATTATTCAGTGCTTTTATAGGGACATTTTTGAGTTACTCTTCTTGAATGAACTGAACAAAAGTCTACTTTTTAAATAAATGCCTATGTTTGAATTATACAAGTCAAGTTAATGAGATTTGGGTGGAAAATGTGAGTGGTGCTTTCTCTTGCAAAAGTTGCTGCCACAATGTTTGGTTGTTGCTATGCGGTTACCAAAGTGTTCTGGGTGGTTGCTAGGGTGCTGCTATGTGGTTATCCACCTTTTTCCTGACGAGGAAGTGTTCCACAGTTCGCATGTTTTTAATTCCAGTCTCCAGTGTTTTCACTTGAAAAAGCATATATTCTTGGCAGGTAAAGTAATGTTTAAAGTATTACATTTGTAACAATTGTCAAAAAACATGTGGATTTGTAGTGCCAACACTTCAGAGAGTCAAAATGTCATTTTTTTTTATTATTATTTCTTTGACGGTGCCTCACCTGAGTGGATAGATGACATGAGGCGATGGTCCGAGGTTAGTATTGTTGATATCATTAACTAATTTCAGTTATTATGACATCCAACAATTGCACAAGTTGATCTTGAAATTAGTTTTTACTCCAACTGACACTTAAATAGTTGTTGTTCTCCATCTAAATTGCTCGTTTTGAATCGACAAGTTACCCTAAGTATGGGCAAAATTGCATTGCATAGAGGTCTATTGCATTAGCAAGCACCACTAAGAAAATAAAGAGAGCATTCTTGTTTTGTTTCATACCAAACTCTTGGCACCCAGAATCCTGGTTTCTTCTCCCCTGGTCTGAGCTTTAAATTCAGGTTCTTTGAGATGCTCACGTTGATTCTAAAGATGCCGTGGCAGTCCTCCTGAAACATCCACAAGCACAAACTCTCAGTACAGTACAACAGGTGCTCCAATCTGAACACATTTTGAAAAGTTGCAAGCATTGTCTCATACCTTAGCAGAGATATGAGGATCATTACATTTTGCAAGTTTTCCAGCGAAGAGTTGTACCCCAAAGGTTGCAAACACCAGCATTAGTGTCAGGAGAAGAATAGAGACCTGTTTGGAAAATCAATGCTCCAGTCAACAGTCTACTACAAAGCAAAATGGCTTTTCCACAAAAAAATAAATACATAAAAATGAGTGTCAGTGCACTAGTTTCATATACAGTAACACTATTACATGTTCAGAGCAAACTACCCTAAGGGAGCAAAGCTTTATTAAAAAAGTCTACAATCTTCTGGACAAATTCTGCTGAGTTTCCATTAGATTTTACTACAGCAAAAAAGAAAGCTTATTGCCCTTTAATAAAAGGGGTCATATCATTAATTCAAAATGTCCTTAATTTTTGCAATTAAAGTTTCAGAACTCAAAACTTCCTCTCCAGTCAATTAGGACCATCTATTGAAACTAAGCTTGTTCCAAATTAAAGTCGAATTCATTAGAACAGGACACCCTAAATTTAAGTGCACAACAAAAAGCATGTGTTCAGTAAAGTAATGAGGACGTACGATTGATCCTAATATTCCTAGATGAATAGACATTAGATGAGTAAGATACAATTTGTAACTAAAAATGAGAGTAAGACATGGGAAAAGTCAACCATATGCTGTGCTGTTGCTGGCCTTGGGGTAGCACATGCGGCTCAACATAATATTAGGAAAGTCCTTCCTTAAAAGGTTAGTTCACCCAAAACTGAAAATTCTCTCATTATTTACTCACCCTGATGCCATCCCAGATGTGTATGACTTTCTTCTGCAGAACACAATACAGATTTTTCGAAGAATATCTCAGCTCTGTAGGTCCATACAATGCAAGTGAATGATGACCAGACCTTTGAAGCTCCAAAAGTAGATAAATACAGCATTAAAGTAATCCATAAGACTCCAGTGGGTTAATCATCTGAAGCGATCCAATTGGTTTTGGGGGAGAACACCCAAATTGTAACTCCTTTTTCACTATAAGTCTTGACAGTAGTTTTCTTGGCAATCATGATTTCATGCTCAATTAGCTTCCTAGAGCGCCATCTAGTGCTCCATATGTGCATCAAGCACTAGAAAGTGTAATCGAGCTTGAAATCATGATCATTCCAAGAGATTGCAATGGCAAGATGTAGAGTGAAAAATGTCCTGGTTACTTTCGTAACCTCTGTTCCCTGATGGAGGGAACGAGACATTGTGTCGATGTAGTGACACTAGGGGTCACACTTGGGAGCCCTAAACACCTCTGCTTTTTGAAAAAAGCCAATGGGAATTGGCGAGTGGAATTTGCATGCCACTCCCCCGGACATACGGGTATAAAAGGAGCTGGTATGCAACCACTCATTCAGGTTTTACGCTGAGGAGCTGATATAAGGTCCGGCCATTTCAGCGGGTAGTTCAGCGTTGTGGCAGGAGGGACCAACGTCTCGTTCCCTCCATCAGGGAACGGAGGTTACACCAGTAACCATGACGTTCCCTATCTGTCACTCACTCGACGTTGGTGTCGATGTAGTGACACTAGGGGTCCCTATACAAAACGTCACAAGGCTGAACTGTGTTACGTGAACTGGCGGTGTGTGGTGGGCAGACTTGCTATGTGCCTCATAGCCAGCACACCATGTCAACACGTAACCTCCCCCAACACAGTTATGAGTGTTGAACGGCCCTTTTTGGGGACAAGTTGACTACCCAAAGATAGAGACAGGCTTAACCCAGTCGTGGCCTCTTTTCCCCTTCTCTTTTTCCACTCCCTAAAAAAGAAGGGGGATTATCCGACTGGGCCACCAGGTCTAGTCGGGGGGTGTCCCTCCCAAGGGGAGGACACCGTGGAGACCACACCTTGCCCCAAGAGAGGGGGGGATATTTGAGTGGAAGAATACGTCACATGGTCTTTCCAACCATGTGGAGAGCCTTCAAGGTAGATCCTGCCCAATGGGGGAGGAGTTACAACAAACATGGAGACTGGGGCAGAGGGGCTCTGCCCAAGGAAGACGCAGTTTGCCAACAGGGAAACAAATTAGCGGAGGATATAGATGCATGGGGTTAGCCTTACAGGGAACCGCCACATGCGGAGCACCTACCCCAGAACCGGGCTCTTAGTTAGCGCGTGTACTGGGCCGGCAGCGAGTACCTCCAAAAACTCGACTGCCACAGGGCTCGGAGGAAGTCAGCCAGGGAACAAATTTTGTGAACACTACTGGGAATTAACAGCGCACGTCTTCAGCACAAAAGGAGGTGGAAGGCGCTATGTGCAAGCGATACACCCGGCCGGCTATCATGGGCTTATCCGCTTGTGTTGCTTGCCACTACCTGGGACGAAACCGGTTCCACCCGGAGGTTGTAGAACCTTGCAAAGGTGTTGGGTGTTGCCCAGCCCGCTGCTCTGCAAATGTCTGTTAGAGAGGCACCTCTGGCCAAGGCCCAAGAAGCCGCTACATCACGGGTAGAATGGGCTCATAGCCCTACCGGGGGCAGCATGTTTTGGGCGAGATATGCCATAGTTATGGCGTCAACGAGCAAGTGGGCGATCCTCTGCTTGGAGACAGCGCTTCCTTTCCGCTGTGCACCAAAAGCAGACAAAGAGCTGCTCAGAGATTCTAAAGCTCTGCGTGCGATCCAAATAGATGTGTAAAGCGCGCACCGGACACAGCGACGACAGGGCTGGGTCTGCCTCCTCCTGAGGCAGCGCTTGCAGGTTCACCACCTAGTCCCTAAAGGGGTGGTGGGAACCTTGGGCACATAGCCCGGTCAGGGTCTCAGGATCACGTGAGAGTAACCCGGACCGAACTCCAGGCACGTTTCACTGACAGAAAAACGCTTGCCGGTCACGTACCCTCTTGATGGAAGTGAGCGCAGTCAGGAGGGCAGTCTTCAAGGAGAGTGCCTTAAGCTCGGCTGACTGCAAAGGCTCAAACCCTGAAGAACTACAGAGGTCCGATGAGGGAACGAGGCACGGCCTGGAGGGATTCAGCCTCCTGGCGCCTCTTAGGAACCTGATGATCAGGTCATGCTTCCCTAAGGACTTACCGTCGACTGCGTCGTGGTGCGCTGCTATGGCAGCAACGTACACCTTCAGCTGAGGCTTCTGACTGGACGAGCCCACTCTCCGATGCTGTGCTCGAGAGCTCATCACTTTCGCAGGCTCCGAATAAGAGGTCGAACTCGCCTTGAGACGAGCCGGCGGACTCACCCGGAAGCCCGATCGGGGCAGACGAGCATGCTGGGGAATGGGAGGTCCGCGGGGGGATACCTGGCGGAGGCGGTCCCATTGGGGTCCCCAAATAGCCCCCAGTGCTAGCCGCGCTGGCCTTATACCCGTGGGTAAAAGGACCGAGGCGGGAGCCTCTGGGGTGGCTTGCTTTCTTACAAAGGCGAGCCGTGACCGAAACGTTGCCATGGACATATTCTCGGAATGAGAACATAACCATCCACGAACACTGTCTCCGCGTGAGCAGTGCCCAGACACGAAAGACAGTGATTGTGACCGTTAGAAGATTGACAACCTGGAATAACACACAATCGGAAAAGCATCTTTAAAAAGACGCGTCTTTAAAAAGACGTTCCGTGTGTGCACTCTTTTAGAGAAATATATACTCTTTTATAGGGGAAAAATGCTCTTTCAGAAAATACAGGTGCATCTCAATAAATTAGAATGTCGTGGAAAAGTTCATTTATTTCAGTAATTCAACTCAAATTGTGAAACTCGTGTATTAAATAAATTCAATGCACACAGACTGAGGTAGTTTAAGTCTTTGGTTCTTTTAATTGTGATGATTTTGGCTCACATTTAACAAAAACCCACCAATTCACTATCTCAAAAAATTAGAATACATCATAAGACCAATAAAAAAACCATTTTTAGTGAATTGTTGGCCTTCTGGAAAGTATGTTCATTTACTGTATATGTACTCAATACTTGGTAGGGGCTCCTTTTGCTTTAATGACTGCCTCAATTCGGCGTGGCATGGAGGTGATCAGTTTGTGGCACTGCTGAGGTGGTATGGAAGCCCAGGTTTCTTTGACAGTGGCCTTCAGCTCATCTGCATTTTTTGGTCTCTTGTTTCTCATTTTCCTCTTGACAGTACCCCATAGATTGTCTATGGGGTTCAGGTCTGGTGAGTTTGCTGGCCAGTCAAGCACACCAACACCATGGTCATTTAACCAACTTTTGGTGCTTTTGGCAGTGTGGGCAGGTGCCAAATCCTGCTGGAAAATGAAATCAGCATCTTTAAAAAGCTGGTCAGCAGAAGGAAGCATGAAGTGCTCCAAACTTTCTTGGTAAACGGGTGCAGTGACTTTGGTTTTCAAAAAACACAATGGACCAACACCAGCAGATGACATTGCACCTCAAATCATCACAGACTGTGGAAACTTAACACTGGACTTCAAGCAACTTGGGCTATGAGGACCTTGGTTTCCAAATGAAATACAAAACTTGCTCTCATCTGAAAAGAGGACTTTGGACCACTGGGCAACAGTCCAGTTCTTCTTCTCCTTAGCCCAGGTAAGATGCCTCTGACGTTGTCTGTGGTTCAGGAGTGGCTTAACAAGAGGAATACGACAACTGTAGCCAAATTCCTTGACATGTCTGTGTGTGGTGGCTCTTGATGCCTTGACCCCAGCCTCAGTCCATTCCTTGTGAAGTTCACCCAAATTCTTGAATCGATTTTGCTTGACAATCATAAGGCTGCGGTTCTCTTGGTTGGTTGTGCATCTTTTTCTTCTACACTTTTTCCTTCCACTCAACTTTCTGTTAACATGCTTGGATAAAGCACTCTGTGAACAGCCAGCTTCTTCGGCAATGAATGTTTGTGGCTTACCCTCCTTATGAAGGGTGTCAATGATTGTCTTCTGGACAACTGTCAGATCAGCAGTCTTCCCCATGATTGTGTAGCCTAGTGAACCAAACTGAGAGACCATTTTGAAGGCTCAGGAAACCTTTGCAGGTGTTTTGAGTTGATTAGCTGATTGGCATGTCACAATATTCTAATTTTTTGAGATAGTGAATTGGTGGGTTTTTGTTAAATGTGAGCCAAAATCATCACAATTAAAAGAACCAAAGACTTAAACTACTTCAGTCTGTGTGCATTGAATTTATTTAATACAAGAGTTTCACAATTTGAGTTGAATTACTGAAATAAATGAACTTTTCCACGACATTCTAATTTATTGAGATGCACCTGTATACTCTCTAGTTTTTCTGCCGAAGCGCCCAGGGGCATTCTCTGCAGTGCACCAGTGCAGAGGGGGGAGAAGCCGCTGAAATGCGCCGTCAGATCCAGCAGAGGTGAATGAACAGTAGTATTCAGCTCAATGAGCATGACAGTTCGGCTCCGAAGAGAAAATCTGAATGAGTGGTTGCATACCAGCTCCTTTTATACCCGTATGTCCGGGGGAGTGGCATGCAAATTCCACTCGCCAATTCCCATTGGCCTTTTTCAAAAAGCAGAGGTGTCTCGGGCTCCCAAGAGTGACCCCTAGTGTCACTACATCGACACAACGTCGAGTGAGTGACAGATAGGAAAGGAATTATATTTTGGTCTTTTCTCACCCTAAACCGACTGGTTCACTTCAGAAGACATTGATTAAACTACTAAAGTCGAATGGTGACCAGATTAGGCGGTAGTGGACGGTACTTCCATGAGATGTGGAAGTGGAGCAGGCGGTCAGAGAATAGCCTGAAAAATCAGATGTGGGTCTCTTTTTTATTGTATTAATTAATGAATGCACAAAAAAAAAAAAATAAAAAAATAAAAAATACTTGTAATTTTTCTTTTTTTATAACGTAACATGAATGTGCACACAGCTTGCGGGAGCGGGAGCAGTCGGTAAGAACATCACTGTGGGCAGAGAGTGGGTGAACATGAAGTAAAATGCAGAAGGAGCATTTGGGTGCGGGATTGAAACTTGTGGGAGTGGGATGGAAAAACCAGCCCTGTGCAGACCTCTACTTCAAAGGTCTATTTCACTTGCATTGAATTGACCTACAAAGCTGAGATATACAGGTGCATCTCAATAAATTAGAATGTCGTGGAAAAGTTCATTTATTTCAGTAATTCAACTCAAATTGTGAAACTCGTGTATTAAATAATTTCAATGCACACAGACTGAAGTAGTTTAAGTCTTTGGTTCTTTTAATTGTGATGATTTTGGCTCACATTTAACAAAAACCCACCAATTCACTATCTCAAAAAATTAGAATATGGTGACATGCCAATCAGCTAATCAACTCAAAACACCTGCAAAGGTTTCCTGAGCCTTCAAAATGGTCTCTCAGTTTGGTTCACTAGGCTGCACAATCATGGGGAAGTCTGCTGATCTGACAGTTGTCCAGAAGACAATCATTGACACCCTTCACAAGGAGGGTAAGCCACAAACATTCATTGCCAAAGAAGCTGGCTGTTCACAGAGTGCTGTATCCAAGCATGTAAACAGAAAGTTGAGTGGAAGGAAAAAGTGTGGAAGAAAAAGATGCACAACCAACCGAGAGAACCGCAGCCTTATGAGGATTGTCAAGCAAAATCGATTCAAGAATTTGGGTGAACTTCACAAGGAATGGACTGAGGCTGGTGTCAAGGCATCAACCACACACAGACATGTCAAGGAATTTGGCTACAGTTGTCATACTCCTCTTGTTAAGCCACTCCTGAACCACAGACAACATCAGAGGCGTCTTACCTGGGCTAAGGAGAAGAAAAACTGGACTGTTGCCCAGTGTTCCAAAGTCCTCTTTTCAGATGAGAGCAAGTTTTGTATTTCATTTGGAAACCAAGGTCCTAGAGTCTGGAGGAAGAGTGGAGAAGCTCATAGCCCAAGTTGCTTGAAGTCCAGTGTTAAGTTTCCACAGTCTGTGATGATTTGGGGTGCAATGTCATCTGCTGGTGTTGGTCCATTGTGTTTTTTGAAAACCAAAGTCACTGCACCCGTTTACCAAGAAATTTTGGAGCACTTCATGCTTCCTTCTGCTGACCAGCTTTTTAAAGATGCTGATTTCATTTTCCAGCAGGATTTGGCACCTGCCCACACTGCCAAAAGCACCAAAAGTTGGTTAAATGACCATGGTGTTGGTGTGCTTGACTGGCCAGCAAACTCACCAGACCTGAACCCCATAGACAATCTATGGGGTACTGTCAAGAGGAAAATGAGAAACAAGAGACCAAAAAATGCAGATGAGCTGAAGGCCACTGTCAAAGAAACCTGGGCTTCCATACCACCTCAGCAGTGCCACAAACTGATCACCTCCATGCCATGCCGAATTGAGGCAGTAATTAAAGCAAAAGGAGCCCCTACCAAGTATTGAGTACATATACAGTAAATGAACATACTTTCCAGAAGGCCAACAATTCACTAAAAATGTTTTTTTTATTGGTCTTATGATGTATTCTAATTTTTTGAGATAGTGAATTGGTGGGTTTTTGTTAAATGTGAGCAAAATCATCACAATTAAAAGAACCAAAGACTTAAACTACTTCAGTCTGTGTGCATTGAATTTATTTAATAAACGAGTTTCACAATTAGAGTTGAATTACTGAAATAAATGAACTTTTACACGACATTCTAATTTATTGAGATGCACCTGTACTTCTAAAAAAAATTGTTTATGTTCTACAGAAGAAAGAAATTCATACACATCTGGGATGGCATGAAGGTGAGTAAATGACAAGATAATTTTCATTTTTGGGTGAACTATCCCTGAAACTGTTGCAAAGTAAAGCAGGCTTTGCAAAGAGGCTGTTATTGAAGAATAGAGCAGCACCCTAGCACTGTGATTTCCAAGCGGGGGTACGTAATAAGGTTACAGGGGGTACGCAAAAAGATTTAGATTTTGCTTTGTTGAACCAATATAACAAAATGTATGACTTAAAATAAGAATAATACAGATTAGGGCTGGGTATAAATACAGATTTATAAATCTATAAATCTATAAATATCAGATTATTAGTGATCTTCATTTGAATGATTTCGAGTTTTAAAATCCCTAGATCTATCTTTTAATACAAAACGTTAAGCAGGGAGATCCTTTCACTGCATGTACAGAGTAAAAGTTTGGCTTAACTTGTTGTGTGTTAACTTGCCATGTTTGTCCAAAGACGAGATCCACACAATCCATTTTTCATTGATCATATCTCTTTTAATAAACTTTCTGTTCTTTACAGTCAGTTCAAAAAGAACAAAATAAAACATTTAAATCTAATAAAGAAGCTGTCTGTGAGTCCACTCATTAATCTGCACTTAACAAAAAAACAAAAACAAAACAAAAAACACTGAACTGCCAGTTTTCTTAAAGAGACAATATTGTTTTAACACCTCTGCATATCAGTCTAAATACTTGTAAATAGTACAAATTATAACTAATATATATATATATATATATATATATATATATATATATATATATATATATATATATATATATACACACACACACACACACACATTGATCAGCCACCACATTAAAACCACTGACAGGTGAAGTGAATAACATTTATTATCTTGTTACAATGGCACCTGTCAAGGGGTGGGATATATTAGGCAGCAAGTGAACAGTCAGTTCTTGAATTTTATGTGTTGGAAGCAGGAAAATTGTGATGGCTAGACGACTGGATCAAAGCATCTCCAAAACGGCAGGTCTTGTGGGGTGTTCCCAGTATGCAATGGTTAGTACCTACCAAAAGTGGTCCAAGGAAGGACAACCGGTGAACCAGCAACAGGGTCATGGGTGCCCAAGGCTCATTGATGCACGTTGGGAGCGAAGGCCAGCCTGTCTGGTCCAATCCCACAGAAGAGCTACTGTAGCACAAATTGCTGAAAAACTTAATACTGGCCATGACAGAAAGATGTCAGAACTCAATGCATTGCAGCTTGCTGCATATGGGGCTGCATAGCCGCAGACCAGTCAGAGTGCCCATGCTGACCCATGTCCACCGCCGAAAGCACGTACAATGGGCAAGTGAGAATCAGAACTGGACCATGGAGCAATGGAAGAAGGTGGCCTGGTCTGATGAAAGAAGAAGGCAGGCTGTCGGAGGCAGTGTGATGCTCTGGGCAATGTTCTGCTGGGAAACCTTGGGTCCTGGCATTCATGTGGATGTTACTTTGACACATAACACCTACCTAAAAATTGTTGCAGACCACATACACCCCTTCATGGCAACGGCATTCCCTGATGGCAGGGGCCTCTTTCAGCAGGATAATGCACCCTGCCACACTGCAAAAATTGTTCAGGAACGGTTTGAGGAACATTACAAATTGTTCAAGGTGTTGACTTGGCGTCCAAATTCCCTAGATCTCAATCCGATTGAGCATCTGTGGGATGCGCTGGACCAACAAGTCTGATCCATGGAGGCCCCATCAGACAACTTATAGAACTTAAAGGATCCGCTGCTAACGTCTTGATGCCAGATACCACAGGGCACTTTCAGAGGTCTTGTGGAGTCCATGCCTCGACGGGTCAGAGCTGCTTTGGCGGCATGGGGATCTCATGATATTAGGCAGGTGGTTTTAATGTTATGGCTGATCGGTGTATATATATATATATATATATATATATATATATATATATATATATATATATATATATATATATATATATATATATTAGGGGTGTAATGGTACACTTCAGTTCAACAGAACTGTATTGGTACAGTTCGATACGAGTTCGGAAAAACAGGAAAAAGCAACAAATCCCAAATGCTAGGTTTCTTTTCATTTATTTTGAACAGACAGTAGTGCAAATTACAGTTGTTCCACCTAGCGACATTTAGTCCCCCCTGAGGTATTTGTACAGCCTCCTTTAGTGTATTAAGCTCTAAGCAGTAAACAGAATGCTCTCTTGCATAGGCCATATTTTTTGTAGGGTTCATAAAAAATGAACGAAGGTATTGGGTCACAATCAGCTACAAAACTGAAAAGCATCTCTTGTGTTATAAAAGTACAAAATAAATAGAATAATGAAAAATAAAACTTGTGCATTAGGAGAAGCCATTTTTGTTTTGGGTTGGTGCATAGATGGTCTCTTCTTCTTCTGCTCTTTTTCCTGTTGTGGTGGTTAGCATACAGAGTTGCATTACCTTGCGCGCCCCCTTCTGGATTGGAGTGTGGATCCCCTGTGACTGACTGCATGCACCGAACCGTGACGTCAGTACCGTGATGGTTCGGGATGAATACATGTACCTACACCCCTATATATATATATATATATATATATATATATATATATATATATATATATATATATATATATATATAGGGACGAATAATGACTTTAAAACAAATAACGGATTCATCCAAATAATATATTGGACTGATTATCCAAGAAGCACAAGGATAAGGTGACATTTTAAATAAACATATCCAAAATTACAATTAATTTATTAATCTGTGCAGCCATTATTTTTAAAGCATGTGTGATTTCAGATCAGATGGGCACGGTCTTAACTCCACTTGCGGTCTCTGTTAATTGTGCGCATCTGGAGCTTGTCAAGTGTAATATTAACTAAGATACAACATCATATATACGTTCCACTTCTTGAGATGTATATGTTAATGTATCACACGATTCACACGTGATTCCCATGTATTAATTTATAGCCTAAACCTGAGCGTGATGCTAAATTCCTGACCTGAAGAGATGATTTCACGTTGGAGCTCGTCAATCCATCTTTTAAAGTTCACCATATTTATATCCACATCAGCAAAGGTAATTATTTTGGTTAAAAATGCTCCATAGAATGTTCATCTATTCTGAACATTCCTGCTCATGTAAAATGAATAAACTGAAACATGCTTTTCTTCTTCATTAAACTGTGCTAAATGTGAAAATGTTAAGTGTTCTTGAACTGGAAAGGCGCTATATAAATGTAACATTATTTTTATTATTATTATTATTATTATTATTAAACAAAATAATGGTGTCCTATCATAAAAATGCCTGAGAGATTTACGGGACTTTCACCTGTTTGTGTTTCACCTATTATTTTATTAATATAAACTATAAATGTAAGAGTAACATTTAAAAATGGCGTTTCATTTAGTTTTGACGCACTTCCGGTTTAAACCCCGCCTACACCCGGTTCTGTCCGAACAGATACAGATACAGATAATTCTGTCATTTGAACAGATACAGATACAAATACAGATAATGGCTTCACTGCACAACCCTTGTAACCATAGCAACATAACATTACAGAGCTAGCAGAGTGAACTATAAGCAACTGAAAACATTTCCAAACCACTTTCATCAGCATAGCTAATATAATGGAATTCAGCTTGTTTTGCAAAAGAGGGTAAGAGATTGAAATCAGGACCTATTAAATGTGTCTTTCGCTGTCCAGCAAGGCAATACAAGACGATTTAAACTCCAATGTGTTGTGTATATTATGTTTCCCTTTCGTAGGAACTTGAGCTGCGTAATCACATTGGGACACGCCCTGAGTGTCAAGTAGTCTGACGCCCTTATACAAACACGCCAATATATTGGCTGATGGCGCATAATCAACGCCACTAGGGAGATACGACATAGGCTCCATAAAGGCGCTCACTTCGCGCCATCGAGTCAGATTTTCTGTTCTTCAGTGCAAAATCTCATCTGACCCGTGTTGTACCAACGACTAACGTCGAAGCGAGAATCATTATTATTCTTCCTTTTGAGTGGCAACACAGGATGGAATTTAAGAGCAATTTTAATGTGTTTTTTCCAAACATTACAAGGGTCCAATGGGGACAGCAGCGCTGTTCGAGGCACACAATTTCTCACCACGAGGCATTATACCCAATTATTTCAGTTCCACGGCCTCCAGATTGGAGCTCTGTGTGGGGGCAGTTTGAGATTTCAGCTTTGTGTCTGAGAAAATTGGAGTGCGAACGAACATCGGATTCCTCCTCGTGTTTGTTGCCCTCCTCTTGAGCATATGTGCGAGTCTCATCGGACATGCTTTGAGGCCTAGCTCGGCGGCCATTTTCTGATGAACAAGTGTGCGAAAGAGTTCCCCATCTGTCACTCACTCAACGTTGTGTCGATGTAGTGACACTAGGGGTCACTCTTGGGAGCCCGAGACACCTCTGGTCTTTGATAAAAGGCCAATGAAAATTGGCGAGTGGTATTTGCATGCCACTCCCCCGGACATACGGGTATAAAAGGAGCTGGTATGCAACCACTCATTCAGATTTTCTCTTCGTAGCCGAATGGTCATGCTCACTGAGCTGAATTCCCACGACTGTTCATTCACCTCTGCTGGATCTGACGGCGCATTTCAGTGGCTTCTCCCCCCTCTGCACTGGTGCACTGCAGAGAATTCCCCTGGGTGCTTTGGCAGAAATAAGAGTATATTTCTCTAAAAGAGTATATTTCTCTAAAAGAGCGGCACACACGGAACGTCTTTTTAAAGACGCATCTTTTTAAAGATGCCTTTCCGATTGTGTGTTATTCCTGGTTGCGCTCGTTATCTCTCGCCTTCTGACGGTCACAATCACTGTCTTTCATCTCTGGGCACTGCTCACGTGGAGACAGCGTTCGTGGATGGTAATGTTCTCATTGCAAGGACATGTCCATGGCAACGATGCGGTCGTGGCTCGCCTTCGTAAGCAAGCCACCCCAGAGGCTCCCCGCCTCTGTCTTTTTACCCATGGGTATGAGGCCAGCACGGCTAGTACTGGGGGTACTTCCCTGAACCTACTCCGCTCTTCCCTGAACCCTCGCGGCTCGATGATTGGTTCCTGGGCTCGCAACGCCGCTCAAAGCCACACCCCGCCCCCGTCCCTTTCTTCCCGGAAGTGCATGAAGAGCTGATAAGGTCGTGGGAGGCACTTTTTACTGCCCAGTCCTGATCTTTTCAGCTTCCTCGCCCTCACAACCCTCGATGGTGGAGTGGCCATGGGCTATTCGGCAATCCCCCGGTGGATAAAGGCGCTCGCGGTGCACCTGTGCCCGCAGAGCGCCGCCACATGGCGCAGGTACCCAAAGCCCCCGTCCAAGGCCTGTAGGTTTACGTCGTCTCTGACGGCCAAGGACTACGGTGCCACTGGACAAGCCGCCTCCGCCCTGCATGCCATGGCTCTCCTGCAAGTCCGCCAAGGTGCTAAAGGAACTGCACAAGGGTAGTTCCGCCCGGGATTGATGCAGGAACTGCGCTCGGCGACCGACCTCGCTCTCCGAGCGACGGAGGTCACGGCGCGGTCTCTCGGGCGGACGATATCCACATTAGTGGTCCAGGAGCGCCACCTTTGGCTCAACCTGGTCGAGATGGGTGAGGCCGACAGGACACAATTGCTGCCTTACTGCCCCCATCTCCCAGGCTGGCCTATTCAGCGACACCGTCAAGGACTTTGCCCAGCATTTCTCAACAGTGGAGCAGCAGACGGAGGCTATTCGGCATATCCTTCCCCGGTGCGGCTCAAGTTCCCGCACCCTGTCTACTCATCGCCAGAGGTCTGCAGTGACTGCAGTGGCTCCGCCGCAGCCCGCCCCTTTGGCCTGGCCCCGGCGTGGAGCCCACCGCAGGAAGCAGACGCCACCCGTCTCGCGGCCACTCAGAACCTGTGAAAGGCTTCAAAGCACCCTTGAGATGGGCGACCCAGGGATGACGAAACCCACTGCTTTGGAGCTGGTAAGCAGACCTCTCCATCTTTTTGTTATCTTTGCATTTAATTGCGCGGCATGCCCATTGTGGCTGCAGTACTCAAGAGTTCAGCAAGAGCGGTTTCCTTGTTCCCTGGGTCACGTATCCGGTGTGCACGGCCATTATCACGACCACCGTCCACCACTCCATTTGGCAGGTTTGGCGCTCCATCGGCGGTCTCCAGTCTCCAAGGGTCACGAGGACAGGCCTCTTCCTCCCCCGTCCCAGGCTGTTCCGGGGGTGGTCACAAGGAGCCAGGTAAGTGCTTTGATGTCCTTAGACTCAGCACGGCCACGACGTGGTGTGGCACCTCGAGCTCCGCCCCGCTGCGAGGCCCCACCTGCCAGTACGTCCGACGACGTTGTCCCTTTGGTCCCCCTTGCGTGGAACTTGGGACACGTGGCTTGCGCTTTCAAATCCGTCATGATGGCTGGTCCGGACTATCCGACTCGGCTACGTGATTCAGTTCACTAGGCATCCACCCAGGTTCAGCGGTGTCCACTTCACCTTGTTGAAGGACGAAAACGCTGCTACCTTGCACAGAGATCGCTACCCTCCTACGGAAGGGCACGATAGAACCTGTCCCTCCGGCCGAGATGAAGAAGGGGTTTTACAGCCCCTACTTCATCGTACCAAAAAAAGGCGGTGGGTTTTGGCCTGCGAGTACTGGACCGGGCTTTACACAGACTCCCGTTCAAGATGCAGATGCAAAAATGCATTCTGGTGAGCGTCCGGCATCAAGATTGGTTCACGGCGGTAGACCTGAAGGACACGTACTTCCACGTCTCGATCCTTCCTCGACACAGACCCATCCTGCGGTTTGCATTTGAGGGTCAAGCATATCAGTAAAAGGTCCTCCCTTTCAGCCTGTCCCTGTCTCCTCGCATCTTCACAAAGGTCGCAGAGGCAGCCCTTGCCCCGCTAAGGGAGGTGGGCATTCGCATTCTCAACCATCTCGAAGACTGGCTAATCTTAGCTCACTCTCGGGACATGTTGTGCATACACAGGGACTTGGTGCTCTCATACCTCAGCCGACTAGGGCTTTGGGTCAACTGGGAAAAGAGCAAGCTCCTCCCGGTTCAGAGCATCTCTTTTCTCAGTTTGGAGTTGGACTCGGTCTCTTTGACAGCGGGCCTCATGAACGAGTGCGCCCAGTCGGTGTTGGTCTGTTTGAATGCATTCAAACAGAAAACAGCGGTTCCACTGAAACTTTTTCAGAGGCTCCTGGGGTATATGGCATCCTCAGCAGTGGCCACCCCGCTCGGGTTGATCCGCTCGGGTTGATGCATATGAAGACCGCTCCAGCACTGGTTTCAGACTTGAGTCCCAAGATGTCATGCCGGTCTGTCACCGTCTTTTCAGCCCTTGGACTGAACTCTCCTTTCTACAGGCAGGTGTTCCCCTAGAACTGGTCTCCTGGCATGTCGTGGTCACGACGGACGCCTCCAAAATGGGCTGGGGTACAGTTTGCAACGGGCATGCAGCCGCCGGCTTGTGGACGGGCCCGCGACTGCATTGACACATCAACTGCCTCGAGTTGTTGGCAATTCTGCTTGCCCTGCGGAGGTTTCGGCCGTTGATCCAGGGCAAGCATGTGTTGTCCAACACGGCAACGGTAGCATATGTCAACCGCCAAAGCGGTCTGCACTCTCATTGTATGTCACAACTCGCCCGCCGTCTCCTCCTCTCTAGTCAGCAGCACTTCAAGTCGCTGTGAGCCACTCACATCCCGGGCAACCTCAACACTACAGTGGACGCGCTGTCATGACGGGTTACCCTCAGAGGAGAGTGGAGACTACACCCTCAGGTGGTCCAGCTGATTTGGAGTCTATTCAGACAGGCACAGGTGCACCTGTTCACCTCCCAAGAATCCTCCCCACTGCCCGCTCTGGTACGCCCTGACCGAGGCCCCCCACCATAGCAGCATACCATGATGCAGTCGACGGTAAGTCCTTAGGGAAGCACGACCTGATCATCAGGTTCCTAAGAGGCGCCAGGAGGCTGAATCCCCCCAGACCGCGCCTTGTTCCCTCACTGGACCTCTCTGTAGTTCTTCAGGGTCTACAGAGAGCCCCCTATGAGCCTTTGCAGTCAGCCGAGCTTAAGGCACTCTCCTTGAAGACTACCCTGCTGACTGCGCTCACTTCCATCAAGAGGGTAGGAGACCTGCAAGTGTTCTCTGTCAGCGAAACGTGCCTGGAGTTTGGTCCAGGCTACTCTCACGTGATCCTGAGACCCGAACCGGGCTATGTGCCCAAGGTTCCCACGACCCCTTTTAGGGACTAGGTGGTGAACCTGCAAGCGCTGCCCCAGGAGGAAGCAGACCCAGCCCTTTCATTGCTGTGTTCGGTGCACGCTTTACGCATCTATTTGGATCGCACTCAGAGCTTTAGGATCTCTGAGCAGCTCTTTGTTTGCTCTGGTGCACAGCGGAAAGGAAGCGCTGTCTCCAAGCAGAGGATCGCCCACTGGCTCATTGATGCCATAACTATGGCATATCATGCCCAGGACATGCCACCCCCAGTAGGGCTACGAGCCCATTCTACCGGGGTGTAGCAGCCTCCTGGGCCCTGGCTAGGAGTGCCTCTCCAACGGACATTTGCAGAGCAGCAGGCTGGGCAACACCCAACACCTTTGCAAGGTTCTACAACCTCCGGGTGGAACCGGTTTCGTCCCAGGTAGTGGGATGCAATACAAGCGGATAAGCCCGGGATAGCCGGCCGGGTGTATCACTTGCACATAACGCCTTCCACCTCCTTTTGAGCTGAAGACATGCATCATTAATTCCCAGTAGTGTTCACAAACTTTGTTCTCTGGTTGACTTCCTCTGAGCCCTGTGGCAGTCAAGTTTTTGGAGAGACTCGCTGCCGGCCCAGTACACGTGCTAACTAAGAGTCCTGTTTTGGGGTAGGTGCTCTGCATGTGGCGGTTCCCTGTAAGGCTAACCCCATGCTATATATATCCTCCGCTAGTTCGTTTCCCTGTTGGCAAACTGCGTCTTCCTTGGGCAGAGCCCCTCTGCCCCAGTCTCCATGTTTGTAGTAACTCCTCCCCCGTTGGGTAGGATCTACCTTGAAGACTCTCCACATGGTTGGAAAGACCATGTGACGTATTTTTCCACTTAAATATCCCCCCCTCTCTTTGGGCGAGGTGTGGTCTCCGTGGTGTCTTCCCCTTGGGAGGGACACCCCCTGACTAGACCTGGGTTAGCCTGACTCTATCTTTTGGGTAGTCGACTTGTCCCCAAAGGGCCATTCAACACTCATAAATATGTTGGGGGAGGTTACATGTCGACCTGGTGTGCTGGCTATGAGGCCCACAGTAGTCTGCCCACCACACACCGACAGTTCAAGTAACAGAGTTCAGCCAATTGTGGCATTTCGTATAGGGACCCCTAGTGTCACTTCATCGACACAATGTCGGTGAGTGACAGATAGGGAATGTCATGGTTATTTGTGTAACCTCCGTTCCCTGATGGAGGGAATGAGACATTGTGTCCCTCCTGCCACAACGCTGAACTACCCGCTGAAATGGCCGGACCTTATATCGGCTCCTCAGCATAAAACCTGAATGAGTGGTTGCATACCAGCTCCTTTTATACCCATATGTCCGGGGGAGCGGCATGCAAATACCACTCGCCAATTTTCATTGGCCTTTTATCAAAGACCAGAGGTGTCTCGGGCTCCCAAGAGTGACCCCTAGTGTCACTACATCGACACAACGTCTCGTTCCCTCCATCCAGGAATGGAGGTTACACAAGTAACCATGACGTTACTATGCACATCTTAAGCCGTTGCTATTAAAAACGCTGTATTAGAGAATTCGTCGTTTGAAGCTAAGGAAACAAATTGGCCCCTTTGTGCCTATTGTCTTTTTCTGTGTCATTCTGGGAGAATGCACATGAAAAAGGCAATGGAGGAGCTGTCTCTGCCTTTCTCTCTCTCCACTCCTTGTTCAAAGCGAATTGCTCACGGCAGAGGGGATCATGCACGAGCGCTTTGTCGATGCCATTATTCTTTCGGGATGATATCATGAGATGCAAGGTATTTTAACTTTTTTTTATTTTTATTTTTTTTTTGTCTTTCGCCCATTTGTGGACCACGTGGGTGTTCTGACGATAAAATAGCACTGCTATCTCTGCTCGATTTTTCGGTGGCGGCATGGATGTAGCTCTGTTCAGTCAGCTGTTGGATCTACACACGATGGTTTTGCAGTCCAACCAAGTGCATCGCATTAAGGAATGACTTTGATCTAATATTGGCTCCATTTGGAATTTCCCTCTTATGGTTCAGTTTTCCAAGGCAGCTTGCAGGGGAGCAAACATTATAAAAAAATAAATAAATAAAAAAGGCAGAAATTCACTAAAATAGCACCAATTCAAGTAACATTAAACATTTATCAAAGTCTAAGTGGGATGTTGACTGATAGAACTACTATTCATTGCAATGTGCATTAAATCTCTTAATCCCTCATCCTCCACAATATTTATCATCATCAGGCTGTCTTTTCACTTTGATTTGGAATGCACATGATCTGTTTCAGTACAGCAAGTGCCGTGTTGAACTTCATCTGAAAAGCCTGTCTTGTTCTGCTTTTAGGGTTGGCACTGCCGATGGAAATATAATTAATCCGAATTGTCTGGTAATCATTAGCTGACACTTCAGATGCTCGGCGGCAACAGGTACAAAGTTGAAATTATGTTACATTTGAGTGGAGCGTCAACAGATCCTCCATGGGAGGACAAGCTGCGCAGCAGGCTTGTAAGAATTGACATGCTTATGTGGTAAAATGCTGACTTACAAAAGATGCAAAGAACTTAAATTTTGTCACAAGTCCTATTAGCATTTGTTTTATAAGAGGTCCTTTCTAGGAGTGTGTTTGTATATAGTGTGTATACGAGTGTAATGTCCCCGCTGGACACATCGCAAGGGTCGTGTTGTAATGTAACAATCTAACCAGTGTTCAGAACTCACACGGAGCTGAATAAATGTCAGAATCTAATGTCAAATTGGTACATGCCTTAATCGTGATTAAGAAAAAATTTACGCATTATACATTTTAAATTAATCGCACGTGTTAACGCTGACAGCATTAATATATATATACTACCGGTCAAAAGTTTTGAAACACTTACTCATTCTTTATTATAATTTTTTTTTTTTACATTTTAGAATAATAGTAAAGTCATCAAAACTATGGAATAACATAAATGGAACTATGGGAATTATGTTGTGACTAAACAAAATCCAAAATAAATCAAAACTTTGTAATATTTTAGCATCTTCAAAGTAGTCACCCTTTGCCTAGAATTTGCAGACATGTACTCTTGATATTTTCTCAACCAACTTCTTGAGGTATCACCCTGGGATGCTTTTTAAACAGTATTGAAGGAGTTCCCATCTATGTTGGGCACTTATTGGCTGCTTTTCATTATTATTTGATCCAAGTCATCAATTTCAAAAACTTTTCTTTTTTAATTAAATTTTAGTTTTATAATGAAATAAATTAATATGGTGGCACAATTATATTTTTGTCTACAAAATTAATTTCAAACATTTAAGCATACACCTTCAGATCAAAAGATTTTTAAGATCATAAGAAACATTTCAGTCAAGTTCTTCAAAAGTTTTGACCGGTAGTGTGTGTGTATATATATATATATATATATATATATATATATATATATATATATATATATATATATATATATATACATACACACACACACCGATCAGCCACAACATTAAAACCACCTGCCTAATGTGTATGGTAATGTGTATGTCCCCCTCGTGCCAGCACCAACCCGCATCTCAGAATAGCATTCTGAGATGATATTCTTCTCACCACAATTGTACAGAGCGGTTATCTGAGTTACCATAGACTTTTCAGTTCGAACCAGTCCGGCCATTCTCTGTTGACCTCTCTCATAAACAAGGCGTTTCCATCTGCAGAACTGCCCTTCACTTGACGTTTTTTGTTTCTGGCACAATTCTGAGTAAATTCTAGACACTGTTGTGTGTGAGAAAATCCCAGGAGATCAGCAGTTACAGAAATACTCAAACCAGCCCGTCTGGTACCAACAATCATCCATGCGATTATCTAATCAGCCAATCATGTGGCAGCAGTGCAGTGCATAAAGTCGTGCAGTGCATAAAGTCATGCAGATAAGGGTCAGGAGCTTAAGTTAATGTTCACATCAACCATCAGAATGGGGAAAAAAAATTGATCTCAGTGATTTGGACCATGGCATGATTGTGGTGAGAAGAACAGCATCTCAGAATGCTATTCTGAGACACGGGTTGGTGCTGCTTTGGCGGCACGAGGGGGACCTACACAATATTAGGCAGGTTGTTTTATTGTTGTGGCTGATCAGAGTATATAGTTATGCCTACATTTTTATTGTATGTACATGAATCATTTTTACTGTATATTATATATTGTACATCAGGGGTATTACAACATGGAGGAAGTTAAATTATACCACTGTTCAACACCACCGATTCTAGAAGCATATGGCAGGGATTTAATAACATCACGGACTTCAAAGGGAATAAAAATCCGCCGTGAACACCTCTGCCTCTCTCCCGGATGAGCTTAATACTGTTTATGCTCGTTTCGAGGGAAAATACACCGCCCTTGCAGAGAGAGCTCCCGAGGCCGAAGCTACAGAGGTTAGTTCACTCTCCATCTCTGTAGCAGACATAACACGATCCTTCTGACGGGTGAATATCCGTAAAGCTGCGGGTCCAGAAGGCATTCTGGGCCGCATCATCTGAGTGTGCGCGAATCAAATGGCTGATGTTTTTACGGATATTTTCAACCTTTCCCTCTCCTTGTCTGTAGTCCCCACATGCTTTAAAACATCCACCACTGTGCCTGTACCAAAGCAATCCAAAATCACTTGCTTAAATGACTGCCGTCCTGTTGCTCTGAACCCCATCATCAGCAAATGCTTTGAGAGGCTAATCAGAGATTACATTTGCTCTGTGCTGCCTGCCTCACTGGACTCACTGCAGTTTGCTTAACGCAACAACCGCTCCACTGATGATGCCATTGCATCTACACTACACACTGCTCTCTCCCACCTGGAAAAAAGGAACACATATGTATGTGAGAATGCTGTTGGTAGATTACAGCTCAGCATTCAACAACATAGTGCCCTCCAAGCTTGATGTGAAACTCCGGGCTCTGGGCTTAAACAGCTCGCTTTGCAGCTGGATCCTTTTCTTCCTGAGACGGCTGAGGAAGTCTGGAATGAGCCACCACCTCCTCACACTGTTCTACACCAGCACTGTAGAGAGCATCCTGACTGGCTGCATCACTGCCTGGTACGGCAACAGTACTGCCCTCAACCGCAAAGCTCTGCAAAGGGTTGTGCAAACTGCCAGACACATCATCGGAGGTGAGCTTCCCTCCCTCCAGGACATCTATACCAGCCGGTGTGTGAAAAAAGCTTGGAGGATCATCAGAGACTCCAGCCACCCGAGCCATGGGCTGCTCTCACTGCTACCATCAGGCAGGCAGTATCGCAGCATCAGGACCCGCACCAGCCGACTTCATGACAGCTTCTTCTCCCAAGCAATCAGACTTTTGAAGTCTTGATCGCTCACGATACATATATCAGCACTGCACTTTACTAGCCTCAGACTGGACTCACATTTTATACTTCTCTTAATAACACACTGGCAACTGACTATCAACCTACAGCTGAATGTCAACACAACACTTCATATTTATTTCCACTGATTACACTTGTGTATATGGTTGAGTGACAATAAAGGGATTTGATTTGATTTTGTCTTTTGCACAAATCTTTGGTTTTGTGTCAATGAGGTGGTACTTAAATCTTACTGATGGTGCTGTGGGGGTACTTATGGCCAAAAAGATTGGGAAACACTGCAAACCTGCAACCAAGTCAAGTAAATGTGTACTATTCATGTAAAACTAAATTGCGTTTTGCTGCAAGAGACCTTGACTAAAATAAGTGGACATCAGGGGAAAAAAAATTCAATGATAATTGTGCATGATATGACCCCTTTAAGGAAATAACACAAATCTCAGCACAAGTCTGTTATATGTACAATATGTAAGGGATAATGTACAGTTAGTTGGTTTTTATTGCACAATAAACCCCGACAGGGTGATCAGGACCCCAATGCAAAGTGGAGTGGTCTTGTATCATCCTGAAGGGGTTTATTTTGCGATAACAACCTAATGACTGTACATTATTCCACTTATTACATGGCTACTAACCAAATAAATAAATACATGGACATATAATATTGATTTGCGTTGAAATTATGTAGTTTATTTTTGTGAAAATTACCTTCTGACTGCTCATTATTCAGCCTATTACACGACTACTTGCCAAATAAACAAATAAATGGACATGAAACATTGATTTGAGTTTAATTTATTTTATTAGTTCAGTTGTAGAGATCGCACAGTGATCCGAGAAGCAGGAGAGACGGCTCGCAGTACCCGGATGAGCGGTCTGATATGGGACGTGCGGTTGTTACAGAGCAATATCGGACCGCTGGATGGCACCATTGACCAGTCATAATCGAGTATTCCAGAGAGCCATGTAATAAGTCTCTTAAAAGAATTAACCACAAAATAAAATATTTGCTGCCCTTTCACTGAGTTATTACAGCCTGTGCACCCACTCACCAGGAAGATCTCTTTGAAACCCTTGAGGACCTCGCGAACCACTTTCCTCATCTGGGGCACCAGTTTAAAGATACGCAGTGGCCGTAGGCAGCGTAGCATCATAAGGAGCTGGGCACCAGACTCAGGAGGCACATTGTTCGGCAGCCAGCATAGAAAGATCAGACTGACCTACACAGTGGGCAGAAAGGTCATCTTAAAGGGCACCTTTTCTTGCCATTGCCATTGATCATGAAAACAGATGCTTACTGCAGATGATTTGGTATGGTACATTAATATTGTTATAAAAAGTGTATTGCTATAAAGATAACTAATGAACTACTGCAAAACAATATTTTCTTAATCAGTATTTTTGTCTTGTTCGCCAGTATAAAATATCAAAACACCATTAAAAAATTATACATTTACAACCCCAATTGGGATATTGTGGAATATTTTAATAAAAACAAAAAGGAGTGATTGTAAATTCTATTCACCCTGTGCTATATTGAAAGTACTACAACAACACATTATTTGATGCTTTACCTTATGAATTATAATTTTTTTAAATATACACTTTTCAAATCAGATGATTGCACCATGCTCCGAAAAATTTGAGATAGCTGAGTATTTATCCCTTCTTCTAATAACACTCAACAAATTTGTGTCTTCAGTGCCCAAACGCTTAAGTGTTTTTAGAAGAAATAGTGATGTTACACAGTGATAAACACTCAACAGTCCCAACATTTCTGGAGTGTGTTGCAATCATCTGATTTGAAATGTGTGTATATTAAAAAAATAAAAATTAATTGACAAGGTAAAACATCAAATAATGTGTTATGGTGCTTCCAATGTAGCACAGGGTAAAAAGAATTTACAAATCACTCTTTTTTGCTTTTATTAGTTCCCTATCTGTCACTCACTCGACGTTGGTGTCGATGTAGTGACACTAGGGGTCACTCTTGGGAGCCCGAGACACCTCTGGTCTTTGATAAAAGGCCAATGAAAATTGGCGAGTGGTATTTGCATGCCACTCCCCCGAACATACGGGTATAAAAGGAGCTGGTATGCAACCACTCATTCAGATTTTCTCTTCGGAGCCGAACGGTCATGCTCACTGAGCTGAACACTACTGTTCATTCACCTCTGCTGGATCTGACGGCGCATTTCAGCGGCTTCTCCCTCCTCTGCACTGGTGCACTGCAGAGAACGCCCCTGGGCGCTTCGGCAGAAAAACTAGAGAGTATATTTTCTGAAAGAGCATTTTTCCCCTCTAAAAGAGTATATATTTCTCTAAAAGAGCGCACACACGGAACATCTTTTTAAAAATGCGTCTTTTTAAAGATGCTTTTCCGATTGTGTGTTATTCCTGGTTGTGCTCGTTATCTCTCACCTTCTAACGGTCACGATCACTGTCTTTCGTGTCTGGGCACTGCTCACACGGAGACAGCATTCGTGGATGGTCATGTTCTCATTGCGAGAATATGTCCATGGCAACGTTGCGGTCGTGGTACGCCTTCGTAAGAAAGCGAGCCACCCCAGAGGCTCCTGCCTCGGTCCTTTTACCCACGGGTTTGAGGCCAGCGCGGCTAGCACTGGGGGTGATTTGGGGACCCAATGGGACCGCCTCCACCGGGTATCCCCCCGCGGACCTCCCATTCCCCAGCACGCTCGTCTGCCCCGATCTGGCTTCCGGGTGAGTCCGCCGGCTCGTCTCAAGGCGAGTTCGACCTCTTATTCGGAGCCCGCGAAAGTGATGAGCTCTTGAGCGCAGCATCGGAGAGCGGGCTCGTCCAGTCGGAAGCCTCAGCTGGGCTCCTCCCTTCGGGGTCGATCGCCCAGTCACAGGCTGACGTGGAGATGACTACATGCTTTCCCGGGCAGCCGCGAGCGTCGGTTAAAGTGGATTTCACCGCTCTTCCCTGAACCCTCGCGGCCAAGGTTGGAAGGGAGGCTGTCCCCTTCCACCTTGAAGGTGTACGTTGCTGCCATAGCAGCACACCATGACGCAGTCGACGGTAAGTCCTTAGGGAAGCATGATCTGATCATCAGGTTCCTAAGAGGCGCCAGGAGGCTGAATCCCTCCAGGCCACGTCTCGTTCCCTCATCAGACCTCTGTAGTTGTGGCGGTTCCCTGTAAGGCTAACCCCATGCGATCTATATCTTCTGCTAATTCATTTCCCTGCTGGCAAACTGCATCTTCCTTGGGCAGAGCTCCTCTGCCCCAGTCTCCATGTTGTAGTAACTCCTCCCCCATTGGGCAGGATCTACCTTGAAGGCTCTCCACATGGTTGGAAAGACCATGTGATGTATTCTTCCACTTAAATACCCCCCCCTCTCTTGGGGCGAGGTGTGGTCTCCGCGGTGTCCTCCCCTTGGGAGGGACACCCCCCGACTAGACCTGGCGGCCCAGTCGGATAATCCCCCTTCTTTTTTAGGGAGTGGAAAAAGAGAAGGGGAAAGAGGCCACGACTGGGTTAAGCCTGTCTCTATCTCTGGGTAGTCGACTTGTCCCCAAAAAGGGCCGTTCGACACTCATAACTGTGTTGGGGGAGGTTACGTGTCGACATGGTGTGCTGGTTATGAGGCACACAGCAAGTCTGCCCACCACACACCGCCAGTTCACGTAACACAGTTCAGCCTTGTGGCGTTTTGTATAGGGACCCCTAGTGTCACTACATCGACACCAACGTCGAGTGAGTGACAGATAGGGAACGTCATGGTTACTGGTGTAACCTCCGTTCCCTGATGGAGGGAATGAGACATTGGTCCCTCCTGCCACAGCGCTGAACTACCTGCTGAAATGGCCGGACCTTATATCGGCTCCGTAGCGTAAAACCTGAATGAGTGGTTGCATACCAGCTCCTTTTATACCCGTATGTTCGGGGGAGTGGCATGCAAATACCACTCGCCAATTTTCATTGGCCTTTTATCAAAGACCAGAGGTGTCTCGGGCTCCCAAGAGTGACCCCTAGTGTCACTACATCGACACCAATGTCTCGTTCCCTCCATCAGGGAATGGAGGTTACACCAGTAACCATGACGTTTTTTACATTGTCACAAATTTTTCAGTATTGGGGTTGTACTTGAGAAGCAAAATTGCATAGATATTAAGATATTCAGTTTAGTTTGTTAACCAATTGGCAATTTCTTCTCTTTGTTTTAAACAAAACAACATTTCATAAGGTTTTTCTTAAAACAAGAAAAAACAATTTGCCACTGTGCTAAAAAAATAAACTACATTTGAGATATTTTCTTTGAAAACAATGGATGAGCAGGGACGCAGAAAGTGGGGGTGCTAGGTGTGCAGCACCACCCCCTGTTTTCACAGGATTGTAAATGCAACACAAAAGGTTTTTATAAACAAAATCAATACATTTAACACTTTCAGTAAAGGAAAAAATAACCATACAACTCAAAATACAAGCGTATATATTGACCAATGTTTCAATAAATAAGCTTTCATTCTGAGTTGTGTTTTATATTTAATTCCTTCAAATATTTATACATTAACTTGCACTTCTAAATTTAAGGTGTGCATTTACTCAATTGTCTTTTAAAAGGACCACTTTCAGTAATGGATTTAAATCTAACTTGTAAGGGTAAGGTTAGCTGGTGAATTTTTCAAAATTATTTTCTGTGGTAATCATTCCACAAATGCTGTCAATACAGCTGAACTTGCATTGAAGCAGGAATATTCCTCTAATTATGGTGTGGGTAAAATGTTTATAGTTTATAGGGCTGCCCCCTGATAGTCGACCAAATGTTAGTCGAAAAGAAGAGTCTTGATCGACCAAGTTTTAATTGGTCAGTTGGTCGCAGGAAAAAAATAACTCCACAGGAAACCGACAAACACGGGTATTACTGCTGGTTGGATGCTAAGTGGTACTATGGGGTAATTTTTGTTAAGCGGGGTTAGGGTTAAGCCTACACAATAAAGCAAGACACCTTGATTTTCAACTTGATTTATTTTAACTAAAAATTCAAATGAAACTGGATAAAAATTAAGTGCAATTAAAATATGTGTTGTTCAACTTTTTGAAAGATGGCTTTACAACAGTTGGCAAAGAACCTACTTCATCTGTGCATTCTCTACAGGTCGGATATTTCGTTATCCGGGAAAATACATCATGTGTGTGAATAAATTTGTTTTGTTCCCTCCTTCACGATATATATATATATATATATATATATATATATATATATATATATATTTAGAAATGTATTTGATTTAAGTTTTTCGTTTTTTAAATAAAGTAATTTAATTTTCAATGCAAAATCACTAAAGCAAGAATATTCACCAATCCCTCAGCCCAGGGGTTGCCAATGTAATTGGATATTGCGAGATATATATACATAGATGTTTTATATATATATATATCCATTGAAAATTAAATTACTATATTTAAAAAAGAAAAACTTAAATCAAATACATTTCTAAATTCAAATTGCACTCCAAATGAAACAAAAAAGCAGTAAAATCCAAATAAAATAATGAAGTGATCAAAAAAATTATATATATATATATATATATATATATATATATATATATATATATATATATATATATATATATATATACTGTAAGTAACCACCTCTCCATTTACCGTCAGGCAAGTATCCGTCTAAACATGCAGGCGGAAAATGACTTACACAAATGAAGACATAAAAACAATTATAAATGTAAACATAATAATTATAATGACGATAATAATCACTGAAATATAAATCATGGTTCGAGGTGAACGTGTTTTTGTATTATTTTATATTTTAATCACAGATGTATAGGCTGCAGAGTTGCGTTCACAATGAACTGCTCTGTGGAAATAAAGCGAACTGAACTCAAAGCACTTCCTGAGCTAAGATGTCTGAGGTCATTTGCAGCACTCACAGACGATACTGTTCTTGCAAAAAAAAAATTCAGAAGACAGAAACAAAGAAAGAGTGAGAATCTCTTACATGTGCGTGTTCCACGAGACTGCACGCCTTCGTACAAACATATCTGCACATAGACAGTTTTTCTGTCATCTGTTATTAATAATATAATAAAGTGTGTTTCTTCAAGCACGTATCTGTGTCTCTACAGGCAAATTATTTGTAATATTAATTTGATAATAATAATATAATAATAATAATAATAATAATAATAATAATAATAATAATAATTTTATACATTAATGGGAAAACGAGCCAAATATCGTCTTGACATCATCAAAGGCATCAGCTATTGGTGATCACTCTGACCATCGTCGATCCCCGAGATCATCGTCTGTCGGCACAACCCTAATGTGCATTTCTCTCTATAAATTAACAAAATGTTCAGACAGACTCTGGTTTTTCTGTCACATTCAGAATCATTGCCACTTTTGCCAGTGTCGCTGTGGCTCACTTCGTGCATGCGCTTGTAAAATTTATATTTTAAAGGCTCTTTATTAAGGTTTAGTATTTCTCTGTAATGTAGAACATTGTTAGAAACATTCTTTCTCAGCCCTGGAACTCAAACCATTTTCTGATGCCCCCCAATATATATATATATATATATATATATATATATATATATATTTTTTTTTTTTTTTTTTTAAGTAATTAAATTAATATCATAAACGTGCGACTAGTCGTCTAATGGCATAAATTAATGACTACTAGTCGACTAGGAAAATCTTTGGTCAGGGGCAGCCCTAATAGTTTAGGACTCGCACTCTTTAGATATTTTTTCATGAGTTAAATGCAGTGTTTGTGGAAGACAGACCAAATTATTTTGAAAAGAGGTGCACCAGAACTCAACTTACAAATGCGAGTAAACAGGATGAAATTTATAGGGATGGGCCATTTAAATGAAGCACTGTTTAGGGCCATTAAAAAGCTATCTTCAGAAGAATAATCAAAGCCTCATTAGAAGAGCGCATATTCAGATAGAACGTTGGTGTTAACATGCATCAGAAAGTGAGTTTTCACAAGAGAGCAGCTGAGAATTAGTTTTACTAAATAGATGAAGATGTCCATGACACCGCCGAAGTCTCGGATGACTGCAGTGGGAGTGAAGAACAGGCCATCTGCCATGATCTTCAGGTTCAGCTCAATGCTCATGAAGATGACAAAGACATATTCTCCAATCTGCAGAGAAAGACAAGATTTAGTGTACAACAGCACAGAATGACAATTAGCAGTTTTTAAATTAAGCATATCACAGGTAAGGGTGTTCTTTGTTAAGTGCCTAAAACCTCCTTTACCGTGGTAAAATCACTGTGATACACTGTGGCTCTTTTATTTTATAAAATGGCCAATTGACAATTTATGCTGTTGTATAGAATAAGTAATATAGCTCATTATCTTACCATTAACTGGAGGTTGTTTACAGTTGCCAAGCAACATTGCAACTAGACGCATTATCGAATGTCTGTTTATCTGCATTTAACAGCTTTTAGCATCCAATCAGACTTCAGAGTCTGAACTATCTGTTGATTATCTGTAAGTCATTATTAATTTAAACTGCTAATCGATATCTACTAAAACAGAGAAGTATCTTTGCAAACTTTAAATGCAACATATTTGATGTATTCTTGCAGTAATCATCTTGTAACATGATTTTTGTGGCCATTAACAAGCTCAGCATTAAATTTCTAGCCAGTAAAGCCACTAATAAGAACTCAGCACAGATTACTGCATATTTGCCAGTTTTTAAATAATATTTCCTCTTTTGCAGGTAAGTCAGAGAAGGTTGTACAACTGGGAGTGCCTGGACACTTAACTGAGACTTAAATCTTGCTCTTAAACATATAATTATCAGTTAAAAATCAAGTCATTCTGGACTGTCTGAAGGGCAGCTTCAATCAGTGGTGTAGAAAGACAGAACTTTCGAGAGCGCCTAGTCAATCAGCTCCATCTTTCTGTCTCATAAATGACAGCATATGAGATTTGAAACATAGGCACTTTAATAATGTTCACTTTCAAGTTCACTTTGAATGTCATGCTTTCAAAGTAAATCAGTGGGGATCATGATCAAATGTGCTTAAAATGGCAAAATCAGTTTGAGTGGCAATCAAAACTGGACTGCAACAATGAGACATGATGACCAGCCTTCATGAAAGAGATGAGGAACATTTACAGGGTAAAGAGTTAGTTGGGTGTGCGTGTGAGATAGATTGGTGAACATCTGGGTTTAGAATACCTGAAGGGTAGGGACATGCATGACTCTAGTAAAAGGGGACTCAAACATCATGGAAATACAAGAGCAGATGGTGACCACGATCATCACCCAGTCCAGATAGGTGACCAAGCCCAGCAAATCACTGGAGAACACACACACACAGACACACACACACAAACACTCAAGGTTTAGTTCAGGTTAAATGTGCCAAAAAATGGTTCCCTTTCGAAGAAACATCAATATTGCATAATGATGCAATTGGGACTACGTCAGTGAGTCTGAAGCCTGTATACAATCACACCAATTTATTGGCTGATGGCACTTAAGCGACGGCCATAGGGAGCTGCATCACAGAATCCATTTAGGTGGATGCTTGGCGCCATTTCACCAGATTTTCTTACTTCAGTGCACAAATTTGTCTAAGCCTGTGTTGATTACTAGTGACTCACACCAAAGCGAGGACTTTGTTCTCCCTTTTGAGTGACAACACATGAGGACGTCGCTGTAAATAAGCAGTTTGTGTGCGGATTCAACCGCATTGTTAAACAGACCCGATGGTGCTTCATCGAGGCTCTGTCAAACCATGCAGTCTCTGAAATGAGCCATGTGAGCCTTGAGGCTCCGGTTCTTGTCATAAGAAGAAGGATTAAGGATGGGTACCAGACTTTTCCTTGTGCCATTCTCGCCGTCGAGACATGCTCCTTGATGTGGCGAGTGGCCTAGTTCGGCACAGCTACGCGTCACGCAGGACGTTTTCCATCAGGAAACACTGGTTTGGAGGTATTTCATCGTGGGAATGATGGAAAAGGTAGGCACTTGTTTAAAAATACCTAATTTCTTCTATTTTGTCACCCTAGAGAGTTTGCAAAAATGTAATGAGGCAGTTCAGGGCATGGCCTCTCTTTCTTTCTCTCCTGTTTTTGGAGCGCTGTTGCGGGGCAGGCGAGCTCCCGTGTAATCGGTGCTTTGGAGACACAAAAACGGAGCATTTTTTATAATACAATATTGTGAACCGACGTGCAGGGTGCAATTCTCCCTGGGTCCCAGGAGATGGCGAGGCTGAGATACTCAAATGATTGCGTGGCCGTCTTTTCTTTGATGGGAGAAGAGATGCAAATGCTATCTCTGTCCCAGTTTAATGGTGGCACGTACTTCACACTCCTTGCTCCTTTTAAGATGTGTTAGTTCTGCACTCACTAACTTTGCAGTCTTTCCGTTGTTAAGGAGTTTTGTTTTGAGTTCTTCATCGGTCACGCTCTTACTTCTCCTCGTGCAAATCCGCCATTTGATATGCATTGGATACATGAGAGATTAAGCGTACATGGGTGATGTCATGATCTGTGTATGGAGGACCAAACATGTCATAATTTATGTATGGACTGGATTATAGTTTCTGCTTAAGAAACCATTGGGTCATAATTTGTGTATGGAGGCAAACTTGTATCAAAATTGTTCTATGGAGGCCAATTGGTATCAAAATTACCTATGGAGGCCAACTGGTATCAAAATTTGCCTAATAAAGACAGGTTATGGCTCAGTCCCCCCCCCACGACTTACGCTGGGGAGCGAGCATAAAAAAATAAAATAAAGTAAATAAAAATAAACTCCCATTACGAATCCAGCCTCTGTTCATTTCTTTCCCATGTTCACACATTCTTCCCTGTTCTAAAGCTAGGGAAGATGGGTTATCTGGCCTTCTCTGCTGTAAATACATTCAGAGTGACCCATTTTTTATACTTGTCTGATCGAATTCGGCCTCTGTCCCCATGGGTAAGGGTCTTGGGACAGGCATAACGGATCTCTATGTATAATAAGCACAAGTGTTTACGAATCACACTCCCATAAATGTCACACGCTTTTCCCCCCATAATAAATACAAGGGCCATTGTGGCAAACCTGCTTGCTCTCAGTTCCTCCCATGTTTGCACATTCTTCCCTGTTCTAATGTTAGGGAAGATGGTTTATCTGGCATCCTCTGCTGTAAATACATTCAGAGTAACCCCTTTTTATACTTGCCCGATCAAATTCGGCCTCTGTCCACATAGTCAAGGGTCTCGGGACAGGCATAATGGAATTTGATGTATAATAAGCTCAAGTGTTCACAAATCACACTTTCATAAACGTCACATGCTGTTCCCCCCATAATAAATGCTGGGGCCATTGTGGCAAACCTGCTTGCTCACAATTCCCTCCATGTTCGCACATTCTTCCCTGTTCTATGCTAGGGAAGATGGTTTATCTGGTGTTCTCTTCTGTAAATACATTCAAAGTGACCTCTTTTCACAATTGCCAGATCGAATTCAGCCTCTGTCCCCATGGCCAAGGGTTTTGGGACAGGCATGACAGAATTCGATGTACAATAAGCACAAGTGCTCTCCCCCAATGTTCATACACTCTTTCCTGTTCAAAACATCAGGAAAGATAATTTTTTTTTCTGTAAACATTCCTGCTGTAAGCATACTTCAGGACGACAGTCATTATGCCTAAATACAATAAAGGCAAACGTTAAACCGTATTCAATCAGCCACAATGATGGAGGTGCAAGGACTTCCCTCCACTGTGCCGCTTTCACCGATATATCGGTATCGGCTTATATTTTGCTGATATGCGCCAATATGAATTTTTTTTTTCAGAACATATAATGCAGAAAACAATGCTTTAGAATTGGTGTCATAGCATAGTTTGTCCAGCAGAGCACGCTCCAACTCCATTGTTTACCGAGCTGACTCTGAGCTGATGGTGGTTCTGCAGACAGGGCGGAGTTAAACGGTGCGGATTTGAGCGGTCTCTTCTCGTTAAATTGCTAACTAGTTTGTGAAGTACATACTGGAAAGATAATAAAATATGACCCCATCATTTTATATAACTAATATAACATTAACCCTGTCCCTGACAACCATGTCACTCATATTTATCACATCTGTTTTCTGTTAGCCAGCTATAGTTTATCAGTGCAGTAAGTAATGTAGCAGATTGAAAGGTAAACATCAGAGCATCTTTTTGCAGCTCAGCAGACAATGGTGCGGTGGTGGATTGTATGTGGCGAGTGTTGATTTCACGCTTCGCTGTTACCTAGTTGGTGAGACACAATGCTGGAAAGTAAATAAAGTCCATCTTTTACTCTCCATAGCAACGAGCTTACAGTTAACTAGCTAACCACGTAGCTACTTTCATACCTTGTCAGCGTGTAAACATGTATTCACCAAACTGTTTTGTTCAGGATTTACAGTTTGGTACCCCCTTCAACTGAACAATTCCAGTTGTTGCATTTATAAAATGTAATATTTAAAAGTCTGGTTTTCCAGACATTAAAATAGGATACGTAATAAAAGTAGATTTATTAAATAGTATATTTGCCCTGTGTAAATAATAATATATAGGAACTGTATCTAAAATAATTGAGGGGTGATAAATACTAATACAATAGGCTGGAAAAATAGACATTTATTCATTTTAATATCCTATATATATATTCTGAATGTGTTGAAACTTGACACCGGGTGACGCACCCTAAAAACGGCACCGTTAGAACGGTTTCATGCTGAAGAGCCACTTAAAAGTACGTTTTTTTACTCTCGTAAATGTAAATGAGTGTAAATGCCAACACCATCATATATGTCGAAAGGACTGATGCCTGTCAACCAAAACATGAGCTCATTGATGTCATTAAATGAGTCTGCTTTTTCATTCCATCAGTTACTCCTGGTCGGAGGCTGCCGTATATATTTAGTTTATACGTAGGGTTACGTTCTACCTAAATTTATTGGTGCAACGCTCAAATATTTAGTAGAGCATAAATTGTGACTTAGTGCCCATTTATGCCACTACTAGGCTAAGTTGTAACGTACGTATAGCTGGTGCAACTGGCCCCTGATGTTTATTTAGCTATTTATTTTATTTTTATGTATTCTTTATTTAAATGGTCAGCCACTGACTGATACTAAACAGTACTGATGTTTATTTAGCTATTTATTTTATTTGAATTTATTCTTTATTTTAATGGTCAGCATTTGACTGATACTAAACATACAGTACTGATTTTTATTTTATTTATTCTTTATTTAAATGGTCAGCAATCAACTTATACTAACAGTACTGATGTTTATTAAGCTATTTATTGTATTTTTATTTATTCTTTATTTTCTCAGTGTTCATTTCTAGAATTTGTTGACAATGTATAATGATAATGTCAAATGTTCTTTGATAAAAATATTTGTTTAAGAAAACAGCCTTCTGAGTACCTTTGCATAGTCACATCGGTGCAAAATCAGTGCACAATCCACATAGAAAGGTCTGTTTTCATTCCAGCTCAAAAATTAGCTATATCGGTCACCATATCGGTAATCGGTGAATTTCCCCCCTCTAAAATCGGTATCGGTCTCAAAAATCCCATATCAGTCGGGCTCTACTAATCATGAGGCATGTTTCCAGCTCACCAGCTCACATGAAGCTTCATTCATGAACAGCTGACATGGACAAATGCATCCTATGCAGATGATAGCCCTGACAATTATGTTTTTCATAACATGTAATGTATGATCTATGTAAAAACTAAAAAATAAATAGTAAGAAGTTTTATCATGCATAATAACTGAATTATAACTGTAATTTAATAAGAAAGTACAAGTGTTTGGTATGTAATTGATTGTCTCTTAAATTCCAGAATGATGGTGTGAAGTATTTTCGGGATATTTGCAGTTATAGTTTTCTTATGAAATTCATGATTAAAATATACACTTTTTGAGCGGGAAACTGACAAACCTTAGAACAAAGGCCATAAATTAATTATCTTGAAGGGAGGACACTTTGACCACGGGCCCTCTGAAAAGCTGCCTCTGATTGGCTTAGAGATTCTTTGGGGTGTGAACAAACCGAATGGGTTAAAAGACCAGCCTGGACAACCCCCTCTAGTTCTTCTCTGCTCGACGGCCTTTACACGCTTTGACCTTGGTCCTGGGAAGTCCCAAGTTCTCCGTGGCGGGTGTCCTTGCCTCCGGGCTCTGCCTGGTCATTTCCATCACCCATCCATCAAACCAAACAAATGCCTACTGGAACTGAACCAAGCCAAAGGACTTCAAAGAACTCCACACGCCAAACAACGCACGCAATGCAATGCAAGTACAGACCTCCAGATTTTTGCTGAAATCTGGTGCTTTCTTTGAATATAATATGAGTAACCCGATCTCAAATCACGGCGTATTAAGTTCTCAGGATTTGTTCAAGGCAAGGTCTGTAGACTCCATAAAAGGTTACAGATAATTAATCTTCTGTCAAAGCTCACTTACCAAACCGTGTTTATGTTTGTTTGTCTATATGTTAGATTAGTTGTTTGTTAGTCAGTTTTATGTTGCAGATTAGCAATAAAGTCTTGTTTGTATTCAAAGATAATTTGACTGTGGTATATTTTGATAAATAATCTTGTCACTCGATTTTTCAAAAATCTTTGCACCTAAGCTCGAACCATATTTAAAAGATTTGTGATATTTTCAATAAGCCATGAGAATAGTATTACACCAATAAATGAATTAATAATAATTCCCTTATTAAAGCTAATTCCTTACAATAGAAATTGTGAGCAGATACAACAAGCCATTGTATTACGATTTTAACGGTGGAGAATCTTATTCAGACAAATAATCTAATTATTTGTCATTTATCCATATAATGGTTGTTGAACGCAGCTAATTCCATTATAAATGTCCTTACATAATGGCGTAGACATGCCGAAAGTTTAATTAAATTCCTAACACACATACTGTTCCCTACATAATGATGGAGGTACGTGGGCACTTTAACCCATACTGCGTACATTTATACTACCATACTTCCTACAGTTTTTTTTACAGCATAATGTCACAACTGCAGCCAGGGGACTGGTTTGTTACAATAGATTTAAAGGATGTTTATTTTCACATTCAATATTACGCCAAGGCCCAGGCGTTTCCCAGGTTCGTTTTTGGGGTCAAAGCGTACCAATTTTGCATCTTTCTTTAAGGAATTGCGTTGGCACCTCATACGTTCACAAAATGATTGGTTAGTGTTAGCTCACTCAGAGAATTTGGCTACACAACATCGAGATGTCGTTCTCAGTCACTTAAGCAGTCTAGGGCTGCGAGTCAACCTAGACAAGAGCATCTTGTTGCTGAGGCAACAGACTCTGTTTCTAGGGGTGGAGCCAGACTCGCAAACAATGCAGGTGTCTCCGGCTCATGTTCTGTCATTCCGCCAGAGTCTAGCAATGTTCAAAGTGGGACATGTTCTCCCTGCAAAAACATTTCACAGGCTATTGGGGTTTATGATCGCGGCATCCACTGTAATTTCCCTGTGCATGTTGCATGTGAGACCTTTTCAGTGTTGGATGAACTCCATAATGGTACTTCAACCACTGAGGCATGCGTTTAGTCCCATCAGAGTGACACGTGGGTGCTACAAAGCTCTGTTACCATGGAAACAGAACCGCTTTCTGTTGATAGGCGTTCCATTGGGACAGGTGTGTCACCACAAGGTGATAACGACAGACGCCTCCTCTGTGGGTTTCGGGCGCTGTGTACGAGAACCGTCCTGCTCAGGGGGTATGGACGGGTCAGCGGCTGAATTGGCACATAAACTGTCTGGAAATGCTAGCGGTGCTGTTGGCATTGAGGTTCTTCCTTCAGGAATTTCGGGGCAGTCCTGTCCTCATCCGGTCGGACAACAGGACGGTGGTGGCTTACATCATCCGTCAGGGAGGGGTGTGCTCTCCTGCCATGCTCAAACTGGCACATCACATTCTTCTGTGGGCACGGGACAATGTGCTGTCTCAATGAGCAGTACATATTCCAGGCTGGTTGAATTTGGGGGTGGATCTCCTGTCCAGACAGGTTCAAATGCCTGGAGAGTGGACACTACACCCGCAGATTGTAGAACAAACCTGGATGAGGTTGGGAAGAGCGGAAGTGGACCTGTTTGCGTCAAGCAAGTCGTCACACTGTCCCCTCTGATCTCTCTCACCCCTGGCACTGCTGGGCATCGATACACTGCCGCATCAGTGGCCGACAGCACCTTTTTATGCATTTCCAGCGATTAACCTACTGCACTCGGTTCTGCAGAGGGTTTGGGATGATCGTGTTCGGCCTCTGTTAGTGGCGCCATATTGGCCATCTCAAGTGTGTTTTTTTACTTTGGTCTCTCTCCTGGAGAGAATGCTTTGGGAGATTCCAGTTAGAATGGACATGTTGTCTCAGGTTCCTGCATAGGTTCATGCCTTTTGCAGAAAATCTGGAGAAATGGCACGAACCGTCCGCCTTTATGGATTCCGTGATGTGGCTCCCTATGGGCACTGCTTAAGCCCCATCAGCCAATAAATTGCCGTGATTGTATACAGGCTTCAAACCACATGACTCACTGACGTAGTCCCTTTTTTGAAGAAGAACTCGGCTTGAAGAACTTCAAGAATTTTAAATATCTTAAGTAACTTTGTCTTCATTTTGCACATCTTTTTTAAGCTGTGAAATCTTTCTAGGACCCTGCAGCCCCAAATTTTCTAATCCAATACCACACCAACTCACTTAGTCCCTGGTATGTGTTACAGAAAATGATTTTACAAAAAGAGTCCTACAGAACTGACAATTGAAAATTGAAATGGTCAGAAAACTGAAATTACAGCAAATCCCATATACCTAATTTCTAGAATAAAAACAAGCAATATATCACAAACATGTCTGGGACATATTTCCCCCCAAAATCTAAATAAATACAAAGTTTCTCTCTTTCTCCCTTCAGTATATATACTGTATATCACTATTAAAGGGTTCATGACATGCCTTTTTTGTATTTTAATATGTTCCTTGGGGTTCAATAATACTATCAGTTTTTTGCACAAAAAACAGTCATATATTTGTAAAACATGATCATTTTTCACCCTAATTTTTTCTGACCCTCTGTCAGAAATGATCTGTTTTGTTGATGCTTCTCCTTTAATACGTGAGAGTAAACACCCACTGATATGATTGGCTCTTTGCTCTTGACTGACCTGCTCTCTCATGCCATCTCTCTGCTAACCGCTGCCAGGCGGGGCTATGGAAGTGATGAGATAAATTAGGCATTGAGGTGTTGTTTTGGAGGCGGTCAAATGCAAAAGTATACCACAGTGTGACTTGATAATGGGGAGGAAGTAGAGAACAAGTCGTTTTGGCAGCTTGGTTTCAACAAATAGTCTTTTCACAGTGAGGATGAAGTTTTGAGTTCTGAAACTTACAGTGTGTTTTTAAAGTACAGTGACATCTTATATATTAAAAGATGAAGGGATATTTGATTCCTCATGCCACGACCCCTTTAAAAAAATTACAATTTGAAATATTTTTTTATGACAATTAAGCATCCACCCCCAAATTCTTTTCAAGTTTTATATTATTATTTGTTTTTAAATCAACCTAAATTAAAGCCAGTACAAGAAATACTACCATGGTGTTTAAAAACAGTACAGTACTTAGAATGTGGATAGAAAATGTGCTTAACTATCATCCAAATGATGTCAAAACTCTTAATCGTACAAAAATATGCCTTATTGTCTTTATACAAACTACAATTTATTATTTCCTCCTTTTGATTTTGGGGTGAAATATGATTTGGACATGTTCTTTTTAGCCTTTTTGAGATTCACTCAAATGCTGAAATAATCTCTATATACCATTTATTTGAAAGGTTAAGTTAGATGGTGTATAAATGTTCTGTTTTTATTATAGTCTAAACCATTCAATCATAGTGAAAAGCATTTAAAACTTACTATAATTGATGGTATTTTGTGCTCTTCACTGCACCTGTAATGGGATCCGTTTTTGACCTATTCATAAAAAGCCCATTAACAAACAGTGTCAGCACAGACTGAACAGGATTAGAAATGTAACACACATGAAACAGTTTGAGAAACAACATGGCTTTTTATCAGTGATAATGGTACAAAGTGATTAGTCATCTTATTGACGCACGTGAAAATGCTAACTAGTGACATAATGCCATGGATTTGAATTGGCTTTAGCCTTACGCGTTGAAACGGGCCCGGACAATCATTCGGCAAAAGTTTCTGAAGCGATGCTCTCTACCAACGATGAAGAGTGGCTTGTCAAAATATGGATGGTTTTCCCGGAGTTCCTCCTCTTGGACTTTTCTGTGAAGGGAATACATAACAATAAACCATTCTGAAATATCTGCTGCAAACGTTGCTGCCCAATGTTGTTTTTAATCAAAGATTCAACTCTCCAAAAGGCTTTGGTACATCAGACAAAAATAATGTATGAACATACAGTATAGAGGTCCTGGATGCATAGAAGGAACCTTGCTAATTTTGTAAGCATATCTGGAAATCTGCTAACAGGTGATCTGATCTCTCCTTTACAGTCCTTCTGCGGCCTCTGAACATGGCAAATGAATACAGCTGAACTCAAACAAAAGCTTTGCTCCTGTGTAATAAGTCTTGTTGTCAGATACAGATGGCATCACAAAAGGTCTTTAAGTTAAGACACCATGATACCATCAGTAAACAGAACAAGAGAATGCTTAATAATTCTGGCATGGCAAGTTTTGTGGAGAGAATAATAATAATAATAATAAATAAAAAAATAAAAATAAAACATGCTTAGACCAGCAATCATTTTCTTGCTTGTCCATGGTGGCTTATGTTGGTTAGTAATCGTTTGATCCAGGTCTAGCTGATGGACCAACACAGCCAAGATAAACTGCCAAAAAAAAAAAAAAAAAAAACACATGCAAAACTGTTTGAGCAGCATGATCTTTCTGGTCAAGCTGGTTGACCTAAGAAATATTGCAAATTAAGCTAGTTAAGAAACCTGGTGGGGACACCAGTATACCAGGGGGCGTATTACAGAAAGATCCTAACTTTAGAATCCTATCTTATGCGCTTGGTTACCATGGCAATTTACGTTAGTATCTCATTTAGGACTAAATATATTACAGAATAACATTTCCTAAGTGCGTTATCTTATCTTATCTACAGATAGGAAAAGAGAATTACAGAAGCATCCTAACTTGCCAAAAATCTTAACCAAAAGTCCTAACTTTAGGATAACTCTTCTGACGTCCTAACTGAAGATTTATTTAAAAGCCAGTGGCTACAGTCACAATACAATACTATGTATCATAACTATGGCACTGTCTGAGAATGGTGCTACATTTATTAGTCACAAAACGAAGAACAGCGATCTTTGATGGTGGAAATTTTTTAGAAGAGCCAGATGATGTGCTGCGCTTTGATGACAAACCACTGATAAGTAATTACAGACTCCCAAGAAATATGAGAATGCAGTTATAAAAACTTTTATTTTTGCAGCCTTGCAATTAAAAGTGTGCCGATTTTAGTTTCATTTTCATCTATCTAATATTTTATTCACAGCAGCCATTTGTGCGTTGTTTGTTGCTTGGTAACAGACATGAGAGTTAATTATCGAACTTGATGGAGCTAACTATAGATAAGTTATGATTTTGTAAAATATGATAAGATTCCTAAATCAAGATAGAATTTGCTTCTGTAATATAACTTTGTGAAAAATCCTATCGTTACTGATCATATCTATCTTAAAACTTAAGATAGGAAGTTTTCTGTATCCTAAACAGTACATAAAGGGTTACTGGATAAGTATTTGTAACAATTTCAAAGAAATTACATTGGAATTTACATGACTTCTATGATCTCTGAATATAAAAAAACACAATATATGCTAGTGGGCAGCAATGCAGGTCTTTAACTGTGTGTTAATGTGGAAATACCGTTTCATCTCGGCCTGCTCCTTTTTCTCTTGGATCATCTTGATTTCACTGTCCTCCCGCTGGGCGTTACGATAGCGGACTGTGCTGGAGTGCTGCAGAGTTCACACACAGACATCACAGTTAGTCACAGATAGCGCTATCCTTCCTATCTGTCAGTTCTATTACTCAGTGACATCTGTGTATGTGTGTGTATTTACATCCTGAGTGAGCGTCTCCAGGGATTTCCCTCTGCTGATTCTCTGGCTGGTAGAGCCATGTCTAAGGGATCTGAGTCAGACAGAGCAGGTTCATACGTATATTTCAGCATATCGCAGTGTCTGTTATAACCATCCAATAACCTCCTCTAACAATCATACTATCTATCGCTCTATTAATCATATATATAAATCATGTCTATCCATCCATCCATCTAATAATCCTTTATATAATTCACAAAAAAAGAGATGATGAGTATGTGAAGTGTTTCCCCACCGGCGTTCTTGGCGGATGTGGTGCTGCACACTGAGAATGGATCTCTCTTTGGTTGGCTGACCCTCAAAGGAGCCACTTAGCATACGTTGTCTGGTGCAGGCTCTGAAAATAAACACAGACAGATCAGAACTAGGTCAACAGCAAATAAATAAGTTACGATACAACAACAACAGCACAGTATGGTCATTTTTAAGGATGTCAAGGATTTGAGACTGAAACATTCTCATTCAACATTTGTTGACTTTTATTTTATAACTGTCCATCCAAAACAACATGAAATTGACTCATTCTGGACTCTTGAATAGCCTATTTTTTTAAAGGGCTCATGATCTTTTTACATATAGGAGCTCACTGTATTATAAAAACATACTGTAAGTCTAAGAACTCAAAACGTCCTCCCCAATGCAAACCCCCCCCCCCCAAAAAAACAAAAACAAATATATATATATATATATACATTTATCAAATTCAAGCTGCAAAAATGCCTTGTTCTCTACTTCCACAACTTTAAGACATTACAAGTGGGCTCATTTTGTTGTTTTTCTTTCTTTTTTTTTTCCTCCCAATTTGGAATGCCCAATTCCCAATGTGCTTTTAAGTCCTTGTGGTTGCATAGTGATTCACCTCAATCTGGGTGGCGGAGGATGAATCCCAGTTGCCTCTGCGTCTGAGACCGTCAACCCGTGCATCTTATCATGTGGCTTGTTGAGCGCATTGCCATGGAGACATAGCGCATGTGGCATCACGCCGCAGCAACCATGCTCAACTCACCACGCGCCCCAACGAGAACGAACCACATTATAGCGACCACAAGGAGTTTTACCCCATGTGACTCTACACTCCCTAGCAACCGGGCCAATTTGGTTGCTTAGGAGACCTGGCTGGAGTCACTTAGCATGCTCTGGGATTTGAACTAGTGAGCTAGCGAACTCCAGGGGTGGTAGCCAGCGTATTTTACCACTGAGCTACCCAGGCCCCCACATATGGGCTCATTAATACATGACCGCCTTCACAGCAAGACATCAATGCCTAATTTTACATCCTCACATCCACCCACTGGTGCTCAGTTGGTTAACTGACGAGAGAGCAGAAACTATAGGCCCACTATTCCTGCACACCAGAGGGGTCTTAAACAGTACTCCTTGTGTCCATCTGGAATATATTTAATTATTTTTCTATTTAAACATGCACTAGACAGACTTCTTTGACCATTGTCATGCATCTCGATTCACTTTAAAAAGATGTGGTGTCAAGTTATAACTTTTAAAAGGAGACCCCCATTCGGTTTCATTCTGCTGCACTGTGTTGGGCTTTACACGTTTGTTTAGATCAGTGTTACTATCAGAAATAATTGACAATTATTTATTTAGTTATTAATTAATATTTAAATTAATTAATTGAATCTAACTCATTAAAACCTCATATGGGGCTCCAGTAAATGTAGTGCGCTATGTTTAGGAGCGGGTTTGGTTATTAGCAATAATTAATAATTATCAAAGATAATTATTAATTATTAAAATCAATAGAACATTGATGAGAATCAATGTTAGCTTTTTTAATCCTTTAAATCAACAATTATCAAAGATAATCACCAATCATTAACATCGATGAAACATTAATTAAAATTAACACTAGCTAATTGATCATTCAAATTCAACAATCATCAAAGATAATTATCAATTATCAAAAATTAATAGAATATTAATAAGGATTAATATTGACGGGGCACCACCCTGGAATCAGGGACTAATAACCAGATAGTATAACAGTCTCAATATTAGAATGTTTTCTTAGGAAAATCGACATCCGAAGAATATCGATTTTCGGAAAAAAAAAACAATGAATGAAGGCTTGAATCTGAGCACTGACATCCCATCAGCATTACACAGGTGTATGCAAAACAAACCAAAACTCTTCTCTTTGTAATATAACAAAGTTTATTTATGCAGTAATATCAATTAATAATTAATACATTGCAGTCAATAAACTTCCGACATACAACTACAAACTAAACAGTGAAATGATTAGATATGGAAACCAAAATAATCCTGTAACACATGAGGGTGTGTGTGTGAGAGTGTGAGAGTGTGTGTGTGTGTGTGTGTGTGTGTGTGTGTGTGTGTGTGTGTGTGTGTGTCTATAAGGAGGGACGCGCACAAAATGGCGGACGTGACTCTCGTGGAGAGTGTGTCACACAAGACTTCTGGCCAGAGAATATGGCCGTGAATGTGGGCGGAGAGAAACCAGTCAATGGTAGCTTAGGGACAAAGCTGAGCTTTATCACGAAGCTATCTACTAGCCAAAAATGTGTGCGAGAATGTTTGTGAGGGGTGGGTGTGTGTGTGTGTGTGTGTGTGTGTGTGGTTAGTACGAGAGTGAGAGAATTAAGTGATGGCCCCAAAGCCGGTTTCGCGATCGTGGGAGAGAAAGCAGCTGTTCGTTTATCACTCAGAGATACGGTGGATGGCTCGTAAACCGTCCCGCGGTCTTTGATTCTTTAATGGATAAACTCAGTTTGCCGGTCTCACCCGCGATGGCGGAAATGCACAACAGTCCAATGTGGTTGGACTACAATACAGCAAATCTCATTCGTGATAATTAATACCCTGAGTATTAATAATGAGCAGACAGGGTGGTCCGTAAACTGTACAAGCAATAACCTTGATACACAAGAATAACATACTATAATATTCTATCTCTGCCCAGACGTAAACCTCTTACTTGAATCGCATGAGAACGCAGAATGTGTGTTCATCCGTCCTTTAACTCCGACTTGGTTTCTTGAGGCTCGGGTGATGACGGGAGACCGTTTCCTCACTCTGTCGGCGGGCGGTACGACTGCTGATTCTCGGCGGGCTGGCGGAGAAATCAGCGATGTCGACCTGATTGAAGAGGGAAGAGAACTCTTTTTCTCTTCACTTCTGCAGGGAAATGGATGAAGATGTGGATTGCTCGGCAGTCTCCTTCGGATCCGTTAGAGTGTTCGGTGGAACACAGAGTAATCTCAACTCATCCAGCGAGATGGAGATTGTATGGCCACAGTTTCAATTCGGACGTTACTTCCTTGTGCCACGAGGCTACACCTGAGTGCAGCGATGCAGCTACACACGGCGGGCTGTTGCTGGAAGCAAATCCTGGAAGCATTTCAGAGGTATTTCTGCTCCTGATGATGTCATGGTTGAGGTGCGTTCTGTCATGTGCCTCATCCAATAGGAGTTGAGAGTTCGATCCTTTAGTGAGCAAGGCTTCTTGGGATTTGTAGTCTGTTTTGGACTCCCTTTGTTTGATTTTGGCGCAGTTTTTATCAGTAAGATTTATGACCTTTTATGTGGGGGCCTGAGTTAGGTTTTACGACTGTGTTAGGCCTGCCTTTGTCTTCTATCTGAATACATGAGGCCCAACATCCCCCCCTTTGGTCTGAAGAGTTGGTTGTTGTCCAGCATCTTTAGAGCAACTGAAGGGCCGAACAGTTCTTGTCGGTTCACAGTAACCTGTGGGTTACACCATCCATGTATTCCTGATAGGAAAGAAAATGGTTGCACAGTCCATACAGTTCATTAGAGTTCACAGAGGCTTTATCGTCTGGACAGAGATTGAGGCACATCTGGGCATAGAACTTCTAGCTAAATCTAAAACTACATTCATCACACAAACATTTCAAGTTATTGGAAGGCACAGCATTAACCATAACACAATCCTTTGTTGTTCTTTGGTCATAACACAAAATCAAAGTAGAACCTGACATTGGTTACTAGGAACAAAATGTTAGAGGAAAGGAGGGTTAAAGGTTAAAAGGCTAATCCTTGGAAATGATTGGGGTTAATCTGTGGGATGGGCTCAGACTGGTGTGTAAAACGCGGCTGTACGAGGAGTGAGTCCAGTCTGGCCTGTAGGTGTTGAATGTACCTGTACATGGCGTGTGCAATAATTGCGATGATCCAACCACTAAGGAGGAGCCAGAGGGCAACCAAACTGATAGGGTGTTCTTGGTAAGATGACGATCTGCTTATGTGACTAGGAAATATAGTGGTCAAGCCAGTCGGTTTGAGACTGAACTTCACTAATTTCATCCCTTCAGCCTGAAGCTGCTGTTGAAGGGTGTCATCAATGGTGAGGTTGTGACCTCTAAATGTGTCCATGATCTCAATTTCTGCGTCATGTTTGTCGACGTTGAGATGGAGGACAATATTGTCAATGTGCACGGTGGCTCCTTGGGGAACCATTAAGAACACCATTTGGTTTGGTAGTGTTAGTTTTAATGGCTGTATCATGGCGGTTGTATGACATTGGGACTTCGGTGGCTGGTGTGTTAACGAGCCAGCGATTGCCTGCTCACTCTACCCTTGTCTCTGTTCCTTCCATCTTTGATGGACATGCTACCTTGACACTTGTTCAGGGAATCCGGCTCTTAGGCCGCAGAGGTAGTTAGTCATCTCTCTAACAAAGGGGTTGCGTTTGGACAAACCCAATGAATGTCCTTTGTCTTGGTTCACATGTTTAGGTTAGGGATAAGGTAGAGCGAGGGGTCCTCATCATGGTAGGTGAGTGTTGGTGGTGTTTTGAGGTGAATGTGTGCATTACCTCTCTGAAAACCAACATTAAATACGGACTTTAGTCTGTATATATTCTGCCTTTCTATGATGGTAGATAGAGGATTGATAGAGGAAAAAAAGTGTATGTCATGATCCCTTTAATAAATTGTCCTGTTCTTATTGTGCACAATTCATCAGTGCATGCTTCTAAAGAAAAGAAAGAAAAAGGTCATTTTTATATGCATTCATCAAAATGTTCCCCAGCACTGAAATGACTTTTTCTGCTAAGGGTGTATGTGTGGTGCAAAATAACCAATGAATATTAACCAATAGTACCACAGTGTTTTTCTGGCACCAAATTATTTCCCTCTGAAAATTCTGTTTCACTCTAAAATATATCACATTTGCTGTTTCATGTTGTCACCATATAGGATGCATCTGTTCTGGCTACATCTAATACATTACTCTCTGCAAGTGAGCTTTATGAATACAGGATTATGAGATTATCAGAAATCAGAAGCACACATCCATGTTGCTATGCCACATTGACTGTCATGTGTTCTGTTGTATGCCCAACAACAGCAGATGGTTCTCATTAGCTTGCACTGTAATGTACAGGTGGAAGTGTTTCTGAGGAATGGGGAACCCATGGAGTGGAAGCTAATTATCCTTTTTTTGTGTGTGTGGTCAAATGTGAACTGAGGAGTGGTGAGTAACAGCGAAGTGAAGATAAAACAGTAGGGGGAATTAATCTCCTAGGGGAAAAAAACTGGCACACTTAATATAAGTATATGAGGTTAGACACCTACTAGGCACCTAATATGTTCCAGTTCTAACATAAACTAGATGATAAGTTGTTTAATTTGTCTCGAGCCTCCTTTGCCATAACAGTAAATACGTTTTTAAAGGATTCCATTTACCTAACACCACAGCAACTTGCTAGCAATGTGTGTATGGTCCATTCTCAGTAAACTGTTCCAATTGTGAGCTATTGTATGTGTGTACCCATGACTTGCTACTGATATAAATAACAGGATACTTCACTTAGTCACATTATTTGTTGGATTTAACTGTGTAATGCAAAATACATGTTAAAATAAAACATACATTTTATTTTTTAAATGTTTGCTTTTGACCAGAAGATCAGGTAACTTGCATGTCCCCATTTACCACCATTACATTTTTATGGTTTATACAGAATAAAAATAATCAAATGGATAACTCGTAGGCAAATGTTGTGTTTGTGACAACTGCATAAACTGGTACTGTTTATGCACATTAAGATTAAACCTAAAACAAAACCCTAACAGGTGAATCTTTCAAAGGAATGTCTAAAAATCTAATGCAACTGGAGAGACTGCTTCAATAACTGGCACTCCAAGATTGTTCCGTCGATGAAATCCGATAGGCTGTTTATACTCTAAATCAGTGATGATCTATGTATGCTTAGAAAAGCCTGCTGCTCACCACCGCCTCTCTATTGTCCATTAATTGCAAACTCATGTACCAGAGCACAGCTAATGACAATTTCAGCTTCAAGAGAACATGCCGCCCTTAATTATCATCACTGGTGATGAGTGCCTGGCTGATGAGGTGTGTGTGCATGTGAGTGTGCAGACAGACCAAAAGCCCAAGACGGAACAGAAGACGTGGGATGGCTACTGATGTGCCGTCTGGACGCTTAGCAGCAGGAGGAGGGGTGGATAAGGTGAGGTGTATGTGTGTGAGTGGTGTGTGTGTGTGTACCATGAAGGGGATCAACGTGCTCTGAAAACTAAAGAGGCACCGTTGATGAAAATTGTGGGAATGTGTGACTGCATCTCTGCCAGATTTTAAAATATTCATTTATTAATTCACACTCACAGGTGACCCACTAAGGATCCTGATACGGAGATGCCATTCTCTGCTCTGACTGCTGGGTTGGCTGGGTGACAAACAGGCTTGGGAAATAAAGAGTTGAAACCAAAACACATTCCCCTTGTTAAGGATTTAATGTGTTGTTACCAATGGCTGCAAGATAACAGAGCAATTCTCTTGTGCCTTTAATTTCAAAACACAGAGCATCACATTAAATATCTTAATACAAATCTACTGATTTTGCAACATATCTGCCTAGTGTGCTTGTAATTTGGAATGGGAAATTTTGTGAGTGTAGGAATTGCAATTAAAGCAAAATACCAAACTATTCGGTGACAATATTGGGAAAATTACAGCAGATAAGAATAAGATGCAAATTAGTACAGACATTTTTTTTGCTAGTAAATCACAAGCTCACCGAAGAATTTTATTGACAGTGGTTTCCTTCTCCATGAGGTTGCGGGCTCGGATGCTAAATATTGACTTTCGCAGCTGAGAGGAAAAACAAAGGTTTACACAGTAAGACACACAGGTGACACAGATTATTAAATAGTATAATCTATATGTATATAATATAAATAATATAAATCAGTACTATCATGCTGGCAAAACTGAATTTGATATCAGCAAACGATGTCTATTCAATTTTATTGTCATCAGCTAATATATTGCTTAATAACTGCTGGTTATGTAAGTTTTGTTGAATGGAACATAGTTCCGTTCCCTTCAGAACATGAGATGAGATTATTGTTTAGTCCTTGTATGCAATGAGGGGGCAGACTGTGGGAGTGATGCAGTGTGCTACCTTCTGATCTATGTATTTATTGTCCTCGATGGCAGATCTCTTGGAATGGTCGCAGGATGAGGATGACGCTGAGGGAAGGCGGCGAAACAGACAGCTGGGGTCTTGCTGCTGTCGGTCGATGAACTGCTTCATGAAGCTCTCCCTGCAGCACAGGCCCACAGCCACACGTTACAAAACAGCCACGTGCAAACATACAACAGATTCAAGAGGACAAGTTAGGAGGCATTCAGAGTGAAGGAAAGTGAGGAAGTTTCTTTGCCAATATGTCCACAAATCAAAACTTTATGCAATTGCAATTGTACAATAAAATACATTTCAACATTTTCTGAAGAAAACGTGAGTGCTTGCCTGTGCAGAACTGGCCACCACAATTCCAGGGTGTTGCTATATGGCTATATGCTATATGGCCCATGACCCATGATCCTACTCCTAAGTGTAATTTTTAGTTCCCTAGATATTGCTTGGGTCCATTCTGCAAAGCAAGTTAAAGGTTTTTATTTATTTATTTTATCGTCCACCACGTGAAAATTGTCTGAGCACTCAGAAAATTAATAGCACATGTCTCCTCAACAAAATTGCACAATTTGAGCTATCATTCGTGTCTGTAATACAAATGGTGCAGGAAAAGCTACAAGCTGAAATTTAGGGTTAGGGGTTTGAACAAACATCATGATGCTTGTCTTGCCTGAATTGTTGGTGCAATTGTTTGCGATGAACAGAAAATGACTGTATAGTGCTTACAATCAGGCACACAGTACCTGATTCTAGGCACAGTGAAGTCTGAAGGAAGCTTGGAGATTTTCACCATCTGTGGTCGATTGGGGAACTTTTCAAAGATCCGTAATCGCAGTGGAAGCTTTTCTTTAGTATCAGCGTTGGCTTCGCTCTGTTTCAGCTGTGGAGAGAAAGAAATGAGTGGTTTAGGGGCATTTATGGGGCCACAGTGTGTTTTCACACACAGAACTCAAGGCATTTGGTGGACAGTCAAAAACTGACATAAAAGTTCCCCATCTGTCACTCACTCGACGTTGTGTCGATGTAGTGACACTAGGGGTCACTTTTGGGAGCCCAAAACACCTCTGATTTTGAAAAAAGGCCAATGGGAATTGGCGAGTGCAATTTGCATGCCACTCCCCCGGACATACGGGTATAAAAGGAGCTGGCTCGCAACCACTCATTCAGATTTTCTCTTCGGAGCAGAGCGGTTGTGCTCAGTGAGATGAATTCCTCCGCTGCCTGTACTCACCTCAATCTGCTGGATTTACGGTGCATTTCAGCGGCTTCGTAAGAGTGAAAAACACACCAGCGGCTCCCCGCCTCGGTCCTTCTACCTATAGGTATGAGGCCGCATCGGTTAGCACTGGGGGCGATTTGGGGACTTCAATGGGAGCACCTCCGCCGGGTAACCCCCCACGGACCTCCCATTCCTCAGCAAGCTCGCTTGCCCTGATCGGGCTCTCGGATGAGACCGCCGGCTCGTCTCAGGGCGAGTTCAACCTCTTATTCGGAGCTCGGGAAGATGATGAGCTCTCGATCGCAGCATCGGAGAGCGGGCTCGTCCAGTCTGACGCTTCCTCCTTCGGGTATGGTCGCCCAGTCTCAGGCTGACACAGAGCTGACGGACATGCTTGCCTGGGCGGCCGCGAGCGTCGGGCTAGAGTGGAACCCTCCACTCTCCACTGAACCCTCGCGGCTCGATGATTGGTTCCTGGGCCCAGAGCGCCCCTTCCCAGTCCTTTTCTTCCTGGAGGTGCATGAGAGCTGACGTCTCCAGGAGACGAAGGTCATGGCGTGGTCTCTCGGGCAGGCGATGTCCACCCTGCTGGTCCAGGAGCGTCGCCTTTGGCTCAACCTGGTCGAGATGAGGGAGGCTGACAAGGCACAGATGCCCCCATCTCCCAGGTTGACCTGTTCAGCGACACCGTCGAGGACTTTGCCCAGCAGTTCTCGGCGGTGAAGTATCAGATGGAGGCTATCCAACATATCCTGCCCTGGTGTGGTTCAAGACCCCGCACCCCGTCTGCTCATCACCAAGGGCTTCCTCCTGCAGCAGCAGCACCGGCTCCACTGCAGCCCACCCCCGCGGCCCGGCCCCGGCGTGGAGCCCACCGCAGGAAGCTGACGCCACCCGTCTCACGGCCTGCCGCCAAGAACCCAAGGAAGGCTTCGAAGCGCCCCTGAGACAGGCGACCCAGGGACGAGGAGACCTGCTGCTCTGGAGCTGGTGGACAGACCACTCCATCCCCCGGTGGAGGGCCGAGAGGAGAATCTTTTGTTTAATTTTCATTTAATTTTGCCAAAAGTTCAACAAAAGAGCAGTTTTCTTGTTCCCTGGGTCACATATCCGGTGCGCACGGCCGTTGTCACTACCACCGTCCACCGTCCCATTTCAGCAGGTTTGGCGCACCAGTGGCGGGCCCCCCGCCCCTGCGCGCCCAGCTGTGGCACAAACACGCCCACACCAGGTTGGTTCCGATGGACTGCGGGGACGATATTCCTCCTCCCCCCTCCCCGGCCGATTCTATGGTGGGTATCAGGAGCCAGGTAAGTGCTTCGATGTCCCTGGACTCAGCACGGCCACGGGGCTCGAGCCCTCTCGACGTGGCACCTCAGGCTCTGCCCCACCGCGAGGCCACACCCGCCGGTACGTCCAACGAGATTGTCCCCTTGGTCCCCCTCGCCCGGAGCATGGACGCGTGGCTTGCGCTTCCCAACCCATCATGATGGCTGAATCGGCTACATGATTCATTTCGCCAGGCGCCGCCTGGGTTCAGCGGCGTCCGCTTCACCTCGGTGAAGAGCGAGAAGACTGCTACCCTGCGTGCAGAGATCATTACCCTTCTGTGGAAGGGTGCGATAGAGCCTCTCCCTCCAGCTGAGATGAAGAAAGGGTTTTACAGCCCCTACTTCATCGTACCGAAGAAAGGTGGTGGGTTGCGGCCAATCTTGGACCTGCGAGTACTGAACCGGGCTTTGCACAGACTCCCGTTCAAGATGCTGATGCAAAAACACATTCTAGTGAGTGTCCAGCATCAAGACTGGTTCACGGCGGTAGACCTGAACTTATCACGCGTACTTCCATGTCTCGGTTTTACCTCGACACAGACCCTTCCTGTGGTTCGTTTTCAAGGGCCGGGCGTACCAGTACAAGGTCCTCCCTTTTGGCCTGTCCTTGTCCCCTCGCATCTTCACGAAGGTCGCAGAGGCAGCCATTGCCCCGCTAAGGGAAGTGGACGTCCGCATCCTCAACTATCTTGACGACTGGCTAATCCTTGCTCACTCTCGGGATATGTTGTGTGCGCACAGGGACCTGGGGCTCATGCACCTCAGCCGGCTGGGGCTTCGGGTCAGAGCATCTCTTTTCTTGGTTTGGAGTTGGACTCAGTCTTGATGACAGCACGCCTCACGAACGAGCATGCACAATTGGTGCTGAACTGTCTGAAGGCATTCAGATGGAAAACAGCGGTCCCACTGAAACTTTTTCAGAGGCTCCTGGGGCATATGGCATCCTCAGCGGTGGCCACACCACTCGGGTTGATGCATATGAGGCCGCTTCAGCACTGGCTTCAGACACGAGTCCCGAGATGGGCATGGCACTGCGGGACACATCGCATGGTCGTCACGCCGATCTGTCGCTGCTTCTTCAGCCCTTGGACCGACCTAGCATTTCTACGGGCATGGGTTCCCCTAGAGCAGGTCTCCAGGTGCGTCGTGGTTATGATGGACACTTCCAAGATGGACGTGCTGTCACAACAGGTCATGCTCGATGGAGAGTGGAGACTCCACCCCCAGGTGGTCCAGCTGATTTTGAGTTGATTCGGTCAAGCGCAGGTAGACCTGTTTGCTTCCCGGGAATCCTCCCACTGCCCGCTATGGTGCACCCTGACTGAGGCACCCCTTGGTATAGACGCGTTGGCACACAGCTGGCCCCCTGGACTACGCAAATATGCATTTCCCCCAGTGAGCCTATGTCAGGGAGGACGAGGAGCAGGTAGTCCTAGTAGCACCCTACTGACCTCACGCTCCTCGCGACAGCCCTCCCCCTCCCACCCCCCGGCGAACTCCCCTGAGGAAAGACCTTCTTTCTCAGGGACGGGGCACCATATGGCACCCGAGACCAGACCTCTGGAAACTCAACATCTGGCCCTTGGACGGGACGTGGAAGACCTAAGTGGCCTACCACTCGCGGTGGTAGACATGATCACTCAGGCTAGAGCTCCCTCTATGAGTAGTCTGTATGCCTTGAAGTGGCGTCTGTTCACTAAGTGGTGTTCTTCCCAACGCGAAGACCCCCAGAAGGCTGGGGGGCGGCTGTCCCCCTCCACCTTCAAGGTGTATGTAGCCGACATTCTGGCACATCACGATGCAGTAGATGGTAAGTATTTGGGGAAGCACAACTTGATCAGCAGGTTCCTGAGAGGCGCTATTTGGTTGAATCCCCCCAGACCGCGCCTCATCCCCTCATGGGACCTCTCGGTAATCCTTCGGGGTCTACGGGGAGCTCCCTTCGAGCGCCTGGAGTCAGCTGAGCTGAAGACACTCTCTTTGAAGACTGCCCTCCTAACTGTGCTCACTTCCATCAAGAGGGTAGGGGACCAGCAGGAGTTCGGTCCGGGCTACTCTCATGTGATCCGAAAACCCCAACCGGGCTATGTGCCCAAGGTTCACATGACCCCATTTAGGGATCAGGTGGTGAACCTGCAAGAGCTGCCCCAGGAGGAGGCAGACTCAGCCTTGGCATTGCTGTGTCCAGTGCGTGCTGTACGCATCTATTTGGATCACATGCAGAGCTTTAGAAGCTCGAAGCAGCTTTTTGTCTGCTTTGGTGGTCAGCGGAAAGGGAGCACTGTCTCCAAACAGAGGATCGCCCACTGGGTCATTGACGCCATCATGATGGCATATCATGCTCAGGACGTACCGCCCCCCATGGGGCTATGAGCCCACTCTACTAGGAGTGTGGCGGCCTCCTGGGCCCTGACCAGTGGTGCCTCTTTAGCAGACATCTGCAGAGCAGCGTGCTGGGCAACACCCAACACCTTTGCGAAGTTTTACAATCTCCGGGTTGAGCCGGTCTCGTCCCGTGTATTGTCAGGTACGAGCAGGTAAGTTCTGGGACAGCTGGCCGAGTGTACCACTTGTGCATAGTGCCTTTCTCCTCCCCTGAGGTGAAGACGTGCGCTGTGACTCCCAGTCATGTTCACAATGTTGTGATCCCTGGATGACTTTCCTCCTTAGCCCTGTGGCAGCCGAGTTTGTGGAGAAACTCACTGCCGGCCCAGTACATGTGCTAACAAAGCATGTACTGGGGTAGGTGCTCCACATGTGCTGGTTCCCCATAGGTGACCCCATGTGATATATCTTCCGGTAAATCGTTTCCCTGTCGGTAAACTGTGTCTTCCTTGGGCAGAGGCCCCTCTGCCCCCAGTCACTGTGTTTGTAGAGCTCCTCCCCCCTCAGGTAGGACCTACCATGGGACTTCTCCACATGACATACTTCCGACAAGACTCGGTAAGACCATGTGACGTATTTCCACTCAAAATGCCCCCCCCCCCCCCCGGGTAGGGTGTGGTCTCCACGGTTTCTTCCCCTTGGGAGTGACACCCCCAACGTAGACACTTATGGCCCCCAGTTGGTAAACAGATTCCACTCTTTTTGGGGAGAAAAAAGAGGAAAAGGGGCAATGGCTGGGCTAGCCTGTCCCTATTTTTTGGGCAGCTGACTTGTCCCCGAAGGGACCATTCGACACTCATAAGAGCGTTGGGGGAGGTTACGTGACGGCCTGGTGTGCTGGCTACAAGGCACACAGTGGTCTGCTCGTCTCGCACCGCCAGTCCATGTAACACAGTTCAGCTTATTGTGGCGTTTTGTATAGGGACCCCTAGTGTCACTACATCGACACAACGTCGAGTGAGTGACAGATAGGGAATGTCCTGGTTACTTTCGTAACCTCCGTTCCCTGATGGAGGGAACGAGGCATTGTGTTCCTCTTGCCACAATACTGAACTACCCGCTGAAATGGCCGGGACCTTGTCTCGGCTTCTCAGCACAAAACCTAAATAAGTGGTTGCGAGCCAGCGCCTTTTATAACCGTATGTCCGGGGAAGTGGCATGCAAATTCCACTTGCCAATTCCCATTGGCCTTTTTTCAAAATCAGAGGTGTTTGCGGATCCCAAGAGTGACCCCTAGTCTCACTACATTGACACAACGTCTCGTTCCCTCCATCAGGGAACGGAGGTTACGAAAGTAACCAGGACGTTCTTCATCTCTACTTCTAATAGCCCCTTTTTTAAACTCAACTGAGCCTCCCCAAGTAGAATTGACATGCAAAGATGGTACATTTTATATTCAGTTCCTTACTTCTCGTGGTGAGAGTGGAAGGGGTTAGTCTGCATGGTGCACTACTATGAATTAATGTGCCCCTCTGAGGCTTAACTGACTTTATATGCCATGACCTTTTATCTTTCCCCATGTCTATCATGCAACGTAAAGGCATCAGGTGATTAGGGCAGTGCATGCTAGCAGATCACTTCTCATTCTCCTGTCATAAATTAAAGTAACTAAGATCAAACTAAGATGGCAGATTCTTTCATAGTTAATAAACAGAGCTATTAATCTATACAGTATATATGTTCAGCAGACCATTTAGTTAATTAGTTAATTAAGAATTCAGGTAAACTAAATTATTTGCTGAATTAAACATGGGTTGTTGGAAATCAGAAAACTATGAAAATTAATAAATTAAATTAAAAATAAATTAACTAATTTTGTTATAAAAGAAAATGTACATTTGTCAGGGGCTAAAAAAACATAAGAAACAGGCTGCTGTTCTGTTAGGCTGTCCAAAGATGGCAGCAGTACGCAGTCCCAATACAGCCACCCATCCATAATAATTTAATTCGACACACTCTGTATTATGCAAACAAAACAAAACTGAAATGAGGACAGAAAGTAATCTGTGAATACGTATTCACACAAGCAGGCTAGCACAAACTGGTCAGACAAACAGAAATGTGGCTATAAGGGGAGACCAATTAATTCAATTTAATTACACATGAAAGGAAAATCTTTGGCTGGAAGCTTCTGTCTGGATGCCAGTAGATAAAAATGATGCATTTTGATTAGTAGCGAGAACCACCAAAATGAGGTTCTCTGGTGATTGCTTATCACTGCAAACAAGCCGTTGACCTGGGTGCACTGGACTCCTCAGGAAATTAAAGTCATTTTTTGAAAAGTAACCGAAAGGAACAGGGACAAAATAACAATTGCTAATAACATCATTGTATAGTGTTATTGTTTTATTATTGTTTTTCATTCATGGCTTGAATGGGCCATAAATTCATTCACTAAGTAGTGTAACACACAAGATGCTCTTTCACAGAGCTTTTCGAGAGTTACAGAGAGCATACATAAAGCACCATTGAAGTGATGGTTAATGTTGCTGAGAGCCTGCAGTGAGGACGATAGATGCCATTGGAGCTCTGGGTGCTTGAGTCGAGAGGATATGTGCTCCTGCCGCAACCTGCTATGTCAGCTGCAACAAGGCAACCATGAATTAGACTGATAAGTCCTTCATGAAAAAAAGTGCAGAACGAGATACAATGTCTAGTGACCACATAGCAACAGTCCTTCATAACTCACTGGCTACAAATCCACCAGCCATCTTTTATTATAAGAAACATATTTTGTGCCAAAAGTAACTGTGCATTAATAGACTTACAAAGACAAAGACTACCTAATACTATTGAACTTAATACAAGAGGTCAAAGTACCTAAAATAAGAACAAATATCAAAGTAATAATATCATTGCTTTGACACTTATTATTATTACAGATTAGTTTTCATCTTTATTTGTTCCTAATTCATCTGGCTGTCAGGTATACTATGTGTTTAAAGCAAAAGTCCACGTGGGACCTACATTATAATTATCTTAAATGAGGCAGAATCTTTTTTTACTCAAATATTTTGATCAGCTGATGGGTCTTCAACTAGATATTTTGAAGAAATAATGTTCATTACATGTTTTAAAGATACATTTTTTTCCATTTAGTCATACAAGTTTTATTTCACAATAATGCCGAGTTTACACTACACGATTTTAGGCCCGATTTTCACTCGGTGACAGTTTTGTGGAGATCGCTGACAAAAGCAAGAAATCATAGGCAAATCAGAGCTTGCTCATGTGAGCGACGAATGCAATGTATGAATTATCAAAGACACGATCTGAGAGAAGCACCGATGCATCGCCGATGTCAGCGAGATATCTAGCATGTTAAATATCTGGACCTGTCTGTGATTCCAAATCGTGCAATGTGAAATGTGTTTTGACTGAATACAACTGCAGCGTTGACCTACAGCCAATGAGAGAGCGAGAAATGGGGCACGGGAATTTTCAGTGGGAGGAGTCCTGATGTACCTGCAACAGAACATCAACTAGCATGGCTGCGGTATCAAGAAAGTCTAATTGGACCAAAGAAATGGAGGAAAAATTAGTGGAACATTGGCAGGTGCACCAGTGCCTATTTGAACTGAACTGTACCACAACCGGATGGAGAATGAGAAGTGTTGGAGAGAAATTGCCAATTCTCTTGGACAGTCAGGTAAGCAAATAGCTAGATTTTCCAGTAGGAGGTACTTTTTCATATTGTAACCAATAAAATATATGATGCCTTTACACATTATGTAAAGGCAATTAAAAACATACACATCATATTCTGAAATGCATAACATATGATCATGCATTTGTTTTCGTATCTCGTATCAATTCTCGCATGTATTCGAGTGCGCGAGTCCAGGTAGAGTCGTCAGGGATTTGTCAATAGTGAAATGTTTTGTAATGTGTTCACCCCTGTCGCCGATTCCTTTAATAATACAGTGCATCTGGAAAGTATTCACAGCGCTTCACTTTTTCCACATTTAGTTATGTTACAGCCTTATTCCAAAATGGATTAAATTCATTATTTTCCTCAGAATTCTACAAACAATACCCCATAATGACAACGTGAAAGAAGTTTGTTTGAAATCTTTGCAAATTTATTAAAAATAAAAAATGACAAAAAAATCACATGTACATAAGTATTCACAGCCTTTGCCATGACACTCAAAATTGAGCTCAGGTGCATCCTGTTTCCACTGATCATCCTTGAGATATTTCTACAACTTGATTTGAGTCCACCTGTGGTAAATTCAGTTGACTGGACATGATTTGGAAAGGCACACTCCTGTCTATATAAGGTCCCACAGTTAACAGTGCATGTCAGAGCACAAACCAAGCCATGAAGTCCAAGGAATTGTCTGTAGACCTCCGAGACAGGATTGTATCGAGACACAGATCTGGGGAAGGGTACAGAAAATTTATTGCAGCATTGAAGGTCCCAATGAGCACAGTGGCCTCCATCATCCGTAAATGGAAGAAGTTTGGAACCACCAGGATTCTTCCTAGAGCTGGCCGCCTGGCCAAACTGAGCGATCGGGGGAGAAGGGCCTTAGTCAGTGAGGTGACCAAGAACCAAGAACTCTGACAGAGCTCCAGCATTTCTCTGTGGAGAGAGGAGAACCTTCCAGAAGAACAACCATCTCTTCAGCACTCCACCAATCAGGCCTGTATGGTAGAGTGACCAGACGGAAGCCACTCCTCAGTAAAAAGCACATGACAGCCTGCCTGGAGTTTGCCAAAAGGCACCTGAAGGACTCTCAGACCATAAGAAACAAAGATTGAACTCTTTGGCCTGAATGGCAAGCGTCATGTCTGGAGGAAACCAGGCACCACTCATCACCTGGCAAATACCATCCCTACAGTGAAGCATGGTGGTGGCAGCATCATGCTGTGGGGATGTATTTCAGCGGCAGGGACTGGGAGACTAGTCAGGATTGAGGAAAAGATGAATGCAACAATGTACAGAGACATCCTTGATGAAAACCTACTCCAGAGCGCTCTGGACCTCAGACTGGGGCAAAGGTTCATGTTCCAACAGGACAATGACCCTAAGCACACAGCCAAGATAACAAAGGAGTGGCTACGGGACAACTCTGTGAATGTCCTTGAGTGGCCCAGCCAGAGCCCAGACTTGAACTCGATTGAACATCTCTGGAGAGATCTGAAAATGGCTGTGCACCGACGCTCCCCATCCAACCTGATGGAGCTTGAGAGGTCCTGCAAAGAAGAATGGAAGAAACTACCCAAAAATAAGTGTGCCAAGCTTGTAGCATCATACTCAAAAAGACTTGAGGCTGTAATTGGTGCCAAAGGTGCTTCAATAAAGTATTGAGCAAAGGCTGTGAATACTTATGTACATGTGATTTTTTTTCGTGTTTTATGTTTAATAAATTTGCAAAGATTTCAAACAAACTTCTTTCACATTGTCATTATGGGGTATTATTTGTAGTATTTTGAGGAATATGATGAATTTAATCCATTTTGGAATAAGGCTGTAACATAAAATGTGGAAAAAGTGAAGCGCTGTGAATACTTTCCGGATGCACTGTAAACACAGACAGTTGTGTAATATAAACGGTACAACAATCTGACGTCTTTGAAAGTCATATAGTGTGTAGGAGGCATAAGTGGTAAAATTTTGTGTCAGTGTCATTCTAAAACATATACAGTATATTTACAAAATATGCACCAAAAATATTTTTATATCTTAAATAATAGAACATTTTAGAATTTTAGAATAGATATTCATATTTAAAGGTATCAAAACTTTAGACAGCAGAAGAAAAATACTGGACATTGGAAAATATTTTTTATGTCTCAATAAGTTTTTTGCTTAAACTTTCTTACAAAGGGAAGCGATCACACTCAGAGAGAGAACTTTACTGAGCATGTGTTGAATAAGTGTCAATACCCTTGTTACAGTAATGCATGAAAGAGTGGGTTATATAACATTTGACATCTCCTAGGAACAACGCACAGCATGTGCATATTATTTGTGTGTGTGTGTGTGTGTGTGTGTGTGTGTGTTTGTGTGTGTGTGTGTGTGTGTGTGTGTGTGTGTGTGTGTGTGTGTGTGTGTGTGTTTTACACTTTATTCCCCCATTAATCTGCATGGTGGTCCAGGTATATGCTGGTGACCAACAATGCTGGTGTTTTCAGCATGGAGACCTTGATGGTTATAAATAGGGGTAAGAGTAATAGAGAAATAATGATTTGGATGGTCAAGCACTTGCTTTGTTTTTACTGCATTGGCTGCTTGAAGAAAACATAACTGCTTGAGTCATACTTTCCAGTGCTGTAAAGTGGTCTGCCCTGGACCAAAGCTGGAGTTCCCTGTCTCCTATCCACACACACACACACACACACAAATAGAAACAAGATTTTGTATTCTGTCTTAGGGCAACTACAGTACATTGTTAAAGAGTTTGTGTTTTTGACCTTACAGGTCCCCAAGTTTACAATCAATGACTCTGTGCTTTGCAGGGAGGCTTCAACTCAATGCTCTACTCAGCAACAGCCTCTGATTAGCTTTCACACAGAGACACAAGATATGGAGCACTGTGGAGAGAACAAGCACCACCAACATATACAGAACTATTTACATCCTCCTAATATACAGTAAATAGGTAAAGTTAAGAATCCTATTTTGCAACACTTCATTCCAGGCACCTGTTTATTCCAAACTCTTGTAGTTAAATATATATATATATATATATATATATATATATATATATATATATATATATATTGGATAAATAACGCCAACAGCATCTAAGTTTGCTGAACAAATATTTTTCTTCAACTATGCTCAGATTCAGAGAAAAAAGAATGCTAAATTTGTAACTGAAAGCCCAAACTAAAACAAAGTAACTGTACAAAGTTTTTCATGCATATCAATAGGCTGATAACTACCTTAAATCATCTTCTACAGAAAACTCAACAACACAAGAACACGTGTCTATAAAAAATATAAACAGTCACATGCACATTGGATAAGCCGGTAAGAATGCTGGTGCAGTTGTGTACATGCAATGCGAAATCAGGGTAATGGGCAAAAATCTTGGTTTGCCAAACCATTAATAACCATTTGCCATTTAGATATATTGTTTACGTTTTGTAGTGACTAAAGGCAGGAAAATTATTAGGAGAATATACATAGGCCCTGCAGTTCACACCGGACATTCCATAAAACTAAGAGACTGCCAAAATGGCACTCTAAAGTCTGGCATGGCCGAGCTAAATGAGAAGTTGTACATCTGCCTAAAAGGTAACTGTCACAAAACAAGGCAGGGGGGTCCAGGAAAACCCAACCTTTTAACCCAAAATTCCTCAACATCATAAGGACTCTGCTTGCTAGGCGCCAAAGAGTCTAGCTGAAGCTCGCATCTGGTCAATAAAACTGTCAATGAACAAGGAAGACTTGTCCAAGATAGCACATACCAAAAACACTCATGTTAATAATTATTCACATGACTTAAAGACTACTCTTCTAAAGAAGACCCCCACCACTTTAAGGGCAGAGGTGATGGGCAACAAAAGACAAGAACACTCTCCCTGGAAACCCCAGGAAAAGCTAAGACACTCTCCTTTTGTCATTCGATATAAACCAAATTGCTACACTTAAACTAGACTCATCAGATCACGAGACATTGTGATTGTTTACTGCAAACAGCATTTGAATCTATAACCTCTGACACAATCGCAAAACTTACTTTACTGTAATCTTATCCTGTACATAATCTGCCAAAGTGCCTAGAACTCTCATTCAAGGTTTAATACACTGATAATACACCCTGACAATCATGTTTCTCATAACATGTAATGTATTATCCATGTTGTAAAGCCAATTAATTAACCACTATGAGTTTTAATCAGGTATTTTCATATTTCGTTACTTGCACGTTGAATATTCATGAAAGTAAGTCATATTTAGTATGTAAATGCTTGCCTGTTTATGTAAGAATGTTGATATTATCAGATGTCATGCCCTTATGCCGATTTCATTATATAAAATGTATGATTAAAACGTACTTTTTTTGAGCAGGAATTTGTAAGAATCCTTTACACAATGGATTGTAAATCAACCCCAGAAGGAGGAAGAGAAAGTTCAGAAAAGACACTTCTGATTGGCTCGGAACACCTTTGGGTCGGCCAATCTCAACTCAAAACTATCTTTCCTCTCTTCTTTGACTCTCTTCTCCGTTCTTCACTTCCTCTGCAGCTCTGCATCCTCCGTGCTCTTGCCCTCATGGTTGTAGCCTCTTGCCCCACAAGTTCCGTACCATGAAGAAGTCCAACAAGGCTCAGACACCAAGGTCCGAGGAACATCTTCTCTCTGCTATGACCCACACATGTGACGGGAGTCACGAGTCTTCCATGTGGAAGGCCTCGCTTCAAAGCTTGCCTCATCATCCATCAATGCAACAGACAAAAGACATCCACGATTTTAATGGAGGTCCAAAACATCGACAGAACATCCAGAACTTTCTGCAAAGAGCCAAAGAACCAAGCAACGCAGGGAAACGCAACAACACGCAAGTACATATCCAGACTTTGATGAAAGTGCTGGTGGTCTCTTTAATATAATTCGAGTTACCTGATTCCAAATTGAATTAGACTGAATTAAGTATCAATGGTCCTTAAGGCATTATCTACAGACTCCATAAAGTTAATTTTCTCTGTATAGATAATTTCCATTCAAGCTACTCTGTTCACTTTACTCACCAACCTGTCCCATGTTTGTTTATGTGTTAGAATAGTTTTTATGTTTAGATTAGCAATAAAGTCTTGTTTGTATTCAAAGATAATTTGACTGTGGCATATTTTGATAATCTCATCACTTGATTTTTCAAAGATCTTTGCTCCAAAGCTCAGAACCATATCTAAAAGATTTGTGATATTATTTTCAATATGCCATGAGAATAGTATTACTCCAACAAGTGAATTAATCATAATTCCCTTATTAAAGCGAATTCCTTACAATAGAAATTGTGAGCGGATACAACGAGACGTTGTATTTTGATTTCAATGGTGGAGGATTTTATTCAGACAAATAACCTAATTATTTGTCATTTATCCTTCTTATAATGGTTGTCGAACGCGACTAATTCCATTGTAAATTTCCATTACATAATGTCTTAGACATGCGGACAGTTTAATTTGATTCCTAACACACATACTGTTCCCTACAATTTATTCACCCTTATAGCATTCCATACCCATATGACTTTCTTGTTTACAGTAAGAGACATGCAAGAAACAATGACGTTTCGTATCAATGACATCAGCCCTATTATGGCGCATCTTGACATGCCAAATTTGAATATGTGCAAGCCCAAATAAGATTTGAGAGCTATGGTGGAAATCAAGATTTTCAGTGACTAATTACTTACATTTCAGTCTGTTGCTCATACAAAGCAATCGTATGGCTTCAGAAGACTAGGAATATAGCGCACAAGTCATTTGGACTACTTTATGGCAGCTTGGACATTTTGCTTATGATAGAAGAAAGAAAGTGCAAGGGGTTTGAAACAACATGACAAAAGTAAATGACAAACAATTTTCATATTTTAGTGAACTATTCCTTTAAGACAAGCGGTAGGTACATGTGACAGGGTGCTGCTGAAGAAGAAGGGAAAACCAAATCCAATCAGCACAGCTAGAAACTGAATTCCATCTTATTCAATAAACAGATCAATTTGGCACAGGTGCAATGATATGGATTCAGATGCATTACATACAATGGAAAGAATCATGTTGATTTGTACATTTACAAGACTGCATGAGAAGAATTGTTTTGCTACAACTAACAGCTACATACCTTTAATTTAATTGATGCATTTCTTACATTGTGTGTCTTCTAGATTGACGATGTGTGGAACGCATGCATGTGTGCTCACTTTTGTATGAGAGGTGTATGGCTGCAGCTCTTCATAATGATGAATCAGAAAGAGCATTTCCCATAAATCACAGCTATGGGAACCGAGCATCTGAAATTAATGTGTTGGCCTTGGGACACATTAGGGTGATCCATTCACTCCTATTCACACATTCTTTCCAATTTCAGGCTCAGGTGAACCACGGTAGGCTATTCTCTAAGTCTATTGCCTTTGAAGACCCGTGCCCAGTTATTGACCAATTGCTGCATGATCTGTGGCACATTCACAAAGATGGCCATAATACTGTGCTGTGCTCCCCGAGTCGTGAGAGATTGTATGGTCTACAAATCTGAATGACACCGTCCCACAAATTTACTCTACAGGCCATTAGATACATTCATGCTCCAGTTAGGTCACCATAAAACAGTGCAGAGCTAATGTAAACACAGGTAATAACTTCTAATGATGTGTGTGTGTGTGTGTGTGTGTGTGTGTGTGTGTGTGTGTGTGTGTGTGTGTGAGAGAGTGTGACCTTCAGAGACTGTGTCGGCAGACATAATCCCATACAGTTTTTGAGAGGACCAGAACATTTGACCATATGTGTTCAAAAGTCTTGAGTCTGAAATTGGCAAGAATGAGAACTGCTATTATTTACTGTTAACTAATATTTACTGTTCATTTTTGTCTGTGACGTTGCACTCAAATAGAAGACAAAAGGAGATATTAGGCAGAATGTTAGGGACAGACACCTTCAGTCACCATTCACTTTCAATGGAAAAAGATGAAATGAAAATGAATCTTTCTTCCTAACATCCCCTTTTGTCTTCCATGGAAGAAAGTCATACAGGTTTGGAATAACATGGGGTTGTCTAAATGATGATAGAATTTTTATTTTTGTGTGAACTATCCCTAGAACATTAATATGCTCTAAATATTTTTAGAAACTGAGCTTTTCAAAAATGCTCTCCTTTACTGCATACACTGTAGTGGACGGAAGTGACCATTAACCTTGTGCGACCCCATGACATTGTATTTTGGCTTCAATATATGCAACAAATAATTTATTTATTTATTTTGGGGGGGGGGGGGGGGGGGGATTTTTCCCCTTTTTCTCCCAATTTGGAATGCCCAATTCCCAATGCGCTCTAAGTCCTCGTGGTCGCATAGTGATTTGCCTCAGTCTGGGTGGCGGAGGACGAATCCCAGTTGCCTCCGCGTCTGAGACAGTCAACCCATGCATCTTATCACGTGGCTTGTTGAGCATGTTGCCACGGAGACATAGCGAGTGTGGAGGCTTCACGCCATCCACCGCGGCAACCACACTCAATTCACCATGCGCCCCACCGAGAACAAACCACATTATAGCGACCACAAGTAGGTTACCTCATGTGACTCTACCCTCCCTAGCAACCGGGCCAATTTGGTTGCTTAGGAGACCTGGCTGGAGTCACTCAGCACGCCCTGGGATTCAAACTAGCGAACTAGCGAACTCCAGGGGTGGTAGCCAGCGTATTTTACCACTGAGCTACCCAGGCCCCGCAACGCATAATTTACACGTCATGTGACTCAACAGTATGACGTTGATTTCCATGAAGCACTACTACAGGTACAGCACCAACAAAAGAGCCTTTGGTAAGAGACCTCCTTAAGTTTTTTTTTATTTAAATCTGTTTGGTTGTAAGAGTAGCTTCTGTAGTTCCGTTTGATATGGCACTTTAAAAAATCTATTCATTTTCCGCGCGTCAGTGCTGATAAAGATGAAGTCCACATGTAGAAAATGGGAACTTATTCCCTCAAAAGTTGAAAAAAACTCAACAAAACGTTAGTTATTTTGAATAATTTTCAACTATAAAATATCTGTGGGTCATTTAGCTTCATTTTAATATACATTTTGTTATATTTTATTTAGTTATCACTGTACAATATGGTTCTATTCATTAACATTAATAAATGCATTCTTATATACACTATGTTGCCAAAAGTATTCGCTCATCTGCCTTTAGACGCATATGAACTTAAGTGACATCCCATTCTTAATCCATAGGGTTTAATATGACGTCGGCCCACCCTTTGCAGCTATAACAGCTTCAACTCTTCTGGGAAGGCTCTCCACAAGGTTTAGGAGTGTGTTTATGGGAATTTTTGACCATTCTTCCAGAAGCGCATTTGTGAGGTCAGACACTGATGTTGGACTAGAAGGCCTGGCTCGCAGTCTTCGCTCTAATTCATCCCAAAGGTGCTCTATCGGGTTGAGGTCAGGACTCTGTGCAGGCCAGTCAAGTTCTTCCACACCAAACTCGCTCATCCATGTCTTTATGGACCTTGCTTTGTGCACTGGTGCGCAGTCATGTTGGAACAGGAAGGGGCCATCCCCAAACTGTTCCCACAAAGTTGGGAGCATGGAATTGTCCAAAATCTCTTGGTATGCTGAAGCATTCAGAGTTCCTTTCACTGGAACTAAGGGGCCAAGCCCAGCTCCTGAAAAACAACCCCACACCATAATCCCCCCTCCACCAAACTTCACAGTTGGCACAATGCAGTCAGACAAGTACCGTTCTCCTGGCAACCGCCAAACCCAGACTCGTCCATCAGATTGCCAGATGGAGAAGCATGATTCGTCACTCCAGAGAACGCGTCTCCACTGCTCTAGAGTCCAGTGGCGGCGTGCTTTACACCACTGCATCCGACGCTTTGCATTGCACTTGGTGATGTATGGCTTGGATGCAGCTGCTCAGCCATGGAAACCCATTCCATGAAGCTCTCTACGCACTGTTCTTGAGCTAATCTGAAGGCCACATGAACTTTGGAGGTCTGTAGCGATTGACTCTGCAGAAAGTTGCCGACCTCTGCGCACTATGCGCCTCAGCATCCGCTGACCCCGCTCTGTCATTTTACGTGGCCTACCACTTCGTGGCTGAGTTGCTGTCATTCCCAATCGCTTCCACTTTGTTATAATACCACTGACAGTTGACTGTGGAATATTTAGTAGCGAGGAAATTTCACGACTGGACTTGTTGCACAAGTGGCATCCTATCACAGTACCACGCTGGAATTCACTGAGCTCCTGAGAGCGGCCCATTCTTTCACAAATGTTTGTAGAAGCAGTCTGCATGCCTAGGTGCTTCATTTTATACACCTGTGGCCATGGAAGTGATTGGAACACCTGAATTCAATTATTTGGATGGGTGAGTGGATACTTTTGGCAATATAGTGTATTTACTATGCATTTTCACATTAAGAAATAAATGTATTCATGGAAATGCTGAAAACATTTCTATTTATTCATTTTTTAGGTGCTACTAGTTACAAATCAAAAAGGGAAATGGAAAATACACACAGCAGTCACACGGGGTCTCAGAAGTTGCTGCCTACGGGCCGTTCACACAGAACGAGTCCTTGCACTAAAAAGCTAGACAAAACACCACGGATAGAGTGGAACACAAGTGTCTCGAGATGTGTTTTTAACAGTTGAAGTTCTTTGAATTTTTTTTTTTTTTTTTTTTACATAGGATTATGTGAACACATTCGGTGTGAACAGCCCCTAACTAAAATGTTCCAAATCAGCAACTTATGAGGCACCATTTCAGTTAGGGTTCTGCCTTAGAAGGCCTTGAATGCCTAATAAACATACACTATGTATGCCTCCCTCCTTTGCCTCAGACTTGGTGAACTTCCATAAGCAGTTCAAGGGATGAGGGGGTCATTCTTTCCCTCTCATTTAGTATCTAATGAGGCATGGTGCTGCATAGGCTATAACCTCCCAGACCCCTTAGAGTCACACCTTTGCCACCTGAGTGACTGGCTGGCAGAGCACTTAGCATGGCAAGAGAGTGGTGCAGCATGATGAGACAAAACGTCTGCCATTCCTCAAAAAGCTCCAGTGTGTTTGTTGTAAGGTGACATTGAATGGTTATGCCCAGCTGTATCCCAGAGGAGAGTTTATTCATAGACACAGCTGGATCTGATCTTTGCTCCTTCCTGTGTAACCAATTGTGGGTCCTTTGCATTCATAGGACTAACTATGGAAATATCTACAATGAAATGTGACAGAATGTCATAGTCATTTAAAGTGAATAAGAAACAGTCCTTTTGATCAGTACATGGAGGCTTATGGTCAAGTTCTTCAAGAGCATTATGACATATCCCACTTTATACTCTTCTTTTTCAAATCTAACATGATTAGCTATTATTGCCATAACCTTTGTTCCATTAACATTAATCACATAACTGCATTCACTTTGTCAATATTCTAGAAAGGCTACATTATCTTAAAACAGTAGTCTTAACCTTTTCATGAGTAGGGTCTAAATTCCTCTGCAGTGCCCCCTGGAGTGAGTTATATTTGCGCGTGACACTGCACAGCCGGTAGAGAGGGGCAGAGTGTAGACGAATATTTTTTTGAAAATTATTTTATTTACATTTTGATTTCTTGTCACAAAAAAAAAAGAAAATACTGTATATAATATAGTAAAAGTGAACAAATGGGTTATGTCTGCTATACCGTTTTTACAGCTGTAAAAAAACAAATGAACAAATAATTTCAGCAGTCCGGTTTGCCTATGCAATGTTTGACATCTCAGACATTGTGTGTTTTTTTACATGCCTGAAAAGACTGTTTGAGTTGCTGTTTGTGTTAATGAAACCCACATCAGCATCTAATCAGCAGACGTGGCTGCCTGCGTGGGAAGATCACGTTTATATGATGGGTGTGCATTTACAAGCTGTGAACTGTTATCGTAGTACCTTAGTGACAATTTGGCTGTTTGATACATAAAATAAACATATTATGTGCTTGAAAAGACTGTTTGTTTGACGAATGACAACCACTACTAATGTAAACAAATGGCAGCACGCATCGGAGGAAGATCTCGTTTGATGGATTGACTGTGCGTATAAGAGCTTTAAACTTCTTATCATGGTACTTTGGTGATGAGTTGGATGTTTGTATATGAAATAAACTCATTCTGTGGTTTAAACGACTGTTTGAGTGAATATAAATTACAGAAGCTTGGCCTGTGTCGGCGCGAAAGCCGATTTGAATCTGGCAGCTTGTAACATAACTGGCTGCTGCAGAAACACATATGTGTGATGCTATTCTGCGGGCCCAGTTATTAACCGTCACATATGTGTGGTAAAAGGCAGGTAATTTCAAAGGAGGAGCAAGTTATTCTGATAAAAGATTGAAAAAAACAAACCTTTTTTTCTTTGAAATAACAAACACTGATGAATCGTGCACAATAAGACCAGGAATGTGTATTATGAAAGTAAACTGGGCCAATTTTGATTTAATGTTGATTTTAAACTGTTTGACAAAAAACATTTCTTTCATGAAAAAAAGAGCTGTTAAAGGGATGGGTCTACGTAAAATGTGGAACACATACAAACACATTGTGTGGGGCAGCAGGCATCTGGATCAGCTGCAGTGGTGTTGGGGAGGGGGTCATGACTGAGATCAGAGTATTGTGGTCTAGAAGGCACATTTGATGGACAGGTCTGTTATCAAGGGGTATTTCCTGTCTATTGCAGCCAGAGGGGACCAGTGTGTTTGTGTGCATGTGTGACGGATTGTTTATGCCACATTTGAGTGTGACTGGGTGTGATCATATACAAATGTGTGTGTGTGTGTGTGTGTGTGTGTGTGTGTGTTTGTACATCTAAGCCCTGTTGTAATTTTTTAGGAATTTCTGAGCAGGACAAGATGTGCTTTGTGCAGATTAGAGCAAGAGAGAAAATGTTTTGTAGATACTTTCTCAAGTAAAAAGAAAACATTGTTTGTGGGCACAATTTTATGCAACTTAATATCCTCTGAAAAGAACACCAACTTTATACATTTCTGCACTTTTGATTTCCATTGTATTTCCACAATGCAGCAATAATTTCATAACTTTTTCTGCCAGTTAATAGACCTGGCTGAAATCATAATACATAAAAATTATTCTCCATACAGAATTATTTTCATTACTGTTTAACAGTGATGGGAATGAGATTTCTTTGCATTCCATTAATGAAAAAAAAAAAAAAAAAGAAAGAATATAAATGTCACAATGCAAAAAAGCTTAATGGTCCTAAAATAAGCCTTAATTTTGGGGTAAAATATGACAGACATTTCTTTGAGTGATTCACCCAGAGATAAAGAATATGGAGAGGAAGCTATAGGCACTAGATGGCAGTGTGGTTTGACCCTAAAGAACAGCAGACACCAAGCACATATACAGTAGTTCTCACTGTGACCTTTTCTAAAGTTCAGATGCTTTCAATGTGTCATAGACTAGTGTACATGGAGAAACGCTTATGCATTGTTGGGCTAAAATCATTGCCGTTTTCTGTGGGTTTGTGGTTTTAATTTAGTGATACTGGTTTGGTTTCATAAACTACGAAACAACTACTATTCACTGGTAATAAGACTGTTAAACACAACCAGATCACTGCTTCCTTTGTGGGCACATGTCTATGTACATATGTGTCAGACATACATCTTTGTCTTTGTGTCTTGTTGTTGTTCCAGTATCTCGCACATTCATTATTTTAGGCTGCTATAACGTAATCTGTTACAAAAAATACAAAAGATGGCATAATCAAAATACAATGCATCATACTTTGTCATTATGTGAAGACTTGCTGTCCAGCTCAATGAAAGAATGCTCAGAAATTGCATCTCTCTGCTTTTCCTTTATGTTACCGTAATTATCTTAATAAGCAAGCACTTGTGTTTTCATCATGGTTGGCTGAACCGTTTATTTGCAAACCGGGGTTAGCTTGACTGCTGCATTTTTAAAACGCTGTGTTTTGTTGATAATAGTTTTGAAGACCCAGCATTCTTTTCAATTCAGCTGTGCTCAATCTAGCTGTTTGAAAGAGAGAACTCACCTGTTGAGTGTGCGCATCTTCAGAGTGTTGAGCGCTTTTACGGAGAAAGTCATGGAGCACTGTGTTGGAGCTTGTTGCTGTGATAATTCATGCAGTGTTCCATTAAACTCGCAGAGTCCGAATTTCCAAATTCCTACTTGGAAAAGTGCAATGAAACACCACTTTATATCGGACTTCCAACTTGGAAACTTGGGCGGAAATCTTCAACTCCGATTTTGCCGAAATGCAGGTAAGTGATGTCATGCAAAAATGAGTTAATTATAAACATTTCCTTTTATTAAATAATATCCATAAATGAGTCAATGTTTGTACATTACATGATAATAAAAATTGTTTAACAAAAGTTTGCAGAGACAGGTGTTCAAAACACTGTAAAGTATACTCTCTTTTGATTAACGTAAACCTGTAGAATATATGCTAGCATTGCAGCATCGTTTATCAGCTTGGTTGCTATGAGACATCTCGGTTGACACTCGAACACCTGTTAAGCTAACGGGAGCTTTGCAGTTTGTTTCTTTATAAGTCATCTTCTGAGCATCAGGAATACAGTCGGAGATGGGAGATATCAAGTAAGAATATCCCACATTTGACTCTGAATGGAACGCAGCATCAGACCGCAAGATACCTCCGAAAATCATAACGTAATCAATCTTAAAATTAGGAATAAGGCCCATCTTTGACACGTTGTCGCTGAATTTCGAATTTAGTGAAAAGTCACATCATGCATGATCATTATCAATCATCATTTCCATAATCAATTATTGCAGTCACTTATGAGTACTCGGGTACTCATGCCCACCCCTACTAGCTACCAGAATATCATTTAGATTTGAGGGTGGGCTCTTTTTACTTGGGTCAGTCAGCAAAAACCACCAATCAAAAACCCTAAACACCCTATCAACTAATTGGCAAGACCATGGCAACGACCCAGAACACGCTAGCATCATGGCAACGAGTTTTGAATGGGCAAGTACCACTCAAAAAGTACTGCTATTTGCTGTTCTGTTGTACAATTGACAAATAAAAAGTTGACTTTGACAAGGTGGAAGGTTTTGATTTGAAGCATGTTGTTTGTAGCTCTTGAGAGAACACAGGATCTCAGAGTCAAGTAACATCAACCAAGCATGGTGTCACCACTAGACCCTCCCCCTCTCTGCCCTGGGGGAAAGTCCCCCATTTGATTTGTCAATAAAAAAGATAAACATTTCCACTATCAGCACTAGACACTTCTCACTGCCATTTAACCAGAGGAAAGTAATGATTTCTCGAGCCACTAAAAGCCATCAATTTTGGCCATCAGAGAGTGAAACGGCTCGTGACCGGCCAAATGAACAGACCGCACCAGGAGACGTGGCACAAAAGGTTATGTGTAATGAACGGCGGTCAGGTGTCACAAGGGAGGCCGGCTTATTCAGGTCATGATTTGTAAAACTGAGCTGTTATTTCAAACTTTGAAATTCCACTAACCACTCTTGCATCCTCTGACTCTTTGAAACTCTCAGAATATCTGCCCCATAGAATGTTCATTCCAACATAACTGAAGTGGAAGTACCTTCTATATACAGTTACATATATAAACATATACTGAAGACAGTGGGGTCCAAAAGTCTGAGGCCACATTGAAAATCTGGTATTCAAAATACCTGGAAATTTAAAACAAAGAAATGTTATAGCATACAAAGAATAAGACATATTTATGATTCTGCACTATTTCTAGGTAGTGATTTCAAAAGTACCGGTACTTCGGTACCAAGTCGAGACTTAAATAAAAACAATGTCACAGTACCAGTGTTTCTGCAGTACCGGTAATACCGAGCATCAACTTATTTAGATACCCACATGATCACACTGGGCCACGTCAACATAAAAGCATGATTCAAAATAAAAGCTAGATGCCTGAAATTAAAGAAATTGCAACAGAAATGTATTACAACTGTATAGTAAAATGTAATATTCACTGTAGTAATATTATTAATAATACATAATGATTAATAAATAATACTACTACTTCTAATAATAATAATAATAATAAATTAAACAATATATCACAAGCAAGAGTGCTGTTGTACTGAATAAAATTTGTTAAAAAAGCAACGGTATCTTGAAAAGTAATATGTTTTCTATTTTCACTTGTTACAAGTTTTTGAGAATTAATTTGATTATAAACCATTTTGATGATGAAGTTAAATTAGGAAAAACTTTAAATTCTGGAATTCTAGAAAAATAATAACAAAAAAGAAAACAGGATTTGAGAAAAAATAAAACAGATTACAGTAGGTAAGTGTTACAGTGTTTTTCAATGCACACTTCATTGAAAAACACTTGAAGGAAACATACATTTCTTTTAATTTATTACTTACATTGAAATCTAACTTTAAATAGGCTAAAGGACACATTACCATATTACCATATTTTGCTGTGGTTTCAAAATTGGTATCGAGAACCATGAAATTTCACTGGTACTGATACCAACTACTGAAATGTTGGTATTGTGACAACACTATTTCTAGGTTGCTTATCTATTAAGTCAGTTTAGCATATTGACCATGCTAACTCCTTTGTACAAAAGGGCAGATTTCCTTGCTTCAATTGAAGCACACAAGATGCACTTTGGAGCATTCTCAAATCAAGCTAGTGACATAATCAGGGAGCCCATGCCAGCTTGAATGCATGCTGTCATTTAAGCAAAAATTTGACATTTTTACTCAAATTGTAATGAAGACAATGTAATTTGTAATAAAAAATAAATAAATAAATAAAAAATGTAATTAGAAAATGAAAAATAGAACTAATTGTTTTTTCAATGCTTTTCACTAATGGTCCCCACTGTTTTTTGGACCTCACTGTAAATGTAATACATAATAACAAAAATACATATAAACCACTACGGACTCAGTTCATTGATTTCTCCTCCACCTCCTTCCAAATCATCTCCAGTCACCTCATATGCAAAGCTTTCAGAACAGTTCATTAAAAATCCCTAAGACTAATTTCAAGGCATAAATGCATTACTTTAATCAGTGCTAACGGGAGCGGAATGCAGCCCTAGCAGGCGCGGACAAGTCCTGACAGAGAGAAGAGAGAAGCTCATTAAACACATCCTCTTCTCACTGGTTGATCTGTAACGTGTGGAATACAGTGGATATTCATTAGCTCTGCCTCTTCTTATTCTGTTGGCTTTAATTGCTAATGATCCTTTCTGTGCGCACACAGGTGCCTGCCGAGATGCCTGACAAATTGAGTTTACACTTACAAAAAGGAGATTTCTGAATGATGGTGCTTAGAATTTCTGAGGTCATTCACTGTGGTGGTGACTGGTTATAGTATGTATCAGTACTTATATACAATTAGTTCTGGTCCTCTATTCTGATTGGACAAAATATTTTGCAAGCATGCAAACATTTAGCACAACAGCACTGGGGCATTTCACTGTTTGTATCTGTCCGCTTTTTTGTGTTTGCTGCATTCCAGACCAGAGTATGTGAGCATTGCGGCATGGTAGCGGAGTTATGTGTCTTTCCTGAAGAAAGGAGTGGATTTTTTGAACGTCTGAGGAGGGAATTCGCTAAGAATGAATTGTGCCTGTTAAAATCACTTTATATTTGCACGCTACAGATCAGGCAACGGCACAAACGCGCCCCAAAAAATCAGTGCTGAAAGCAATTTGCAATGCACAATTACGATTTTGTGGTCAGTTTTGAGCTATATATTGGATCACCTGAACAGCATCACTCTACTACTTTGATCCAGACACCTAAATATGCACCTAAGACACCTAAAGACAACTAAATATCTCTTTAAAATGCAGAAAGTTTACTTGACTACAAGCACATCTGGTTATCTGGCAGGTTATTACGCTCTTCTCCACTATTTGATCATTATTTGATGAATTACTGGTGCCTTGATCAACAGAAAATGTACACAAGCATCTCTTTTTAATAAATGTAACACATCAATGGAAAGCAGGAGGCGAGAACCGGCTTGACAATATAAATAATATTTAATGATTAACTAAAACAAAAGCACAAACACACAGGTGTCGGACAGCTGTCCGTTACTCTCTCTCTCTGACACATTGCCGTCTCCGGTCGGCCTTATCCCTCTCGGGCTTAATCAGCCTTATTAGGGGCCGGGTGTGCGGAATCACGACCTGGCCCCGCTCTCCGCCCGGCTAAATTCCTCCCTCGTTCTCTAAGGCCGGGGAGCCCCCTCCTCTTTCCCTGGGGGGAGGCGTGCCTTCCGCCCCGTCTGCCGGCAGGTCATCCCCACCTACCTGGATGAGGGAGGGGACAAGGGGAGGGAAACAATAAAAAAAAAAAAAACATGGTACGTACACACCGTAACGGTGCCGTTACCAACATAAGATAATATAAATAATATTTAAAAAGAGAGGGAAAGGCCAGCGGCAGTGGGAAAAAGAGAGGAGAGAGAGAGAAAAAAAAAAACATTTTACTCACCGGTTCTCTGATACGCCGTTGCTTGGTCCTCGGCCACTCCTCCACCCTATCATGGACGACAGCCACGCCTCCCCGGGTGGATCGGAGGCAGTCCTCCGGCCCCTGGCGGACGGAACGCCCAGCCGCATTTTTGATGGACGAAAGGGGTCTCCCCCGCCCCTGGCAGCGGTTCTCCTGCTCCAGGTGGTTGGCCAGGAGCCCCTCCCCGCTCACGGTCGGCAGTCTCAGACCCCGCCACGTTTCAGCAGCTGGTAGGGGTCTCCTCCGTCCCTGGCAGCGACCCTGACCACTCCAGGCAGTCGGTTAGGAGCCCCTCCTCCCCTCGCGGTCGGCGGCTGTTCCTCCACTCTCAGGCGGCCAGGCTCCTCCATCCCCCGGCGGATGGCCGTGGCTGCTCCATTGGGGTGGATGGTAGTGGCAAGGACTCTACTACGGCGCATCCCTCCTACTTCCCGGGTTTCAGCACCAGTGTAACACATCAGTGGTAAGGAGGAGGCGAGAAACCGGCTTGCGTTCACACAGGTGTCGGACAGCTGTCCGTAACTCTCTCTCTCTGACACATTGCCATCTCCGGTCGGCCTTATCCCTCTCGGGCTTAATCAGCCTTATTAGGAGCCGGGTGTGCGGAATCACGACCCGGCCCCGCCCTCCGCCCTGCTACAATAAATTACAGTTTACCATCTCCTTTCCTCAGGCAATAATAGTGCGATGTTAATTGCACCAGACTAATAACACAGAATAATAAACAAATAGCTAATTTACATAGAATGGAGCAGTGTTTGCATGTAAAGAGAGATAATTTATTTAAATGTAATTCTTATTGACTCAATTTAAATACTCAGGATGCAGCGCTATTTCAGCGCCGACTGCACCTTTTTAAAATAGATTGTGATTGGTTTGTCAATAAGACGCAGGTTTTTGTGTTGAAATAAGCAAAAGTGCTGCAACTGTTTTGTGAATTTTCCCCTGAACATCTGTGCTTTCACTTGTTTTGTTTCTCTTACCAGTGAGTGTGGAGCGAGCATAGAGTGGGAAATGGAAAATCCGGAGTGGATCTAGAGACCGGAGTGATTACAGAACGATTTGAGAAGTAATTGCTGTCGCTCACATATTCTGTTCCAGTCTGTGTGTTGCTTGGCTACATGCATGCTTAATACTTTGGCTTCTTTTTTAACTATTTTCAGTAACAGAGAAAAAAAAATATATAAGCTAACTGGCAAAATCTCATTCCTGTTCCTGAATCTATTGGTTGGCATATTACAGATATTTTCTGCTAATGCAGATACAGTTATCATGAAGATATAAAGCATAGCTTTGGCTAAAACACCGAGCATATGTTATCTGTGCTGTTGCTGGGGAAACCTTCCAATCCTTGGCTTTGAGACGGGGTTTGTAGGCCGAGTCAGAACGGTCCCTTTGTGATCATAAATTGAGAGCTGTAATTCACATTTATCCATCAATGCCTGCTAATGCACAAAGGCCCATGTCACGTGTGTCTGTGGCTTTGAAATGTACTTCAAATAAAGACAAATCATCTGCCAGTTTTGACAGATGTAAGCCATTTTCATAAATCGCATGTGCAAATGATGATGCATGTTACCACTTGCAAATCAGACTGACCACCTAGTTGGGTGGCAAACACCCATTTCTGATGTTGTGTATGCTATGAAGAACTGTTCTTTTCCAACACCTGTGATGGCATAGAGGGCAAACCTTGTTGAAATTATTCCCAGCAAATCTAAAAATATTGTTGTATGAATCAGGCTTAATGTACATGTTAGGAGAAATTGGTAAGTTTGTTTTGGAGAACTTTTGAGAAATGTGAGGTAAATGCTGGTTGATTTGAAGGTACTTTACATCAACAGGAGTTGGCCTAAATATGTCATAGGAAAGAAAAGTCATGGGAGACACCTGAACATGATGTCCTACACAAATGCATTTATAAACCGCATATCCACCCAAAATAGTCTTATCCTTTGAAGGCGACACAGAAGAAGGAAGACTGAATGTCATCATCTGAAGTGGTACCAAAATGAATCTATAAAATGTTCCAGCAAGTTATGAGTCATCATCTCAGCACTCTGTCTCCACTGAACCTGTTCTCAAGCTATAATGATAGATGCTTGAAATTTAGGTTTGTGCATTTGCTTAGCTGCAAGCAGGGCCGTTTCTAGGCACAGACAAACTAGGAGGCCGCCTTCTCAAATTAAACCATATAAAAAAAATTTAAAACTTCTATAATGTAATTAAATAATTGTGACTTAAAATTTTATTAGAAAAAAACAAATCTTCATATGGTGTACTTTTAACATCTACCAGCAGAGGCTAACAGGGACCTGTTTACCAGTCAATTCCTGACCCCCTGGTCCAAACTAACCATAACCACAGTAGGGGACATTTTATCAATCAATGCACCACCTACTGTGAAATCTCATTGGTCAAAAATCCTGTTACTCATATGATCAAAATAATAAACATCAAATATAATTTTTTTTTTTTTTTTTTGTAAAATGATTGTTACGTCAGGACAGATTACTTGACATGTTAGGACACAGTCCTTCCTCTTGGCTCATTAAGTGTATGGTTCATCAAGTTTGTAATTCTGTTAAACACACTAATCATGAACTAATATAAAATGCTATTGTGAAAAGGTAAACATCTCTGACAATTATTTTTATTTTTTCTGTTGCAACTGGCAAGAGTGTGGGAGGACAGATCTGCTCAGGTTCACTTCAATATTCTGTCAATGAATATCTTGCATTGACAGTGAGTGAAAAGGAATTTATGTGGAATCAATTTCAACCATTCAAAGAAACACCCTTAAAACCACCCAACTGATAAATTCTCCAGTTTGCCCAGTGCTTCAAAATCAAGGCAAGATACTTTTACTATCCTTAGAGATGAGATGTGTCATGTGTCTATAGATGTGTCATGTCTGACATTTATAGCATGAACAAAGATTAAATATCTTGATGAAACAAGAAAACAAAAAGCTAAAAAGCAGACGATTAGGCACAGACTCCTGAACCTCAAGTCTATTTTGGTGCTATGACAATTGACAAATAATTCATACATTATTCAGATTTAATGGAAATTCCACCCAAAAATCACATTTGAAATTTTGCTACGCCACATAGCTTAATCAAGGGTGAATTGAGAAGATTGAGTATCCATAAATATTTTTTACTGTCCATGAAACAACATTTTGCAGTATTATAGTATTTAAAATTAATAATGCATTTTAACACATGATAACACATCATAACACATCATATAACCCTCATTTATATTAATTGTTTCACAGTCTCCTAGGCACTAATGGGCAGGTCACAAATAGCCAGTGAAAAAGGTGGATCCCAAATAAAAATTGGTCATGCTCTAATAAAAATTACTGATTGATGAATGAATCTGTCTATTTTCAGTATACAAAGGACATGCTAAAAATGTATTCTGTGTACAAAGGATGTATACAAAACAACAAATATCACAAAAAAAAAAAAAAACAGGCAATTCAGCAAGGCTACAAGTCTTCAAAGGTCAAATATAATGTGATGATTTATGTTCCATTTTCAGAAATCCTTCAATCTAGCAGATGGCCAAACATTTTAGAAGACTGATGACTTTATTACAAGGTGAAAGAGGTTCTGGGGCAGTAACAGAAAAAGCCTACAGTAAAAAACCTGGGAGATTTGTGATAAAGCCAAGAAAGGAATGAGGGAAAGGACAAAAACCTGTCCAGTTGTTTTTTGTTTCACATCAGCTCGACGTGATTTTGCTTCAATTAAGGTCAGCCGTTGAATTGCTCTTTATAAAAGCCAGCTGTATTCTTGGAGAGCAATCGCAATCTAGTGCTCTATTTTTGGACTGCCCCATCTGTGCTTGAAGCACCTATAAAATAGGCAATTTTACAGGTGGAACTGTGGATCAGTCAGCTGTGTCTGAGGGATAACCGATCTGGGAATGTGAAGATGTCTGAAGCTTGACAGCTTGGTGGATTGAAAGGGCATATAGAACATGTAATTTACTCTGTGTGTGAAAATGACTGAGAGAGAAAGAGAAACCAGTGGCTTCTCACAATGTATTATTTGTACATTTTGTCCTAGCATATATTGTAACATTGCAGGTTGTTTTGACAAACTGCGAAAGTAACAATATAAGTTGTCTCTTTATTTTCAAAAATTACAAAAATATGTTTCTGATGTGTTTAAGAAGAGAGGCGTTGTACTGTTATCCAGAGACATCTGACCCTTTTCCGCTTTCAACAACCTTTTCCTACAATATTTGACTGCGGCAGAATCTTATTTGCATTCTATGAAGGAGGTGCCTTATTTTTCTCTAACTTGGCTTGCCAAACTGGTCACACTTTCTCACGCTAATTATCCGACGAGTTATCTTTACCTGTGCACAACGGCTCCATAAAAAGTACAAATAGACAGAGAACAAGATGGAAAACTGTACTAATTAGCATGGTTCACCCTGTTTGTTGATTTCCTTGAAATGTAGGGAATACGCATGCCAGTTTTTAAAGGCTGTAATCATGCTAGGGGGTGTTTTTGGATGTATCATGATATGTTTCAGCAATATCTGAGAGCAAGTTTCAAAGCATTAAATATCATTAAGTTATAAACTAGATCTTATTAGTAAGGATAGGTCTGAGAGTTAATGGAGGAGAAGGGATTTAACGAGTTGTTTTAATTGAACTTCCTTAATTTTACAGTTTCAGAGTCATTCTCCCTAGACACTGGGAGGAAAGAAAGAAAAGAAGAAGAAGAAAAAAAAACTCTTAACAGGCCAGCTTGACCAGGCTGGGAGACCAGATAAAACCAGAAAACCATCTTAGACTGGTTTAATCTGTTTATTTTCAGCTGGGAATAAAAAAAAAAAAAATAGCTTACCTGTTTTAGCTTTTTCAGGTCTTCATCCAACTCAAGATTGTCCAAAATAACAGCAACAAAAAGACTCAGAAGGATCTGGAAGAGAAGAAGATTATAACAAACTCATCTTACATTCCAATTTGCCATATAAGAAATAATTCTTTATGCTATAAAACATTTACATTTCTGTCTGGTTGAAGCAAATTAAGCATTTAATGACATATAAGACAATTCCTTCATTAGTCCTGAATCTTTGATATCAATGACCCCACATTCAGTTGCCATTTTAAGAGATAAACAGTGTTGCAGCCTCACTATTCTCTGTGATACATCCTCTGTAGGTGAACTGTGCTGATGGAGTGTTGCTGACAGAAATTTTGTCATGCAAACAGGTGAATCCTGTCCAAAAAAATGGTTCTAACCACATAATAAAATTATATTCAATATAATATGCGGAAGTCAAACTTTCATTTTCAAAAGACATGTTTTACATGTACTAATATATTTGGATATTTTGTATTTAATAGTTTAAACCATGTCTAACAACAAAGAATCACAGGAAATAAATGAAATACACTGTGCCTTTTCTCTTCATATTTTCTTTGTTCATGACAGGAAATTAATAAATGATTCAGCCTTGTCTTGATTACATGCTCGGTCTGTTCTCTCATTAGTGTGCGCTCTCATTCAAATGTCACATTTAAATGCTTGCACCTCACTCACTCAAACTTGTCAGAAGTTTAAAAAAAAAAGAAAAAATCTTTAGCACCATAGTGCAATTATATCCATTCTTTTCTTAACAGAGAACATTTCAAAGAAATGGTTAAAAATAATTAATAGCTAAGTTGTTAATGTGTACATTAATTTGTCAACAAATTCCTTCTATGTGTGATTCAAAGAAAAGAAAAGAAAAGAAAAGGAAAAGAAATTATAACTATGATGGCTAAATGTTTGCTATAATATCTGTGATAGGGAGTGATGGGGGCTGTGATGTGGCTGTGAAAAAACCTAAGAAAGTGTTTATATAAGGATAAAATATGGGTAAAGGGAGAGTGTGATGTCAGGTCTGGGGAGTAAAAAAAAAATGTGCTAGGATATTTCCAGAGGCCATATTTATATGCCATATTTCCTAAGCAACTGTTTTTCCGGTTCTTTCTCTTGGAGGCTGGGAGGCAGCAAAGGAATTTATCCATGTCCACTATACACTATCTGCATCACAGTGAGTTTTGCAGGCAGAAAGCAGTGCTGAGTCACCAATTAGTTCCCTCTAGGAACTGAAGGTTACACTAGGTCCTAACCAGGTGTGACCTGTTAATCTGAGCTTTTGACCTAACCAGATGTGACAACGACCGGCCACAAGCAACATTTTGATGGTTGCTTAGTTTCTATATTTGTGACGCTGGGTAGTGAAATATCCTGCTCCTCATATCGGCATATTAAATATCAAATATGTTATTTTGAAAACAGTGTTGGGATTATAAACTCAGTAATTAAACTAATAAACCCCACCATGTCAAAACAAGCATTTCCAAACCAGGATTTCCTCCTTACTCTTTACAATCATTGGCTGTAGAAGAGGTACCAAGTACACAATCACTACAGGAAGCAGCACACATAACTCTCAACTGTGAGGAATGCCACATCTCAAGTGTGAGGAATGACACATGTGAGGAATGACATATCTGTTGTCACATCCCTCTGATCCTCTTTGGTCACATTAATTTGCTATAATGTTAACTTTCAACCTGCTACAGAATATGAATTAGGAAGGATGAAAGATGGTTTATAACAGTCTAGGGTGCATTTCCCAAAAGCATCATTAGCCAACTATGGTAGCAAGTTCCATCGTTACCAACATAGTTCAACAATTTGGTGTTTCCCAAAAATGTAGTTCCAACGAACATTCACAAACAGCATCGCAAAGTTCCCTATCTGTCACTCACTCAACGTTGTGTCGATGTAGTGACACTAGGGGTCACACTTGGGAGCCCGAGACACCTCTGGTCTTTGATAAAAGGCCAGTGAAAATTGGCGAGTGGTATTTGCATGCCACTCCCCCGGACATACGGGTATAAAAGGAGCTGGTATGCAACCACTCATTCAGATTTTCTCTTCGGAGCCGAACGGTCATGCTCACTGAGCTGAATACTACTGTTCATTCACCTCTGCTGGATCTGACGGCTCATCTCAGCGGCTTCTCCACCCCTCTGCACTAGTGCACTGCAGAGAATGCCCCTGGGCGCTTCGGCAAAAATAAAAGAGTATATTTCTCTAAAAGAGTATATTTCTCTACAAGAGCGGCACACATGGAATGTCTTTTTAAAGACGCGTCTTTTTAAAGATGCTTTTCTGATTGTGTGTTATTCCTGGTTGCGCTCGTTATCTCTCGCCTTCTGACAGTCACGATCACTGTCTTTCGTGTCTGGGCACTGCTCACGCGGAGACAGCATTCGTGGATGGTCATGTTCTCATTGCGAGAATATGTCCATGGCAACGTTGCGGTCGCGGCTCGCCTTCGTAAGAAAGCAAGCCACCCCAGAGGCTCCAGCCTCGGTCCTTTTACCCATGGTATGAGGCCAGCACGGCTACCGCCTCCACCGGGTATGCCCCCGTGGACCTCCCATTCCCCAGCACGCTCGTCTGCCCCGATCGGGCTTCCAGATGAGTCCGCCGGCTCGTCTCACGGCGAGTTCGACCTCTTATTTGGAGCCCGTGAAAGTGATGAGCTCTCGAGCGCAGCATTGGAGAGCGGGCTCGTCCAGTCAGAAGCCTCAGCTGGGCTCCTCCCTTCGGGGTCGATTGCCCAGTCACAGGCTGACGCGGAGATGACGTCATGCTTTCCCAGGCAGCCGCGAGCGTCGGCTAGAGTGGAATTCACTGCTCTTCCCTGAACCCTCGCAGATCGGTGATTGGTTCCTGGGCTCGTGGCACCGCTCAAAGCCACGCCCCGTCCCCGTTCCTTTCTTCCTGGAAGTACATGAAGAGCTGACAAGGTCGCGGGAGGCACTTTTTACTGCCCGGTCCCGATTTTTCAGCTTCCCCGCCCTCACTACCCTCGATGGTGGGGCGGCCAAGGGCTATTCGGCAATCCCCCAGTGGATAAAGGCACTCGCGGTGCACCTATGCCCGCAGAGCGCCACCACCTGGCGCGGGTGCCCAAAGCCCCCGTCCAAGGCCTGTAGGTTTACGTCGTCTCTGACGGCCAAGGCCTATGGTGCTGCTGGACAAGCCACCTCCGCCCTGCACGCCATGGCTCTCCTGCAAGTCCGCCAAGGCGTTAAAGGAACTGCACGAGGGTAGTTCCGCCCCAGGATTGACGCAGGAACTGCGCTCGGCGACCGACCTCGCTCTCCGAGTGACGGAGGTCACGGCGCGGTCTCTCGGGTGGATGATGGCCACACTAGTGGTCCAGGAGCACCACCTTTGGCTCAACCTGGTCGAGATGGGTGAGGCCGACAAGACACTATTCCTTGCTGCCCCCATTTCCCAGGCGGGCCTATTCGGCGACACCGTCGAGGACTTTGCCCAGCAGTTTTTGATGGTAGAGCAGTAGATGGATGCTAGCCAGCATATCCTGCCCCGGTGCGGCTCAAGATCCCGCACCCCGTCTACTCATCGCCAAGGGCGTCCCCCTTCAGCCCGGCCCCGGCGTGGAGCCCACCGCAGGAAGCAGACGCCACCCGTCTCACGGCCGCCCAGAACCCGTGAAAGGCTTCAAAGCGCCCTTGAGACGGGCGATCCAGGGACAACGAAACCCGCTGCTCTGGAGCTGGTAAGCAGATCTCCATCTCCAGTCCCAGTCTGTTCCGGGGATGGTCACAAGGAGTAAGGTAAGTGCTGAACTCTCCCTGAACTCAGCATGGCCACGGCACGATGTGGCACTTCAGGCTCTGCCCCGCCGCAAGGCCTCACCCATTGGTACATCCGACGAGATTGTCCCCTTGGTCCCCCTCGCCTGGAGCTTGGACACGTGGCTTGCGCTTTCCAACTGCGATGGCTGATCCGGACCGTCCGACTCGGCTACGCAATTCAGTTCACCAGGCATCCACCCTGGTTCAGCGGCGTCCACTTCACCTCGGTGAAGGGCGAGAATGCCGCTACCTTGCGCGTGGAAATCGCAACCCTCCTATGGAAGGGTGCGATAGAGCCTGTCCCTCCGGCCAAGATGAAGAAGGAGTTTTACAGCCCCTACTTCATTGTACCGAAGAAAGGCGGTGGGTTGCGGCCAATCTTGGACCTGCGAGTACTGAACCGGGCTTTACACAAACTCCCATTCAAGATGCTGACGCAAAAACGCATTCTAGCGAGCGTCCGGCATCAAGATTGGTTCGCGGCAGTAGACCTGAAGGACGCGTACTTCCACGTCTCGATTCTACCTCGACACAGACCCTTCCTGCGGTTTGCATTCAAGGGTCAGGCGTATCAGTACAAGGTCCTCCCATTCGGCCTGTCCTTGACCCCTCGCATCTTCACGAAGGTCGCACACGCAGCCCTTGCCCCACTAAATGAAGTGGGCATTCGCATCCTCAACTATCTCGACGACTGGATAATCCTAGCTCACTCTCGTGATGTGTTGTGTGCGCACAGGGTCCTGGTGCTCTCGCACCTCAGCCGACTAGGGCTTCAAGTCAACTGGGAAAAGAGCAAGCTCCTCCCGGTTCAGAGCATCTCTTATATCGGCTTGGAGTTGGACTCAGTCTCGATGAAGGCACGCCTCACGAACAAGTGCGCACATTCAGTGCTGACCTGTTTGAAGGCATTCAGACAGAAGACAGCGGTTCCACTGAACCTGTTTCAGAGGCTCCTGGGGTATATGACATCCTCAGCGGTGGCCACACCGCTTGGGTTGATGCATATGAGACCGCTTCAGCACTGGCTCCAGACTCGAGTCCCGAGATGGGCATGGCGCCGCGGGACACATCGCATGGCCATCACACCGGTCTGTCGCCAACTCTTCAGCCCTTGGACCGACCTCACATTTCTACGGGTAGGCGTTCCCCTACAGCAGGTCTCCAGGCACATCGTGGTTATGACCGACTCCTCCAAAACAGGCTGGGGCACTGTATGCAACGGGCACGGAGCCGCCGGCTCCTGGACGGGTCCGCGGCTATGTTGGCACATCAACTGCCTAGAGTTGTTGGCAATTCTGCTCGCCCTGTGGAGGTTTCGCCATTGATCCAAGGCAAGCATGTGTTAGTTCAGACAGACAACATGGCAACGGTGGCATATATCAACCGTCAAGGCGGTTTACGCTCCCGCTGTATGTCACAACTCGCCCGCCGTCTCCTCCTCTGGAGTCAGCAGCACCTCAAGTCGCTTCGAGCCACTCACATCCCGAGCGACCTCAACACTGCAGTGGATGCGCTGTCACGACAGGTTACCCTCAGAGGAGAGTGGAGACTCCACCCTTAGGTGCTCCAGCTGATTTGGAGTCAATTCGGGCAGGCACAGGTAGACCTGTTCGCTTCCCGAGAATCCTCCTTCTGCCCGCTCTGGTATGCCCTGACCGAGGCACCTCTCGGTATAGATGCACTGGCACACAGCTGGCACCCTGGACTACGCAAATATGCATTTCCCCCAGTGAGCCTACTTGCACAGACCCTGTGCAAGGTCAGGGAGGACGAGGAGCAGGTTGTCCTAGTAGCACCCTACTGGCCCACCCAGACATGGTTCTCGGACCTCACGCTCCTCGTGACAGCCAACACGAACCCCCGCCCCCCCTGCAAATTCCCCTGAGGAAGGACCTTCTTTCTCAGGGCCGGGGCACCATCTGGCACCCGTGACCAGACCTCTGGAATCTCCATGTCTGGCCCCTGGATGGGATGTGGAAGACTTAAGTGGCCTACCACCCGCGGTGGTAGACATGATCATTCAGGCTAGGGCTCCCTCTACGAGGTGCCTGTATGCCTTGAAGTGGCGTCTGTTTGCTAAGTGGTGTTCTTCCCGATGCGAAGACCCCCAGAGATGCGCAGTCAGATCGGTGCTTTCCTTCCTGCAGGAAAGGTTGGAGGGGTGGCTGTCCCCCTCCACCTTGAAGGTGTATGTAGCCGCTATAGCAGCACACCACGACACAGTGGATGGTAACTCCTTAGGGAAGCACGACCTGATCATCAGGTTCCTGAGAGGTGCCAGGAGGTTGAATCCCTCCAGACCGCACCTCATTCCCACATGGTACCCCTCTGTAGTTCTTCAGGGTCTACTGGGAGCTCACTTTGAGCCCCTGGAGTCAGCTGAGCTTAAGGCACTCTCTTTAAAGACTGCCCTCCTGACTGCGCTCACTTCCATCAAGAGGGTAGGAGACCTGCAAGCGTTCTCTGTCAGCGAAACATGCCTGAAGTTCGGTCCGGGCTACTCTCACGTGATCCTGAGACCCCAACCGGGCTGTGTGCCCCAGGTTCCCACGACCCCATTTAGGGATCAGGTGGTTAACCTGCAAGCACTGCCCCAGGAGGAGGCAGACCCAGCCCTGATGTTGCTGTGTCCGGTGCGCGCTTTACGCATCTATTTGGATCACACGCAGGGCTTTAGAGTCTCTGAGCAGCTCATTGTCTGCTTTGGTGGACAGCGGAAAGGAAGCACTGTCTCCAAGCAGAGGATCGCCCACTGGGTCATTGATGCCATAGCAACGGCATATCACGCTCAGGACGTGCTGCCCCCTGCAGGGCTACGAGCCCATTCTACCAGGAGTGTGGCGGACTCCATGACCTTGACCAGTGGCGCCTCTCTAACAAACATTTGCAGAGCAGTGGGCTGGGCAACACCCAACACCTTTGTGAGGTTCTACAATCTCTGGGTTGGGCCGGTTTTGTCCTGTGTCTTGCTAGGTACGAACAGGTAAGTCCGGGACAGCTGGCCGGATGTATCGCTTGCGCATAGCGCCTTTCACCTCCCCTGAGCTGAAGACGTGCGCTGTTGACTCCCAGTAGTGTTCACAAACTGTGTTCCCTGGATGACTTCCTCCGAGCCCTGTGGCAGACGAGTTTGCGGAGAAACTCGCTGCCGGCTCAATACATGTGCTAACTAAGCCCTGTACTGGAGTAGGTGCTCCGCATGTGTTGGTTCCACATAGGTGACCCCAATGCGACATATATCTTCCGCTAATTCGTTACCCTGTTGGTAAACTGCATCTTCCTTGGGCAGAGGCCCCTCTGCCCCAGTCACCATGTTTGTAGAAACTCCTCCTCCATTGGGTAGGACCTACCATGGGACTTCTCCACATGACATACTTCCGACAAGGCTCGGCAAGACCATGTGACGTATTTCCGCTCAAAATACCCCCCCCCACCCGGCGTAGACACTGGTGTCCCCAGTCGGTTAACAAATTTCACTTTTTTCGGGGGAGAGAAAAAAGAGGATAAGAGGCCACGACAGGGCTAGCCGGGCGAGACGTTGTGTCCCTCCTGCCACAATGCTGGACTACCCGCTGAAATGGCCGGGACCTTGTCTCGGCTCCTCAGCACAAAACCTGAATGAGTGGTTGCATACCAGCTCCTTTTATACCCGTACGTTCGGGGGAGTGGTATGCAAATACTGCTGTGCTTCATCTTGAGTGTAAACCCTACAGTCACACTCTCTAGTGCTTCGTTTTAACCTACCACAAAATTAGCTATAGCAACAATTGAGGCAAGGTATGTCACTGTTACTTCTAAGAAGTTTGACACTCATATGGACAGTTTAAAGGAATAGTCTGATTTTCAGCCAATTTAATTCAGTCTCAATCACATCAGTCGCATTTGCTCTCATTAAACAGTACTACATAAATCCCACATATATGGCACCTTACTGTCTAGATATAAAAAATAAAAAATACAAAAACAATTTGGTTTACCACTAATTCATATGAATTAGCTTAAAAGAACACCAAAAATCAAATACAATTATGTTGTGGTAACATAATGTGATAGAAGCTCTTTGGTTGTATCTTTCAGAAAAAAAGTATTTACCAGTGTGGCAAAGAGGTGGTAGAGAATAAAGTATATGGCCACCACTGGAGCCCACATGGGTCCCACTGCCACCAGTGTTTGGTCCATGACATCTACCCAACCCTCCTGCGTGAGGATCTGGAACATGGACATAAATGCCTGTGGAAGAGAAAAAGAGCAATGAGCAGCCTGCACTCTTAAATTACACATCAGAAAAAAAAAAAACAAGGAAAATAAAATTTGTGTCTGCCCCATTCATCCTTAATTATACTTAAGTTCAATTCTAAATTCGACCTTAAAGGGATAGTTCATGAAAAAAGCAGAGGAATCTATCATTTACTCACTCTCATATTTTCCAAACCCAAGAGACTTTCTTTTGTGGAACACAAAAGGTGATATTAGGCAGAATGTAGACCATAGACACCATTCACTTTCATTTTAATGGGGGGGGGGGTGCAATTAAAGTGAATGGTGACTGAGACTAACATTCTGCCAAACACCTCCTTTTGCATTCCACAGAAGAAATAAATTACAACAAAAGCTGCAATGAGAGTGAGAAAATGATGAGAGCATGTGGATATTATATGAATGAATAAATGAATGAATGAATGAACATTACACTTATATAGCACTTTTGTAACACTATACTCAAAGCACTTTACACAGTGAACAGGGGACTCTCCTCAACCATCACCAGTGTGCAGCATCCACCTGGATGATGCGACAGCAGCCACAGTGCCCCAGAATGCTCACCACACACCAGCTATTGGTGGAGAGGAGAGAGTGAAGTGATAGAGCCAATTCATGTATGGGGATTATTAGGAGGTCATGATCGATATGGGTCGTTGGGGGTAATTTGGCCAGGACACCAGGATTACACCCCTACTCTTTTCGAGAAGTGTCCTGGGATTTTTAATGACCACAGAGAGTCAGGACCTTGGTTTGACATCTCATCCGAAAAACAGTGCCTTTTTACAGTATAGTGTCCCCGTCACTATACTGAGGCATTAAGACCCACACAGACCGCAGGGTAAGCACCCCCCTGCTCTGTGTACTAACACCTCTTCCAGCAACAACCTTAGTTTTCCCCAGGAGGTCTCCCATCCAGGTACTGACCAGGTTCAATTCTGCTTAGCTTCAGTGGGCAACCAGCCTAGAGCTTACAGGGTGATATGGCTGCTGACATGGGAAAATAAATATTTAAAACTGTAATACTGTAGATGACACTAATTGGCTTGACTCTGATTTGACTTCTCCAGTCACCCAAACATAAATGCACATTTGAAAACTAACTAAGCAGATTAACAATTTTTTAAATCTAAATATATTCTTATGAATGTACGTGTATTTTTGACTGCCAATGTGCTTTAGTCACACGCAGGGACAAAAATAAGACAACAGCTTAAACTCAGAGCACATCTTCACTGAATTTAAATACTGCAATAAAAAAAATAACAACCCAGCTATCAGCATCCTACAGAGATTTGAGAATATATTTTCAAAGCCTTTTCTCCATGGAAGTCAAATGAAGGTCTAAACCCAGCTGGTCCAAAGCCTGGTCACAGTCACACTGTCTCTGAGCGACTGCAGATGAAGATAATTTTGCAACAGGTCTATTGACAAGGGAGGTGGGTAAACATCATTATCTTCAATGGTTATCATGCAACCAGCCTTTGAAATGAGCGGCATCTGTTTATGTGAGCCCCTCCAAATCCCAGCACACACTGGGATCAGTGGAGTCCCACTAATAACGGAGGATAAAACGATGCCATTAATGAGGGCCCCTTTCACAAGCACATACTCTAGTATATATTAAAAAAAAACTTAGAAGAGACTATAACGTCAGCTGACAAATTAAAAATTATAATACATCTAGAGATATTTTTGTTTACACTTATTTCTGAATGTCTTCAAACAAGTAATTTTTTTTTGTACAGTATGTAGATGCTGTAAAAAATGATGCTGTAATGTCTGTAACATCTTAAAGACCATTAAAACAGAAAGCTGTGTTGGGATATATAGGAGGGCTCGTATGGAATTACAGTTGAAGTCAGAAGTTTACATACACTTAGGTTGAAGTAACAAAAACTCATTTTTTAACCATTCCACAGATTTCATAATACCAAACTATAATTTTGGCAAGTCATTTAGGACATCTACTTTGAGCATGACACAAGTCATTTTTCCAACAATTGTTTACAGACAGATTGTTTCACATTTAATTGACTATATCACAATTCCAGTGGGTCAGAAGTTTACATACACTGTTAACTGTGCCTTTAAGCAGCTTGGAAAATTCCAGAAAATAACGCCAAGCCTTTAGACAATTAGCCAATTAGCTTCTGATAGGAGGTGTACTGAATTGGAGGTGTACCCGTGGATGTATTTAAAGGCCTACCTTCAAACATAGTGCCTCTTTGCTTGACATCAATGGAAAATAAAAAGAAATCAGCCAAAACCTCAGAAAAATAAAATTGTGAACCTCCACAAGTCTGGTTCATCCTTGGGAGCAATTTCCAAACACCTGAAGGTACCATGTTCATCTGTATAAACAATAGCACGCAAGTATAAACACCATGGGACTATGCAGCCATCATACCGCTCAGGAAGGAGATGCATTCTGTCTCCTAGAGATGAATGTAGTTTGGTGCGAAAAGTGAAAATCAATCCCAGAACAACAGCAAAGGACCTTGTGAAGATGCTGGAGGAAACAGGTAGACAAGTATCTATATCCACAGTAAAACAAGTCATATATCGACATAACCTGAAAGGCTGCTCAGCAAGGAAGAAGTCAATGCTCCAAAACCGCCATAAAAATGCCAGACTACAGTTTGCAAGTGTACATGGGGACAAAGATCTTACTTTTTGGAGAAATTTCCTCTGGTCTGATGAAACAAAAATTGAACTTTTTGGCCATAATGACCATCGTTATGTTTGGAGGAAAAAGGGTGAGGCTTGCAAGCCTAAGAACACCATCCCAATCATGAAGCATGGGGTGGCAGCATCTTGTTGTGGGGGTGCTTTGCTGCAGGAGGGAATGGTGCACTTCACAAAATAGATGGCATCATGAGGAAGGAAAATTATGTGGATATATTGAAGCAACATCTCAAGACATCAGCCATGAAGTTAAATCTTGGTCACAAATGGGTCTTCCAAATGGACAATGACCCCAAGCACACCTCTAAAGCTGTGGCAAAATGGCTTAAGGACAACAAAGTCAAGGTATAGGAGTGGCCATCACAAAGCCCTGACCTCAATCTGATTGAACATTTGTGGGCAGAACTGAAAAAATGTGTGCGAGCAAGGAGGCCTACAAACCTGACTCAGTTACACCAGTTCTATCTGAAGGAATGGGCCAAAATTCCAGCAACTTATTGTGAAAAGCTTGTGGAAGGCTACCCAAAACGTTTGACCCAAGTTAAACAATTTAAAGGCAATGCTACCAAATACTAACAAATTGTATGTAAACTTTTGAACCACTGGGAATGTGATGAAAGAAATAAAAGCTGAAATAATCATTCTCTCGACTATTATTCTGACATTTATCATTCATTTTTTTTTCTTTGCCCCACCGAGAGCAAACCACATTTTAGCGACCACGAGGAGGTTACCCCATGTGACACTACCCTCCCTAGCAACCAATTTGATGCTTAGGAGACCTGGCTGGAGTCACTCAGCATGCCCTGAATTCAAACTCGCAACTCCAGGGGTGGTAGTCAGCGTCTTTACTCGCTGAGCCACCCAGGCCCCCGACATTTCACATTCTTAAAATATGCGAATCATGCTCTCTTCAGAAGTTCGCTACTGACCAATCACTGTTTCTCTTTCGAGCACACGCTGAAATACATAACCGCACCGCAGATGTTTACGAGTCTCGTATGTGCACCACACAAGGATAATGATATGGTGTTCTGTGCTCGATGCACATGTAATTAATTCCATCTCATGCTTTGATAATGTATGTTTTATACAGAACAGCTGTGCTCTGAGTTCGACATGCACTAACCGGCTTATTTTAAAGTGCTACGCATTTACCTCAGTTGCACATTTGCCTAATTCCAAATATATTTGGCTATAACAAGTGTGTAACAAATCTAAAGTAACCCCATGGCACCGGGGATGTGTGGAGCGAGGAAGAGACAAGAGCATTTCTCCATGTATGGAAGGAGCACAAAACGCCAATGTCACCTCTGCTGGTAACACACAGAAACAACACTGTCTTCATTAAAAATAAAAGGCTTGATACAATAATTAGGCTTCCTTCAAAATAGATGCTTAAGACTGTATAGGAATTCTGCACACTCAGTTATTACAGAAATATATTACTATTAGCCTATATATTACTGTAGGGTATGGGGATATAATAATAATGTTAATAACACTAATAATAATTTAAAGAATGGATCTTAAAAGAGGATGCAAGTGTAAACACCCGAGTAACTGTTTCTATTAGCATTAAAGAATGGGCAAAACATGCCTTAATTTTGGTCAAAAGGAATAATTTACTAGTTTGCAGTTCTAACAACTTGTTTAAAATAAGAGCTACTGTTTAATGTAATTTTATGTTTTTTGTTCTTTTAGAATCAAGATCTAAGCAGTGGCAACAGTATTTATTTATTTATTTATTTTTTTGTTTTTGTTTAAATCGTGCAACCCTGTAATTTAAAAAAAAAAAAATACGTTTTCAAATAACAGAATAATCGTGATTAATAATCATGATTAAAATTGAGCAAAATAATCGTGATTATCATTTTCACCATTATCGTGAAGCGACTTTCCTGTGTTTAAGACTCTTTTAGACTGAAATAATAGTGTAGTTTTGGGGGGACTTAATTTGACTTCTATCTATCCCACAGGATATTCTGAGAGAGCAGTTTATTAAAATAAAAAGACCAGATTACAGTCTACCATGGACCAGCAACCAGCAACTGAACCTTCTTCTTTTTGTTATTATTATATGAAATATTATTTTCTTTAATAAACATGTTATTTAGTTCACCTTCTTTAGTGTGTCCTCTCCTATTTTTTCGACAGCCTTGTATATTATAAATCTTATTAATATTATAAATATTGCCTAAATTAACATTCTTTTCTTGATAATAAATTAGAAAAGCTGTTTATGTTTGCATTTCAAAGCTGTGGGTTATCTTGAAATGTTCAGTATGCTGTTTTTATGATGTTTATGCATTCTACCACAACTTTTGTGGCAAAATTGATTAATGAGAAGAAATGGAAGAAAAGGAAAAGAGGCTAATTATGTCTCCTGTCACAAGTTTGGGGTAAATTATATACAAAAAGTATATTGAACCTCAATTGTATGAGACTGTAAACATTTTTAAAAAATAGAAATAAATCCTTAGCATTGCATGATCCCAGGCTACTATATTTTGAAAAACTTACATTACAGTAAGTTAAGCCTTACAGTATTCCTGGTATGTCTATAATCCATGGAGCAAATATCTTTTGTAATGATAACTGCATACAGTGTATAAAGTGTGTACTGAACGTGAAGCATTGTGCCCATTGGCTCTTCTGCTACATTTACTGTAAATTATTTACTGAGATGTTCATGGTTGCTGTTGCTACCTCAACTGTCCAATCGCAGAGTGCTTATAAGCAGCTTCTAATAGCCAATCCTGACATAGGAGTCGAGGACTTGTCAGAATACGGTTGGAAAAGCAAACGAGCAGTCTAAAGTTCAGAGCGCACACAGAGGTCATACGAGGAGAGAGAATGAGTGAGACCTTGCACACACAAAAAATTTATAAATCTATGCAAGAAGATACATTGCTTTGCAAATCTGAGTTCAAGCTCGTACAAAATAACTTTTTGTGCACTCAAAATATCATCTTGTGCTCACAAAATATTTTTGCGCACTCAAAATATCATCTTGTGCGAGCAAAACATTTTTGTGCGCTCAAAATATCAACCTGCACTCTCAAAATATCATTTTGCGCACAAAGAACATTTCTGTGTGCTCAAAATATAATTTTGCGTGCACAGAACATTTTTGTTTGCTCAAAATATAATTTTGCACACTCAAAATAAAATTTTGCGCATGCAGAATTTTGGCACATATATAACTCCATAGGCTCGTCCCTTTTTAAAAAAAACAATAGCCTTTAGTTTACATCACAGCCATGAACATAACTTTCTAATCGCTATCGCTAGTCAGGAGCATGTGGTATTAGATGGAGTAACAATCTTGCTATAGAGAGCATTTGAATGGACAAAATGAGTGTATAGTGTGTCATCAATATTTTTTACCATATTCCTCGAATAAAGAGGTAGTACATTTTATATGCATATATCTGCAAAAAAGTGAATTTTGTCAATTTGTATTTATTTATTTATTGGTTTATTTGTATAGGGACAGTACAAAAACATGATTTCAGCACAAAAACTAAAAAAGATGCATTGTACATAGAGATTATAGCACATGCTAATTTGCATCTCAGGTCCCTAGATAGTCTATTTTCATTAAAAACAACATAAATCAAGCAACATAAACTAATCCCTGGTAACATATTGTATAAAAGATTTTAGGAGTATACTAGCAGATCATGAACTTGAAAATTTCACAGCAAATTCTTCCAAAACCAAATTACCTCAGCTTTAACATTTCATCTTTGACCTACTACTACATTCTGTGTCTTCAGAAGAGGGAGATTTACCCGTGGAAATGTGGTGAAACGATCCAAGTCCTCCACAAAGCAGAACATCTGTAGACTGATGGCAGACATCACAATAAGCAGACTCGCAGTGAACACCACAAGACTGCCAAGCTTCTTCCCTGGACCAAAGATCTTATAAACAAAATCCTCCAGTGCAGGTGAGATCTTTATCAGACGGACCACTCGCAAAACCTGCAGGTAAGAGGAACAAAACCTTTAATTTACTTTATTTAATTTATTTAATTTAACTTGAAAAATCTGAAAAAGTTGGGACAATATGGAAAATGCTAATAAAAACAAAAAAGAGTGATTTGTAAATTCTACAGTACTACAACACATTATTTGATGTTTGATGTTTTACCTTGTGATTTTCTTTATTTTATATTTTTTTTAAATCAGATGTTTGCAACACGCTTCAAAAACGTTGGGACAGTTTACCACTGTGTAACATCACTATTTCTTCTCATAACACTTATTAAGCAGTTGGGCACTGAAGACACAAGTTTAAGTTTAGCAAGCAGACTTTGTGTGCAATTGATATAGTGACAACAATGTGAGGAGGTTAACCCAACGTGACTCTACCCACCCTAGCAACCGGGCCAATTTGGTTGCTTAGGAGACCTGGCTGGAGTCACTCAGCATGCCCTGGATTCAAACTCGTGATTCCAGGGGTGGTAGTCAGCGTCTTTACTCGTTAAGCTACCCAGGCCCCTGACATTTTACATTCTTAAAATAAAGTAGTGATCCTAACTGACCTAAGACAGGGAATGTTTTCTACGATTAAATGTCAGGAATTGTGAGAAACTGAGTTTAAATGTATTTGGCCAAGGTGCATGTAAACTTCTGACTTTAACTGTATATGTGTGCCACAATTCTGTGTGCACAAAATTATACTTTGAACATTCGAGACATCTGAATAGCAATGTATGTTTGTTTGGGGTTTTTTTTTTTTTTTTTTTTTTTTTACATATCTTTCTGCATTAATGGTGCCCTAACAGATGTGCAAGTTACTCATGCCATGGGCACTGACACACTCCCATACCATAACAGACACTGGCTTTTGGACCTGATGCTGTTAACAGCTTGGATGGTGCTTTTCCTCTTTGGCCTGGGGAACACTATATTTTTTTTAAATAATCTATCTGAAATGTGAACTCATCGGACAACAAAACATAATTCCACTGTTCTACATTCCATCTCAGATGAGACTGAGCCCAGAGAATTTGGCGATGCTTCGGGACAGTGTTGATGTATGGCTTAACTTGCATCTGTGGATTGAGCGGCAAATGGTGTTGACTGACAAAGGTTTACCAAAGTATTCCAGAGCCCATGTCATGACATCCATTACATACGCATGACGGTTTTTAAGACAGTGACGTCTTAGGGAATGGAGATCATGCAAATGGAGATCAAGTGCATTAAGAAGTGTTTTTTCAACAGACAACGGCAAACCACATACTACCTGGATTACAAGTGCATGGCTGTGTAAACAGAGATTGCAGGTGCTAGACTGGCCTGCCTGCAGTCCTGACCTGCCTCAAAATGAGAATGTGTGTTGCATTATGAAGCACAAAATATGACAATGAAGGCCCCATACAACTGTGCATCTGAAGACCAGCAAGATGGATGAATGGGGACTTTCCACTTGCTAAACTTTACAAACGTACTTATTCAGTGCCTAAATGCTTAATAAATGTTATTAGAAGAAATGGTGATGCTACACAGTTTTAAACACTTGACTGTTCCAACTGTTTTGGAACTTTTTGCAATCACCTGATTTGAAATGTGTGTATATATATATATATAAACTAACATGGTAAAACATCAAATATATGTGTTGTTGTAGTGCTTTCAATATAGCAAAGGGTGAATAGAATTTACCAATCATTCCTTTTTGTTTTAATTTGTATTTTCCACAATGTCCCAACTTTTTAAAATCAAACTTTATATTTGCCAAAGTTGACCTGGAATGAGAAATCAACTGATCAAAACATTAACCAACCAACAGCACATACTTGTAAATGAGTAAAAACACATAAACACTCAATCCGTGCAAAATCATACTCATATTTTAACCTCATCTGCTAAAACGTCATGGTTACTGGTGTAACCTCCGTTCCCTGATGGAGGGAACGAGACGTTGGTGTCGATGTAGTGACACTGGGGGTCACTCTTGGGAGCCCGAGACACCTCTGGTCTTTGATAAAAGGCCAATGAAAATTGGCGAGTGGTATTTGCATGCCACTCCCCCGAACATACGGGTATAAAAGGAGCTGGTATGCAACCACTCATTCAGGTTTTACGCTGAGGAGCCGATTTAAGGTCCGGCCATTTCAGCGGGTAGTTCAGCGTTGTGGCAGGAGGGACCAACGTCTCGTTCCCTCCATCAGGGAACGGAGGTTACACCAGTAACCATGACGTTCCCTATCTGTCACTCACTCGACGTTGGTGTCGATGTAGTGACACTAGGGGTCCCTATACAAAACGCCACAAGGCTGAACTGTGTTACGTGAACTGGCGGTGTGTGGTGGGCAGACTTGCTGTGTGCCTCATAGCCAGCGCACCAGGTCGACACGTAACCTCCCCCAACACAGTTATGAGTGTCAAACGGCCCTTTTTGGGGACAAGTTGACTACCCAGAGATAGAGACAGGCTTAACACAGTCGTGGCCTCTTTCCCCTTCTCTTTTTCCACTCCCTAAAAAAGAAGGGGGATTATCTGACTGGGCCGCCAGGTCTAGTCGGGGGTGTCCCTCCCAAGGGGAGGACACCGCGGAGACCACACCTCGCCCCAAGAAAGGGGGGGATATTTAAGTGGAAGAATACATCACATGGTCTTTCCAACCATGTGGAGAGCCTTCAAGGTAGATCCTGCCCAATGGGGGAGGAGTTACTACAACATGGAGACTGAGGGGCTCTGCCCAAGGAAGACGCAGTTTGCCAGTAGGGAAACGAACTAGCGGAAGATATAGATCGCATGGGGTTAGCCTTACAGGGAACCGCCACATGCGGAGCACCTACCCCAGAACCGGGCTCTTAGTTAGCGCGTGTACTGGGCCGGCAGCGAGTCTCTCCGAAGACTCGACTGCCACAGGGCTCGGAGGAAGTCAACCAGGGAGTGGTGGGAACCTTGGGCACATAGCCCGGTCGGGGGTCTCAGGATCACGTGAGAATAGCCCGGACCGAACTCCAGGCACGTTTCGCTGACAGAGAACGCTTGCAGGTCACCTACCCTCTTGATGGAAGTGAGCGCAGTCAGGAGGGCAGTCTTCAAGGAGAGTGCCTTAAGCCCGGCTGACTGCAAAACTCAAAGGGGGCTCTCTGTAGACCCTGAAAAACTACAGAGGTCCGATGAGGGAACAAGGCGTGGCCTGGAGGGATTCAGCCTCCTGGCACCTCTTAGGAACCTGATGATCAGATCATGCTTCCCTAAGGACTTACCGTCGACTGCGTCATGGTGTGCTGCTATGGCAGCAACGTACACCTTCAAGGTGGAAGGGGACAGCCTCCCTTCCAACCTCTCTTGCAGGAAGGAAAGCACTGATCTGACTGCGCACCTCTGGGGGTCTTCCTGATGGGAAGAACACCACTTAGCGAACAGACACCACTTAAAGGCATACAGGCGCCTCGTAGAGGGAGCCCTAGCCTGAGTGAATGTGTCTACCACCACAGGTGGGAGACAGCTTAGGTCTTCCGCGTCCCGTCCAGGGGCCATAAATGGAGATTCCAGAGGTCTGGGCGCGGGTGCCAGATGGTGCCCCTTCCCTGAGAAAGAAGGGCCTTCCTCAGGGGAATTTGCCCGGGGGGAGCTGTCACGAGGAGCGTGAGGTCCGAGCACCACGTCTGGGCGGGCCAGTAGGGTGCTTACCAGGACGACCTTCTCCTCATCCTCCCTGACCTTGCACAGGGTCTGTGCGAGCAGGCTCACTGGGGAAAACGCATATTTGCGAATGCCAGGGGACCAGCTGTGTGCCAGCGCGTCTATGCCGAGGAAGGCCTCGGTGAGGGCGTACCAGAGCGGGCAGTGGGAGGATTCTTGGGAGGCGAACAGGTGCACCTGTGCCTGACCGAATCGACTCCAAATCAGCTGGACCACCTGAAGGTGGAGTCTCCACTCTCCCTTGAGGGTAACCTGTTGTTACGGCGCGTCCGCCGAAGTGTTGAAGTTGCCCGGGATGTGAGTGGCTTGCAGCGACTTGGTGCTGCTAACTCCGTTGGAGGAGACGGCGGGCGAGTTATGACATACAGCGGGAGCGCAGACCGCCTTGGCGGTTGACATATGCTACCACTGCCGTGCTGTCTGTCCGAACTAGCACGTGCTTGCCCTGGATCAACGGCCGGAACCCCCGCAGGGCGAGCAGAATTGCCAGTAACTCGAGGCAGTTGATGTGCCAACGCAGCCGCGGACCCGTCTAGAGGCCGGCGGCTGCGTACCCGTTGCCAACAGCGCCCCAGCCCATTTTGGAGGCGTCTGTCGTGACCACGATGCGCCTGGAGACCAGTTCTAGCGGAACACCTGCTCGTGAAAACGAGAGGTCGGTCCAAGGGCTGAAAAGACGGTGACAGACCGACGTAATGGCCACGCGGTGTGTCCCGTGGCGCCATGCCCGTCTCGGGACTCGAGTCTGGAGCCAGTGCTGAAGCGGCCTCATATGCATCAACCCGAGCGGGGTGGCCACCGCCGAGGACGCCATATGCCCCAGGAGCCTCTGAAAATGTTTCAGTGGAACCGCTGTTTTCTGTTTGAACGCCTTCAAACAGGCCAGCACCGACTGGGCGCGCTCGTTCGTAAGGTGCGCCGTCAAGGAGACTGAGTCCAACTCCAAACCGAGAAAAGAGATGCTCTGAACCGGGAGGAGCTTGCTCTTTTCCCAGCTGACCCGAAGCCCTAGTCGGCTGAGGTGTGAGAGCACCAGGTTCCTGTGTGCGCATAACCCGTCTCGAGAGTGAGCTAGGATTAGCCAGTCGTCGAGATAGTTGAGAATGCGAATGCCCACCTCCCTTAACGGGGCAAGGGCAGCCTCTGCGATCTTCGTAAAGATGCGAGGAGACAGGGACAGGCCGAAAGGGAGGACTTGTACCGATACGCCTGACCCTCGAACGCAAACCGCAGGAAGGGTCTGTGTCGAGGAAGGATCGAGACGTGAAAGTACGCATCCTTCGGGTCTACCGCCGCGAACCAATCTTGATGCCGGACGCTCGCTAGAATGCGTCTTTGCGTCAGCATCTTGAACGGGAGTCTGTGTAAGGCCCGGTTCAGTACTCGCAGGTCCAAGATTGGCCGCAACCCACCGCCTTTTTTCGGTACTGTACCGGCGGGTGGGGCCTCGCGGCGGGGCAGAGCTTGAGGTGCCACACCACATCGTGGCCGTGCTGAGTCCGAGGACATCGAAGCACTTACCTGGCTCCTTGTGACCACCCCCGGAACAGCCTGGGACGGGGGAGGAAGAGGCCTGTCCTCATGACCCGTGGAGACTGTCACATCGGGGGCGGATTTGTGCCACAGCTGGGCGCTCAGGGCGGGAGACCGCCGCTGGAGCGCCAACCTGCCAAATGGAGTGGTGGACGGTGGTCGTGATGCCAGCCGTACACACCGAATATGTGACCCAGGGAACAAGGAAACCACTCTTGCGGAGCTCTTGAGTACTGCAGCCACTTGGGCATGCAGCGCAATTAAATGCAAAAGGTAACAAAAAGAAGATCTGCTTACCAGCTCCAGAGTAGCGGGTTTCGTTGTCCCTGGGTCGCCCGTCTCAGGGGCGCTTCGAAGACCTCCGTGGGTTCTTCGGTGCCGGCTGTGAGACGGGTGGCGTCGGCTTCCTGCGGTGGGCTCCACGCCGGGGCCGGGCCGGAGGGGCGGGCTGCGGCGGAGCCGGTGCAGTCAATGCAGGGGGACGCCCTCGGCGATGAGTAGATGGGGTGCAGGATCTTGAGCCACGCCGGGGCAGGACAAGCCGGCTAGCATCCATCTACTGCTCTACCATCGAGAACTGCTGGGCAAAGTCCTCGACGGTGTCGCCGAATAGGCCCGCCTGGGAAATGGGGGCAGCAAGGAATCGTGTCCTGTCGGCCTCACCCATCTCGACCAGGTTGAGCCAAAGGTGGTGCTCCTGGACCACTAGTGTGGCCATCGTCCGCCCGAGAGACCGCGCCGTGACCTCCGTCGCTCGGAGAGCGAGGTCGGTCGCCGAGCACAGTTCCTGCATCAATCCCGGGGCGGAACTACCCTTGTGCAGTTCCTTTAGCGCCTTGGCGGACTTGCAGGAGAGCCATGGCATGCAGGGCGGAGGCGGCTTGTCCAGCAGTGCCGTAGGCTTTGACCGTCAGAGACGACGTAAACCTACAGGCCTTGGACGGGGGCTTTAGGCACCCCCGCCAGGTGGCGGCGCTCTGCGGGCATAGGTGCACCGCGAGCGCCTTTATCCACCGGGGGATTGCCGAATAACCCTTGGCCGCCCCACCATCAAGGGTAGTGAGAGCGGGGAAGCTGAAAAGATCGGGACCGGGCAGTAAAAGGTGCCTTCCGCGACCTTGTCAGCTCTTCATGCACTTCCGGGAAGAAAGGAACGGGGCGGGGCGTGGCTTTGAGCGGCGCCACGAGCCCAGGAACCAATCACCGAGCCGTGAGGGTTCAGGGAAGAGCGGTGAAATCCACTCTAACCGACGCTCGCGGCTGTCCGGGAAAGCATGTCGTCATCTCCGCGTCAGCCTGTGACTGGGCGATCGACCCCGAAGGGAGGAGCCCAGCTGAGGCTTCCGACTGGACGAGCCCGCTCTCCGATGCTGCGCTCGAGAGCTCATCACTTTCGCGGGCTCCGAATAAGAGGTCGAACTCGCCGTGAGACGAGCCAGCGGACTCACCCGGAAGCCCGATCGGGGCAGACGAGCGTGCTGGGGAATGGGAGGTCCGTGGGGGGATACCCGGCGGAGGCGGTCCCATTGGGGTCCCCAAATCGCCCCCAGTGCTAGCCGCGCTGGCCTCAAACCCGTGGGTAAAAGGACCGAGGCGGGAGCCTCTGGGGTGGCTCGCTTCCTTATGAAGGCGAGCCGCGACCGCAACGTTGCCATGGACACATTCTCGCAATGAGAATGTGACCATCCACGAACGCTGTCTCCGCGTGAGCAGTGCCCAGACACGAAAGACAGTGATCGTGACCGTTAGAAGTCGAGAGATAACGAGCACAACCAGGAATAACACACAATCGGAAAAGCATCTTTAAAAAGACGCGTCTTTAAAAAGATGTTCCGTGTGTGCGCTCTTTTAGAGAAATATATACACTTTTAGAGGGGAAAAATGCTCTTTCAGAAAATATACTCTCTAGTTTTTCTGCCGAAGCGCCCAGGGGCATTCTCTGCAGTGCACCAGTGCAGAGGAGGGAGAAGCTGCTGAAATGCGCCGTCAGATCCAGCAGGTGAATGAACAGTAGTATTCAGCTCAATGAGCATGACCGTTCGGCTCCGAAGAGAAAATCTGAATGAGTGGTTGCATACCAGCTCCTTTTATACCCGTATGTTCGGGGGAGTGGCATGCAAATACCACTCGCCAATTTTCATTGGCCTTTTATCAAAGACCAGAGGTGTCTCGGGCTCCCAAGAGTGACCCCCAGTGTCACTACATCGACACCAACGTCGAGTGAGTGACAGATAGGGAACCAATGACCTGAAATGCTCCAGATATCACATCCTACTCTAATAAAATTTGAAAAGTGTCAAGTGGCTAACTTCTTGTTAGAAAGATAACTTCACTGTGGCCCAACATACAAATAGAAATTGAAAACTCACAAGAAGGAGGGCTATATAGGATCCTGATTTGTTTATTATTATTATTATTATTATTATTATTATTATTATTATCATTATTATTATTGATTTATAATGAGCAGACACTGATGTTGAACAAAACAACAAAAAACATTGCATTATTCCTCAAGCAGTTAATAAATTACTGTAGGTGACAACAAATTTGAGCAATTATTAATCTCGGTGAAGTTTTGATAAAGAGCAGAGAATGGATATTGATCCATTAGCTTCCAGCTGAACGTTACCGGAGTGTCCTCCTGCTGTCATTACCTTTACACCTAAAAAACAACCAGGAATCCCCGGATAAACCCAGGAAGCCCAGGAGAAGGCCTCTCCTTCATACCCTCCTAATACCCAAACGTGACTGCAGTGTGCATTTTCCATTTCCCTTTTTGATTTGTAACTAATAGCCCCTAATAAACATGCAATTTTAACAAAAGTATACCAAAATGTATGTCCTCATATGGGTACAGCAGGAAATTGTAAATAATCCCAAACTATAGAAAGTGTTTTTTAATCAAATTATTTATATCCAGGAATGTTGGCTATTCGTGTTTTTGAGACGTTACAGACATTACAGCTGATTTTCTGTAAGGCTGCTTTGGAACAATGTGTATTGGGAAAAGCACAAATAAATAACTAGACGACAATTATTTGAATTTTATGTAACAGTTTTTTTTTTTTCATTCAATGTTCTTTCTTTGCACTGTCAACAAACAAGTAATAGCCAGTGCTGAAGTATTTTACCACTCAGAAATTAGCATAATTAATTCTGATTCGAAGTAACTGCCAACCAAGTTAAAATAAAATTCAGCATTATAAATTCTGAATCTATGTACTGATTACATTGTCCCATGTCTGCCAATGATGTTGAGTGGTCAAAACATCATCTGCAGCCTGAAACTGAACTTCTGACCAAATGTTTGGAGTGAATGCACTTGGCTGCATAGGAAAGCTCCTTTGCTCCCTATTTAGTGAATGACTCAACATCAAGTGTACTGTCTGTCTGCAGTGGTCTCAGTTCGAAATGCACCTTATTTTTATCTTAACTCCATATAAAGCCTCTGAAAGCAAAATTTTTCAGCTTTTGGATGATTCTCAATGTAACAATGCACAGTGAATTTCAGATTTCTAGGGGAAAAGTAGCCCTATAGTCCACGTCCGTGGTCACTGTGTTTAACAGCATGCCGTTTCGCGGTAAATTGATAAAAATGTTCAAAATGGCATACCGGATGAAACTAGAGACTTCTTTTTGACACAAACATGTTTAAATGAAAACTTAATTAGGTTTCTTATCAGATGTTGATAAGTTGGCATTTCTCCCAAAGAGAAACTATGCTGAGTTCAGCATCATATTGTTTTGTCACATGACTCCATTTAAATTAAATTAAATCATGCATAGCGCAGTGAAGAAAAAACACACAGTCCACGCAGGAGGATGCAGGGTCGATCGAGGACACAGACAAGCACACTGTCATATTGGCTTTGTTACTTGGCTTAATAAACAGTGATTATCTGATAATGTAGAGTAATAGTAATAATAATGAATTTCAAATAAATTTCTCCCAAGGAAGGAGACGAATTTTACATTTATTCATTTAGCAGATGCTTTTATTCAAAGTGACTTACAAAATGAGAAAGGATAGAACATAAGTGATCATCTTAATGAGACAGTAACATGAAAATTGAGAAATGAAGGATGAGTGGGCTCATTTAATCGGGGATATTTCTGCTACCTCAGTCACGCTGCGATCGTACAGGAGAGCTCACACTGCGATTCGAACGGGAGAGAACATGGTGGGCATAACATGAAGCTCACGCTGCATTCAAATGGGAGAGCCCACACTGTGATCCCAAAGGGAGAGCCTACGTTGCGTTCAAACGGGAGAGCTCATGCTGCGATTCGGATGGGAGAGCCTGTGAACATGCATGAAGGCTCATATTGCATCCAAACGGGAGAACCCGCAATCCTTCTGAACGTGGCTCATATTACAAATGGACGGGAGGGCCTATACTGCGATTCAATCGGGGATCCCATGATGAATAATGTGAAACTCCCCTTGTATTCGATGGGGAGAGCCCACTCAATGGTCCAAAAGGGAGAGCCTATGCAGCATCTGAACGGAGGCTCATGCTGCGATTGAAACGGGAGAGCCCCTAAAGAAAATACACACTGTGTTCGAACGCAATAATGCAAAAGTCCTTGGATAAGGTGTGAAGGTGTTTCAGCGGATGGTCTAATGGAATGTCAGTTCTGAATATGGAGGGACTGGGGTTGGAGCTCTGAATTTCTGAAAAATAAAGTGAAATAAAGCGTCAGCAATTAGATTTTTATTTCCTGAGATATGTTCGGCTTGATGATGAATTCATTGCAGTTTGAAAGCCAGATGAGGCGTCTTAGCAGGGGCATAATTTCGGTGGAGTTTGATCGACCTTTATTTATGCAATTCACGGTAGCTGAGTTATCGCAAAAGAACAGAATGCTTTTGGATGCTCATTCGCTCAACCACAGGTGGCCGGATGCCGTGATGGGATACAGCTCGAACAACATGGAAGAAGTGGCTGACGGTGAGATATTGGAGAGCTCTGGTGCCAGGTGGAAGTGAACCAACTACCATTGACATAATCTCTGAAAGTGACATAAAGGGGCTGTGTTGGTGAATAAATGGATGTCGCTGGGGAGAGAGAGAGAAAGTTGTCGTAAAAAGATAAGACAATTCCATTGTTCGAGGAAAGTGATCCAAAAATTAAGATCTGCTCGGCAACTGGAGTTTAGAGAAAGTGTGTCATCTAATTCTGGAACGGATGAAGCGAGAGTGAGGAGATAAATGGGTGGCCTTAAGGCACTATGCGCATGGTCAAGTTTAAGTGGCCCAGCAGAGAGAGCATATTGCGTTTAAACCGCACGACTCCCATATTGAGGGAAGTCGTGCGGTTTAAAGCGATGCTGATAATCCTGTCGATTTTCTCTTTAGGAAGAGATGCTTTGAATTGCCAGAATCGAGATGAAATCCGAGGAATTCTATTTTTGTATAAAGACATGACGTTTTCTTGGGAGAAAGAGGAATGCCTAGTTGTGAGAAAATATTCTGGATGGTAGACAGGTGAGTAGAATGGGCCGATCATGAATCCTGATTCCACTTCCTTAGCTATTAAGGCATCTACTGTTTCAGGATTGGAAAATGCAGATTGCAAATTGATGCATATTAGGCTGGTGTCTGGAAGGCTTTCGAGGCCTGGGTTGAACCCCTCCTTCACACCTGTTAACAAATACTGGGTGAAATCTTTGGATGATTTGCAAGTTCCAGCGTCAGTTTAGAGACAATGATGAGAGAACAGAGATACGTTCTTAAATTTTTATTTGTTTTTGCAGATGATTGACGAACAGGATAGATAGAGCAGGCGTTAGCACCGCTGCAAAAAATACACACATGCAGAAAACAACAACATTGTCTTACACAGCCAAAGTTATTGAAGTTATTTAGATCTGCTTGTATGGGGCAGGTCTGGTGTTGTGTGAAACTGGGTCGCTCCTGGACTGCGTAATGTGAGGGGTAGACCTGTTTGCATACTGATCGGCTTTCTGCAATGGAGTGCTGGTATTAATTTGGGGGCATGTTGGGGTCTGTTGCTCGACAGACCTGCAAATGGTGCAAGAGAGATTACGGCAGCCCAAGAACACTTTGTTTTACAGCTCTAGGTTGAGCGCTCTCCAATATGAACATTGATTCCATTGGGCTACTCTGGTGGCGCATTTGGTGGAGAAAAGTTTGTGATCCATGAAGAAATGACTACCTCCAAAAAAGGAGAGTGATAGCTTGGCTATGATAGAGAGGTAGTCATTGAGTTCCTTACGCCTGTTGGGAAATGCGGAACAAATTATTTCTGTGAATTTCCTGAGACAACACAGAACTCAACTAAGCTCAGCTTACGGTTTGAGTTTGTTGCTGAATTTTTCAAATTGATGGTTATTGGTCCGCAGTCCAGGGAGCAAAACGTTTCGTTTGGTGGAACAGGAGAAATGAGGGATGCTAGATTGATGTCTGCACCTGTGAGAATTTGAGAGCAGAGGGTTGTAAACAATGGAGATGGGTCCATGGCAATAGCGTTGAGAGGAGCTGGGAGGGGAATTGCTGAGGCGAGTGTGAAGGATGAAGGCCTGACTGGCGCTGTGGGCATAGGGAGGGGGAGATTTGAAACTGGAACATTTTGCAGAGGCATCCTCACACTCTGATTGGTTCCATAAATAGAAAGGTTAGAAAGTGATTAGAAAATAGAAAGTGGTTGTTGCTGAAAGGGGGTGGCAGATAAAGTGGCAGGAACTGAGGTAGAAATAGAAATAGGATGGAGGAGAGAAGACTGGGGATGAAATCTTGCACCCGAAGAAGGGGCGTTTGTTTGGGTGATGGAGGTTTATGGGACAGATAGAGGGAAAAATGAGGATTCAAAGTAACCAGGGAGGCAGAAGCAGCAGGCTTTTGAAGTGGAGGAGGAGCAGAAATTGCAAAAGGTTGGGGGGTGGGAGGCAGAGGTTTGAGAAAAAGTAGCTGAGGAGATGCAAGGCAGCAGGGGTGCTTCAGGAGTTTGAGAGTGGGAAGAGAAGCGCGTAACTTGCAGGGAATTTGTTTTGGGAGGAGCTTCCCAAGAACTTTTTTGGCTGAGAAGGTACTTGTCGTAAGGCTGGATTTTGCCTGATCTACAGGAAAATGCCATCCCTGCCGCTGAGGGGGCTTGGAGGAGATTGTTGACTGTCCATTTTGAAATATCTGGAATTGGAGGACTTGCCAGGTGAGAGGAAGATGAAGATGAAGCCAGAGCGATCGGGGGACAGGCTGTGGAAAGTTAAGGTGTTCTTGCAGGGAGAGTGGAAAGGAGTCTTCTGGATCGATGTTTAGGAGACTGATCTGGAGAGTGCTGGGTCTGATGACCTGTGTGCTCACTGGGAGACTCTGAAACTGGAAGGTTAGAAGTTCTGGGTCTGGGCAGTGAGAGCAGCAATGGAGTGTCAATAGCGGACATCCGATGGGAAGTGTTCGATCGTCAATCCGCGCATCTTATCACGTGGCTTGTTGAGTGCATTACCGCAAGACATAGCACGTGGAGGCTTCACGCTATTCTACGCGGTATCCACGCCCAACTCCACCATGCACCCTACCGAGAGCGAGAACCACATTATAGCGACCACGAGGAGGTTAACCCAACGTGACTCTACCCACCCTAGCAACTGGGCCAATTTGATTGTTTAGGAGTCCTGGCTGGAGTCACTCAGCACGCCCTGGATTCAAACTCATGACTCCAGGGGTGGTAGTCAGCGTCTTTACTCGCTGAGCTACCCAGGCCCCGTTATTCAATGTCTTGATAAAAAGCAGCATTATGTTGCTCTTTTTATAGATCTGTCTAAAGCTTTTGATACAGTAGACCACAATGCAATGCTACACAGATTGACTAAGATTGGATTGTCTGATCAAGCAGTTGGATGGTTTATTATTATCTTGCAGAATGTACACAGTGTGTTAAATCTAATGGACTTTTTTCTGATGTTTTAGCTGTTTGTAAAGGGGTCCAACAAGGCTCAGTGTTGGGTACCCTACTGTTTATTATTTATAATAACAATTTTGGATGTAATATTCTATATTCTATATTCTATGTAATATTAATACTGTACATTCTATATATACTACTATATATACTTTTTTATATATTTTTATTTTTTATTTTTATTGAATAATGTGTATCTATATAGTGCGTATTGTATACTGTACAGTGTATGTTATTATTTGTATATTGTTGTGTGTAATTATGTGTATATCAGACGTTTAAATTGTGCTGTGTTAATTTGATGTTATTGTAAATTGGTATAGTATGTCTCATCACTGTAACGACTGCTATGTTGATTGGAACTGCACCCAAGAATTTCACACACCATTGCACTTGTGTATAGGGCTGTGTGACAATAAAGTGATTTGATTTTGATTTGATTTGAAAGAAGGCCTTTGCTTTTGCTGTTCCCTCAGCTTGCAAACTTTGAGACTGCATTGTTTGGTGATTTTAACTGATTTGAGGAGACATGTTTGAGATGTTTTTATACCAGGATTGAGGTCAGTGTCAGTGTGTTAATGTATAGTTAGGCTTACCACATCTGTGCCTGTATCAGTTGTCCCTTGTTTTATGTTGTTGTCTTTTATTGTTGAATTGTTTTATGCAGCTATTTTGGCCAGGTCTCTCTTGGAAAAGAGAGTTTTAATCTCAAGGGATAACCTAGTAAATAAAGGTTATAATAATATTCCTATAATTGAGTTTTAAAATTTTTAGAATGTGGATTATTACTAATGATAGAAAAATATAGAAAGCTATTTACAAATAAAAAATTACAAGGTGACTGCTCATCGTGATTCATGTTTCGTTTTCATGGCATTCGCTTAATGAGTCCACAAATGAGGGGAGAATATGAATATTCAAGGTTGGAGCTCCGCCTCTCCTGCAGCATTGAGAGAGAAAACTGGCAGGAGAGCGCAGGTTGTGTCCTTAATGAGGCTTATCAACAGAAGCAGGCTTCATCCATTACCATTCCCTGCAACTGCCTGGAGATCTATGAAAAAGCTCTGTCATGGCCACCAGTATGTTATTACCCTGCATTAATGCATGATTACCATCTCAGAATCTAGCAGGTGTTGAAAGCATAACAAACTTTTTACAGCTGAGTGCAAGTTTTCTGTGCTATTTTGTTTGAAGTATGTCATAATATTTCAAAATGCTACTCTCATAGCAAATTAAATCTACAAGAGCAGATAGGGGGCTTATTGATGTAGGGCTTTACTGGTTGTTTAGATCAGTGTTACTATCAGAAATAATTAATAATTATTTCTGTAGTTATTAATTAATATTTGAATTAATCAATTGAATCTAACTCATTAAACCTCATATGGGGCTCCAGTAAATGTAGTGTGCTACGTTTAGGAGCAAGTTTGGTTATTAGCAATAATTAATAATTATCAAAGATAATTATTAATTATTAAAATCAATAGAACATTGATGAGAATCAATGTTAGCTTTTTTTAAATCCTTTAAATCAACAATTATCAAAGATAATCATTAATTGTTAACATCGATGAAACATTAATTAAAATTAACACTAGCTTATTGATCATTCAAATTCAATCATCAAAGATAATTATCAATTATCAAAAATCAATAGAATATTAATAAGGATTAACATTGACGGGGCACCACCCTGAAATCAGGGACTAATAACTAAATAGTAAAACAGTCTCAATATTAGATTGTTTTCTTAGGAAAATCGACATCCGAAGAATATCGATTTTCCAGAAAAAACAATGAATGAAGGTTTGAATCCGAGCACTGACATCCCGTCAGCATGACACAGGCGTATGCAAAACAAACCAAAACACTTCTCTTTGTAATATAAACAAAGTTTATTTATGCAGAAATATCAATTAATAATTAATACAATGCAGTCAATAAACTTCCGACTTACAACTACAAACTAAACAGTGATATGATTAGATATGGAAATAAAATAATCCTGTAACACATAAGGTGTGTGTGTGTGTGTGGGTGTGGGTGTGGGTGTGTGGTTAGTACGAGAGAGAGAGAGATGACGGCCCTAAAGCCGATTTCGCGATAGTGGGAGAGAAAACAGCTGTCAGTTTATCACTCAGAGACGCGGTGGACGGCTCGTAAAAGTCCCACATTATTTGACTCTTTAATGGATGAACTCAGTTGCTGTCTCACCCGCGATGGCGAAATTGCACAACAATCCAATTTGGTTGGACCACAATACAGCAAAACAAATTTGTGATAATTAATACCCTGAGTATTATTAATGAGCGGACATGGCGGTCTGTAAACTGTACAAGCAAAACCTTGAAACACAAGAATAACGCACTATAATATTCTATCTCTGCCCAGACGTAAACCTCTTACTTGAATCGCATGAGGACACAGGTAGAATCTGTTTTCCTCCATCCTTTAACTCTGACCCGGTTCCTTGAGGCTCGGGTGATGACAGGAGGCCGTTTCCTCGCTCTGTTGGTGGGCGGTACTGCTGTTGATTCTCGGTGAGCTGGCGGAGAACTCAGAAATGTTGACTTGATTGAAGATGGAAGAGAAATCTTTAATCTCTTCACTTCTGTAGGCAAACGGATGAAGATGTGAATTGCTCGGCGGTCTCCTTCGGATCCGTTAGAGTGTTCGGTTGAACATAGAGTAATCTCAACTCGTCCAGCGAGATGGAGATTGTATGGCCACAGTTTCAAGTCGGACGTTACTTCCTTGTGCCACGAGGTTGCACCGGAGAGCAGCGAAGAGCTGCGTCCACACGCTGCAAACAAAGTCGCTGGAAGCAACTCACGAAAGCATTTCAGAGGTATTTCAACTCCTGATGATGTCATGGTTTGAGGTGATGTTCTGTTGTGTGCCTCATCCAATAGGAGTTGAGAGTTCGATCCTTTAGTGAGCAAGGCTTCATGGATTTGTAGTCTGTTTTGGACTCCCTTTGTTTGATTTTGGCGCGATTTTTATCAGCAAGATTTACGACTTGAAAGGTGGGGGCTTGAGTTAGGTTTTTACGACTGTGTTAGGCCTGCCTTTGTCTTCTATCTGAATACATGAGGCCCAACATTGATTTACAAATATGGTTGTTTTGTCTTAATTCAGTGTGGTGACATGCTGACAGATGACAATAACAATAAACAATAAAAAAATTTGCCCAGACTGAGAGAAATACTGATTGGATTAATTTTAAATGTGAGTGCTGCAATGCACCCAAACTAAGGTTTCTCCAATCAAAAGTTACTTAAATGAATGTTTATATATTTTTTATGTTATAAGCTTTAAGTGTTGATGAGTAACTGAAAGTAGTAACACAAGTAATAACTACATTTTTTTAATAATGTGACAGTAATTCAGTTGCTTTTTATATTATAGCGTTAAAAAGTCTGATTCATTTTAGTGAATCTGTTTATTCAGATGACTTATGTAAATTAACCGCTTCAAAACAGATTTACAGATCCACTTTCAGTTGGTTCAAAACAGATTTGCAACGTTACACTTCTTTGTTGTAATGAAATATTAAGTGAAATGCTGCTGTTTGTCACTATGTTTTCGACCCAGTTATATAAATTAAGTTGTTTATAAGGTGTCTAGCTTTTTTGTGGACATTTATCTGCTAATCTAATGCTGTAAACTTAAGACTGTCATTGTTTTGTGCAAAAATAAGGTTCTTATTGTAAAAATAAATTATACAATCTGATAATAAAAAAGGCAAGAAAATGTACTGAGCAAAGACAGCGGCACAGTACTAATCCCACCACAAACAACACACACACACACACACACTTTATACTTTTTACAGGTTCCAAAAATATACCAGGCTAATATAGATTGCAGACAAACAGAGTGCATAATTTATTAAATTGGGAACATTTAAAGTAACTTTACCCTTTGCTGCAAGCTTCATTTAAGCTTTCACATGCCTTTTCTGGTATTTCTGTCTTAATGTCTGAGCTGTGGCCTTTTTCTTGCCATCTATTGGCTTGGCAGAGCGATAAAGCTGATTGTTCTATTGTTCTTTTTCTCTATGTAGAGCTCTGTACCTCTGGTTGGAGAGTTTTACATTTCTGCACAGCTGGACATTTACAGGACTCTCCTTGTCCCTGGAGTAATGCTGAATGGCTGACACCTGCATGGCCTCAGATAGATCACTGAATACTGCTTTGATCTTTCCCCCCGCCCCAGTGCGCCCAGCTGTGGCACAAACACACCCACACGGGATTGGGTCCGGTGGACTATGGGGACAAGACACCTCCTCCCCCCTCTTCTTATGGATGTCCCTGGACTCAGCACGGCCAAGGGCTCGAATCCCCTCGACATGGCACCTCGAGCTCCGCCTCGCCGCGAGGCCCCACCCGCTGGTACATCCGACGTGATCAATCCCTAGGTCCCCCTCGCCCGGAGTTTGGACGCATGGCTCGCGCTTTCCAACCCGTTGCGGTGGCTGACCCGGACTGTCCGACTCGGCTACGTGATTCAGTTCGCCAGGCGCCCGCCCAGGTTCAGCAGCATCCGCTTCACCTTGGTGAAGGGCGAGAATGGAGCTACCGTGCGTACGGAGATCGCTACCCTTCTACGCAAGGGTGCGATAGAGCCTGTCCCTCCAGCCGAGATGAAAAAAGGGTTCTACAGCTCTTACTTCTTCGTACCGAAAAAAGGCAGCGGGTTGTGACCAATCCTGGACCTGCGAGTACTGAACCAGTTTTTGCACAGACTCCCATTCAAGATGCTGATGCAAAAACGCATTCTAGTGAGCGTTCGGTATCAAGACTGGTTCACGGCGGTAGACCTGAAGGACGCGTACATTCACGTCTCGGTCTTACCTCGACACAGACCCTTCCTGCGGTTTGCCTACGAAGGCCACGCGTACCACTACAAGGTCCTCCCCTTTGGCCTGTCCCTGTCCCCTCGCGTCTTCACGAAGGTCACAGAGGCTGCCCTTGCCCCGCTATAGGAAGTGGCCATCCATATCCTCAACTATCTCGACGATTGGCTAATCCTAGCTCACTCTCGAGAGTTGCTGTGCGCACACAGGGACCTCGTGCTCCGGCACCTCAGCCGACTGAGGCTTCGGGTCAACTGGGAAAAGAGCAAGCTCTCCCAAGTTCAGAGCATCTCTTTTCTCGGTTTGGAGTTGGACTCAGTCTTGATGACAGCGCGCCTCATGAACGAGCATGCACAGTCGGTGCTGAACTGTCTGATGGCGTTCAGACAGAGAACAGCGGTTCCACTGAAACTTTTTCAGAGGCTCCTGGGGCATATGGCATCCTCAACGGCAGCCACACCGCTCGGGTTGATGCATATGAGACTGCTTCAGCACTGGCTTCAGACTCGAGTCCCGAGATGGGCATGGCGCCGCGGGACACATCGTGTGGCCATCATGCCGATCTGTCGCCGCCTCTTCAGCCCTTAGACCGACCTTGCATTTCTACGGGCAGGGGTTCCTCTAGAGCAGATCTCCAGGCACGTCGTAGTTACAACAGACGCCTCCAAGATGGGCTGGGGTGCCGTATGCAATGGGCACACAGCTGCCGGCTCCTGGACTGGCCCATGGCTGCGTTGGCACATCAACTGCCTAGAGTTGTTGGCAGTACTGCTCGGCCTGTGGAGGTTTTGGCCGTTGATCCAGGGCAAGCACGTGTTGGACCGGACGGACAACACAGCATCGATAGCGTACATCAACCGCCAAGGCGGTCTACACTCCCACTGCATGTCACAACTCGCCCACCGTCTCCTCCTCTGGAGTCAGCAGCACCTCAAGTCGCTACGAGCCACTTACATCCCGGGCAACCTCAACACCGCAGCGGACGCGCTGTCACATCAGGTTACCCACAGGGGAGAGTGGAGACTCCACCCTCAGGTGGTCCAGCTGATTTGGAGTTGATTCGGTTGAGCACAGGTAGACCTGTTTGCTTCCCAGGAATCCTTCCACTGCCTGCTTTATTATGCCCTGACCGAGGCACCCCTCGGTATAGATGCGCTGGCACACAGCTGGCCCCCTGGACTACGTAAATATGTGTTTCCCCCATTGAACCTACTTGCACAGACCCTGTGCAAGGTCAGGGAGGACGAGGAGCAGATCATCCTAGTAGCACCCTCCTGGCCCACCCAGACGTGGTTCTCGGATCTCACACTCCTCATGACAGCCCCCCTTGGCGAATTCCCCTGAGGAAGGACCTTCTTTCTCAGGGACGGGGCACCATCTGGCACCCATGACCAGACCTCTGGAATCTCCACATCTGGCCCCTGGACGGGACGTGGAAGACCTTAGTGGCCTACCACCCGCGGTGGTAGACACGATCACTCAGGCTAGGGCTCCCTCTACAAAGCACCTTTATGCCTTGAAGTGGCGTCTGTTCGCTAAGTGGTGTTTTTCCCGATGCAAAGACCCCCAGAGATGCACAGTCGGATCAGTGCTTTCCTTCCTGCAGGAGAGGCTGGAGGGGCGGCTGTCCCCTTCCACCCTGAAGGTGTATGTAGCCGCTATTTCGGCGCATCACGATGCAGTAGATGGTAAGTATTTGGGGAAGCACAACTTGATCATCAGGTTCCTGAGAGGCACCAGGAGGTTGAATCCCTCCAGACCGTGCCTCGTCCCCTCATCGAACCTCTCCGTAGTCCTTCGGGGTCTACAGGGAGCTCCCTTTGAGCCCTTGGAGTCAGCTGAGCTTAAGGCACTCTCTTTGAAGACTGCCCTGCTGACTGCGCTCACTTCCATCAAAAGGGTAGGGGACTTGCAGGTGTTCTCTGTCAGCGAATCGTGCCTGGAGTTTGGTCCGGGTTACTCTCACGTGATCCTGAGACCCCAACCGGGCTATGTGCCCAAGGTTCCCACGACTCCTTTTAGGGATCAGGTGGTGAACCTGCAAGTGCTGCCCCAGGAGGAGGCAGACCCAGCCTTGGCATTGCTGTGTCCGGTGCGAGCTTTACGCATCTATTTGGATTGTACGCAGAGCCTTAGAAGCTCTGAGCAGCTTTTTGTTTGCTTTGGTGGACAGAGGAAAGGAAGCACTGTCTCCAAACAGAGGATCTCCCACTGGCAGGCACGAGCAGGTAATTTCTGGGACAACTGGCCAGGTGTACTGCTTGCGCATAGCGCATTTCCCATCCCTTGAGGTGAAGATGTGCGCTCTTGACTCCCAGTCATGTTCACAGACTGTGATCCCTGGATGACTTTCCTCCTTAGCCCTCTGGCAGCTGAGTTTGTGGAGAAACTCGCTGACCGGCCCATTACATGTGCTAATGAGCCCCTGTACTGAGATAGGTGCTCCACATGTGCTGGTTCCCCAAAGGCGACCCCATGTGATATCTTCCGCAAAATTGTTTCCCTGATGGCAAACTGTGTCTTCCTTGGGCAGAAGCCCCTCTGCCCCCGGTCGCCATGCTCTGTAGAAACTCCTTCCCCTTCGGGTAGGACCTACCATGGGACCTCTCCACATGACATACTTACGACCAGACTCGGTACGACCCTCTTTTTTGGGCGGGGTGTGGTCTCCGCGGTGTCTTCCCCTTGGGAGGGACACCCCCCGACACAGACACTTATGGCTCCCAGTCAGTTAACAAATTCCACTCTTTTTGGGGAGAAAAGAGAGGGAAAAGAGGCCTCGGCTAGGCTAGCCTGTCCCTATAGTTGGGCAGTCGACTTGTTCCTGATGGACCATTTGACGCTTATAAGAGCGTTGGGGGAGGTTACGTGACGGCCTGGTGTGCTGGCTATGAGGCACACAGCAGTCTGCCCGTCACACACCACCAGTTCACGCAACACAGTTCAGCTAGTTGTGGCGTTTTGTACAGGGACCCCTAGTGTCACTATACCGACACAACGTTGAGTGAGTGACAGATCCTGGTTACTTTCGTAACCTCCGTTCCCTGATGGAGGGAACGAGACGTTGTGTCCCTCTTGCCACAATGCTGAACTACCCACTGAAATGGCCGGGACCTCGTCTCGGCTCCTCAGCACAAAACCTGAATGAGTGGTTGCATACCAGCTCCTTTTATACCCGTATGTCCGGGGGAGTGGCATGCAAATTCCACTCGCCAATTCTCATTGGCCTTTTTAAAAAAAAGCAGAGGTGTTTGGGGCTCCGAAGAGTGACCCCTAGTGTCACTACATCGACACAATGTCTCGTTCCCTCCATCAGGGAACGGAGGTTACGGAAGTAACCAGGACGTTTCTAATGTAGACTTTGACTGTAACTACTTAACTACTTTAAACTATGAGCTTGTAGCTTTGTAAGTTTCAGCACAGCTTCTGGAACACTGGTAACAAATGCAAATGGTAACACTAACTCCAGAAGATCACTATCTGTCCCTACCTGGAAATAGGTGAATTGGGAGTGGTAGAGATCAGGGTAGATGTGCAGGGTGGTTCCCACTACCAGCAGTGACTCAAACTTGTGTAGAGAGGAACTGACATAACCAGCGAAGCCCAAACACCAGATCTTCAGCAGAGCCTCTAGATCAAACAGCACAGTGAATGCAACCTGAGAACAAAGGAGAGAGACAGAGGCAGGAAGTCGGCATGATAAGAAAGAGCTGTTCCTTGTGTGCCCATTTCATAATTGTGTGTGTGTGTGTGTGTGTGTGTGTGTGTTTGTTTGTCCCAAGAGCCCTTGGTTTCTCAAGAGCAAAGGGAAAACATGTAAATACTTTTAAAAATAAAAACTCTCATACAAAGAGGGCTGCTAAACCATTTCCCCTCACAGTAACATTACTCTTCATTTAAAAGACATCGGGGGAAACAAGGATTAGTTAACATTTTTACTCCAATTATTATTTTTCAGGGTAGGTTAATTTAAGGTCAATTTCTTTATGGCACATATATATGCTACAAGGCTGACTTTGGTACAGAAAAAGCTTTTGACCTTTTCTACGTTTATTGCCCAGGAAAATGATGCTCCTTGAACACATGTTGACCTTTTGTGACAACATGCCCCAACAGCGGGACACGCTGTCACACTATATTTGGTAAATTGTAACAATGGAACCTATCATTATTTAAAGGTGCACACAGTAATTTTTCCCCATTAAAAAAATATTTACTCCTAAAGAAATGAATTGTAATTTGTAAAAATATGTATAAAATCATGACCACTCACATGTGATGAGGACTTCAGTCATAAGTAAACTTATAAAAGCTGCAGGGGCACCCTCATGGGGGCTGCCATTTTAGAATTACATGACCAGCTGAATACTACTTGCTTAATCTCAGTAACCATATTGTCACTGGACACTTTCACTCTTGGATTAAATTAATCATGGCTGATTGTGAATAGTGAAATTCTACAATGGCATCTGTAACTGAAAACTATTGATTTTAAATTATGCTGCATCCACACCAATAGGTGTCACAGTAAGTCCAAGATGACACGAGCAAAAAGTGACTGAGTGCACCTTTAATTATTTTTTTTAGCAAAATTTAAACAGTAAAACAATTATGGGGGAAAAAAAGAAAAAAAAAAAAAAAACTAACTAAACAGACCAGTGTTTTGGCAAACAAATATTATCCATATTAAATTGTATACAGTTGCAAATTTAAGCAAATTAGAAATGAGAAAACTTGCCCTGACATTTATTTAAAAAAAAATTGTCTTGTGCAAAGAACACTGTTCAACCTTTTCAATTAAAATCTATCTTAATTATATAGTTGACCCCTGCCTGAATGTTCAGTATGCTACTGTGGGTTTAATTTACTATTTGGTTACCCATTAGCTATAGCAACAATGTGGTGATATCAGTAATTTACACTGGAGGACACATACTATGGTAAATTGCTAAAAATATGTGGACACCCTCTTCTATTCAACAGGTTTGGCTATTTCTGTGATTCCAATTAAGAAAAATCCCAGTATCCCCTATAACAAAAACAAATGAAAAAACTGACGTTTTCATAGTGAGATGCATAAAGGTATGGGACTGTTAAACGAAGATGGAAAACAAAACTAATTTTTCCCCAGTTGCATTTGATCTGTTCCAAATAAAAAGCAACATGGATTAATGATGAGATGGATCAGCTTGTGAATATGTCGGGTGCCTCTTCTTCCTTATCTCTGTCTTTCAGGTTGGAGTGGGCGGGTGGCCACACTCCTCTATCTGTCTTTGTTCCCACAGTGCCACCTGCATACTGATTGCAGAAGCAGTGCGTGGCAGACAGGACACACACACAATCCCACCCGGTGCTCGCTAAAATGGAGTGTTGCCCACAAGCTGTTTTCGCCCACATTGTCACGCAGTTGATTTAATCTCAGGGTTTTAAGGCAATGGAAAGTGATGGGGCTATGTATATATGAGATTTCAGACCAAATCTGATCTGCTGATGCATTTGAGTGCAATCACAGTATAAGGATTCTTCTGCACATCTTGCAAGATAATCATGAAAAATGTTGTCTTTAAACATTGCCAAGAGAAAGTGCAGAAAGCCCATCCCATTATGCTAAGCAAGGAGCATTAAGAATATGACAAGACATATCATTGACATGAATATGACATTTATTATTGTCAAAGTAGGCAATCATTGTAAATAAGAATCTTGTTCTTAAAGGGATAGTTCACCCCAAAATTTTAATTTTCTCATTAATTACTCACCCTCATGATATCCCAGGTGTGTATGAATTTCTTTCTTCACCAGAACACATTTGAAGAAAATTTGAAAAATATCTTAGCTCAGTAGGTCCTTAAAAAGCAAGTGGATGGTGATCCGATTTTTGAAGCTCAAAAAATATCACAGACAGTCAGCACAAACGTCATCGATACAACTTCAGCTGTTAAATGTATGTCTTCTAAAGCGACACAATCACTTTTGGTGCGAAAAAGATAAATATTTAAGTTATTTTTTTAACTCAAAATCATGTTTCCATTCTGCAGCGGTAAGCACATGTGGCGTAATTGCATTGGCATTTGAAACGCGCGAACTGATGCACGTGCATCACAGCCGGAAGAACAGCGCTGTTTACAACTGAGTAGGAGGAACGCTGTACAGTAGCTTGGTTGGTATTGGTTTAGAGCTGTAATTATCTGTTTCTTTACTCACAATGCGTTTGTGTGCTTATCCAGGATGTCTCAACCGAATGGAGAACGTGAGATTATGTCTGAATCATGGCAACGTGAAAACGTCACACGAGAGACCGCTTGAACTCCACCCTCTCGTGAAGCTTACTGGAAGCAATGATTTAGAGTTAAAAAGTACTTAAATATTGATATTTTCACACCAAAAGCAATCATATCACTTTAGAAGACATTAATTTAACCACTGGAGTTGTATCGATGATGTTTATACTGACTGTCTGTGATTTTTGGAGCTTCAAAAATCGGATCACCATCCACTAGCATTTTAAGGACCTACTGAGCTAAGATATTTTTCTATTTTTCTTCAAATGTGTTCTGGTGAAGAAAAAGTCATGTACACCTGAGATATCATGAGGGTGAGTAAATAATGAGAGAATTTTCATTTTTGGGTGAACTATCCCTTTAAGTGTCATGCCTGGATAAATTAAGTTAAAATAAATCTATAAAAAAAAAAAAATGGATTCTGAATTGTAGCAAATTGACCCTACAATGAATATCTGTAAATGACATCCTGATCTTCACTGTGGGATATCATCAAATTATGAAGCACTAGAAGTAATACTGCTACAGTGAAAACATAAAAGAAAGAGCTATTCGTATCTAAGGTATTCTTCTCTTGAGTCAGCAAGTTTTTATTAATTGATTTTAACTGGTCTTACCTCAGCCATGTAGAACTCATCATTGGTGAGTTTATGGTTCTTGCCTTTGTGGTAGTTGCTGGCAGCTACAATCACGTCAACGGCCACCATACTGAGGATGAACATGTGGAAAACTGAAGAACGCATCAATTGCTGTGGAGACAAGGGAAAATATCAGAAATCTATTTAGTGAGATGAACAGAGCAAATTTGATGTTGTCAAAAGATCCAAGCTACATATCTGTGATATTAGAATCCTCACTTAATTAAAGACATCCTGAAATCACTTGATGAACATAATTTTATTTTCTGTGTTGACGTATTTCCTATTGAAACCGGAAGTTTAGGTGGTATATTGGGCTAGTCCCTTTTTTAGAAATGGCCAATAGGCTGTAGTTACAGTACATAACACCCCTGAACCATGATTTGCAACTTGCTAGCTGGTTACAGGTGGTATAAGAGGGAGGCCATTCTCATTTTTAGAGAGCATTTTGTTGGACAAAAATTTGTAGTGCAAAAGTCATCCATATTTTTAGTAGATTTGCCAGACAAGAAATACTGTAAATTTTAAACTAGGGTTGACGGTTTACTGAGATAATTCAGTGTGATTCATTATACAAAAAAATAACACATTAGAAAAATGCACGCAATTAATCATGTCTCTGGACGAGTTTTTGCGATCAATCAGAGCTGGACGAAGCGCAACTCTGAATGCAGAGATTTTTCTAAGTTTCAAACAACGTTTAACTTGACACAGCAACCTAAAAACGCTGTGTTTATGATGCGACAACCAAAGTGAGGTCCACGGTCCAAAAGTGTGTATCTGACATGTGTACATGTCAGATACACATGTCCTTAGAAAATCCATTATAATGAATCTTTCTCGGACAGATGACAAATTTAATTGTAAAATGTATTGCTGTGGACTGAAGGCCAGTGATAGGCTTATTCAATAATATGGAAATAAACAATGTATTGCTTTTTAAAGCCACTTTTTGTATTCTCTTATAAATGCTTTACTTTTATCTGCCACAATAATGTAATACATTTTAATTATCTGAATTATTAAATTTATAATACACATAATTATAATGATTTGAATATAATTTCATAATTATTTAATCATTATATATTGATTTATTGTTATTTGAGGCCCTTTATCAGCAAATATTTCAACTAATTAATCAGCATATCATGTAATTCATTCGATTAACATTTTTAATCAATTAACAGCCTTATTAATTAATTAATTATTTTTTTACTTTTAGGAGTATATTAGAATATCGATGGCTCCATAGAAATTTAACATGGACTAAAGCCACAAAACTCTTTGATTTTGATTTTTGAAGGGAAATTCTAGTATAGTTAAGATTGCACTTTTTATGGACCATCTGTCAACACATTTATTTTACACAATAAACAACACAATAGCTCTGTTCCAAAACCTAGTGATGAACTGCCTAGACAGCATTTTAAGGCATCTTTGCATCATGTGAGGAGTGATATATATGATGTACAGAGTTGCTCCCTATGTAGAGCCTTCTTTAAGGATTCATTTCAGTTAGAAGTTGGCATGTGGCAGCAAAGCAGCTCACTAGGTTTCAGAACAGGGCTAGTGTGTTGGGCTTTGTTGTCAGCTAATGAGCATTGTACACAATCTTCCTGCCATCTAAATGTTAATGGAGGTTATAAGAGTAAAATCTCTGAGATGTATCAAGCATATTGACCCCTTCCTCATACCGTACTGAAGAACATGACTTTCCACTCCATTCTCCTCTCTTTTATAATGAAACATTCTAATGGCAGTAAGGCTAAGCCCCTCACCACCTGAGGAGGCCAAATTAACCCATATCAGGCCCATAACAGGACAGTCTCCTCACCTCAGAGGCAGACAGGAAAGACAGCTTAATTTAAGAATATGTGGAAGATATTTTCTTTTATAAAGCTTAAGAACTATACTGAATTAACTATAATGGAGGTATTGGATTAAAGAACAAAAGTGCATCATAGTTATTATAGTTTTATAGAAGTTTTTCTAACATATTTTGTGTGTGTATGTGTGCTTCAGTACAAGAGCAGATCTGAAACTACAGATGGACAAACATCTGTCCATAGCTGGAGGCAAAACTGGAAATTATGAGAATTTATAAATCAATGTAATATTGCCCAAACCATTCAGCCTAATAACAAACATTATACTGCATGACAGTGGTAATTACATAAATATTGAACCGAGAGTGAAAAACAATTGGTAGTCTGCCTGTTAATAAACAGCTAGAAGCACTTTTCCAAATCTGATGCAAAAGTTTAAGTGGCCATAGAATTTTTTTTATTTTTTTTTATCTGTTTGGTACTGCTAGTGGTGCACAAATTACATGCTTCACCTTTAACTGAAATTCAACAGGAAATGGACACATTGAGGAAATACCTAACAGTTATGGTGACAATGGGCCATTTTGTATTTCACTGCAAGTCAGTCTAGCTGTCAGTAATTTGGCATTCAAGTGATCACAGCTTGGGTGCATTTGTGTTATAAAACAATGGGGAAACCCCAAGGAGTTGCAGATAAAATGCAACATGTACACGCAATCCAAATACAAGAACACAGCTTGTAGGTGGGTGGACAATGTCGAATGAGCTCAAGAGAGAGGAAATGCAAAAAAGAAAAACAGAAGAGGAGAGAGAAAATGAGAACAGAGGAAGGACCTTTTGGAGGACCAACAGAATGAATCCCACATCTATTGCAGCAGCCAAAAGAATAGTCAATAGCAATTATGTAAATGCAATTAAACTCTACTTTGACAGAAACGAACAGAAACTGGTCTACAACAACATCACTGCAGAACTCTACTTAACTTTGCTTAGTTCAGATAGTCCTAAAACATTGAGACCTAATAAGTTCACAATGGAATAGCATAGCTTATAATATTTTATTACCTTATATTAAAACAACAAAAATTCCATTTTTGATGTAGCTAAAGCATTCAGGTTAGGCCGAGAATATCTCCTTGTAATACAATATGTATTTTTTGCCTTCCTTAGAGACCACTTTTCACACTAGTCATTATTTGCTGATAGCATAAGACAGCAATAAGAAAGTTAAAAGGAAATTGGCTATTTAGAAGACAGGTGAGAGACATTCTCCCCCTGGGCTCAAAAGCCAGACTGGGCCACATGTGGAACAATGTGTTTTTGCCGTTCAAAATGGCAAAAAGGGCATACAAGAAAAGATTATCTGAAAACAGAATTTCTCTTCTTTGTATCCAGGGGCTGTCCATCTGCCCAGATATACAGGTGCATCTCAATAAATTAGAATGTCGTGGAAAAGTTCATTTATTTCAGTAATTCAACTCAAATTGTGAAACTCGTGTATTAAATAAATTCAGTGCACACAGACTGAAGTAGTTTAAGTCTTTGGTTCTTTTAATTGTGATGATTTTGGCTCACATTTAACAAAAACCCACCAATTCACTATCTCAAAAAATTAGAATACATCATAAGACCAATAAAAAAAACATTTTTAGTGAATTGTTGGCCTTCTGGAAAGTATGTTCATTTACTGTATATGTACTCAATACTTGGTAGGGGCTCCTTTTGCTTTAATTACTGCCTCAATTCGGCGTGGCATGGAGGTGATCAGTTTGTGGCACTGCTGATGTGGTATGGAAGCCCAGGTTTCTTTGACAGTGGCCTTCAGCTCATCTGCATTTTTTGGTCTCTTGTTTCTCATTTTCCTCTTGACAATACCCTATAGGTTCTCTATGGGGTTCAGGTCTGGTGAGTTTGCTGGCCAGTCAAGCACACCAACACCATGGTCATTTAACCAACTTTTGGTGCTTTTGGCAGTGTGGGCAGGTGCCAAATCCTGCTGGAAAATGAAATCAGCATCTTTAAAAAGCTGGTCAGCAGAAGGAAGCATGAAGTGCTCCAAAATTTCTTGGTAAACAGGTGCAGTGACTTTGGTTTTCAAAAAACACAATGGACCAACACCAGCAGATGACATTGCACCCCAAATCATCACAGACTGTGGAAACTTACCACTGGACTTCAAGCAACTTGGGCTATGAGCTTCTCCACCCTTCCTCCAGACTCTAGGACCTTGGTTTCCAAATGAAATACAAAACTTGCTCTCATCTGAAAAGAGGACTTTGGAACACTGGGCAACAGTCCAGTTCTTCTTCTCCTTAGCCCAGGTAAGACGCCTCTGACGTTGTCTGTGGTTCAGGAGTGGCTTAACAAGAGGAATACGACAACTGTAGCCAAATTCCTTGACATGTCTGTGTGTGGTGGCTTGACCCCAGCCTCAGTCCATTCCTTGTGAAGTTCACCCAAATTCTTGAATCAATTTTGCTGGACAATCATAAGGCTGCGGTTCTCTCGGTTGGTTGTGCATCTTTTTCTTCCACACTTTTTCCTTCCACTCAACTTTCTGTTAACATGCTTGGATACAGCACTCTGTGAACAGCCAGCTTCTTTGGCAATGAATGTTTGTGGCTTACCCTCCTTGTGAAGGGTGTCAATGATTGTCTTCTGGACAACTGTCAGATCAGCAGTCTTCCCCATGATTGTGTAGCCTAGTGAACCAAACTGAGAGACCATTTTGAAGGCTCAGGAAACCTTTGCAGGTGTTTTGAGTTGATTAGCTGATTGGCATGTCACCATATTCTAATTTTTTGAGATAGTGAATTGGTGGGTTTTTGTTAAATGTGAGCCAAAATCATCACAATTAAAAGAACCAAAGACTTAAACTACTTCAGTCTGTGTGCATTGAATTTATTTAATACACGAGTTTCACAATTTGAGTTGAATTACTGAAATAAATGAACTTTTCCACGACATTCTAATTTATTGAGATGCACCTGTATATTGACTGTAGTTACTTGAAATTGGTTATGTTGTAAATAGTATGTATCAGCTTTTGTAAGTGGCAATAAAACCATCCTTACCCCTTCTAGGAGACTGTCTGGATTGCAGTAAAGCAATGTGCAATCGGCAATTCATTACCCACTAGTAAGTCTCCACGTTTGGATAGTTCTCTCAACAACCAAGAAGGTTGAAGCCTCACAAATACTGTATGTCCTCTAAAACACATTTAAGTTGTCACTAACCTAACAAAAGCTTTTCACATATTATGTATAAGTGTCACATTAAGATTTGCCATTCTTAAATAGCCTCTCTGCTTAGGGAGAATAAATAAATACTTAAGTTGAGTTACTGAGAAGCGGCATCTTCTATCAGATATCTTTGCATCAATTCAGATGTGTTTACCTTTTCCTCTGGTGTTACTGATAGCGCACTGCACAAGCAGCCTCAGAGCAGTTCTCGTCCAATGGAAATCAGTAAGCAATTTCGTTCACCTAATCAATGATGAGTGCAATTTGGAGGTTGCATTTTTCTTCTAAGAATGCATTTTTTCTCCACTGACAGATAGGTTTTGCATTGGGGTTTAGGCGTATGGTTTTAAAATTTGCATTCCTGTTGACTGTATTATATAATTTACACTAAAAAAACCTCAATTAACAATTCACTTTTGACACCAATCTGTGGCCATTTAACTCCAAAACTAGAGCTCACACATGCTCATATGTTCAACAACACTTTCAGCCACTGTGGCAGTGATTAGAAGTTCCAAAAGCAGACCGATTTCAGCTAAAGACCTTTTGACCTACTGTCGCAAACTTCACAATGAGATCAGTCTAGTTATTTTCAATTTTAAGCATTAGAGGGCAAGAGTATCTGCAAAAAACAACCTAAATTGTGGTCTTTCTACTCACCCAAAGACATTATATGGCTTCAGAATGGTGATTTTTTTATTTTATTTTTATGTTCTTTTGGCAGGCCCAGTAACCCTTCACTTTCATTGTATAGAAAAGAGCAGCCTGTACACATGTCCTTTTGTTTAATAAGAAAGTAAGAAAATTATATGGGTTTGGAATGACATTTGGGTGAACTATTACTTTAATAACATCTATGGACCACATCTCTGGCATGTTGTTGATTACTGCAGACAATAATTTTGATTCCTTTCTCAGTTTTTATAGGACACAAACAGGAAATATATAGAGAGTGACACACTTACAATGGAACCATATCAGGCACGTTTTTAAAACTTTAATTGGCTATAGACAGGACTGGCAAGGAATTCTATTACACTAGTCTTATGCTAATTTGTGTAATGATTAAGTGTTATGGTTATGCTTTCAAAACAGTAAAACAGTGAGACAGCTTCCTGCTTGCCTGCTAGGACTTCACTGTAAGTGTAACACTAAAATGCTTTTACCATTTATTTTTACAAACTGAGCAACAAGTTAAAAGATTAGTGTGTGGTACTCAACAGCATGCCACAGATGCTGTCCATTGTTGTTATTTTAAAAATAATCCAGAATATTCCTTAAACAGATTTCATGTACGTTCATGATGCCAATTCATTTAAGAAAATGCTGTTGGATCTGAGAAGGGAAAGCCAGAAAAGACTGGTAGAGCTCCAGGAAACAAAGCCAGTACCTTATTACCTGAGGGAGAGAGATGAGGAAAGGACAGCAGCAGTCTGGTCTGTCTACTCCTCTGGTCTGGGATCACAGCTCAAATTTCTCAGAGCAGCCTCTGACTAAAATTGGGCATGACAAAGCAGTTTGACATTTTCAGCTCCTAAATGTTGGTTTTCCCTAGGGTGTTTTGGCTAAAAGAGACTAGCAAATGAGCCCTTGACTTCACCTAAAATACTCCTAGGTTTTGGAGAGATGTGTTCTTAAAAGAATAGTTCAGCCAAAAAAACTAAAAACATTTATTGGTAATTTGCTCACCCACATGTTGTTTCAATGCATGTTGTATGCTTTCTTTTTTCTGCGGAAAACACAAAAGGTGGAATTTTGAAGAATGTCCTGGTCTATGATTTCTATACAATGGCAGTTGATAGGGACTCTACACAATTATTATTTTACAGTAGGTCTGCACAATTTGGACAAAAAGTCATATTGCAATTATTTTGAAAAATATTGCGATTTGAACTGTAATATCATAAACAATCTAGTAAGTGATTCCTTTTTACCAAAATTTGTTAATGTTTTGCCTATGTTCTACTGCCAATAAAAAGACTTAGGCTAATCTTTGAGGGTTCACACTTGTGTCCTCTTAAAAAAAAAAAAACTCAGACCAATTTAACTTCAGCCACAAATAAATAAATAAAAAAGTGATACAGGGAGAGAGAGAGAGAGAGAGAGTGTCTTCTTCTTTTCACATTGTACCTGTCCACTGTATACCTGTTTCCCTATCTGTCACTCACTCGACGTTGTGTCGATGTACTGACACTAGGGGGTCACTCTTGGGAGCCCCAAACACCTCTGCTTTTTTTTAAAAAAGGTCAATGAGAATTGGCGAGTGAAATTTGCATGCCACTCCCCCAGACATAAGGGTATAAAAGGAGCTGGTAGGCAACCACTCATTCAGATTTTCTCCTCGGAGCCAAGCGGTTCTATTCATTGAGCTGAATTCATCCACCGAGTACATTCACCTCTCTCTGCTGGATCTTACGGCGCATTTCAGTGGCTTCTCCCCCTCTGCATCTGTGGTTTGCAGAGAACGCCCCTGGGCGCTTTGGCAGAACATTTAAAAGAGTATATTCTAAAAGAGTATATTTTCTTTCTGAAAGAGCAGCACACGGAACGTCTTTTTAAAGATGCGTCTTTTTAAAGATGCTTTTCCGTTTGGGTGTTATTCCTGGTTGCGGTTGTTATCTCTCCGCTTCCGACAGCCACGATTGCTGTCTTACGTGTCTGGGCACTGCCCATGCGGAGACATCGTTCGTGGATGCGTCATGTCCTCATTGCGAGAACATGACCATGGCAATGTTGCGGTCGCGGCTTGCTTTCTTAAGAAATGCCCTCCACACTCCTCTGAATCCTCGCGGCTTGACGATCGGTTCCTGGGCACAGGGTGCCGCCCACAGCCACACCCCGCCCCCGTTCCTTTCTTCCCGGAAGTGCATGAGGAGCTGACAAGATCATGGCAGGCACCTTTTACTACCTGGTCCCAGTCTTTCAGCTCCCCCGCTCTCACTACCCTCGATGGCGGAGCGGCCAGGGGGTATTCGGTGATCCCCCAGGTGGATAAGGCACTCGTGGTGCACTTGTGTCCACAGAGCACCACCACCTGGCGTGGGCACCCGAGACTCTCGTCCAGGGCCTGTAGGTTTACGTCGTTCCTGACGGCTAGAGCCTACGGTGCCGCTGGACAAGCCGCCTCCGCCCTGCATGCCATGGCTCTCCTGCAAGTACACCAAGCCAAGGCGTTAAAAGAACTGCACGAGGGTAGTTCTGACCTGGGATTAATGCAGGAACTGCACTCGGTGACTGACCTCGCTCTCCGGGTGATGAAGGTCATGGCGCGGTCTCTCGGGCAGGCGATGTCCACCCTGGTGGTCCAGGAGCACCACCTTTGGCTCAACTTGGTTGATATGGGAGAAGCGGACAAGGCATGGTTCCTTGATGCCCCCATTTCCCAGGAGGGCCTGTTTGGCGATGCCGTCGAGGCTTAAGACCCCGCACCCTGTCTGCTCATTGCCAAGGCCATCCTCCTGCAGCAACAACACCAGCTCCGCCACAGCCCTCTGAAGGAAGCAGATGCCACCCGTCTTGCGGCCGGCCGCTAAAAACCCGAAGAAGGCTTCGAAACGCCCCCGAGACAGGCGACTCAGGGGCGAGGAGATCCACTTCTCTGGGGCCGGTCAACAGACCACTCCATCCCCCGGTGGAGGGCCGGGAGGAGAATCTTTTGTCGCCACATGCCCAGGAGGCTGTGGCACCCAAAAGCCTGACAAAAGAATGGTTCCCTTGTCTCCTGGGTCAAATATCTGGTGCGCACGGCCGTCGTCACGTCCACCGTCCCATTTTGGCAGGTATGGTGATCCTGTGGCGGACCCCCGCCACTGTGCGCCCAGCCGTGGCACAAACTCGCCCACACGGGTTTGGTTCCAGTTAACTACGGGGACGAGATTCCTCCTCCCCCCTCCTCGACCAATCTTATGGTGGGCGGCAGGAGCCAGGTAAGTGCTTCGATGTCCCTGGACTCAGCATGGCCACGGGGCTCAAGTCCCCTCGACGTGGCACTTCGAGCTCCGCCCTGCCGCGAGGTCCCACCAGCCGGTACGTCCGACGTGATCATTCCCTTGAGTTTGGGCGCATGGCTCGCGCTTTGCAACCCATCAAGATGGCTGATCCGGACCGTCTGACTCGACTATGCAATCCAGTTCGCCAGGTGCCCGCCCAGGTCCGCTTCACCTCGGTGAAGGGCGAGAATGCTGCTACCATGCGTGTGGAGATCACTACCCTTCCGCGCAAGGGCGCGATAGAACCTGTCCCTCCAGCCGAGATGAAAAAAGGGTTCTACAGCGCTTACTTCATCATACCAAAAAAAGGCGGTGGGTTGCGACCAATCTCTTGACTCCCGTTCAAGATGCTGACGCAAAAATGCATTATAGCGAGCGTCCGGCATCAAGATTGGTTCGCGGCGGTAGACCTGAAGGATGCGTACATTCACGTCTCGGTCTTACCTCGACACAGACCCTTCCTGCGGTATGCCTACGAAGGCCAGGCATACCAGTACTAGGTCCTCCCCTTCGGCCTGTTCTTGTCCTCTCGCGTCTTCACGAAGGTCGCGGAGGCAGCCCTTGCCCCGCTAAGGGAAGTGGGCATCCGTATTCTCAACTATCTCGACGACTGGCTGATCTTAGCTCACTCTCGAGAGTTGCTATGCGCACCCAGGTACCTCGTGCTCTGGCACCTCAGCCGACTGGAGCTTTGGGTCAACTGGGAAAAGAGCAAGCTCTCCCCAGTTCAGAGCATCTCTTTTCTCGGTCTGGAGTTGGACTCAGTCTCGATGACAGCGTGCTTCACGAACGAGCACGCACAGTCGGTGCTGAACTGTCTGAAGGTGTTCAGACGGAGAACAGCAGTTCCACTGAAACACTTTCAGAGGCTCCTGGGGCATATGGCATCCTCAGCAGTGGCCACACCGCTCGGGTTGATGCATATGAGACTGCTTCAGCACTGGCTTCGGAGTCAAGTCCCGAGATGGGCATGGTGTCGCGGGACACATCACGTGACCATCACGCCGATCTGTCGCCGCCTCTTCAGCCCTTGTACCGACCTGACATTTCTACGGGCAGGGGTTCCCCTAGAGCAGGTCTCCAGGCACGTCGTGGTTACAACAAACGCCTCCAAGATGGGCTGGGGCACCGTATGCAACGGGCACACAGCCGCCGGCTCTTGGACAGGCCCGTTTGCACATCAACTGCCTAGAGTTGTTGGCAGTACTGCTCGCCTTGCAGAGGTTTCGGCCGTTGATCCAGGGCAAGCACGTGTTGGTCCGGACAGACAACACAGCGACGGTAGCTTACATCAACCGCCAAGGCAGTCTACACTCCCACTGCATGTCACAACTCACCCGCCTTCTCCTCCTCTGAAGTCAGCAGCGCCTCAAGTCGCTACAAGCCACTCACATCCCGGGCGACCTCAACACCACAGCAGACATGCTGTCATGTCAGGTTACCCTCAGGGGAGAGTGGAGACTCCACCCTCAGGTGGTCCAGCTGATTTGGAGTCAATTCGGTAGAGCACAGGTAGACCAGTTTGCTTCCCGGGAATCCTCCCACTGCCCGCTTTGGTACGACCTGACCGAGGCACCTCTCGGCATAGACGCGTTGTCACACAGCTGGCCCCCTGGACTACGCAAGTATGCGTTTCCCCCAGTGAGCCTACTTGCCCAGACCCTGTGCAAGGTCAGGGAGGACGGGGAGCAAGTCATCCTAAAAGCACCCTACTGGCCAACCTAGACATGGTTCTTGGATCTCATGCTCCTCACGACAGCCCCCCCCCCCCCCGGCGAATTCCCCTGAGGAAGGACCTTCTTTCTCAGGGACGGGGCATCATCTGGCACCCGCGACCAGACCTCTGGAATCTCCACGTCTGACCCTTGTATGGGATGTGGAAGACTTAAGTGGCCTACCGCCCGCGGTGGTAGACACGATCACTCAGGCTAGGGCACCCTCTACGAGGCACCTGTATGCCTTGAAGTGGCATCTGTTCGCTAAGTGGTGTTATTCCCGATGTGAAGACCCCCAGAGATGTGCAGTCGGATCGGTGCTTTCCTTCCTGCAGGAGATGTTGGAGGGGCGGCTGTCCCCCTCCACCTTGAAGGTGTATGTAGCCGCTATTTCGGCTCATCATGAAGCACGGGGAAGCACGACTTGATCATCAGGTTCCTGAGAGGCGCTAGGAGGTTGAACCCCTCTAGACCACGCCTCGTTTCCCCGTGGGACCTCTCTGTAGTCCTTCAGGGTCTACAGGGAGCTCCCTTTGAGCCCTTGGAGTCAGCTGAGCTTAAGGCACTCTCTTTGAAGACTGCCCTCCTGACTGCGCTCACTTCCATCAAGAGGGTAGGTGACCTGCAAGCGTTCTCTGTCAGCGAAACGTGCCTGGAGTTCGGTCCGGGCTATTCTCACGTGATCCTGAGACCCCCGACCGGGCTATGTGCCCAAGGTTCCCACCACTCCTTTTAGGGACCAGGTGGTGAACCTGCAAGCGCTGCCCCAGGAGGAGGCAGACCCAGCCCTGTCGTTGCTGTGTCCGGTGCGCGCTTTACGCATCTATTTGGATCGCACGCAGAGCTTTAGAATCTCTGAGCAGCTCTTTGTCTGCTTTGGTGTACAGCGGAAAGGAAGCGCTGTCTCCAAGCAGAGGATCGCCCACTGGCTCATTGACGACATAACTATGGCATGTCTCGCCCAAAACATGCCGCCCCCGGTAGGGCTACGAGCCCATTCTACCCGTGGTGTAGCGGCTTCTTGGGCCCTGGCCAGAGGTGCCTCTCTAACAGACATTGCAGAGCAGCGGGCTGGGCAACACCCAACACCTTTGCAAGGTTCTACAACCTCCGGGTGGAACCGGTTTCGTCCCAGGTAGTGGCACGCAACACAAGCGGATAAGCCCGGGATAGCCGGCCGGGTGTATCGCTTGCACATAGCGCCTTCCACCTCCTTTTGTGCTGAAGATGTGTGCTGTTAATTCCCAGTAGTGTTCACAAAAGTTGTTCCCTGGTTGACTTCCTCCGAGCCCTGTGGCAGTCGAGTTTTCGGAGAGACTCGCTGCCGGCCCAGTACACTCGCTAACTAAGAGCCCGGTTCTGGGGTAGGTGCTCCGCATGTGGCGGTTCCCTGTAAGGCTAACCCCATGCGATCTATATCTTCTGCTTGTTCGTTTCCCTACTGGCAAACTGCGTCTTCTTTGGGTAGAGCCCCTCAGTCTCCATGTTGTAGTAACTCCTCCCCCATTGGGCAGGATCTACCTTGAAGGCTCTCCACATGGTTGGAAAGACCATGTGATGTATTCTTCCACTTAAATATCCCCCCCTCTCTTGGGGCGAGGTGTGGTCTCCGCGGTGTCCTCCCCTTGGGAGGGACACCCCCCGACTAGACCTGGCGGCCCAGTCAGATAATCCCCCTTCTTTTTTAAGGAGTGGAAAAAGAGAAGGGGAAAGAGGCCACGACTGCGTTAAGCCTGTCTCTATCTCTGGGTAGTCGACTTGTCCCCAAAAAGGGCCGTTTGACACTCATAACTGTGTTGGGGGAGGTTACGTGTCGACCTGGTGCGCTGGCTATGAGGCACACAGCAAGTCTGCCCACCACACACCGCCAGTTCACGTAACACAGTTCAGCCTTGTGGCGTTTTGTATAGGGACCCCTAGTGTCACTACATCGACACCAACGTCGAGTGAGTGACAGATAGTGAACGTCATGGTTACTGGTGTAACCTCCGTTCCCTGATGGAGGGAACGAGACGTTGATCCCTCCTGCCACAACGCTGAACTACCCGCTGAAATGGCTGTACCTTATATCGGCTCCTCAGTGTAAAACCTGAATGAGTGGTTGCATACCAGCTCCTTTTATACCCGTATGTTCGGGGGAGTGGCATGCAAATACCACTCGCCAATTTTCATTGGCCTTTTATCAAAGACCAGAGGTGTCTTGGGCTCCCAAGAGTGACCCCTAGTGTCACTACATCGACACCAACGTCTCGTTCCCTCCATCAGGGAACGGAGGTTACACCAGTAACCATGACGTTTCTATCTCTAGCCTCTTTCCCTTTTGGCCTGTTATCAAGATCGACCAATGGTAGTCTTGTGATCAACATAATGATCACACCTTGCTTAAAATGTAATGCGCTCAACACACGTAAGCAAAGCAAACAAATCCAAACTCTGAGAACATCTGTTACTCTGAGCACAAGATGGAGATGTGAAGCACAGAACTGCCCTGAAAACACTGTAATAAACATAATACAGATAGGACAGCACATCGCACATAAACTATGAAGCGAGTGGACTATTTATTTATTTAATTAAATCGCAGCCCTTTGCGGTTTAATAATCGCACAAGGTTATATCGTGATTTCGATTTTATTTAGATAAACCCTGCAGCCTTATTTTAGAGTGGAAATATTGACTTCTGTCATAGTTCTCCTCTGCATGTTCATGAGTGTATAAGAGAAGCTTGTTCACAATGGCTCCCACTTTAGCTGTGGTCAAATTAGGTTTTGAGAATTCAAAATAGTTTGCAACGGACAGAATATGATGTGATGCTCAAGGGCTTCTGGTTTTTAATAAAGAACAAATCACAAATAACAAACAGTACTCCATTCAAAATTTAAAAAATACGGTCTACTCAATTTCCTGCAGTTACAGTTACTGTTCCTTTGTTGAGCCATAAAGTCAGTGTGTGACGTTTTGATCTTCTATTGGTCACATCCACTTCTTGCATAAGAATTTGCAACATTTCTTCGCATGAGCTTGTGTTTCAGGTCTCCCACATTCGGATGCTTATGAATGGAAGTGAATGGAAAGAAAAGTGTACTGTGAAGGCAGCTTTACATCTTGCTAAAGCAAAAATCATGCAAGCTAGCATCAACACAGAAAGAAGAAAGTTATACGGGTTTGTAACTAAATAAGGGCAAGTAAATGATACCAAAATTTCCTTTGTGGGTAGTGCAATACTTGCTCGTCCATACTTCGACTGTGATGTGAAGCTTATTTCCGTCATATAAAGGACATAAAAACAGCAATGTCGACGCACTCAATGTGTGGTGGCCTATCTCTTCTGATGCCGCTGGTGGAACATGAATATACACCGGAGCTGTCACAATCAATTAAACAGCATCCATTGTGAGGGCGAGATGCGTCTCTCTCTCTCCATTTCACTGCATTTGATGCAGCCCAATTTGTATCTTCCTCCAAACAGACAGTCAGGGCATCTTGTTACTGCTCCTCATTGTCTGTTTGAAACTTCAGGCTTCACACCTGTCAGCTGACAATTAGTGTTCTATACAGCAAGACACCTGTCATGCTCTGTCAGTTCATTGCTAATATCAAAGACAAAAACAACTCAAAGGGGCAAACAATATTTCTTTATCATTCAGGGGACGCCTGTGGCATTTGACCAAACATTTACTGACTCTCAACTCAGCCTAGCTGTTAACTTTGGCTATTTCTACTTGCGACTTCTTGGTAATCTGGATGACTTTCCATTAATAGTGGTAAGTGGAACACAAATCAGGAAAATAGCTCTTTTGGGGGTTCCTGAAGAGTAGAGTTTAGTGGATGTGCCTTGTGACCAGGGAGAGATAGAGATGTAGTGGATTAGCCAAATAATTATCTTTTTACTGTACAAGCATAACAAGAATAAATTTCCTGTCTGATGATTGTGTGCTATGGGAGTGATGGATGTGCCACTGGTCTGCACTCTCTCTCTCTCTCTCTCTCAATGCCATCAAATTATATTCTCTGTAGCCACCAGAGCAGATAATCTCTGTCTGTGCCACTCTCTGTCTCTCATTCAGACACACAAACACACACAAAGTACTTGATTAAAGCACTCTCACTTGATTAAAGGAATAGTTTACCCGTTTGTGCATGCACATATTCAACCTTGGTGTTTAAAGACAAGTTGCACCAGGTTTGACGTCAATGACACCAAATGCATTGGTGCCATGTCTCATAATCAAATGCACCATGGCAAGTCTGAATATGCAAAAGTATAAATGAGAATTTCAGAGCTGTGGCAGAGGGTAAGATTTTCAAAGATTAGCATCACACATTTAAGAGAACACTTGTCCACCTTCTATTGCCTACAACCACCAGAAAATACCAATGAAGCAACTAATAGTACTGTACATTAAACATGCCAAATATAGTCATCAGCAAACTAGTGTTACAAAAGATATTAGATTTCAAAAATATAAGAATCAACAATTGTCTATTAATTAAAAACCAAAATGTAGCCACATGCAAACAAAAATACTTCAGAAATGATAACTGAGCCAGGGGCATTATTTACAAAAACAAGAGATTTCCATTCCTACATCTTTCTGAAGGCATACCCAAACAACTCCACTCCACAGTTTAATTAGAAAAAAGGAACCAAAATAGCAACTGGGAGACCTGCAGTATTCAAATCCCACTGCTTTTCGAAGTTATTACTGGAGTGAGGTGATTCACGCTCTGTCTGGGACCTGATGGTTAATTAAATCTGAATGTTCTCTAGAATTCTCCAAACACAATTCAAGTTGTTGTGACCAGGTTAGGGATGTAGGCAGGCTGGGTCTTGAGCTCCACGGTATGCGGATGCTGATTGGGCACACTAATGACTGGGAGAAATGCTCCTCTTGGGGGAAATGAGTGTGACAAAGTCAGAGGTGGGGTAATGGAGGGTTTCCTCTAAATAAATAACCTTGGCATGGGGTGTAAAGGTTGCATACAGAAGCCAAGGTTTTCACTCCATGGGCAGTAATGTCTGTTTAACAGGTTTATCAATCATGGCACAAAGAGTTTGCAATACAGTGAGGATCAAGGCAGGAAGCGTTGAGTGAAAAATCCTCTCTCTTCCATGTTAAACTGAGTTTTGGTCAAAACAAGGCAAAATACTGTACATCTAAAATGTTTTGATCACTAGGAACAACAGAAAATGGTACTACCTACTTGTCACAGACTTTAAACTGGACCAAAGTGGTATGTGTAAAGTAATAAGAAGACTCAACTGATTTTATGCTATTAAGCTAAAATAGCAAATCTTTTATTGATAAGGTCAGTATATAAATTCTAATAAAACTTTTAACATTTTGAAACATTCATATCTAAAGTCTGAATTGAAACTTCTTACACATTTGCAGTAAGACAAATCTAAACACTTGACATGAAAAGTTGTGTCGATGTAGTGACACTAGGGGTCACTCTTGGGAGCCCGAGACACCTCTGGTCTTTGATAAAAGGCCAATAAAAATTGGTGAGTGGTATTTGCATGCCACTCCCCCTGACATACGGGTATAAAAGGAGCTGGTATGCAACCACTCATTCAGATTTTCTCTTCAGAGCCGAACGGTCATGCTCATTGAGCTGAATTCTACTGTTCATTCATCTCTGCTGGATCTGACGGCGCATTTCAGCGGCTTCTCCCTCCTCTGCACTGGTGCACTGCAGAGAACGCCCCTGGGCGCTTCGGCAGAAAACAAGAGAGTATATTTTCTGAAAGAGCTTTTTTCCTCTAAAAGAGTATATATTTCTCTAAAAGAGCGGCACACACGGAACGTCTTTCTAAAGATGCGTCTTTTTAAAGATGCATTTCCGATTGTGTGTTATTCCTGGTTGCGGTCGTTATCTCTCAACTTCGGATGGTCATGATCGCTGTCTTTCGTGCCTGGGCGCAACCCACACGGAGGCAGCGTTTGTGGATGGTTCATGTTCTCATTGCGAGAACATGACCATGGCAACGTTGCGGTCACGGCTTGCTTTCGTAAGACCACACCCCAGCGGCTCCCCGCCTCTGTCCTTCTACCTACAGGTATGAGGCCAGCGCGGCTAGCACTGGGGGCAAACTGGGGAACCCAATGGGATCGTCTCCGCCGGGTATCCCCCCGCGGACCACCCATTCCCCAGCATGCTCGTCTGCCCCAATCGGGCTTCTGGATGAGTTCACCGGCTCGTCTCATGCCGAGTCTGGCTTCTTGTTCGGAGCCTGCGAAGATGATGAGCTCTCGAGCGCAGCATCGGAGAGCGGGCTTGTCCAGTTGGACACAGAAGCCTCAGCTCCGGGGACGACTGCCCAGTCACAGGCCAATGCCGAAATGACAGACATGCTTATCCCTCCACTCTCCCCTGAACCCTCGCGGCTTGATGATTGGTTCCTGGGCCCGCGGTGCCGCTCAAAGCAGCCACGCCCCGCTCCAGTGCCATTCTTCCCGGAAGTGCACGAGGAGCTGACGAAATCATGGGTGGCACCTTTTACTGCCTGGTCCCGATTCCGCAGTTCCCCCGCTCTCACTACCCTCGATGGCGGGGCGGCCAAGGGCTATAAGGCAATTCCCCTGGTGGATAAAGCGCTCGCAGTGCACCTATGCCCGCAGAGCGCTGCCACCTGGCGCGGACGCCCTAAGCTCCCGTCCAAGCCCTGTAGGCTCACGTCGTCCCTGATGGCTAAAGCCTACAGTGCTGCTGGACAAGCCGCCTCTGCCCTGCACGCCATGGCTCTCCTGCAGGTCCACCAAGACAAGGCATTGAAAGAACTGCACGAGGGTAGTTCCGCCCCAGATTTGATGCAGGAACTGCGCTCGGCGACCGACCTCGCTCTCTGAGCGACAAAGGTTACGGTGCGGTCTCTCGGGCGGACGATGGCCTGGACTAGTGGTCAGGAGCGCCACCTTTGGCTCAACCTGGTCGAGATGGAAAAGACACGGTTCCTTGCTGCCCCCATTTCCCAGGCTGGCCTATTTGGCGACACCGTCGAGGACTTTGCCCAGCAGTTCTCGGCGGTGAAGTAGCAGACGGAGGCAATCCAGCACATCCTGCCCCGGCGCGGCTCAAGATCCCGCACCCCGTCTGCTCGTCGCCAAGGGCGTCCCCCTGCGGTGACTGCACCGGCTCTGCCACAGCCCACCCCTTTGGCCCGGCCCCGGCGTGGAGCCCACCGCAGGAAGCAGATGCCACCCATCTCATAGCCGGTGCCTAAGAACCCACAGAGGTCGTCAAAGCGCCCCTGAGACGGGTGACCCAGAGACGAGGGAACCCACTCACCTGGAGCTGGTAAAAAGACCACTCCATCCCCCGGTGGGGGGCTGAGCAGAAAATCTTTTGTTGCCTTTTTATTTAATTTCGCCGCATGCCCAAGTGGCTGCGGTACCCAACAGTTAAGCAAAAGAGCGGCTTCCTTCCTCCCTGGGTCACATACCCGGTATGCATGGTCGTCACTACGACTACCGTCAACGGGTTTTTTCTTGCAGGATTGGTGCACCAGTGGAGGTCTTTCTGCCCCTGAGCGCCCAGCTGTGGCACACAGCCGCCCCCGATGTGGCAGTCTCCACGGGTTACGAAGACAGGTCTCTTCCTCCCCCATCCCAGGCTGTTCTGGGGTGGTCACAAGGAGCCTGGTAAGTGCTTCGATGTCCCTAGACTCAGCACGGCCACAACGTGGTGTGGCACCTCGATTCAGTTCGCCAGGTGTCCGCCCAGGTTCAGCGATATTCACTTCACCTTGGTCAAGAGCGAAATCTCTGCTACCCTGCGCGTGGAGATCGCTACCCTCCTACAGAAGGGCGCGATAGAACCTGTCCCTCCAGCCGAGATGAAGAAAGGGTTTTACAGCCCCTACTTCATCGTACCAAAAAAAGGCGGTTGGAGACCCCGACCGGGCTATGTGCCCAAGGATCCCACCACCCCTTTTAGGGACCAGGTGGTGAACCTGCAAGCGCTGCCAGCCCTGTCGTTGCTGTGTCCGGTGTGCACTTTACACATCTATTTGGATCTCATGCAGAGCTTTAGAATCTCTGAGCAGCTCTTTGTCTGCTTTGGTGCACAGCGGAAAGGAAGCGCTGTCTCCAAGCAGAGGATCGCCCACTGGCTCATTGACACCATAACTATGGCATATCACGCCCAGGACATGCCACCCCCGGTAGGGCTATGAGCCCATTCTACCAGGGGTGTAGTGGCTTCCTGGGCACTGGCCAGGGGTGCCTCTCTAACAGACATTTGCAGAGCAGCGGGCTGGGCAACACCCAACACCTTTGCAAGGTTCTACAACCTCCGGGTGGAACCGGTTTCATCCCAGGTAGTGGCACGCAACAAAAGCGGATAAGCCCGGGACAGCCGGCCGGGTGTATCACTTGCACATAGCGCCTTCCACCTCCTTTTGAGATGAAGACGTGCGCCATTAATTCCCAGTAGTGTTCACAAGTTTGTTCCCTGGTTGACTTCCTCCGAGCCCTGTGGCAGTCCAGTTTTCAGAGAGATTCGCTGCCAGCCCGGTACACGTGCTAACTAAGAGTCCTGTTCTGGGGTAGGTTCTCCGCATGTGGCGGTTCCCTGTAAGGCTAACCCCATGCGATATATATCTTCCGCTAATTTGTTTCCCTATTGGCAAACTGCGTCTTCCTTGGGCAGAGCCCCTCTGCCCCAGTCTCCATGTTTGTAGTAACTCCTCCCCCATTGGGCAGGATCTACCTTGAAGACTCTCCACATGGTTGGAAAGACCATGTGATGTATCCTTCCACTTAAATATCCCCCCCTCTCTTTGGGTGAGGTGTGGTCTCCGCTGTGTCTTCCCCTTGGGAGGGACACCCCACGACTAGACCTGGCGGCCCAGTCAGATAATCCCCCTTCTTTTTTAGGGAGTGGAAAAAAGAGAAGGGGAAAAGAGGCCATGACTGGTTTAAGCCTGTCTCTATCTCTTGGGTAGTCGACTTGTCCCCAAAGGGCCATTTGACACTCATAAATATGTTGGGGGAGGTTACGTGTCAACCTGGTGTGCTGGCTATGAGGCACAACATCTCGTTCCCTCCATTAGGGAACGGAGGTTACACAAGTAACCATGACGTTTTCCAGTTCAACTTTCTTATGGAATTCATTTGAATATTCATACTGTAATTCAGTCATGACAACTCTCTGGAAGATTTAGCATGTTAATGTGGGTGTGACATATTGATAGTATATTGGTCTTGGCAGACTACTGCTAGAAAATACTCAGACATACTGACTTAAGCATGTGGACATGCTGCTGCATTTGCACTTTTAGGCAAAACGCAAGACATGCTTCAAGCATGTATAACATGCTGCTGCACAAGTAGACATTACAAACAATCCCCATGTAGCAGATCTAGGCAGAGAGAGGTGGGTTTCAGAGAAAAAAAAAAAGACTTGCTGCATGCTGCAATGAAATGGGCTTATCTGCAAAACTGAGCAATTTAAATGTTATTAAATTAAAAGAGAGAGACACAAAGTGTTTATACGGTGTTAGGTGCGCTCACAGCTGCGTGTATGTAAACAAAGACACTCTCATGCGTGTGCCAGATTTAAATGGTTAAAAAGGCAAATTAACACCTACATTTTGGTATGTTCCTCACACAACACTATCGTATGTCTTCAGAAGAACTAAAATATAAGGCACAAGTGTTATGGACAACTTCTATGGTGCTTTTATATGCACCATAAATCTTGAGTTTCACGGAGGCAAAAAGTCATGCTGACTTTGAACAACGAGGGTAAATTATGGCAGAAATTTTAATTTGTAAGTAATATATTACATATTAACATTGCTCCTGCACAGGGCCAGATTAAATATATGGGAAATTAGGCACATGCCCATGGGCACCTCGTCCAGGGGGGTGCCTCGTGACCGCATTTTTTAAATTGTCTTTGGTCAGTTGTTATTTCAGTGTTTATTAAAGTTACTGTAATTTTTCAATATTATTAACCAGGTGTACATTATTGTCTAGAGGTCCGGATCACTACTGAAACAGTGCATCTATGGCACTGCCACGTGGTACCTGTTACTTTTATTAGCACTGGCCAGGAAGGGCCAATCACATTTGTTTATTATTACTGGATGAGGATTTAAAAGATGCTTTTATAGATACTGCTGAGGCTGATTTCCACTCACAGGTACAAATCCTTGCAATTATCAGTTTTTATTAAAAATAACTATCCAGTGTGAAAATGTCTCCAATGAGATATAAAACGTTCTGATAAATAAATGCGGATGATTGGAGGATCCAGTTTTCGAAGCCATCAAGCGCCCTCTGGAGGCGTCTCAATGGACACAGTCAGTGGCTGACAACATTTGCAATTTGCCATGTTTATGCCACGGATATATCAGTTGTTCTTGCCCAGGGGTTGCCCCTTGATGTTTTTAAAGTATAGAGGCATAATTAAACTGTTTTATGAATTTATGAAACATAGAAAGTACACAAAATAACAGAACAACGTAGGCATAGTGACAAAAAGTTAATTAACTCAGATTCTTTTTCAATGAAGTGTATATTTTCATTCAGTTTTCAATGTATTTTTGTATAAAACTTTTTTGTGACATGAAGATGAAAGAAAATGTATATTTTAAATGCTTTTTTTGAAAAAAAAAAAAAAAAAAAGGAAAAAAGGAAAAATCATGTAACGTTTTTTTTTCTTTAGATACACAATATGGCCAAAAGTTTGTGGACACCGTATGTGCTTGATGAAAATTTGATTTAAAAACATTAGGCATCAATTTCCCCCTTTGCTGTAATAACAGCTTCCACTCTTTTGGGAAGGCTTTCCACTATACTGTATGTAGTAACATGGCTGCAGGGATTTGCTTTCATTCAGACACAAGGCTATCAGTGAGGTCAGGAACTGATGTTGGTCGATGGGGCCTGACTTACAGTTGCTGTTCCAGTTCACCCCAAAAGTAATCAGTGGGGTTCAGGTCTGAGCTTTGTGCAGGCCAGTCAATTTCTTCCACGCCAGACACAGTAAACCATTTCTTTATGGACCTCACTTTGTTCACAGGGGCATTGTCATGCTGGAACAGAAAAGGGCTATCCCCAAACAGTTGCCACAAATCTGGAAGCACACAAAGCCCAAGCCATTACATAAAGAAACATTAAAAATATGTCTTTACTGGATTTAATGGAGTAACCAAATTCGTTAATTAGAAGGGGGTGTCCACAAACTTTTGGCCATATAGTGTAGTTTTTGATAAGATTATTTGGGGGGCAAAAGTTGTTCTTGTTTCAAAGGGGGGGCGTGATCAAACAAATTTGAGAACCACTGGCTGACACCACGTCATGTTGCATGTGAGCGAGCCAATCAACTTTGGTCATTTCAGTCAAGACAACTTTTTAAAAGATTTAGCATGTTAATGTGGGTACGGCATATTGATAGGATATTTGTCCTGCTGGACTAGATCTGCTAGCTTCTGCTGCACAGAGTAGAGGTGCTGAGTTTTGCCATCCCGCATTTGCCCGCTCCCGCAAGTTTCTGTCCCACACCCGAACGCACCCGCTGAATTTTACTCCATTTTCAACCGCTCTCTGCCCATATTCATTTTCATCCTGACCTCTCCAGTTACCGAAACCCCTCATTAGTTTTTCACATTGGGCAAAAGCCATACTAATAGACAACAAGTGTACACAAAGAACGTTTTATTTTCAGTTATTGTTATTATCGGATGACGCATGACATGATGCCCATCTGATTTGCCAGAGGTTGATTTCTTAACACTAAATTGACAATTTTCTAATTCGAGTTTCACATCCTTTGCTGACACAGTGTGTCCACGCTTTGCTTTGCCATTCTTCTAAAGCACCGTTGACTACCTGCATAGCCTGCTCAAATATTGAATAATTTGATGCACGTGCTGTGTGCGCATTTTTACGTTGCATTTTCTGTTTATTGTTATCAAAAATACATTTTTTGTAAAATAAAATATTAATAATTGTTTTTTAAAATAAATTTACGGAGCCCCTTAAGTGACCTTTGAGGAAAAAAATTATCGAGATTTATGCGTGCATGAGAAACTTTTAAGTGCGCATGAGAATACTTCCGCATGCTCACGCTTTACAATCTCCAGTGTATGAATATCTTGTTTCCTTTGGCGTCAGCTCCATCTCACAGAGATTAACTAATTGATAGAGATAATTTTTAAACTTGGCCTAAAAGAACAATAGGCTACACTTGCATAAATTTTATGGTGTCCATTTATGAGTAGACTACTCATGATAAACCTTGTATGTGGCCATTTATATGGATTCACGTTAATCCTGAGGTAACAGCATTAAACTAAGGGCGTCCAGACTTTTTCTACTGAGTCCAGATCCAAAGAGAAATAAGGTGTCGTGGGCCACCAACGTCGTAATGATTAAAAACCAAAAAAGCTAGTTGCCACTACTGTATCATCTTTATAGGCTAATGTACAGTATGCTTAATATTATACAAGTTTTAATTATATTTTGTGTTAATAAAGGATATTTCTCCCACCAAGAACACTTGTAATAGAACAGGGATGCAGCGAGGGGGGTTTTCTCGGGGTAAAAATGGCACCAAAAGTGAATAATTTTTCATGTTTCAATGAAACATCAGAACGAACCAAATCGTTTATGGTTTAGAAACCATAGCTTTCATTGTAAATCTATTATAGTAAACACATTTCTAACAGTTTATGCTAAAGATGCTGTCTATAGACATTATGTTGAAAATAATCTAGAGAAATAAAGACCATGCAATTTATGTGGTTTACAAAAATAAAAAATAAAATACAAATATATATATACACAACCGGTCAAAAGTTTTGAAACATTTGACTGAAATGTTTCTCATGATCTTAAAAATCTTTTGATCTGAAGGTGTATGCTTAAATGTTTGAAATTAATTTTGTAGACAAAAATATAATTGTGCCACCATATAAATTTATTTCATTATAAAACTAAAATGTAATTAAAAAAAAAAAGTTTTTGAAATTGATGACTTGGACCAAATAATAAAGAAAAGCAGCCAATAAGTGCCCAACATAGATGGGAACTCCTTCAATACTGTTTAAAAAGCATTCCAGGGTGATACCTCAAGAAGTTGGTTGAGAAAATGTCAAGAGTACATGTCTGCAAATTCTAGGCAAAGGGTGACTACTTTGAAGATGCTAAAATATAACACAGTTTTGATTTATTTTGGATTTTGTTTAGTCACAACATAATTCCCATAGTTCCATTTATGTTATTCCATAGTTTTGATGACTTTACTATTATTCTAAAATGTGAAAAAAAAGATATATATATGTATATATATATATATATATATATATATATATATATATATATATATATATATATATATATATATATATATATATAAAATAAAGAATGAGTAAGTGTTTCAAAACTTTTGACCAGTAGTGTATATTCCCTACTCTAGTTTCATTACTGAGCCAGCACAATTATCCATGTCACGAGTACTATGCTGACTGATCTAACCCTATAAATATGTGTAGAAGACCTGATACACACAAATTGATGCATCTATTTACTGCAGAAAGGGGATGAATCTCACAAAATCTGTCAACCTGTCTCATTGCTATAATGCAAAAATAATTTTCATTACTGTAATACAGTAATGAAAATCATCCTATTTGGACACAATGTATAAATATTTCACAATTTAAATAACTATTTTAATTAAAAACATTTAAAAAAAAACTGTTTTAAAGTATTTACAATTTTAATTATTAATCATTTTTATTTGCATTACAATAATAGCAATTACTGTTTTCGCATTAAAGTTACATATCTAACTTTAATATGAAATATACTGTATAATAAAGCATTATACTTTATTTTGGGGTGAAATATGACTCGAACATTTCTTTGTGAGATTCACCTGGGAATCTATTCAAAAGTGAAGTGCCCTTTTATACCGCTGTGTAACCATTCATAACCATTTGTGGGAGTATAGAGACTGATCTACTTTTTACAGGATGAAAACTAAAAGGAGTCTCCATTCTTTCTGTCCAGATCTAGGCTAGTGGTCATTTGTCTGCCATTTATGGCAAGAATTATAGTTCACATACCATTCTGTTGTGCTGAAAGCCATTGTGATTGAAGTCTCTGATGAACTACAACTCTACCTACTTGCTGTGTTCTCTCTCTCGTTCACCTCCATCTTACCCCCTGCTACCTCTGCCCCTCTCTGAGGAAATACAATAGCTTTCCTTTACTTGATGAGTCCTCTTCATGGAAACCTGGCCCCAGAAATGTTATTAAATGTCAGTCTTTGGTCTCAGTCTTTTTTAGCTTGCAGCTTCAAGTTCCTGGGTGTCCACATCACTGAGGAACTCACATGGTCCATCCACACTGAAGTCGTTGTGAAGAAGGCTCATCAGCGCCTCTTCTTCCTGAGACGGCTGAGGAAGTTTGGAATGAACCACCACATCCTCACACGGTTCTACACCTGCACTGTGGAGAGCATCCTGACTGGCTGTATCTCCGCCTGGTACGGCAATAGTACCGCCCACAACCGCAGAGCACTGCAAAGGGTGGTGCGAACTGCCAGACACATCATCGGAGGTGAGCTTCCCTCCCTCCAGGAAATATATACAAGGCGGTGTGTGAAAAAAGCTCGGAGGATCATCAGAGACTCCAGCCACTCGAGCCATGGGCTGTTCTCACTGCTACCATCAGGTAGGCGGTATCGCAGCATCAGGACCCGCACCAGCCGACTCCATGATAGCTTCTTCCCCCAAGCAATCAGACTTTTGAACTCTTGATCTCCCACGATCAAAATACATCAGCACTGCACTTTATTACCCTTACTCTTATATCTCACACCGGACTGTCATAAATTATATTATTATTATTATATTATGTTCTCTCTTAACAACTGACTATCAACCGACAGCCTGAATGTCAATACAGTACAATACTGTACATTCTATATATATATACTTCTTTATATATTTTTATTTTTCATTTTTATTGAATAATGTGTATCTATATAGTGCGTATTGTATACTGTACAGTGTGTGTTATTATTTGTATATTGTTGAGTGTAATTATGTGTATAACAGATGTTTAAATTGTGTTGTTTGATGTTATTGTAAATTGGTATATGTCTCATCACTGTCACGTCTGCTATGTTGATCGGAACTGCACCCAAGAATTTCACACACCATTGCACTTGTGTATATGGCTGTGTGACATTAAAGTGATTTGATTTGATTTGATTTGATTAAATGTTTTGTAACGCTTTCTACCACGGACACTTTTAAGGCCCAGGTATAGTTTGTTTTTCTGCGCTCCGGATTGGATCGCGCTCAACTGACCGTGTTGACTTTCAGTATACGGTTCTGACTGCAAGCGAATATGAATGTGTTCGACAAATACCTGCTATAGCTGCTTTGTGATGCTCTTTCAATACAGTCAATGGCCGGTGCATGCAGACGAGGACCGTGTCCACGGGTTCGAGAAACTCTGGGCCGCATGGACTGTACTGATGACGAAATTTGCATTACGCATACTGTGGTATGGTGGTGTACTACCGAAGTATACTCAGGCCTTAAGTCCAAAGTCACAATAAGTCATTGAGAACAAGTTGTTAGTGTTTCACCATGATTACACCATCAAATCTAAGCAAAGATTGTGTGATGCATTATATATATATTACCACAACTTAAGAAACTTCTAGAATGACAAACCAGCCCATTAGATGGCTGATTAGATAATCACATGGATGATTGTTGGTGCAAGCAACAATCATCCATGTGATTATCTAATCAGCCAACGTGTGGCAGCAGTGCAGTGCATAAAATCACACAGATACGGATCAGAAGCTTCAGTTAATGTTCACATCAACCATCAGAATGGGTTAAATGATCTCAGTGATTTTGAATGTGGCATGATTGCTGGTGCCAGAGGGGCTGGTTTGAGTATTTCTGTAACTGCTGATCTCCTGGGATTTTCACACACAACAGTCTCTAAAATTTACTCGGAATGGTACCAAAAAAAAAAAACATCCAGTGAGGAGCAGTTCTGTGGACGGAAATGCCTTGGTGATGAGAGAGGTCAACAGAGAATGGCCAGACTGTTTCGAACTGACAAATGTGTGTGTGTGTGTGTGTGTGTGTGTGTGTGTGTGTGTGTGTTAAATAGCTATGGTAAATATTATTTCCATTTCAGAGGCAGAACAAGCCATTGTTAAAAGATTACGAAAAGACAAACTTTTTTCTTTGGAAAAATGTCATCATTACTTGTGTAACCTCCATTCCCTGATGGAGGGAAGGAGACGTTGTGTCGATGTAGTGACACTAGGGGTCACTCTTGGGAGCCCGAGACACCTCTGGTCTTTGATAAAAGGCCAATGAAAATGGGCAAGTTGTATTTGCATGCCACTCCCCCGGACATACGGGTATAAAAGGAGCTGGTATGCAACCACTCATTCAGGTTTTATGCTGAGGAGCCGATATAAGGTCCGGCCATTTCAGCGGGTAGTTCAGCGTTGTGGCAGGAGGGACACAATGTCTCTTTCCCTCCATCAGGGAACGGAGGTTACACAAGTAACCATATCTGTCACTCACTCGACGTTGTGTTGATGTAGTGACACTAGGGGTCCCTATACGAAACGCCATAATTGGCTGAACTGTGTTACGTGAACTGGCGGTGTGTGGTGGGCAGACTACTGTGTGCCTCATAGTCAGCACACCAGGTCGACACGTAACCTCCCCCAACATAGTTATGAGTGTCGAATGGCCCTTTGGGGACAAGTTGACTACCCAAGAGATAGAGACAGGCTTAACCCAGTCGTGGCCTCTTTTCCCCTTCTCTTTTTCAACTCCCTAAAAAAGAAGGGGGATTATCCGACTGGGCCACCAGGTCTAGTCAGGGGGTGTCCCTCCCAAGGGGAAGACACAGCGGAGACCACACCTCGCCCAAAGAGAGGGGGGGGATATTTAAGTGGAAGAATACGTCACATGGTCTTTTCAACCATGTGGAGAGTCTTCAAGGTAGATCCTACCCAATGGGGAAGGAGTTATTACAAACATGGAGACTGGGGCAAAGGGGCTTTGCCCAAGTAAGACGCAGTTTGCCAACAGGGAAACGAATTAGCGGAAGATATATATCACATGTTGTTAGCCTTACAGGGAACTGCCACGTGTGGAGCATTTACCTCAGAACTGGACTCTTAGTTAGCACGTGTACCGGGCCGGCAGCGAGTCTCTCCGAAAACTGGACTGCCACAGGGCTCGGAGGAAGTCAACCAGGGAACAAAACTTGTGAACACTACTGGGAATTAATGGTGCACATCTTCAGCTCAAAAGGAGGTGGAAGGTGCTATGTGCAAGCGATATACCCAGCCGGCAATCCCGGGCTTATCCGCTTGTGTTGCGTGCCACTACCTGGGACGAAACCGGTTCCACCCGGAGGTTGTAGAACCTTGCAAAGGTGTTGGGTGTTGCCCAGCCCGCTGCTCTGCAAATGTCTGTTAGAGAGGCACCCCTGGCCAAGGCCCAGAAAGCCGCTACACCCCTGGTAGAATGGGCCCATAGCCCTACCGGGGGCGGCATGTCCTGGGTGTGATATGCCATATCTGATATGCCTGACCCTCAAATGCAAACTGCAGGAAGGGTCTGTGTCGAGGAAGGATCGAGATGTGGAAGTACGCATCATTCAGGTCTACCGCCGCGAACCAATCTTGATGCCGGATGCTCACCAGAATGCGTTTTTGCATCAGCATCTTGAACGGGAGTCTGTGTAAGGCCCGGTTCAGTACTCGCAGGTCCAAGATTAGTGCAACCCACCGCCTTTTTTTGGTACGATGAAGTAGGGGCTGTAAAACCCTTTCTTCATCTCGGCTGGAGGGACAGGTTCTATCGCGCCCTTCCGTAGGAGAGTAGCGATCTCCGCGCGCAAGGTAGCAGCGTTTTCGCTCTTGACCAAGGTGAAGTGAATACCGCTGAACCTGGGGGGGCGCTTGGCGAATTGAATTGTGTAACCGAGTTGGACGGTCCGGATCAGCCATCGTGACGGATTGGAAAGCGCAAGCCATGTGTCCAAATTCCGCGCAAGTGGGATCAAGGGGACAACGTCGTCGGACGTACCGGCAGGTGGGGCCTCTCGGCGGGGCGGAGCTCAAGGTGCCACACCATGTCGTGGCCGTGCTGAGTCTAGGGACATCGAAGCACTTACCTTGCTCCCTGTGACCACCCCCGGAACAGCCTTGGATGGGGGAGGAAGAGGCCTGTCCTCATAACCCGTGGAGACTGCCACATCGGGGGCGGCTGTGTGCCACAGCTGGGTGCTCAGGGGTGGAAATACCACCACTGGAGCGCCAATCCTGCAAGAAAAAACCTGTGGACGGTAGTTGTGATGACGACCGTGCACACTGGGTATGTGACCCAGGGAGGAAGGAAGCTGCTCTTTTGCTTAACTGTTGGGTACCGCAGCCACTTGGGCATGCAGCGAAATCAAACAAAAAGGCAACAAAAGATTTTCCGCCCGGCCCTCCACTGGGGGATGGAGTGGTCTTCTTACCAGCTCCAGGTGAGTGGGTTCCCTCGTCCCTGGGTCGTCTGTCTCAGGGGCACTTTGACGACCTCCGTGGGTTCTTAGGCGCCGACTGTGAGACGGGTGGCATCTGCTTCCTGTGGTGGGCTCCACGCCGGGGCCGGGCCGAAGGGGCGGGCTGCGGTGAAGCCGGTGCAGTCACCGCAGGGGGACGCCCTTGGCGACGAGCAGATGGGGTGCGGGATCTTGAGCCACGCAGGGGCAGGATGTGCCGGATTGCCTCCGTCTGCTGCTTCACCACCGAGAACTGCTGGGCAAAGTCCTCGACGGTGTCGCTGAATAGGCCAGCCTGGGAAATGGCGGCTGCAAGAAACCGTGTCTTGTCGGCCTCACCCATCTCGACCAGGTTGAGCCAAAGGTGGCGCTCCTGGACCACTAGTGTGGCCATCGTCCGCCCGAGAGACCACGCCGTGAACATCGTCGCTCGGAGAGCAAGGTCATTCGCCAAGCGCAGTTCCTGCATCAAATCTGGGGCGGAACTACCCTCGTGCAGTTCTTTCAACGCCTTGGCAGACCTACAGGAGAGCCATGGCATGCAGGGTAGAGTCGGCTTGTCCAGCAGCATTGTAGGCTTTAGCCGTCAGGGACGGTGTGAGCCTACAGGGCTTGGACAGGAGCTTAGGGCGTCCACGCCAGGTGGTGGCGCTCTGCAGGCATAGGTGCACTGCGAGCACCTTATCCACCGGGGGAATCGCCGTATAGCCCCTGGCCACCCCACCATCGAGGGTAGTGAGAGTGGGGGAACTACGGAATCGGGGCCGGGAAGTAAAAGGTGCCTACCATGATTTCGTCAGCTCCTCGTGCACTTCCGGGAAGAATGGCACTGGAGCGGGGCGTGGCTACTTTGAGCGGCGCCGCGAACCCAGGAACCAATCATCAAGCCGCGAGGGTTCAGGAGAGAGCTGAGTGTTCCACTCTAACTCGACGTTCGCGGCCGCCCGGGAAAGTATGTCCGTCATTTCGGCATTGGCCTGTGACTGGGCAATCGTCCCTGAGGGGGGGAAGCCCAGTTGAGGCTTCTGCATCCGGCTGAACAAGCCCGCTTTCCGATGCTGCGCTCGAGAGCTCATCATCTTCGCGGGCTCCGAACAAGAAGCTAGACTCGCCGTGAGACGAGCCGGCGAACTCATCCGGAAGCCTGATTGGGGCAGACGAGCATGCTGGGGAATGGGAGGTCCGCGGGGGGATTTCTTACGAAAGCAAGCCGCGACCGCAACGTTGCCATGGTTATGTTCTCGCAATGAGAACATGAACCATCCACAAACGCTGCCTCCGTGTGGGTCGTGCCCAGACACGAAAAACAGCGATCATGACCATCCGAAGTTGAGAGATAACGACCGCAACCAGGAATAACACACAATTGGAAAGGCATCTTTAAAAAGACACATCTTTAAAAAGACTTTCCGTGTGTGCATACCAGCTCCTTTTATACCCATATATCCGGGGGACTGGCATGCAAATACCACTTGCCAATTTTCATTGGCCTTTTATCAAAGACCAGAGGTGTCTCGGGCTCCCAAGAGTGACCCCTAGTGTCACTACATCGACACAACGTCGAGTGAGTGACAGATAGGGAACATGCATAGATGAATTGTGCACAATCAGACCAGGGATGTGTATTAAAGGATTAGTTCACCCAAAAATGAAAATTCTCTCATCATTTACTCACCCTCATTCCATCCCAGATGTGTATGACTTTCTTTCTTCTGTAGAACACAAAAACATATTTTTAGAAGAATATCTCAGCTCTGTAGGTCAATTTAATTTAAGTGAATGGTGACCAGAACTCAAAAGGTCCAAAAGGGACCTAAAGGCATCACAAAAGTAATCCTTAAGACTCCAGTAGTTAAATCTATGTCTTCTGTAGTGACATGATAGGTGTGGGTGAGAAACAGACCAATATTTAGGTCATTTTTTACTATAAATCTCCACCTTTGACCAGCCCCAACCAGTAGGTAGCTGAATGTGAGAGTGAAAAAGTAACTTCCACACCAGAATGTTGAAGTGAAAGTGAAAGTGTAGATTTACACCAAGAAAGGACATAAATATTGATCAGTTACTCACCCACACCTATAATATCCCTTCGGAAAATATGGATTTAACCACTGGAGTTTTATGATTACATTTATGCTGCCTTTGTGTCCTTTTTGGACCTTCTGAGTTCTGGTCACCATTCATTTTCCATTCTTCTAAAAATCTTTATTTATGTTCTGCAGAAGAAAGAAAGTCATACACATCTGGGATGGCATGAGGGTGAGTAAATGATGGGTCTTCATTGGTTGGGTTCATTTTTGGGTGAACTGCCCCTTTAAGAAAATAATAACATTTTTAGGATTTCCTGTTGACCTTAAAGCTACAGACAGCAAATAGAGAGCAAGGCTTGCTTTTAAAGGCTACCTTGTGCTTCTGTATATTCATACTCTGTCAAGATCATACCAGCTAGTTTGAGTAAATGTGGCTTTTGCATTTGAGCTGCCTGCAGCACATTTCTTGCACTCCCACACAGCAATGTGGCATTAGATGTGGCAGCGAGGTGATACTGAGAGTGTTCTGATGATCAGTGCCATTAAATCGTATGTCTGGTACCTGGAGGCAGGCAGGCGCCCGGCCATGCGGTTTATTCACGTCCACCGCCACGAGCTGCCATCCTCCAGACGCGTCCTCGTGAAACATCTACCACCAGGAGGAATGACAAAAGAGAGAGACAGTGAGAGAGGGACAGAAAGAGTGGGTGGATTGTTAACAGGCATGAATGATTGGCATTCTGACAGTGAACATGTAAACAGCTACGTTAAAAAAATTCTGACAATTAATTAAATTCCCTACCAAATCCATATATAATACACAATTGATGATTGCATTTTATTCTACAGAATTCTCTGAACACAGAAAGGCTTACTGCCAGCTTCATAGACATTTTATAAACACAGGCAAGGTCACAAGAAATTGGCTTCATGATTCAGCGAGCAGCTATTCACATTTCAGAATCTAAATGCACCATGACTCCACAATGACAGATTCGAGGAGACAGTGCTGGAGAAAGCAGAGACTAGAGAAGTGGGGCAGCCACCTTGAATCTGGCAAACAGCAGAGTCTTCTCATATCAACATGTACACAGCCCACCCTGAAACTATCAGGTGACTCTTTATCTGATGACGGCATGCATACTGTATTATAAAGGTATGCATAATAGCTTATAAAACACTTTGTAATACATTGTATATTTTTATAAATAATTGTTCTGAGGGGTTTTTAGCAAGTAGCTTGTGGTTGCTGGGGTGTTCTGGGTTATTTCTAGGTGGAGGCTTACTTATCCAAATCAAAAGAGGGGCCCGCCCCCAAGTCTCTGTGATATTCTGGTCCCTAAATATGCTCTTTCATCAATGTAATTTTTCTTTCACCAGGCAAGTCTGAATGCTTAGTATGTATATTCCATCTCTCCTTAAAGGAATGTTCTGGGTTCAAAACAAGTTAAGCTCAGTTGGCAACATTTGTGGCATAATGTTGATTACAACAAAAATTAATTTTGACTCGTCTCTCCTTTTCTTTAAAAAAAGCAAAAATCAAGGTTACAGTGAGGCCCTTACAGTGGAAGCTGCACGACAGAAGGCTGTGTAAACGCATCTTTTCGCAACATACAGTATACACAGCTTATGCCCACCCCCACTACCCAATTTATTTCCCCGAAGAACAACAATGAACTGCTTATGTGCATTGCTGCTGTTCCACGTATGTCTGCCTTTTGTCAGTCCAGAAGAAAGTTCAACCAATAAAACCCAAGAGAAATGACAATCATTAAGCTCACAATGCCCCTTCAGCTATGACAGATTAGAATGGTTACCTACATAAATAGATATTTTAAAAGTTTCCCCTCATTGTCTCATATTTATAACTTCGCAATTCATGTGCTAATATTCTTAAGGGGCTTTATTGAAATGTTTTTTTATAAGACAGTTACATCACAAAAGGGATGAGTGCAAATCTTGCCAAAGAATATCAACAGGCCCCCAGGAGAACCTAATTTTCATTTTATTTCATCACCCCAAGTCTTATTATCTAACACTCAATAAACTAAGGTTTTGTGCATACTTAGAGCTACAGTATTTGGTACTTTTTTCCACTGAGTCATTTTTAGTGTATTTAAAACTGGGTTGGCTAATTGTTTTCAAGGTCACAACAGTGTCCAGTTCTAAGAGTTCCAAAAGGCAAATTCTGTGAACATTAATTGGATTTTCACACTTGAAATGGGTTTAAGTAATCATTTATCTTGCTCTACATTTCACACTATTTATACTTAACCCTGCATTAGTAATTAATCCTGGGTAGTCAGTTCAAGATTTTACACTGCACATATATGAACTTGTTACAACTATTAAACTGGGTCAGCACTTTTATTTTCATATTTACAAGGTGAATAACATTGATTGGAAAAGTATAGAATATGATGCTCACAACCTGTTTTAATAACTGCTTTGGACCAAAATACTATTCATTCTTCCATTTCGTCACTACTGTTAACACACTTGCTGTCACAGTTCGACATTTTTAACTGTTTCCACCATACACTGAAAATAAACAGTGCATGATATTTTTTGCTACTCTACAAATGGCACACATATTTAAGGAGGTAAGCCCTGTTTGGTTTATGATTGGTTGTTTGTGGCAAAAATGACTTAAGATTACATTCTAGCACCACTTATAAGCCACTGCATATAAGTTGTGCTTATCCCCTTTCAAAATTACAAGCATGAAGCATTGCTTTCCCCAGGGTTGAGCAAAAAGTGGTCTTAATCCAGAGTTTACGAAGATATTAAACCAGGGCTAGGCACAGTGTAAAAACCCTTTATCTCTGTCTGTATTATTTATTATTTCTAGTTTTTGGTTAAAACTTGTAACTGTATTCTGTGAAACTCTTGGTATCACATACCCAATGGTGGGGGGGGAAAAACTGAATTAATTTTTGAAATAGCAGACTCTTTAAGGTTAAGTTGATGGTTCTCGCACGATATTTTGTGACAGGAAATGGCCCTTTGCTATTTCTCCTTGTGAAGTCTGAGCCCCCCAGAATATCCTGACCTCAAAAGGTACCTTTTTGTCCCTACCTAAATAAACTAAAAGACTAAAAGACATTATACCGTTTATCTCTGCAGACATTAAAGATAAGGAATGAAATCAAAGTTTAGTGAATGGAAATGGGCTTGGAATACATTACTGAAGACAATGTAGCTCTGTTTGCACAGAATGAGATTTGCTATATTGCTTTTGGAAGGCTTCATCCTTGACTTAAAATAGAACTTTATTTTAACTCTTTTCTCATCTCTCTCCCCCATTTTTATTAATTTCTTTATTTATTCCTTATTTCTTTCACTTAGGATCTTTTTAGTATTGGCCGAATCTGAAAAAAAAAAAAAAAAAAAAACCTGTCAAGGACATACCCAAGTCATATTTTAACTGAAAACCAAACAAAAAAAATAAATAAAAAAAATGAAATTGCATTTTGCAGACCAAATGAAGCCTAATTTTTTGGCATTGTGACATTATTTATTTTATTTTATTTTTTACAATTTAGAACCCATTCCTCATTAATGTAATAATGATAAACTAGTTATAGTATGTATAGTATTTATGTATCATAGTGACATTTGTTGTACTGATTTATTTATTTATTTTTATTTATTTTTTTTTTTTTGGCATTACAGTAATTAGTATGACATTTTTTCACATTACAATAATGAGAATTTGTGGAGGGCATGTTCTCAATTTTTGTGAAAACAATGGCATCGCAATGGTCCCAAAAAATAGGTGTTTTTTTTTTTCTCTCTCTCTCTCTCTTTTGATTTTGGGGTGAAATATGACCTAGACATTTCTTTATGCAATTTACCCCACTAAGGCAGTGTATGTGTATGTGTAAAGCTGTGCACCACCAAGACTTGAATAATGGTGGTCAGGTCACTTCTCTGCTGCCAAAAGTGCCACCAGCTCCATTCATGCCAACCCTCAAGGCTTTGATCCAAGACTGGCTCTGGCACTGTGACTGGCTTGACATAGTCAGAGACTATGCCTCGGTTCACACAATTACACAATAACACAACTTTTCACACCATGCCCCCGCTCCAGATTTTTTGTGCATTTGCACCATTAGCTTGGTTAGTGTGAATTTCTCACCAAACATTAGATCAACAGGACAGGTTTCCCCAAAGGCAGAGGAGAGTGAGTTGAATTTAGGGTTAATTAATTCTCTCTATCCTTTGAGTCAATCAGTCAAATCAAATCCAGGCTGAACAACAGAATTCAAAACACACACACATTCTCTGTCTATTCCTCTCTTTCTTTCGGAACTGTTCCTCAGCCACGTTCCTTTATGACTCACCCTCAAGTCTGCCAGCCACCCAATCAGATCTCTGTGCCGTTCGGGGCCCCCACCTGACAAGCTGCCAAATTTATTTAAAAAACAGCATGCTGTCGGGTGTCTCCTGTCTGCTAAAGGCTAGGGAAGCCAGACTCACATCCTCGAGGGAATTATTAGTAGAATTACTTTATATGTGTGTTGGTGTGTATCGCACTGTGCTTAAAAATCATAAATACTGATACTGAAGGTTTTGATATTTTTGGTTTATCAATTTTTGATTAAGACCAAAAATATTTTATTTTTAATTAATAAGATTAATTTAATTTGATCAGATCTTATAAAGTAATCTGACTAATGTCAATACAGTATATACACACACACACACACACACACACACACACACACACACACACACACACACTATATATATATATATATATATATATATAGACAGGCCCCAATTCCAGCAGCCATCACTCCAACACCTTATCCTTGAGTGATCATGCTAAATTGCTAATTTGGTACTAGAAAATCATTTGCCATTATATCAAACACTGCTGAAAGCTATTTGGTTCGTTAAATGAAGCTTAACATTGTCTTTGTGTTTGTTTTTGAGTTCATGAGACTGGCATGTCGTAAGGTCAATATTAGGTCAAACATGGCAAAAAAGAAACAGCTTTCTCTAGAAACTCGTGAGTCAATCATTGTTTTGAGGAATGAAGGCTATACAATGTTTGAAATTGCCAAAAAACGATCAGTCACATGATACCATGCGAGGATCGGACGTGTGAACTGCGAGCTCTGCGCACTTTGCTAGTTTTAACACTATTAATGTCATAAACCGTTGAGATTCGATACACTCTGTTCCATAACTGTTCTAGGAGGACAATGTGTCAAAGAATTCAAAATCCTTGGGCTCTGGAGACATTAAAAGACACTTACGTGCTCAAGCTGGCACCCCCCCCCCCACCGGACACCACGAGCCGGGTGTCGATTGGGTCAGAGAATTGAGGGAAATTCGGCGAGAAATGTTGAACATGTCGGCAATGCTAAGGAAGGTCGTTGCTGACTTGGAGGATCTTGCTGTAATACGTTGATCGATCACTGCCATGGAGACGAAATTCACTGAAGTGATTATAAGAGAGGGGGATGTCGAAAAATGGATCGATTATCTTGAGTCATCGGAGAGGGAATTATCTGCTAATCCGCTAGCAACCAAGGTGGATTTGGAGCGTGTCTGGGAGACGTTGGAGGACTTGGAGAACTGTAGCCAGCAGAATAGCATCCGTATTGTTGGAATTCCTGAGGCAAAAGTGGGTCAGGATATGGTGAAATTCCTGGACGGGCTCTTTCCAAGTGTGCTCGACATTACAGGCCATAAGCTGGAAATCGAGCTAGCTCACAGGGTTCCGGCTCGGCGATCCGCTGAGAGAGACAGGCCCCGATCAATTCTGGCCAAATTTCTGAGATCATCCGATAAAGATCTCGTTACGCGAGGCGAGGAATAAAGGAAGGCTTTCTTGGAAGAACCACAGCATTGTCTTGTTCCCAGACTTTGCGAATTCGACAAGAGAGAATTGGGATCAATTCAAGGAATGCAAGAAACTCTTACATCAACGGAAGGTCACTTTTGCACTGATGTCCCCGGCCAAATTGAGAACAGATCCTAAGGATGGCCGTAAAACATTCACATGTCCCCAGCAAGCGATGTCCTTCATAAAGTCAATGGAGTGAGGAAGTTATTTTGTGGTACTCACGTTGCAGCCGAGTGGACCGACTGAAAATTCACTTGACTCTCCGAGGAAACTGAGCAACTTTTTTGTTTCTTTTTGTGCTGGTTCTGCCTAGCGGCTGGAGTTTGTTTTGTGAAGTAACACTCCTTCAGGACAGTTTTGTGGGTGAATCTGCCTCATATTGGCTGGAGTTTGTTTTAGAGATTATCTTTTGTTGTGTAATTCTGTCTCACAAAATTTTTATAGAAACACCAGACTTGAGCAATCCGATGGCAAAGTTGTTGCAGGGGCTCTCGTAGATGTACATGGACTGTTTGAGTTTAGAGGGATGGACGCCAGTTGGCGCTGTCGTGCGCAGGGTTAATGTGCACATTTTCCTTTTTTCTGTTTGTTTGGTTCGGGGGGAAGTTTGGGGTTTGATTGTTGCACTAATGTTGGAATGTGGTCTTTATAATTTTGTTTTTGACACACAATCTATTTTTTCTATTATGTCAAAATGTCAAATGTTAATATAAGTGGATTGTCTCTCTCCACATGGAATGTGAATGGGTTGGGGCACCCCATAAAATGAAGGAATGTTATTTCTCTTCTTTAGCATAAGAAATATGATATAGTGCTTCTTCAAGAAATGCATCTTTCCCCACAGGAAGCTGAAATATTTGGGAAGATATGGGGTGGACATGTTTTTTTAGTGCTGGCTCAAGTAAGAGCAGGGGAGTCACTACAATGATAAGTAAGCATCAAAAATTCAAATGTCTCAAACAGATTAAAGATAAATTAGGAAGTCATTATTGTTTTAGCAAAAATTCAGGGGCAAAGTCTTATTTTGGCTAATATTTACGCACCTAACGTTGATGATCAGGGCTTTTTTATAGATCTTGAAGGGATGTTGCAAGCCGCTGGCACCCCTCATGATATAATATTGGGAGGAGACTTAAATCTTTTGATGGACTCAGTCCTTAATCATAGTGAACCAAAAGTGTGTAAGCACCCTAGAGCAACATTGACGCTTCACAGAATTTGTAAAAATCTTGGTTTTAGAGATATTTGGAGACTTTTGAACCCATATGGTAGGGACTATAATTTTTATATATATATATCTAAGTCCCTCATTTAATCTGTTGTTGATTGCTCAATTGGAAACATTTTAGTCTCAGATCACGCCCTGGTGAGTTTAGAGGTGTTGCCACATATGGAGAAAAGCAAATCATATAGTTGGTGCTTTAATGAATCCCTTTTGCAAATCCTGATTTCCAACAAATGTTAAAGGCTGAAATCAATGTTTATATGGAGACCAACTGGTCCTCCGTATCCTCTGTGGGCATGGCTTGGGAGGCACTTAAGGCAGATCTTAGGGGCCGGATCATACAGTATGCCTCATTCACCAAAAAATCCAAAGCACGAGAACTCGTGGAGTTGAAAGGGAATATTAAAAGTGCTGAGGCAGAGCTGAAGAGCTGAATGTCATCTGATGGTCTCAGAGAATTAAAATACAGATATAATATTATTTTGTCACGGAAGATGGAGTTTTGGCTATTCAGGGCAAGACAGTCATACTTTGAGTCAGGGGACAAGGCAGGAAAACTTCTGGCTAGATATATAAAACAAAGAGAGTCTTTTTCTACCATTCCCTCAGTGAAATCTGCTGGTGGTGAAATATTTACCTCAGCCATTGATATTAATAATCTTTTAGAAATATTTTAAAGAATTCTATCTTGATCTCTATAATTCCACATCTTCGTCTACTGATAAGGATAATAGAAACTTTGTGGAACCATTAGAACTTCGTAAACTGTCGGCTAAGCAAACAAATTATCTTGATTCTGAGCTAAACTTGGAGGAGCTTGGCGAGGTAATTAAGGCCTTGCCTACAGGCAAGGCTCCGGGGCCAGACAACTTTGCCGCTGAGTTTTTCAAATCTTATTCTACAGAACTGGCTCCACTTTTGCTAGAAGTTTATACAGAATCATTAAAGAATGGAAAGCTTCTGCCCACCAAGACGCAAGTCCGGATCAGTCTGATTCTTAAAAAGGACAAAGATCCAAGCAAGTGTAAGAGTTACCGTCCAATTTCCCTGATCCAGTTAGACGTTAAAATATTGTCAAAAATTTTGGCTAACTGATTAAGTTATGACATCTCTTATACATATAGATCAGGTGGGGTTTATTCGGGCCGTAGCTCTTCTGATAACATTAGGCGTTTCATCAATATCATGTGGTCAGCGGCGAATGATCAGAATCCGGTGGCTGCCATCTCACTTGACGCCGAAAACACGTTTAATATGGTAGAATGGGATTATATTTTTAAGATTTTGGAAATGTATGGGTTCAGGAATACTTTTATTGGTTGGATTAAGTTACTTTATAGACACCCGGTAGCGGCGGTACAAACGAATGGATTCATTTCAGGTTATTTTACTCTGGATAGGGGCACCCGGCAGGGTTGCCCTCTTTCCCCATTATTGTTCTGTCTTGCCCTGGAACCATTAGCAGCCGTGATAAGAAAGTAAGATGATTTTCCAGGGGTGGTGGCGGGAGGTGTGGCGCATAAGCTTTTGCTTTACGTAGATGATATTTTACTATCCATCTCTGACCCTACTAGATCTATGCCTTGCCTCCACATTATTATTAATTCCTTTTCTAAGTTATCGGGATACAGAATTAATTGGTCTAAATCCAAAGCTTTGGCTCTGACAGCATACTGCCTGGTAACGGCTTTTCAGCTGGGCACCTTCCAGTGGCCCAAACAGGGTATTAAGTATTTGGGTATTTTATTCCCAGCAAATTTGTGTGATTTAGTCAGAGTTATGTGGGTTTTCGAGCGATGTGGGCAGTTGGGCTTCATTACATGTATCTATGATTGGGAAGGTTAATGTTATTAAAATGAATTGTATTCCAAAATTCAACTACCTGCTACAGTCTCTCCCTATTGATGTCCCCCTCTCTTATTTAAAGCAATTTAATAGCATAGCGAAGTCCTTCATTTGGAATGGTAAACATCCCACATTACATTTCAGTTAATTGCATAGGTCGATTGACAAATGTGGCCTAGGCCTACCCAAGATTTTGTTTTATTATTATGCATTCGGTCTCAGACATTTGGCTCATTCAGCTTCCACCTGAGAGAGCCCCTCCCTGGTTTTGTATTGAACAGGACGTTCTTGCCCCTATTTCGCCATTGCAAAGCCTTTCTATCAAACAAATTATTGTCAAACTAATCCGAGAAGTTAAGTTACACCCCCTTATCACTCATTTGCACTCGGTACAGACAAAAGTGTCCAGAGTGTTTAATTTGGATATTTATTTAAATGTTGCCTCGAGCATATGGCTGAACCCAAAATTATGTATTAATAAGTCTCCTTTCTGCTGGTCAGAGTGGATTGTGAGGGAGGTTAATACACTCGGTGACCTAGATGAGAGTGGAGTGTTGAGATCCTTTGAAAATTTGGTTCAACATTTTGGGATTCCCAGATCTCAGTTCTTTAGGTATTTACAGCTGTGCCACCTGCTCTGTACCATTTTTGGGAGTAGCAAACACCCCCCTAAAGCAGCAGATACTCTGGGAGTGGTGATTACTGCTTTTGGAAAAGGTCATGAGGCATCAGTGTATTACTCCCTGCTAATTCAGAGTCTAGGGGATGGAGATTTAACTTCTGTCAAGAGATTATGGGAGAAAGATTTAAACTTGGTATTGGAGGAGGGAGTGTGGGCTAGGATTCTAAAAAACGATGGGGCGGTCATCAATATAGGGAATAAACACATAAAAAATTGGGTCCTAACCAGTGTTATGATCACCAGACAAGTTGTTTTAAGGGGATGGAAGTTGGCTGCAGCGCCCCCATTTCAGGAGTGGTGCTCGGAGATGGGGAGGGTGACGGCTTTTGAAGAAGGGTCATCTAGAAGGCTGGGGAATTTGGATTTGTTTGTTGGGAAATTAAGCAAATATCTCGGGGTGGGGCACTGGAGAGAGAGAGGTGTAGTTATTAATGTGTGTGATTATTATTTTTTTGTTTTTTTGTGTGTATGTGCTCATGTGCGATCACAGGGGTGTTTGTTGAGGGTCAGGGTGGGGTTGGGGATTGGGAGGGGGAGGTGTGGTAGTGGGGGTTAAATGTTAATTCTGTTTATAAATGTTTTGATTTTCTTTGTTTGATGTGTGAATCAATAAAAAAATGTTAATCACAAGAAATTGCCAAAAAACTGAAGATTTCATACAAAGGTGTACACTACAGTCTTCAAAGACAAAGGACAACTGGCTCTAACAAGGACAGAAAGAGATGTGGAAGGCCACATGTACAACTAAACAAGAGGATAAGAACATCAGAGTCTCTAGTTTGAGAAATAGATGCCTGACATGTCCTCAACTGACAGCTTCATTGAATTATACCCGCTCAATGCCAGTTTCATGTACAACAGTAAAGAGAAATGCAGGCCTTATGGTAAGAATTGCAAAGAAAAAGCCACTTTTGAAAAGAAAAAAAAAAGGATAGAGTGGGCAATGAAACACAGACATTGGACAACAGGTAATTGGAAAAGAGTGTTATGGATCTTAACCTCATTGAGTTTTTGTGGGGTCAGCTAGACTGTATGGTGCCCAAAAAGACAGCCACATCTATGGCAAGTGCTACAGAAAGCATGGAGTGAAATGTCACCAGAGTATCTGGACAAACTGACAGCTAGAATGCCAAAGATCTGCAAAGATGTCATTGCTGAACGTGGAGGATGTTTTTATGAGAACTCTTTGAAGTAGTTTAAGAAGTTCTGAATTTTTTTTTCAAATTGTAATAGTAATTTTTCACGTTATTAATGTCCTGACTATACACTGTGATCAGTTGAATGCCACTTTGGTGAATAAAAGTACCAATTTATTTCCATAACAGCAAAACCTGTACATTATTCCAAACTTTTGGCCGCCAGTGTATATGAATAAATTATGTGAGATTAACCAGTGTGAAAAATGTAATCTATAATAGACCAAAGCCTGTTTTTAGTCTGTAGATGTGTATGTGAGATTGTGTGTGTACCTGAGTAGTGGCTGTTGATGTGGTGCTGCTCCGGGACCCCCACATCTGCTGGAACTGCACTCTGATCTCGGCAAATGTTTCTATGATCACAGCGATGAACACGTTCTGGGAACAATGTGAAAATAATCTAATGAATTAATGAATGCCCCAAATAATTTAATTTCATTGCAGCCATGCCTGTTTTCTGGTAATGCAATACAATACTGAAAATCTTGATCTGTGTTAAAGATCGTCTCATTTGAAGGAGAACCATACAATATATCATATATCATTTCGGTACTGCTGAATTGAGGGATTCATTAATTAAAGGACTCGTTTCATTTTTATTTTTATTTTTTAATCATTTTCAGTTCTGAGAGTTACAGTATATATTAATAGTGAATCAAAATCTTTATTTCAAAAGATAGAGGAAAATTATATGTTTGAGATATGTGGATATCACTGTGTATTGTGTATTATCCCAAAATATTAAAAAAAAGCTATGAATCTATTACACCATTACAACACATCACCTTGACTCTCCAAACCCTAGTGCCCGGCCTACCTAGACAACATTTTCAAACATTTCATAGGCACAGTTCTCCTGAGGAAGGCTATTTGTGTGGTGTGACTGTTGACAGAGTTGCTGTACATGAAGAGTGTTTCAGTTAGGATGCTGCCTTAAAAAATAGCTACTTACGTAATAGTAGACAGCAAGGCAGCTTGCTATACAGATCCCTTGTATTTTTGCCATACTGTTCATTTATTTGATACCCAGAATAACCCTGACTTCCCTGGAGCTAGAAATTAAGTAGGACCCATGTGCAGATGTTAACATTTCGTTGGTGTGAGAAGAAAAGTATTTTTCCACCTTGACCAGCCAGGCGAGGAAGAAGATGAGTGTGATGAAGTAGAAATATGAGCGCCAGCGTGGAAAGCTGTCGATGGCCCGATACATGATGAAGACCCAACCCTCCTGAGACGCGGCCTCGTACACCGTGAATATACTGGTGCCTGTGAGAGGAGAGGACAGAAAGGGATGTGACAAGTGAAGAGGAGGGGTGGTGGGCCCAGATCTGATATGTTCTTGTGCCCTCAGGGTGGTTTGACTGGGCACTCAGGCACAAAAATTCAGACATAAACACAGTCTTGGCATTAGTGAACCTTGTCAGGTGCTTCCCATTACCCAGCTATGTGCTTCTCACTCCAAACGGCTAAATGAGGCTTCTGAAGCACTAGCTGCTACTTTGGTTTCATGTTGTGGTGGCATGTAACAATATCTGAATATCAAAGGAACTATGCTAACTGATGAACTGCACACTCAAGGACAGAAAGCTTGTCTTTTATCATAAAACTGGTATTTCTTCATGAAAGATGAAGAGAGGAAAGAGCATAGATTGGCTTCTGAAGGAACTTAAAGGAATAGTTTACACAAAAATGACATTTTTGTTATCATGTATGATGCTCTTTCTTATTTGGAACACAAAAGGGATCGTCAAGCTCCAAAAAGGACAAAAAAAAGCACCATAAAGTAGTCCATATGAACAGAGTGCTATATTCCAAGTCTTCTGAAGCCATTCGACAGTTTTGTGTTGTGACAGTTGTTATTCACTGATAATCTGCCCCTCTTCCAAAGCTCTCAAATCTCCTTCAGACATGCACATATTCAAATAAGATGTGTCATACCAGGTTTGATATCAATGACACCAAATGTAATTGGTTCTTGCATCTCTTATAACTGAATGTAACACATTTTGAATATGCGGAAGTATGAATGAGATTTGAGAGTGGAGGCGAAGGGCATGATTTTCAGTGAATAACTATGGAATACAGCAGAAAAGTTGTATGGACTACTTTCAAAATGGTCTTATAATGCTTTTTCCTGTTTGTGGCTTGACATTCTCCAAAATTTCTCCAATGTGAAGAAAGCGATACAAGTTGAAAACTACAGGAGTGCGAGTAAATGAAACCATGAATTCCCATTTCTGGGTGAACTATTCTTTTAAAAGAAAGGCATGCTGTAATGGAAACAGTGTACAAGTAGTGGTAATCTCCAAATAATGTGCAGTTTCGCCCTTTGCAGAGGAAACTGCTATAACCAGTTACTCTTTAAGCTGTGTTGTTTCAACAGACAGCATGGAATTGACACCATAACCAAATGATTTCTGAGTGATTTTATTCACAGAGTATGAGGTGCTCTCTAGTTACGAGCCTTCAGTGTTGATACCTCCGCACTCTTTCATCATGAACCATGATGCCTTGCTACGAGATGGCTGCCAAAGGCCAGCAAGAAATATGCTACCAAGTTCTGCTTCCTGCCATTTTCCCACCAGGACCTGGGGCAGAACTGGCCAAGGACGCTGGCAGAGCCCTTTAAGGTCACCAACTACACATAACCTTCAAAAGGACCTATTTTAATGGAACTGTATCACTTGCCTTTTTTCACAGAATCTTCAGTCTAGATGTCAGATGTAACTGCACATTTCAGCATTAACAGTATGAGAGTCTTTCTCTGGATGATACAGAGGGAAACTCCCATAAAAATAAAAATAAAATCACTTGGAGATTAATCACAGATGCCAAGCTAAAGGAAAGAAGCTCTATGCCCATTTCATCCTTGATGGCCTGAGAGAGTGTACCAAGACTCAAATTCCAAGATATAGTAAAATCTCAGCAATCTTAAGCACTAATATTCTAAAAGCTTTGACTGCACCTCTACATCTCAGTTTATACAGTTTTAAATTAAACCATTACAGAAATACAAACTACAAAGACATTTGAAATTAAAGGACAATATGAACTAAAATGACAGGGTAATAAAACCACAATAAGTAACTTCAAAATATCTGCTTAATTCATGAACAAATTGCTAAATTCCAGAAAGAAAGAAAATACTTGAACATCAGCGAGCAATGTCAGTTACCATATACTGTAGTAGTAGTAAATTGCCACAAAAAAAAAAAAAAAATTTATAGGACTTCTCATCATACTTTCTGTTTTGCATCCCTGAATCTGAAAGCCAAAAAGATATGACATTGTTGAGGCACAGATGGCTGGATGACAGATCACTCAGGCAGGAACGGTTCTGGTTGATGCACACATGACATATCTGTGTATTGAACTCAGAAGGTCGAAGGAGGGCTCTTTTGCAGATCTCAATGTTCAACAGTTTCAAAGCCACGACTGGGTTTTTTAAGGAAAAGCCTTCCCTTCATAGCTTTTTGGAGATTAGTTGCACTGTTCTGTGCACCTTTCTAGTGGATTTATCTCAAATGGAAGCGATAAAAATGTGGCATGTTGCTTTGTACAGATCAAGGTGCTTAAATAAACTGTTCTATTTGTGAAGCTGATTTCACAATGCTTTGAAATCTAAGCTTTGCTGAAAATATTACATTTCCTGCATGCAGTGAAAGATGGTGTTATCTGTTAATATTTCCTTGCACATACTGTGTAGATTAACTCAAAATGCTTCCACAACATACTAAATGAAAGCAAATAGCTCATTGTAAATACATAATACAATTTAGATGTAGACAGACAATCAACAATTAATTGCACTGTATCAAAAAAAAAACTTTTATCACTTTAAAAAAAAAATCACAAAGAAAGGGAATGGTATGGTTTTGCACAGACAAAATATACAAATAAACCAGATTCATATTTCTTGATAAAGGCCAGGAATAATGCTGTTAGTGTGAGTGTGGGTGTCAAAGAATGGAGAAGTCCAATACAACCCACAGAAATAAAGATGAAAAAAAAAAAAAATGACACGTCCACATCCATTTACTATATTGGCATGGTTTTCTTAATATTTTATTTTTAGCTACATCAGGACAGATAAACATAAAAATCTTTAACATGTTGCTTGTTAAACAGTGGCTCATATCTAAAACTGGTATAACTTTCTTTAAGCCCAAGTCCACACTAATCTGTTTGAAATTTGAAAACTTTGTTTTCAGTTTTCTAAAATCATCGTTTTCAAAGTATGCAGTTATATAGAGAGTTTTTGAAAGTCTCGGTTTCCATTGGAGGAAAATGGCATTCTAGTGTGAGTGAGAGGCATCGGAATTCCTTTATTCATAAATTGTGATTTCAGCTGAAACTGGATTTGTGGCCTGTGGGTAACACAACTATGATAAAACAGGTGAAGAAATTCCATATATTTATTTGAAGGAGGGACCAGAGTCATATCTAGAAAACGGAAAATCACAGTATGGGGGGTGGGGGTTGACTGGCCACTAAGCAACCACCTAGCAATAACTCAAAACACTCTAGCAACCATTTAGCAATGCCCTAGCAACCACCCAAAACACCCTAGCAATGTGACAGCAAAAGTTTGCATGGGCAAACAACATTTTCTGAAGAAAATATAAAAATGCACCTTTTTTTTCAAAACTAAGCAAAAGATTAAAAAAAACGGACATAAAGAGAATATAATTCCTTCATGCCAGATGGACATCGCAATGACTCACCAAGCTCGTTGAAACCACTGTATCCAAGCTCCTGTCTGCTGAGCCCCAAGTCTTCCAGATCCATACACTTAAACCCAGCTGGACACTGATAACCCTCTCCATACGGTGAGCAGTGTGTATCAGGGATGGCCAGGCTGTTCCATGTAACATTACTAGAAAAAGAGCAGAGTGAGTGTTCAATTAATCATCACATGTTGGGTTATGTGTCACATCTGGCCACATTAACCATTTTATTGTAACATGGTTACACTGTCTGGTGTTTGTTCACATAATGGCAGTTATTAGCATGGTCCTCTTTGGCTACATTCACACAGTGTTTGAAATTAACAACCACAACAGATGTGAATCTCAAATTGTCCTATATATACAAATGGAAACAGAAGCTGTATGTACAGGTAACTGAAGTCAATCCCTAGATTGTTATGTGGCTGCCTGTACCCACAGTGACAGAAAGTGTTTGTAAAAAGTCACTGACAAATCCATATGTTGTTCCAAACTAGCTTGAATTTCTTTCTTCGGTGGAACACAGAAGATGTAAGGCAGAATGATAGAGACTAACAACCTCAGTCAAAATTCACTTTGATTGTATGGAAAAAGCTGCAATAAAAGTACATTGAGAATGGGGCTGTCAGTCCCTAACATTCTGTCTTTTGTGTTCCCCGAAAGAAAATCATACAGTATCAACCGAATTCGCTCTCAAAATTCAGATTAGTAGTCACTTCACTTATAGAATGTCGTTGTCACTCTCTTTCCTAATCAAACCGTGTATGAACAGAACCGTATTTAACAGGATTGACAACCACATTCTGCTGCTGTGTAAACATAGGCTTAATATCCTTGAAATTCTTACTTGGATGAGAAAACAATACATTCATTCTAACCCACACACTCTCTCACAGACGGCATTCGTTTGGGCCACAGGTGTTATTTCAGAAGGCACTTGATGTCTCTAATGAAAATTAATCCTTTAAATTGGCTCGTCAGACATTCTTTCAAATTGCTTATTAGGACTCTGAAATGAGTAGGGATCATTGATTGCAGTGTCACAAAGGCCAATCAGAGGCACAGCAGTGAAATCAAAATAGCTCTAATTATACAGCGATAAATAACCCCACCAAAGAGATCATACTCGTGAAGAAACTGTTAACAAACACACTTTAAATGATACTTATGACATCATTAATTATCCTTTTTACTTATTTTAACACCTAAACAATATATTGGTATTAGTGGTAAGTATTATAAACTTAAACTGCAATAAAAAAAATTGCAATAGAAGTCATCATTAATTCACTTTTTTTTATCCATGCAACTTTCTAACTCACAAAATCCCAAAAACAACAGCTGCAGATGTAAGGATAAAGTTATTAAATAAAACGTTCATTTGAGTACTTGAATTCATGGAGAGGAAAAAAAATGATTGAATTTAAAGAGAACTCACAGTTTAAAGAAAACTTACAACAGTTTTTTTTATATATATATATATATATATATATATATATATATATATATATATATACAAATAGCTATGTGCTATTGAAATTGATGTTTAAATATGTTTCTCTAATTGCAATGCTATTAAAATTTTAGTTTTGATTTGTAAATGAGCAAATGTTCTACTATAACCTAATCTCCCCATCAATACAATAAAGACTTAATTTATTAAACAGTAAAAGATCATGTTAAAGCAAATGTAAAGCTGATCCGTCTGATGTTTGGAACAAATGAGGGTGAGTAAATGATGAAAAAATTGAATTAAAAACATGTCAAATGTTTCTGTAAGAATCAGTTCAGATCAGGATGAGATATCTCTTTCTCAGCAGGCTAAGAGCTCTTTTCAGTCAAGCAGATAGACAGATTGAGGGCAGGCTGCTGAAAAGAGGAGAACATTTGCACAATGCCTAGGCAACACAGGAAACATTAATTATTGTGATTAGTGTTCGGCACACTCCTCTGTTGATGATGGTTTAGGCTTTTTGTTTTAGAGCCGGCTCTGACACGCCACTCATCTGCAAAGGGAATATTAAATAATATAAAAAATAACCACCTCCACAGCACCATACACACACAATGCATTAAAATTGTGGTCAACCTTGCTTTCGTCACGCTCTCAAGTTGGGAATCAAGACGTGTTCCAGCAAGGTTCACTATTCTTTTATAGACATGTATTATTGGCTTATCAGTGCCTCCAAGTGAAATTAGCAAATCAAACAAACAGCGCTGTATAAAAAAACAAAAAAAACAACAACATACGAGTCTGTATCAATATGGTACACCATAATATGGCTATGCTTATAGAAGCGTTGATGAGTCTGTCACATCACATCATGAAAATTATGATCTGTTATTAATACCATTTCCAGATACGTGTGGGAGGTGTGTAGCAACAGACATATTCTTCTGATCTCACATTGATGCACATCTCAGGTATGATAACCAACAAGAAGTGAGCTAGCCACACAAAGGGAAACTGAGATGAGATTTACATGATGTTCATTCTTGAGCTAATAAAGTTCTTTCAAACCAGTTTAGTATCAACTTTGTCTCAGATGTTTCTCCTAAAATTCCTTAGGAGCAGCTCAGAAAATGGAGCACAAGTAGAAGAATACAAAATTAGAGGTATTTCGCAGTGCATGGAAGGATAGTGTCTGTAGCTACAGACAGGCACTAAAAGCTGTCAGGTCAGCATATTTTAGCTAACTCATAGAAGATAACCACAACAATCCAAGGTGTTTATTCAGTACTGTGGCTAAATTGGGTAGGAATAAAGCCTCGACTGAACCAGATATTCTGTCACAATACAATAGTAATGACTTCATGAATTTCTTTACTGATAAAATTGAAATCATCAGAAATAAAATTGGAATTATGCAATCATCTGTCACAGTACCTCAGAAAACAGTGTCTCATAATTTTCCTCACGAGCAACTTCAATCCTTTGCTATCATAGATTATGAAGAGCTAACAAAATTTATTGAAACATCAAAAGCAAAAACATGTATGTTAATCCAATACTAACTAAGCTCTTAAAAGAGGTATTCCCTGTAATCTCAGAACCTCTTCTTAATATTATGTACTCCTCGCTATCCTTAGGACATGTCCCAAGAAACTTTAAAATGGCAGTTAAGAAGCCACAGCTGGATTCTGGAGAATTGGCTAATTATAGACCGATTTCAAATCTCCTGTTTATGTCAAAAATTCTAGAAAAAGTAGTGTCCTCCCAACTATGTTTATTTCTACAGAGAAATAGTATATATGAACAATTTCAGTCAGGATTTAGGCCCCATCACAGTACAGAGACTGCACTTATCAGAGTTACAAATGACATGCTCTTATCATCTGATCATGGCTGTATTTATCTTCTAGTGCTTTTAGATCTTAGTGCTGCCTTCGACACCATAGATCATGTCATTCTCTTTGAAAAGGCTTGAGAATTATGTTGCCATTTGTGGACTTGCATTAGCATGGTTTAGGTCCTATTTAGCAGACTGCTACCACTTTGTATGTGTAAATGAGGAATTGTCAAATCAAACAAAAGTTAAGTATGCAGAGATCAGTTTTAGGGCCTCTGCTTTTCTCCTTATATATGCTTCCCCTGGGAGATATTATCAAGAATCGTGGAATAAGTTTCCACTGCTATGCCGACAATACCCAAACATTATATTTCTTCAAAACCCAATGAAATTTCACAATTTTCCAAATTAGTAGCGTGTATCAATGAAATCAAAGATTGGATGGCCAGTAATTTACTTCTATTTAATTCCGACAAAACAGAGGTACTAATTATTGAACCAAAAACCTCTAAAAATAAGCCGCTAAAATATAATTTGACTCTCGATGGATGTACTGTTACATCATCTTCTACAGCGAAGAACTTAGGTGTTATATTTGATACCAATCTGTCCTTTGAAAATAAAATTCCAGTATTTGTAGAACAGCATTCTTCCACCTCAGAAATATTGCTAAGTTACGACACATGCTCTCTGTTGCTGATGCTGAAAAACGAATTGATGTGTTCATGACCTCAAGACTAGATTATTGTAATGCATTACTGGGAGGATGTCCTGCAAGTTCAATAAATAAACTTCAATTGATTCAAAATGCAGCAGCCAGAGTGCAGACTAGAACCAAGAAATATGATCATATTAGCCCCATTTTATTGTAGTTACATTGTGTGACATCCGAGGTTGTTACCCCTCCTACCAACCACCAGAGGGAGCCCTCTCCCGAATGCTAACTCTGTACTGTTTCTTCTTTGGTGACTTCCTGTTTAAACTATATAAATACCACACTGTTCCATTTTGACTTTGCGAAGTATTGCCAGTTGGCCCTGCCTTACCAAGCGTTTTTCCATTGCCTCTGCTGATTGTTTTCATGTTATGACCATTGCCTGTTTTCCTGGATTTACTGCCTTTTGGATACCCCTTTGTTTTGTTTGCCTTGTTGGACTGTCTTTTTGGTTTACTGGATTATACCGCTTGCTTTACAACTACCTCTATTTGCCTGCCAATTTGGATTGTTTGCTTGTGTTCATAATAAACTTCCAGCACATGGATCCTAACACCGTCTTCATAGCCAGTTCATTACACATTGGTTACCTGTTACATTTCTTATTAATTTTAAAATGTTGTTAACTACATACAAAGCTTTGAATGGTCTAGCTCCGCAGTACTTAAGTGACCTACCACACTATATTCCATCACGTTCATTACGATCGCAAAATTCTGGCCTGTTAATAGTTCCTTGAATATTAAAATCCACAAAAGAAGGTAGATCCTTTTCCTATTTGGCTCCTAAACTATGGAATTGTCTCCCTAACACTGTTTGGGATGCAGACACACTCACTCAGTTTAAGTCTAGGCTAAAGACTCATTTATTTAGCCAGGCATACACCTAATTTATCCATCAACTCACAATTAGGCTGCTTTAGTTAGATCTGCCGGAATCAGAAACATTTATCATGATCTATAACGCATCTACTCTAATATTATTCTATTTGTTTCCCTGTCTCAACCTCAGGATTCATATCCCGAGGTTACCGGCCAGATCCACAGATCCCGACTCCACTGCTACGTGCCTCTGAGTGATGACGACTAAATGAAGCTGGTGCCAGACAGACATCACTTCAGTCTATTACGATAGACTTCAGAGGATAAACTGATACCAACTCCAACCATAAGACATGGGATACTTCAGATGCCACTGCCTGAACCTTGGACTTAGGATAGACCTCACCGAAATGACCTACTGGTTGAACTGTGATGTGCATCACTCATCTCTGCCTGCATCACTTTGGTCTAATGATGGACTACATTCTTAAAATGGAATACATAGACTATCAATTAATTGCCAACAAAAGCCTTCATCAGCCAACTAACAAAGGACAATGCATCTATGTGAACTTCTGCAGTTAATCCAGGATGGACTTCAAAGACATTAGTCATTAATCTTACAGTTCATACAAAATCTTTGTTTAAACACTGGCCCTTAGCACTTACTTAGTTTAATCATTTTAAACCATGACTTGCACTATACATAAGTAATATTGGCATTATATTCATGATGTTAGCCAGAGGGGAACTGGCCCCCACAGTGAGCCTGGTTTCTCCCAAGGTTATTTTTCTCCATTAACCAACATCTTATTGAGTTTTGATTATAAAGATGATTTTATTGTGTTAAATTGTGCTTAAGAATAGGTATTTGTGATTACCAGCCTATTAGAATTAGTTAATAGTGATTATAAAATAGTGCCTACCCTTTCTGTGTATCATTCGTAACGCAGTGATGGTTGAAGGTGCCAAACATCTGAACCCCCAAGATTCCATACAGGAGCAGGAAGAAGAGCAAAAATATGGACACACTCCAGATTTGCTCCCCCGATCGTCTGAAAGGAAGTGAATTTTTAAGTGACTGATACAAAAACAATCTGACAATTCCTCACATTCTTCATTATGGCTCTTACACTTACTTAAGAATGTTGGTTATCCGGGTACGTGGCAGCTCAAATCGGAAGTAGATTCGGAATGCTCGGATCATTATGAGGGCCCTCGGAATGCGTAACATTCCCCAAGGTGACATTTGGTCCACAATCTCTGCTATTTCAAACACCTTGAGATTATTCAGAGGGACAACTGGATGAGCAAAGTTACCCAAGAATCTCAGTGCTTTTTAATTTAAAATAAGCACTTCCAGGGCTCAACAATAACAATAGGTAGATGTCCGGGGCCAGTGTGAGAGAGTTTCAGGCCAGTTGACAGAAGTATCCAGTGCCCAACCGGTCTCGTGCTGCATTGTCACTACTTCTTCTATTTGTTGATCTTGTACAGTATATGTGTTTGTATGCCTTGCAAACATAATTTATTTTTTTTATTTTTTTTTTGTGATGTATTGAACAATGTTGTTGTGAATTCTGCTCATTTAAATATGCCACTATGGTAATGTCATCGGGTTGGCTAATATAAATGAGGTTTAGTTGAAATTGCCAGAATGACTGGTGATAGTCTTAGAAGGATCAGTTAAAATTGGTAGAGAATTATAAACTAACCAGTGATGTTTTCCATCATATGCCATAGTTTTCAAAGTTGTGCCAAGTTGTGTAATTTCCAGCCAATTTTTATTTTTTTTATGAAAAAAGACATATATTTTTCTGCCGCATATAAAAATGCATTGCTTAAAATGTATTTATGTAAATGTTCAATATAAATATTTTGTAATATGGCCAGTGAAAATGTGAGCAGCGCAAGTACAAATCTGAACTACTGGACTGAGTGGGCCAGCAGATTTATTTGTGCCCTGACTTCACATTGAAAATAACACAGAAGGTAACATTTCTGTACCTGAAGCACAAGGGAGACCCACAGAAAGACCACCATGAAGCCATCAAACATGCACCAGCGGTCTTTAACGTAGGAGTTCTCTCCCTGGAAACAGAGGCAGGTGATAAAATACAGACTATAAATTAAAATCCACAGGTGAGCAGCAGCTGGCCCACTGGTCTAATGAAAGGCTTTGGCAGTTGTTAACAACAAAGACAACAAAAATCAGCCCATAGATGTGTGAGCACTTCAGAGCACTTATTTTGCGATGCACTGCTTAAATGGTGTGCACCTTGAACACCTAAACAAGGCAGACACTGTTGTGACATAAAACATTTCACTAATAAGAACTATCAAACTCTGCAGACAAGCCAGAAATAATCTCATTGGGGGCAGAGCACATGAGGAATATTGTAAATAATACTGGCAAAAAACACAGGCAGGAGCTAGGAGTCATTTATATGCACGTTTATGCAGCTGGGGCACAGGAAATGACATCACAGATGTGACATGCTCAGGTTTGTTTGCTTGAGCGCAGATTGCGTTCATGCTCCAGTGGCCTTTCTTTGATAGAAAGGCAGATACTACAAAGGATAAAGTACTTGCCCTCCTGAGACATAGGCCAAGAATTCACCTGGGATTTCAAAGCTTCTGATAAGATACGCTGCTCAAATAGATCTCATGTTGTATCAGTAGGCCAAAAACATAATTCATTGCAAATTGTGTGAAGGTCTGACTGACTTATTAAGGGCAACTGGTAGTTTTTTGGCTGAATGAATCAGTTATAAAATACGATGGCCTGCTTCACATAAAAGTACATGTTTACCATTAATGCAGTGCTTTTACAATGCCATTAGTGAGTATTCATAATACAGTCTCAAGAATATATGTAATTACCCAAAATATGCCTGCTAATTGCTAACAACAAAACATAAAAAATAAATAAATAAAAGATTTTCACTGATCATAACAAGCACTTCAAAGACAGGAATACAAAACAAATAGGCTTAATTAGTAAAACAGAGGTCAGTCACCAGTACAATAATGCTATGAGTCACTCTTCCCAAAGAAAATTAAAATGCATGTTAACTTAGCATATAATTGGAGCAAGGCTAATCACCCTGTCCTCACATGATCTAAGGGAACAAATTAGTTACTCTATCTTCTACAAAAAAATTGCTTTCCATGCCATATAATAGATAATGAAAAGAAAAGTCTTCAATTCCAATACTCAGCTCTTTTATAGTTCAAGAGGCAAATTATTCACTATTCAATGTCTCTCTGTGCACTTGTTATCCTTGATTCAGCAATTAAACTGTCCACACATTATTTAGCAGTAATTAAAGGGCTCGAATCAGCCACCTGCCCATTTATTCACTTCCAAAAGACACAGTCTATTTTTTCCCCATTTCATTTTTGTTACAAGCCATGACAACTGATAGTGTGTTTTACCTTGATGATACCTCTGATATGCATTTTGGCAATCATTTCTGCGGTGTAGAGGAACATGAGCAGTGTGTCCAGGGTGAACGTGACGTACTGCAGGGGTGGGTAGTGCTCAAAGGTCATAGGTGTGTTCATACACACTGAAATTACACTGATTATGGCACAGGCCCGCAGGAGAGAATGAACCCACTAAGGAGAAAAAGCACAGCATCAATCAAGAAGTTTAAGGCATTTTTTAGCACTTTGTCGCAGTGTGAGTGTGATGCATTTTCTGTCCTCAGTGAAAGCAAAATGCTGTGTAAAAAAGCAAAAGATCCAAAAAGAACATATTTGATGCTTAAAGAAGTAGTTCACCCAAAAATTAAGATTACTCACCCTAATGTCTGTTCAAACCTGTTACCTGACTTTCTTTGTTCAGTGGATGTTTGGAATGATGTTCATCCTGCTCTTTTCCAAATAACAGAAGTATACAGTGACCAGGGGCTGTCAAGCTCCAAAAAGGGCAAAAAAGCACCATAAAAATAGTCTATATGTTTGTGCTCTAGTATGTTTAAGGTATTGTTAATATTTATGTTATAAATTATTATTTACTTATAACAAACGATCATTAAAAATTATGTAATATTTTATATTCCGCTATATAGTCTTTTGAAGCAATACAATAGCTTTATGTGAAGAACAGACCAAAATTATCTTCTTCTTTTTTTTTTTGCTGAAAATCCTGACTTCTGTCACAGTTCTCTAATATAATTCATGCTTACATGTTTCAACATTTTGATTTGTGTTGTACAGAAGAAAAAAAAATCATATGAGTGATGGTGATGAGTAAATGATGAAAGAATTTTCATTTTTGTGTGAACTATTCCTTAAATTTACAGCTACGTGGAGTGGGATTTTGGACCAATGGGATTTCACTGTGGGAGGGGATACCTAGTGTAATACATCAGAAAAAGAAAAACCAAGACTCCATCAAAATGTTTTGATGCGCAACACTGTTCTTTTGCAGCTGGTTTGGCCAAACCACACATGGAAAAGTTAAGAGTTATTGTTTGATGCATTATTGTGCCACGCGATAGAACAAGGTGTTCGCTGTTGACTGCTGCCACAAATCTCTTTTCTTTATGGAGTGTGGGCTTCAGTGATTTTTTTTTTACATACTGGTTTGTTGATCCAAAGGATGTCAGCACTGTCGGTTAGTGTTTCATCGGGCCCAAAGTCGGTCATGGGCTGGGCCTCGACCCGTGAGCTCTGCTTCCGCTTCAGCATGCTTGGGCTCGCTGTGCTATAGAGAGAGTGGATCTGAAAGACAGGAGCACATCAACCACGAACGATAACTTAAATGACACATCGACCAAAGCTCAAATTGTGTTTGTTACCCTCAGATTTGTTTTTTGTTGGATGCTGATGCTGTTGTGCTCTGAAAAGTGCAATCTAGTTTATTGGAAAAAAAGCCATTTCATGTGATAAACTAAATGCTAAGTTCCGAAATTATATGGTATAAAAAATGACCTCAGAAAAAGTGTCATGAAAGACCTAAGTGGAAAAATATGCTACAACTACAGAGGCATGCAAAGAGATTTGGGCTATGTCTTCATTGCGGCTGTCCAGTACAACATGAGAACACAGCTCTGTACGGAATCAGACAGTTTGTATTGTAGTGTTGCGCAGCCACCGCTAAACACAATCAAGCATATGATGTACATAAAACAAAGACTGTTGACACACAGAAATACCGACTTACCTTCTGCAAAGATCACACTGGATCTTCACCATAACACAAACGAAAGGCAGCCGATATTGCAGAATATTGGCAATAAGGCCATTCTTACCGAGGACAATAATAAAAACATGGATATCACACACTCACTGAAACAAAGCGCACATACCAACGGGAAAAGTAAAGCTGAAATTGCTCCAGCACTGCACATAACATGCGATCAGGCATACCCTGTAAATAACACACAACAGTTAGTTTACATGGCATATGGTGTACCAAACGGGTACAATTATATCGACAAAAAAATGTCCACCACATCAGACAAGGCATAAATGCAACACTGAGTGGCGGAGTCATGGACGGATGGGAATTTGGGAACAGGTTACTCACGGTCAGGCTCCTCATTGGTGCATTCATCCCCGGCATAGAGAGGGGTGGAATTCAGTACGAAAGACAGTTGATTGGTGGAGTTGAGGCCTGTCCTGCAAAGACACCATACAGTAAGTCTTTTATTCTGTTGATGACCCATTACTTATAAATAAGTGTGGTCAATGGATGCTATAACACATAACATCTACAATCTAGACCTTTACATGTGATATAAACACAAATAGCTCACAGCACAAATTATTTCACATCCCCAGTTAGCTAAGGCAGGACTTCATGTGTAAAATGGTGTACAATTTGATCAAGAGCTTCTGCCTTAGTTGGTAAGCTTTTCTAATTCAGTCTTAACATAAAATGTTGAAACATCAAGGTCATTTAAAGGTAATTTTGGCACAATGCAATCTGGCATGGTACGAATTTAAACAGTAAGCCCATTAATTTCTTCAAACAGTCAAAAACAATTGTTACAATGAAAAGTCTACCAAAAGAAGTTACAGGGGTGGGAATCACAAGTTAGCTGGCGAAACGATATAATATCTATATTTAGGTCACAATACGATATTACTGCAGTTCTTTATTTTAGGTGTACTGCGATTCAAAACTATGATATATTGCGATATTTCACTCAATGTTCGTCTTCACTGGACTTAAGAGAACTGTTTCCAAATCACCAAATGCATTGTTAAATTTATATAAATGTGCCAGTTCCAAAACAAGGCCAGTTTATTTCCTAATATCTATGTACAATACAAAGCCATAATCATATAAGACCATAATGGCTCCTTATTTCTGTGGTTAGGTCAATGTAGCTAGTCTTTCTAAAAACAAATTATAGTATTCATGAGCACAATAGCAGCCTAAACAAACACTAAAAACATTATTTATTACAACACAGTTTCAATACACAAAAATATAATAGATTTCACCAAAAAGGTTAGCCTATTTTATATGATACTAACATTTTTGTCAAAATACCTCAGTTAATGTTACCACTGAAATCGTAAAAAAATAGTAAGGGATTATGTGTGAAGCACGATAACTGCATCTTCTATGGGACTGTTGTTGAATTCCTAGATCGATCTGGCAAAGAGAAAAAAAATGTTTAGCACCATAATACTAATATGGAAAAATGTCAATTATAATATTGATATTTGCCGTGCAAATATGGATACAATATTAACATATTTTAACATATCAATATTACTTTTCCCACATTTAGCAAGTTGTATCTTAAAGTTCTTACATTTGTTTCAAGAACATTGTGGCCTGCTGAGAACAGCTTCTACATAGTCAAAGGCATTTGCAAAGTAATTGCTACAGTTAGAAAGTGTTGATAGATAGAGGTTTGAAGACAGTGAAAACAAAATTACAGGGTGTAAGTGCAGTAATGCAGGGGTAAGTTGCAGAACACTGCAATTAGTTTCACTTTTTGAGAAAGGACTATTTGCCTAAAGGCAGGATGCAAACACTAAACATTTTAATGGTGGATCAAGTGATCCTCTGGTGTTGTGAGTTTGTTTTTAAGGTAGTTTGTTACAAAAGTGGTTTGGTTTTATATATATATATATATATATATATATATATATATATATATATATATATATATATATATATGTATATATATATATATATATATATATATATATATATATATATATATATATATATATATATATATATACGTATATATATATATATATATACACACACACACAGTATATAGACTCTGGTGGCCAAAATTTTGGAATAATGTACAGATTTAGCTCTTATGGAAAGAAATGGGTACTTTTTCTTTGCAATTCTTCCCATAAGGCCTGCACCCCTGAGTCTTCTCTTTACTGTTGTACATGAAACTGGTGTTGAGCGGGCAGAATTCAATGAAGCTGCCAGCTGAGGACATGCGAGGCATCAGCTTCTCAAACTAGAGACTCTGATGTACTTAATCTCTTGTTTAGTTGTACATCTGGCCTTCCACATCTCTTTCTGTCCTTGTTAGAGCCAGTTGTTCTTTGTCTTTAAAGACTGTAGTGTACACCTTTGTATGAAATCTTTCAGTTTTTTGGTAAGTTCAAGCCTTGTATAGCCTTCATTCCTCAAAACAATGATTGACTGATGAGTTTCTAGAGAAACCTATTTTTTATTTTTTATTTTTTGCCATTTTTTACCTAATATTGACCTTAAGACATGCCAGTCTATTGCATACTGTGGCAACTTAAAAACAAACACAAAGACAATGTTAAGCTTCATTTAACGAACCAAATAGCTTTCAGCAGTGTTTGATATAATGGTAAATGATTTTCTAGTACCAAATTAGCAATTTAGCATGATTACTCAAGGATAAGGTGTTGGAGTGATGGCTGCTGGAAATGGGGCCTGTCTAGATTTGAACAAAAATTGCTTTTTTTCAAATAGTGATGGTGCAGTTTTTTTACATCAGAAATGTCTTGACTATACTTTGTGATCAGTTCAATGCCACTTTGGTGAATTAAAGTACCAATTTCCTTTCAAAACAGCAAAATCTGTATATTATTCCAAACTTTTGGCCGCCAGGGTGTATATATATATATATATATATATATATATATATATATATATATATATATATATATACTATCACTATAAGGATAACTATCACCAAAAAGGAAGCTCTTTAGTTTCTTAAATGTGCTACAGAACATAAAGCATGTAGCAGAATAGATAGATTTTGCTGTGCTTCGCGTATTTCCCAACAACCATCTGGACCCACAGAATCAGATACACAACACCACGTTACTGTATTTAAACACTCTGCATCTCTGACCAACAGAGATATTCTACCAAGTAATTGTGTGGTGGACATTTTATTGTACCTGTCATCAAAGATGTATCAGATATAAAAAAAATAAAAAAATTAAATAAAAAATAAAATTTTATATATATATATATATATATATATATATATATATATATATATATATAATTTTATTTTTTATTGTATTTTTTTATATATATATATATATTATATATATATATATATATATATATATATATATATATATATATATATTACAAAATAAATTCACTCGAGATTACGTCTATACACTTTAGGCTACGTGGCACACCGGAACACAATTACATCAGCCCTGATGCATTAACATCATGTAAAGAGATTCCTCCCGCTGCTGCAAGGTTACCATGGCAACAGAGGAGAGCAGAGCTGCAGCCGCAATCCCTCTCACTTAATAACATAAAAACACACGAGTTACATAACAAAAAAATGCCACTTCGAACATGGCATTACCTACGTTATTGTCTAAATGTTTCACAAACGTATCGAAAAGCATTTTAAACCCATGACATCACTGTATGTTTTAACAAAGGCCTTTGGCTGCGCAGTCGGTAAATTCACTTCCTGGTAGACATGCAAACAAGCCGAATAAAACAAAACACATCTCTTAGATGACACCTTAAGCGAATTCACAAGGTGAAAAGAGAGAAAAAGCTCGTTTTACTTACTGGTTATTGAAGTATCGTCGTTAGTTCGGTGTATAATCCATGACCCGTTCTTTGGAGCTCGAGCTTCAGTTACAGCAGCCGCGCGACAGCTGCGCACCGGATGCGCGTGACCCGCTACAGCAGAGCGCACGGGATGAGATCCTGAGGCCTTTACAATGTACACATTGGACTGATATGTAGGCTACAGGTTTGTCATTCTTTTGCAAACATAATGCTGAATGCAGATGAAATGTCGTTGAATTAAAAAACGTAAATAAAAAAAGTATATATACTACTGCGTATATTACTTATTTAACTGCTAAATTAAAAGAAAAGTTCGCCAAAAAAGGTAAATTCTCTTTTATTTATTTATCCTAATTTCGCTTTAAACCTGTATGATATTCACACGGCTGTTTGTCATTAAAATGAATGAGCAGCTGTGAAGGACAAAACACCATGAAACAATAAAGTAATCGCTACGACTCGTGCGCTAAATGCCAAGTATTCTGAAGCCATACAATAATTTTTGAGCAATTAATAGACTGAAATTTAAGTTGCTGTTATTAAATGTTTATTAAATGTTATCTTTACAAAATTTAACAGATTAAATTATTGCCCTGTTATCATTTGATTCTTTGGATCACACTTAGTACCATGTTAACTTATCAGGGTGCCTGGTGCCTTCACAGATCTGCTATATTATAACTTGTTTCATTCATTCATTCATTCATTCATTCAGTTATTTGTTCATTCATTCATTCATTCATTAAATGGATGTGTATTCTAGATGGAAAAACTAGACAGATCTTTTAAGCAAAGTGTAGCCAGTTTGTCCTTAAATATGTTTTGTGGTTTGGAAGAACTTCTATGGGTGATAAGAAAATATTTCTCCAAAATTTTCATTATTGTTTTTTGTTGTTGTTGTTGTTGTTGTTGTTGTTGTTTTGTTTTTTTTTCTGTTGGAAAATATAATTTGCACCTTGATAACAGATCATGTTGAAAGAGATTCAAATCACTTAAAACTGTTTTGTGATGTAATGATTGATTGTTATACCTACTGAAAATCATATTTTCTGCATTAAATACAAGCAACTAAAGATATCCTTTCAATTGTGACGTATAGAAAAGGAAAGCAGTGCAGGGATATGGAAAGTAAATTTTGTTGTCATCTGTTAGCTACTGCTTTTAACTATCACAGAGGTGTAGTCAAGACCAGACCCTCCAAGACCCAGACCAATACCAGACCCACTAAGACCTAGACAATGTCCTGACCCCTGGAGACCCAGATCCAGACCAAGACTAGACCCTTCAAGACCCAGATCCAGACCAAGTTCTGTCGGTCCAAGAACCAGGCAGAAAATTTTAATGAACCGGGATTATGAATTTATATTTAAAGAATCTTCTTCAAAGTTTTCAAATGTAAATTTTACCAATGCAGACTCTGACATTTTCCAAACAGCTGTATCTAACAAACAGTCAAATTTTACAAGATGCTTTCAGAATCGTAACCCCAAAAAAATCCCTAGCTATATAAATAATACAACTAAAGTGAAATGAACTGAATTGGTTAGTAGACAGCCTAGAAGATTTAGCTCCTAGGCTGTCCACCACAGTAGAGGTCTGCAAGGCATTGGTCTGATTTTCACTGCATGTAACAGGTGTCACAAAGTTGTTTATTCTTCTACCACAATAAAAGTAAGATAAAAAAGTGTCATAGCTCTTTACTGCAGGCATCATTTTTCAAAAGAAGAAAAAATCCTAAAGGAATGCTTATAGATTGTTAATGAAATAATACAATTTTAGTTTATCCAATAGGATCTTAATGTATTCTTAGTGGATACTTATCTGATTCCTTTAGGACTGGTTCAAAATTATGAAAAATTCCTTCAAGATTTTTTGCATCATAAATAAACTCTCAAAACACAGATGGCTGCTTCACATGTTAACATTAAATGCCAAATTCATCTTTGCTAATCAAAGTTAAACTGAGAGACGGAAACTTAATTGAAAACTATTGTTGGAAAATTAAACTATTAAAACAACTCTGCATAAACGGAAAGTTCTTTGCTGACAATAAGACTGACAATCTCTGATATGCTGATATAAAGCAGTAGAAATAATTGAAAAGAACAGTTTGAAAGAATTGATTCATGAGCTGGACTTCCCAAAACCATGGGTTACTAAGAATTGTGTTTCCTATGCATTATTAATAAACAAAATAACAATGTTTATTTTTCAAAATCACAGACATGTCTTTTGAACGCATGAATGCAACAGCCAATCAGAGGTGATAAAGTTAAGTCTTTTTTCATTTTATATCTTATGCTTGCTCCTGCCTTTGTACTGAGAGTCAAAACTAATCAAACGCTTTCATATGGAGAACACAGTTGGCCTCTGAAGAATCTGAGCAGGATTTGGCCAGCCCATTCCCCCTCTGTTTGGGAAAGTGAAAATTCCTGAAGGCGCTTCACTTCAGGTTTCTGGTGGGGATTTAAACATGCATGCAGAGACTTTTGTGAACTCCGTCTTAGTTTCTGTGCTTCTGATTTTGCTCTCAGCCATTGAAGGAAGTTTACTGCAGTCACTGAGGTGAGTTACACTATGTTGTTTTTCTTTCTGTTTTTCTCTTTTCCTCTGTGCACTTAGCAAACAAGTTTTGCTGACAGGCTGGGTTTCTACACAGTGGGGAAAGTTTGAGTTATGTAGTCACAGCTACAGAACTACAGGGTCTTATGCTTGTAGGTTTTATGTCTTGAACTATTTACTTTTCTTTCTGTTTTCTTTCCTTACATCAATGGAAAAGTGCCAGAAGTGTTGTATTTGTTTTACTGGGTGCCTCTCAAACTATTGTTTTACCACAAAGTTTGTCTTTTATTAAAGTCAGGCAGCATCACTTAATAAACCTTTTTGGTCACTTCCAAAACTCCACAGTCACTTAAATGTAAATTACTTGATTTTGCTAATTGCTTACTGGTTTAGTCATAGCAGGTGCACATTCACTCTAATGTCAGCACTTGTGTACCACAAAGCATGTCTATTGTATAGTCTCACTGCACTGCACAATATATGTCTTATGGAATCAGAAAGTAAATTTGCTGACAAACATGTTCTATGTAAGTGCAACCATACCAAGCCCCTGAATAGTGTTTGCTTTAAAAAAAAAAAAAAAAAAAAAAAAAAAATATATATATATATATATATATTACTATGTAATGTGAGAAAGGCAAAGTGCAGAGACGAAAAGCAGGAGTGGAATGTTAGAATGCTACCAAATGAAACCTTTTTCACAAGGGAACTCGGGTGGTAAAATAATAAACAGTGAAATATAGTCTGCCGTTTGTTTTGAGTGGGTTTGTAATGAAATTCTTGTTCTTGAGAGTGACACCATTTGCTTCATAGTCCCTTTAACAGCATACATTGTTATTCAGCTACAGCAGTTCTATGCCTCTATTATAAAAACAAATATTTTTATTTTAAGAATCTTAGAATTACATTTACAAACCTAATATATCATGAAACTTTTAAACATTGTGTTTAATTGTTGTTCTAAATTGTATATCTTTAATCACCTTGAAAGTTTATTATTCTGTTGCTTCCACATTCTTCTAGGAGATATTTTTATTGTATGGACAATGTCTTCTCTGTGGGATTGAGTACTCTAACAGAATCATACCATATGAGTCATGGCTCCATTTGCATTGAAGTAGAGATTTCCACATTACATTAGCTATTATTTCTCCCAGGATTGTTCTTTATCTTCAAATATTAGTTTACAAGATACATAAATTGCAAGATACATAGACAGGAAACCCAGTAACATCTGATCCACACAAACTAAAAAAAAATTCCACCAGAAAAAGAGAGGGAGTCTGGTTGTCATTAACAGTGAAAGGGAAGACTGCATACCACCACCCACCCACCATCTGACATATGTTCACCTACAGGGGAAGAACAGAGGTTTGATGTGTAAGGCAAAGGTCAGAGGGGTGAGTGAATGCTCTGTATCTTGCAGGCAGGTGGGTGGAGAGTGTAAGCTCTCTGCCGAATCATCACTGAGGCGCTGTCGGACCTCCGATGGGTTGATCTGCAGCGGGAGAGGCGAGTGTGAGTGTGGGATTTGCATATGCCAGGTCACTGAACTGGGAACATTTTATGGACCACGATGTGAATGCCATGACTGGGTCTGTCCGACATACGATGGGAAGACCTGTGGAGGTAAGAGATCTCTCAGTCTCTTTGTCTCTCAGTCCTCCGATCCAGGATCCTGCTTCAGTGAAGGCCTTTATTGTATCATTAGCTACAATGTCTCATTTGAATTTCACAGTGTTTCTATTTAGTCAAACACACCCAGTTTCAAAAGAGCCTTTTTGAGTGCTGTATTGTTCTCCCTGAAAAAATAAAATAAAATGAAAATCCATGCTGGTCCAGGCTGGTTTTTGCAGTGCTGATTTGGTGCTGGTCAAACTGATGAACCTGCATTGCCATGCTGTTCACTATTAAAACCATATCAACCAGCATCATCTTTCTGGTGAAGCTTGTTATGAGGCCTGGTGGACATACAGTATCAGCACAATAGCAAGCAATGCAGGGGACCAACATCCAAAGCACAACATATGATTGTGACTAGCAATGCTGGTCTTTTCAGGGCAACAGCACCTCTTTTGCAGCTGGGTTTGTTTTAAAGATTTCGCAGACACTGCTTCAAAGCTTCTTTTTACCAGTGATTACTTTACTTTGTTGAATGTCATTGCAGTAGGTTCCACTGGATGGTGAGTGTGTGCAAAAATAGTTGTGAGGCCACAGAAATCCATTAGCTTTCTGCAAGCATGAATGCACAGCTCTCAAAGACTCAACGGCAACCTCTGAATCACCTGACAATCAAACCCTTGATTGGCAGCTCTACGACCTGTTGATGGCATTTGTAGACTACGTAAAGGCCAGCTTTGAAACATTTCATGTTTATAAGGACACAGTAGTGTTGCTATGCCATCTTTACACTGCAAAAAAAGCTACATCTGAGGCAGCTTTAATACAATGAAAAAGTGCATAACACTGAGGGATAGTTCACCCAAAAATTAAAATTGTCTCATCATTTACTCATCCTCATGCCATCCCAGATGTGTGAGACTTTCTTTCTTCTGAAGAACACAGATTATGATTTTTAGAAGAATATTTCAGTGAGTGAATGGGTGCCATAATTTTGATGCTCAAAAAAGCACATAAAGGCATCATAAAAGTAATCCATAACTCCAGTGTTTTAATCCATATCTTCAGAGTAATATGATAGGTGTGGGTGAGAAACAGATTAATATTTAAGGTATTTTATGTTTCTCCTTGCCCAGTAGGGGGTGGTATGCATGAATAATGTGAATCACCAAAACCACAAGAGGAAGAATGTGAAAGTTAAAGTGGACACTGACTGAGCAGGAAGGAGAATTTATTGTAAAAAAAAAAAAAAAAAAAAAAAAAAAAAAAATGGCTTAAATATTGATCTGTTTCTCACCCACACCTATCATATCTCTTCTGAAGACATTGATTTAACCACTGGAGTTTTATGGATTACTTTTATGCTGATTTATGTGATTTATGGAGCTACAAAATTTTGGCACCCATTCACTTGCATTGTATGGACCAAATAAAGCTGAAATATTCTTCTAAAAATCTTCATTTGAGTTCTGCAGATGAAATGGCATAAGGGTGAGTAAATGAATGAGAGAATTTTCATTTTTGGGTGAACTATTCCTTTAAGGGGTGTTCACCCCAAACATGTTTTTAATGTCCGTCTGTGCTGTTTTTTTATATTAACATGCTAGTTTTTTAAGCGCCTCACACATCAGTTTTCAAGATGCTGAGTCAAATTTAAATAACTTTTTTGAAGAGTCTCGAGACACCTGTGTTCTGTTCCATTCGTTGTTCCATTCATCTAACTTTTTAAATGCAAGAATGCTTTTTTAATGCGTTATGAATTTAATGTTTTAAACAATATATGAAATTATGAAATTATAAATGATAAAAAATATATACTCTGTCATTACAACAAAATGATGCTGCATTGATGCTGCGTTTAATTTACACAGAACCAAAGCAGCATCAGAGTTGCCTTCGATGCTAGGGGTTTAGGTTGTTCAGAGCTAACATACAGTATTTTAGTACAGCTTTTATGTGGGGGTGCATTTTTACATAGAATTTGGTATATGCACAGTGCCTGCTCAGAGCAGCCTCACTCGCCTGTGTAAAGGCGCCTCCATTATAATAAATTTTACACTCCAAATACAGTCAGTCTATTATCAACACTGTAATTTCTGTAACATGTAAGTTTTCTGTCCCATACGCCAGAAAATAGCAATCCACCAGACAGACTTTGGAAACAAAACACCCACCTATTTCTGTTCCACCTCCAGGATTTGATCTGTAGACACTAGGTGTTGAGGACTACTAATGGAGATATGTGAAGCTGGAGAGAAAGATTTATTTGTGGAGGCAGGTTGCGAGCCAGTGAAGAGCTCATTAGCTTTGGACCATGGCCGGTAATAGGGTTTCTCTCATGGTTACGTCTTCTGAAAATGGAGGCCACATATGGACTCAAACTTTTTTCTTACTAACTTCATGGCTATACACGTCTCTGCCAAAATAGCTCACATCTCATCTGGTTTTCATAGCTGCATGGCAAAGCATACAGATTGGGGATCTTAGAGACCTGTCAAAGGATGCTGATGTTGTGCTATTGTTGGTATTCCTTCGTTTCACTGTAACTGATGTTATGGAACAGCATCAGGTGGAATTTTTACCATAAATATAATGAGAACAGCAGTGCTAATAGCTTGCTTTCCATTCAATGTCTATTTTTTTTTAACCGTTACACAAAGATGGCAGGATGTTTTGTTTTATAATTTCATTTGTCATGACAAGATCAGCATGATATGTGACTCATTTCATAAAAAATGTATATTCTGATTTAGTCATCACCATCTCCACTGAGCCATTGTCAAGAGAGTTGCTTTTGTTCTGGGAGACTAAATAATTTTGCTTTGAAACTCCTGTTTTTGCTTACTGATAAACAGATACAAATGAAAACACGGCTTGACCCAGGGAAAGGCTGCAAACTGAGGAAAACTTGCATGTAGCCACAAAAAGTTTTACCTAAAAGCTAGACAACGGCTGTGTGTTATTGGATTTTTAAGTTCACACACATCCCCATTGTTTTAGTCTACATTTCATTAGCATACTGTATGTGAATGTTTCCTTTATACATGTTGTCACAGCATACTATAAGAATTTAAGTGTTCAAGTATTTTCATGGGACTTGAATTGTTTGTTGTACAGCCTGGGAGAAATGGATCACAATTACATGGTTATGGCCCCCTTTTTTATGTGACCTGGTTTTGCTTTGAATCTGTTATTGGGGAAAGAGCTCAACGTGGCAGTTCCTTCCCACTTTTTTCTCACTGATTTTTCCTTTTCCCAAGCTATTTAATTGGGTTTATAAGGGACCACGTGAAAGATCTGGCACAGCTCTGCCTCGACTTTTCTTCTCTGTAACTCTTTTCCATCTGTAGAAACTGTGTTTTCTCGGTTACTTGGATTGACCTTCATTTGGTCCTGTGGTGTGATGCATTGGCCTTTTCTATCAAACACATGCTGAGTTTTAAAAACAACTAGGTACATCTTAAGTTTTGACTGAATTGAGGTATGTGTGTGTGTGTGTGTGTGTGTAAGAGAAAGCAAGAGCAGTCTTACATGATCATTTATGTCCAAAAACATTTGTTTTATAATGAACATACAGTCAGGATTTAAGATGTTCCTTTGGTTTTTGAGATGGGTTTGAGCGAGCATGTCAGATGAGTGATTTTCCATGTTGTCAGGTTCCAGTGGAACTCTGTCAAGTTGAAGTTCTGTAGTTATGCTCATGAACACTCAGGGAAATGGAACTGAGGAAGTTTATATAACACCGGGCTGGTACTACAGATCTGATTCCAGGAAGTCTTTGCTTTAAGAGGGTACATTCAATTTGTAATTGTTGATGAACTTTTGGCAGTAAGAGACTTGAAATTTTACATTTACAAATCAGAGCATACATAAAAAAAAAATATTTTATTTTATTTAGTATACTTTTAGCTATTTGAAAATAGTACTGCTAAATGTATATTCTAAAGAAATCATATTGTCCCCACAAGTACCAAGGGCAAATGAAGGGAACCACCACAGGGGATGCAACTCTCCAATATTCAGATTATTGGTCAACAAATATATAGCTTATTTTTAAACTTATCTTAAATCCCACCCCACCCCTAAAGGAGTCATGACATACTCTTTTTTTTTTTATAATTGTATAAAATTATTATTTTATATATATACTGTATATATATATATATATATATATATATATATATATATGAATGAAAATGTTTACTCACAGGTCTGGTAGTGTTTAACTGCCACTTCTTTCAATAACAGTTCCTTTGCAAAATGTGAATCATATTGTGACCGAAAACACATACAATCCACGCTGAAATGTTCGGAATATGCAAACGTAATACAATCCAAGGTAATGTTGGATGCTTCAACAGGCCAAAGTAGAGACTCCGGTCTTCACAGGAGCGACATCTCACATCTTCAGGGCTCCAGACTAAAAAAATTACTTAAATATTTAGGAGCAAAATGGCTGTTTTAGTTGCCACATCACAGAATTGCTCGATTTAGATTGTTGTTCAAAAACAAGATAGAAAGCCAAACAAAAGGCAGCTGATAACTCATTAATCGGGTGTTTAAATATATATATATATATATATATATATATATATATATATATATATATATATATATATATATACTGTATAGTTGAGTGCACAAATTTGCATTCCCATTTTGTCTCATAAGTTTTCACACCCCTTTCAGAATTTATACAAATATAACAGATTAATATATATATATATATATATATATATATATATATATATATATATATATATATAGTACTGCCCTTCAGAATCTACATAACAGGTATTTACATAAAGTATAATATGCATATAGTAGTGTGTTGCCTTCTTGAATATCAGTGAATGTTTGCACCTTGTGTAATAGTTGTGTATGAGTCCCTCAATGGCCCTAAGTATCAAAAGCTGGATCTCACATCACAAATAAATAAATTATATATATATATATATATATATATAATATATTTACGATTATTTTTATTTTAATTGAGTTTTTTCAGAGCCATAAAAATGTATTTTAGTCTAGTTTAAATTTTTCCAATTATGCTGATTTTTATTTTTATTTCAGTTTACAAAAAATGATTTTTTACATTTAGTTTTAGTTTTAGTTTTCGTTTTAGTTTACGATAATAACCTTGATAATGTCAACAAATATCTATCATATTGTGAACTGCTGAGCATGAATTTTTATCAAGCTATAAAAAATTAAATAAAAAAAGACAATACTAGCCTAAATAATATTAATGAGTTTCAATAAAGTCCTTATGCCATTGTAATAAGTTGTTTATCACTTCATTGTATTCATAATTCATCCGGCCAATTTTCTTGTTGAACAAGATTGACAAATTGAACAAACGACTTGCCTCCTCCTCTCATTTAGTCATTCAGCATATCCTCGTTAATGAAGACTGATTCATACATTACTAAAGTAAAGTACAATTACTTTTTAAAAAATTATTACTCACGTAGAAGTAAAAGTAATAATGTTAAAAATTACTCGAGTAAGAGAATGTATCCAATAAAAAGAATACTCAAGTAGTGAGTAACTAGTTACTTTCACATATAACATAATGGATGTTTACTCTCCTATATTCCAGTATATGATACACATTTAACATGCATTACAGAATTAATAATAATAATAATATTGTTAATAATGGAAATTAACATCATTCACCACCATGTTGTTCCAAACCCATTTGACATCTTTCTTTCATGCATCAAATTAAGGAATAGATCTCCAAAAAATAAAATAAAAATGCTCTAATTTTCTCACCCTCATTCATTTAAGATGTTAGACAGAATGCTAGCCTTAATCATTATATACTTTCACTGCATGTTTTTTTTAATTTATTTTTTTTATTTTTTTTATTGTCTTTCCATATTTTGAAAGGGAATGGTGACTGAGACTGTCAGTCCCTAACATTCTGTCTAACATCTTTTGGGTTCCACAAAAAACAGAAAGTTTCACGGGGTTGGAAGAACATGAGGGCAGGGAAATGATGATATAATATTAACTAGATTGAAAAGTTTGTGGACAAACTTTAGGTTGGCTTGAAAAAGCCTAGTCTGAAAGTTTATAGACACAGACAGACATACAGACAGACAGACAGATAGACAGACAGACAGACAGACAGACAGACAGATAGATAGATAGGTATGTTTCCTGAAATTGAGCCGTAAATATATGTACAAGCCTAGATGGGTAATAAAGATTCAAAAATGTTAGGTTAAGTGTAATGATAGTGTACTACGTTTATGCTGGGCTTGATAGCAGTGTTTATGGTTCACGTGAATAAACACATGTGTTTTAGCAAGTTTATGTCACCATTTGGTGTGGGGTAGCTCACACAATAGGTCTGATTCGTACTTCAAATGACATGGAAAGTTCACATGCCTTCCAGGTAATTTTGCACTTGGGCATAGAGTAGAAGAGGAAATTGTGTCCAGACAGGTGTCAACACTGTTGTTTTACTGCAAATAGGCATGGTGATGCCATAAATGACACTTTAATTTCCTCTGTTCTCTTTCATTCGAACACCAATTAGTAACACAAAGCAAAATGCCAGGTGAGAGGAAAAGTGCAGAGATGAAAGGCAATTTCAGAAGTATTTCAAAGGATGGGACAATTGCTTTGCCTTTTAACATCGCGTGTACCCCTTTTGTACCATCCTTTTGTTATTTGTGATATTGCACTGTGTCTAAATTTCTACCTATAGTGGCATCCATCAACAAGAAGAGATCAACAAAAATAGCCAAAGTGTAACTTATTTTATTTATTTAAATTAATAGTGGAGAGATTATTAGGGAGACAACTGGAAGGAGAATGGGGGATGGGATCTGGACATCCTTGCTGAAAAATATAGCTTAAACCAGCCTTAGATGGTCTATAGGTCTTGGTTGGTTTATGCTGGTCTTGCTAGTCTCCCAATCTGGCCAAGCTGGTCTTCAGCCGGCCTAGCTGTTCTACCAGCCTGACCAGCTGACAAGTGCCCAAAGAGACCAGCTAAGACCAGTAAACCATCTTAGGCTGGTTTAAGCATTTATTTATTTATTTTTTTCAGCAGGGATGACTTGAGCCGGATCTGAACCCACATTTTACAAATGAGCACCATGGCTCAATGTGTCTAGAGCATATGTGTCAATTACCAGTCCATAGCTTTAATATATGGAGGACACATCTGACAAGCATCATAAATCATAGATTGTTTATAAACTCACACTGCCTCTCATTCTTTACACGATTTTGTCTTCATCGCTGCAGGTCTGCTGTAGGTTTGCAGCATTATTAGCCAGGACAGATGTCTCCCTCACACCCATCCAGACCCAGCCTAGCACATAATAATTTTATGCTCTACAACACAAAGTAGGAGAACAACAATGGGGAAATAATTACCTCACTGAAGTTTGTCTTGTTTTATACAAGGCCACTGTTTAACAGGCTAAGCAGACAACATGTTTTAAAGATCAAGCTACTGCAAAGAGGCCCTTATTTTCTAAAGGGTTATTATGTGTACATGTGCATACTACTTAAAGACTACTACGTAGTCTATCTAAAGATCAGGTCTTTCAGATAATAGTGTTTTGATGTATTACAAATATTGTGTCTTGTCAGTTTTTGGCATCTTTCCTTTTATGAATATGTAATTTGGGGTGTGTCTCCATAAAAGTGCAAAAAAAGAGGTATCAGTGCAAATGGATTAAGTAGTGACCATAAAGTGATTTATCATGCCTGAAAGTAATTTTGAAAATGGTATCTGCATGTGCAAATTAGTATGGCTGAAAGGCAGGTATTAATCTGATTCATATGCACTGTAAATATCTGTAATTTTAACTTTAAAAGACTGTAAAAATGCTACAGTAAAAAACATTAATCGCTTAATGTGTAGTTACCTTAAAATATACGGTAGTTTTTTAATATATATTTAAAAAGACAATGCAAGTATTTTTAAGGTAAAATGATGTAAAAAATTAATTTTTAGATGTAAAAAGTATGATTTTCCCATACAATAAACAGTAAATTTTTCGGTAAATTATTGTTCAAATTACGGTAAAAAACTAAAATCGGGCATTCTCAGAGTTCCCTGTGTGGCCAATTACATTTAATTATATTTTATGGGGATAGTTATGTTTCTTCTTATTTTTAATATCAGTTATGTACATTGGGGTGTTCTGTGTTATATTTTATGTAGTTTAGCTGATGTTTTTTGCATTATTTTCATTTCACATGTGTTACCCTTATGGTGTTTAGTGTTTATGTGAGTGAGACCTGAGCACTGTCTCTACATGTTTATTGGTCATTGTTCCTGGAAGGGCAACTATTTATGAACTTCACGTCATCATGTGCCCTTCTGTAATTACTACGGTGATTAATAATACATTATAATGTGAAAAGCAGATTTTTACAGTTTCAGAAGGTTAATATATAAAGTTTATAATTTAATAATATAAACAACGGTAATGCACAGCCGCCAGTTTTTTACAGATTTTTTTTTTTTTTTTACAGTGTGTGCATCGGTGGTTGTCATTGTGTGAGATTTTGAGTAAGGCAAATACATACTCGATGTACTCAAAATTGTGATTTTCATAGATAGATTAGTTAAGTAGATTGTAATGCAAATTGAATTTAGATAGGCTTCTAGGAATTTTATCAATAATCAATAACAGGCTTGGCTGGGCAGGTCGTTATTCCTAGACTTTAAGACATACAGCTCTTGTAAAATTATTCACTGGATAGCATCCCTGAACAAGTCTTTTTTTTTTTTTTTTTTTTTTTTTGACCAAACAAAGCACACGCACAGTCATGCAGTGATCACCCCATTCTTTTCTAATACATACAGTATAAGACATGCTATACGTGGTGTATTTTCTTGCTGAAAACTGCTAGTACAATATTTTTAATTAAAATATTTTTGCCCAATTTGTTCTAGATGCTCTAAGAGACAGTGTTGCCTGTAGAGCGATAAACTGCAGTCGATTCCAGTCTCACAAGACACATCATTGATACATTTATTTGCATCAGAGTTTTTATCAAGCATTCATATTCACGTGGACTGCACTGTCTTCAGTGGCAAAACAGTCATTAGCATCTGATGACTCATTAATCTGCTCCCCATCTACAATTTATTTGATGAGGACGCACCATCTATTAAAACTGTTCACAGCTGTTTAGAGTGAGTCATACTGCTCAGGGTGTCTATGTTGTTGTCTTGGCCCATCAGTAGGGTGGGGGTAAATTATTCCCCTGGAGGCACAGAAGCAGGGACACAGTGGACAGCAAGGACCAAACTCTTCCTTCCACATACGAGTGGGTGGCAGTTAATAGGTCAAAGTGATTGTCTCTGCATAGAGTTCTTTGAATTTAAATGTAGATGAGACATTGAATGTAGGAGCTGGTTAATTTTAGGACTGTGCCTGTTTTAAAAGTAATTTCAACTGATAAATCAAGTAAAAAACCAGACTCTGATGGCTGCCGAACCTTGCCATTATCTGGTCCGAACTAGTTTAGGTGGTTGATCAGCTGAACTACCAACCGGTAAGGTTGAGGTCAGTGTGGTTAGAGCTGGTAAACCACCTTGGCTAACCTTATCTAAGCTGGTAAGCACAGTTTGAACCAGCTATTCAGCTTAAAAGCTGCAGTGTGTAGTATCTGCAGAATGGCAAAAATAGTGACTATTTTCAAACAAGTTTCAAACACTCCTCCCATCTTCCATTGTTCAGAAAATGAGGTAATCTTAACCCAAAGACTATTGAAAAGTAACAGGTGCTATGTTCAGAATAGTATACAACTCCTGCTATTTCTGCAGTAGACTATATAGTAATTTAGTATACTTTAGTAGAAAGTACTTGTATGGCAGGAGTAGTATGGTAGTATGCTACTTCAGCCAAAAAAGAAAATGATTTCAGAGGCAGAGCAATTATTGCATTTAGATTAAAGATTAAGAAGAACAAAATGTGTGTGTGTGTGTGTGTGTGCGTGCGTGCGTGCGTGCGTGCGTGCGTACGTGCGTGTTTTACACTTGGAATAATGTGCACCAATGCATTGCGCACAATAAGACCAGGAGCCATTAAGAAATATGGTAAATTTGGATTTCACATTGAATTTAAGCTGACAGATTTATTTATTTATTTATTTTAGCAGGGATGGTGATCAATCTAAGACAAGTCATTACAAAAGCTTATTCAGCATTGGCATTTATATGTATGGAAAAATGTGTAATGCCTGCTCTGTAATGAAATTCTGTGTGAAAATCAAAATCTGAAAATGTGCCAGTCAAGAAGTTTATATGTGTGTAAACACAAGGATGGAATCATACAAATCAGGAGTTGTGTTTGCATGAAGATAGAGTCAGGGATCCAAAAAGACGATGAGTGCAATAACAGAGCACACAAGGGAAACACAAAAAACACATGGACAAGGCATAAGAAGAAGTAAAAAATAACTAAGATCTGATCTGATCGGAGACCTGACCTGAAGTTGTCTACTAACAACTTGCCAGATGTGGTAATAAGGAATGCCCCTTTAGTCAAATCTTAACCACAGCCCAGAAATTTTAATTTTTTTAATAGTTCTTGGCTGATGTCTTAACATTTCCAAAACAAATTTGTTTTTAATATATAGGGCACAAGATAGATGTATCCTCCGTTTTGTATTTGCACAATTCTTGCCTTTCCCTCCAGACTGGCTAAAAAAACGTCTCGGTTACTGCCGTAACATCCGTTCCCTGATGGAGGGAACAAGACGTTGTGTCAATGTAGTGACACTAGTGGTCGCTCTTGAGAGCTCCGATCACCTCAGATCTTTGAGAAAAGGCCAATGAGAATTGGCGAGTGGAATTTGCCTGCCACTCCCCCGGACATACGGGTATAAAAGGGAGCTGGAATGCAGGATTCATTCAGGTTTTGTGCTGAGGAGCCGAGACACGGTCCTGGCCATTTCAGCGGCTAGTACAGCGTTGTGGCAAGAGGGACACAACATCTCGTTCCCTCCATCAGGGAACGGAGGTTACGACAGTAACCGAGACGTTCCCCTTCTGTCACTCACTCGATGTTGTGTCGATGTAGTGACACTAGGGGTCCCTATGGAAAAACGCCACAACAACTGAACCGTGTTACGTGAACTGCCGATGCAGGTGCAAGCAAGCTGCTGCATGCGTAATAGCAGGTGCATCAGACTGCACGTAACCACAATGCCCCAAATGATGTCATGTAGTTCCCCACATCCCTGAGGGGGGAAGTGACGTAACTAGCATGGGAGCAGGCCGCGCCAGCTGTGGCCTTTTCTCTCTATGTTTTCTCTGCACAGAGTATTAGATTCAGCTGGGGCCATCTAACACTATCATACGCATTGGGGAAGGTGTTCTTTTCCTTTCCTATTCTTTCAGGGGGAAAAGACACCGCAGAGACCACATCCTGCCCAAAAGGGGAGGTCAACATGTGGCAATATGACACATGGGCTCAGCAGCCATACATGGAAGAGGCGCGGTGGTAGGTCCCGCCACAAAAAAGGGGGCAGTGAGAAACAAACACAGCGACCGGGGGCAGTGAGAGCTCTGCCCAAGGGTGACGCGGGATCGCCGACAGGGAGACCGTACCGCAGAATATACATCACAGGGGTTACCGGAGTAATCGGCACCTGTGGAGCACCTATCCCAGTACAGGGCATATTAGACCCCGTAGTGGGGCTGGCTGTGAACTCCTCCGCCGAGTTCGTGAACCATAGGGCTAGGGAGGAAGGACATCCATGGTCCACGACTTCGTGAACTCGACTGGGGGTAAAAGCGCACGTTTTCGCCTCAAGGGAGGGGAAAGGTGCTATACGCAAGCGATACACCCGGCCAGCTGTTCCGTATTACCGAACTCTACCTGTTCGTACCTGAAAGAACACAGGAAGAAACTGGCTCAACCCGGAGATTGTAAAATCTCGCAAAAGTATTGGGTGTTGCCCAGCCTGCTGCTCTGCAGATGTCTGCTAGAGAGGTGCCATTGGCCAGTGCCCACGAGGACGCCACACTCCTTGTAGAGTGTGCTTGAACCCGCAAGGGGGCGGGCATGGCCTGGGTCTGGTAGGCCAATGAAATGGCATCCACAATCCAGTGGAAAAGCCTCTGTTTGGAGATGGCGTTCCCTTTCTGCTGTCCACCAAAGCAGACAAAGAGCTGCTCAGAGCATCTAAAGCTCTGCGTGCAATTCAAGTAGGTGTGCAAAGCACGCATCGGACACAGCAACAACAGGGCTGGGTCAGCCTCCTCCCGGGGATGTGCTTGCAGGTTCACCACCTGATCCCTGAAGGGGGTCGTGGGAACCTTGGGCACATAGCCCGGTCGGGGTCTCAGGGTCACGTGAGAATCTGCCGGACCGAACTCCAGACATGTGTCACTGACAGAGAATGCTTACAGGTCCCCCACCCTCTTGATGGAGCTGAGCGCAATCAGGAGGGCTGTCTTTAAGGAGAGGACTTTCCATGGTGAGATCCCATGAGGGGAAGAGGCATGGCCTGGGAGGATTAAGCCTCCGGGCACCTTTGAGGAACCTGATGATCAGGTTGTGCTGTCCAAGGGACTTACCATCGGCTGCGTCGTGGTGAGCCGCTAGAGCGGCTACATAAACCTTCAAGGTGGAGGGGGACAGCCGGCCCTCCAGCCTCTCCTGCAGAAATGAGAGCACTGACCCGACTGCGCATCTCTGGGGGTCTTCGGCTCGGGAAGAACACCAATTCGTGAATAAGCGCCACTTTAGGGCATAAAGCTGCCTGGTAGAGGGGGCTCTGGTTTGAGTGATCGTGTCTACAACTGCTGGTGGTAGACCGCTTAGACCTTCTGCGTCCCATCCAGGGGCCAGACATGGAGATTCCAGAGGTCTGGATGTGGATGCCAGAGGGTGCCCCATCCCTGAGAAAGAAGGTCCTTCCTCAGGGGAATCCGCCAGGGAAGTGCTGTCGTGAGGAGCGTGAGGTCCAAGAACCAAGTCTGAGTGGGCCAGTATGGGGCTACGAGGGTGACTTGTTCCTCATCCTCCCTGACCTTGCACAGGGTCTGTGCAAGAAGGCTCACTGGGGGAATGCGTATTTACACAGCCCCCGGGGCCAGCTGTGTGCCAGCACGTCTGTCCCGAGGGGGGCTCCCATCAGGGAATACCAGAGCGGGCAGTGGAAGGAAAGCAAACAGGTCTACCTTTGCTTTGCTGGATCGACTCCAATTCAGCTGGACCACCTGGGGGTGGAGTCTCCACTCTCTGGTGAGCGTTGCCTGCCACGACAGCGCGTCTACTGTGGCGTTGAGGCTGCCGGGATATGAGTTGCCCGCAGTGACCTCAGCCACTGCTGACTCCAGAGGAGGAGATGGTGGGCGAGTTGCGACATGCGACGAGAGAGCGTACGCCGCCATGGCGATTTATATATGCTACTGTTGCTGTGTTGTCGGACCGGACCAACACATGCTTGCCCTGGATCAATGGCAATAGCCTCGGCAGGGTGAGTAGTACAGCCAGCAACTCTAGGCAGTTGATGTGCCAACCCAGTCGCGGTCCTGACCAGGAACCGGCAACTGCGTGCCCATTGCACAAGGTGCCCCAGCCCAGTTCGGAGGCATCTGTGGTGACCACGACACGTCTGGACACTTGCTGTAGTGGAACTCCTGCCCATAGAAATGCAAGGTCTGTTCAAGGGCTGAATAAGTGGTGGCAGAGCGGTGTGCCATGCCCATCTCGGGACTCGAGTCTAAAACCATTGCTGAAGCGGTCTCTTATGCATCAACCCGAGTGGCATGACTGCCACTGAGGAAGCCATATGCCCCAGGAGCCTCTGAAAGTGTTTCAGTGGAACCGCTGTCCTTCACCTGAATGACTTCAGGCAGTTCAGCACCGACTGCGTGCGCTCGCTTGTGAGGCGCGCTATCATTGAGACTGAGTCTAACTCGATGCCGAGGAAAGAGATGCTCTGAACCGGGGAGAGCTTGCTCTTTTCCCAGTTGACCCGAAGCCCTAGACGACTGAGGTGCCTGAGCACAAAATCCCTGTGCGTGCACAGCAACTCTTGAGAGTATGCTAGAATCAGCCAGTCGTCGAGGTAGTCGAGTATGTGGATGCCCACTTCCCTTAACGGGGCAAGAGCTGCCTCTGCAACTTTCGTGAAGACGCGAGGGGACAGGGACAGGCCAAAGGGGAGGACCTTGTACTGATACACCTGGCCGTTGAAAGCAAACCGTTGGAAGGGTCTGTGTCGAGGTAGAACCGAGACATGAAAGTACGCGTCCTTCAGGTCTACTGCTGCGAACCAATCTTGATGCCGGACGCAGGCTAGAATGTGTTTCTGCATTAGCATCTTGAACGGGAGTTTGTGTAAGGCCCAGTTCAGAACTCGCAGGTCCAAGATTGGCCGCAACCCACCGCCTTTGTTTGGTTCGATGAAGTAAGGGCTGTAGAACCCTTTCCCCATCTTGGCTGGAGGGACAGGCTCTATCGCGCCCTTGCGTAGAAGGGTCGCGATCTCCGCACGCAGGGTGGCAGCATTTTCGCCCTGCACTGAAGTGAAGCAGACACTGCTGAACCGGGGCGGGCGCCTCGCGAACTGAATCATGTAGCCGAGTCGGATGGTCCTGGCCAGCCACTGTGACGGGTTGGAAAGCGTTAGCCACGCGTCTAAGCTCCGGGCAAGGGGCATTAAGGGGACGATCACGTCTGACATACCTAGGGGTGGGGGATCTTGAGCCGCGCTGGGGCAAGATGTGCTGGATGGCCTCCGTCTGCTTCTTCACCGCCGAGAACTGCTGGGCGAAGTCCTCAACGGTGTCGCCGAAAAGTCCAATCTGGGAGATGGGCACGTTGAGAAAGCGTGCTTTGTCTGCGTCCCTCATCTCGACCAGATTCAGCCACAGGTGGTGCTCCTGGACCACCAAGGTGGACATCGCCTGCCTGAGTGCTCGCGCCGTGACCTTTGTCGCCCGGATCAGGACTACCCACGTGCAGTTCTTTTAGTGCTTGGCCTGATGTACCTGCAGGAGGGCCATGGCATGCAGGGCAGAGGTGGCCTGTCCAGTGGCACTGTAGGCTTTGGCCACCAGAGATGACGTAGTCCTACAGGCTCTGGAGGGAAGCACTGGACGATCCTGCCAGGTGGCGTTATTTTGCGGGCACAGGTGCATCGCAACCGCCTGATCCACCTGAGGGACCTCCGTGTACCCGTGGACCGCCCCCCCATCGAGGGTAGTGAGAGCGGACAAACCCGGAAGTCTGTTTCGGGCAGCAAAAGGTGCCATCCACAACCTTGTGAGTTCGTCATGCACCTCCGGGAAGAAAGGAACTGGGGGGGGGGGGGGGGTTGGGGGCGTGGCCATGAGCGGCGCCCCGAACCCAGGAACCAATCATCAAGCCGCGAGCGCTCAGGGGAGGCTGGAGGGTTCCAGTCCAACCCGATACTCGCAGAGGCCCGGGCAAGCATGGCGGTCAGCTCTGCGTCGGCCTCAGACTGGGCGGGCAGACCTGAAGGTGGCAGCCCAGTAGCCTCGAAAGAGACGTCAAGCCGGCCATGAGGCGGGCTGGTCTCATTTCAGAACCAGACAGGAACAAACGAGTGTGCTGGGGAACGAGAGGTCTGCGGGGAATTACCCGGCGAGATCCGCACCCAATGAACTCCCCAAATTGCCTTCAGCGCCAGCCGGGCCGGCCTCACACCCGTGGGTAGAAGGCACAGCGCGAGGGCGGCTAGAGTGGCTTTCCCTCGGAAGAAGGAAAGCCGCGACTGCAATGTTGCCATGGTCATATCCTCGCAATGAGAACATGAACCATTCACAAACACTGCCTCAGTGTGATCGCTGCCCAGACACGTGAGGCAGCGCCTGTGGCCATCGGAGGCGGAGAAATAACGACCGCATCCAGGAATCACACAAAGACTAGGCATCACAAAGGCATATTTAAAAACACGTTCAACGTCAATGTGTGTGCTCTAATAGAGAAAATATACTCTTTAGCAGGAATATACACTCTTTTAGCACTGTCGAAGCGCCCAGGGGCGAAATCTGCACTCGTCATGCAGAAGGAGAGATAGCCACTGGAAATGCACCGTATATCCAACAGCATACACTTCTTAAGAGGTGAATGGAACAGCAGTAGTATTCAGCTTGCTGATAGTACAACCACTCGGCTCCGAAGAAAAAATCTGAATGAATCCTGCATTCCAGCTCCCTTTTATACCCGTATGTCCGGGGGAGTGACATGCAAATTCCACTCGCCAATTCTCATTGGCCTTTTCTCAAAGATCTGAGGTGATCGGGGCTCTCAAGAGCGACCCCTAGTGTCACTACATCGACACAATATCAATTGAGTGACAGAAGGGAAACACTGAATGTTTATGACAATCAGCCAAGTCACTCTGGTAATGAGTACAGGAGGAGAACAAGGCTATTGTTAATGACTGATGGATAGCCCTTGAAGACGACATCAAATTTACATGATGGATTAGTGCAGGGACTGATTGAGGATGACACTTCTGGCTAAAGGGCTGAATTTACAAGAACAGGACGTATTTGGATTATATTGTGGCTGCCATTTTTTTTTTTTTTTTTTGCATATCCATTTTCATTCATGGAGTCTTGACTAATGTTGGGCAGTCATAACAGTAGTCTGATATAGAATTTTTTTTTTTCTTGTCTCACATGTGCCACTGTTGATTACAGCAGGAGGGAAGGGGAGGGGTAAAGAGAGAAAGATTGATGGAAAATGAATAGGAAAAAATGCTCATATTTCAGTATTTGTAATAAGTAGTAAAACTTGTGTTATCTAGTAGGATGAGCTTAGGTGAAATAAACTACTGTACCATACACTGCATATGTCAGTGTTCAGTAGGCTATACTCAGAATGCATTATCGGCTGTAGGTTTTGAGATTGCAGGACTGTCTTTTGATTACATGGTGTTAAATTCCTTTTTGTCTGTCCAAGATGTGTGTCATGGTGTCAGAAGCATTAAAGTTAAATATACTGTATTGACCCTGATTCTGTACTTGCACAGACCAGAGGGCTCTGCAGGACTTAATGATTTAACCTAAACTGCTTATGAAAAGTTAAGTGTCTATTTGCAACTAGTAGCACCAAATTGAATTGCAAAATACTGCAAAAACTGGTTTCCCAAACACTCCCCCATCTTCCATTGCTCAAACAAACAGGTTGTCCCACCCTAATTTTACATTATACGTATGTAGCTAAATTGAGCTGGATGGGATGCTCAAATGAAGACATGTTTTTTAAAGAGCCACAGTGTTTAAACTACATTTTTTCATTATAAAAACATAAAATACTTTTACTTGGTTCAGATAGCAGAAATCTAATGCAGGGGGAATGCACTTAAATTAAATAAAAAATGTACAGTAATTAGTAAATGTCGAATTCAAATGTAAATACATAAAAATTACAAATAGCTTGCAACTAAACATGCAAATGTGTTGTAAAAAAAATCATTATATTTTGAAAGGTAGACATTTCTTAAAATCACAGGGGGTACATCATGTAAACAATTTAGGTGATATGGGATCAACTGATAAAGAAGTTTGGGAACCACTGCTCTTGTGTATAGTCTTGAACAATTGTAAAATGTTTATGGTGCAGAAAGAAACCAAGAGAAACCTTTAACACCTTAAACACATGTGTGAATCACACAGAACTCCTTACCAACCCCCGCCCCCCTTCTTTCACAGGGTTTCCTTTGTAAGCATGCATGCGTGGAGATGGCTTGCACATCACCCTGTCCTTCACCCCTTTCCAAACACCTTACAAATGTGTTACTAATCACAAAATCGATCTCCTATGGAGCTCATTGGCTCCTCCAACATAATATCATTTCTAGTCATTTACTTTTTACATTGTGGGTCTGTAAACTTACCACAGGTTACGCAAAGCAATTAATAAATGTATTTTGTGTGTGTGGTGCCTCTACAGATCATGGGATATGCAACTGTGGAAAGTGTTTCTGCGATGAGGATTGGTTTGGGGAATCCTGCCAGTATCAGGAGGAATGTTCTCTCTCTGTTAAAACTAGTAAAGACCTCTGCCGCAATGCCCAGGGTGTAGTTTGCTCCAATGCAGGTAAGATGTTTCATATTTCTTATTATATTAGGCACCTTAGACAATAAAGTTGTCTCCATGTCAGAGCTGTGATGTAGAATTTCTTATTCCTATCCTATCCTATTCTTTCTTTCTTTCTCTTTCTTTCTTTCTTTCTTTCTTTCTTTCTTTCTTTCTTTCTTTCTATCTATCTATCTATCTATCTATCTGTCTGTCTGTCTGTCTGTCTGTCTGTCTATCTATCTATCTATCTATCTATCTTCTACTAAGTAAAAGATGAACTTGCACAAAAATACAGTAAATTTAGATTAGAAACACTGCCTTTGATGCCACCAAAAAAAAAAAAAATATATATATATATTATAAAATAAAAAATTTTTGCGACCTTTTTCCTCCTCCCTGTTATAAGTTGATAGGCTAACCTAAGTATGTACAGTTACTTGGTTGGTAGCATTTTATTATTTGCATTTAGCTTTCTTTCTTTTTTTTTTTTTTTTTTTTGGTCTGCCTTCTGCGACCTCAGTACAGACCTGTGACCTACCTGTTGAGAACCCAATAAATGACCCAATTGAGTTTTATTCTGTATTAATTTTGGCTTTTTGGTAAATGGTCTGACAAAACTTTGTTGGATACAGCAAATGCAATAATGTACTGATTCTTTATAAACCTTATCAAAAATGAACCATTTCTGCATATTTGTTTATAAATAAAACTAAATGTAAAGTTATATGGTGCTCAGTTGTCAAAACATGCTTTACACAGTTTGAGAGGCCAAGAAAATCCCCATAGAAAACAGCAGCTTGCTTGCATTTCACACCTTGACCCAAACTCTGTACTTCACCGTTACGCTGACCTAAATGTAAGTGTTAGGTTATGTGGCTTGATGTGTTTGCATGAAATTGTGTCTCTGATCAAGTGTGTTTGTGAGAGTGTATGTGTGTCTTCCTATGTAAGAGTGTGGTTGCTGCAGTGTGGTGCTGTGGAGCAGGGTGACAGCATAAGATCTCTGGATCCTGACATTGATGTTTCTGACAGGCAACTGTCACTGTGGCAGCTGCATGTGCCATAATCCCGACGGGAAGGGCTTGATCAGTGGACGCTACTGCGAGTGTGATGACAGCGAGTGTTTGGATGAAGAGTCTGGAGAAGTGTGTGGAGGTATGGCTGGGTGACCTGTGCTTCAAGTTTGATCCACAGTTGCTACACTTACAAATGGATGACTTAAATTGGATTATATAACATGAAACCAAGTGGCATCTACAAATAAATAATGTTCTTAGCCATTTTTGCCATAACATTTAGCAAACTAGTACCAAAGACATTTCTAGTGGATGTATGAAGTACCCCAGAGACAGCATATGGAGAAGGAAACAGACTTGTAGAAAAATGAAAGGTCGAAATCACTACATTCAGTTTGGTAACTGTAGGAAGGGACGTCCCACCTTTTAGTTAAAAGAGCTGATTTATTTACTCTTTATCTTCAATTTGAATTGTATATCTGTTAAATAATTTAATATCTAACATACTTATTTTTGTTAAATATTTTGCTTGAAAAGTGTGCTTCTGTTTTCTTATTTTAAAATAAATGCCACTTAGTATGTTATTTTGTCATTTAATGCAACCACATTCATACATTTTTATGCCCAAAACATACTCTAAGCAAGTACTTCTAGTTAAACAAGCTTAATTTTGTGCTTCATTGCATTCCAAAATGTGTCAGACTGCAAGTGTGTGTTGCATTCTCAATGTTGCCACACACTATAGCAGACATCATTGTATGAACTGTCCACTTCTATGGTGAGTTTGCTTTTTCAAGAAATGTCATGGCGGTGCAACAGTTTGAAGAGAATATTACTGAGCAAGTTAAAGTCAATACATTTATAGCAACTTACCTGAATAATAATACACATGGTTTTATGGCAGAAACGCAAGAATACACGCTAGTATGGTCAATGGACTACGTGTTGCGAATGCCTTGGCCAAGCACTCAGGTCTACGTTTGCGTACTTGTGTAAAGTATCTTCGTACTCAACTGTGTGTTGTAACTAGAGGTAACTATTCCTTATTCATTACTAGGCCCTTTTATTACTTTTATTACACCTTCTAGTCATTTCTGAGGTTATGAATAGGATTGCATGCCACCTATTGCTAAATTAATTTGGGGAAATAATTGCAATATAGATGATGTTGCTGTTTCATATAATGAAAGTTCCTTATTTCTTTTGTCCAGAAGCCACTGAATCAACAGCCAGTCCACTATAATCAATACGCTGTAATTTATTTTTGAAAAGAATGACACTTTTCAGTGGTGTGTTTTTATGTGAAATACACCCATTAAAATGTTTCATAAGATTTGGTTAATAGGGTTTAAATGTGCCCTTTAAAACTGTCTTTGAAAGGCAGCCTAATTCACAAAATGACATGGCCATAAGTTGTCTGTGATGATTTTGAGAAATATTTTTGAAAAAGACCAGGAACTGGATTTCTCTCCTCACTCACCCTCCATTTGTGGTTTCAGGCCATGGAAAGTGTTACTGTGGAAACTGTTACTGCTCGGCTGGTTGGCATGGAGATAAATGTGAATTCCAGTGTGACATCAGCCCATGGGAGAGTAAACGGAGATGCACATCTCCAGATGGCAAGATCTGCAGCAACAGAGGTCTGTCTTTGTGCAAACATTTATCGTACACATATGACATATCCAATATTTCACCAAAAATGTATTCACCCTCATGCCTTCCCAGATGTGTATAACTTACTTTCTTTTGCAAAACACAAACAAAGATTTTTAGAACAATATTTCAGCTTTGTTGGTTCATTCAATGCAAGTCAGAACTCAGAAGGTCCACAAAGGACATAAAGGCAGCATAAAAGTTATCCAACAAATCCAGTGGTTAAATCCATATATTCAGAAGAGATATGATATGTGTCGGTGAGAACAAATCAATATTTAAGACCTTTTTTACTGTAAATCTACACTTTCACTTTCAAATTCCACTTTCACATTTAGCCACCTATTTGTTTGGGCTGGTCAAAGGTGGAGATTTATAGTCAAAAAATAAATAAATTTAAAAAAGGACTTAAATATGGATCTGTTTCTCACCCCCACATATAAATTTGCTTCTGAAGACATGGATTTAACCACTGGAGTGATATGGATTACTTTTATGCTGCCCTTAAGTCCTTTTTGGACCTTCTGAGTTCTGGCCACCATTTACTTGCATTGTCTGGACCTACAGAGCTGAAATATTCTTCTAAAAATAGTTGTTTGTGTTCTGCAGAAGAAAAAAAGCCATCCACATCTGGGATGGCAACCTCACACCTAAACCTCTGACGGTAGTGAAGTATTCTGCACACAGACCGTAAATGACGAGAGAAAGCGGACTATCCCTTTAAAAGGTTTAATAATGTTCCAGCAGTGGCAACTAAATCAACTTAGAATTTAGTTTTAGGGGTTTTCCTGCACAGAAATAAGTCTAATTGTCCCATATTGGCCAACTACAGCATAAGTAATTTCACCTGACAAGCACAAATGAGAGTGGGACAGTGCAGTCTCCATTAAGATTCATCAGGCTGTCAAAAAAGCTTTGGTTCTCATTTTGCTGGTAAATCTCTAGGGAGCCTCTCTGAAATTGATTACAGCAAGTACAGCAGTAGGGTGAAGTAGTACACAGTATAAACTCAACCTCACACCTGAACCTCTGACGGTAGTGAAGTATTCTGCACACAGACCGTAACCACTCATTATATTTAACAACACCATTTTTTATGCATCAGATGGCAGGGACTCAACATTTGTCTCTGAAAAGAATAGTATAGATCTGCTAAAATCCAGAAGAAAATTTGCGTTTTATTGCGTTCCTTATGGAATTTTTATTTATTTATTTATTTATTTATTTTTTGAACAGTGGTTTTCGATAAATAAGTAACAAGGTCTGTGATTTATATTATTTGAAAAGACTTTCAAGTTGTGTTCTACAATATAAATTATACACAGTCATACCTCAAATGTGAATTTTGAAACCACTGTGTGCTTAAAAACACACAGTAAGTTGCTTACAAGTTGCTATATAAGGACTACAAAGGCTGTCGATTTGTCAAGCATGTAAACTCACATCCTTGTGATAGTTGGAGTCCTTATATAGCAACTTGTTAGCAATTCTAGCTAGCTATTTTAAAAACCCATTGGAAATGCCAGTCAGTCAGCCTTCTGGTTTGGTCTACAAATTGAGGTTATGATCGAAAGGCTAAATTTCACCAACAGTAACACTCTCTCATGGAAAATGTACACTCTCTCATGGCCTTCAGCATGCTTGTCCATAAATCTGGCTAGACACATTTTTATCAGCAAGTTTGTGTTCTGCTTGAGGCAGCCCTCTATCTCTAAGCCGTCGGTATCCTTGGTCATGTAAACCAGACCAAGGTCCTGTGAGTGGAAGTCTAAGCATAAAGCAGAGTGAATAATAAAAGTAGAGACAGCTGCATGGTAACAAAATAAAGTAACTTCAAACTAATTATGTATCTATGCTTTTAAAGTCACTCTTTGCAACAGCCAGTGAAAGTTGCATAAGGAGATGTTGTAGCCTACTGGTTAAAGAGCTGACAAAATGAACTTTTAGCAGATATCCATTTCAAATTTACAGTATTTCTTTTGTGGGAAAACAGACTAAAAATATTATACTGTATATAATATTTGTTGCAAGTAGCAAATCATGGTTCTTGGCTGTGACATATCTGTAGCTATAAAAGCCATCCATCTCGTTTCCTAGCACATTGATTTGAATTTAACAAAGTATTAGTTTTATAATTCTGTCAGCCAACAAAGTTGAAAATGTGTGATGACTGAATGCTTGAGAATCCTAATCAAAGCATGAGCCACACAAAGCCAAACAGTGATTAAGGTAGCATTGCTCCAGAAAAGTGCACTTTTTTATTCCAGTCCACACGGCGAAATATATCTATTATTTTGGGCACTTTTAAGCTATCCATCCTCATTCTCTGAATTTTTTATTCTGTTTATAACCTTCAATTCTATGTTCAGTTCTGTGAATGGCAGGTCTCTGTGAATCACTGCTTTTGTGCAAAATGACAGCCTCTTTTAGTCCGTCAACCTCTCAATCCATGAAATATCTTGCCCTTCATTTTTTAAATACAACCATGCCAAGCTACATTAAACACCTTTTGGGATAAAAAGAAAGAAAGAACAAAAAAGCTTGTGTGCAACACTAATTGATGAAAGCTACTTTTATGAGCTGGCTCACAAAGAACATTTTACATATTACTCCATTTTGGACCACATGTGCGAAACTCAACACTGTCATTAGCCCTATTCGGACGGCAATTATTTTGCATGGGGACGTGAGGTAATTCCAGCATTTACAGGGGGAAGTCAGTGATTTTATTGGTGTCCGAATACGAAATGTCGGTGTTTTTCTCCCACCTCCCGCGAGAAAAACACCAAGGTCGTGTGGTAATTTAATTACCGTCCGAATCCACATCTCTGAGTTTATAATCCAAAAGCCATATTGGAAATCCTTTTTGACCACTGCTAAGTGCCGTACGTTTGCGCTGCATGCGGAAACAGCTCTGGCGGTAATGGACAGTTGTGAAAGTTGGAGGATTGTGTAACAGAAATTTTTGAAATGTAGCCCTCTCACCAATGCACTGGCTCAAAATACAAGTATGTCTAGGGGAAATTCAAACTAAAAAAAAACTACGGGTGAGAGGCACATCTAAATTTACTTTAGTCATAAAGAGTATTTATTAACCAAGTAATGTCTAATAATTAAATACAACCCAGGACCTTCAGATTTTTACTGTTTAATATCTAATGTTAAATTTGGAAATAACTTCGTAGATGAACCACTGTGCCCACATTACATCGTGTAAACCCCAATCTCAACCAAATTTACTCAGATATCCCCTTCAACCTCCCCCTTTCTCTGCAGAAAGATCACAGGAGATTAAAATACTAAAACACTATTTATTCTTTTGACTTTTTTTCCTCTTATTTCCCTTTGAAACTGAAGCAACTAATAACACTGTTAATTGAAATCAACACATATGAAACAAAAGAACTTTAAAAATAAATAAATTCAAATGAGTGATCACATGGAATACAAATTTCACACTAAATATGAAACATTCAGATTCACATTATACTCAAAATAAAATACATTCCCAAACAAAAAAATAAAAAAAAGAAAATTACCCAGCTGGGATTTATGTCTCTTGTAGGCGCGCAAGGTAAAAGCTCAAATTAATGTGTTAGCGAAGAGTTAGGATTACTCACAAGATCCCACAAGAAAGCGATTCCAAAAACAACACAGTACCAGATTTGAAGATGCACCAATGAAATGATCAGCAGATCCAGTCGTCCATGCATCCATCACAAACCATCTCTTCCAAAGATGAATCGGATGACATGTCCAGGCAAATCCTCCATCTTGTAGATAGGCCCGATCAGCACAGGCCATGAAAGCATGTCGGTCTCTCCTAATAAATCGCTCCACATTCACTCAGTCATCCCTTGAGCTCCGAACACTTCAACCATTTCTTAACACTTTAATGTAAAATAAAACACGGGTATTGTCTCTCTTCCGAATACTTTCACAGATGAAACAAAAAAAAAACAAGATAAACTGCGACACTCTCTTGGAGCGTTGCGCACGCACACACTTTAGGTTCACGCAACTGTTGAATATAAACTATAATTTTTGAGCTCAGCGTCTTGTCGACACTCAGTTCCTCCCATCAACAGTCTTTAAACTGTTCAATGTTTCTACTTTCAAATCAAAATCCTTTACTTTTTCTCAGTCTTTAGACACTACATGTGTGTACCCTTTTCTCTTGCTTCTTGCACTCCCGAACTCTCTAGAAAAATCTCCTCTTTTTTCTCTCGTGACCCCGCCCCTTGAACTCTAGGGGTCAGATTATAAACACTTCATTTCTAAACAATTTAAAGGTATCTCCTAAAATACACCTTCCTATTATTTCTACCACTTCCACATAAATTTTAAACTTTTAAACATAAAATGACAAATATAAAATTACAAACCAAAAATAAACAACAAACACCTTTTTTTTTTTTTAACCCTTTTAGACAGTGTTACAAAACGCATTATTGAAAAATAATTTTGTATACCCAAATTACAAAAAATTGTAAAGATTAAAACCTTTAAAGTTATGGAAGAACAATGAATAGACTACTAATAGATTTAGTAGGGCTCTACAGAAATAATTCACAAAAATAAAATTATGTCGCTGCTCCACCATAGTGAGTGGGAACTCTTAAGTAAAAGGGAAAGAAAAACGAGAGCCAGATCACGTAAACTTTTGAAATGGTCTATTATTACAGCAGCAATGTAATAAAATTGTAATATATCACATTTTAATGTAGAAACGTTTACTAAATACATTTATACATAGGGCTTGCATGACTACTCATTTATATGGGTCAAGTAGTCCCAGAAAAGTTGTCGGGTTAATGTCTATCTTATTTAAAAGGTTTAATTTCCACCTCCACTTTTTAAACACTGACAGATAATTCCAAATGATGTCAGTCATTTTAATAGATAAAACATAAGAAAACCATTTTTACCACAGCTCCTCAAATTTCATTTTAATTATCTTTACTGTCCTTGATATGTGCGGCTTCTATATCTCCATGCGTGTGCTTAGGAGAGTGTGCACAAGCGGCGCAACTGAGGTGATGCAGGTGACGAAACATGCGTACTCCCATTGACAGATTTATTTGGCTGCGTTGATAAACAGTCTTGTCCCTACAGTTTCTTGATTCATTTAATTGCTCTTCGCAAGAATTTTGGCTTGCTCCATATGTAAAAATATACACTGTAAATATCTGCAGCGCTTTGCAGCATTTCCCTCATGCTTTAAAATGTTTATTTTCACTTTAGCGTAATTCCAAACATATTTAAATGCAAATACAAAGGACACAGTTTGTGGATTGATGAATTTTCCATATAACAAGCGCAACTGCAATCATGTGATCGACAAAAAGTCTCGCTCGTCCCCCATGAATTAATTGTCATCTGAACACATGAGTTTTATCACAGAGGAGCCATGAAAATGTACTTTTACAGATGTCACCCTGAGAAACAATTGCCGTCCAAATAGGGCTATTGCTGGATGTGTGTTCTTGAGAGTTATTTTTCTGGCTGCTATGGGATGCCAAAGAAAGGCCTGAAAAAGTTTAACAAAAATGTCTGGAGTCAACAACAATTCAGCAACAATTTGGATGAACTCAAGAGGTCATATGATATAGCCAGACCAGCAAGAAGCATGTTGCCTTATTTGAACCAATATATAACTTAAGTTTGGTGAGAGATCTGCCTTCTAAAGAAATTGAGAGAGATGAGAGAAAGATCACTTTTGGTTTAGAAGTAGAGGAGTTGTGAAGATGCTGAGATGCATACCAGGAAATAACAGATATAGATTGGCTCATTTTGTTAGTGCAGAGATTTGTAGCTGATGGTTGACTGTATCAAATGCATTGGACAGTTTCAGAAAAAAAAAAAAAAAATAGACAGCAAGAATGCTCTGACTGCCTTAAAGGAATAGTTCACCAAAACTAACAATTCTGTCATCATTTACTCACCCTCATGTTGTTCCAAAACCCATTTGACTTTCTTCTGTGGAAGGAGAATGTTAGCCTCAGTTACCATCCACTATCCCTTTAACTAAGTCTCTGTTTTGCCAAGTTTAAACAAGTGTGCCAGGTCTCAAGGTTATGGAAGACTGGGCCATTGTAGTTGCTTTCCTGTGAGTAAGGGCCACAAAATAAGCAGCAAGACACTCTTATATGCATGACTGTTATAATACTGCCCATACCATTCATTTAAGCATTTAAAGTGGTTACATTATGCCCTGCACTACAGTTAAATAATGTGCAACGTGCATAAGGTCTATATTCAAATGAGGACATTGAAAATGGGCATAGCAGCAGTGGACTAGCCTCTGCTTGCAGGACACCAGCAGGCTTGGATCCCTGTGTGCTTTCAGATAAGAGAAAACAGGATTTCCAGTTGTGCTGCAACTGGCCTGGCTTGGCTTCATCAGAGTGGAGGTGTTTCCTGCGGCTCTGTTGCCATGACTGTCACCCCAGCAGTAGATTAGCTGGGACAGGGAGTAAGCATCCTCATCAATCTCTGCCAGGCATGGTCCTTTTTTTGTCAGCTGGGCTCGAGAGGATTTGTCCCCCAAGAGAAATTTGGCTTTCCTATTCAGCATCACTTCAATTATAGTGCTGTGCAGCTAACTGTTTCAGTAAGCCCTAATCCACCTGCTCACACAGACAAAACAGTTTGAACCTATATTACAACAACTGGAAGATGAGCTTACCTGAGATTTGCTGAAAAAGTTCACTTTATGTAGCACCATGAGGTTTTTATGTAGGGCCGATTTGTAAATGGAGAGCGAGACCGGGAGATGAGAGTGGTAAGGAGTTACACCTGTGGGCAATTTTACTAACAGCTGTTCTGTGTTGCAGAGAGGCGACAGAGAGATAAATGGGAGCTGAGAGCCACAGGGGAGAAGAGTGACACATGTTGGAGTTGTGTGTGTTTTTGTTCACATGGACATATTTCGTTGTTACACTGAAAAGTGTTTTCAAAATAAGAGTCAAAAGAAGGTGGAAATTCGTTGGCTCCTGCTTCTTCATTTCTGAAGAGTGACAAGAATGTGTTACAGTGGTGCCAAAACCTGGGAAGAAATGCCGTCATGGAGTCCTCGCCATTAACTGAAGTCATCAAGACTCTTGCCGGTATCCACCAGATGCAGCATCAAGCCCTCCTGGACCTATGTGCGGAGCAGGGACAGCATTTCCAGGTCCTGCTCCAAGCCCAGGCAGAGGACAGACCGGTATTACAGAGCCTGATGTCCCAGGGGAGTACTCCAGCAGCAACCCCAGCTGCAGCTATGGCCACGGCCCACATCATGCTCATGAAGATGGGGCCGCAAGATAAACCGAAGCCTTCATTGAGCTTTTTGAGCAGGCAGCTGAAGCGCGACACCCAGTGGGCAGTCCGATTGCTACCCTTGCTGTCTGGGGAAGCACAGCTCATGGCCCAACAACTTACGGTCATGAGCATCCAGGAGTATGCGGACCTAAAGCGGGCCATCTTGTAGTGGATCGGCTGCAATCTGGAACAACACCGGCAACGCTTCCGCATGCTGCCATACAGCGAATTCGGTCGCCTGTTTGCCTTTGCCCAACAGCTCCTTGATGCCTGTCGAAGGTGGTTGCTGGCAGAGGATCACGATGCCGAAACTGTTATCGATCTTGTGGTGCTGGAGTAGTTCGTCAGCAGGCTACCGAAAGGGACAGCTGAGTGGGTTCAGTGCCACCACCTGGCATCACTGACGGAAGCAATCCAGCTGGCTGAGGACCATTTGGCAGTGTATACGGGGGCCAGCGAGCCCCCTTCTCTAGCTTTCTCTCCTCTTGTCTATCTTCCTCCTCTTTCCCTTTTCCTGTACCTGCACCCCGGAAATGGGGCTGCATTCCACCAAAGCCGGCACCCCATTCTCTGGGTTTCCCTAACCAGCCGGCTTCCTCTCTCTCTCTGTCAACCCCCCCCCCCCCCCCACAGGTTGGTGACTCCGCTGCCAGGGGTGCGGGGGGAAAGCCTGGGCCAGTCTGCTGGCACTGTGGGGAACCCAGACATTTTCAGGACCAATGCCAGGAGATGGAGGTAGGGGTGTTGGTTTGGGTCCCTGATGTGCCGCAGGTGCCCGCGATCGAGCAGGGACCTACAGGATATCAGTGAGTATTCAAAGTGAGAGATATCACTATCTCTACCAAGCCTTGGTGGATTCAGGATGTAATCAAACCTCTATACATCAATGCTTGGTTCAAAACGAGGCTTTGGATGCAGCACGGAGGGTGAGGTGTGTACATGGGGATGTGCGTGAATACTCTTTAGTGGCTGTCACAATTCAATTCCAGGGACAAAAGCAGAGTATTGAGGCTGCGGTTAATCCCCGCCTCATCCATCCACTAATTCTGGGTACCAATCAGCTGGTGTTCCAAACGTTATTGAAGGGAATGTGTGTGGATGGGCCCTGCAACAGAGTAATATGGTGTGGGGTGTGCAACATGCTGGCTGGGGAGGCGGTGCTGGGGCCGTCCTTGTCAGCTCCTCGTCAGGATGACACAAGGGAGGAGGAGGGCTCGTCTCTCCTGCCCTTTAGAGGGATTCCCCTAGGAGATTTCCCTCTGGAGCAGACGCAGGACAAAACCCTTAAGCATGCCTTCGACCAAGTGAGAGTAATCGATGGCCAACATCTTCAGCCAGCAGTTGCTCTCTCATACCCGTATTTTTTAATTATAAAAGACCAGTTGTATCGGGCGATGCAGGACACTCAGACAAAAGAAGATATTACCCAGTTGTTAGTACCAAAGAGTCGTCGGGAAATATTATTCCAGGCGGTTCATCATAATCCAATGGCAGGCCACTTAGGGCAAGAGAAAACACTAAACCATCTCATGGCCCATTTCTACTGGCCGGGCATTCACGGGGATGTTCATAGGTGGTGTGCAACATGCCGCAATTGTCAATTGGTTAATCCACCAGCCAACCCAAAAGCACCATTGCGCCCTCTACCACTGATTGGGGTTCCCTTTGAAAGAACTGGTATGGACCTCATTGGGCCATTAGAACATTCAGCACACGGACATCGCTTTGCGTTAGTCCTGGTGGATTACACAACACAATATCCTGAAGCAGTGCCTCTCCGCAACATCTCAGCATGGTGTGTTGCAGAGGCAATCTTCAAAATTATCTCCCGAGTTGGGATCCCGAAAGAGATTCTCACTGACCAAGGCACTACTTTCATGTCTCGCACTCCACGCTAACTTTAAAAATTTCTGGGGATTAAATCGATTCAGAGCAGTGTGTACCATCCTCAGACAGATGGACTGGTCGAACGATTTAATAAAACACTTAAGAACATGATTTGTAAGTTCATTCACAGTGATGCTCGGAAGTGGGATAAGTGGTTTGAGCCCCTATTATCTGTAGTTCGAGAGGTCCAACAAGCCTCCATAGGATTTGCCCCATTTGAATTACTGTATGGACGTCTTGTGGCTATACTTTTGAAACAGTGAGTATTTTAACGGTCAAAAATTGGCCCCCATTCACTTTCATTGTAAGTGCCTCAATGGAACCCAGCTTACTGCTTTTTTTAAAGAAAAGGAGAAATGAATCTAAATAAATTTTTGTGGTAATCAATGTTATGCCTCAAATCCTAATGATTGAGTTTAAATTGTTTTGAACTCAGAATATTTCTGCAGGTAGTCAACTGTAAGTAATCCATTTCCCTGAAACTGACTCTGTGGTGCTTTAAAAAATTGGTGTGTTTTTTTAGGCATACGAACCAGTGTGTCATTGCACCATAGCAATTTATCCAATAACATGCGTTTGGGGTGGAACTATCTGTCTACGAACAGTGGCAGACAGAGGGAATGTTCTAGACCTGTTTCAAAACAACATTTTTGCAATTCTGTTTAGCGACACTAGTGGAACAGAAATTGCACACTTCACCTTTATCTTGGACATTTACACTTAAATCTTTATTTAAATCCAAGAATGTAAGATGAATTGTATTTTGCAGGTTTGCATTAGCTTTAGTTGTGTGAGACACAATGTAAAAGAGTGGAAGCTATAACATACTTTCACCTCTTTTTGTAGGAATCTGTGTATGTGGTGAGTGCACCTGCTATGACGTGGATCCCTCAGGAGACTGGGGCGACATCCATGGAGAGACATGCGAGTGTGACGAGAGAAGTTGCCACGCTATGTACGACAGATACTCTGATGATTTCTGTTCAGGTGAAGCAGTCTTTTTATATTGGCATTATTATTATTATTATTAACTTCAAACATTTCTGTCAAGCTTATCATTCTTATTATTTAATTTTGATTGTATATATTCATTCTGAATCCCACAAGTCACTTTGTCAGTGTTTTTGTCAATCGCCTCAAGAAAGGAGGTTGTTAATGTTCAAAGCCAGTTTGGCATTATCAAGCCATCAGAAAAGGAAGTGACTCACATTCCAAATTCCAGCAGTGAAAATACTGGCTGTTGCTGTTAAAGAGGATAGGGTAGAACTATTCTACATCCATTCACTCCACCTATATATCTGATCTTTCATAAACACAGGCCACATAGATTTTCTTGAGCTCAGGAACAACAGATAAAGTTGAAACATTTTAACATCTGTTTCTAATGCTGAGGAATAACTTTGCAGCCATATTCAGCTCTCTTCAATAGAGCACAGCAAGTAAAAATCCCATTAATTTTCTCTATATGTAAACTGATTTTTAGTAATAACCTACAATGAGTCCCGAGGTTGTTAAGAGATTATATATGTTTCAAGCCACAAGTCAGTGTCATTTTAACTTCATTAATCAAACTACTTACATATTTGTGTATATCTGAATCTTTTGGATTACATTTAAAATTAAAATATGTTGCTTTAATACAGTACTTCTAAACAATGTCTATAAATCAATAGTAAAAAATTGTACTGCCATTTTTAACTCAATTATTTCATTCACAATGCTTCATGAGATTGCTGCTCATTCCCTCATAAAAGAAGTTGGGTATACAGTCTTGTACCTTTGTCTTTTATTTCTAATTTTCATATACTTTTATACTTTTTGTCTCAACTTAGTTGAAGTTTTTAATGCTGTGTTTCATTTTGGAGATGGTTGGTTCATGGCTTAGAACTCTTTGTCGAAGAATACTTAAAAATTCCCTTGAATAAGTAAAATACTTCCAAAACCAAGGGTGCTGAAATATTGCCGGTCACCATGCTCAATTGTTATCTTATGTTTGCCTCTGAGAACTGCATTGACAAATCACTTTTACATTTATGTTTAGGAGCTGTGCACTTTGACCCTGAGTCTTTGATCAGACATGTGCATACACAAACACACTCACCACCGATGTATTATCTTTGCCCGTATCCACAGCAGCTTCATGCAGAGTTTCAGCTGATCTGACTTTAAATCTTGCTATATGTTTGTTTAAAGGTCACGGCCAGTGTAACTGTGGCAGATGTGACTGCAAGGATGGCTGGGCCGGAAAGAAATGTGATCATCCTCTTTCCTGTTCACTGTCTGTTGAGGCCAGTCAGAAGAAGTGCAGGGGAACTTCCAACCTGCCCTGCTTTGGCAGAGGTAATTAAGTCTAGTATCTATCCACATGAGATCTGTACCAAAGTGGGTTCCAATGGCACCTTTTTCACAGTTCAGAGGTGTTAAATTGATGGGTCACATACAGTAGTAGGCAAGAGAACTCTTAAAGGTGAAGTGTGTAATTTCTGTGGCAGTCGAGGCACAGAAATAACAACTGGTTGAGTTCAGAATGGTATACTACCATACTACTCTTAATGTTTCTGTCATGTGGTATAATTTTCAACTTGTGAGCTTTCACAGTTAAGTAAATAGCAGTAAATTCTATGCATCAGCTTGGGGTTATTACTATAGTAATTGTTACTGCAATAAAACTGTGTTAAAACAGAAATTAAACAAAATTAAAAATTCTGAGATTCTGACAGTGTTTGATGGAAATATAATTTTAATTTATTATTGTTTTACAGTAGTAGCATGAATTTTAGAATTGATGGTATTGTGGTGAAAAATTGTGGTTACCATGGTATATTTTTATTAGGCTTATTATACCACAATATTATACATCTTACAGTCTGCTTAGTGGCACTGGCCTGTACATGCTGTCTCTATATGTGTCTAGTTAGAAAGAAAAAAAGTCTTAATAGATGAATCAGAACTAGTGCTGTTGTTATTTCCGTTGTTCCCTGCTGAATAAGAAAGTGAAGTGCGGTAATAATAATAGTCTTTTAACACTGAGTGAGGTGATAATTTAACTTTAATGGGCCCAGTCTTCTGTGCCCTTGTTTTTTAAATGATTTCTGCCACCATGTTCCAGCTACACGTTGGGTATATAATATAACTATCTCTTTTAAAAATAGAAAACCAAATCGCTTTTGCTGTAATGGCTGTTCTTGGGTTGAAAAATAGTACACATAATTTAATCCACGAAGGAATGTCATAAAAATCTTAATTTTCTATCTTTTTTATTTTGTTTATTTTTTTTTTTAGCATTAGTTCATTGCCAAACACTGACAGATGCCAGTTTGTTGTACAACACTAAACACAAGCCCATGTTTGTTGAAGAAATTATCAATCATGATTACAGTCCAGGGTACCTAAGTGACACAAATGTGCAAATACAGACTGGAAGAATCAGGGTTTTACATAGTGGCTTTTGTGTTTCATCCCCCAAGGCTTTAGCTCCACTATATAGCACCTGAAATAACACTGAATCTGCTAGCAAGTCTTGTGGTGAAACTTAGGGCGTACTCACACTAGGCCGGTTGCCTTGTACCGTGCCCAAGCAAAATTGTCCCCCTCCCCACTCCCCTGCTGGCCTGCACTCACATTGCACTTAACATTCCGGGCCTGAGCACGCTTACGTTGCGACTTTTTGTTTTGAAGAAAACAGGAAGAGTCCATCGTTGTAACGTTACTTACTTTGTGGCTTATTTTGAGTCATTTGGGGCGTGGTGACACACTGCCCTCTCACATGCCTAATTGTCGACAGCATCGTACCACTGGAATTTTTCCGTCCGACAAGCTGCCAGATTTACGGTGTGCATTCCATACCTTCAGATACTGAACTCACAGTTTTTTCAGCTTGTCACGTAGTTGTTCAATGGTTCTTTGGTATCCACAAGCACGAAGATAGTCACAAATTTTACCAAATATCTTGGAGTTCTTGTGTGTTGTACCCAGATGTTCCTGTATACTCTTCGTCTGCCCAAATTTCCATTAAACACTGCACATATGCCATAGACCAAAGTGATCCCTTTGTCGGCATGTTTGTTAAATGAAACAGTCGCATCATTGATGTCATGTTTCGAGTTCCGTGCTCGGTCATGGTTAGCAATCACACTAGATGCATACCGTGCCTGAGCCAACTGAACAGTGCCCGAGCCCGAGCCTGAAATGTGTATAAAAAGCTAAATCTGCACAGGGATTTCTGGCTTGGATCTTGTCCTTGGTCCTTAAAGGAATCATTTAATAAATGATTAAACTGTAACTAAGTGTCACCACATGACTTGCTGCTTTAGTTCCTTCGGCAGTATCTTTAAATCATCTTAAACTGTTTTAAACAAATGACGGTTTAAATTGTGCCCAAGTGCAAAAATGTATTGGCAGGGAATAAAAAAATAAATAATAATAATTCCTGTAAAGGAGCCTGATTATTTTTTTATTTCTCAAAACTGATTGGATTCGTTGCACAATTTTATAACAATGTTATACCACTGATACTGACAAAGAGGAATAAATATAGTGTGCATCTTGGTCTTTGATTCATAGTTTTCCATTTAGAAAACTGCCCTCCAAATAAGTGTGACATAGTGGATAGTTGACGCACAATGTGTCCATGGACTTAATCAAGATTTTATATAAAAATGTATAGGAATGCATAAAAGAAAGTATATATTTACGTGCAGTGATTGGTGATCATTTCCTAAACCATTAAAAAAAAAAAAATTACCTTTTTGCCTTCACTTTAGAACTACACTTCATTTTAAATGGTTCTTCAAAACAAGTTAATTATCAAATATTCAAGTATTCCATGTAATCTCTCAAATAATATGAGGTCATGAAGACTGCAATGCAATTTATAATTATAAAAGAATGAGCAAACTGTCTAAAAGCTGTCTAAAATTGTTTTAGATAGGGTATTTCATGTCAAACTGCAGTATATGTGAACTTTCCTAAATTATTTTATATCAAATACTTAAATGCGTAATTAAATAATAGAATAAACCCCTAATCAATAACAGAAAGCTGAATATTGAAGTGGTAGCAGATTCTGCTTATGATACCACTGGATCTTTAAGCTTTTGCTTGGATGCAATTTGGAAGGAACGCTGTGGCTTTACAGTTCAGCATCAATAAGCCATAGATTGTTCCACTGTTTCTGCTTACTGAGAGCGCAGCCTGAGAAGTGGCCACCAAATGATGATTTATACATCTGTTTACATAGAATTTCACCCATGATTGGAGCTATAGGTTTGCTTGCTGCATCCATTATCTTGACAACAGGTAATTATCCAGGTTTCCTCCACTCTGAGTTTCAATCCCACAATTAAGAGGAACTGTCAACCTGGCTAAATCAATGCAAACATTTACGCAGTGCTGTGGAGAACCTCCACATATGAGGGATTCCCATGTCATACAGCAATTGCTTTGGATTCTTAACCCTTATGTATCAATAAGTTACTCAGAGCTCCTTTGAGGACAAAAATATCCATATCAAAAAACTGCCATAATAATATTATATATTAATATTATTTTCCAATATTCCAATATTATGGTCCTAATCATAACTACCAAATATTCATTAATTTTCAGGATTTTAACCCTTCAAATGCCAGTTTATTTATATAATGCCACTGTTGTTTTTTATGAAAACAAAAACAAAAAAACACAAAAAATGAATTACTTTCCATATACTAAATGCTAAGGACTACCACAGTCTGGGATATGTCAATGATTAGCAACAACACTTATTTTTATGTATTATTGTTTTTTGTGCAGTGTCAGATAAAAAAAAAAAAAAACTCACACTCAGGAACTTAGTGGACACAAATGTCCAAGTCAAAAAACTGCCATAAAAATATTATATATTAATATTATTTTCCACTTTCAATTACTTAGATTTTTTAACCAACATCAATCAAAACTACCAAATATTCATTCATTTTCTGGATTTTAACCCTTTAAATTCCAGTTTGTTTACATAATGCCACTGTTGTTTTACACACACACACACACACACACACACACACAATTCTCAGTACACACATACAAAACACACTCTGACATCCATACCAACACACCCACACACTTTTAGCTGCATCATTTATTCAATTGGCCTGAGTGCTCTATAATACAGCAAACAGAAAATAGGAAAAAAGCATGTATTTGCTCCTTAGGCTAAATATGAGAAAAATGGTGCCATCTGGTGGAAAATATAAAAAATTTAAATTTTGAAGCCAGGGCTCTGGAGTGAAAGCATAATATCATAGAATTCATGATTTTATGCTTTAATGGCACTGGGATCAAATACTGCAGTTTTAATGGGTTTCAATGGGGACATTTTTGTCCTCTAGGTTCTGAGTGTATCTATTTTGTGTACACAGTGTATTATAGATGTATTTTAGGAACTGAGGTTGAAATATCAAAATTCCCCCAAAAATACACACATTTGGCTAAATGTATGCCACTGGCTTTAACACAGCCAAAATGATCGAAAAAACAAAAATGAAAAAGAAAAAATGTCCCGAAGGTAGCACAAGGGTTAAGCCCCTGACTAAAAATAAATGATATTGTAAATCAAGCTGCGTGTAAGCCAAGCTTTTTATTTTTTTTTTTTACTTATTTTCCCATTTTCTTCGATTTAAGAATGATGGTCATCATTGTCCAGTGACTCTGGGAGAGTGTACTGTGTGCTAAAAATTCACAATGTAGCAAATGAACGGGAAGGCAGTGTCCCACTAGTCGATTTTTCAGTCATAACCTTTATTACATAGTTGCTGGAGAATTTGAGCGAGTTGGATCGCACGACTGCACCTCTCACCAACCCAGTTCCCTAATTAATGGCCTTACTGAATGAAACATAACTTCCGACTAGTTTGAAAATATCATTCAGTTGCTGGGGCGTACTTTTGTAGCCTTTGCAGTGACCAATGATCTTCTTCTCACGCTGAAGAATAGATAAAGCCTTTTTGGGTCTTTTCCAAGCTTTTTTCTGAGCAAACGTGAAGCGACATATCACAAATGTTAATTGTTATCCATGGTGATTTTGTAACCAAGGGGTTTTCAGTTGTTCTCCTACACTTAAATGACTAATACAATAAGAAATTGGAGACTAAACAGTCTATGTTAAAGGTGCTGTAAGCGATTTCTTTCATGGAATAGTACGCAAAAAATTTACCTACTCCCTTAAAGATATTAATGAATTAAGTGTCCTAAGATATCTCACCGGTCTCTGTGACAGCTGTAGACTTTGTAAACAGCAAATAAAATGTGTCCGCAGACCACGGACATTGATGCTTTTCACCTGTCAATAATTTTGCTCATTCTCATTTGAAGCAGATCATTTAGGCTATGATTCAAAATGTTTGTCAGTTGAGGGCGCTATAGTGCCACTGTTGAATTTGACAGCCACAGGAACAAACAATGCTGCTCTTTTGCTTGGTTTTGGTCTCAAAATTATCTTTGGAGGGCAGGGTTTTGGAATGAGGGGACGTGGCTAATTCAACGGCTCAGTCACGTGAACGCTTCAGAACGCTAAAATCGCATACAGCACCTTTAACTGAATGTAAATCTTTTCTTACTGAAGCTCCACATGAATATTTCTACAGCAAACACTAAAGGGATAAACTATACAATCACTCACGTTCACATGGGTAAAGTTAAACTACAGTTCCATTTATTACAATGGTTTATGTTTGTGTGATCTTTTTGTCTGTATTTTGGCAAACTTCACATGACAGGAAATCGGAGAAATGTTAGAGGTAGCTGTTTAGTCTGTAAGCCTTCTACCATTCTTAAATGGCAAGCATGACAGACCTCCAAAAGAAGTGGGTGAGATTTCTGCTAAAACAATTAGTAGGTGTGACACCCCAAAACCAAAATCTAGTTGTTTTGAGTCAGTTAGTGGCACCATGTCTTTACTCACACTGCTTACTCACTATAGAAAGTAGAATAGAAAAGCTTGTAAAGGGTTCTGAGAAATAAAAAGAGCCAGTTGAGCTTGTTTTCCCAGTGTAAAGGGAACAGCTGGGAGATTTCACATTCTTTTAAGTCTGGAATATCCCTCAGGAACTCAGGAAACACCTGTTCTGAAAGTGTTTCTGCTGACAATAAAAAAAAAAAAAAAACCTTTTCTACTGTAGATAAGTCGGTTCTTTTGTGAGCGTGTCCATTTTTACACTATATTATATGATGTCCAAAATCAATTTACTATTACTGTCTTTGAATTGTATACCCCACCATTTGAAAAGTAACAAATGAGTTATTGCATTGACGGAAGCTACTAAGTGTTGGTTTTTACACTATTCATTAGCTCACTAATGCACTCTATAGATTACCATGCATAGCCCATATACAAAGAATGCATCTTGATTAAACATGCACAGCAGCAATCATTCTACACTCTCGGCCGTCTTACAGGAGAGGGGAGAAGAGGCCTAATTTGTCACACAGATGTTGACTGATATCCAGTGTAATGTTGGAACTGCTTCGCGTGATGAGCGATCTTTTAAAGCAAATCAGCAGAATTATGGCTGATTGCAATCACTTCCTACTAGTTTGATAATGATGGCTTTCTTTGCTGTAAAATGTTTAAACTTCTGTTTGTTCTGCTATAAGAGGGAATGTAATTTCTGAATGCATCCTATTATATTTGGTCATGAAGATATATATATATTATGTAGCCTATGCATACATACATGCACATATGCATACATACATGCACACAAACATAAAAAAAAAAAAAAAGAATAAAAAAATAAATAAATAAAAGATTTTGCGCTATTTATAAGTTTTTAATCAAATGCAAGCTACTTTCTGATCAGAAAAGGTCAGATTTCCTTGCTTCCATCGAAGCACACAAGACGCTCTTTGGAACACTCAGAAATCATGCTGGGATAACATGGATCATCAGGTTTTTCACAATCTTGTGGAGTATATGTCAGCTTGAGTGCATGTTTTCAGTGCTTATTATTAATTATTCAATTAGTTTTTCATTCAAATCTTTATGCCTATAATATATTTTGTAAAGATTTATCAATATTTTTATTAAATTGTGAAAGAATGCAAAAAAATAAGCATTTTCAGTAGTGCTCTCAGATTTTTGGACCCCTCTGATATGTATATGTACTGTATATGTATATGTGTATATCTATATGTATATGTACAGTATATGTATATGGCAGTGGTGTGTGGCGGACTTTTAAAATGATGAGGCAGAGTGCCATCTCAGCGTTGTTGTTTTTTTTTCTTTTTCTTTTTTTTTCTTCAATAGTTCAGTATAAATTCTTTTTTCAGTTCCAGTTGACATTTAAATAGCTTTCAGGTTAAACCCATACAAATCTGAAATCTTTTATCACAACATATGATATGAAAAGGTAGGCCTGCATAAAAATATATAATATAAAAAGTCACATATTTTGTTTATAAATGCAACAACATAACAAAATACTAAAAATGGCTGTTGTTCTACATGTTACATATACAGTATTTTCCTTAAATCAGTTAATAATCATCAAATTTACATAGGCTATGTACATATATGCCCCAAAAACAATACCTACAAGAATAAAGCAACAAGCATATTTCATGTATATTTCATCTGTTAGACTATTATTTTTATAGTCATCATATTTTTTAATCATCCGCCATCTACTCCTTGGTAAACAGGGTTTGTGATGGCACGAATCTGTACCATTAAGAGCGAGTTCAGATTTCAAGTAATTTTAGGTTAATTTTGATTTGGATGTGACCAAAATGCGGTTGCCTGTGTCCAATGGGGACCAAATGTGGGCCCGGCTTTATTTATTTATAAATAAGATACATAAATAAAGTATATTCAATGTAGGGATGCAGCAGTGTGAGTTTTTGACAGTTAGATAACAGTCTGAGAAAAAATTGCGGTTGACCGTTTTACAGTTATTTTTATATTTGCTTATTATGCGGCAGCACTGATGCAAAAAAGGCATATCACAAAACAGTTGTCTAAACGTCTAAGTGGACGTATTTTTGGGGAATATGTGGATGCTAAGGGAAGCCCACACACAATAAATAAAATAAAAAAAACAATAAAAATAAGAGGTAATAAGAGATGCTCCAATCTTGGACATGACATCGCTTATGCGCATCCCAAACTCAGTGATGTGCTACTGTTACCGGAGTGCTTTAAAAGTGCGTAACAGTAAGATTATTGTGAGTGCGCAACATGTAGTTCACGGCATTAAACAGTTTCTTTCTTGTACATCAGTTTATTAAAGCAATCAATTGTCTGTCAGACACCCCAACATAAAGAATCGGCAACAGACTCAAAATACTGTCCACAACACCACACAAATAAATCTGTGGACTATGCATAATAACGGGAACATTGCTTACAGTAGGCAATTTAAAGTCCGATCATAACTAATGCGGTGAATTTGTACAGAAGCAATGCTTGAAATAATGAGGACGATTTAAGACGCAACTTTTTTTTTACAAAAGTTTACTCGCTGATAGGAACTATACGCAAATGCATCGCACACTGTCATCACGCTTAAACATTACAAAAAGTGGCATTTTTAATTCATCACTTTAAAATCACCAGCTAAAAATATTACACACACTAGTTTGTCATCTTCAGTCAGTCATTTAAATGCTGCCAAACAGCCGATTTAAGTCGCTTTTTTTGATGGATAGTCTGGTAGACCGAATTCCTCTATTATATTTTGGAATGTGTGTATTTAAGCTTCAGTTTCGTGTGAATTTAAAGTTTACGTTCAGTTCGTGACACGTGGCTCTTATATATTTATACATTATATATAATATTTTTTGCCACGTGTAAATAAAGCATTTCACGGTGTATAACCGTGGATTCTAAATTCTTACAGTTAAATTAACCGTACAATCGCGACATCCCTAATTCAATGCATACTCTTAAATATTTATACACTGTATCATATCAAACATTCAGAAAAAGCATTAGGGTTAATGTTTCAGAAAAAAAATTTACCCATTCAGAAAATTACAATTATTACCTGCTCATCTGAAATCTACTTTCCTCACCATGAAAAACAACTGATCATTTCTATGGATGCCTTTAACATCTCCACTGACACTACATATGACTCATGTGACGGATTTCATGTTTTCTAAATTCATATGAAAGTTTTGTGTGGGTTACAGACCTACAGACCAAATTTGCACATTGTCAGCCACTGACTGTTTTGTGAGTTCCAAATCTGTCACTCACTCGACGTTGTGTCGATGTAGTGACACTAGGGGTCACTCTTGGGAGCCCGAAACACCTCTGGTCTTTGATAAAAGGCCAATGAAAATTGGCGAGTGGTATTTGCATGCCACTCCCCCGGACACACGGGTATAAAAGGAGCTGGTATGCAACCACTCATTCAGATTTTCTCTTCGGAGCCGAACGGTCATGCTCATTGAGCTGAATTCTCACGACTGTTCATTCACCTCTGCTGGATCTGATGGCGCATTTCAGCGGCTTCTCCCTCCTCTGCACTGGTGCACTGCAGAGAACGCCCCTGGGTGCTTCGGCAGAATAAAATTAGAGTATATTTTCTGAAAGAGTATATTTCTCTAAAAGAGCGGCACACACGGAACGTCTTTTTAAAGACGCGTCTTTTTAAAGATGCCTTTCCGATTGTGTGTTATTCCTGGTTGCAGTCGTTACCTCTCAACTTCAGACGGTCATGATCGCTGTTTTTCGTGTCTGGGTGCGACACACACGGAGGCAGCGTTTGTGGATGGTTCATGTTCTCATTGCGAGAACATGACCATGGCAACGTTGCGGTCACCCCAGCGGCTCCCCGCCTCGGTCCTTCTACCTATGGGTTTGAGGCCAGTGCGGCTAGCACTGGGGGCGATTTGGGGACTCCAATGGGATCGCCTCCGCCGGGTATCCCCCCGCATACCTCCCATTCCCCAGCACGCTTGTCTGCCCCGATCAGGCTTCCGAATGAGTCCGCCAGCTCGTCTCATGGTGAATTCGGCCTCTTGTTTGGAGCCCACGAAGCTGATGAGCTCTCAAACGCAGCATCAGAGAGAGGGCTTGTCCAGTCGGACGCAGAAGCCTCAGCTGGGCTCCCACCTTCGGAGTCGATTGCCCAGTCACAGGCTGATGCAGAGATGATGACCATGCTTTCCTGGGCGGCCGCGAGCGTCGGGCTAGAGTGGAACCCTCCACTCTCCCCTGAACCGTCGCAGCTCGATGATTGGTTCCTGGGCTCGCGGCGCCGCTCAAAGCAGCCACGCCCCGCTCCAGTGCCTTTCTTCCCAGAGTGCACGAGGAGCTGACGAAATCGTGGGAGGCACCTTTTACTGCCTGGTCTCGATTCCTCAGTTCCCTCACCCTCACTACCCTCGATGGCAGGGCGGCCAGGGGCTATACGGTGATTCCCCCGGTGGATAAGGCCGCCACCTGGCGCGGACACCCAAAGCTCCCGTCCAAGCCCTGTAGGATTATGTCATCCCTGACGGCTAAAGCCTACAGTGCTGCAGGACAAGCCACCTCTGACCTGCACGCCATGGCTCTCCTGCAGGTCCACCAAGCCAAGGCGCTAAAAGAACTGCACGAAGGTAGTTCCGCCCCAGATCTGATGCAGGAACTGCGCTTGGCGACCGACCTCGCTCTCCGAGCGATGAAGGTCATGGCGCGGTCTCTCGGGTGGATGATGTCCACGTTAGTGGTCCAGGAGCGCCACCTTTGGCTCAACCTGGTCGAGATGGGTGAGGCCAACAAGACACGGTTCCTTGCTGCCCCCATCTCCCAGGCTGGCCTATTAGGTGACACCGTCGAGGACTTTGCCCAGCAGTTCTCGAAGGTGAAGCAGCAGACGGAGGCTATCCGGCATATCCTGCCCCGGCGTGGCTCAAGATCCCACACCAAATACAAAGGAAAGTTCAGACTGCTGAGAGGATTATTGCCCCCTGCCCTCCCTACAAGAACTGTACACTTCCAGAGTGAGGAAGAAGGCTGGAAAAATCACTCTGGACCCCACTCACCCTGCCCACTACCTTTTTGAACTGTTGCCTTCTGGCCGACACTTCAGAGCTCTGAGTACCAGAACTGTCAGGCACAGAAACAGTTTTTTCCCTCAGGCTATCCATCTCATGAACAGTTAAAAACTGCCCCTTCGAGCAATAATTATGTGCAATTCACAGTTTTGTCTTTTTATATTTATCCAACACATACTACCTCTTCTGCCATTACATTACCTTGCACTGTATATAACAGATTTGTATTTAAATTTGCACTACATATGTGTATGTGTGTATGTATATATATGTATGTATGTATGTGTGTGTGTGTAAATATATATATATATATATTCACGGTTCACGGTTCGTGAACTCGCATGGGAGAAGAAGTGTACGTCTTCGCCCCACGGAGGGGAAAGGCGCTATATGCAAGCGATACACCTGGCCAGCTGTTCCGTATTACCAAACTTACCTGTTCTTACATGACAAAACACGGGACCAAACCGGCTCAACTTTTTTTGCAAAATCTCGCAAAGGTATTGGGTGTTGCCCAGCCTGCTGCTCTGCAGATGTCTGCTAGAGGTGCCATTGGCCAGTGCCCACGAGGATGCCAGACTCCTTGTAGAGTGTGCTCGTATTCCCAAAGGGGCGGGCACGGACTGGGCCTGGTATGCCAGAGTGATGGCATCCACGATCCAGTGGGCAAGCCTCTGTTTGGAGACAGCGTTCCCTTTCCGCTTCCGCCGAAGGAGACAAAGAGCTGCTCAGAGCGTCTAAAGCTCTGCGTGTGATCCAAGTAGATGTGCAAAGCACACACCAGACATAGCAACGACAGGGCTGGGTCTGCCTCCTCCTGGGGCAGTGCTTGCAGGCTCACCACCTGATCCCTGAAGGGGGTCGTTGGAACCTTGTGCACATAGCCCGGCCGGGGTCTCAGGACCACATGAGAGTCTACTGGACCGAATTTCAGGCAGGTATCGCTGACAGAGAACGCCTGCAGGTCCCTAACCCTTTTGATGGAGGTGAGCACAATCAGTAGGGCCGTCTCCAAAGAGAGGGCTTTCAGCTCTACTGACTCTAGCAACTCAAACGGGGCTCTCCGAAGGCCCAGGAGGACCGCGGAGAGATCCCATGAGGGAAAGAGGCATGGTCTAGGAGGATTCAGCCTCCAGGCACCTCTCAGGAGCCTGATGATCAGGTCGTGCATCCCTAAGGACTTACCATTCACTGCGTCGTGGTGTGCCACTAATGGTGGCCACATACACCTTCGGGGTGGAGGGGGACAGCCGCCCCTACAGCCTCTCCTGCAGGAAGGAAAGCACTGACCCAACTGCGCATCTCCGGGGGTCTTCACCTCAGGAAGAACACCAACTCATGAACAAATGCCACTTCAGGGCATAAAGCTGCCCCGTAGAGGGAGCCCTGGCCTGAGTGATCGTGTCTACCACTGCTGGTGGCAGGCCACTTAGGTCTTCCGCGTCCCGTTGAAGGGCAAGACATGGAGGTTCCAGAGGTCTGGGCGTGGGTGCCAGATGGTGCACCGTCCCTGAGATAGGAGGTCCTTCCTCAGGGGAATCTGCCAGGGAGGGGCTGTCGCGAGGAGCGTGAGATCTGAGAACCAATCTGAGTGGGCCAGTACGGCTTCACGAGGGTGACCTGTTCCCCGTCCTCCCTGACCTTGCACAGGGTCTGTGCAAGTAGGCTCACTGGGGGGAACGCGTATTTGCGCAGGCCCCGGGACCAGCTGTGTGCCAGCGCATCTGTCCCGAGGGGGGCTCCCATAAGGGAATACCAGAGTAGGCAGTGGGAGGATTCCCGGGAAGCGAACAGGTCTACCTGTGCTTTGCTGAATCGACTCCAAATCAGCTGGACCACCTGGGGGTGGAGTCTCCACTCTCCGCGACAGCGCTTCCGCTGTGGTGTTGAGGCTGCCCAGGATATGAGTGGCCCGCAGCGACCACAGCTGCTGCTGACTCCAGAGGAAGAGATGGCGGGCGAGTTGCGACATGCGATGAGAGCGTAGGACGCCTTGGCAATTTATATATGCTACTGTCGCTGTGTTGGCTGACCGGACCAACACCTGCTTGCCCCGCATCAACGGCAATAGCCTCCACAGGGCGAGCAGTACAGCCAGCAACTCGAGGCAATTGATGTGCCAACACAGCCGTGGTCCTGTCCAGGAGCCAGCAGCTGCATGCCCATTGCACACAGTGCCCCAGCCCAACTTGGAGGCATCTGTGTTGACCACAATGCGTCTGGACACTTGCTGTAGGAGGACTCCTGCCCACAGAAACTCAATGTCTGTCCAAGGGCTGAATAAGTGGTGGCAGAGTGGCGTGATAGCCACGTGATGTGTGCCGCAGCGCCATGCCCATCTCGGGACTCGAGTCTGAAGCCAGTGCTGAAGCGGTCTCATATGCATCAACCCGAGTGGCATGACCGCCGCCGAGGATGCCATATGCCCCAGGAGCCTCTGAAAGTGTTTCAGTGGAACCATTGTCCTCCGCCTGAATGACTTCAGGCAGTTCAGCACCAACTGCGCGCACTCGCTTGTGAGGCGCGCTATCATCGAGACCAAGTCTAACTCCATGCCGAGAAAAGAGATGTTCTGAACTGGGGAGAGCTTGCTCTTTTCCCAGTTGACCCGAAGCCCTAGACGGCTGAGGTGCCTTAGCACCAGGTCCCTGTGTGCACACAGCAACTCTAGAGAGTGTGCTAGAATCAGCCAGTCATCGAGGTAGTTGAGTATGCGGATGCCCACTTCCCTTAATGGGGCAAGAGCTGCCTCTGTGACCTTTGGGAAGACGCGAGGGGACAGGGACAGGCCGAAGGGGAGGACCTTGTACTGATACACCAGTCCATCAGAAGCCAACCATAGCAAGGGTCTGTGACGAGGTAAAACGGAGACGTGAAAGTACGCATCCTTTAGGTCTACCGCCGCGAACCAATCTTGATGCCAGACGCATGCAAAAATGTGCTTCTGCATGAGCATCTTGAACGGGAGTTTGTGTAAGGCCCGGTTCAAAACTCACAGGTCCAAGATTGGCCGCAACCCACCGCCTTTCTTTGGCACGATGAAGTAAGGGCTGTAGAACCCTTTTCTCATCTCGGCTGGAGGGACAGGCTCTATCGCGCCCTTGCACAGAAGGGTTGCGATCTCCGCACGCAGGGTGGCGGCATTCATGCCCTGCACCGAGGTGAAGCGGACGCCGCTGAACCGGGGCGGGCGCCTGGCTAACTGAATCGCGTAGCCGAGTCGGATGGTCCTGGCCAGCCATTGCAACAGGTTGGGAAGCTCTAACCACATGTCCAAGCTCCGGGTGAGGGGCACTAAGGGGACAATCGCGTCTAACATACCTGTGGGTGGGGCCTCGTGGTGGGGGGAGCAGGGGATGCCACGTCGAGGAGCCTTGCTTCGTCTTGAACTCGTGGCTGTGCTGAGGGGGCCCTCGAAGCACTTACCTTGCTCCATGTACCCAGCGTTGGGGGGGTCGGCGACGGGGAAGGATGGACTTTTTGACCTTCCTCGTAGCTCATCACAACAGCCAGGGGTGTGAGTGTGGTGCGGTCAGGTGCATGAAGGCGTCCAAGTCACAGGTGCTCAGTGTCCGGTTGCCTAGATAACGGTGGTCGTAAACACCGACTGTGTGACCCAAGGAGTGAGAAAACAGCTCTTATTTTGAAATTGTGGGTACTGCAGCCCGTTCGGTGTGCGGAGAACACAAAACAAAAGGGAACATAAGATTTAACTCCCGGCCCTCCACCGGGGGACAGAGTGGTCTGGATACCAGCTCCATGGCAGCAGCGGACATCTCCCTCCCTGGGTCGTCCATCTCAGGGGCGTTTAGCCTTCCAGGTCCTTGCGCCCGGTCGTGAGGCGGGGGGCATCAGCTTCCTGCAGGGGGCTCTACGCTGGGGCTGAGAAATGGGCTCGGCTGTGGCAGAGCCGCCTGGGCTTTCGCCACCACAGGAGGATGCCCTCGGTGAGCAGACAGGGTACGGGATCTTAAGCTGCGCCGGGGTAAGATGTGCTGTATCGCCTCAGTCTGCTTCTTCACTGCCGATAACTGCTAGCAAAGTCCTCGACGGTGTCACCGCAACCGCCTTATCCACCTGAGGGATCTCCGTGTACCCGTGGGCCGCCCCGCTGTCGAGAGTAGTGAGAGCGGACGAGCTGGGAAGTTGGGTTTGGGCAGAAAAAGGTGCCCTCCACGACCTCGTCAGCTCGTCGTGCACTTCCGGAAAGAAGGGGACTGGGGGGTGGGGGGGATGGGGGGGTACAGCTGTGAGCGGCGCCCTGAGCCCAGGAACCAGTCATCTAGCCACGAGGGGTCAGGGGAGGGTGGAGAGTTCCAGTCCAACCCGACACTTGCGTCGGCCTCAGACTGGGTGGGCAGACCAGAAGGTGGCAGCCCAGTCAAGTCCTTGGCGTCCGATATCGCCAGTGCGCTCTACGACGCAGCAATCGAGGACTCATCCTGCTCGCGAGCCCTGAAAGAGATGTTAAGCTGGCCGTGAGGTGAGCTGGTCTCATCTCAGAACTCGACGGGGGCAGAGGAGCATGCTGGGGAACGGGAGGTCCGCGGGGAATTACCTGGCAAGACCGCGCCCATTGAAATCACCAAATCGCCTCCAGCACCAACCATTCCACTCGCTAATTCTCATTGGCCTTTTCTCAAAGATTAGAGGTGTTTGGGGCTCCCAAGAGCGACCCTTAGTGTCACTACATCGACACAACGTCGAGTGAGTGACAGAAGGGGAACTAAAGAAAGGAAATGGTGCCCTCTGACCACACGCAATATTAATGCCTTTTAAAATGTGTTAAAGTACATTGTCAGAGTCTGTATTTATAACAATTAGATAACTGGCAATATGAACAGTTAACAGCATTCCAAAGTGGCCATTCGGTTAATGGCTGATTTGCAGGCAAATTTGGTAACACTTTACAATAAGGTTATATTCATTAAAGTTGTATTAGTTAACACAAAACAAACACTTTTACAGCACTTATTAATCATGGTTAATGTTAAATACAACATAGACTAATAAGTTGTATAAGTTAACATTAGTTAATGCATAATGAACTAACAATGAACAATTGTAAATTTATAAATTAACATAAGCCTAACCAATATTTATAAATGTTGTAAAGAAAATATTGTTCCTAAAATATAGTTTATTTTTAGTTCATTATACCTAATGCATTTATTAATGTTAATGAATAGAACCTTATTGTAAAGTGTTAAAATTATTTATTATTTCTATTGCATAATGGGGAATAGACTCAAAATTATTGGTAGAATATGGCAAACATATATGTTATGTAGCTTATTTGGCAGAGCATTGGACTAACAACACCAAGGCCAGGTGTGCGATTCCTAGGTAACACACACTGATCAAATGTATACCTTGAATGCATTGTAAGTTGCTTTGGATAAAGGCATCTACCAAATACATAAATGTAAATGCAAGAGTTGTGAATGCCACAATCAAGCATTTTCCAATATGTCTCCAGTTCTTAACACCATTGAAACTTTACAGGAGGTTGTGGAGTGCAAAGTAGATTTCAACCTCTTTTATTTCTCAAGGGCTTTTATTCTTACGATAGTCTACAGCAAAGGACATTTACACCTCCTCTCTATATATACAGATTATGTTTTATATTCATATCCCACACACATACATGTATTTCCATCTTAAAACCTACTCTGAAAGGGATTTACCTCTGGTTCTTTGTGGCTCTTGACATTTCCTAATTGCACTTTAAAAAGCAGACAGTGAGAAAGCTGCTCACCCCATTTAGTGCACCAGACTCATTTGCATGAACCTCTGCTTTTGGCACGGTAGGTTCATGCTTCACAAAACACATCAAGATACACTCAGCACGGCTCCAGCACACTTGTCATTTAATGTCAGAGATGGCAGTGGTCTGTGCTGCTAAACATTTGTGTCTTTACAAGTCTGATTTTCCATGTCAAATTTGTGACACAAGAGTGATGCAGTCTTGGCATGCATCGACATTCTCGTCATTCCAGAAAGCCAAGGAAAAAGAACTTCACAATGATTGCTTGAGTATTTTGCTATTTATGTTCCATATTGCATTATATTTAAAATAATGCCAAAGGCGTGTGGATGGTGTACTATTTCTGGTGAATTTTCTAATTATGCATCTGTGCATTCTTTTTGGCTAATATTGCCCACACACACCTTGCAAAACATTGCAACAGCAATTTTTAAATGTATGAACTTAGAAGTTGAGAAATAATTAAATATATGATAAATAAATCAATTTCTGCAAACTGGGACATAAGCTGGTTAACAGAGATTATGTTTTAATGAAAATCCAGTCTTATGTGGAATGGCTTGTGCTGCTCACAGGGCAGCATTGATCTCAGATTTTGAGCACCATGGTCATAAAGTTATAATAGTGTCACTCTTAGAGATGAATCAGGGGTCATATTATTGGCAATTGATGAGGCTGAGTCATTAAGATGTTTAACAATTGAGAGGAATGGAGCTTTGTCTTGGCACCCGTACAAGAACGGCTCCCTGGAGAATTGAACTTACCAAATGTCTGTCTCTCAAATATTGTGAAGGAATTAATTGTTTCGATTCAGACCAAAGTGCAGTACATGATCAGCGAGGGAGCCATTAATCACTTTAAAGCTGGCAGTGCTGCTTTCTCCATTTATGAACACATAATGCCACTAACTACTGTGAAAAAGCATATGGAAAAGATACACTTTCTCTCTGGGGTGTACAGAATGTGATTGATACAGTCTGTATTGATTGTATCGATAAAGAAATTGAATAATGTTTGTAAAATCTATTTATGCTCATAGATGTTTACTCTGTCCTTTCATAACAATAACTTTTAAATTTAATTGAGTTCAACTTGTCACTGACTTCTTTATAATTCAGTACTGTTGATGAATGGCATCATTAGGGGGCATTCACATATAACGTGTTTTGCTTCTATCTGCGCTAACTGTTTTTCTATGTAAATGCGGTAGACGGACATCTTTGACTGTTGCACCATGTCTCGCTATTTTTCCAGCATCTCATGCATCAGCGCCGCATTTTTAAGATGCGTGTCAAGTGAAAGGAATTTAATCTTTTGAGACGACGAGTCTCCATACACTTGCATTATTATGTTCCATTAGTTGCACTGAACTTTTTTTAACCATAGAACGCATATGTGGGTCAAAAATCACCCAGCGTCTAGTTTTTAGGACATCATTTTTAAATGAAGGGGTCTTTAGATCTGCCACTCCAGGTATTCCTCAGTTAAAATGTCTTCTGTCGTGTGAAGTTTTTTAAAAAATTATTATAAGGGAATTTGCATCACTACACCTAGAATGCATATGTGGGTCCTATATAACCCATGGGTGTTTAACACTGGTATTATTTTTGTAATAAATTGTTACGTTATTAAAATATGTTAAACACCATGTTCATGTTTATATTTATGTGTAGTATGCTATCCAGCCGATACTCATATTCAAAGTACTCGACATTACACCCATTACAGGGGCAGTCCTCGTGGAGCAACCTGAAGTTTGATGCCTAGTTCACAGCAAGGGCACAATGGTCATAGCTCCTGGACCACTTCTTCATGTGTTTAAACCTGCAACTTTTCTTTTTTTAGGACACTTCACCACTCTGAACAACAACTAGCTGCCTAGATTAATATATTAATATATTGTCATTCAGCAACATAGTTTATCAAGTTTATCGCAATTTTGTTTTGTAAACAACATTTTATCCTAGTCTGTTGTACTCATTTGTTTGTGATTGCCCATATTTCTGTTATACAGGCTTTTTTTTACACTCACACAAAACTCCTACTCCATTTTCAATATGTCTGAAACTCTTTAGAATGAAATAAAAGATATATCAACTATTTAGAAATTTAAATTACTAATAAAATTGTCATTAGAGTCAATTTTCCTTGAATTTTTATTTTTAAGTATTTTTTATGAAGAATAAGCATATTTCACGTGGCTCTTTTTTGACCTGCATATGCATTTAAGGGGGTGAAGGTGCATATGTGTTCTAGGGTTAATTCAAGAACTTCTTCTGTCTGAACAACCCCTTAGAGGTGTGAGAAGGAAAGGAGTAAGAAAGAAAAAAATTAAAAAGGTAGTGGCTATTTGCACTAAGTGCACCTTCCCTTACAAAAATTAACGATGGTTTTACCACAGTAATCAAAGTATCACTTTAGTATTTTGTAGTAAAATCAAAGTAACCACTAAATGAAACATGGTTACTATATTAACACCAAATCACTGTAGTAACACCATGGTTAATATTACCCAGATTAAACCATTCTCTCCCTGACCACCACAGTGACCAAATCACTGAATATTTAGGTTGGACATACAGATATTCCCGCCCCATTGCCATTGGTTTAACCTTATGGCTTTGTCTGGCTGGTCGGGATGCTAAAAAAAATAGAGCAATGTTTTGAAAGTGCCACAGAGCCACAGTGTTTTGAAGCACACTTTTTGAGGTAATCAACCCACAAATTGTTTACTTATAATTGCCTCTGCATATTAAACTGGGATAGGAGAGAGAATTCTCACATTGAAAAAATAACACACTTCACCTTTAAGAAAAGAAAAAAGAAAAAGAAAAGGAGTCTTCTCACAGGAGAGATTTTTTTAATTTAATTTTTTTTTTTTTTTTTTTTCATTGCAAGGTGAGTGAAAATTCACACATAGCAATTCCAAGGGAAGGGCTATGTGGCATCACTAAAGCTAATCGATAAAGCAAAAGTGTTATGACATCACCAGTTACTGTGGCAACAGCAGCACGCAGCTTTTATCTGCTTGGCAGGCTGAGAGGTTGTCAGACAGGGCGTTGCTTTGTTGTTCTTTTCGCCTGCTTGGAGCTAGAGTTTTAACGGCTGTCAATGTCAAACAATGACAATGCCATTTTAGCAGACAAATGTATTCTTTGATAACCATACTCAGACTCGGGCGCTCTGCATTTTTTAGTGCAACAGCCTTTCAATTGACCTTGAAACCAAATAAGTTCAATTCAAGGTGAAATGTGGACTGTAAAGGCTTACTTCACCCAAAAATGAAAAATGTTGTCCTCATTTCCTCACCCTCATGTCATTCCAAAATAGGGACTGACAGCATCAGTCACTATTCACTTTCATTATATGGAAAAAATATGTAATGAAAGTGAATGGTCATTCTTCATAACATATCTTTTATGTTCCACAGATGAAATAAATATTCATACAGGTTTGAAATTACATGAGGGTGATTAAATGTAGGCGGAATTGTCATTTTAAGGTGAACCAACCCTTTCATTAAAAAAATAAATAAATAAATAAAAAATAGAGAAATACATTAAAAAACAAAAAACAATAGCAAAAATATTAACAGATTGAATCTCATGGTCTTTTTCTTGTTTTGTTTGTTTGAATATTTGCCAGTCACAGTGTGTATTTGTGTGTTTTAGGGCAGTGTTTGTGTGGCCAGTGCACATGCCATCCACCGGGAGATAAACGTGTACATGGCAAGAACTGTGAGTGTGACGACCGGCAGTGTGAGGACCTGAACGAAGAAATTTGTGGAGGTAGAATACACAAACCTTACTATGAGCATCTAATGGAGAAATGAATGGGGAGTCTCAGATACTATAGTAAACTATGGTAAAAAAAAAAATACTATTTATATATTATCAATTAAACTTTTACTTTATTTATATTTTTCTGTCTTATTGAATAAAATGATTGTTAAGTGGCATACTTTAGGGCTTATAAACTTAGTAAATGTAAATCTAGAGAATTTTTTTTTTTTTACTTTAATTATACATAATTTATTTCAACTTTAAGTCAAGTCCATCGCTCACAATCTAATGAACATTGCAAACTGTAAAGACAGCGTAATACATTATTCACAGCAAGAAATACTAGCTTTCTTTATAGCCTCTGACAGATCATTTGTAAATATTAAACAAAAAGAAAAGAACAGACTTATCAACTGCTTTAAATGACTTTCAGTGCAGAGAGGCTGTTAATTTCTATGCTATCATAGAGGCTTCTTGCCTCTTTTGTAGATTGCCATCCAAAACAAAAACCAGTGGTGAGACACCACAGCATATCAGTTTTCCTATGGTGATAGCATAATAGCCTGTGGGTTTAAACATAAACCCACTCTGTAGACTACATCTTACTGTACAATGCATCATGCAATCGACAGACAGCTCTTACTCATAGACTTTCTCTGCACTGACCTATTATAGGACTATATCCTTTATTTATTATGGTGGAAAGTACTGCATACATTAACACTGTCTGACTTTAAGTATATTGATTTTAAACACCAGGGTGTCAACCATGTTATACAAATGGTTCTGTCAAAAGAGGGCAAGTAGGTGATTAATAGAGAATTGGTGTTCACCCAGCCGTATTGTTTTTTTTAAAGCCCACCCTCAGAACATGCACATTATGGATTATAATTGAAAATACATCAAATCAATTGGTTGATTTATTCTTTAATGCCTACGAGCCAGTGGCGTGAATGATGATGCAAAATCCCGTCTGGGTTTTTTAAATTATTTTTTACTACAACATAAATTCATGTTCCAGTTCTATAAATTTTTTCTCAATGTTTCTGGGTTAAAGGCATATGGAACACCATTCACCTTTCACTTGGGACTATAAACAAGCGACCAATGCTAATAAATATGTATTTTATTTCTATTTTTTTTTTTTTTTTTTTTTGCATTGATTTAATGGTACATATGACCAGCCAAATATTGCCTGTGTTCTCTCAGTAATACCCTCCCATGTGATTTGACGTTTTCACTCACAGAATTAATTTATCATTGCTGACTTTGAATAGTGTCTTTTTACAATGACATCTGAAACTGAGAACTTCTGTTTTTGAATGATGCTGCGCCTACAGCGCTAGGTGTTATCGCAACATTATCAAGGTCACTACAAAATGGTCATATGTATATGAAAGAAATTGCTGAAAAACTGAAATCCACCTCGGTTTGTTCTGTTCTGTTAGTGTTTATTTTGTGAAAATGAACGTCTGTCTGCCCATTATCCAGCCTATTTCAAGACTACTTGACATACACTACCGGTCAAAAGTTTTGAAACACTTGACTGAAATGTTTCTCATGATCTTAAAAATCTTTTGATCTGCTTAAATATTTTAAATTAGTTTTGTAGACAAAAGTATAATTGTGCCACCATATTAATTTATTTCATTATAAAACTAAAATTTAATAAAAAAAAAAAAAAAATACGTTTTTGAAAATGATGACTTGGACCAAATAATAAAGAAAAGCAGCCAATAAGTGCCCAACATAGATGGTAACTCCTTCAATACTGTTTAAAAAGCATCCCAGGGTGATACCTCAATAAGTTGGTTGAGAAAATGTCAAGAGTACATGTCTGCAAATTCTAGGCAAAGGGTGACTACTTTGAAGATGCTAAAATATAACACAGTTTTGATTTATTTTGGATTTTGTTTAGTCACAACATAATTCCCATAGTTCCATTTATGTTATTCCATAGTTTTGATGACTTTACTATTATTCTAAAATGTGAAAAAAAAGAAAAAAAAAAAAAAGAAAATGATAATAAAGAATGAGTGTTTCAAAACTTTTGACTGGTAGTGTATATACAAATAAATGAACATGAAACATTGATTCCCTATCTGCCACTCACTTGACGTTGTGTCGATGTAGTGACACTAGGGATCGAACTTGGGATTTTTGAGAAAAGGCCATTGAGAATTGGCAAGTGGAATTGGCAAGTGGTATTTGCATGCCACTCCCCCGGACATACGGGTATAAAAGGAGACGGCTTGCAATCACTCATTCAGATTTGTTCTTTGGAGCCGAGCAGTGTAGAGAAATCCATTAGCGTTCCATTCACCTCTGAAAGCGAAAGTGTAAAAACTGCTCTTGGATATATGGCGCATTACAGCGGGTTCTCCCTTTCTCACACAGATAAGTGCAGAGAACGCCCCTGGGTGCTTCAGCAGCCACACTTGAGAGAAATAAAAGAGTATATTTTCTCTAAAAGAGTAAGCACTGACGGAGAGCATCTTTTTAAAGATGCCTTTCCATCTACGTGTAGTTCCTGGTTGCGGTCGGTGTCTTTCATCCTCTGACGGCCACGATTGCTGTCTCATGTGTATCGGCCATAGACACGCTGAGACAGCGTTCGTGGGTGGCTCATGTTCTCACTGCGAGAATGTGACCATGGCAACGTTGAGATTGCTGCTTTATTTCTTTCATAGAGAGAAAGCCACTCCAGTCACTCCCCATCCTGGTCCTTCTGCTTACATGCACAAGGCCGCGGCGGTTAGCGCTGGGGGCGATTTGGGGGCATTAATGGGAGCATTTCTGCCGAGTGAATCCCCACGGACTTCCCATTCCCCAACACGCTCGTTTCCACCAGTCGAGTTCATGGATGAGTCAGGCGGCTCGCCTTAGAGCAGGCTTAATGTCTCATTTGGGGCTCGCAATGAGGATGAGGTATCGATCACAGCATCGGAGAGCGCACCCAGTCAGAGGCTGACGCGGCGCTGATGGCCATGCTTGCCCGGGCCGCCGCGGTTGTCGGGCTGGAACCCTCCACCCCGCCCTGAGCATTCGCGGCTGGACGACTGGTTCCTGGGATCAGAGCGCCACTCTGCCACAGTTCCTTTCTTACCGGAGGTGCATGAGGACCTCAAGAAGTCATGGCGGGCACCCTTTACTGCCCGGTCCCGTTTCTTGGGTTCTTCCACTCTCACTACCCTTGATGGTGGGGCGGCCAGGGGGTACACGGAGGTTCCTTGGGTGGAGCAGGCGATTGCGGTGCACCTGTGCCCGCCACCTGGCGGAATCATCCTAGGCTCCCGTCCAGGGCCTGTAAGTTCACTTCGCCCTTGATGGCCAAGGTGTACAGTGCTGCTGGACACGCCACCTCCGCTTTGCATGCCATGGCCATCCTGCAGGCCCACCAGGCCAAGGCTCTGAAAGAGATGCACAAGGGTAGTCCTGACCCGGGATTGATGCAGGAGTTGCGCTCGGCGACTTACCTCGACCTCACTTCGTGGGCTCTCAGGCAGGCGATGTCCACTATGGTGGTCCAGGAGTGCCACTGGTGGCTCATCCTTGCAGAGATGAGCGACGCCGACAAGGTCCCCATCTCTGAAGGTGGCCTGTTCGGCGACACTGCTGAGGACTTTGCCCAGCAGTTCTCGGCAGTCAAGAAGCAGACGGAGGCAATCCAGCATCCTGCCCTGGTGTGATTCCTCCACCATCTACAGGCAGCCGAGATCCAGTACCCCGTCTGCTTGTCACAGAGGGTGTCTACTTGTGGCAGCAACACCGGCTCCTCCACAGCCCGAGCCAACAGCTCGGCCTCAGCGTAGAACCTCCCACAGGAACTTGACACCCCCGAGGAGGGCTTTGAAGCGTCCCTGAGACGGGCGACCCAGAGGTGAGGAGACCCACTGTCAACCAGGAGGTGGTACACGGACCACTCCATACCCCGGTGGAGGGCCGGGAGGAGAATCCTTGGTTGCCGCATGCCCAAGGGGCACCGGCACTTTCATTTTCAGAAAAAGACGGGCTTCCTTGTTCTCTGGGTCACGATAGCCATACACCGAACATTTGCAGCAGGGGTGCTGCGGATGCGAGTCCCCTGCCTTCGCGCACCCAACTGCGACATACACAAATACCCACGACCAGGTGTATGTGACGCGCCACAAAGACGCCCAGCCTCCTCTCCCATCACAGACCGGTCCTATGGTGGGTACGCAGAGTGAGATAAATGCTCTAACATTTCTCTCAGCACAGCCACGAGTTTGGGACATGAGGCCTCTCGACGTGGCAGCTCCTGCTCCGCCCTGCCGCGAGGCCCCATCCGCGGGTATGTCAAAGGTGATCCCTTGGTTCCCTTGCACAGAGTCTGGAGGCATGGCTAGGCCCTCTCCAACCTGTTGTGCTGGCTCAGGATGATCCGACTCGGCTATGTGATTCAGTTTGCCAGGTGCCCGTGTAGCAGCTCGCAAATGGTACACTGGACTCAAGAACTAGACAGACACTGTCATCAGGCTCCAACACTCTTTTAATCTGAAAAGTGGATATGCCATCAGTAAAACAGTGGAACAATGCTCTCTCTCCAATCTGGTACACACAGTATTAATTATGGAGAGAATCATCACATGCATCTGTTCATCTCAGCGCACTCTAACAAACTGAGATTATATTACCAATAACAGTTAACAAGAGAAAAGAAGATAAACTGCAAACACATAATATGCACAAAAATATAGGAAAAATAAAATATAAAAATACATATACATATAGAATTATGGACAGCGTAAATAACACACATATATAAATATACACCACCAAAATATATTACATGCATTATTAACAGATATATGAATACTTATGCATCACAGTTATACAATACATCATATGAAATTATAATTGTCATCACTTCCATAATATATAATGCGTTATGTATTAAAATGAAATCAAAATAACTATTATTACATTGTTCAGGCCCATACACGTGCAGAACACATGTGCAGAGCACACCGCATGCAAAGCACGCCACGTGCAAAGATTGTACTACAAGCACAACGTATATTTCAGAACATAAACCATCACTGTAACAATTAATTAACCCCAGAATCACATAGCAAATTATTAACATACCTGAAAAGAGGATATGCCATCAGTAAAACAGCGGACAATGCTCTCTCTCCAATCTGGTACACACTAAACATATAATGCTAGTTAGCCAAGATCTCAAAGTAGATCAAAACCCAAATACTACATCAGTGCATGAATGAACATGAACAGTGCTATTTTGAATAAGTATAACATATATAACCAGCACCGAAATAGCATTTATTCAATAAAACATTACATACTAGTATTAATTATGGAGAGAATCATCACATGCATCTGTTCATCTCAGCGCACGCTAACAAACTGAGATGACGCATGCGCTGTGCAAGCATAACGCCTGAAGCGCTTCACTGATGACATTCCCCCTCCACACAAATACTCCAGTAGACAGAGAAATAAAGTTCCAATCCTCATATTACACACCTAACTTAGAAACAACTCTGAACAAAATTTCGTGAAGTTCACTAAATTTGGATAATAATACATAATATAAACACAGAAATACGATATTTAAAGGAAAGAAAATAAAATAACAAGAATGACATTTTACTCCAGCTACACCAACCCATGTTCAGTGGCGTCTGTTCTGCCTCACTAGTAGGCAAGGACACCACTGTTCTGCGTGCAGAAATCGCAGTCCTTCTAGCGAAGGACGCGATAGAGCCTGTCCCTCCAGCCGAGATGAAGAAGGGATTCTACAGCCCCTATTCCAACATACCGAAGAAAGGCGGTGGGTTGCGGCCAATTTTAGACCTGTGAGCTTTGAATCGGGACCTGCACAAGCTCCCGTTCTAAATGCTGACGTAGAAGCGCATTCTGTTATGCGTCCAGCGTCAAGATTGGTTCGCGGCTGTAGACCTGAAGTACGCATATTTTCATGTCTCGATTCTGCCTCGGGAGTCAGGCATACCAGTACAAGGTCCTCCCCTTTGGTCTGTCCCTGTCACCTCGTGTCTTTTCGAAAGTCGCAGAGGCAGCCCTTGCCCCACTAAGGGAAGTGGGCCTCCGCATCCTCAATTATCTCGATGACTGGCTGATTCTAGCTCACTCTCGAGATTTATGGTGTGCGCACAGGGACCTGGTGCTCAGACACCCCAGCCATTTGGGGCTTCGGGTCAACTGGGAAAAGAGCAAGCTCGCCCGGTGCAGAGCATCTCTTTTCCCGGGACGGAGTTGGACTCAGTCACTATGATAGTGCGCCTCATGAGCGAGCATGCTCAGTCGGTGCTGAATTGCCTGAAGTCATTCAGGGGAAGAACAGCAGTCCCACTGAAACAATTTCAGAGGCTCCTGGGGCATATGGCATCCTCAGAGGCAGTTACGCCACTTGGGTTGATGCATATGAGACCACTTCAGCACTGGCTTCAGACTCGAGTCCCGAGATCAGCCCTTGGATGGTCCTTGCAATTCTACAGGCAGGGGTTCCCCTAGAACAAGCGTCCGGGTGTGTCGTTGTCACAACAGACGCATCCAGGTCAGGCTGGGGCGCCATTTGCAACAGGCACGCAGCCTCAAGCTCCGGGACAGGACCTCGACTGCGTTGGCATATCAACTGCCTCGAGCTGCTGGCAGTATTGCTGGCTCTGCGGAGGTTTTGGCCGTTGTTCCAGGGCAAGCACGTGTTAGTCCGGACGGACTCAATTTCAGAGACCTATTTGAAGACCTATTTCTAAATTGCCATTTCTCTCAAAAGTGTTGGAGAAAGTTGTTCTCCTTCAGCTGCAGACTTTTTTGGAGAAGAATTCTATTTTGGAAGCATTTCAGTCTGGGTTCATAGCACATCATAGCACAGGATCTGCACTTTTAAAGGTTTTTAATGATGTTTTGTTAACTGTGAACTCGGGGGATTCTGCAATTTTGGTGCTATTAGATCTTAATGCGGCATTTGACACCATAGACCATGATATTCTTATAGCCTGACTTCAACAGTCTGTAGGGGTCCAAGGAACTGTCCTTAATTGGTTCAAGTCCTATTTAAGTAATAGAAGCTTTCATCTTCCACAGCCCTTCTTACTTGTGGGATCCCACAAGGCTCTATTTTGGGACCAATTTTGTTTTCATATATTTACTTCCAATTGGGTCAGTTTTTAACAAACATGGAATATCTTTTCATTATTACGCAGATGATACTCAAATTTATCTGCCAATGAAAAAGTAATTCATTAGAACCTCTTTTAGCTTGCTTAAAAGATTTAAAATCATGGCTGTCTTTGAATTTTTTTACATTTAAATGATTGTAAAACAGAGATTGTTGTGTTTGGGGCCCCTGATGTTCTGGGGTCATCTAATTTCAGTTTAGGTCCTCTAGCTACATACTGAAAACCGATGGTGAAGAACTTAGGGGGTACTTTTTGATAGTTCACTTAAATTTGACAAACAGATTAATTCTGTTGTCAAATCAAGTTTTATTTATTTTTTTTATTTTTTTTCTCACTTAAGAACACTGGCTATGGTTAAGTCTTTTCTTTCGTTTCATGATTCTGAGAAGGTGATGCATGCATTGTTTCATCACGTCTGGACTATTGTAACTATTGAATAGTTTGCCTCTGCACATTAGAACAGCTCCTCTACTGGTATCTTTTAAATCTCGGTTAAAAACCCATCTTTTCTCCCAGGCTTTTAGCTAAACCATGATTGGAGATATGTTGGTACCCATGTGTGTTGTGTTGATTTTAGTAGTGTTTTTTTATGTTTGTTGTTATGTACTTGTTTTAATAATGTACAACACATTGGTCAACTACCTTTTGTTTTTAATTGTGCTTTATAAATAAATTGCCTTGCCTTGGCGAAATTTTTGCCATGAAATGATTAAGTCATTTTGTATTAATTGACATTTTCCAAGGCCATTTGCTCATGGATTACAGCTTGAATCATGTAATTCACAGTGCATACTTTGTTTTGAGATAATAATGCTATAGAAATATTGGCATTGGAAATAACTGGCACTTGTGAATTCTTAGAATTTGTTGACATAGTAACAAACTTTATGGATAGCAATTCAAGCTGTGGCTAGTGAGAAGTAGTAGAAAAGAAACTTTTCAAGCCCCCTGCTGGGGTTGTCAGGTCATACGTAAGCTATTATATATTTGTATATATGTATATATATATATATATATATATATATATATATATATACAGGTGCATCTCAATAAATTAGAATGTCGTGGAAAAGTTCATTGATTTCAGTAATTCAACTCAAATTGTGAAACTCATGTATTAAATAAATTCAGTGCACACAGACTTAAGTAGTTTAAGTCTTTGGTTCTTTTAATTGTGATGATTTTGGCTCACATTTAACAAAAACCCACCAATTCACTATCTCAAAAAATTAGAATATGGTGACATGCCAATCAGTTAATCAACTCAAAACACCTGCAAAGGTTTCCTGAGCCTTCAAAATGGTCTCTCAGTTTGGTTCACTAGGCTACACAATCATGGGGAAGACTGCTGATCTGACAGTTGTCCAGAAGACAATCATTGACACCCTTCACAAGGAGGGTAATCCACAAACATTCATTGCCAAAGAAGCTGGCTGTTCACAGAGTGCTGTATCCAAGCATGTTAACAGAAAGTTGAGTGGAAGGAAAAAGTGTGGAAGAAAAAGATGCACAACCAACCGAGAGAACCGCAGCCTTATGATTGTCAAGCAAAATCGATTCAAGAATTTGGGTGAACTTCACAAGGAATGGACTGAGGCTGGGGTCAAGGCATCAAGAGCCACCACACACAGACGTGTCAAGGAATTTGGCTACAGTTGTCGTATTCCTCTTGTTAAGCCACTCCTGAACCACAGACAACGTCAGAGGCGTCTTACCTGGGCTAAGGAGAAGAAGAACTGGACTGTTGCCCAGTGGTCCAAAGTCCTCTTTTCAGATGAGAGCAAGTTTTGTATTTCATTTGGAAACCAAGGTCCTAGAGTCTGGAGGAAGGGTGGAGAAGCTCATAGCCCAAGTTGCTTGAAGTCCAGAGTTAAATTTCCACAGTCTGTGATGATTTGGGGTGCAATGTCATCTGCTGGTGTTGGTCCATTGTGTTTTTTGAAAACCAAAGTCACTGCACCCGTTTACCAAGAAATTTTAGAGCACTTCATGCTTCCTTCTGCTGACCAGCTTTTTAAAGATGCTGATTTCATTTTCCAGCAGGATTTGGCACCTGCCCACACTGCCAAAAGCACCAAAAGTTGGTTAAATGACCATGATGTTGGTGTGCTTGACTGGCCAGCAAACTCACCAGACCTGAACCCCATAGAGAATCTATGGGGTATTGTCAAGAGGAAAATGAGAAACAAGAGACCAAAAAATGCAGATGAGCTGAAGGCCACTGTCAAAGAAACCTGGGCTTCCATACCACCTCAGCAGTGCCACAAACTGATCACCTCCATGCCACGCCAAATTGAGGCAGTAATAAAGCAAAAGGAGCCCCTACCAAGTATTGAGTACATATAGAGTAAATGAACATACTTTCCAGAAGGCCAGCAATTCACTAAAAATGTTTTTTTTATTGGTCTTATGATGTATTCTAATTTTTTGAGATAGTGAATTGGTGGGTTTTTGTTAAGTGTGAGCCAAAATCATCACAATTAAAAGAACCAAAGACTTAAACTACTTCAGTCTGTGTGCATTGAATTTATTTAATACACGAGTTTCACAATTTGAGTTGAATTACTGAAATAAATTAACTTTTCCACGACATTCTAATTTATTGAGATGCACCTGTATATAGGTTACACTGAACCTGTGCATGTGACTCTATCATGTGTCTCGATCAGACAGCAATGTCCCTGAGGCCACATGTCTGCAATCAGTTGCTACGACTCTCATTGCAAGGTCAAGGAGATTATTGCATTTAATTCCATTTCCACACTTCCACCACAAGTATCTTAAGCTGAGCCATATACAACACGTAACAGCTGTCTATCAATAAGATTTTTTTAATAAAGTTTTTATGTGAAGTATTAAGACACTTAAAATTAATTTCATTGCATTAAATAACAAAACATCACCAAGTGGCATCTGAAAAAAAAAAAAAAATGCCAGATGTTTTCTCGGAACTCACTTCACATTTTTGCAATTTCTCAAGGTCACAAGGTCATTTAAAGTGGATTTTTGAAGTAATTTCCCCTCAAGTTCACACAGATGTCCTGGCAGAGAAACCACATGTGTAGTTTATCACATTAACTAAGAAAATGGTCCACAAAGTTTTACAACCCAAAATGGTCCTAAAACTTTATATCTTAATGACAAAAAAGAATTTTTCTGACTGTTATAAATTATATATGTTACACATGTTATATAAATATTGAAACAATTAATCTAAAATAAATGCTACTTTTCCATATTTCATTATCTTACCCAATGACATTTTTATGATCCTTAAGTGTCCAGATGTATGGGTAGTTATACAGTATACATAAATATACTTGCTTAATTGATTTTTTACTTGATCATCTACTATGACTCAAATTATTAACTAACAAACTGTAAGTCTACAAACATATAGTTTACTATTTGAATGCTTGGATTATTAAATGGCACTATTTTTATATTTTTCTTTAAGAGTAAGCAGTCTTACTCATAAAGAGCATTAGGTGTACTTTCAAATTATATAGTACACAAACCTTAGTAATTTCCCTTCAATGTAGTAACGCCATTAAAGTAACATATCTGAAAATGTGATAAGAATTCCATCAAATCAGCCATGGTACAGTTCAAAATCTAAGAGTGACATTCCTCCTTTTTTGCTTGGGATACAAATTTAATGCTGCTGCACTCGGAATGCTTATTGTATTGTGTCACTAAGTGACAAGCTGCCATGGCTCAGCCCACTGCCCTTGTGTGGACCAGCCCTTGGAGAGGTTTAAATATGTATAGGGCTCCTCTGCTGTGACTGCTTGAACAGTCAAACAGATTTGAGCATGCTAACACAGGTGAACTGTGGAAGCACTCAGATCATGCATCCTCCACCAGCTCAGAGATACAGCAGCCACACATGCTATTGAAAAGTTTATCTAGCTAATTGCATAGATGGTCCTGCTGGAATGAACTGATCCTTCGCTAAGCTCCGCCCCTTTTCTTACTATTATCCACTGTACTGATTGGCCCTTTGCTGAGCTCCACCCCTTTGGTTACTGTTGCTCACTGGACTGAATTGACCCTTTGTTAAGCTCTGCTCCTATGTTTACTTATAGAAGGTAAAACAAATACTGTGAATATCCTCTCTGGGTATTATAAGTGCCCAGACAACAATGTCTTAACATTTTTGGGGATAATTTCTGTAAAAGTCAGTTTAAAACTATCCAAACACACAGGACTTACATTAGTCTTACATTAGAATAGTCTTAGATTAGAAAAGAGAATTAGGCTTGTCTGATAGTATGGTAGATGCAACAGTTGCTAAGGCAGGACTGGTGTTAAAGTTGTAGTGAAGTTGGTGTTAAAATGTAGTGAAAAGCCATTCCAGTTGTATTAACATGTAAGTATTTTACTCAAATGCATGATCATCAGTATTTCACATTAGATTCATAGTTTTATGAGCCACATGCTTGAGAGTTTAAGGCTAGGCTACATTCCTTGGAAAATATCCTTCCAAAGATAGGTGTGAAAAGCATCATGAATTTGAACATGCCCACACTCAAATTGCATTTAGGGCAGGAAAATGGGGAATTGCAGGTGTGCTTTAATTGAAAGGACTGGGGTGTCACTCACCAAAGCAATTAAATGCTCTCGGAGGCTGGCTGATTGAAGCAGTCAAGCATGAAGCTCAACCAAGAGTGCATCAAACTTCAAACCTGTATACCTACACCCACAAAATGAATGAGTGAGAAAGAGAAAAAATTAATACAAGGAGAGCCAGACAGAAATGTCTTTTGGCATGTAATTTAAGATCTGCAGTAATGTAGCAGACCTTGCTTGTCGATTTCAAAAGTCTTTAATATCTCTTAGACATGCGTTAGACATTTTCGGAAAAAATTTCATTTTGAGGCTTATCCTTTTGTTTGGTTTTAATATCTAGAACACATTCAAGCCAGTCGAGCCAGATGTAGTCTAGGGGAATCCTAGACTACATAGACTACATCCTAGAATCTTTTTTATTTATTTTTTTTATCATCGAGAGAAATGTACTGTTTGGAGGAGGCAGTGAGCATTTCATATTGAGTCACCAATTGCTCTTTAAAGATTGAGAGAAAAACACATTTCATCATCAGGGAACATTTAGTTTCCTTACAGTGCACATGAAATAACACCCATGAGCAGATCTCCTGAAGTTCTGCTTCTGTAAATACCCTTGAATGCCAAATAACCTAGTCCATACATGATAGGGACATTTAGAAAAGCTACTTTATTGACTTTAAAGTCATAAACTTGATGCAAGTACACAGACACTCCTCAGTACTCAATGGGGCGATAAAGTTACCGTTTGACTAGGGGGGAAATTCACTGAGAATTAAATTGTGCATGGTAACAGTGCTGGTTATGTGCATGCACTGTCTGCCTTGGTTTAGCGCCCAATTCACAAAATCTGTGCAAAATGTAATTTGCTCAGAATCTTGCAGGCCGGTCCTGAGTGATACAGTACATAGCGGAGGATGCTGCAGACCACTGAAATCTGGCACATTCTGACACTACTGTGATCCAAACATCTGAATCATCACATGCCAAAACTGTGTTTGACTACACCAAGCATCTGGATATATGTCAGGTTATAATGCCCTTCTCCATCATCTGATCATTATTTGATGATTTACTGCTGACGTGATCAGTAGAAAATATACACAAACTTTTGCTGCCTGCTTTCATTTGGTGGTAATAGAGCGATGAAAATTGTTTTACAGTTAAGGGCAATTTTTGTGAATGAAGTGCAATCTGCAATGAGCCTAATTTACATAGAAAGGAGACGTGTTTGAGTTGCAAGGAATGGCAGTGACTTTAAAAACTGAAGATGCATCGCTATTTCAGCACTGACTGCACCTGCTTAAAGTAGATTGTGGGTGTTTAGTGAATAGAGCAGCTTTGTGCTCTGAAATACCACACACAAACATAGCACAACTGTTTAGTGAATTTGCTATTCTTATTAGAAAGGTAGCTAGCTATTAACCTGTTGACAGTTTAACTAAATTTAACTAACTCGGCAAGATTCACTTCAAACTCTTACTCCGCCATGACTGCAGTTGACCTGAAAGAGAAAACTGACCATAGAAGAATTTTTTTTTTTTTTTTTTTTTGCTAATGCATAAACTGAATGCAATGTGTTGCATTATGAATCAAATAACGTCATTTTTCGGAACGCAACAATGCGTAAAATTAAGCAAGTGTAGCTCGAACTGTATGTTTCTAGCACATTGTGAAATACTTTGGTCTTAAATATTGCAAGCTGAAGTGTAATTTATGTGCTACTAGCACCAACAAATGGAATTGCAAAAATAAACACTGTTTTCAAAATCTTTCTCAAATACCCACACCATTAGTTAAGTGGAGCCAATGTTGCTGTGTCGGGCTGCTCAAACAAACAGAGCAATATTTTTATAGCACCACAGAGACACATTGTTTACAGTTTCCAAAAAAAAACAGAAAAAAACAAAAAACAAAACAAGTATTGCTCACTTATAGTTGTCTCTGCATATTACACTAGAATATGAAAACGTTTTTAACATAAAAAAAAAATTGCACACTTCCACTTTAAATTGTGATAGGAGGAATTCGCTTTAAGATTTTTACACGTTGCAGAACCACTTAGAAGAGAAAACTGTATTAATACCCTCTAGCTACCATATGAAACAAGAAGCAATGGTTTGTAATCCTCTCAACCAAGTCTATGTTTCAAACATCTAAAAGATCTACTGTATAGATTACTTAATCACCAGCCTTTTTTTTTTTTTTTTCACAATGGCAGCTGACCAAAGGGTTTAACTGAGCACAGTTTAGACAGCAAGCTCATAAATGCCTTAAAACTGCCTCATCCGCTTATGGGAACCCAGCATGATCCAAGAGGCTGAAGGATGGTCCATCCCTCTGGGTCTATAAGTGATAAGAGCTCTATACTGCAACACCCTTAGCCAGTCTAGAAACGAATCTCTGTCTGTTTGAACCAATTATATTTGCCTGGATCAATCAGACCGTTGCTTTGTTTTGGCAGATATAAATGCAGGTTTTCTTTGGTAAGGAGAGGCGGTGAAGTTAAAGTCTTTGTGTGTGTGTGTGTGTGTGTGTGTGTGTGTGTGTGTGTGTGCGTTTGTGCACACGGGCTGTGTGTCTCCCCTAGGCCATGGCTTCTGCTCATGTAGCCGATGTATCTGTAGTGATGGATGGTTTGGGAAGCACTGCCAGTTCCCCCGCAGCTGTGACATGACGGACGAGCAAAGCAAGAGCCTATGTGAGACGGCTGACGGCGTCATGTGCTCTGGAAAAGGTAGGAGGGAAGATCCTCTGGGCAACATCCTTAGAAGTAACATTTGTCTGTCATGTCTTTAAAATGAAAGTGAGTTTGCTCATTTGTTTGGTGGGGAACATACAGAACATACACATGCTTCTCTAATGAACTGAACTGCAAACACAAGCTGAAGTGACTATTTCTAACAATCAATTCTATTCTTTGGGAGGGTTTTTACCACTTTTGTTTGATGGAGACAGTAGGCAGAAATGATTGGGGAGAGAGATGGAATGGAACCTGGACAGAATCAAATCCGTTTCCCCATCAGAGCTGTGGTCTAGCGGTTAGCGGCATGTTGGGAAGTGTGGGTTGCGAGTCTGAGGGAAATGGACTGAAACAGGACGTAGGCCACTCTCTCATCAAGTTTTTCTGATTATTGTCTACTGTCTTTGTTGGGAAAAAAATAAACATGGAACATGTGTTAACCGCTAAACCACGGCTCCAGACTATTTATTCTATTTTAAAGGTACAGATATCCATATCCAAGTAATACAGATGTGTGTTTATTGTAAAATCTATTAGATACTGGAAGACGTGTTTACTGACTGTCTGTCAGACACCTTAACATCTAACTAAATAGGTAAAGTTGGTCTAGACAAACTTTGATGTTGGTTTGACAAAGCTATGTCTGAAAGTTTTTGAAGGTTATAGATAGATAGATAGATTGACAGACAGACAGACAGACAGATAGATAGCTAGATAGATAGATAGATAGATAGATAGATGGATAGATAGTGTTAACCCTAAAACAGGCAAGAGTGGAAAATGATTAGCAAAAAATCATTTCATGTCACTTTTTATATCATTTGAAATTAAGTAACAGTTATCCAAAGGAATTATATATATATATATATATATATATATATATATATATATTTATATAAACTAATATATTTATATTTAATTAAAGCTAGGGTGTGTAATCCAGAGAGGCTAGCAGTTAGCAAGCTAGCTTTGAAAGCATAGAGCCCGCCCTTGCTTCAGAGGTGTCTCCAAAGCCACGCCTCCTCTATCACACATCAAGTAAAAACATGACATTGCACTCACTGTTTTGGGAGAGACTGATGAAGTAGTCGAAACAGTTGGTGGTGGTGGCCTTATGAATCCATGCACCAAAGGTGTGGATGTTGCAGTGTTTTCGTAACTTTGAAAACATAAAAATAGTTTCATTTTACACCGTAGCTGCTGTTAGTGTTGAGATAATTCATAAAGGTACACAAACTGCATGAGTTAAATACTTCATTACATTAACAAAATATATAAAAAAACAAATCAAACCATGTAATTACCTGTCCAAAAGAAAAACAGCAACCATGGCGTAATTTTTCAGACCCTTTGAGTCCCGCAGTTGCCTCCAGCGTGGAAAAGCAATGCCAATGTTTATTCTGCTTTTAGCACGCTCTTGATCCAGACGTTTTTTCGTTGGAGAAGTTTCTAACATGGTCTTTCTTTTCTTGTTTCCTTTTACTGGTGGTTCAGGAGGAACATAATGTAACAGCGGTTCGCCTTCCATTCTCGCGCTCTCTCTGCACAGCGTCAACATCCTATCCTTACCTTCGGACTGAATGCAATGATTGGTCGATCATTTTTTAGTCCTGTCCCTTCCACAGAAGATATAATATATATATATATATATATATATATATATATATATATATATATATATATATATATTTTTTTTTTTTTTACATTTAGACCACTTAAATTATTGATTGCTCAAACAAGCCTAATTTACACTTAGAAAACTCCTGATGTTGCTATAACAATGCAAAAAGCACTTACCAATTTACTTGAAGTGAAAATCAGCCCTCCTTTCCGTTTCACACGGTAATGCATAACATCTCGTGTTTTTAAATCCATAAGGATCTCTTTCTAAATGGTGATGTGGAGTGACAACCGACTCGTCAGACAGCTTGATCTTCCATTCTTCGCTTTCAAATTACGTACATCAATTAAAGACATATCCTAAAGACCACACTCACCAAGAACAAATAAATCAATCTGATTGGCTGATGAATCTGACAATCTGACTTTAGTTGCCCATTCATTTGCACTGTTGAGGGATTCTGAAGAAATTCTGAAGGCCTAACGGGGTGGAGCTCAAACTCACATGCTGCTTCGGGCATGCGATTTGTGAAACAGTTGTCACACTTTGCTTGTAAGCATCAAGGAATAAATTCTGACTGGATAAACTTTTAGTTTTTCTCTATTTGTTTGTAGATTAATTAAGAGTGGAAAGCTAAGGAAAAAAAAAAAAAAGAAAACTAGGGATATTATTATTTGGTTACCATGAACATAAACAATAATCATAAGCTTCAAAGTGAAATAAAAAGGATTAGGCTCTATTAGCAAATACTTGTGCAGAATGGGAACTATTTCTTCTTCTGTTCATCCTAAAGCTGCACTAAGTAACTTTGTGTTCTCTAGTGACATCTGTGGTTGAAATATTCAACTGCAAGCAATTTGCAGAAGAAAACTTTACGTCTGCTGTGTTTCAACACTGCTCTTCTGGTGGATGAATCTCATGATTTAAGGTTACCTGGACATCGCCTGTGTGATCATGACTGGGAGAAATTCAGAGCCGGAGTCATAACGTGCTATTTTCATGTTAATATTATCATGTTATACGATTAAACATTTAAAAATGAAATATTACTTGCTTTGATGATGATAAACAACACTCTTATTTACATATTTTGTATGAATGAATTGTACAGTTTTCTGACACTACACTCAAAGTGCTTTTACATTGAGAACAGGGGATTCTCTGTAATCACCGCCAGTTCCCAGTATATTATAATATGATTAGTCAAGTGTTTTATCGACTATTAATGTTTGTATTGTATTATACTTAGCAAATTAAGAGGTGAAACTCGTGATACTGTTGATTCGAGTTCAGTGTTTTGAAAGACATTATTTTTACATTATTAAGCTCGTCAACTAAACTACTGACGAAAACATTCATTGGCGAAAGGTTTTTTGATTTCATCAACGATAACGAAGACGAGATGAAAAAGGTGCATCATGATGATACTAAAATTATTTTATTAAAGGTGTCATGAATTGGATTTTTATTTTATTTTATAATGTTCCTTGAGGTCCACATATAATGTTAGTGTGATTTTTTTATTAAAAGTAGTCATAATTTAGGAATAATTGGTCATTTTCTATCCAGTTTTTGTGCCTCTGATTCAAATGCTCTGTTTTATGGGGCGTGTTTTCTTGAAGACTTCAGTGTAAATGCCCACTGCTGTGATTGGGTAACATCTTTGCATGTGGATAAGTGCAACGCCCCCGCCATTATGCGCGTGTAGGGTTGTTTTGAAAACTTCAGATGGTTAAAAAAATGACAACCAGAGGAATTCATGCATACATGTTTGAGCCAGAGTCTAATTAACCCCCTCCACAAACACTACGGATACTGCAGTCTGTGACAGCGTGGTAAGTAATCACTTTAATTTACTTGTCTATTTGTGTAATAGGTATTACTTTTATTCTTGTTTAAACCAAGACGCAACACAACGGTGTGTATCTTGTTACATAGTTGGGGCATTTTCCAACAGTGAAACATTTCCGTGTTTTACAAATGCTGATTAACGCATGACAGTACCAAATAAAGTGTAAATACATGGTGCTATCATGTTTATAACTGTGAAAGGATTACTGTGCAACATGTAAACGTATACAGGATACTTTCACCGGTGTTTGTCGCACTGTCGTTCATCATATAATCATCTTTCATCATATATTCAGTGTAGTGACAAACGCATATGTTGTTCATTACAATGAGTCATGTTTTCATCAAAAAGGAAAGAGATTGTCTAAATATATTGATATCAATACTCATTAGGTGCATCTGTGGCAATTGTGCCATCATGCCAACAGAACAAGAAAATATATGCTGCTTAGTGATCCCTGTGCATTAAAACTAATACACGAGTGTCTAAAATCACTAGGATCAAATCAAATACTCAGTACATATCTAACAGTCTGTAACATAGGAAGCAAAACAATTAACATGGATACACACACTTGTTTGTTGTGACATGACTGTTGGGTCCAATATAGTTGCCACTGCATCAACTTTTAATTTAAGTCTCTGCATAGCCTGCTTCGAACTGTGTCTTGTTTGTGAAAGAATCATAGGCTAAATGAAGCGAGCAAACAAAAATGTTCTCACCGACACGATCAGGGACTTCATTAAAAATAAACGTCAGCCACTCTCTTAATGTTGGGATCCTTGCGAAGCAAATGCAAGAGATCTAGTTTCTCAGAACCTGGCACTGCAACGTCTTGACATCTTCCTGGCCATCATGGCACCAGCTGTTGCTCCAAAAATAATCTCACCGCTCTACTCTAACCTTAAAACCGGCGGGCGGTCCTAAGCATTGTCGACGATAAAGTAGGCGTTGATCTGTTTATGCAGAGGCTGGCCTATGCTGATGTAGTACCTCACTATGACGTATTAGTGAGGAGGAAGTAGAGAACAAGCCATTTTGGCACCTTCGTTTCAATAAAGCCTGTTTTTGGACTAACTAATAAGTTTTCGGTTTTGAAATTTACAGTTTGTTTTTATAGTGCTATGAACTCTTATATGTCAAGATATCATGGTAATTTTGATTTTCCAATTCATGACCCCTTTAAAGCATATTGTTGACAAAAATATGATGATAAAAATTATACTGCAAGATATTAACAGTGCCAGATATAAACAGAAGAAGAAACATCTTGATAATTAGTAAATAGCAGAAGATATTAGATGTGGATTCATCTAATCCATTAATGCAGTGTGTTGGGCATTTCACCGTTTGAGCTGCGTGAGTTGAACACGCTAACAATGGCAAAATGAACCACTTTAAAACGGGGTAAATACCTCATTCAAACACATCCTATTTACACATGAGATTCATCAATATATCCACAACATTTATGGAACAACTTACATCTGCACAACGAAACGAATGACGCGCTAGTCAGAATATGCGGAATTTGCGTTGCGTAACTTGCGTTGTGAATACGCGGTTTCCATAAGAAACACGCTACATGCAATTTATCCTTTCACATAAAATTAATACGTCTCTAAAGCATGAAGAATTCAGAATACACTCTAACTTATATATATATATATATATATAAAAAAAAAAAAGCCAATACTTCCGTCTATACATTATTATTTCAGGAGCTCATGTTTTTCACAAGGACAGTAGCCTAGGCCAATGTACATTTATAATGTATGTTTGATACATATTTACATTAGAAAAACTTTATAAAAATATTTTCTTAATATTTGAATATTTGATAAAAGTTTGACACTTTTATCTATTTTGCACGTCATCATCAAGTAAAAGATATTACTTTTGTTGACTAAAATTTTATGTCATTTTTGTCAGAGTAAAACTGACTAAAATTAATGAATATGACATGACAAAATATTGAGTATTTTTAAAGGACATTTTCATCAAAAGACTAAAATGGACTAAAATGAAAAACCTAAAAAATGAACACGGCAGGTGATAAAGCAAGTGAAACTCTAGGCCTAATAACACTGCAAACTAAAAACAAAATGAGCAATGATAGGAATAAAATATACTTTATTAAGCATGAAAATAATATGTACAAGTCAATTTCAGAATTCATACGTATTAGTAAACATGCATATTTCCCCTGACAAGATCGCGATCGGTAAACACACCGGTGATGTTCGATTCATTAAAGCATGACAACCCTACCAGAGAACATACTGTATCCAATTCCAAGCATTATAGCAGGTAAACAACTTCGCCAAATGGACAACAGATAAACATCCATCCAGACTGCAGCGATGCCATGCTGAACTGTGTCTACAGCGTCCTCAGCCAGAACACGTGACAGCTGGTACTTCTTTCCTATGTTTACGGACATTACGTCATGCGGCAAAGAGGAACGACATAAGCCAGCGATTTCGGTCCAAATTCGACCCGACAGCTCAAAATTAAAAATATTTTTATAGGCTTACCAATATGAATCGGAGTAAGGTAAGGACATTGTTTTGAACACTGATTGTTTATGTACTCAATCAGTAATGGCAATTTGTTTATTTTTAACCAAAAAAATCTTACATAGTGCAGTTTTAACATGCATGCTGACAGACAAGCGCTTGCGCTGTCACAAGGCTCATTCAGACAAGAGGGATCAATGCCTTGTAGAGAAAATCAGAGCCTCTGGAGTAAATTCACGCTAAAATAACAACATATCTAAAGGTGACATTTCTTATAATGAGTTTGTGTGTAATTGTTGTTTATAAGTAATTTAAAAAAAACTAGTTAACCATGGTTTTACTAAAGTAATATTGTAGTAGTAACCATGGTTAATTGTGTGTAACTATGGTTTAACTCAATACCATGGTTAAACTATAGTTACTGTAGTGAAACCATGATTAATTTTTGTAAGGGTAAACAAAACAGAAGTCTATATATAGACTGAGAAAAATAATTTTCTGTTTAATCTCACAAATGTAAAATAATAATAATAATAATGACTTGAATTAACCCGCCTGACCAATATTTCTGTCTATCACTGACTCTTTAGGAGCATGAAATTGTACAACAGAACATATGCAGTTTCACACATTTCTAATAAACACAATTTACCCTCTAAATTCTAATTATGTACCACAGAATCACAGCTATAATTGTTTTTACGATCACGTGAAATAGTAAAGGAGAATAAGGGAAGACTAATGGATTTCTCAACAGCATGGCAGCGATGTGTGTCTGAAGGCTAATTTGTTTCTGCAGGCTCTTGTCACTGCGGTCGGTGTATCTGCTCGCCACAGGAGTGGTACATTTCAGGGGAATTCTGTGAATGCGATGACAGGGAGTGCGACCAACATGACGGGCTGGTTTGCACAGGTACGTGTTCAAATGCAGCACCACTCTTCAAAACACCCACTCATGCACTGACAGATCTCAGCGACGGCTCTTTGTGACGAATATTGAGGTCCTCTGATGTGGCTGCCTTTTGATTAGACAGCTCTATGAGACTCTTGCAATCAGTGAGCTCCTGCTGTCTGGTTCTCTTCCTGCTTCTCACTGGAAAGGAAAGACCAGAGAGAGAGTCAAGGTTTTCCTTTAAAGCCCTGAAGAGTTGTCTTGTTAGTTGTAATTAAAAGCATGAAAAATATTTATTATTACAATAGCTTGAGGGCTCGAAGACATTTGGACAGATGTTTGGAAATTGTTTACTTAATGGTCACATTTTGTTATTATCAGTTGCAGTGTCAGTCAACCAATTGAACAGTTCCTTGCACAGAGACTAAATTTATTACAAAACAAGGAGAAAAACACAGTTGATAAAGGAATGCATAAATGTCACTAGTTAACATATGAATGATTAGGGCATATGTCATCATTTCCATATTCGTAAAGATTATTAAAACTATTTTCTGATGTTGCTCAGGGAAAACCGTCTTTTCTATATAGACGAAATGCAAATGTAAACAAACAGCCAATTAATTCCCTCAGTCTTTATAATCATGCAGAAATGTGTCTGACAGTTTCTAAATAATAATTTTGCATTTTCATGGTTCTTCAGGAAGGTATTCTCATTACACCCACAATTGATGAGTGATGTGGATAATTCAATGTATTAGGGAAGGCTGGGGTTTAATTTCATGCACTGCAGATAGAATTCCATCTGTTTGAGCATTCATACAATACACAGCTCTCAAACTTTGCCCTGTCTCATACTGTACCGGAGTCCTCTAAAGGCATATGTAAACAACAGCATCTCAGCTGATTTACAAACAGCAGCCAATTTAATTGACTGGTTCCTATGTAGCTCTTATCGTATTGAAAATTGTCAAGACAGTTTTTAAGTGGATGTAGAAAATGTTATACAACCTGTATTGATAAATTTGCAGTTTATAGTCCGTTTACTAAACCTAGTGAGCTATCGGGTTGTTTACTGCTTACATAGGCAACTGTCTTCTCAGGCAGTATCCATCATGGAACCTCATAAGTGACTGATTGGAACACACTAAATTGGTAACAACTCAAAACCTATAATTGATTGGTTTTGCAAAACAGCTTGGATACTGTAGCATTTTGTTAGCAATATAGTTTGCAACTGAATGTGCCCTGTACATTTTTCTCAAATATAAAAATGTTGTGAACACCAGAATATAATTCTCATGTAAACGCTGAATGTTGTTTGGAATTTGTAATTTAAAAAAAGGATAAGTAACACTGTGTAATTATACCCGTGCTGCCACATGAGCTGAACTTGAATTTAAAATATTGGACACCAGGGAAGGTAACTCAAGAACTTGCATTTGTACTTTGCACACTCTGCCAAGGGGGTGTGAAGACAGAAAGCATGTCGAGGCTTGGTGAGCAATGATCCAAATGTCTCTCCTCTCAACTTCTGTTCCAGGGAACGGTGTGTGCAACTGCGGAAATTGTGACTGCTGGGAAGGCTGGACAGGAAACGCCTGTGAAATTTGGGTTGGAGAGGAGTATTAACCCTGGTGGACACTTGAAGACTGTTTGTGTTTTTAACCAAGACAAGAAAAGGGCTGCAACAACAGCAAACGAGGGAAAATTAATTATAGATTAGATCAAAGGAAATGTCTGTGATATAACAGCATTAAATGCTAAAATAATTAACTCCTCTATATGCACATAAATTCCATAAGGATTTTTTTTTTTTTCAGGCAGATGATTTCTATATTCTTCTATAGATTTCCATATAACTATGTATATGACATTTTTATAATAATGCTTACATAGTCTATTATCTGACACATAAGCAGGCACGAAAAATTTCAGATAAGAATATTTTATTATTATTATTATCATTATTATTATTATCATTATCATTACTGATTGAGTGAAATGTTTTGACCACATTTTATTCATGGTAAGTTTCATTTGAAATGTGCCTTGTGATAAAAACATGTTCTTAAGTTGTAAAGAGCTTGTTACCAATAAATTGTACCTGCTCAGAGATAACATGAAAATGAGTAAGCCCTTTTTTGCGATATGCTATGAAATAAACTTGACTAATTTTATTATGTTAGACTGTTAGACATATCTATGATATTTGGGGTTGAATGTGTTGACAGTATTGACCAAGATTATTATTGTAAACAGAAAAATAAAACAAATATGAAAAAACATAAAAAAAAAAAAAAATTGGAGCTTTAAAAATGTAAAAAAAATAAAAAATAAATTGAATCTAAATATTCCAACAATAACAACAAAAAAAGTCAAACTAAACAGAAACTAGAAAAAGTCAAACAAGAGTAAATAATGAAAACAGAACTAAATTAAAATGGCTAATTGACAAATAGAAATAAATAAATTCAAAGATCTTTGATCCCTGTTCAGCCCATTAAATGACTTGTACAATATATGTGTATATATATATATATATATATATATATATATACTGTATATGTAATGCACAAATACTTATTGAATTGAATTTGTTAGAGAGATTTCAGTACACCTTTATATAAATATTTTATTCAATATGTTGTATGTGTGTATACAACAAACACAAACTGTACAGTGCAGACAAACTCTTTGCATATATGTATGTAAAATTAGCAGAACATACCAACGTTCCATGATACACATAGCCTACAACATGCAGTTCTTATATGCCACCCTCTTCCCATGCAACAGATGGATTAACTGTCAAACGAACATTTAAAACCAATCAACAGACAATGAGGACCTTTCTTCACCACTGGAAATAAGAATACGGGAAAAAAAATCCACAGAAATGACTAGTTGTTCATCGATTGCTCCTCATAACGATTTAACGATGTCACACACAACCTGAATGGAACAAAACAAACACGTTTGACATTTGAAACAAACAAACATACTAACAAATGCACACTTACTCACCAGTCACTTACAAAAATAAATTTTAACCTTCATAAAACCAGTTAACTGGTTTGCAGGGCAGCTGTAGCCCAGCATGTAGAGTTCATTGAAGTGATTTGTGATTTGTGTGGAAGTGGGACACCAGCCTCAAACTGATTTCAAATACAGTAAGAAGCTACTTTTCCTGTATAGTACTGCATCTCCATCTAGCATTAAAGTCAGCTTTGTACAGACAGATATTTAAGTCTAACTAATGTGCTTGAACATTTCCTAATATGAAAACTAGCTCATAATCCCAATAAATAAAAATATAGGTCTTCAAATGAAGTGTACAATATATTTGTATTTAGCAGCATTGCCTCAGTCTACTTCATAACATTCTATTCATTCAAACTATGAAAACTGTTTAAGCAAGACAGGCTTCATGTCAACTCGGTTGATAATTGACTGAATGGTAATAAAATGAGTCGATGGTGATTTCAAACGCAAAGTGCAATGGTCTCAATCCAGAGTGTGAGAGAGCCTTATATAATCATGCCCATTCACTTTAGCCCTACACCTCTTAAACTAGTTTAAGACATTTCTACCTGTCCCACACTTTGGTCCGTAAGAAAAAGCATGCAGGTGATTAGTAATAGGTACCCCTGGTCTTTTATTAAACAAACAATATTAGAGACAATAAAAGAGTTGGAACCTCTTTAAGTTTTGAGATGTGAAAAGTCGACAAGAGAGACAATTGTTTTTTTGTGATTCCTCTGCAAGGACAAACCCTAGTCACAGTGAGGAAAATGTTCAGCTGGATTCTTGTGTTTACAGACTTTGGTAAATTTCAAGATCAACCTTTGAGGGTTGAAGCTTGGACAGATAGAGTGTTTGTGGGTAAAGCTGCTACTGAATTTGTGTGTTACTGGTAGCGTCTGGGGCATGAGGCACCTTTAACCCAGCACAGATTGGGTACATGTTTTTGCATGCTGGGTTAGAGGTCATCACAGGCACACGATGAGCAGTACTGGACTCTGCATGCTGAGCTAGGAAAAACCCCTCTCGTTTCAGAATCGTAATATCTGGTAGATAAAAATCTCTATTTTTTTATTATTATTTTTATACAGTGAAAACATTGTTACATAAGCCATCTCTTGCACTGCATAAGCGCTGCAAGAATAGAATGTAATACTAACCTTGCCCATGCCTTTTGCTGAACAAAATGGGTGTGCAGCCAATAGTAATGGTACTTACATTGAGCCATTTTAACACACTTCAGGTAGATTGCATTTCTCAACGGCTGCTTCTCGAGTCACATTTAATGTGCTCACCAGATCTAGCCCATAGTTCAGAGGAGTCAGCATGTCAAAGAGGGGCCTTGACCAGAGGCCTACAAGGCCTATAGATTTTCCTAGAGCCCACGCTCTAATTTAAGAGCAAAGAAAAGTGGAATTCAGCTATTTACTTGGGTTGAAACTGATCTACACCGTACTAGTGGGAACAAGATAGCGATATGTAGTGTATACACCTCACCAGCACATGCCAGCTCCTTATGTTGAATACCGTGGCCGTGACCAATGCACTTGCTGGCATTAGCTAAGTATATGTGTGAGTCTTTGATGTTGAGAATGAGAAGACATGAGCACTGATCCTTGGATAATGAGTTTAGATGACTCTGCCCTGTTAGTGCACTTGAATAATTCCCTGCATACAGGCAATCGGTGACGTCTCATTATTGCACACGCCATGAAATTATTTTCTCAAAATCCATAATTGTATTTGTATGACATTTGCCTAAGAAAATCACATATCAACAAGTTTCGTAACTAACTGACAAAGGGAAAGATTTGGAATTCAAGCTGTGAGGGACACCTAGAAAGAAAGAGACACAGGAGCTTACTTGATAACAAAAAATGTGTGGCTTGCTGTCCATATATGTATATCTTTACACAGTATTACCCCAGAACATAGCTGGTGTTACTGCATTTATAGAAAATAGATTTGAAAGGTATGGTCTCTGCTGCAACAGGGCTTAATAAAAGGAATATTAGGGGTGAATGTTAGCAAGCAAAAGGCCGCCACGCAAGCGCCTCTGGTACACAACTTCATTCTCGTGGATTGTCTCGATTACAGAAAAAAAGATTGGTTTAAATGTATGTCAGAAGGCATTCCATATCGGTTAGGGCATTCCATGGTGAGAGTTTAGCTGGTTTATCCATCCTCCTACGTGCACAGCTGACCACCCTTCCAGAGCCAGTCCATCAAAATAGATCGGAACAGTCAGAGGAGTGAAGGGAGAAGGGAGGAGAGAGAGCAGAGGATGCCTGGATCTGATCCACAAACATGGAGAGCCTGACAAAAAGAGCATGGCTCTCCAGGGTTAAGCACAGGCCGAGCTGAGATCTGGCTATGTGGCGGGCTTGGTTTCCTTACTGACAGGTTTGCCTCCGTTCATGACAGCTGGAACTTCACTTGTGCTTTTACTGGGCGGCACTGCAGGTTTGGGCACTGTCTCCCCTACGTCATGCAATGATGGCTCTCGATACATAGCAACTGCAAAAGACATTAGAGAAAAGGAAGAGTCAGCCAGGAAACCCCATCTGTCTGCTTTCACATGCTTATTGGCTAATGGAAATTATTTTCGGGGTATGACACAACACTGCCCTACAAAGTCAAAATGCAGTAACTACGCCAACAATGAGGGTGAAATAGCACCAGGTAAAAGCACCCAAATCACTAAAGTAATTATGCAGATCAGGCAATGGCACAAACACATAATTTGTACTGAGTATAATTTGCATGGCAAATTGCAATCTTGCAGGTTTGCTCTGAGTGCTATATAGTGGAAGATTCAGCAGACCACCGCAATCTCGCACACTCTGCAGGGACTGTACAGCATCACTCCACTACTGTGATCCAGACACCTGAAACATCACAAAGTGTGTTTGACTACACCGCTATTGTAATCCGGATATATGCCAGGTCATAACGCTCTTGTCCAACATTCATTTTTTGATGAATTACTGCTGACATGATCAACAGAAAATGTACACAAACAACTTTTTTTAATAAAATTAAATGTACATCATAAAAGCATGATGTTTATTGTGTCGGTGAAATAGCAAAGAGCTTTGTGAATAAAGCACAATCTATAATGAGCCTAATTTACATAGAAAGGAGGTGTGTTTACGCCGAAAGTAATGACAATGACTTGATGCAGGTTTTTGCACTGAAACATTGCACGCAAAAATGCTGCAACTGTTTGATGAATTTTTTTAATGTCCACCCAAATGTGGATTATGAAATAATCGCACTCTGTTTTCTCTGAATCTGTGCATGGTTGAGCCAAACCCATCATGGGACAGATCATAGTCTAAAACAATGTTGGTCATAACTCAGTTACTGCATTTTGCCTTTGCAGGGAGGAAGAGGCCAACCAGAGATTTGATTGAAATCCTCATTTCAAAACCCAAAACTTGGTTAAACAGATAACATTAATTAAGGCAACTCTGACACAATTTGTGCAAGTTTGTCAAAGTACAGGAGGCCTGTCAGCAGGGCTGCATCATTCCTTAGTTGTGATGGGAAGACTGATCTCTAGGGATTCATTTGACTAGTTTCACTGCTTTACTTCAGTTCAAACCTACAACAAAAGACAGAAGCTTTTTAGCAGAGCTACTACACTGCGGGCTGCTGGCTGGTCTTAAGATATTAGCTGAGAAATAATGAACACGCATCAGGATGAGCAACTGGTCTATAGTGAGGGCATCTATACACCAATAAATGTCTGCATCTCACAGACAGAACTGTCCAATCTCTACCTCACAAAGCACAGCAGTAAATTAAACAGGCCACACATCATTACAAATTACACCTCATGCCGTATATAAAGCATCAATCTCACAGCAGTCAGACAAATTTTACAGAGCGACCATAAAAAATATCTAAGGAATATTGTGACAGACAGGTGGTCCATTATAATGTTATGAAGGCAGGCCTTCAACATGCAGTGCTATGAAGCCATGTTCATTAACTCTCTTGCATTATAAATCATAAAATAAGCAGATAATGGGAACTGAATGAAGGTTTTCATTTTTAGGTGAACTATTCCTGAAATTACCTCTTTGACCTGACCTCTCCTTTTCTGATTACAATTTTCCTAAACTGATTTACACATTTCTCCAAACTAAGGGTAATGCTGTCAAAAAAAATTAGCACAGCCATCCAAAAAGACATATTTTAGCAAAACAGTTAAATATTACTGCATAATGAAGAGCTGCATTCTTTTGCAGAAAACACTTAATCAAAAGCCAATACTGATATCAAAACTACAGTACTGAAGTGTTCTCTACTGATTACAGTTTCAACATATTCAGCCATAAGTATACAATTGCAAAACATGTTTATCAATAAGCGCCACAATGCTTTTTTCCATGTGTTTTCTTGAAATTGTGTTTCTGTATGCTGTATATGGTGTGCATTGTAAAACAAATGTTGATAAATTCCTCAAAAAGGCCACAAACAATTTTGCTGCCACTGAATTTAAGTATTCATCAAGCCTCTTGATTGTGACTAGCCAGAGGATTTCATCCATTTCACACAATATGTTTTCCCAATTCAAAACATGGGCTCTCATCTCATTTAAGACTGCTGTCCCCTCCCTCTCTTCTCATCATCTTTTCTTGTTCTTTCCTGAACTATTTCAAAGCCCTCTACTATACCACCCCCCCTCCCCCTCTCTCTCTTCTTCCTCTCCTCTTCCTACATCCTCTCCTATTTCTCCCCATCATCTCTTTATACCTCCTCCACTCTTCAGCTTTTTCTCCTGTTCCCTCTCATCTTCCTCTACCCACTCCACCTTCATCTTCTCACTCTTTCCCCAAGGCTTCTTTGCTGGGTTTTCATAGGTGACCCCCTTTACACATTGCAAAATCATGATAACTGTGTGCACAATTTAGCAAATTGCACTTCCTCTGCTGTGATTATTACAAATCCAGCAGATATCAGTATCATAGAATTTGAGTGCATATCATGCATTTCAGAATACGGATTTAATTAAGTTATCTGTGGTAACTGTTTTGAAAGCCTGAACATTAGACTTTAGAAATGTGTGAAGTTTTTTTTAGAAGATGATGTATGTATTGTATTATATTAAATTCAATTTGTTGTGAAAAATTGTGTTCATATGGCTGTGTTCATTGTTTTAAGCATTGACCTTTGTTTTGAGGAATGTAAAATCAGTTGAGAAAACTAAGAGAGCATCGTGCAACAGCATATCTCTCTGGGACATGTGAACCTCATTACTATTCTGCTAGTGTCACAGTGATCTGGATGTTAACTATTCTCTGGAGGTTTGTAGAGCAGGTAATACCTTCTAATGGCTTGGGCAGGAAGTGAGCAGCTGGTTTCGTTTTCTTCACCCGGTTCCCTTTCATGGCCTGACCATCTTTATTCAAGCCCAGGAACCACGCTCGCCCCGATTCCTGCTGTCTATACAGCATGGATGAGTAGATCACATAGTAGTTTTCAAACACAGACTCTTTAAACTTGCATTCTGGTGTAAAAAGTTCCTGGAAGAAGCAGAGACAAAAGAGTCAGGCTATAACATCATCACACAAGATCTGTGGGAAGATAAATAGTTTGTGAAGATTATTTACATGATACACTGCCTACAATTTTAAGTAATTTAACTATTCAATAAAGAAATAAGTTTTACATGTTTGCATGTTGATATCACACATAATTAAAACAACTTATTTAATACATTTTCAATGTAATTTATTTCAGTATTGGCATTTTTATATAAACCTCCTGCAGTTCTATCACAAACCACTAGGGGATAACCATATTAGAATATATAGACTTTATGCAATGTAGAGACCATATTTAATTTGACTTGAATTAAAACGAGGCTGAAGAACATTTTTAATGTTGTGTCAGAAGAAGGATCGGCACAACAGTACGACATATTGAACAGACAACATTTGTGTCATTAAACATGGCGTCTACTCCGACTTAAGTCTACAAATTGTATGTTTAAATCTCTGTTGAACAAGACACTAAACCATTATTTAATAAGCCAGTATGTGGAGTACATTTTGGTTTGTTTATATAAACAGAACTGAAATACCACACTTCGTAATGGAATGGAACACAGAGACCTCCCAGAATACCATTTCAAATTCTTCAATTTTTTTCCTATTACTCTGCATGCATGGTAATAATGTCTGAGGTCTAATCTGTAGGCAGACTCTGCAGCTCTGTCTGTTGATACCTGAAAGAGCATGCAGGCAAAATAATTGGCCCCAAGACAAAATGTGATATTCGCTCATGACAAATTAATCTCTACTTTCACCTTCACTTCAGGTGCCATGCTCAGCCATGATAAGTCTATTACTTTTTCAAATATCCATATCCAATTGCACAATCCACACTATAGCAACGACATTCCAATCTCCTCACAATCTCACAAGTACATCTGATTTTAAAACCCAAATGCTTTCAACAAAAAGTAACTTGAAGCAATATGTGGGCAAACGCCCACAATTCACTTGACACCATGAATTTCATTTTTCACTCGCAGTTTGCATTTGAAAAACTTGGGATCATGCCACACTGTAAATCTAGCAGGAGCAGTAAAAAATATCTGTACATATTGTATCTAAAATTAATTTAGATACAAATTAATCAAAATGAGGGGCTTGAAAGAACATGGATCTTTCTGATCAACTACACTATATGTGGACAAGTAAAACATCACTAATAGAGAGTTGGATCTCTCTAACAGCTTCCACTCTTCCTGAAAGGCTTTCTACTAGATTCTGGAATATGGTTGCAGGGATTTCCTCCCTTTCAGACAGAAGAGCATCAGTGTGGTCAGGCACTGATGCTGGGACATGGGGCCTGGATCGCAATTGCCATTCCAAATTATATCAAAGTGTTCTTTGGGGTTCAGGTCTGGGCTTTGTTCAAGTCAGTTAAGTACTTCCACAACAGACTCAGAAAACTGTTTCTTTATGAACCTCTCTTTGTTAGCGTGGGTTAGGGTTAGTCTTCACTGGAATTAATGGTCCTAGCAAAACCTTTTAATTAGAAGGGGGTGTTCACATGCTTTTGGCCATGGTGTAACTTTAGAGCAACAAGTAAGCACCAGTTTAAAATGTCTTCTATTTAATTTTCTAAACATCCCACACCTCCTTTTTCAGCACATCCCCATTATGGACAAAATAGGAATTCAGCAGATGATCGACTTGAAGAGCACAAAAAAAGCTCAGATATCACGCTGAGTTGTACAAAGGTCTTACTTAAAGAACGAAGGTAATTTAACCTGCAGGTCATTAGTGGTGAGGTGCTGTGCATTTTTGTTGTGAGTCAGACCATATGTTTAAAATAAAATGTGAAAGGGATAGTTCAAATTAAAATGTGTATGTATATATATATGTATATATATATATATATATATATATATATATTATTTATGTATTTATTTATTTATTTATTTTTTCATAATTTACTCAACCTCATGCCATGCCATTTTTGGAAGAATAACTCAGATCTGTTGGTCCTCACAATGAAAGTGAATGGTGGCCTGAACACAGAAGGTCCAAATATCACATAAAGGCATCACAAATACACACATCTGGGATGGTATGAGGGTAATTGGTAAGATCATTTTTATTTTTGGGTGAACTATTCCTTTAATCACTAAGATCTGGCCCTGCTTTGCATTTAAGTTACTGTCAGTAATTATGAAGCCTTGAATATGCACCAGGTGAAATAATCTGAGATTTAAAGAGATGTTAAGGAGGTTTAGGGAGATTTGCAGAATGTCACTGGGTATAAAAGCACATCTATTCACACATGGAATATGAAGCCCATATTTATAATGCATTGTAAAGGCATTATACATGCATTATACTGTATTCATAATGTCTCATAATACACCTTATAATAAGTTTTAACTTTTCATAAATAATTATAACTACAGTCATAATACATTATAAGACTTCCCCTATTCATAGTGATACTTCAGAGTATAATATATTATAACACAAGCAACATCCAATTTTAACACAGCAGAAGCAAATAAAGTTAAGGCAGATGCTATTTTCACCCTGGTGCAAATAATGGTATATGCTCTTTATACCCCAGTGCAAACAGTGACATATTATTTGCACCCCAGTCCTGGTGCAAATAATGGTAGATACTAATTGCACCCTGGTGCAAATAGTGTCAGATACTATTTGCACCCATATTTAAATACTAACATACAGTATGGGCATCAATGCAGTGTGTTTATTGTGTTTATTTAGAGTCCCACAGATAAACTACATTAACCCCTACCCCTAAACCTAACCTTAACCTTACCTTAGAAAAAAATACAGTTTTAATTCATTTTATTACAGTAACCGTGGTTTCACAAAGGAACACATGGATCACACAGGAGAGCAATCGACAGACCCTGCCCCGCCTCTGGAACAAACCCTTCTCTGCACTACCCAACATTCACCATGACCAAATCACTACAATGAAATCAACATTTATATTCATATTTATTTATTATATTAAGTAGTATTAAAGGAAATATTAAGAGTGGAAACAGGAAATCGAATGGGAAAAGGAGTGGGACAAAACACAGATTCAAACCGTGGTGGCTAGGACAACACTACAAATTCACACACCGTCTTTACAACCCACGCCACTGCAGCAACATCTATTGGTTAGTGTGTCATATATTTCTGTGGTTCCACCAGACTATTGGGGTGCAAAAAGCTGCACTGTGTGGCAGATGCTATTTACACCGGGGTGCAAATAGACACTCCGTAAAGTTAATCTAGTGCTGTCATGCAAAAGCAGCATATTGTAAACAGTCAAACGGCTTTATGACATGATCATATTATAATTGGCCTTTTCCTGCTTTAAGTTACAAAAGCAATATCTTCTTATAAACATCCATAACATAAACTTGTAACATACAATACATTACAAGTCAAACTTATACAGTGGAAGTTTATAAAATAAGTCCCCAAATAAGATTCACAAACATTGAAGTTTATTGAATAGATATCCAGTATATCAGTTTGTTTTGTTGTTTTAATTTTTTATCTTGGGTGTGTTTACAACATACAGTACATTTTTCTCGAGAAAGAGAGTTTCTGATACTGTATATTTTAACGTTGTAGCTTTGCAAGTGTTTTTCGTAATATCTCGTGCTATTTTGTATTTTGAGCATGTATAATATATATAATTTCCAGCATGAGTTGTAATGTCTTATAACCACTTAAAAATATCTTTTGGATGTTTATAAGAAGACATTGCTTTTTTTACTTTACTTAAAGCATACCTATTAAATATATTACAAATGTATATATATATATATATATATATATATATATATATATATATATATATATATATATATATATATACTGTATATAATACATTATAACTTCTGCAGATAAAATTGGATACTGATGGTGTTATAATGCTTTATACTCTTAAGGTATAACTATGAATAGGATAGTATTATAATTATGGTAACAATTATTTATGAAAAGTTATAACACATTATAAGGTGTTTTATGAGACATTACTAATGCATTATAATGACTTTACAATCCATTACAAATATGGGCTTCATAAAAAGTGTTACCGGAATGGTTAACCAGGTTCATTTTGAACCCTGTAGCTCTTCATCAATCGAGTTACTTTTACTGCCTTAACTGTTACCATCACTGATCCCTTAAACAAGGAAACTAAACACAAGGGTATGACATTTTCTGCAGCTATCCCAAGTGCATCAAGATTTAAGGCAAGCATTAATGCAGTATATGTTTGGTTGCCTGTTGCTAAAGAACTTGTGGTAACAATCTAGTGCCACATTGTGTTACACTGTATACCTTTGACACCTCAGTTCTAGTGTTTATTAGTGGTGCAAACCCTTTCAAAACTGTGTGTGAACAATTTCAAAGTGTGAAACATTGCTTAAAATGGGTTTAGGCGTAAGCTTAAACCAGGGTTAAGAATGTAAACCCAGGTTTAAGCATAGTTTTAAACGCCTATATTTTTATCAATCAAATCAAATCCCTTTATTGTCACAATCATATACACAAGTGCAATAGTGTGTGAAATTCTTGGGTGCAGTTCCGAGCAACATAGCAGTCATGACAGTGATGAGACATATTCCAATTTACAATAAACATCAGATTTACACAACACAATTTACATATCTAATATACATATAATTACACACAACACAATATACAAATAATAACATACAATGTACAGTATACAATACACACAATATAGGATACACAGTATACAATAAATATAGTACGTATATATAAAATATACAGTAGGTTGTATTGTACTGTATTGACATTCAGGCTGTCGGTTGATAGTCAGTTGCCAGTGTGTTGTTAAGAGAAAATATAATTTATGACAGTCCAGTGTGAGATAATAAAATTAATAAAGTGCAGTGCTGATGTATATTGATCGTGAGAGATCAAGAGTTCAAAAGTCTGATTGCTTGGGGGAACAAGCTGTCATGAAGTCGGCTGGTGCGGGTCCTGATGCTGCGATACCGCCTGCCTGTTGGTAGCATCAGGACCCGCACCAGCCGACTTGTAGAAATGTAAACCCAGGTTTAAGCATAGTTTAAAAGCCTATATTTTTATACAACTGAACTGAAATGTTCCTCTTGTAACTGTAAGCATTCAGCATGGTTCATTATTTTTAATTATCATTGCATTTTAGTGTTGACACTCCCTCGATGCCTTTAATTTGGCTTTGATTCTGTCTGGGAAAAGACTCACATCGAACAGGGGCCCTGATTATGACATCATCTTTCATTTTTATTTCGATTGATTAAAGGATTATAAAATATTATTGTGTTCTGTCTTCTGTTAGCAGCCATATCACCCTGTAGCTCTAGACTAGTTACCCACTGAAGCTAAGCAGGGTTCATCCTAGGAAAACTAAGGTTGCTGCTGAAAGAGATGTTAGTGAGGCCAGCAGGGGGTGCTCACTCTGCAGTCTGTGTGGGTCCTAATGCCCCAGTATAGTGATGGGGACACTATACTCTAAAAAGGCTATGATGTTAAACCGAGGTCCTGACTCTCGGTGGTCATTAAAAATCCCAGGGCACTTCTTGTAAAGAGCAAGGGAATAACCCCGGTGTCCTGGCCAAATTCCCCCATTGGCCCTTATCCATCATGGCCTCCTAATAATCCCCATCCATTAATTGGCTGCATCAGTCCACTCTCTCCTCTCCACCAATAGCTGGTGTGTGGTGAGCTTACTGGCGCACTATGGCTGCCATTCCATCATCCAGGTGGATGCTGCACAGTGGTGGTGGTTGAGGAGAGTCCCCTGTTCACCGTGTAAAGCACTTTGAGTTTAGTATCAGAAAAGCACTATATAAATGCTACATTCTTTTTCAAAAATGACTTAATTTAGTCAGCGAAAGCCATTCATCTTCTCTGTAAAACACATTATTTGGTGCCATCTGTAAACACTGTGCATATGTTGCATTACTCTGCAAAATTTTGCATTGATTACAGCTTCCTGGCTTACTCTGTCAATTCAATAACCCTACCACTTCAATAATCCTTGTAGCACTTCACTATATCGGTAAACAGCACCAAGACTATCATTTGTAAATTAAGTTCCATAACACCCATCACAGACTATATAATTTGGGATTAAAGCAATCATAAACATCTTATCTGAATAAGAACCCAACTTCCAAATGTATAAATATGCTTAAAAGTCTCTGTTAATTGGAAAATGAGACAGATTTGACAGTAAAGCATCTTGAAGAATTACTGTACTTGTTAAAATACTGTAACACTGATGAATATATCTTAATAGCTTTTAAAAGGTCAGTAAATCACAATAACTCATCTAGACATTATAATGAAAATTAAACCTATTTTTTCCCAATCTCTCATTACAAAATATTGAGAACCCCCAATAGAATTGTTTACTGGAAAAATATTACTACAAATGTGCTTAATTGAGTAAAAATGTTCAAGACCAATTGTTTTAACTTCAGATGAAAAAAGGCATTTCCACAGGCCTCATGTGTAGAAAAGGAGTGGAGACAGAAACTAGGTGCACAGCACATTAGTCAGATGCAATGGCAGACTAAATGGGATGAAATTGCATTATGTAAGGGAGTTGAACTCGGATGTGTTTTTCGGAGGGCTCTTTTACACTCTTGATTAAACACTAACAGCAGACTTCATTGACTGCATGCTAACCAAATGCTTTAACTCACACAAAACCCGATCCTACAAACTGGTTATTTTCAGCATCGATTGCATCAGACCTGGCAAAATAGATATGATTCCAGACATTCTGAAAGGTAACCATTTCATTATTATTAGTTATTTTATGAGCCACTCTTATTACGCATTAAAAGAGATTAGTCGAGATTCCCTTGAATTCAGAATGCACAGTGATACAGATATAAGAACTCATGCATGCTTTATTCACTATGTAAATAATTGTAAATGCATGTTTACTGATGCCACAGTCTTCTTTAAAGTCTAGAAGTGTCCTTTCCTTCCAGAATATCAAGATCTCACAACTATAATACCAGGCGACCCGTCTCATCTTATAATGTCTCTGTTATTAATTTAAATATAATTTATATCACATATACTGTAAATCATAAAAAAAATAAAATAAAAAAAAAAAAACATTTCAAAAGGTGTTGGCAGAAGTAAATATTTATTTAAGAAAGAGTGGAATCATAGTTAAGAAAAAGCTAATCAGACCCTTAGTACAGCGGGGAGTACCGCTGCGTGAAAACTTTTAATTCTCACACGTAAGACACGTTCGCAAAATCACCAGCAGAAGGCACAAAGGGACACTTTTATCACCATCGTTTAGTAGTGTGAAGAAAGTGAGAGATATTATGATTAAATTGTTAATATTACTATTTGTATTGTTTTTGTTTTTTTTTTACATTTTGATGTGTAGAAGGTGATCTAAAAATGCTAAATTAATGAAGGCATTAACGTTATAGCTTAGTTAGCTCATGAATTGATATACAGGCTGCTTCATAGATATTAGCTATTTAATTATCTTCCTGAAAATCAAAATGAAAATATATTGTGAACATTCATAATTTAATTTGTTAGCCCTAATGATAAACAACAACAATGCATTTAATTAATGGCGTTAACCCGTGTTATAATTGACCCGGCTTGGCAGTGTTATACCCGCTCATATAAATATATATATTAATATATATGTGTGTGTGTGTGTGTGTGTGTGTGTGTGTGTGTGGGCAGGTTTAAGTGGTTTACGAGGACTTTTTTTTAGGTTACAAACTGGTAATTACAAGGGTATTATGACATAAATGTGGTTCCCCTTCTGTCACTCACTCGATGTTGTGTTGATGTAGTGATATTAGGGGTCTCTCTTGAGAGCCCCGAACACCTCAGATCTTTGAGAAAAGGCCAATGAGAATTGCAGAGTGGAATTTGCATGCCACTCCCCCGGACATATGGGTATAAAAGGAGCTGGCTCGCAACCACTCATTCAGATTTTTTCTTTGGAGCCGAGCGGTTGTACTATCAGCGAGCTGAATACTACTGCTGTTCCATTCACCTCTTAAGAAGTGTATGCTGTTGGATATAGGGCACATTTCCAGCAGCTTTCTCTCCTTCTGCACGACCAGTGCAGATTTCGCCCCTGGGTGCTTCGATAGTGCTAAAAGAGTGTATATTCCTGTTAAAGAGTATATTTTCTCTATTAGAGCACACACATTGACGTTGAACGTCTTTTCAAAAACGCATCTTTATAAAGATGCCTTTCAGTCTTTGTGTGATTCCTGGATGCGTTCTCTATCTCTCCGCTTCCAACGGCCACGGGCGCTGCCTCACATGTCTGGGCAGCGATCACACCGAGGCAGCGTTCGTGGATGGTTCATGTTCTCATTGCGAGAATATGACAATGGCAATGTTGCGGTCGCGGCTTTCCTTCTTCCGGGGGAAAGCCACTATAGACGCCCCCCGTGTCTCGCCATTTACCTCCGGATACGAGGCCGGCCCAGCTGGCGCTGGAGGCGATTTGGTGGCTTCAATGGGTGCGGCTCCGCCGGGTAAATCCCCACGGACCTCCCATTCCCCAGCATGCTCATTTGCCCCCGGCAAGTTCCAAGAAGAGACCAGCCTGCCCCAGGGCCAGCTTAGTGTCCCTTTCAGAGCTCCAGAGTGGGATGAGTGCTCGATCGCTGCATCGGAGAGTGTACTGGCGATATCAGACGCCAAGGACTCAACTGGGCTGCCACCTTCGGGTTGGCCCACCCAGTCTGAGGCTGAGGGCGAGATGACAGGCATGCTTGCCCGGGCCGCTGCGTGTGTCGGGTTGGAGTGGAACCTTCCACCCTCCCCTGAGCCCTCGCGGCTAGATGATTGGTTCCCGGGTCCGGGGCACTGCTCACAGCCAAGCCTCCTAGCGGTCGGCAGCAGGATCCTCCGCTTCCTGGTGGTCGGCAGCAGGCTCCTCCACTTCCTGCCAGTTGGCAGCAGGCTCCTCCGCCTCCTGGCGGTCGGACGCAGGAACGGCCGCCACCTCCTGGTGGTCAGCAACGCGCTTCCTCTAGTGACGGCATCGAGAAGCCAGAGAGGCGCACAAAGAAGATGCAGTGGATTTGGCTGCCTCCTGGTGGACAATAGCGGGCTCGGCGGGCCTCTCCAGAGACACTGACAGAGAAGGATTTTGGGATATGTTGCCCGGTCAGGGTACACGGTTACTTGATCTGACACTGAATGCATAAGCAGCATAATTTACACTTATAAAACTCCTGATGTTGCTATAACAATGCAAAAAGCACTTGCTTGAAGTGAAAATCAGTCCTCCTTTCCTGTTTAAGTAATCAATCGCACGATCATGCAGAACATCTCAGGTTTTCAAATCCATAAGGATCTCTTTCTCAGTGGTGATGTGGCAGTGGCAGCCAACTTGTCAGCAAGATCTCGCACTCTTCGCTTTCAAATTACACACATAACTTAAAGTGTGACTGCATCACTCAAGGCCAGCTAGAAGGCCTGGACTGGGATATTTCCTAAAGACCACACTCATCAAGAACAAATAAATTAATCTGATTGGCTGATGAATCTGACAATCTGACATTAGATGCCTATTCACTGCAGTGTTGAGGGATTCTGTGGAAATTCTGAAGGCCTGACGGAGTAGAGCTCAGACTCACGCACTGCTTCGGCTAAGGAGCATGTCTTCGGGCATGCGATTTGTGAAACAGTTGTCACACTTTGCTTGTAAACATTGAGGAATAAATTCTGTTTGGATAAATGTTTTGTTTTTTGCTATTCGTTTGTAGATGAATTAGGAGTGGAAAGCGATTGAAAATACATAGGCATAAAGGTCAATGAGAATGAAAGGATGAAAAAATATTTATTTATAAGATATGTTACACCAGCAGAGAAGGCTTTGCTGGCCCTGAGAAATCGCCACTGGTTTAAAAGGAGTGTGTCACTGTCATAGAAGGACAAGAAACTCCGAAATTAAACTGCACTTGACCCAGCCATTAGCGCTTTGCACACACAATTTCACCAAACCCACGTGCATCTAGACTGAGTGCATGCTTGCACTAAAATACAAAAACTTCAAGGCCATGCCCACTGATTTTGCACATTTAACGTCTTGCATAACACTGCGCTTAACGCTATTAAAATATGAACATTCATTTTTTAAACAAATTATTGTAATGTAGAGAATGCATAGTCTTTGATTCAGAAAGATATTTCTTTAAAAAAGACTGGGATTCTTTGATGTCACTCAAACGTGTTGTGGAAAAAAGCTGCACAAACTTTCTATAGCATGTAGAAACCCGTTCTCTTGCCTAACAATGAGAGTGTTTACATGCACGACAGTACGGATAACTATCAAAAATTGAAAACCTGACAACGCAAGAAAACTGCATTTACAAGACATTTGAAATCATCAGGTTATTCTCTGGTTTTGCCATCAAAACATAAACATACTTGCACACAACATATACTGTATGCTAACTGGAAAAGCTGCCAGAACACCGGTAAAGGTGTTAACATGCAGAGCATGTGATGTGTGCCGATCGGTTTATGTTTAAACAATTTATGATCTCAACCTGACAAAAGAAAACTGTGTAAGGTGTTACACAACTACACAACCTTGGACATCATCAACGTAAGCATAATTGGTATAAGATTGTACATGTACTGTAAATGCATACACTATTACATTAGCTGAACACTATAACGAGCCAAATTTAACCTAATAATTCTATAATTTACTGGAAAATAATTCAATTCAGAATCACAGAAAACTGCTGTGTACTGTACATGTCAGGCCTTTGAAAAAGAAAGAGGATTTGATGGCCACACTTAAAACCTCTTTTGTCTCCCATGGGTTGTGGATAGGGAGCTGATTGTCAATACCAGCGGCTAAACTAAAAGCTTGATTTAATTTTCCATTCTAGCCAACAAATTTGACAGGTGATATGTTTCATGCTGTCTACCTTTGATCTCTGGCTGCAAACACTATAAGGAAAAGGCAATCCATCGCTTCTAACCGCCTTCTGCCTGATGCGCTTTTCTTGACAGCGCTTCCTTTTCTCAGGCTGCTATTAAAATGGCACATACCTTTCTATCGCATAACCATGGCAACACTTGAAAGGTTCCTGCCTAGCAATTAAGTTTTTTCCCCTTCTTTCCTTTTTGTTTTGTTGAAGAGAGACATCAGTATTTTTAGTATTTGAATACTGTATGCATATGCATGGGGGTTTCTGTGCTATGTTTCAAGAGTCATTGTGTGAAACAATGTATCATGGAAAGTGTTGATGATCTCAGTAGGAACATGTTGAGAAGTTAATTACTATCAAGTAATTAAAGGGCTGGAAGTAAAAACTTAAATATAGCTCTTTTGGCATTTCACTGGGATATCACGGAACAACAGAACTTCGACAAATGTATAAATGCTCCTCAGCGAATGTAGATAGCTAGCTATTTGAGATTGATGGAATGAGAAGGGAAAAAATTATTGGAGGGAAGATCAGTTTATTTCCTCATCCCTCCATCCATTGCCCCTGTGTTTCACCCCTCAAATTAATTCTGCTTTAAATGTGTGGCCATAATTGACCTTGGCCAGAGCCAGAAAGGGCAGTTTACTCTAGACACAGATAATCAACCCACCCCTGTCTGAGAGAAGATGAAGAGAGGGGGATGGGGGAAAAGAGAGGGAGAGAAGGAGTGAGAGAAGTGGAAGAGAACTAAGGTTAAGGGAGGCAGGGTTGAAGAAGGAATACAAAAATATAAGACAAGGAAGGGAGAGACAGAACACAAGAAAAGCAATAAAAAGACAGACAAAAAAGAAGCAAAATAAAATTTTATTAGGCTGCCAAACGATTTTTCACAAAAAGAATAAAATAGAAACAGTTAATGTTGGTTGAATCTAATCAATTAATCCATGAAGAAAAATCAGTCTTCAAAAGACTCACACCTCTGCTCATCTTGAGAAAAAAAGGTCACATCAAAAGAGAATGAAATACTGTGAGCTTCACTGAATTTTCTCAATGCACCAAACACAAAAGAAGGGACACTGTTAAATATGGATGGTATATAAATGTGTATTTCATCGGCAGGCTCTGATGAGCCTCTTCTTAAAGTAACAGGACCTCAAAAAGGCTTGTTGACAATTACGAGGACATTTTATCTGTCTCAGACGCAAACCAAACAAGAAGAACCATAGCATCCATTCCAAAATTCCCACCACTGTAATTCCCATCCGCTGTAACAATGACACAAACAGAAAACAGCTATACATACACTGGAAATTGTAACGCATGAGCATGTGAACATTTTCTCGTGCGCACGGGAAAGTTTCTTGTGTGACAATTTTCTCACGCGTACAAGAAACATTCACGCACACACGAGAAAATTGTCACGCGAGCATGAGAAACTACATCTCTGGATTTTTTTTTTTTTTATGCAAAGGTTACTTAAGGGACTCCGTAGGATAGTTCAACCAAAAATTACAATTCTCTCATTTACTCGCCCTCATGCCATCCAAGATGTACATAAAAGTAATCCATACGACTGAACTAAACGATATTCAGAAGCGATATGATAGGTGTGGTTGAGAAACAGATCAATATTTAAGTCCTTTTTTACTATAAATCTAATTTCACACAGCCCTCCTATGCACATTCATGGGAGTTCGCGAATGTCTCCTCCCTGCCCAGTAGGCGGTAATATGCACGAAGAATGTGAATTGGCAAAAAACAGAAGTAAGAAGTAAAAAAGGACTTAAATATTGAACTGTTTCTCACCCACACCTATCATATCGCTTCTGAAGATTTAGATTTAACCACCTGAGTTGTATGGACTACTTTTATGCTGCTTTTATATGCTTTTTTCCCCTTGCATTGAATGGACCTACAGAGCTGAGATATTCTTCCAAAAATCTTTGGGATTTTTTTTTGGGGGGTGCGGTTCAGCAGAAGAAAGTAAGTCATACACATCTGGGATGACATAAGGGAGAGTAAATGATGAGGGAATGTCCATTTTTGGGTGAACTATCCCTTTAATACAAGAGACATGAGAAGCAAAATTATATAAGAGATTAAGTATTGTTTTGAAAATAGTCATTGTGGAAATATGTGGAAATGTACGCAGTACAACATTGATGCTTTTTATCAGTCATCTAGTGACTTACTACATGCCATATAAATATTTTCAATTCAAACACATATTTTAAGCACTACTATTTATCCCTTCTTTGTTGATCATGGAGTGATTTTTGCCATGATGAATAGCTTAGAGCCCACTGTCTTTTGAAGAGCAGTCTAACCACAAGCACTTAAAACTCTTCGTTCAGCCTCCCTGAAGAGAGTGACCTTTTGGCTGTGTGGTAGATTTTTAACACCAGCTCTGTGAAAGGCAATGTCCCCAGATTCTGAGTGCACTTTAAGTGTCTCTGCTTCAGCTCTCTTGTGTGTTTACTAAGAAACAGGGAAAAAACAATCCTGTCAAGCCTTAAAGAAAATTTTGTACATACCGTAGGCTCTAAATCTTGGCTCATTTCTGCCTCAATATACCAGATGAAAAAATTATAAATCCAAAACTGACTATAGTAAAGCTTAATACAAACAACTTATTTCCTTGTTGAGTATATCTCAGTGCTTGCAGTCTTAATGTCTTTCTTTATACAGTGACTGTAATGCATCATGCACAAGGCTCTTAGGACGGAGAGATGCTAGTGTAGAATAGCTGGCTGTGGGCCAGTTCACACTAGCACAGGGTGGTAACAAGGGGTGAGGAGGTCACCCTCGCTGAAGCTGGGTCATTCTGAGGAAATGGTGTTTGCATCACCATGACTTTCTGATGAAATGATTAACAGAACACTGAATTTAGTCATGTTACATAACAGATGTACCTCTGTTTAATGCAACATTTTAAAATAAAGTTATTAAATTAACAGAGTGACTATTTGCACCAAGGTGTCAACAGCACCCACCACACAGCACGGCTAATGGCATCCTAATAGTCTGATAAAACCATAGAAATTTACAATAAAGTGCATTAATTGTGTTGCCGTGGAGAGTAAAGGCGGTGAGAAAATGCTTCTATGCAAGAGCGATCCGAGTTTGAATATGCCTTTCGTAACACTCTTATGCTTGTCCTGTTTCCTATGTCCAGTGTTAATATTTCTTTTTTAAAACTACTACTAATATGTAAAAGATGAGGCAAGAAGCAGTTTTCCTTCTTAAGGTGAGGCTTTATTTTTCCCTCTTCGCCACACCACTTTACAGTTTTCCTTTAAGCACTAAGCTAAACACTATCACACACTGCTTTCACAAATAAACTTTCACTACTAAAAATCCTTGCTCTGGCTCGGCTCTGTCGTGTCCAGTCTCTCTCCCCGTGCTCAATGAAATTAGAGACAGGTGTTAGACATAATTTAGCTCAGGTGTAAGCGCCCTTACCGCTTTCTCTCTCTCCGGAGAGATGCTTGACCACGCCCCCACTGCCACATAATAATAAATACAAATTAACATAAAGTTGATTTCCTCTCTTGATGGTCGGCGGGTTCAGATAAGGACTTAATCCGGGTAAGGGGCAGGCTCTGTCAGGGGTCTAACCGTTTTTCATCGGAATATCAGCTAATTCTTCATTACATTTTAATGCTTTATATAGATTAAAAACAACTGACTTCCACCTAAATTTTGCTTTTACTGAAATTAAAGTATAATGCTTTCACAGTTCATACACAGTAGTTTGTTTTCTATAATGCTATGTGCATTTTCTCAAAAAAAGCCAAAAAAAATTAAACCCATTATACTGTGACATTTTCACTTTTTAAAATCATGCTTTGATCTCTCTGACAATGTAAATTTTTTGATGACTGAAACAGAGGCAATTTTCTCTTACAGGGCTTTATTTTCGTGACCGTGCTAGGCCCAGCTCTACACGCAACAACTGTGCACTGCTTCTTTTCCAGTTATTCTAAGAACCCTAATTGTAAGCGCAAAGTGGGCAAGGGTGTTAGCTTTATTTGTTAGGCATAAGTGCGAGAATATGATTTCTTAAAAGTTACTGGTTTTCTTTTTTTATATTATTATTAAAATGGAGCTGTTAGAGCTCCGTACAGTGTTTGACCTTGAGAGAAAAACTTCCCATGAGCCAGCACTGGCCACCAAAGAGCTGTTGATCTTTAAATTGAGGCCAGGCTGGTCTTAAATGAGTAATCTGGAAGTCATTATTGACTAGCCAGGAGATGTGAAGTGTCTCTAACAAGCTTCCAAACTGCAGGAAGGCAGAACTCAGGGCTGTGGCAGTCCTACAGTGCACAATTCCCAAGCTGTCAGGCTGAAAGAGACATTGATGACACACAGTCCAATGCCCTGAGAAAGAAAAATGGATCTTGCCTTTAGGTCTTCAGCTGCATCATGGGATTGATATTGAAAAAAGCATAAAGTACTTGTGTGTCAGTTTGGGGAACTGGTGAGGAATATTCTGAAATGTCCGGTTCCTCTTTTTGTTCTAAACCCCTAACCCTAATAAACATTGGTGCATAACTCCTGGAGTATTTATGCTACAGAATGATACCTCAAATTGTGTGGCTTGTTGAGGAGAGGTGTGCTACTACTTTTCTAAGTAATCAGACTTAGGATTTTCGTCTAGTGGATGATAAAATAGGAAAATAAATCCCATTAGACATTAAAGGACGAGCCTAAGTCGAGATCTAGGGAGACTTACAGAGACTTGGGTGGGCTCTTTAGACTTGGGCAAGTAAACAACCACCAAACAATGACTCAGCAATGTCACCACAACCTCCAAGACCACCAAAGCAACAACCCAGAACCAAATTGTGTAGCAGCATAACAGAATGGAAGTGCAATGACTATTTTAAGATGTCTTTAGAAAGGTCTAGATAGTTATGATGATGTGGCTTGATATGATCATGACAACAATCTAGTTTGCTTCAAAACATTGATGGCCATGTGGGTTTAACCTTAAAATGTCTTTACTGCATGTTAGCAGGGAGAGTTTGATCCTGTGTCTGTGTGAACGTATCTCCCTTATAGACAGGATATTCCTCCAGTAGGGATTCCTGTCTGCCAGTGAGCATAGTGAGTCACCTTCCACCTCACATTCAGAGCTTGTGTTATTGTGGAAGTATGTGTGTGTTTGCATGTGTGTGTGAGCAACAGTGCAAATTATAATTTTTTCTCCTCCATCCAATATCTTGAACTGTTAGCCAGAATATTGATTGAAGTATTTGCCATTTCCTCTTACTCCCTGATATACCTGTTTTGTGGATTAAAAAAACGCTGTTCAGTTTGTGCGTTCTGGAGTTGGTTGAAGACATGTTCTTTATTACGGATGAAAGTATAGGATGACATACGCTTGACTGCACACTTTCAAAACCAGTATTTCATTTCATATAGCCCAAAAATTCAGGAAGGATCTGAATATCTCATGCTGTAATATTCAAGAAAAAGAGGAACTCTTTTTTTGTACACACTTCTAATGTTGAGACAAATAACACATCTTGTTAAAAAAAAAAATAGCTGATCTACAGTCAGTGACTCTAACAGAACGTATCATTTATCTTTGTTGTTTCAAATTGGGCTCTTACATGCAGGGAGGCAGACTCTGCCTTTTTCTGGTCCAGAGAGCTGCTCACAGAGAGCTGTCAAACCCTCTATGAGGAGGAATATGAACAGCACTATGGGGGATATTTAAACCATCCATCTCCACAAGCATGGGAATACCGTTCTCTGGCAATTAGAGAAGCCCTATCAGGCTGACATCTCTGAAGCCCTGAGGAACACTTGAAAATGTAAATGCACTGAAGCCACAGTACAGTACAAACATGCCAGATGTTCTTTGGCTGTAGAGTTTTTACATTAAAACTGTGATGTAAAGTACAGTATAATAAACCGGATTTCTCACAGGATAGAAAAATCACAAAATAGATATCTTTAACATCTCAATTGTTTGTCTTAGACTGCAATGAGATTAAATAGAAAGCAAGTGAAGCTGCTTAAGTCTCCTACTTCAATTTTTTATCTGAGAAAAAGATCCCAGTAATATCCATTTTCATTTATTTTCATTTATTCTGAGGTGTTTTATGAGAAATATCTGAGAAAAGTTGATGGAAACATACCTGCAAAATCTCTCTCATTATTTACTCACCCTCATGATATCCCAGGTGTGTATGACTTTCTTTCTTCAATAGAACATATTTGAAGAAAAATATAAAAATATATTAGCTCAGTAGGTCCTTAAAATGCAAGTGAATGGAGATTTCACTTTTGAAGCTCCAGAAATCACAGACCGCCAGCATAAACATCATCCATACGACACCAGCTGTTAAATTAATGTCTTCTCAAGCGATACAATCACTTTTAGTGTGAAAAAGATAAATATTTAAGTACTTTTTAACTATAATCCAATGCTTCACGAGAGTGTGGAGTCCAAGCGGTCTCTCGTGTGACATATTCGCATTGTCATGATACAGAGGTAATCTCACGTTCTCCACTCGGTTGAGACATCCAGGATAAGCACACAAGCACACCATTGTGAGTAAAGAAACAGATAAATACAGATCTAATCCAGAACCAGCAAAGATTCTGTACAGCGTTCCTCCTTCTCACTTGTAAACAGCGCTGCTCTTCCAACTGTGATGCACTTGCGTCAGTTCTCACGTGTTTCAAATGCCACTGCAATTACAGGACAAACGCGTACCACTGCTGACCAGAAGCATGATTTAGAGTTTAAAAAAAAGTACTTAAATATTTATTTTTTCGCACATAAAATGACCGTGTCACTTTAGAAGACATTAATTTAACAGCTGATTTCATTTGGATGATGTTTATGCTGGAGCTTCAAAAGAGAAATCACCATCCACTTGCATTTTAAGGATCTACTGAGCTAAGATATTTTTCTTCAAATGTGTCCTGGTGAAGAAAGAAAGTCACACACCTGGGATTTCATGAGGGTGAGTAAATAATAAGAGCATTTACATTTTTGGGTGAACTATCCCTTTAAGTCTGAGCTATGAAAGGGTCATGAAATTAGCTTCTGGGATATTACATAAAAAAAATCTTTACATTAAAATAATCATTCACTTTTCCTCAGATATTTTTAGGCTATTTTTAGAAGTCTTTACATAGATAGAGAGATCTGACATTTTTTTAGCTTAAACATGGTGTAAAAAGCATGCACTGCTTCATTGCTGAAAGACAGATTATACTCATGACATTCAAAGTAATTAAAAGCATGCATTAACCTTAACTAGGGCTTTATTCCATGACCTGAAAAGGAATAATGCCTTTGTATCAGCATTTGAAGATTGCTTAATCCTAAACTATATACTGTAGCCTCCATTAATGGAATCCAAAGCAACTGTTTAAATTAATCATACATAGTGCCCACACAGAAAACTACAAGATTTGCAGCAATGATTTTCAACATAAAAATTATTTTAGAAAAATAATGGTGAAATATTTCCTACTGGTATTTTCCATTGGATTTAGCTACTATAACATCATGAACAAGCCCCAGTATGTCCAATCAGAAGAGTGAGCTGTTGTTCTGGTAGTCTGAAATGGGATAATTTTCCCTTAGACAGATCCATTCCAAGAGGGCTGGGACATCTCAGTCACAGTGACGGACTTAAATTGCGCCTGTGCTCCTAATCATGACCATTCGAGCTTCACTGACCATAATGCATCCCCAGATGTTTCAGATGCTTAGATTAATGATGCAACCCATTATATTAAACAGCATACGTCTACTGAATGAGAGGTGGGACTCACCAAACAACAGCATTGTTACACATTATAAAAATGTCCTTTATAAACATGTTGTAATTGAGATCTACAGGTGACATGCAGGAGTTATGACTCCCAGCAGAGCATTTGTACTTTGTTTACTGACACTCGTTAGCATGTGTGTGCACTTGTTTGTAGAGTTTATTACAATCTGAATATTTAATAGGATACCCATTAAAATGAGAAACTCTGTGCATTCTGCCAAATAAGACTGCAACAAAATGACATGTTGTCAACATAATGTTTTGGCATGCAATGCATCGGAATGGCCAGAAATATTTTTATATCAGCAACTGCAAAAGGATCCTGGATCTGTTAATGAATATAAGACATACGATGGAGGAGTACTTTAAGAGAGACCTAAGTTTGGATCCCAATCTAAGTCATTTCCCTCTCATCTCTGCTTTCTTAAACATGGTTTGTAAACCAAGCTGTCATTCATCCCTACACTCATCTGTCCAACAGACTCATAGATCCAGTGAAGCCTGTTTGATAAGATATAAGCCAGGAAGTGCAGTCCAAATGTTGAAGACTGATTATGTTAGGGGGAATATCTGAGTTTAGTTCTGAGAGCTGCCATCCCCCGTCGTACATCCACAATCCCTCTAAAGCCCACAAAAGTGAAGCTGCCAGAGCTGTCAGTGCAGATGTGTATGAGGGAAGGGAAGTGGATGTTTGTGTGTTTATAAAACAAGACTGTGGAGGGATCCCGAACAGTTGAAAATATATCCCCGTCTGGCAGTGGAGATGAGGTGTGCTGTTAATGGTAGTGTGTGGGCTGAGCTTCTGTGCTGTGCGGAGTGTTACCAAATAGGGCTGAAACGATTAGTCTACGTCGACAATAAAAAATTGTTGACAAAAATTTTCATTGTCGAATAGTTGTTTGATTGCATTTAACGTAACATGAGATCACATTAACTCTGCACTGCAGCTCGCACCTGACTGAGGAGAGGAAGAATTACACAGCTCACAATCCAAATGCACTCTAAACTTTCCAAACAGTTTCAGGTTATACAAAATGACCAAATAAGTAAATACAGAAGCACTCTCGTTGTGGAATAAGCGGAGCCGGAGCTCTTTAAAGGAAACACCCCGGTGTTACACCTTAAATGCAGTTATATTTAATACGTTATAGCTTTATTAAAGTTCAAATAATACAGAAGCAGGTCATGTAAATAACTACAAAGTCCGTGAATTGCGTGAATGTCCTGATCTAAGGGGGAGAGACTGAAACTGCTCCCAGCTGATGCACACTCTGTCACGGGGACACTCATCCCTCGAGCACGCACGCTTAATGCAGCTAGATTATAACATGATGGCTCATGACTTTTTGAATCATAATATATGTGTCACTGTGCATTTCAAAATAGCCAATACGCTTTATTAATATGAGAGAGTTTGTTTTTTTGTGAGTTAAAGATGGATTGAAGTGAACAGAAAGGTGAGAGAGGGTAGTCTTCACCCCATTATACACTGCAACAAAATATGTTTTTAATTTGTTTTGGCTTGTTTTCCAATATAAATATCCTCCTTTAATTTTTCAAATTACATTTTCTTTAGCAGCTATCCTGCAGAAGAAAAAATTGTTATCTGAGAATGCTGAATATAATATTAAAAATATAGCCTTGTATAGCCTTCAGTCCTCAAAACAATGATTGACTGATGAGTTTCTAGAGAAAGCTGTTTCTTTTTTGCCATTTTTGACCTAATATTGATCTTAAGACATGCCAGTTTATTACATACTGTGGCAACTCAAAAACAAACACAGAGACAATGTTAAGCTTCATTTAATGAACTAAATAGCTTTCAACTGTGTTTGATATAATGGCAAGTGATTTTCTAGTACCAAATTAGCAATTTAGCATGATTACTCAAGGATAAGGTGTTGGGAGTGATGGCTGCTGGAAATGGAGCCTGTCTAGATTTGAACAAAAATTACTTTTTTCAAATAGTGATGGTGCTGTTTTTTACATCATTAATGTCCTGACTATACTTTGTGATCAGTTGAATGCCACTTTGGTGAATTAAAGTACCAATTTCCTTCTGAAACAGCAAAAACTGTACATTATTCAAAACTTTTGGCCGCCAGTGTATATTTCAGATACATTCTCTTAAATATCTTATATGTTGCTTCTCAAGTTAATGTATCTTATTTTAAGCATTTTTAGACAATTTTAAATGGAAAACAAGACAAAAACACTTGATAACAATAGGATTTTTTGCAGTGAATTTCTTTACTGAATTAAACGTAATAAAAAGTATTTTTTTCCCCCTTTAATTCAGTGAATGTCATTTAAATGTATTTTGTCCTATATATTGTTAGTAAGCATGTTTAATACAACCTTTTAAGTCAGGGCACAAGCTAAATAACCGGTTAAGAGCTAAAGATTAATCGCCGAATAGTCTAATAATTGTTCTAATAATCTTTAGATTAATCTATTATCAAAATAATCTTTAGTTGCAGCCCTATTACCAAACGAAACCATCTGGGCCTCAGAGATACACAGCTACCCCAGCATGGCTGATCTTCTGAGAAACAACTGGAGATACCTTATCTCGCTTTTCATCTTGTAGCAGGTGCAACGAGAAATGCCACAGCTTGTGCTGAGAGCTCAGATACACATTCAGATGCTCCAATCCACGGTTATAGCTGTGACAAATATAGACCACAACTCAGATTAAAAGGGCCAACTGACTTTAAAGGGGAAACTTTGTTTCAAAAACTAACCTAGCCAATGTTATAGCATTTCCTCATTTGTAAGTTGCTTTGTACAAAAAAGTGTCTGTTAAATGAATAATTCTTTTAAATCAGCATCTCATTGCCCTGACATTACAACCTCTGTGCACATCACATTTAGAATAGCAGATGTTGTTTATACGTACTTTTTTTTGTTATGTGTATTTGTTATTTATGACCTACCCCTGTCAAAAATCTCATACAAGCATTAGTCTCAAATTATGGCCTGAATCCTTTAAGAAGAGTTCCGAGCTTAATACATGTTAAGCTCTATGGACAGCATTGGTAACATACTGTTGATTACCACAGAAATAATTCATCTCAACCCTCAATTTGTAAAGACAATCAAAATTACATTCACAGGAGTGCACTAGCATTATACAGTAAGGGCTATATTATAAGTATTAATATGAGACTAATGTGAAAAAATCACTTATAATCTTGTCTGTGCGTAGCCAATATTTCAATTAAAGCTATAGCCAATAAGCTAAAAACACCATTTAGACAACTTTACAGCTTAAATAACAAATTTTTGCATGGCAAAATAAATATGAGCTGCACTTGTCTACTTTTAAACCCTCTGGAATGCCTTGCCCCAGAAATAGAACCACTGTAGACAAGGTTTTTGCTTGCCTCAACAAACTACTGAGGAACATGTCTAAATAATTTTCTATTTGGCACAGATGGTGTCAATAACGTCTACTGAATCTGAAACATTCCTTTAAACTATTGGAAGAGACCAGAAAACAGTGAAATTTTGCCCAGTTTAATTTCCGATAACCAAACTTATTGACATTTACAACACAAATTTACGACATGAACAAATAATGACATGATGTAGTAATAATATAAAGCAGTCTGGTGTGATTTGTAAGGTGAAAGACAGTGGTGTCCAAGTTGTGTCCAGTGAATCTGAACAATTCGAAACCTTTCGGTACAAGCTTTCCTTATTGATTTCTGTATAACACTTTATAAAATGTTGCTTTCATTTTGAGAGCAAATAAAAGAAGCAAAGGGAGAGCTCTAGGGTGTTTGTGAGCATAGTGTTTGCTGCGAGGGTTGAGGGAGTGCTGCATTCTTTACATTTTCTGAGCACAGCTTCTTCTCTGTGATGGCAGAATGCGACGACAGACTTATAGAACAGATCTGTGGGAAGTTGTCTGTACACTTTTGGCCTGAGGGGCTGGTATGGAAACAGCTATCAAGCTGGCAGTGGTGCTCATTACACTTTCACATGCAGCCCAAAACTGTGCAATATAAAATAGGATGTACTTTGCTCTAGTGTGAACGAAGAAAAAAGGGAACAGTGAGAGAAAGGGATGTAGGAAATACTGAGGGGAAAATCTGTAGAGAGGTGGATATTCAAGATCTGTTGTAAGATAATTATCATCATGCAGTATGTTTTGCACTGGCATGCACCTCTCACACTTTCTTCATTTTATATATATATATATATATATATATATATATATATATATATATATATATATATATATATATATATATAATTAAATACTGATGTTTTACATACTACTAAAGTATTATCTTTATTATTTTAAGAGTTTTTTTGTTTGTTTGTTTGTTTCATTTAGTATAGGTGTTAAATATAGGTGTTACTGATCATGCTAATTAAGATCCTAATTGTGACACAGGAATACTGCTTTGATTTTTCAAATGAATTATCTAATTCAATTATAATATTACAAAGATCCTGCCCCCTTAAATTGTCTCAATGCAGTTAGCTACTTCTTGTTTTCTTAAAAGTGTATCTTGAGGCTAATTCTGTTTAAAACTATGAGTAGCTTGCCACTTGCCACAAGCCAGTTTCAAACTCATCTTCAGTGTTAATTACTAAATGCATTTGAAGTGTTGCCAGCTGACAGCTCTCACACTGCAATCTATTGTGGCATAAAGCAAAAGCAAGAGTTTGTGATGCTTTATGAAACATTCATCCAAAGCATTCCTGTAAAACTGAGGGTGGACAAGGCTGGGATTCAGTCCACAGCACACACCACCCACGATCACCATCAAAGCTGCTCTATCAAAGTCTCATCAAAGACTATACATATATCTGTGTTATCACGCTGTTCTGGTAAGACACAACTAATTACATCTTTTCACATAATGTCCTGGTCAGTGTAGCCATCGTAGTGCCTCTTTTACCCTTCCATTGGCTTTGTTGTAAGCCATTTGCACATTTCATGTTAAGACAGCAAAAACATTTCTCATAAATTTATCATCATGAGAAAGACAAATTAAAAAAAAAAATCCTCTCAAGTGATCTTTTCAGATCATGTGACAATGTTTAATGGCTTTGGACTGCATTATTGAGTAATATATATGGAGTGTGTTAGTGGAAACAATGGTCATTGTATGAAGCATGCCCTGTGGGTACTGAATCTCATCTTTCCTGTGAACACAATGTATCATGTGTGAAGAAGATTCATGGAGGACTTGGTGACATCAGGATCCTTTCAATACTAAAACCTAATCAACGGACAGTGAGGAAAAATATGATTCAATGTGAAGCTGCAGGCATGACTTATTGCTTTAAGTCGTATTTTGCATTACCAATACAAATGCCCACCACGCATGTTAAGCACTCTTGCCTTGCTCTTTCTGTGTTATGCTTAATTACATTATGCATGGAAACCATGGAAACCTATTGTCTAAATGACACTTTGGTGTGTCATTGCCTTTCTCATAAAATACAAGTGAATCAGGAAACAAAAGTAAGAAATAGTTTCTGTTCACCATGTGATCACATTAAACTCACAGGGCACAAACAACAAGAACCTGGAGTAAATTCTAAAGCATACGTAAGGGATAATGTACAGCCAGCCGGTTGTTATTGCAAAATAAATTCCGACAGGTTGATCAGGACCCCGACACGAAGCCGAGAGGTCTTGTATCAGCCTGAAGGGGTTTATTTTGTGATTGACAGTTAATTTAGAAATTTAGATAGAAATCGCTGAACAGCTGAAATTCACCTCCAGTTTGTATCAGAATTCTGTTTTTGTTTATTTTGTGGAATACCTTCTGTCTGCCCATTATCCAGTACATTACAGGACTACTTGCCAAATAAATGCACATGAACATTGATTTGAGTTTAAACTATTTTATTAGCTTACTTGTAGAGAATGCACAGTGATCCGAGAAGCAGGAACAATGGCTCGCAAAAACCGGGATGAGTGGTCTGATACGTGGAGGTGCGGTTGTTACAGAGAAATATCAGCCCGCTAGATGGTGCTATTGAGCAATCAGAATTGAGTATTCCAGAGAACCATGTAATAACACAGTTATATAATATAATAACATAGTATATATTTTCATTATATATAATGACTGGGCAATCAAAGTATTCTTACCATCTAAGGTAACTGACTCATGTCTTTCAAAATAATGTTAAGAAATCTTATCAACACATGGTATTATATAGAAATATTATTCACTGTCTGTTAACATTCTAAATGAACTCTTATTAACAATTACTAATAAAAAAATAAGCATCACATATTCCAAATATCTAACTAGAGCAGTTTTATCTGATACAGTTGTTTTAATTTATTTCATAACATGAATAAATCTGAATTATCCATGTCCACCCAAACGACCTCAGTCAGAACGAAAATGCTGACAATGCCTTAAGTGAAGCCTGACTGCTCCCAATAATTTGAAAGCCCACCAACAAACCCAAAGCTTTCCCTCCTGTACTATCAAAAAGATTCTCTACCTCTCAGACTGTCTTCTGTTCTCTAATCAATACTGTGTTCTTTCCACTCTGTTGCTTTCAGATTATCTGTCAGATACACATAAGCATGTTTCCAAACGTAGGCCTTCTATTCCTCTCAACATCCTTTTTATGAAGACATAGGCAGATTTTATAAAGTGACCTGATACAACACCACCCATCCCTTTCATTTGAGGATCAGTGTAGTGTTAACACTCTCCATCATGGCTGTACAGCCCTCTCCACAGAGAAAAACTGGGAAATCAATCATCCTGCTCTTGTTTTGAGCAGACCGTTCCGAAGCTTTATGGATAACATTCCAGTGAGCCAACAAACTTAGCTCACCTTCAGGTCGATAAATACAAGGCCAGCTGTACCCTCCAATGATGTTTGTCATTTTAAATAGATGATGGCTTTCACCAATTCATGATGGGTGTCTCCATCATGTTTGCTTTACAGTAGGAGAAAGGTCCCCCAAGTTTAGCTTCCCAAGCTACAAGCTACTCATAACTTAAAGTAGCTAAAATTCTTAGCTCCACTACAAGCTACTTACAGGGCCTGATTAACACTCCTTTGGGTCTTTGGGCATAAACAAATAGCTTCAAACTACTGTATATTTTTTTTCTTTAGTGGAACACAACTTAGCAGAATGTCCATGCTGCTTGTTTCCAACCAAACTGAATAACTGGGGCCATAAAAAGTAGTCCATATGACTCATGTTTTAGGCTATATGTTGTCTAAAGTCATACAATAGCTTTGAGTGAGAAACAGATCGAAATTGCTCATTTTGTCAATAGGAAAATAGTTTCTTAGGAGACAAAGTTTTCTTCCTCAAGTGGACATTGCCTTGTATGGTGAGCTGCACAAGACAGAAATCTGTATTCAGAAGTTCTATCAATGTTAGGGTTAAATGATTTGGACAAAATATAAAATTGCGATTATTTTGAAAAAATACTTTTTTCATTATTTTTGGAAGCTACAATTAAGTTATTATTAAGTTAAGAAATTATTAGGCCTACGGAAATATATTATTGTATTATAACAACAACAACAATAATAATAATTAGGGATGTGCCCGAAGTCGAATACCTTATTCGGAAAGGCACGGATAATGTATTCATCCGAATATTATAAAAAATATTCGTATGACTGTTTATACAGGAGGCACAAGGATAAAGCAATATTTTAAATAAACATATACAAAATTACAAAGAATGTATGAATCTGTGCAGCCAATATTTCTGAAGTGTAAACCTTATGAATGAAAATGCACACGGTGTGATTTCAGATCAGATGGGTGCGGTCTAGACTCAGTTTGTGGTCTCTGTTAATTGTGCGTGTCTAAAGCTTGTCAAATGTAACATTAAGATATGACATCATACACTTTTCACTTCTTGAAATGTCTATGTTAATGTATTACACGATTCACATGTGATTCTCATGTATTTATTTATAGCCTAAACCTGAGTACGATGTTAAATTCCTGACTGGAAGTGATGATGGCCGACAGAGACAAAATTGGTATCATTCGACACGGTATGCCCCACAGAATCTAAAGAGTCCAGTTTCATGATTTTAGGACAAACCGTTCAGAAGTTATATGCACAAAATAGCCATTTCTTATATCTCCTGAACCGTAGGGGGCACTGTGCCGAAACGCTGCAGGTCATCTCAGGGCATGATGGCTATGTAACTACGTTTCGTCACAATCAGTCAAAATATTGTGAAGATAAAGCCTCAAATTCAATTTGCCACATTCTTCGTTGAATAAGTTGAAGCACCATTCAAAAACGGTTTGGTCTATCAAAATAATTTTAATAACTTTTTGTCCTGAGTGTCTCCAGATGATGCACGCCAATTTTCGTGTAAATCGGACATACGGTCTGGGACGAGTTTGAAAAAGTAGGTATTTCTGAAAATTTAAAATGGCGGAAAATCTAGTCAGGTGGAAATTGAAACCATTGTATAAATTCGATTCGGCATGAGTTCATGAATCAGTGGGAAAAATAATTTTGTCTCTAGGACTTACAGTTCTAAAGTTATTAGCATAAACATGAGTGGAACTTTAAACTGTTGATGGTGCTACAGGGTTTGAGATAAAGATCCTGTGGATGCGGTGGACAGCTATTTTGGTGTAACATTTCACCTGCTTTGAGCACAGTTGCAAAAATAGGAGTTTCTTAAGTTATAGCGCCCCCTAGCATCAAAAATGAAGTTAAGTTCTCTTGTCTATGTGTACAATTTTGTTAAGTTTGAAAATTGCACTCACAAGATACTTATTAGTCATTATAGGTCACGGCCAAAAGATATTTTCTTATATCTTTGGAACAAAATTCTTTTGTAAATTTTTTGTCAGGAGGGTCTGTAGATGATATATAACAAGTTTCATGATAATCAAGCAAAGGGCCTAGGACGAGTTAGAAAAAGTAGGTTTTTCGAATAAATCAAAATTGTAAAAAAAAAGTATATTGTGGAAATGAAAAATAAAATGACCATATCATTGTGGGGCACTGGTGGATTCAGAGAAGCTACAAATTTATATTGTAGCCTATATGGTTCCGGAGTTATAAGCAAAAATGCTAATTAGATAATTGTACCGCCACTGTGTGGCCGAATGTCACAAAATCATATATGCGGCTTCGATTTGACACCCTGCTTACGTATAGTAATTTCCATAACCTCGGCCATTCCCAATATGAGTTATAAGGTGCTGAAATTTGATTGGCCAGTGGCGGCCATTATTGTTAATTTGTCAAATCTATTTTTTTAAGAATATGTTAGCATTTGAACCAAAGAAGATGCATATTTAATTTTAACTTTGTCACTCAAACGGCTGCAAAATTATGACAGTTTTTTAGTTGTAGCGCCCCCAGGGGCGGAATTGTACGAAACTTTGCTGACTATGTTTGGTGTTTGCAATGAGTAGATATTGATCAATTACTCAAATCACATTAAACTGAAGGAATTGTATCGTTAATATCTTCGGAACAATTTAATGTATTGAAATTCTTTTGATAACTTTTTGTCAGGAGGGTCTGTAGATGATGTATACCAAATTGTATGCCGATCGGAATAACGGTCTAGGAGGAGTTCGAAAAACTAGGTTTTTCAATAAATTCAAACTGGTGGAAAAAAATTATAGATGGAAATGAAATTGGAACTCATAAAACATAAAAGTGTTTATTATAGCGCCAAATAGGGTCAGATGGGTGTGCGTTTGTGCACCTGAGTAGTGAGGGTGATTTGGAATCATCCTGCCAAGTTTGGTGTCTCCACGACTTACGGTCTCTGATGCCCAGTAGGTTAAAAAAGAAGAAGATAAAGAAGAAAATCAGTACAATTACAATAGGGTTCCAGCAGCTTCACTGCTTGGCCCCCTAATAATAATAAGAAAATCTTTCAAAAAACAATAGGGTTCCAGCACTTTGTGCTTCGACCCCTAATAATAACACTAACAGAAACAATAGGTGCCTACGCACCTTTGGTGCTTGGCCCCTAATAATAACTGCTATTATTATTAATATTATTAATAGAAAACAGTACCATATTTATTGTAGGCAATAATTTCTCAACTTACGACATTGCTTTGCGGTTCGGTTAAACCCTTAAGCCTTTTTTGGCCGAAGCTTTTATTTTGACTGAACACTGAAGGAAGAAGGTGTGTTTGTAGTTGACTTGACAATGGCCTTTTTAAGAAGAGAAATGCTCTCATAAACTCTTCTGTGCACAGAAACCCAGTGTTATGGCTGCTAAAAATTTTGGATAGTACATTTTTGCAGTCAAGCATATTTTAAATTATGCAAACAAGCAATAAGTGAATCTAGAGCACTGTAAATATAACACAATCAGCTCTTTAGCCTCACATGCACAGAGAACAGAGCTGCTATTTATTTATTACATTAAATCATGGTCTGATAATCACACTACATCACATCGCAGTTTCTAATTTATTTTGATTAATCATTTAGCGCTAATCAATATAGCAGTAGTCCATATATAAACTCAGCAAAAAAAGAAACATCCTCTCACTTTCAACTGCTTTTATTTTTAGCAAACGTAACATGTGTAAATATTTGTATGAACATAAAAAGATTCAACAACTAAGACATAAACTGAACAAGTTTCACAGACGTGACTAACAGAAATGGAATAATGTGTCCCTGAACAAAGGGGGGGGGGCGGGTCAAAATCAAAAGTAACAGTCAGTATCTTGTGTGACCACCAGCTGCATTAAGTACTGCAGTGCATTTCCTCCTCATGGACTGCACCAGATTTGCCAGTTCTTGCTGTGAGATGTTACCCCACTCTTCCACCAAGGCACTTGCTAGTTCCAGGACATTTCTGGGGGGAATGGCCCTAGCCCTCACCCTCCGATCCAACAGGTCCCAGACATGCTCAGTGGGATTGAGATCTGGGCTCTTCGCTGGCCATGGCAGAACACTGACATTCCTGTCTTGCAGAAAATCAGGCACAGAACGAGCAGTATGGCTGGTGGAATTGTCATGCTGGAGGGTCATGTCAGGATGAGCCTGCAGGAAGGGTACCACATGAGGGAGGAGGATGTCTTTCCTATAACGCACAGCATTGAGATTGCCTGCAATGACAACAAGCTCAGTCCGAATATGCTGTGACACACCGCCCCAGACCATGACGGACCCTCCACTTCCAAATCGATCCCGCTCCAGAGTACAGGCCTTGGTGTAATGCTCATTCCTTCAACGATACACACGAGTCCAACCATCACCCCTGGTGAGACAAAACCGTGACTCGTCAGTGAAGAGCACTTTTTGCCAGTCCTGTCTGGTCCAGCGAAGGTGGGTTTGTGCCCAAAGGCGACATTGTTGCCATCATGTCTGGTAAGGACCTGCCTTACAACAGGCCTACAAGCCCTCAGTTCAGCCTCTCTCAGCCTATTGCGGACAGTCTGAGCACTGATGGAGGGATTGTGCGTTCCTGGTGTAACTCTGGTAGTTGTTGTTGCCATCCTGTAGCTGTCCCACAGGTGTGATATTCGGATGTACCAATCCTGTGCAGGTGTTGTTACACGTGGTCTGCCACTGCAAGGACAATCAGCATCTCACAGTACAGACATTGCAATTTATTGCCCTGGCAACATCTGCAGTCCTCATGCCTCCATGCAGCATGCCTTAGGCACGTTCACGCAGGTGAGCAGGGACTCTGGGCATCTTTCTTTTGGTGTTTTTCAGAGTCAGTAGAAAGGTTTCTTTAGTGTCCTAAGTTTTTATAACTGTGACCTTAATTGCCTACCATATGTAAGCTGTTAGTGTCTAAACGACCGTTCCACAGGTGCATGTTCATTAATTGTTTATGGTTCATTTAACAAGCATGGAAAACATTGTTTAAACCCTTTACAATAAAGATCTGTAAAGTTATTTGGATTTTTACAAAATTATCTTTAAAATACAGTGTCCTGAAAAAGGGACATTTCTTTTTTTGCTGAGTTTAGTTAAATTAACTATAAATGTAGTTATATTTATAATATCATCTTAAACATGGCTATGTATTAAAAAAGATTACTATTGCTTTTGTGCTACATAAATACTGTTCTGATTCAAAACAGTGCTTTGTGGCACAAAAACAAAATATATCTCAGGGTGACGACATTAAATTGAACATATACATTTATGTTAAATTCAGCAAATAAACAACAAAACATCCTATACAATTTTTATATAACTCATAATTATAAAAACTCAGTAAAAAAAAAAAAACAGCAGCATAAACAGCAGCAATTCACTATTTTGTTTAAAAAAAAAAAAGAAAAGAAAAAAAAGAAGCAAGCAGTGGCACAAGAACCATCCAAACTAAACGATTCACTAAAGTGAATTGCCTTCCCAATGCTACAAATAAGTGAATCAGTTTTTTAACCAATTTATTTACATTAACTGACTATGACTATGATTATGACATGATGTGTCAGCCCCACATTTCAAAACTCAGGAGGCAACAAGGCAATATACTGTTTAAAAAAAGAGCTATAAATACTGCACAAGCAGACTACCATATATATTTCAGTCCATAAAGCCCTTTTATGTTCATAGCTTGTGTTCCAAAACTCATTAAGTCATTACATGGCTGACAATAGATAACAAAAATGCATGTAAATTCAAAATGTGGCCAAACTTGCCTTAAGACATGGCCAAACTAACAGAGTCAAAACTGGCACTGCTATAATGCCATTGTCAGGGAGCATGCAAAGCATTCCATTTAGATGTTGTCTGACAGAGAAATTGCTTTCAATTCAATCAATCAATTTATTATTTATAAAGCACTATTAAAAAAAAACTACCATTGACCAATGCGCTGTACAATAAAACATAAATTACCATCAGATACAATCAGACAGGCACAAAGTCACACATAACACAAAAACAGTAAAGCAAATACAGCAAAGCATCACATCACAAATTGTAGGCCAAATCAAATAGAAATGTTTTTAGCTTAGATTTAAAAATAGGTAGTGTGGGGGCAGTTCTAATTTGAATTGGTAGGGTGCTCTAAAGTTTGGGAGCTGCTACAGCGAATGCCCGATCGCCCCTAGACTTTAACCTTGATTTTGGAACCACTAAAAGGCTTTGATCGACAGACCTGAGAGCTCTCACAGGATGGTGACCTATCAACAGGTCAGAGATATATGAGAGTGTTAAACCATTTAGAGACTTAAAATCCAATATGAGCACTTTAAAATCAATTCTATAAAGAACAGGTAACCAATGTAAAGACCGTAGAATAGGGGTAATATGTTCCCGCTTTCGAGCCCCTGTTAAAACTCTAGCAGCTGCATTTTGAACCATCTGAAGGCGACCTAAAGCAGAATGGATGATTCCCAGGTATAGAGAGTTGCAGTAATCAAGCCTAGTGGAAATGAAAGCATGAATAACCCTTTCAAAGTTCTCAAAAGAGAGAAAAGACTTCATTTTTGCCAAGGATCACAATTGATAAAAACTAGCTTTTACAACCTGATTAACTTGTCTAGCAAATTTTAGTGCACTGTCCAAAAGGACTCCCAGATTTTTCACATAGGGCTTAACATAGGGTGTTAAGACATCAGAATTTAAATTGGCTTTACTCTTGGCGTTAGAAGAGGTAAATACCACAATCTCTGTTTTAGACTCATTTAAACTGAACAAATTTAAAGACATCCATGCTTCAACATCCACAAGGCAAGCTACCAAGGGGTCTAAACTGCTCTTTTGAGTCTGTGGAAGATAAATTTGTGTGTCGTCTGCATAACAGTGGTAAGATATGCCATGTTTATTAAAAATAGAACCAAGTGGTAGCATATAGAGTGAGAACAGTATGGGAGCTAGAGTAGAACCTTGGGGGACACCGCAAGTCAAAGGAACAGACTCAGAGTGAAATTGGCCTATGTTGACTGAAAAACTCCTGTTTGTAAGGTATGACTGAAACCAACTTAAGGCTGAACCCTTTATGCCCATGACCTGTTCTAGGTGAGACAAAAGAACATTATGATCCACAGTGTCAAAAGCAGCACTCAGATCTAAAAGTATTAGCGCTACAGAATCTCCAGTTGCTAATAAAACATCATTTAAAACTTTTAAGAGAGCTGTCTCAGTAGAATGAGATTTCTTAAATCCCGATTGAAATGTATCAAAGATCTTGTTTTCTACCAAGAAACTCTGAAGTTGGTGGAGAACTACTTTTTTTATTTTAGATAAAAAAGAGAGGTTAGAAATGGGTCTAAAATTTGATAGGACTGAGGAATCAAGCTTTTGCCTCCATTAGTCGCTTGACCTTGTTTTCCCTATGTATTTCCAAATAAGACCCCTTTCTGTTGCACAAGCTGGAAGAGGGAGACTTTATCAGCACACCAAGCTCCATCTCACTGGTGGGGCTCCATTATTCTGTGATTGGGCTTTCATGGGACACCTTCCCCTCAACACTCCATCCAAATTTGAATGATTGCTTGACTCCAGAGTGAACTAGTCTGCTCCCTGCCACATCTTGCAATGCCAGTAAGTTCGCACGAAAAAATCCCTGAAGAAATATTGACATCTTGTCCTGCCTTGACCCTTGGGCTGTTACACAAGTGTCTGTGTTCCAAAAGGGTTGTCTGCAGTGCACAATGGTACAAAGGGACTAGGGTTACATGCAGTTATTACTTTATATTCATTATATGCCAAATGACAATAATAGAAAAGACGCAAAAGTAATTGTGGTATTACTCAGCTTAGCAGAATGAAAGAATGACCTATTTATACTGCAGATGGCATGTCCTCTGATTCTATTTTCCAAGTCAGCTTGTAGCTTTGACCTTATTGTTCATTAATGCATGAAGACGGTCTCTCACTAGTACCTGTACTGTTTCTGCATTTGGCTAGCACAGGTTGGTGAAGTTTATTTAAAATGTCAGGCCCATAAATTAATTCGCATTCAAGACACAAATTAAAAAAATTAGTAAAAGCTAAAGAAGCATTCTGTATTCCATTTAATCAGGGTTTTCATCATTACATTTTATGCACTGTTATTTTGGTTGCTTGTTTAAACAAAACAAACAAACCAAAAATGTGTAAGAAGATTTTGACGTGATGGTGAAAATAATAAATGCATATAATCAGACTGGGCCATCTGGCATCAGTGAGAAATGTTGTGACATGAACTCCATATATCTTGTCTTAAATGGCTCATATCTTTAGGTTGCTTTTTTTTCAGCTGGGATTATGGGAACATATTAACGTGCATCATGATGGTTTTTAAGATGCTCTCATGTCTAAAAATGGTAAAGGTATTTTATTTGTTTTTACTGAGCTGATAATCCTACAATCGGCATGCTGTGTCCATCAGCAGGAGGGTGGGGATTGGACAGCTGCTTATCTCTGACTGGACATGTTATGTGAAGCCTCTGGTTAGATATGAGAAATGTGCTGTGAGAAGACAAGTTCTTATCTTTAACCAATATTTATGTTTATCCTATAAGGAATCAGCAAATTCAGAGCAGGAAATCTGGAAAGATTTAAATGATTCAAACCCCCTGTTATATGCTTAAACACCATCGATACTAAACGAGATTACAAGTACAGTAGAGAAACATCAAGAGAGTGGAAATATTCTCATTATGTCAGGAGATGACAGAAATATTTGTCTCTCAATGGAACTCTGATAATATTAATATGAATTCATAGGGCTAAAAGCTAAATAGTTAGCTAATTTAGCTAATGATTTTTAAGTGATCCACTGTGAGAATGAAGCATTATTTTTTTTTATTTATCTGATTCACAGAGTGAACTGAGTTTTGTGCAAACACTACTAGAAATAGTTCAAACTATACAAGCACCAAAGGGGTGTAAGTCTACAGGGGCCAGTCTACTGATTTAAAAATTCAATCCGACACTCATGAAAGGTAGTGCTAACAAGTGTGGCAGGTGGTAAAGCTATAGACCTGTCTTTATCCAATCCATAGAGGAGAACAAACAGCTTTGAAGAGAGCCGGCATGTCATAAAAAGGCAAATCAGCAAGCTAAAGATGGAATAACGTCATACAGCAACTAAAACATGCAACTATGCCATTTCTTCCATCTTCTATGACATTTGCTCCAACAGTTACATGTGGATTTCTCGTTCACTAGAGAGACATTACAAGCATGTTTGTTTTTTAGAGAAAATACTGTTTTGTATTTATATAACCATGTAAACATCACACCTGCAGCCACCCGGAAAATGAGCTTGATTATTATTCCAAAGGATGAATCAGCCTATGTACATCAACGGGATAGATGAGAGCAGAGTTTCAGCCCTTTGAACAAAAGATGCGGATTGAAAAATGGAAGATTATTGAAGTCTTTCTTTTCTCCAAGGCATGAGTCTATTGTTCTGAGACTCCAGGACGTTTCAATACTATCAGGTCACTTGTACTCCCGAGCTGTACAAAAAGGCCTGCCAGACAAAAAATCAGGATGCAGTGCAAGAGCTGCTAAATGGAATTCTGCTCTATTCAATGGGACTATAGTATTCTCTGAGTCTGACTCAAAGAGAGAATGGAGAACTAATAAGTGGTGCCTTCATTTGTGTCTGACTGATGAAGGCAAATGAATGACGATTGATCATATAAACACTATAAAATGTCATTAATCTGTGATGTAATAAAATGTGTGAATAGCAGAAACTGACACAAATTTGCTTCAAAAGTCGTTTTAGCCACACTAGATCAGTTTTAGTGGTTCAGTTTTTGTGGATAGCGGTATTCTCTTAGAATATTAATAATTCACAAGCTGGTCTATTTTCAGTTTCTTGCGTAGTAGCGTAGTGGTATTTAACAATATATTATAAATGCTAAACAATGCATTTCATTCAAATGTTTCATGTATTTAATTTCAAATGAATATAAATCTATAAAATATATGAAGTTTTTACATAACAGTTTTGACAATGGTCAAACTCATGTTTGCTGTACAGTGCTGAAATAAAATGTAATTTTTAACAAAAATCAGAGGGCATCTACAGGATAAGTGCACTTATTTTATTCTCTAGAAAGAAATGGCCCCTAATAGAAAGAGGGTCAGCCAGTAACTGCACATTCTTACAGAAAGGAGAAATAATAACAAATGAATGTACAAACCTCAGAGTGCAGACAGAGAAAAAAGGAGAGGAGATTTCTCTGCCATTACCTGAGTCATTCACACAAGAACAGAGAGAGAGGAGAAAAGAAGCAGTGATAGAAGGCTGAGAGAGTGTGTGGGCACATCCATAGAGTTTATTAGTAAGCCTATTAGCCCGGGAAAAGATTGTCATTCCCCAATGAAATATGTTGGGTCAGCTGTGGCTGAACATTGGAGGTTTTAGCTTGTTATCAGGTACCAGGTATCAGCTCCTGCATGTCAACATGTCTTACATGTCCATATGATCATTATTCTAAGACTAAAAATACCTGTATACTTGTATTACATGTATGATGCATCTCATACAGTACCACTCTTTCTCTGTATGCCAAGTTTTCAGTATAGTGTACCTCATTTTGGTTTACTGTTATGTTAGACACATGTTAGATTCGTTTATTATTACGTTATACACATATAATCACAATGCGCAATGGCTAGCAGTGCTCTGTCAAATAATAACCAGCACTAATAAATGCACTATGACATGGTATAATAAAATGATAAATGCTCTAATTCTATTGTGGGTGTACATAACTGGGATTGGTTTTCATGTATAATTGCACACATGCTATAATACAGGACATGCTCTATTATGTATTATTGCTTCATTATGAAATATGCCACTTGAGGCATATATAATTTACTTTTGTCAGCTGTTCTTAGCTATCTGTACCAATACCAGTACTACTATATGTAAAAATTATGTATAAATGCATTATTAGTTTTTACAAAAAAAATAAAAAAATAAAATATATATATATATATATATATATATATATATATATATATATATATATATATATATATATATATATATATATATAGATCACAAGATGTTCTGCAAAAAACCTCAAAGAGTAAAAAGGAGTGTCAGCTGTGAGCCTGGGCTGATGTGTCACTGTAAATGAGATGGCCATGCCATGTTCTGAGCTACTGAGTGATATTGAGAATGAGGGAGGGCAGATTGCAGATGAGGTTTTTATGTGAAACTATGGTACATTTAAAATCCAGTCAGCTCTGTTTCAAAACCTACTGGAGTGAGCTGCCTACCAAGACAGCATTTTAAGGCATCAAAGGTACTGTACCTTAAAAGTTATTCTGCCTCCTAAGATATCTTCTATTGAACAAATTCTGCAAGGTGGTGTTCAAATCAAGAGAAATGTTGATTATAAATACTACAATTTAATTCAATGTTAATATTAATATAATTCATAAAATACTTCAATCTAATGTGCTGTTTCACTATCTGTGGCTGCTATGTAGTTTTATGCTTACTGGAGTATTGTGTTAAATGTCCTAAACCAATTAGTCATAAGGCTCTATTTCAGTTAGGATGTTCTCTTAGAAGAAAGCTGTATATGTAGGCAACAGACAGTATGGCAGCTGTATAGGTTTTGGAAAAGAGCTACAGAATCTTGGGCAAACTTCCAGCTATATTTCCTGCTTTCTGAATTCTTCACAAAATTCTTAAGCCAAATCAGCAAGGATTGATGGAGTTGAAGTGATTACAGTATCAACAAAGAGATCACTTATCTAAGTGTCTGTAACTCATACCAGAGACCATTTTCAGTATGTGACTGTGTACTCACTGATGTGTACAGATGGCCCTCTCCATTCATGGCGATGTACAAGCCCGTTTTCACAGACTGAATAGCAACGACCCGAAGGCCCACAGGGATGAGGTTGAACAACGCTGTAAAGACAATACAGGAGTTTACATTGAGCATGCATGTAACAAACACGTCAACGTGTAAACTTACCGTGCATTCAAAACTATATCTCAAATATGATCGACTGAATTCTGGAATTAATATCAAATTTTAATAATAAAAGTAAATTTGCCTATGGAAAATCTCCAGCAGTCATGATGCTAGTGTGGTTACAAGGGCAACGTTATAAGTTTTTTTTTTATTTTTATATATATATATATATGGTTGCAAGGGCATAGTTAGGTGGTTGCTAGAGTGTTCTGAGTGGTTGCTAAATAATAATAATAATAATATCACACCTCTTTTCAACCAGCTGCACGATTTGAGGTGGGGGATGAGTATTAAAGTGACAGTTCACCCAAAAATGAAAATTCTCTCATCATTTACTCACCCTCATACCATCCCAGATGTGTATGACTTTTTTTTTCTTCTGCAGAACATAAATTAAGTTTTTAGAAGAATATCTCAGCTCTGTAGTTCCACACAATGCAAGTGAATGTTGACCAAAACTTTGAAGGTCCAAATATCACATAAAAGCATCATAAAAGAAATCCATAAAACTCCAGTAGATTAATCAATGTCTTCTGAAGCAATCCAACCAAAATATAGCTAATTTTTCACTGTATATCTAGCCATTGCAGTCTCAAGGCACAATTATGATTTCAAGCTTGATTACACTTCCTAGCGCTTGATGGATGCACATAGGAAATGTAATCAAGCTTGAAATCAGGATCGCAACAGAGACTGCTGTCAAGATTTATAATGAAAATTACATTTTGGTCTGTTCTCACCCAAAATTGATTGGATTACTTCAGAAGACATGGATTAAACCACTGGAGTTGTATGGATTACTTTTATGATACCTTCATGTGATATTTGGAGTTCTGGCCACCATTCACTTGCATTGTATGGACTTGCAGAAATTAGAAAAATCTTTGTTTGTGTTCTGCAGAAGAAAGAAAGTCATACACATTTGGGATGGCATGAGGGTGAGTAAATGATGAGAGAATTTTCATTTTTGAGTGAACTACTGTATCTCTTTAAGTTTAATATTTGCGATTAGAGATTTTATCTAAAGCAATATAATTTGTGTACTAGCAACAATTGTTAGTGATTGGATTTCTGACTTAAATGTTTAACAGTGGGCAAACTTGGGGGCCTGGGTAGCTCAGCGAGTACTGATGCTGACTACCACCCCTGGAGTCACAAGTTCAAATACAAGGTGTGCTGAGTGACTCCAGCTAGGTCTCCTTAGCAACCAAATTGGCCCGGTTGCTAGGGAGGGTTGAGTCACAGGGGGGAACCTCCTCGTGGTCGCGATTAGTGGTTCTCCCTCACAGTGGGGTGCGTGGTAAGTTGTGTGTGGATCACGGAGAGTAGCATGAGCCTCCACATGCAGAGTCTCAGCGGTGTCATGCACAAACAGCCACGTGATAAGATGCGCGGTTTGATGGTCTCAGAAGCAGAGGCAACTGAGACTTGTTGAGGTGAGTAACCACGCCACCACAAGGACCTACTAAGTAGTGGGAATTGGGCATTCCAAACTGGGAGAAAAGGGGATTAAAAAAAAATAAAATAAAAAAATGGGCAAACTCTTTTGGCCAGCCAACAGTCTTTAAAAAGGCTTCAAATCTCGACCCAAATGTGGCGCATACTAAATAGAACACTGGCCGCACTTCACAGCTTGCATAAACAGCGAATAGAGTGATACATAAAAGTTGATGCACAGAAACTGAACGGAGGCCTCATATTACATAGAATAATTGTTTTTATGCCCAGTGGGTAGCAACAGATACCTTGCACTACAAGCAAGCGCAGAGATGGCTGGTGTTTGGAGGTAGTGGTAGTGCGTGGAAGATTTAATGGATCTTTTGTTGTTGGAGCAGCTCTTTGGTCTTGTTAGGTAATGGCCATTGTTTGTACTGAAGGGGAGTAACAGCCTAGCTGGTGACACAAAGTGCATCCAAAGGGGTGATTTAAACCTACAGTGTAATAAACACACTTCAACTCACTGGTAATTGGCTGTGCTCCCGGGGTGCTTGAATGAAAATTATTTCAGAAAAGCTCTGGTCTGGAAAACTCTAGTGTGGCAATAGATGAGTAGGACATTTACATCAAAGTGAGTTTCTGGAAGTTCTCCATGGGCACACTCGTTTCTTACAAGGGCACAAAATGGACTTTGCATTCTTGTCTTCGAAGCACAGTATTAATGTCCCTTAAACATTTTTTCTCATTCTTTATCCTTTCCACAACTTTCTGCAGTTAATTCAGCTCCAACCACTTAATGCATGAGGTGTTCACAAACAGACTTTACTGGTGGTCGTAGTGGTGGCCCTACGAATGCCCTAACATTAGTGGGGGGCTTCAAAATGTGGCTTCTTAAAATCTGATCACAAATGGGAATTATTGTGGGTAGGGACGTGCACAGACATTTTGAGGGGCAGGGGTTCTAAACCTTTTTAAGGGGCAGTCGCTTCAAAACTGTCTGTCGACAGGGGGGTGAGAGTTGGGGGAGTGGATTACTCGAGGGTGTGTACAATATCTGTTGGACTGGGTGGGTGCTTCAAAAAATTCAACAAATTAATGACACATTCATCAATGGAGTAGGTAGGCCTGTTAATGTATAAAAATGTTTTGCTTAATAATTTGTCATAAAATTAAATTAAATTATTTGTATTCATAATTATTTTCCAATATATGCTAAAGATGAAAATATAAATGGTGGGATAATTTGCACTATACAGGAAAATTGGAAGGGGAAAAAATGGGTTTTGGTGTCATTCACTGGTTCAAAAACTTAATTGTGGATTATAAATAAATGCGTAATGCATTGTGTTGAACAGATGAATGCACAACTGTAAGAAGATTCAAATTCTTTTCTGAACATTCTTTATATTTATGGAGTACTGGGAGGTTTGGTCCATAATAAAAAAAATAATAATATGTTAATTATTCAACCAGCATGAATAAAGGATAATATTATGTCTGACTTTAACACAAACAGATTGTAAGTAGACTGCTGATTATGCGTAATAGTTTTGCATATCATCACAGGAACATTTACTGAACCAATAATTGAAATAAAAATAAAATATGTCATCTATACAGGCTCACGGTATAAAAAATGGCGTGTAACATGTTAAGGACAAATAATGATCGCGAGTAAAGCTGCAGTACGGTATCTGAATCTGTGTCTGTTTTTAAGTCTCGTTTAAAAACTAATTTGTATAAACTTGCTTTTACGACTTTGTAAATGTTTGTTTTTATCTTGTGTTTTACTAAGTGTGTTTTATATTTGTGAAGCACTTTGTGCTGGATTGCTGAAAGGTGCTATATAAATAAAGTTATTATAAAGTTATTACCTTTCCAAGTGTATTCTCCAAATATTCCACAATATAAAATATATTGTAATTGGGGAAGGAAAGAACAACAAGAAACTTAATTTGCTTATATAGACATGCACAATTATGAATAATGAGGCAGAAATCCGAGAACTAAACTTTTAAACTTTCTTAATTGAAATTGTGTGTTTCCTTCCTTGGTCACACACTCCGCGTCTGTTGCGAGAATGCGCATGTAACCTGAGACTGCCTCTGTGACACATTGGGTAGTTTTATAGTCATTATAATTGATTAATAAATTCCATAATCGATGCATCGAAGTTTCAGCATAATATTGATGCATTTTTACACCCCTATATACTATTATTAAAAGTAAAAAAAAAGTCATTTCATTTGGGTGTGCAAGCTTTCATTTTGGGTGGCATTTGAGGGTCACCTCAGCATAAGGGCAGGGGCTCGAGCCCCTTGAGCCATCCCCTCTGTACACGCCCGGATATCATACTTATTTGACAAGGAATCAGTTATCTTTCCATGGAAAAAGTGCATTCTTTAGAGGACAGCATTTAACTAAAAATTGTAGCAGCAACATTCATTCACATTAACAGTAACTACTCCATTTTGCACACTCTCACTGAAAAACAAATTGACAACTCTCAATAAAGAATATAATAAATAAAAAACCTTCTGGTCGCTTTGACGCTGCAATTTGATGAATGTCTGCATGCCCTTTAGACATGCTACTGTATTTATTTTCATATTTTATAAACGCTATACTTCTATAAAAAAAACAAAAAAACATTTAAAGTTTGAAAATCTCCCATTGACTTACAATAATAGAATGTTAGTCATTCAAAATCTATTTTCTTTCTTTCATCGAGAGGATTTATCAATCTATGTTAAATATTACTATTAATCTGTCTATCTCTCCCACCGTCTATATATATTGGGGTTTGCATCTATAATTTGACCAAAAACGGAAGCAATATTCTTTTGCTTTCTCGCAAGCCTTGCTATTTCCTTCAGGAAATGTAAATCAAGTTAACATTTTTGTTTAATACATGGATTACGTTACTACAAATTCAAGGCAGATTACAATCAGACTCTGACATTTTTTTTATATTGTTATACGGCATTTAAAATCTGCAGTTGCTGACTGCACTGTGTAGGTGTGTGTGTCAGAAATGTCAAATGTCATCTCTCTCTGAGTGTGACTGACAAAGAGCCCTCAGTGTGTCACTCTGTCGGTACAGCTGCATATTAAAATCAAATTAAGCAGCTGGCCTGAAGCATTTGAAAAGCAGGCTCAGTAGAAGCTAATAATATACCACTGCCTCCTGAGTTGTCACCTCACACGCACACACACACACACACACACACACACACACACATCTCCCTACGGATCAGCCTACTGCTATATCAGCAACAGTGATAACAACAGAAAATGAATCAGTAACACGTTTTAAAAGTATGTGTAGTAAACATAATGATATACATTTGTGCACACCTCACTTTTTAAGAGTAACATCGTAGCTCTGATATCAGTGTAGCATCATGCTCTCTCTCCCACCAGAAGTATCAAGCATAGGCCATTCCTTTTGAAACATGTTCAGGTTTTGATTATTTATTATGTGCAATGATGTTACATTGGTCAGTCATGGTGATGAAATTAAGGGGAACTTACAAGAATTACTACTGTCATCCTTGGTCCCATCAAGAGATCCATCTGGGTTCATCTGCAAGTAGTATCCCTGCCTGCAATATAACCTGGTCACTATACCCTTGAGCTGGGGATCTGAGGAGAAAGACAGAAAATACTATGAGAATCTATAAAGCACTACCCATTCATGAACAAACTTATAATAAAGTCTTTTTTCAGGAGAGATCATGAATATAACTATAAGGACATAGAATTTCACAATAAATGTAAAGATAATTAATTAAAAATTAAAATTAAATTAAAAAAAGGTTTGTCATGATAATATCTCTGGCTTAGGCACATTTATGCATTTCTAATCTAGTTAAAGAGCTCTACATTGTTTTCATGTTACTTGCACTGATATAGAACTGTGATGCATTTTGTGCTGTGCTATAAAATTTATTTGAATGTAACAATTAAGATAACATATTCTCAATAGCGCCCTCTTTAGCTATTAGATTGTTACTCTACATACTATGATAATACCACAACTGTAAATCAGAACTGAGGATCAATAGAATTTTACATTTTAACTAGATTTTTATATTTGCTGAAAAGGTGAGAGGTGCCTGCCCATGCAAAAGTCACCACCATAACACTATGGGTGGTTGCCAGACCATTGATATGCAGTGTCTAGGGTTTTCTGATTGGTTGCTAGGTGGATGCTTACTGGCAAATCTGTCTATGGGATTTTTTGCCAGGCTAATGGTCCAGTAGCTTAGAAAGCTAACAAGCCACACAATTTGATGAATCATTCATGTCATGTTTCTGCGTTCCTCGTGGTTATTTTGCTTAGAACAGTAAGAGGTACAGATTGTTATGTTTTTTTAGATGAAATTTAGAGGACTCACAAGCCAAAAAATGTTTTGTCAAATCACTGTCCTTAATCTCCAATTAAAGAGTTTATACACACATACACACACAAGTGTTAAAGGTTATGCAGTTTTATGATGTGTTGTACACACAGAAGTATCGGTAAGTATCGAATATGCACAACTAGACAGTGCAATTTCAATAAGGCTCAGAATAGCAGTTTGCACTGTTGGAACTCATCTTACAGTAATACAGTAGGCACACCTTGCACATGTGTTTTCGGTGACCGGATCGTTATCGGATAGCACTTGACCACATTAAATGACAAGTGTAAATGCACCCAAGATGCAATGTGAACGAATCATGTTTGGATCACTGAAGCCACATTCGAAGGTGGTCAGGGACAGATTTTGAATACTTTCAAAGAAGGTGTGAATGCAACTGCGTTTTCATTATCCAGATATAACTTAGATAAGTAATTAATAATGTAATGAGGTTATGCTAAAGTTATCCATTGTTAAAGTACCGTGTTATGGGTTCTTGCCTTTTTCTGTTAATTCTGCTGTCGCTATGTAAAAAACACAAAAGACTCTGCCATTTTGCAATCTTGTCACGTGAACAATGAACAATACCCGATTAATTATTCTATTGGAATACACTTGGAACATCTCGTCTATCTTCTTAGATCCCCATTAACTCATGTCTCTCTCCTGTTTTCTAATATGTGGCTTGCATGACACTCACATGAAGTTAGGCTTATTTTTAGCACTTAAATATTTAGCACTAACAAAGCACCGAATGATGAATATCATTAAATTTGCTTCGGCAACCCTAAATGTAACTTTTGCGGCCCAATTTATTTATTTTTTTCAGTGAAAACCTCTGATTGTTAAAGTGATGGAAAGCATTTGAATTATCCATCAATATTTTTGGAAGATCTTTTAGAGGCTGTCAGAGCCATAGCCTAGTGGGCTGTGCTCATGACATGTAGTGCTGATGTACTGTGGGTGTCCCAAGTTCAAGTCCTGGCTTGTGAGGTCCTTTCCCAATCCTATTCCCTCACTTCTCCCCTGTTATTTCCTGTCTCCTCTCCACTAACTCTGTCATACAAAAGGCAAAAAAAAAAAAAAAAAAACAATTCGCTAGAAGATGATTTTCAGTTTTCACAGCCTCTGATGTAATATAAGTAGCATTATCCATTTTGCGCAGCATGCATTTGACTGCAAGGTGTAAATGTATTTTCAGCTAAAGAATATCCGGACACTATCAGGATAATAAACGCATGTTAATGCAAGGTGTAAATGGGGTCTTGGTGTAGTAAACCTTAAACCTTTAAGACTATGAAAAATAAAACATAAAACATTACCATTGGTTGTTTATCTCTTGGGAGGGAGACTGTGCTTTAGCAATCACTGATCAGTGTAATCACACAAATAGATGCAAGTGACACCACTTTCAAAAGACAGGTAGGAAAAATCAATGGATTTTTTACCACTTAAAATTCCCTTGTATCGTTTGGTTTTAAAGGTCTCCTGTGATACGCGTTACTAGCTTCACTGTGTTTAACTGTAGGCTGGAAAACAAATAACTCCCTTGTTGTATTGATGTGGGTAGAACACTGTTGTTTACCGATGGCCTGCTGCCCTGCATTTGCCTGCATTAGGCCAGGGCAGATCTGAAGAAACTGACACATCAAAGGTGGAGAGAGAGAGGTTCAGAGAAAAAGAGAAGAGGGAAGGAGAGGCAGAGTTAAAGTGAGAGAGAGAGACACGAAGAATGCTAATCATAGTGGTGCTCTATGGCATCTGCCTCCCCCTACACAGTCACACAGCTGAGACAGCATCTTAAGACTCTTAAAGACAGTGAAGAGGTTGCCTAGCTCCCAGTTACTTACACAGAAGCTATGAGAAAAACAATCAAGAGGATTATGGGCATGAGAAATGTGTTTCCACAAACTTGCGCAAAATATTATTTCAACTCATCCCTCGTTTATTTCAAAAATAAAATTGCATTTACATAAAGGTACTAACATAATGGAAGTGAATGGGGCCACTCTGTTTTAAAGTGTAGCCACAAGACATTATATGTGTTAACATGATTTTATTGTTTTAAAATCACTTCCTGATATTACACATGTATGAGTAAAGTTTTATCCAATATTAAACTTCGTTGTCATGACAATATAACACTGGTAAATCCTGTAATCTGGTAAACACCATAACACCGGTAAATCCCTGAATTTATCACACTACAATCATGTTAAAGCTACACTATGTAAGTTTTTTTTTTTTTTTAAATGTACAAAATTTAATTAACGAGCAAATACAAAAACAACCCATCTTCCAAACCATGTTTTTGCCTTACCCCGATTCAGTACGGTAAATCTAAAATAGAGACTTTTATTTAGAGCTGTCTGGACAGATTTGCCGCAAAATCGCAGACATAGGTCATTCGTCCTTGCGTGATAACGTCATGTAAGTAAGCTCTGAAAGAAGGTCCGACTGTGCCACGACTTGCGTGAGTGTCGGAGAAGCAGGAAGTGAGTGCAACAGCTGTTCAGCAGTGACATGAAATCACTCTCCTCATGGATTTTTAACTGTTTTTAACTGTTTGGTGAAGTTGTTTACCTGCTGCAAGGGGTGATATGTTTTCTGGTAGGGTTGGTATGCTTTAATGAATCAAATACCGATTGCGATGTGTTTATACGTTTCCTTTTTTTTTTCGATGAAGAGTATTTTGTAACACTGCTACAGTTTCGAGATTCCCAAACTGTGTATCAAACTATATGTGTACCACTGTTTTCTTATGCTTTTTTTTTTACCTCAGTCACAGAAATGCAGTTGAAAGTTGAAAGATTATTAGGACTATTATTATTAATTAATACATTTTTTGCCTGACGAATACCTAATAGTCTAAACATTGCATGCAAGTGTAAGCCAATAAAGTATTTTTGGAGAAATAAATCAGTGTACAGACACTTGCCATGTTTTCCTTTAAACAGATCCCCATGAATGTATGCTCATCTCAAGTTGTTTATAATGTACCGATTTCACAGCACAATAATGTACTGTATATTAATTTGTTTAGTGTGTATAGCTAATGCGCATGCACGCTCTGGAGTTGACCTTGAGCTCTTGGAAAGGCGCTATATAAATAAAACATATTATTATTATTATTATTATTATTATTATTATTATTATTATTTCGAGCAGGACTTCCTTCCCACATCCGTTGACCGTTGGGCGTTCCAATTTCTCCCATTTATTTTAATACAAGTGACCCGTCTCCAAGGATTAAATTGGTCTGGAATGGTCACGAACAGTGTTCTGGCACCTTCGATTCCAAAAAGAAAAAAGAAAAATATGCTTGTTTGTCAGTCCATTCCATTTCTCCAAAGCGGTTTTCGTCTGATCCATTTGACACATTCCGTCTCTATTTTGCGAGTGTACTTGTTCAAAAATATTTCAAGTTCATTATGCTTCGCTCTAGTCTAGTCAATGGACGCAGGTAGAGGCAACATCTTCAAGAGAGGCACGAGACCACGTGCCCCTGCATACAGATGCGCGTTCTGCTTCTGTATTGCACCGTGGTCCAATCTCTGATTCATAGAAATCTAATAATATAGAATCAACTGCTCACCCTTTTCTTAGATCCACTGATATGCAGTAGCGATTTTACTTAGTTTATTTAAAAGCTGTATACACAATGGGGTTTTGAATCCGGAATCACTTGCATCTAAAGCGACATCAACATAGATCAAATGACCATGTGTGTGTGTGTGTGTGTGTGTGTGTGTGTTTTCATTTGGATTTTATTTTTTTCTAGCAAATATACAGAGGGATTCACTAGTGAAAAAACATATTCACGTCACAGTGAAGAATTTTAAACTCTTTTATAACTGAATGCAAATATTTTCATTTTAAATTATATAATCTGTTAAGAACAATGTGCATTTACTTTTAAACTGTAACATAATTACTTTAGCATGTTCTATAAGATGACTCCCAACCTAGGGTAAGAAGAAGGTAAACTTGTCCCAGCTGTCAGATTTTCATACTTAAGTTTTTTTTTTTTTTTTTGTCATCTAATGTAAAACACTAAACCAAATATTAAATGTAATTTTGTATTTTCACAATTAAGTTGAATAAGGACATCCAATAATAACAGACAAATTAAATATCCATAATCATACCCATAATCATATGATCCCAGTAAATTTGATTAATTCAGAATTAACACAGAATTCTTCTGTGAATTACATGCCATACATCATACATCAACATCACCCGATTTTAGGGTTCCTCCACCTGCCCGTCTCTGCTAAATAGTCTCTGGTAAAAGTCAGTTTGCAAAAATTTAGTTATAGTTCATTCTACGAAACTAGGTTGGTATTTTAACATTTACGGACTGGGCCCTTTCACCTCCATTGTAAGTGACTTTATATAACTTTTGCTTCTTGTTTTTTTTATATATATAAACTGAGGACAGGTCAAAATTATTATTATTATTATTATTATTATTTGTGGTAATCAACATTATGTCACAAATGCTGTCAGATGAGCTTAACTTGTATTGAACCTGATACAATCCTTTAAACTACTTTTTTACATTTTCTTAAGGAATCCTGACTGGTGCTTTAAAAATTTGCAGCCAGAATTCTAGGGTGTTGTGGGTGTTTGCAAGGTAGTTCTTGTGCAATTGTTAAGGTATTCTAAGTCTCTGTTCCAATGTGGTTGCCAGGGTGTTTATGTGGTTGCAAGGGTGTTCTGGGAGGTACTTTAATGGCCCAATTTAAAAGAGTCCCAAGTCTCTATGATATTCTGGTTCCGAGATATGGCTCATATTAGTCTGATTGCTTGGAAAAGTACCGCAACTCTTTAACAAGCCACACAATTTTAGGTATATTTCATAGCACAAACGGTCCAGGACTACTTTGGAGAAACCACCTCTAGACCTGTAAGTACATAGTGATAGTGATGCTTGCCTTAACAAGCACCACAAACACGTACAAAATCTAAATCTAAAGTGATGAGTCAATCATTAAATCAATCATTCATCAAGGGTGAATGAACAAAACTGTTCATTGTTTTGTTTAAATATACCATGCTTCATCTCTCACTCCCTCTTAAGGGAGTGAGAGATGGAAAGGACAGGTGCATGAGTTTGTGTGTGTGTGTGTGTGTGTGTGTGTGTGTGTGTGTTTGTGTGTGTGCGTGACAGTGACAGAGACATAGAGGTGGAGGTAGCTGGGGGGGTGGGGGGGTGGTCATGTCTCACCACACACAGCACCAGCTGCAGACTTAACCACATGTGATTGATCCACTATAGACTTTCTGGAACAGGAGAGGGGTTTTCCAGCTTTTACAAGCACACCAGCACTCCTGATGTCACAGGAAGGACAGAGGAAGCACTGCCATTACATTAGAGCTACTAAATTTATGGGATTCAAACTTCTTCCAGTTATTGATGTTGATCATAAGATTTTATGAGAAAGCCTTTCCCAGAATACAAAAAAAAAAATTAAAAAAATAAATACTATTTCTTATTTCAAATTTATGAAAGTACATAAATATGTATTCACTGTAAACAACATGGAATATGGTATATTACAATTTCAAAAAACTATTTGAAACACGGTTAATCAAACAAATATGAAATACAGTGCAAGGGATGGTCATGTAATTATCATTAAACAACATTAAGTTTAGTCATTTGCATAGTGGAGAACAAGCACCACCTTGCACCCAAGACTACAGGGTGCACTGTGGCATGGCACTTCCAGTGAAGACCAATTGAGTGTATGCAAGATTCATCCAACATTTTAATGAGGCGTAGCATAGAGAGAGATTAAAAGCTAGCCTCTACTGGTGGTCTTTCATTCCACTGGATAAATGCAAAAGCAAGCACAATCTGACAATAAATACCAGAAATCTAATCTGTGGATAATTAATTGATAAAGAAAGCTAAATGATTTCTGCAAGCAAACCCTTCCTGGCTCACTATGTGAACTATCAAAAACAAACTTGGATACAAGACCTATCCAGCTTGCAATATAAAACCTTCCACCTACTAAATTTATAAACTGAATTTGCCTCAAGACCTTTTACCAAGCAACTGCTTCTAAAAAATGTTTATTTTTTTATGGCCATGGGACAAAAGTCTAGGAACTGTGGAGCAAAAGACTAGGAACTGGTACATGGCAACACCCAGAGACACAACCAAAGGGACAACCTCTGTACTTTGAACAAAGACAATTTAAATAACTGAAAGAGCTGCTTATTTTCACTGCCTTGATGAGACCTTTTGATGTCTCTCAGATCGTTTCTGAAGTCTTTATGGAAATCAACATACAGCTCAACATCCTCATTAGAATCTGCCATTCATTTCATTAAGCATGGGTGGCTTGAAATGGGCTATGGGTGCAGCATCCAAATGAGTGGTAAAAAAAAAAAAAGCCTGATATAGCAGGTTATGATTGTCCTCTAGTCAAGTTTGATGCAATCTCAGCTTTTATTCTATGATACCTACCATATGCGATCTTAGTGTGTAGTGTGACGAGGAGGAGGGCACGGCCGGCGCTGAATCAGCTGATCAGTGGGAGAGCGAGATAAGGGGTTCGAGAGAGAGAGAGACACATGCGGCCATGTTGCATGTTTGTTTATGTTGGTTTTAAGTTAATTTATATCATTAAACTTTACATTGACTGTTCAGCCAGTTCCCGCCTCCTCCTTGCCCATCCTTATACTGTTTCAGTGGTGCCGAAATCCGTGAGGGAGGAGGGATGCGCTGTCATGGACTCCTCGCCGCTGCCATCAGCCAGGGGAGCAGCCGCGGCCGTCTGCCTGGGGACGGCGGGGTCGCTGCCAGCCGCCGAGAGCCAGAGGAACCGCGGCTGTCTGCCGAGAAGGGGAGGAACGGTTCCGTCCGCCAGGGGCCAGAGGACTTGCTGCCGTCCACCGGAGGAGGAGTGAGCTGGTGTCCGCCAGAGGGCAGAGGAGCGGTTGAGGACCGGGTGATGGCGCGTCTGGGAGCCGGAGAGCAAGTTCTTCTCTCTCTCTCCTCTCTCGCTCTCTCGCCCTTTCCCTCTCCCCACGCCTCCCCTCATCTCTTCCCCCAGGTTCACAGGAGGCAGGATGGACCACCGGCTGACAAAGTGGCTGGAAGGGCAGTATCTCCCCCTCAAAGATGGTGGAGCCCCGGCCTGAATCAGGCGGGGGAGGAGTGTGATGAGGAGGAGGGCGTGGCCAGGCCATGATGGAGCACGGTCTGCGTTGAATCAGCTATACAGTGGGAGAGCATGATAAGGGGTGGCCAGAGACACCGGTTTGAAAGAGAGAGAGAGAGAGATGCACGCGGCCGCATTGCATGTTTGTTTTTGTTGGTTTTATGTTCATTTATATCATTAAACTTTACGTTGACTGTTCAGCCTGTTCCCGCCTCATCCTTGCCCGTCCTTATACTGTTACATGTAGTAAAGCCAATGCCCTGTATGCAACAGCATTCTGCTTGAGAGTCAAGAGAGTAAATAAAGTCAATATGATATATAAGGATTCAGACTACTCCTTGTTTAATGATTTTGGGAGCCAGCCAAATCTTAATCTCGGAGTCCAAATTCAAACCAGCAATCAAAATGAAGATGGAAATGGCATTTAGATTTTGCCAATATTGTCATCACTGGCCAGTCACCAGACAAACCTAAAGGAGACTTTGAAAATATGCTTGAGCAAGCTTTTTGTTAGTAAAATGCTTCCGTTGTCTAGTAGCTCAAAGGGTTTATATTGTCACAAGGTGATTTATCTCAGTTTACAATCTCTGCGAGCTTTTCCATATTCTGTGGGGGACACCTATTTTCTGCATGTCACAACCTGAAGTCCGATTCGAAACTCTACCATTTCACTGCCTCATATAATAGGTGGCTATGCTCAGGTTTCTTTGAGAATACACTTATTTTAAGTGTACTTCCTGTGACCACTACTGAAATAACACCAAAAATCTACCCATAAATTTTCCAGAGTGCACAGGCTATGTGAGAATGCCTAGGAGGGAGGGTAACTCTCAGCTCCACAGAGCCCCTGGTGAGCCCTCAAGGATGTGAAACTGCTCACTTAAGATTTTGTAAATCTAGCTGCAATGGGAAATTAATGAGGTAAATCCCAGTGGGTGCTTCATCATAAGTAACACGGGCAACGATGCAACAGGACTCAATAGTGGCTGCACGTCCCGTTATGTGCAATGGTAGTCATCGGAAAGATACCCTATTTTAGGCTTCTCTCGTGGCCATGTGTGATTGTTAAAATCAACAATGTGGGTAAGCATGATTTACAGGCCTTGTGAGAACCTGCTCTACAAAAAAAAATTGTTAATGCTAGGAGTAAGTGGAGGCCATGAGCTGCAATAAGATGGCCGTCACAGGTGCACATTGGTCAAGACGTTCCAGGGCTAATTCATCACTCTCAGTTTCTCCTGGCAACAACTACATCTTTTAATCACTACTTATTTGTTTAAGATTCCCCTCTGGACATCTCTGACAGGTACCATGATCTACAGCATGCCAAATTGGGATTATAGTTTTATTAGACTGTAGCTCCTCTATTAGCTGGCAGCATGCAATGTTTATTTTTTTTTTATTTATTTTTTTTTTTTTCTAGTAATGCTTGTTTACAAAAATGCAAAATAATCTCACACACACAATACAATTTGTTTTATGTTCTAATGTTGTGTACATAACACATATGGTTATACAACACAAGCTGACGGAAAACATTTTATGAGATACTGAAAATACTTCACAATTCAATAAGTATTATGACATACTGTAATTTTGGATTGAATCACATATTTTAACAAACAGGTTCGTTTTTAATTTGAACAGGAACACCAATAAATAAGAGGGCAAAAGTATAAAAATTACCTCCATTGATTTTGGGGCGACAGGAAGCGTGTGACTTCATCATAATCTTACCTAAACTGAATACTGTGTGTTAAGATTTTTAATATTTAAGTTTGTTGTTTATTGATGGTGTACGATAGCCTTTTTTTTCCGCAACACGTTGGGCACCTGCTGCTTTACTTGCATTCATGAAACGTGCCAATAATTCAACATCAACGCCTCCCAAGGGTATAGCAAAGAGAGACAGAAATAGAGAGCGAGGAAGAGAGGGAGCTATTGCAAAATCCCAGACTATTTCAAATAAAATCCACATACCCATTTTAGCATGACAATCATATCTAATTTTTAATGCGGCCTAGTACTTGCATTCAAAAACTGAGGAGACAACGAAAAGCGTGCGCCCCCGAGTAAAATACTGAGAATAAATTTAACAGTATGACGTAGATAGATTTTAGTTGAATAACATGTTCTTATTACTGAATCAACCACTTGTGTAATAAATTGAGACAGGTTTGCAGACTGATGGAAAAACTCGTGTGAACAATACCAGTCAAGCTGAATCTCAAAGAAATCAGTTAACAAATCCACTAGAGGCTATTATTGACATACTAAACAGCAATGTAATGCCGTAGGTAGTATGAAACATGAACGTGAAATTGAAATGTGGGCGTGTCTAGTCTGAAGAAATTAAACACCTTATGCACCTGCACTGATTTCTTATGTACACAATTATATTGTTTGCCTTACGGAACTTCTCACACCTTGTCGTCGTAGTCTGCGTTTCCTGAGGCCGAAGATTCGCACTTTAGAGAAGATGTCGACCAGGTTCCCGTTGCATAGCCCTTTATTTTTATTGGGGCTTTTTCTCCTTCTGTTGGTGGATGGTCGGTCTATGTGCTGCTCCCGTGCCTGTCTCTTTTGGCGGATCAAACCGCTGGCAATCGCCGCTGCCATGTTTCAAAAACAGAGCTGTTGAACTCCTTACACACAAAGCACAGACAACAACAACAAACCGTCCGATCTGTCTCAATTATTGTCCCATTTTTGCTACTGTTTGTCTGCTCTTCCCTCAGATTTGAACGGATAATGATCAAAGATATCCACACATACCGGATGGTGATATAAGACACCGAATTGGCATAATGAATACAACGGTGAAGTATTTCACATGTTGTCCAATTTCCAACAAAACGGGTTAATTGCCATTCCAGACAATGATTTTCGGCAAATACTGATCACATGAGTTGCCCGGATCCTTGAAGATGATATGAAAATGTATTCTGGCTTTCATCCACGCTTGAGGGTATCTAGGATCCGTCACTTTCCCTTAATTTAGACCCGGTCCTTGTGAAATTCAGCACCCTGGACAGCGACGTCCACTCCCGGAGTCTGAACAAACAAAAGCGTTTCACGCTGTCAAGCGGAGAAACGCGACCACCTTCTTCTCCCAGGTGGAGCCCTGCGACTACACATATTCATATGTCTCACATATTCACCAAGTTAAGCAAATATCCACGCCGGATCTGTTCAAATAATCGCTCATCTTGAGAATTCAACGCGGAGTTCAAGCGGGAAGAAACAGACGAAGCGACGACGGTGAGTTGAGGCAAGTTTCAATGATGGTGTTTTTGTTGATACTTCTTAAGATGTCTCCTCAGGCGATCACTCCCCATTCAGTCATGTTCTAAGTAGGATGGATATTCAGTATAAACGTATTTTCTTTATAAAAAGCAGCATGTCATTTGAGGAGAAAATGTAAGTATCACTGACCGGCTCCGGTGAGGATGACGTCTACCCGGTATAACAGGAACGAACAAATAAACAGACTCAAATAAAAAAGCGGGAGATTCTTTGCCTGAAGCGGGAGATTAAAAATATGCAACATAAGTGCTAAAAAAAAAAAAAAAAAAAAGAAAAAAAGAAAAAAAAAAGAAAGAAAAAGAAAAAAAATTGGAAAAAAAGCTAGGAATGAAAAGGAGGGAAACGCATTCAAGAAATGTTCATCTCCATTCTCCAGTTCGAGCTCTTTTGGCCTCAACCGTTTGGCGCGAGTGAGTCGCACGCGCTTCCCGCCTCAGCCTCATACATCAACGGCATCAACAAGTCTTAACGACCACGCGTCTCCCGCCTCAGCCAAGCCACATAGATCATCAACAAGTCTTAACGACAAACTCCTCCTTTGCCTGTGCCATTGCTTGAAAGACGACAGAAACCCACCCTTCGCTTAATCCCAGCCGATGTCTGTATATGCATACATCTCAACGGATGAATCACTCCGCGAGAGTCCTCTAAGGGCTCGAAAATAAGATTCAGATGGGTCGATCATAAAATTCATTTGCAAAGCTATGACTGCAAATATTGCTCGGATGACATGGTTCATTTTTCAAAACATATTAAAGAGCAAAGTGCTTAGATGCTGGGCTACAAACAGCTGATAAACACCTTATATTCAGGTTCCACATGGCTTGAACCAGAAAAATACATGTTTGTCATTGTTATAACACGACTGATTTGTGTGTATAACGAACTATCATGGAACACCTTTGTAATTATGGCGGGAAAAAAACATATATATATATACACAATTGTTTTTTTGTTTTTGTTTTTTTTTTCGTGTTTATTTCATTCGAGACTGAGAAATTAAATTCAACACCACAGAACCCCACCCCACGAGTTCACAACGAACCAGGACCTCCATTACACCTCTGAGGTGATATTGAGACCCCCAGTGCTTTTAGGCAAACACCTATGTAATGCATTGTATGAATGAGTTTCTGTGTTTTTGCTACAAGCATACACTTATCTGTGGCCTGTCTTTTTAATTATGGTAATGAGTGTTGCGATAAGGGCTGGGTTGCCAATTTAATATCATGCCCCAATAATAACACAGAGTATTTTCTAATTTAGATTAATATCACCAGAGAAACACAATCACAGACGAGGAATGAAAAAAGAGGGAAAACTCAAGAGGGCCATCTGCTGTTTGTCGCTGCAATTAAATATTCAGCCTTTTATCCCAAGCTGGTAGTGGTTATTTCCCTCAAAAAATTTTTTTACTGGCACTGGGCCGCTGTGCAGAATATGGAGTGAAAATACAGTGAAACGTGCAATTAGATCTAATGATATATGCATTAAATATATTGACTAGTTTGACAAACGTCCTGTTGAATGAAAATGGAAAAACTGACCTTGTAGCAAACATGATAAATAATATGAGGACAAGATACCAGATTGCTAAAATACTGCAAGCTTATACTAACTGCTGCATTATTGCCGATGATGAAGCCACTGCAGTTTGCCCAGCTGCCAGCAGCAGACACTGTCAGCTTAACTATGACTCCATTTACAATAGCACACACACAGAGATAACTAGGTAACACTTCATACCTTTCATTAGTAATTCGGTAACAAACAATAAATGCATAACACATAAGTACTTCATGGACATTCAGATGTGAATATAATTAAAAATATTATACTCAAGTCATGCCACTTCTTATTTCCATATGTACATTCACAAATGATTTAATGCAGTAATTTGTGGTAATTACATCTTAAAGTTAAAGAAGGTATTAAAACTGCTAGGGAATATTTATTTAGTAAACGAAAGGAATCATTGCAAAAGTTGAAGGTATCTGTAAAAAAGTAAACGGATGCATTAAAGTCCCAGATAACATGTTTTTGTGCACAGAAAAAGAACATGAGGTTACTCAGCCACTAAGACTGTAATCAACTCGCCCACAGAACAAACTACAAAAAAGTATTAGCCTGATGAATATGCCTGAAGTGCACTTTGAGTTCCTAACAGCTGAGTCTTGGTACAGAAATTAACATAGAATTGGACCTTTTCCTCTCCAGTTTCATCTTGCCAAGTATCTGTATGCTAAAAACTAGACATATTTACACAAAATAAGATGAAGCATTCAGATGGTAAATAGACTACATGGCAAAAACCCATGGCAAGATAGACCAAACAGGGAACATGCATTTAAATTCATCAGTCTACTCAGAATGAACTAGCAAACACAAATGATTAATACAATATACAAATGTCATGGATATGAGAATAGATAGAATAAGACCTACATGCTTTTTCCTTCTGAATGTATGAGACTCCATAGCAAACCCGTTACATATTCAACAGAAGTAACAGCGCATTTCCCCACCTAACTATCAATAGCACGGCCCCATATAGAGTCTATATTCACAGATAACACAATTAGTAAGACTGTCTGCCCCAAACAACTTTTGTTTAGCAGGCTAAGAAAATCTCCTCTGTGGTTTCAGAGGAAAATACTTGTAAAGAATGTTCCACTCACTATGAACTTTTAATGACTCTGAGCTGAAATGAAATATTTTCATTATGCACACGTTTACCTACTGTGGATGTGCCAGCAAACAGAATAGCTGAAAGATAAGAATAGAGACTTGTATTTCAGGAAAACTACTTTTGATGTAGTACTAATAAACTGCAACATATGTGAGACTACTCCATGAGTGAATCTACTCCAGACTCCCACGCTGTCTTCCACTTGGTATTTTATTAACATTAGCTGACAAGCTAAATGAAACGTGGTCTAGTTAATGCCTTTAGATACATTACCATTAAAAATCAAAGAGAACAAGAAAAAATCTTAACCAATTAACAAATTAAGGTAAAGAGGGGCGAATGAGACTGCCAGTGAACAAAAACTAAAAAAGTACCAAAGCCTAGTGACGACAGCAGAACAACATCTTTCTTCAAGAAATGACACAGTAGACACAGACACCAAATAACAAAATGGAAATAAGCCAGTTGATATTTTGGAAGGCTTTAGGGCTGTCTGGTTTTTATTAGCTGTTGTAATGACAGCAGTTGTAAACTGGAGTTAACGTCATACACACTGAGAGGTTGAGGGGAGAAACAGGAGATTTAGTGCTTTATTTGCTTAAATCGAATTGTTTCACACTATTTTTGGCGGGAGAGGAATCTTAATTTAATTGAGGAGATAGTAATTATTTTTGGGTTAGTGTTAGTGTTGACAGTGGAGTTAAATCTGCTTTCTGAAATGTTACTGGTCCATTCGGATGAGCTGAAGACACAGGGGTTCTTTAAAGACGCTGAATATGGTCAAGAATAGCTAGTGTTTTGTAAAGAAATCTCTCAGTCTACTGTAATGGCTTAAGATAATAAAGAAAACTAGATTTGGGAGTTACAAATGACAGAATGCAAATGAGAAATGAGTGTTCTGCTTAAGTGGTGGAGAAATGTCTCTCTCTCTCTCATGCTGAGGGAATTATCGGATGAGATATCAAAAGCAAGCCATAATTAGAGAGAAACTCCCATGCTCTCATTTGCAGAAGAATATTTTTTTTTCTGATGCAGCTAGAAAGAAATCTATAGACAGCCAATCTTTTTTTCATGCTTCTTCATGCTTACATATGAAAAAAAAAAAAAAATAAAAATAAATAAATAAATAAATATATATATATATATATATATATATATATATATATATATATATATATATATATATATATATATATATATATATAGTATATCCGCTACTGCTGTAAATTATGTAGGGAACCTTGTATCTTGGTTCATTACAAAGATACTAATTTTAAAAATTAACAACAGGGTCTAAACTGTGCAGTTCAATTGCTATTGGTTTAACAGATATAATTATCAACACAACCAAAACTGAAGTAATCTTTAAAGCAGAAGTTTTTAATTTCTATTCCACTACCACCATCAAACGGAATTGCAAAAAAAAAAAAAAAAAAAAGCCTTCTATACTGAGTATTCTGTTGATCAAACAAACAAATAGTTCCTTCCCCAACTCACGCTATTGGTTGAGTCGATGTTGTGTCAGGCAGGATGTGCGCACAAAACAAACAGAGCAATTTTAATGGTGTCACAGAGACACAGTGTTCAAATAACCTGCAAATGGCTTACTTATAGTTGTCTCTGCATATTACGCTTAAATAGAAGTATTTTAACAGAAAAAGATACACACTTCAGCTTTACAGTAAAAGATTAATCTTGGGATTTTAAAAAAACACAAAGATCACAATTAATAGGGAAATCTGTATTTTTACCCAATCCTACTAATTAATGACAACTTTACTTAATACTGTATCCCACACAATACAACTTAACCTTCCACATCCAATGTGGCTTAACAAATCTCTTTCTTGACTCATTATTTGATTGGACTGCCAAAAATGAAGACATTGTCACCCAAAATGTGATGAAAATCCCAAACAACTGCATTTCAGCCAGGACCACTTCTGTCAAATGAATACTTTACTTGAGTCCTTGAAAGAATACTTTTATTCACTTATAGACAATTAAAGCAATATGTTGGTGTTGGCTGTATGGTTCTGTTCTGGGCAAACTCTCCACCTATCCATGCAGCCATGCATGGACAGAGCAGGGAGTGCAGCGAATAAAAGCCCCCAGGGGTAACAGAACAGATCCAGCGGAATTATAACATTGTTCCATTTTTTAAACATTCTGACAGTGCGACATAATACAGTCCTTCATTTAGCTCAGTATGTCCTTAAAATGCAAGGGGATGGTGATCAGACTTTTGAAGCTCAAAAAATCAATAAACGTCATCCATACAACTCCAGCAGTTAAATTAATGTCTTCTAAAGCGATACAATCACTTTTGGTGTGAAAAAAGATCAATACTTAAATCATCGCTTCCGGTAAGCTTCACGAGATGGTGGAGTTCACACGGTCTCTGGTGTGACGTATTCCCGTTGCCAAGTTACCTCACATTCTCACATTCTCCTCTCGATTGAGACATCCAGGATAAGCACACAAACGCACCATGTCAGTAAAAAAACAGATACAAATACAGATCTAAACCATAACCAACTAAGCTTCTAGCATTCCTCCTACTCAGTGGTACACAGCGCTGCTCTTCTGGGTGTGTTGCACGTGCCAACGCGATTAGGTCACACGCACAAACCGTTGCTGACTGGAAGCAATGATTTAGAGTTAAAAAGTACTTAAATGTTGATCTTTTTCACACCAAAAGCGATCATGTCACTTCAGAAGGTATTAATTTAACAGCTGGAAATGTGCTGTGGTGAAGAAATAAAGTCATACATACCTGAGATATCATGAGGGTGAGTAAATGATGAGAGAATTTTCATTTTTGGGCGAATTAACCTTTATTTCTGAGACAAAAAGCAAATCAGAAAGTCATTTGCATAGCATGTATGTGCATTTGTTGAAACAGTGGGTGCTTCTCATTTCTTAAAATGTACATCCCTGTTTCCTCGCTCCTCCGTCCTCAAGACGTTCCATTTTACAAATCTGTCTTGCTTTGATTCCTCCGTCCTTGTTTCCTTTCCTTGCATCCTTTCCCCATTTCCTTACAAGGAGGAGCAAGGAAGCGAGGAAAGGAAATGAGGATGCACAATTCCAGGAATGAAAAGAACCCAGAGTTATCCAGTGTTAACACTTTAGACAAAAGTGACGAGTCTCCAAATCAGATGAAAAGCCAAAGTGAGATGAGCTCTTGTGTTTAATCAAATTTTAGATTAATCAGACAACAAAAGCATCCAGGATAATCTGTTTATTTTTTTATTTTTATTTTTTGTCTTCAAAGCGGAATAACCAACAAACCGACCGTTTACTTGTTTTTCATCTAGAAAGAAATGAGCAAAATTTATACTTTATTTAACACTTTATTTTTCAATTTTTTCATTTTATATAAGAAATAAAAAAACAAGAATTCAGCTCGATTTCTCGTTTTTTTATTAAAGTGCATAAAATAAGTTTACTTACGACTTGATTATTTGATTTGCACAGGTGGATGGACGTGACACGCCTGTTTCTACTGATTGGTCAATCTGCAATGTCATCTGTTCTTCCTCATTCATTTTCTTCAGAATAAAAGCCTTTTCATATAGGACATTGCAAACACAATCACCACAAGTTTATCGCTTAGCCTACAATTTATATATATATATATATATATATATATATATATATATATATATATATATATATATATATATATATATATATATATATATATATATATATATATATATATATATATATATATAGATATATATATTATTTTTTTACAGTCAATGTGGTGCTCGCCTTGCGGTTTCATGTGTGCACGTTGCCATGGCTACAGCCAGAAAGGACTTGATTTTGCCCGACATGTCTATATGGGGGAGTAAATTTGTGTCCTTATTTTTGTTAAAATTTTTAATGTCCAAAAAATGTTTCATTTATTTTTAGGATACAACAACTAACCATGAACTGACTGAATAAAATGACACCCTTATCTATTATTTAGTTGTATGTATCTCTTTAACATCTGGGCTACACGACCTGCATAATGACAAGATTTTACCTTCACTATATGCATTCAACCATTACACAATAAAATATAATATTTTATGGACAGCGAATGTGTTTAAACTTAATGAGAATTAAGTAAAATAATTGTTGTACATAATTAAGACTCTTCTTTTTATACATATATATATATATATATATATATATATATATATATATATATATTATTGCCTCATTTTAATAGCTGGCCTTATTAAGGCCTATACCCCATGTGAGCGCTTTGGATTTTTGGTTTGATGTAGGCCTACCAGCAACGTGATTCAGTTTGGATGAACTAGTCTACACTTTTAATACACTTTTGGCGTACTACATTTACCTTTTTGATACGAAAATTTAAAACAGATGAACAATTACTCATATTGCCAAAAGTATTCGCTCATCTGCCTTTAGACGCATATGAACTTAAGTGACATCCCATTCTTAATCCATAGGATTTAACATGACGTCGGCCCACCCTTTGCAGCTATAACAGCTTCAACTCTTCTGGGAAGGCTTTCCACAAGGTTTAGGAGTGTGTTTATGGGAATTTTTGACCATTCTTCCAGAAGCGCATTTGTGAGGTCAGACACTGATGTTGGACGAGAAGGCCTGGCTCGCAGTCTTCGCTCTAATTCATCCCAAAGGTGCTCTATCGGGTTTTGGTCAGGACTCTGTGCAGGCCAGTCAAGTTCTTCCACACCAAACTCGCTCATCCATGTCTTTATGGACCTTGCTTTGTGCACTGGTGCACAGTCATGTTGGAACAGGAAAGGGCCATCCCCAAACTGTTCCCACAAAGTTGGGAGCATGGAATTGTCCAAAATCTCTTGGTATGCTGAAGCATTCAGAGTTCCTTTCACTGGAACTAAGGGGCCAAGCCCAGCTCCTGAAAAACAGCCCCACACCATAATCCCCCCTCCAACAAACTTCACAGTTGGCACAATGCAGTCAGACAAGTACCGTTCTCCTGGCAACCGCCAAACCCAGACTCGTCCATCAGATTGCCAGATAGAGAAGTGTGATTCGTCACTACAGAGAACGTGTCTCCACTGCTCTAGAGTCCAGTGGCGGCGTGCTTTACACCACTGCATCTGACGCTTTGCATTGCACTTGGTGATGTATGGCTTGGATGCAGCTGCTCGGCCATGGAAACCCATTTCATGAAGCTCTCTACGCACTGTTCTTGAGCTAATCTGAAGGCCACATGAACTTTGGAGGTCTGTAGTGATTGACTCTGCAGAAAGTTGACGACCTCTGCGCACTATGCGCCTCAGCATCTGCTGACCCCGCTCTGTCATTTTACGTGGCCTACCACTTCGTGGCTGAGTTGCTGTCATTCCCAATCGCTTCCACTTTGTTATAATACCACTGACAGTTGACTCTGGAATATTTAGTAGCGAGGAAATTTCACAACTGGACTTGTTGCACAGGTGGCATCCTATCACAGTACCACGCTGGAATTCACTGAGCTCCTGAGAGCGGCCCATTCTTTCACAAATGTTTGTAGAAGCAGTCTGCATGCCTAGGTGCTTCATTTTATACACCTGTGGCCATGGAAGTGATTGGAACACCTGAATTCAATTATTTGGTTGGGTGAGCGAATACTTTTGGCAATATAGTGTATGATCAATAAATTAATTACAGGGATTCATGCTTTGAGAGTAAGGGGCTGTTTTCGGGTTCAAAATGCAAATCTTATATATATATATATATTTTTTTTTAACCAAGCAAAATGCAACTGAATGTTTGCCAAAGTAAATCAGGAACAGCACACATTTGGCTGCATTTTATTTCATGAATTCAATGGAATGGTGAGCGGGCCTCGGATAGGCGGTAAGTGAAGAACTGCGTGCAGTTCGCGCCCTGACAATGAATTTAACACTTGCCGAATAATGACTAGAAAGCAAAAGCTTTTACTACGAATGAATGAAAAAAAAAAAAACAAAGAGAATAAAATAAATAATAATACACAAACATTGAGGGCTGAGCCCTTACCCTAAAAAAAATCCTAAAGGTCCCAAGATTTTGTATCCTCACTCCTCAAAACCATGACAATGTCCTGCGAGGCTTATTCACATCCAATAAACATATATGTTTTCCCTTATGTTTCCCCTGCAATTATTAGCTTGTTTTAATTATCATTAATAATAATGACCAGATAACAAAATCTATTTAGTTACAGTTAGGTCTGTGCACAGCATCCCAATTCATAATTGTGCTAATTTTCCTTTTGAGATAAAAAAGCACTGCCAGCCCATTCCGTGGTGACAAAAGTGAGTTTGTACATTCAATGGGTTTTGAATCCAGGTGTCCATTTCTTGATGAGATTGCAATAAACATGCAGCAGTCAAAAGTTTTTCTAAGAAATATTAATGTTCTTCATTGAAATGATTAGAATCTATTGGCAAACTTTAACTCTGGTGAACTCTTACATTATAGACAGGGTTAAGGAAGAACAGATGACGGTGCGTATTGACCAATCAATGGAAATAGGGGTGTCAGGCCCGCCCACATGTGCAAAACATATATTCAAGTTATAAACTCGGTTTATATGCATGAATGAAAAATGTGTTTTCTTGTTTTTCACTATTTCTTTTTAAATTGAAAAACAAGTGTATACAACGTAAACTGTTGTGATGTGATAAAGAGAGATAACGGGAAATGTGATAAATGAGCGGTTTGTTGGTTATTTCGTTTTAAAGACAAAAATGAGAAAACGAATTATCCGAAGGTACACGGACCATCCAGCAAATCAATACAAGCCTGTTTGTGCTTGAGGGTTTTGCCATTAAACCTGACATTTAAATATCAACAACAGATCTCATTAAAGAGGTGAGAATGGCAAACGTTTCCTAATATAATATAATGAGCTTGATCTCTTCCCTGAGACAAGAAAACAGCCTTTCAATCTTCTGTCAATCTTAGATGTAGTGTACTGAGCACCAAAGTACACTCACAGACCGTAAATGATAGAAAAACATGAGAGTGATAAAAGGTTTCATACCCTCACGTTTTGGTACTGAAAATTTCATTGATTTTTAGTCTCCATTGCCATGTGTTTTATATTGTACTTAGGAGAGCATTGCACATTGCTAACCCCTGGACAGTGATCGCATGTTGAGCGTAGCTCTAAACGACGGGAAATAGTACGCCATATCACACACCATTACTCCCACCAGGGGGGTGGGAAATGCAGGGATGCACCCCAAAGAGACGAATATAGACAGAAAGACAGAGTTGTTCCTCCAAACATAGTTAACAATTCAGCTCACATCTTTGCCTGTCCATTGATCCCATTTTAAGTATGCAACATTCAGAAGTGTCTTGTCAGCAGCAGAACAAAATGCTCATCCGAGAAACCCTGGACAGAGACTGAATTTAAATGAGTTGATTCTCCTTCTGGAAAGCCCTGTTTTTCAGTCTGTGTGAGAGAACAGGGAACGACTCTGCTAAGTAATCTCCCTGTGGAAACCCAAGGGACCTCAGAGCACACACACAGAATATAGCCTTGTGAAACCCCTGGAATGATAATTATGTTCATGTCAGTTCAGTTCAATCTAAAGTACTAGTATAAAGACGAAGACTTTTATGCTATCAAAAATGTGCTTATGTTTGGAAATAAAGGTGAACATCCAAGGAAAGTCCCCATTCACTGCATGATACTTAATTGCTCGAATAGAGTAGCCGTTAGCTGACACTATCATTTTTGTGTTGAATTAATCTTTTCCCATCATGCACACTGAACACCAAATGCTATCATCTCAACTGGAGCCCAACGGTAAATTGTAGCATACCTACCGTCTGCAGTGCCATGTGAACTGTTTGTGCATAAGAACAGACACTCAGAAAGAGGGAAAGAAAGTGTGAATACACTAAAGGAGAAGAAGAAGGGTATCGGTCCTCCACTATAACTTGCTCATTGGATATGCTCCCACACACCACATGCTGTGGCCCAGTTCCTGTGCTGGCCGAAACCATAAAGCATCATATAAGAACACACCCACCCAAAATCCATGCAAAGACCTGCAGGACACCAACACACATACCATGGCAAATGTGATCTGGAAAAAGTGGAAAAGAGCAAAGCTCTTCAGTAAGAAAGCTGAAGGAAGATACTGTAGATGCTGTCATAACACGCAGGGCCATAATATAGCTAACAATTATGTGCCCTATGACTGTATCCTGTTATCTCTCATAAAGATAAAGCCAAGAACACAGTCTGGTAGATGGTGGACATGCTCTGATTCGTTGTGTGGTGGCTCGAATGTGAGGGCGACCCAAGTTTGAACTGGTTTGTATCATTTTCCAATCTCACCAATATATCAATACTACAAAGTTGTATAGACTTGTCCCTCCTTTAAAATAAATAAATAAATAAGAATAATCTGAATTACAGTGAGGCACTTAAAATAGAATTGAATGGGGCCAATCCCTAAACGTTAAAATTCACACTGTTTCAAAAGTATAGCCACAAGATGTAGTTTAAAATCACTAACCATTTCTGTGTAAAGTTATACCAAATTTAAAGGTGTCTTTAATTGCATATATATATATATATATATATATATATATATATATATATATATATATATATATATAATGTTCACTGAAGTCCACTTATAATGTTAGTTAGATTTTTTCATCAAAAATATTCATAATTTAGAAATAATTGTCCATTTTCTATCCTGTTTTTGGCCCTCTGATTAAAAAGCTCCAGGTCGTGTCTCCTTTAAGACTTCAATGTAAACGCCCACTGCTATGATTGGGTAACATCTTTGCATATGAAATAAGTGTCAACACCCCGCCTGTACGTGTGGAATTGTTTTGAAAAGTTCTGATGGTTAAAAATGGCAACCGGGGGAATTCATCCATGCATGTTTGAGCCAGAGTCTGATCCCAAATCTGAAGAAAATGAACCCCCTCCACAAACACCACGGATACTGCAGTCTGTGACAGCGTGGTAAGTAATCACTCTAATTTATATTTATTCCTTGAGTATTTGTGTAATAAGTGTTACTTTTTATTCTCGTTTAAACAAAGACGCGACATAACAGTGTTTATCTTGTTACATAGTTGGAGCATTTCCGTGTTTTTCACTGTCGTTCTTCAAAATCTCATCGTTCATCATATATTCATCGTTCATCATATATTCAGTGTAGTGGCAAACGCATACGTTGTTTATTACAATGAATCAATACTCTATAGGTGCATCTGTGGCACTCTGAAAGCAATATTCAAGTAAACAATGAGAACATGCTACGGGCAATTATTATTGAAAGCTGGATGCGACAATATACACGAGCACGCATTAAAACTAATACACATGTTCGACTGAAATCACACAAATTACATGAATAATTGTAATATTAAACTTGAAAACATTCAAATACTCTAACAGTCTGTAACATACGAAGCAATACAATTAACATGGATAATCACACTTGTCTTTTGAGACATTACCGTCGGGTCCAATATAGTTGGCACTGCATCAACTTTTAATTTAAGTCTCTCTGCAAAGCCTGCGTCGAACTGTGTCTTGTTTGAAAAAGAATCCACAGTTAAATGAAGCAAACAAACAAACACTGTCTTACTGACGCAGTCCGGGACTTCATTAAAAATAAATGTCAGCCACTCTTTCCTAATGTTAGGATCATTAGGAATCAAATGCAAGGAGGCTATTTTTCCACAACCTGGCACTACACAGCGTTTTGTAAACTTTGCAGGCATCTCGAACCTCTTGTTGCTCCAATAATCACTGTGGTTCTCCCTACCGTGCTGACTCTCGTCTCATCACCACTCTAACCGCGAACCTGTGAGCTGTTTATGCAGAGGCAGACTTGTGCTGATGTATTCATCTCTATTACGTAAAACAGACGAGGAAGTAGAAAACGAGTCGTTTAGGAATATTGGTTTCAATAAAGCCTTTTTTTGGACTGAAATGTCCGTAAAAATTATGATTTCAACAACTTTACAGCTCAAATAATAAACAGTTAAAATTACAGTAAGTGCTTTTATAAAATTATAAGCTTCATATTTCTGCCTTTAAACCCTCTAAAAATTGGCCCCATTCACTTCCATTGTAAGTGCCTCATTGTAACACTGATTTTTACTTATTTTAAAGAAAAGGAGGCCACTAGCAATGGCCCTTACAACACATCACTGTCCCCAACAATTCATGAGATAAGTGGGATTTCTATTAGGTACTTCCATTGAATGCTAATGCCAAGAAAGCTGCTTAAACTAATGCCCATCCCTAATCTACACCAATCTGAGCCTTTTTCCCTGGACTGCTTGTTTCAGCAGTTACATGGAAAATCCCTGTTGATAAACTTTCACTAGCATTCGTTCAGTTCATGACATCCCCATCCCCCTAGCTTTCTCCCAAGGATTTGTTCTCTTGGTTGAAAATCAGTGTTTTGACAAACAAATGGAGAACATAATGTATTCACACATTAACAACATTTGCATCTTTTAGTTATTTCCATTTGTCTATGTCAGCTACAGTATTTTGAAACACAAAGTAGTTGTGATGATATTTCTGGCTGGTTATAAGGAAAGTTTATGAATCTCTAATGATGAAACAGACTGGATCAGCCTTTAACCGGTCTTGATCCATCTATCAATTTGTCCCTATTTCTATGCAGAGAAGTGCAGAATTGACTCTGAAAGCACACACACACACACACACACACACACACATGTTGGTGCAGCTATCATTATGAGGACTCTCCATAGACATAATGATTTTTATACTGTACAAACTATAGATTCTATCCCCTAACCCTAACCCTACCCCTAAACCTAACCCTCACTAAAAACGTTCTGCATTTTTACATTTTCAATAAAACATAGTTTAGTATGTTTTTTAAGCAATTTAAATTATGGGGACACTAGAAATGTCCTCATAAACCACATTTATAACATAATACCCTTGTAATTACCAGTTTGTAACCTAAAAAAAGTCCTCGTAAACCACTTAAACCTTCCCACACACACACACACACACACACACACATACGCACACCTTATCAGATCAGGAATCCTTTCGGTTGACCTAGGACCTGCTTAAAAATGAACACAACCTAATTTTGCTGTTGTAATATAATGCCCAAGTCAAACGCATTCAAAATTAGCACAACCACAGATCAATAGACACTGTACCTTTGTTGCAGACTTATATATCACTTCCTATGAAAACTGATCTGTAGAGCCTAACAGCAATTCTGCTGTTAAAGTAAATGTAACATTCTTCAAAATATCTCATTTTGTGCTCAAAGGAAGAAAGTAAGTCATACAGGTTTGGAGTGACATGAGGGTAAGTAAATGATTTTCATGTTTGGGTGAACTATTCCTTTGATACAACAGGCATCTCAAAACTGGGATGGCCACAGCATTCTGTAATCTAAATACAAACAGTGATTCTAACAAAAGCTCACTTATCCATCATCAACAAGACAGATAGGCTACACACTTTATGTGTCACATGTGAATCACAAACACTGTTTCCCTGAGTTTCTCACTTCTGTTCCACACTATTTGTCCTTATATAGTACATTCTTATAAGTTTATGTAACACCACTTATTCAATAAACTACAATCGTATCCAAGTCTCTGTTCATCTTGACCCAAACATAGTAGGGAGGTTCGATGTATTACCCTGCAGAGGAACCTTGAGTCTTGCAGAGACTTGAAAAACTGCTGACCAGCTGCTAAAAGCTGAGGGAAGGTCAGCTGCAAAGAACACAGAGACAAAGAGCAAGTCTGGCTCTCACTTATCATCCAGGAAAAGAGATTAGCGGTGTCCAGCATCTGGCCTGCAGCAGGTAGAGATGTGCATAATACTATAAGTGATCCTATAGCACAGGTGTGAACTAAATTAGTTGTGCACATACACTCCCTTGTACTGTACATGCTCACAATACCATCACTGCCTTCAGTCAACACTTCCACAATTAGTCTCTCTAGCAGCGTGTGCGATAACTTCGCCCGCACCACTCAACACACTGGTTGTATACACAGTGCGAGTAGTACCCACTGATATATATATAGAACTGGATTGCTCATGATGTCATTTCAGTGAAGCCACTGTGCTGCCATATTGCCATGCCCAAACATTCCAATGTCCTTATTGACCTAACAGGAAATCATCTCATTTCAGCAGGTAAACATTAGTCATTCAATCACTGATTTTATATCTGAAATCTGTATGTGCATCCCTACAATGCAGACATCCTACACATGTAATTATTTATTTATTTAAAGTCAGGGATTTTTCCTGTTTCTTAAAAGCCAGAGAAAGTAATGTATATCTACTGCATATCAAACAGTATCCACCTCTAACAAACTTCATCAGCGAACAGATCAGCTGAATGTAAACAAGTTCACTGAAACTGAGGTAAGATACAAACAGACATTTTCAGACATATTTATTGTGAACATCGAAGTGTTTGTTCAGAGTTACTTGTTTTATGCTTTCATCAAAAAGTGCCTTGTTCACACGGTCACTTGAATAAGAGTGCGCACTCTCTCTCCCTTTATCACACGCACAGCGGACACGCAGAGAGGGAGACACAGAAAGCAAAGCTGGATAAAATTAAACTGATATGCTAGATTTAAATGGCAAACAAACACGTATTTATGACATGTCTCCATGCATGACTACAGAGAGTACTTCAATATGAAAACAAGCAAATCCTGGGCATTTAAGGCACAGTCTGACTATTTTAAAGTCCCTTTTAGGGGTAAGGACGTATTGTCACCCTAAACAAGCAAATATTACAGCTTTATCTACTTACATTAAAACTTGTGGATAATTTTGCTGCTTCCTTTGGTGATCGTTGTGCTGCACTGATAGACTGAACAAGTGAATGCTCTGACATCGCGATCCATGTATATCTTCTCCCTCGTAACAAATATTATCTATAATGCGCAAATTAAACAATAAACATGATTGTCACTAGAGGTCAGAGATGGTGAAACAGGGGTGTTTTCACCTGTTAGTCATTGATGCCCTATGAAAGTTTGGGCATACAAAGATGGCCGCTTGAACACTTCCGGTGGCTTCAACTCCTGCTGAATATATATTTCAGTGGTAGTACCACAGCAAACACAGACCAGCATTTATGTGCTTATGATGAACTCTCTCTCTGACATATTTACAGCAAACAGATTCTCTCCTGAATGAAAACACACATTTAAATGTCATTCATAATGCAACACTAAATATCTGATGCAGCTCTGGGATCCAGAGTGGTAGTGAGGTTAACTGAAGTGAGTTTTGAGAGGAAAACAGAGAGGACACCCTCTCCTATTTCACAGTCCCCAGAGAGAATACAGAATAGTTGTGCAGAGCTCTAGAATGCCAAATTTTTTAGGCCTTGTTTTTGGTTATTATAGACATTTTTAAAAATGTACATTTCAATTACCAATATCATTTCAAAAGTAGGATTTTTTTAAAATCATTTTTTAAATATTTTTCTGAAGAAAATATGAGTGGTACATGCCTATATATAGTAAAACTCACCACCGCCAATGCTAAGGTGTTGTGGGTAGTTGCCAGGAAGTTGCTACTGTATGTGGTTATAAGCATGTTACTGTGTGGTTGCTAGGCTGCTCTGGTTACTAGGGCATTTCTAAGTGGTTGCTTACTGGCTCAAATCAATAGTAAGTCTGTGAATGAAAATTTTTTTTTTTTTTTTTTTTTTTTAATTAACCGACGGTCAGGAAAAAAAAGAAAGAAAGAAAGAAAGTCTGATCACCTACAACAGTAGCACACCTCTCCTCAACAAGCTGCACAGTTTGAGGTATCATATGGTGACCACAGTCTGTCAAGCTCCAAAAAGGACAAAAATAGCAATTACATAGCATAAAATAAGTTCAAATGACTCGTGCACAATATAAAGCCATAAGTCTTCTGAAGCCACCCAGCCTTCATTTTTTGGTGAACTCTTCCTTTGGTGGAAGTGGTCATATAGTATATACAGTATATATATATATATATATATATATATATATATATATATATATATATATATATATATATATATATATATATATCTACTGTATACCATAATACCAGAACACGCATAAAGCAAAATGAAATGAAAGTAAGTGTAGGTAATCAAAGGGATCTGTGAGAGCTGACACAAGACCAATTCATGAGAAATGTCTGACAGGAGAATGACACAAATTATATAGAAGTGTTTATGTGATTAGAGAGCTTAAACACTTGGTAACAATTTTTGCTGTTTATGTCCTGGATTCATGCAACAGCAGCTGTTCTCTGTTTATTGAGCCCATTATAGATATATAGCTTTAAGCAGCATTACAACATTTTTTGACAGTAATATTGAAAATGTGCAATGTTATAAGGGCATATTTAGTTGAAAGTTTCTTAAAGGGGAATGGGTTGTGGAGAATAAAAAAATAAGAAAAAATTATAATAATAATGATAGTTATATTTTTAGATTGTAAATTGTAATGCACAAAACAACTGACAGTATTTATATGTGCCCTGCAAGTTATCATTGTCAGAAATTAATTTTTTGTATGCTTTACTGTTATAAAACCACAAGAGGGCGGTCAAGAGCATTTCAGAGACCAACTCAGTTATATCGGTGAGAAATCACAGCCTCAAACTGCAAAATGTGGCTAAACAATTCCTGATGACAGCCATTATCTGTTATGTCAAAATGTTTTGACTCTTGCAGCCTATTAGTTGAATCATATCAATAATTGTATTGTATCATATATCATGTATTGACATGTGAGTTCAATCAACATACCATCATGAACATAATCTTTCGGCTCTTGTTACAGACTTCATGGTAAGGTTCCTGTAGTCAGAGCAGTCTGACAACTTATCAACAAATGTTCTTTCTGCAGTTTAAGAGTTTGTGAGTTTTGGGTATTGTTCTAACAAATGTTTCTGGAATGCTGTGCTATTTGGGAGAATGCTGAGATAGATACCTAAAAAAGAACCTGGCAGACCTTTATGTACATACTTATGACAGCAAAGATGCCCTCAAGTGGTCAGAGGTGGCTATTTCAAGATTCAAGTATGAAGGAAAATCACAGCAGAGGCTGCAAATAGTTTCTCACCTCACTAACAAATAAAACACTGCAACAATCTGCAAAAGAGAGTTACTCAAAATCTAGACAGACATACTGCTCACAAACAAACATGAAGTCAGCTATTAATGCATATTAGATTTGTCAAATGCAACACGCATTGTCACTTCCCTGAAAAGACCAGCTTAGACCAGCATACACTTCCATACTGGTCTAAGCTGGTTTATACTGGTTAGTGTTGGTTTGGTGCTGGTCTAGCTGGTGGATCAGCATAGCCATGTTGTTTAACCAAGCTGGTTGACCAAAGGAGGCTTGCTGGTCAAGCTCCTTAAAGGGATAGACACCCAAAAATGAAAAGTCTGTAATCTTTTACTCACCCTCATGTCATTCCAAACCCGTATATATTATTTATGTGGAACACAAAAGAAGTTAGATTGGAATTTAGGCTCAGTTACCATTCACTTTCATTGCAACTTTTTTCCCCATACAATGAAAATGAATTGTGACGGTGGCTAAATCTCCTTTCGTGTTCCACGGAAGAAAGTCATACACGTTTGAACAACATTGCTCATAAGGGTGAGTAAATGATGACTGAATTTTAATTTTGGGGTGAACTATCCATTTAAGAAGCCTGGTAGGTATACCAGCATCCCATGCTGAGGACCAGCATTTAAAAAATAACACAAAGTGGTGACCAGCAATGTTGGTATTTTCAACAGGGTTTAGAAACATTGGAAACATCTGGTACATTCAAACCTATTATGTAACTGCACTTTGTTTTGTCTGACATGGCTGACAATTGGTAATGAGACACACAAGAACCATTATGTTTGATGTAGAAGATTTTCAGTAACTAATTATGTTTTTGTCTGTTCCTCACCTAAAGCTATTGTATGGCTTCAGAAGACTTCGAATGTGGTGCACAGGTCATAAAAGTGTTTCAATACATTTATGGATTTTTTTATTTTTATTTTTATTTTTTTGGAGCTTGACAGTGTGAACCACTGTCATTGTATGGAAAAGAGCATTTTGGAAATTTTACAAAACCTCTGCTTTTGTGTTCCACAGGTTTCGAACGATATGAAGGTGAGTAAATGATGACAGGGCGAATAACAAAGAGGGCTTTGGGTGAACTATCCCTTTAAGCCTGTGTTTGCAGTTCTATCATTTGATGAATTCTTCTGTGTGTCTTCACAAAGGCATTTAAACACCCTTGTAGACGTAAAAGGAAAACAAGCAAAGAACAAGTACTGTAAACATACCAAAGCCAAATAATACAAAAGGTTGCTTTATTAACACTAAAATGGGTCTGTGAGAAGCTCTCATTCCAAATTAACTCTGTCTACTTTACAGTAGCATGTACTCTGACAGCCCAGCACACTCCTGCATAATAAACACACACACACATAATGATGAAGAGCTACAATCAATTAACACAAATGAGAGCCAAGTCTAATGATTGTGGGATTTCACTACAAACAAACAGTCCAACTGTTCAACCAATTAAAGCTAGGGTGTGTAATCCAGAGAGGCTAGCAACTAGTAAGCTAGCTTTGAAAGCATAGAGCCCGCCCTTGCTTCAGAGGTTTCTCCAAAGCCACGCCTTCACACTCACTCACTCACTTACTCACTCACTCACTCACTCACTCACTCACTCACTCACTCTCTCTCTCTCTCTCTCTCTCACACACACACACACACACACACACACACAGAGCAGAGTCTAAGTGCCAGGAGGAGAGACGTGTTGGTGGAATCGATCGCAGCAGTTGTTTCCTTTTACTGGTGGTTCAGGAGGAACATAAGATAGCTGAGGTTCGCCTTCCATTCTCGCGCTCGCTCTGCACAGCATAAAGGAACCCGTGCTGATGACGTGTGATTGTCTGCGCGAACAAGTTGCGTGGCAGTATGCAAATATAGATTGACAGACAGGAAGCCCGAATGCAATGATTGGTCGACCATTTGTTTTAGTCCTGTCCCTTCCACAGAAGATATATATATATATTTATATATATATATATATATATATATATTTATTTATTTATTTTTTTTTTTACATTTAGACCACTTAAATTATTGATTGCTATCAGGATGTGAAGAGACTTTCAGCCAGTATAACAAAAACAATTTCTGGAAAAGATTGCACACACTAGCTTCAAGGTTCCAGTATATGAATTATAACAAAACAGAGAACAAGACAGAAAACTGGATATATATTTATTTATTGTTCTGAATAAAATGTGAGTAGTGCTGCTGTCCTGTGCAAAACATCACAAGGGGGGTTGTGGCTTGTTGCCAGGCCATAGACATTATTTGCGCTAGCACCATCTTTACAGACTTACCTTCTCTTCAATGACACAAACAGTATAAAGCTCCTAGATCACATCTGATTTTCCACAACTCATGTTTTCTAGAGCTCTTTGTACACTAAATGTTCTTGGACAGATATTTTTCAATGTTTTGTCCGCGGAACGATCCAAAAACACTTTAAACTGCAGTACAGCCCATTGAAGAGACTGTAAGTCTATCCCTCACAGCCTCGTTTTCATTCCCATTAAAAATCAAAGATGGCGCTAGCGTGAATAAGGTCTATTGTTAGGTGTTGGTTGCTAAGGTGCTTTTTAAGTGGTTGCTTACTGGCACAAGTCAAAAGAGTCTCTATGATAATCTGGATATATCTAGATCCTTAGAAATAAAAAAAATCACTGATCACATCCCCCTCTTTGTCTATGGTGGTTAACGGCCTTGAACAATTGCAAAAGAGCCACAAATAAATGTTAGTAATGTTAGTAGAAAATGAACAACCTGCTTTAAATTTGGAATAGCCATTATTTATGATTGTGTATCTTACTGTTGAATTAGCTTCACAATCAGTGTGAATTTATGTGTATGAGGCAATAGGGCAAGGTATTGAGGCGTTATCCACTTTTCAGGAAGTTGGTTATGATTCTTTATCCTATTAAGATTAAGACAAATTAAAAAATGTCTTATCTTCCTATCTGGACCTGTATACTGACAAGGCGAAGACTGATACAAAATCTCCTGAATGTTAGGATCTATAGTTCTCTATCCTGAAGAGCTACAAGACACAGGGTTAATATATTGACAAGAGAAGATATCTTAAAAGTTCAATTTAGAAATGGAGGACATCTTTCAGGGTGGAGAATGAGTGGTAATGGAGCATGACAGGAAAGGGGGGGGGGGGTTGTCCTCCCTCTCTTTCCCCTCTTTCTTTGCCCAGGTCAGTTTGACGTGGGCAATTCCAGTGAAAGCAAGGCTTATTGACAGGCTTAAATGAGATTGCATCCACTCATCTGTCTTGGGAAAAGATCCAATGGTACTCTTCTTTAGCTACTGCTCCATGATGCCCATCAGGCCATGATTTAGAGCGCTAGCCCATCAGATCACATCATGCTGAACAGAGGATGTCTCTTTTCACACAGATCATTTTTTAAAATGGTCCACAAATCACTAGATCCCTTTTTTTACCCTTAAGGCACTATTACGGGATTTATTTAATTTAAATTAATAGGGATGATTAATGCTATTTTTATTACTAGTGAAATGGGTAATACTTTATAATTACTTTTAATTAATAAAATACTTACATAAAACGTTATAAACTGTTAAGCGTAATGTTCACATTAAAAGTTATCTTACATTACCATATATTGTACATAAGAATTACGTATATGGTTTTCCAACTTAGAAATATAAATTGAAATATCATGACAATAAAAGGCACCAATGACAGCATGCTTGATATACAGTATACAGAATTAATATATTAATTTGATATAATATATATTAAATTTGATATAAATATGGAACTGGTCCAGCATCTGGGAACAGCATGCATTTAAAACTAGCACGGGTGCAGTGACAAAGTTTAATAGCATAAGTTATATTTAAATGCATAAATATTTTTACGTTTAGCAGGCTAGCAGCAAAGTAAATATACAGAGCAAATTATGGTGACTGCAGCATTGCTGGTGCATCAGCATTTCACTGTAGATGCTAGAAAAAAATGTCCCACCCCTTATTGAAACAGAAAATATGATTGGTTATATCCAATAGCCTCTGAATATTCAATCACTTCTGAAAAGAACATTTTGATTGGTCGCTAAGCTCAGTCGCACTGTCTGTTGTGCCTGTGTCTTCAGTTGCGCTCCCACCTCCCACTGCACTGTGTGCTTTTAGAGAGGATGTCTGTACACTTATTTTAAAAAAAATACACAATTCACTTAACGGTGCTGCAGCATCACCTCAGTATTGAAAAGTTTGTGCAACGGATATGCATGATGCTTCAAAACGCAGGTTTTGTTGCAGGCACGTGCAGAGGGGGTGGCTCAAGGGGCTCAAGCCCCTGCCCTTTTGCTGAGATGCCCCTCAGACGGAGCAGTGGCATAGCCACAGGTGTTTCAGGGTGTGCAAATGCCACATAAAATGAAAGCTTGTCTTGAATTCATTTGGATGAATGAAAAAAATTTTTAATGCTTAATAATAGTACTGTATGTAGGGGTGTAAACACGCATCAATATTACGCTGAAACTTTATTGCATCAATTTTGGAATTTAATAATCAATTATAATTATATGTTACAATGTGTTACAGAGGCCATCTCAGATTACACTTGCACTCTTGCAACAGATGCTGGGCTCTTGACTGAGAAAATAAATACGCACTTTAAATTAAGAACATTTAGTTCGGATTTCTGCCTACTTCTGCACGTGTCTATATAAGCAAAATAATTTCATTGTTGTTCTTTTCTTCCCTGATTACGATATATAATGCATATTGTGGAATATTTGGAGAATAGACTTGAAAAGTTAGGCGATACTGTACTGTGCCTTTACTCGCAATCATTATTTGTCCTTAACATGTTACAGGCCATTAAGTTTTTAATTCTGTGAGCCTCCTTGGTATAAAGATCAGACTTATCTGCCAGTGTAGTTGACATTTTTCATATATATTTCAGTTATTAGTTCAATAAATGTTCCATGCAAATCTATTATGCATAATCAGCAGTCTACTTACCATCTTTTTGTGTTAGTTTGCATAAAGTCAGACATGATATTATCCTTTATTTATATTGGCTCAATAATTATGTAACAGCAGTATTATTTTTCTTTTTTTGATTTGTGGTAGTGAGGGGCGTGGTTGAGTGCCTGCTTGTGAATGGAGAGGGAGATTAGAAGATGAGAATGGTAAGGATCATCACCTGGCAATGATTGTCTCTAACAGCTGTGTGTCATTGCAGTGAGAGTTGGAGATGGATTTAAGAGCGAGCCAGATGCAAGTTGGGAGAGAGAGCAGCCCACACACAACCCGAGACCACCTCCAGATGGCCGAAAGCCGAGTGGGCAATTCGGCTGCTTCCACTGCTGTCCGGGGAAGCTCAGCTCCCAGCTCAGCAACTCCCCACAGACATCCGAGTGGACTACGAGGCCCTGAAGAAAGCAATCTTACAACGGGCTGTCCGCACTCTAGAACAACACCGCCAGTAGTTTCGCTCCCTCACGCTTGGCGAGGTCAGCCGCCCATTTGTTTATGCAGCTGCTCCATGATGCCTGCCGGAATTGGGTACGGGTCGGGGAGGTGTGCGACGCCGAGGCGATGATCAATCTGATAGTGTTGGAGCAATTCATCACTCGTCTGCCAGGGGGAACCACAGAGTGGGTCCAATGCCATCGCCCGGTGTCGCTGGATGATGCCGTCCAGCTGGCAGAGTGATTTTGAATCTTCTTACAGTACATTCTTCTGTTCAACACAATGAATTATGCATTTATTTCTTATCCACAATTAAGTTTTTGAACCAGTGAATGTAACCGAAACCCAGGTGTTTTTTGGTACATTTTCCTATAAAGTGCAAATTATCCCACCATTTGTAATTATTTGGGAAATAATTATATAATAATTAATAATTTAGTCGAGTTTTATGATTAATTTTGAAAAAATACATACATATATATATATATATATATATATATATATATATATATATATATATATATATATATATTATAGCGAAAATGAAATTGAGGTTGAGCACACGTACCCACTAAGCCCAGGGGAGATCATACAACCCCCTTTTTGACAATTTTGAAGCAACTGCTCCCTCAAAAAGGTTTAGAGCCCCTGCCCCTCAAAATTTCTGTGCACTGGTTTGTTGCGAAGAGGTGTGTGATTAAATTTCTAAGCATTTAGACATACTATTTTTGCCTTGCGGACAATAAAACAGATGTCATTGAAACATGGCTGTTGGCTCTGTCGACTTAGGCCAGTAAGGAACCACCTAGCAAACACCCAAAACACACCAGCAACCACCTAACAAGGCCCTAGCAATCACTAATGGTCGACCAATATGGGTTTTTTAATGGCCGATGCTGATATCCAGAGAGCAGGGTGGCGGATAAACCAATATAATGTCAATATATCACACAATTTAATATAGTAGTAACCAGTGCTGGGGGTAATGCGATAAAAGTAACTCGCGTTACATAATCAGATTACTTTTTGAGTAACGAGTAATGTAACACAATATTGCTTATTTTAGACCATAATATCTGAGTTACTTTTTAAATAAAGTAACGCATTGCTTTTGTACACCTCTACTGTCCCTGTATTGTGAGAAATCAGGAGTAAAAGTGTGCAAGCTTCGGGGAGGAGTCATAGTGCATGATTGGCATTGTAGTTCTATAGAGTGTGAGGCCAGAGACTATTTAGCAGAGACGAGTCACTTCTGTTTAAATGAATGGGAGAAACTGGAACGCCCAACCAAGGAGCTCTAGTACCCAAAAGTCAATGGATGTAGAAAGGAAGTCCCACCTTGCAGGTAAAAGAGCCAATCACCTTTTAGATATAGACATCGCCTGTCAATCAACTCGCTAATGTGCATGCGCATTTCGTGTTTTAAAGTAATATGAGGTCAGCTTTCGGTTGAGTGAAACGTGGTTGATTCATGTGTTAATACACACTGCATTAAAAAATCAGTAATTGCATTTAGGCAGAGGGATTATAAGACTAGTCTTCCACTGGACACAACATGATACATAGGGTGAAATACTCGCTCAATCCACTGACTTATGCAGCCAAACTGCTCCGAGATACAGGTCCCTGTAACTGGGAGAATGGGATGAGAAAAGCTGACTCTGGATCTGTGGCTCCGAGCAATATACTACATTGATTGTGTACGCAGAGAAAATGTCTTAGTTTCTAAAAATATTTTACATTTTTGTTTTATAATAAACAAGTAGTTTGATTCATGAAACAAACCTTTTTTGGGCATTTTGGTAGCATTAAAAACGATTCCATTCAAGTTGTATAAAAATGCACCTTTGAAGTTATGGCATCTGTACACACCGTGGATCAACTCAAAACGTGCACTGAGATGACTTATTCCTTGAACATGTTAGACCTGCCTGATCGCACATAAAATTCGGCAAGTGTGTGCCGATTTTTCTTTTGCTGAAATCGGTATATGTTGACCGAATTTGAAAACACTGCTTACAGAGGCTAAAGCATTAAGTGTTTCAGAGCATATAAACAAGTGTGACATCCATTTATATTCAAGAGAGGACACCAGAAGCCAGTTGTAAAAACTGTGAACAGGGTGTAAAACAGTGAAGAGGAATGCTTATTTTATTTAATCTAACCCCCAATCAAAACCCAAATCTAACCCTAACCAATAGTATAGACCAAATGCAATGTTAGGGATAAAAATGCAACCTCCTTATCACACTTGTGATTGTTTATACAAACATGATTACTTCCTCATTTGAATGGGGATTGAACTATGGTCTCAAATGCAACTGACACATTGCGCTAACAGCCATGCCACGAGGGAAAATAATTGTTGTACTGGAACTTTCGGAAACAGCATGCCAACTTCCTGTGTGATCATGTTGGTTATGCTGGCATTCCCCACTGAATTTTATTCTGACTTCTGAAGAACATCTCAAGTTGACTCTGGCATTGTCGATAGACACCGCATATGTTGACATATATGATGCAGGTTCAAGTGTTGGACTTTGCTGCTTTAGGTAAGACAGTGGTTATTCTTCATTATTCATAATGGCTGCCATGTTGATGGAAAAACAAATCATGCATATTTATGTTATTGATTCTTTATTATAAAGGTGAAGACTTACTTTCTAAGTATCTGTTTGCTTACTATGTTGTTTTGACATGAGTGTTGTACAGTAGCTATGCATAGCATAGCAGAAGAGAAAGTGGCTGTGAGAAAAAAGTAACGCAAAAGTAATGCAAAAGTAAAGTACCACTTTACTTTTCATAAAACAACTTTTTAATTAAGTTACTTTTTTAAGGAGTAACGCAATATTCTAATTAGTTATTTTTAAAAGTAACGTTATCCAACACTGGTTGTAACATATACATAAAATTGCTAAAAAAATAAATAAATAAATAAATTGTAAACTCTTATTTAGCGCTATATTTACTCAAAATTTCACACAAAACTTTATCTTTGTGAAAAAGAATCTTTAAAAAAAATACGATTTTGTTTTAAATGGTAAATAGCAGTTTCTTCTGATTTCTGTTTAGTCATCCAATTTTAGTCATTTATTAGCGCATAAATAAATTGTTAAGACAGTACATAATAGAAGTGTGATATTTGCCTTTTTATCATTAGACAAGAAAGTTAAAAGTCACAGAGAACTGTTGAAAAGAGGCTGATGAAATACATTATTTAGAGGAAGATATGTGTGCACGCTCCACAGGATGCTGGATTTGCTCTTCTTTTGTGAGGTTCGTGAAACTCTAGAAATTGCATTGCAACACACTAAAAACCACTCAAAACACCTTAGCAACCATATAGCAATCATAGCACTGCTCAGGTTTTCTTCAGAAAAGTTGGTATGTTGGTGTGGTGGTTTTGGTTTAGAAGAGCTGAATCGAGAGGTTGGGTTTGGCTGAAAGCAGCTCTCGTGTCTGCAGCAGGTCTGGAGAGATCAGACAGACGTACGGGTGTGACAGATGGCAACAGATCTGGGATTCCCCAATTTACTGATTCTCAACACGTTCCCTCTGCCCAACTCTCCTCCGCCTACTCTCTCTCTCTCTCTCTCTCTCTCCCCCCTTTTCTTTCTCTCTCTCATCTTCAAAATGATAAAGGTGAAATCCTTCATGTAAAGGGAGACCGGTGTTGTTAGGTAACAGCCTCCCTATTACCTAACAACCAACATAGGCGAATCACTTGGGCCGAGGCAATATGGCTCCGGGATGAAGCCCCTTTAAACCTGCATACCACTTAAAACACCAAAATATAAAACTGCTTGTCCTATCGGCTTGACCTCTGTTGAATAAATGCCCAGGTTCAGTCACTCAGGAGGAGCTGCAATATTTTTCTGCTAGCATTACTCAATCAGGACAGATTGCAACCAACCCGCCATCAGATGATAAAATGGCAGAAAAATTCTGCAATGTTGTAATAGATCAAAGGAAACGCAATCAAGGAAGCCATCTGTCTACCACCTTTTAATGTGGGCCTGTTTTAGGGTGTAATATTATCGCTGTATTGTACAAAAGTATTCTGTTTCTATAGCTTTTAGCATTCTGGCAAGGTTTAAAGAGCTAAATGAATGACTGCATCAGATTCACTGATGGTTTCTGACAAAAAGGGTCTAAATAAGCCACAGAAAGATAGTGGAAGGACCAGTTTGTGTGTGTGTGTGTGTGTGTGTGTGTGTGTGTGTGTGTGTGTGTGTGTATGTAAGTGGGCGGGTTTGGGTGGTTTACAAGGAAATTTTTTTAGGTTACAAACTGGTAATTACAAGGGTATTATGCTATAAATGTGGTTTATGAGGACATTTCTAGTGTCCCCATAATTCAAATCACTTAAAAACATACTAAACGATGTTTTTTTGAAAATGTAAAAATGCATAAAGTTTTTTGTGAGGGTTAGGATTAGGGTTAGGGTTGGGGATAGAATCTATAGTTCGTGAATCTTGGGGCTCTATTTTCGTGAGCGCGCAAAGCGCAGTGCTACATGCAACGACTGCGTGCAACATCTTATCCGCTAATTCTAATTGTAATTTTCGTGCCAGCACAAGTGGCCATGGGTGGGAGTATGCATGCAAACTGTGGTTGTATTATATGTTAATGAGGGGCGCAAAGCACAATTTGCTATTTTTCTGAGAAATAGGTCATTGCGCTAAGTTAAGACATGGTTTTAAAACGTTTAAATTCGGTTCCTCCATTTGCAGTTTGGAGATTCCACCAGCAGATGGTAATAAAGTTCATGTCCAAACTCTGATTGTCAGGGACATAATTTGAGTTTTATGAGTCTTATATGAAAAAAAAAAAAGAATTATGGGATTTGTGATTTCTATAGGTCATGGTTTATTTTTTAATTATTATTATTATGTTTAAATTTACAATTGTATCTGTGGTCTAATTTGCAAGTCTAAATGTATTTTTCCACCTGTTGTCATAGAATGATTTTTAAGTCATTGCAAAACGGGCCATTGCTCTAACATGTTTGTGTGAGGTTCAACGTCTAGTGTAAAAGAATACATTAGTGTCAAAGATGGCACACCACAGCACCAATCTGATAATAACTAAATGACAGCCCCAGTTCTTATCACACCTTATGGGCAAGGCAATAATAATGTACTATTCCAGGTGATATATCATCAAAGAACACACAAAGAAATTAACTTGAGTGTCCCAAGCAAGTTAAAGTGAGCGGGGTGAGAAAAGACAGACACAGTGGGTGTGGTGTAAGGCATCGGAGAGGCATTTTATTTGAAATAAAATAACATAACTATGAAAAAGGGGGAAAGAAAGTCTTCATGGGAATATCTAGAGAAAAACTAAAAGGAGGCATTTCTGGAAGAGGTGCAATAGGTAACAGCTTCTTTAGCAGCTCGACATCCCAAGGGCCAGGGGAGAGAGAGGGGCATGGTGGCCCAACATCCCAATGCATTCTTCCATCTCCAGAATGAGAAGGGACGGGCTGGCACTGACATAAGGGGAGGTGACCACTCTGTGACAAAGCTACTCTTATTATGAAACAAATCAGAGAGACAGATTGAGAGCTATCACTAGCTTCAATTTCAGTCAGCGGTATGCGTTCCTCAATTCGCCAATTACAGGCAACCTACTTTATCCTATAGAAACAGGAAGTGATCCCCGGTGGTCTCATTGGAGTGTTTTGGGCCTCTATATGCTGGGTGAAGTTTAAATACTGCATGAATAAACTTAGGGGCAGTTCACGTGAAGTCACTGGAGAGACGTGATGTTGAGTATTGACTCAGTTGAGCTTTGAAGATAATTAAATTCCTGCAAATTACTTTTGTGGAAAATCCCATCCCAAATGGAATCCATTATTAAACAAATAAACTGCTTAGAATGTCTTTCTCCATTATTTACTGAAAAAAAGAAGCCTGGCTACTGAATTTTTGTGCTAGTAAGAATAGTGCAAAAATGAAAATTCTCTCATCATTTACTCACCCTCATGCCATCCTACATGTGTATGACTTTCATTCTTCTGCAGAAAACAAATTCATGTTTTTAAAATATTTCAGCTCTATAGGTCCATACAATGCAATTGAATGGTGACCAAAAATGTTGAAGCTCCAAAAACTACATAAAGTCCATATGAGAGACATAAGACTCCAGTGGTTTATTCTGTCTTCTGAAGCAATCTAATCGATTTTGGGTAAGAACAGACCTAAACTTCTTTTTCAATATAAATCTTGATATCAGCGGTTTCCTTAGTGGTCATGATTTCAAGCTTGATTACACTTCCTAGCGCCATATAGTGCTCTCTGCATTTGTCAAGCTCTAGGAAGTGTAATCGAGCTTAAAAATCATGACGTGCCTAGAGACTGCAATGGAAATTTGTATTGTGAATAAAGAGTTATATATTTTGGTCTGTTCTCACCCAAAATCAATTAGTTCATTTTAGAAGACATGGATTAAACCACTGGAGTCTTATGGATACTTTTATGTTTCATTTATGTGCTTTTTTTTAGCTTCAAAGTTTTGGTCACCATTCACTTGCAATGTATGGACCTACAGAGCTGAGATATTCTTCTTAAAATCTTTGTTTGTGTTCTGCAGAAGAAAGAAAGTCACATATATTTGGGATGGCATGAGGGTGAGTAAATGATGAGAAAATTTTCATTTTTGGGTGAACTATTCCTTAAATTTTATTTGTGGTTTAAAAAAAACAAAACACTTTCAGCATCTTTAATACATTTGTCAACCATCATGCATTTGTAACACCTATGTTTGCAGGATGGAGAGTTTCTTTTTTTCAAAAAATAACATTCATTCAATACAAACTGTATCAATAATCAACATGTAACTAGCAATCAATAGCTCTGCATTCTCTCTGACATTTGTGCTCTGTATGCGCAACGGATCTATCAATGAGCACACACAATCATAGCAGTAAAAGACCGCACTCAGTACTCATCATGACCTTCGCATGATTCGTTCTGTCTAGAAAATCATAACTTTTACATCACTAAAAATAGCTATAACCTTATTTACAGTGGTACACTAACTTCACACACACACTCACAGTATAGCGTTCACAATCTTTCTCTTTCACTACGGGCTTCATAGCCCTGGCACCATTCCAACATTTCTGAATGTGAACAATCCAAAACTATGCCAGGCCTCTGTCATGCTGTTTAAAGGGATGTCTTGCTGTGATGTGAGCAATGTACAAGTATCTGATTGCCCAGCCATACAGAGCGTAACATATGAATTTCTCCCCTCTTCTCTAACTGAGACCTAAGCCAAAAGCTACACCTTTGGGTGAGGTGGATGGTATGACCAGAAATTTTATAACGTGGTAAATGTAATTTTATAGCATGGTAACGGTGGCCAATATATTGTCATTTTTGTTGGAAATTCAACCCCCAATTTTTGAGAGAGAGAATTTAAAGCTGAACTACATTATATTTTTTGGTTAAAAATTAACAAAATGCCATTATTGATTGAGTACATACAAAAACAGTGTTCAAAACACTGTCCTTACATATTCACTATGGTAAGCCTACAAAAATGTTGAGTTGGATTTGGAGCAAAATCGCAGGCTTATGTCGTTCATCCTTATGTCATTATGTCATGTCTGTAAATACAGAAAAGCAGTACCGGCTGTCAGGTGTTCCAGCCGGGGAAACTATGCTGTTTAGTTCGGTCAGTCACTGTCACACAGTTCAGGACAGCATCACTGCTGTCTGGATGGATGTGTATTTGTTAACTGTTTGTCAGAAGTTCTTTACTTGCTATAATGCTTGGATATGTTGTCTGGTAGGGTTGCTTAAGCTTATATTGCTTGTCATGCTTGTATGAAGCAAACAATTCTCGTGTGTTTACCGATGGCGATGTATCTACATTGTCTGGTGAAGTTACTGTAACATGTTTACTAATATTCATGACTTAATTTTATAACATTGCTGTAGTTTCTAGGTTCCCTAAGAGTGTGTGCCGCTGTTTTCTCATTTCTTTTACCCCAGTGGCAAAAATGCACAAGCTATCGCTTATTGTCCTTTTTGCAGATTGCCTGTTTACAAGTCTGTTTAAAAGCCACTATAGGTACAAGTTACAACAAGGTAATTCTCCATGAAATGTATCATCTCAAGTTGTTTAAAATGTACCCATTTCATTTCATAGCACAGTACTGTACATGCATTAATTTAGTGTGTAACCATCTATTATAATGTTAATTAAATGTATTATTGTAATGTTTATATGACATATTCCTGCATATTATTTTCATGTATAATAGAGTATATTTCATCCCCATCTTTATTAAATCCTCATTTAATATTTTTAGTTTACAGTTTTATTGTGTGCAGTGCAAAGACGTAAAATTTTAGTATTACAGTTTTACTTGCATTAACAACTGAAGCATTATCAACTGAGGCCATAATATAAAATAAAAAAGTCTTCCATTGAACTCATATCAGCCATATCACACGTTTCACCACTTAAATTGATAAGTATAATACAAAACAAACATTAATAGTAAATAAAACACTTGAATAATCATATTAAAACATGCTAGTAACTGGTGGTGGCTTGTTAACAATGTAAAAGCGCTTTGAGTGTAGTGTCAGAAAAGCGCTATAAGACTAAAATTCATTAATTAATTAATATGGAAATAGAACAAATGATTCCCAGTTCTGAATATCTACCAGTCATCATCACACACAGGCAATGTCCAGGTTCATCTGCTCAGAAGAGCAGTGTCAAAACAACTCCCGTAAAGTGATCTTCTGCAAAATGCTAGCAATTTTAAGTTTCAACCACAGATGTCGCTAGAGTGCACAAAGTTCCGTAGTGCAGTTTTGAGTTGTGTTTCACCTGGAATATTCCTTTGAAATTGTATTTTGTGTGAGTATGCTTGCTGGGGGTCACAAAGAAATACAATATTATTTGCCAAAATGAGCTGCATCTGTGGCGACAGTTAAGGTCAATCCCGCAACCTAACCTATAACCATCTGGCACCTAGACAGAGATGTACATTAATCAAATCAAACATTGTCTGCAAATTTCCTCTCTGGAGCAGAAAAGTGCACAATGGAACAAAGCCTATGATATAAGGTATGAAATAATCCCCAATGGCCGCAGCAGACGAGATGAATTCAGAGAAGGAAGATGATTCATAAGTGCTCTCTCTACGGTGCTTCATTCATCGTAACTCACATTGAAATAAAACAGAACTCAGCATCCATGAACAAATCAATACATCTCTGCACTCCTAGCCAAAGACAGGACGGACTGCAGGAGGTTAAGAAACATCCTCCTGCTCCGCCGCAAAAAGAAAAAAAAATTCATTAACTTGGCTTTATTGAGCTTCCTCAATTATTCAACAACTGCTCTATTAAATCCCAGGGGCTCTTAAAGATACTGTAAGGAGATGAGGGAGCTTTCAGAATGGTGTTCACTTCCAGGTCTCGGCCCATCTGCTTAACGACAGCTCTCCCTCGGGAGGCCGTCGTTAAAGAGACCTGCCTCTTTTATCCCTGCGTAGCTGATATATGGTGCTTGCGGTTGTACGTCCTTAGCCTATGCGTAGACCAGCTCAGCTAAAGAGCAAATTATCCTGTAAAACACTGGCCACCGGGACTTGTTCTGCAGGGGGAAAACTGTCTGCCTGATATGTGGTGCCAGATGCTGATTTAGCGTGCTTGTGGGGCAGAGTTCTAAGGGGAAGGAGTGGGGAATGAACAGGGCATTAAATCATAAGCTGAGCTCAGGGTTTCAGTGAGGCAGAGATGGAGAGAACTACAGTTAAGGTCTCAAAGAGTGTTTGAGAGAGAGGGAGATAATGCAAGAGAGTGATGTCATCTCGTTTAACCTCCTAGCAGTCTCTCATGGGACCATCAAGCCTCTACCTGCACCCGCCACCTCTGAAGTGGGTGCGCACACTGAGCTCAAAAGCATGTAGGCAGCAAGTGCTGCTGTGGGTAGTGCATAGTAGCACAAAGCCAACTGACCTGCTAGAACCCACAATGAGCCATTCCATAATTCATAACATACACAGAGGGACTCCCAGCATGCACTTGTCACATCATCTCACCTCTATCCAGAACTGTCTTTGTAGAGAACGGCTATCAGCAATATAGTTTACTAAACAGAGCAAATGTGTTTAACTTCAATCACCAGGCTATTTAAAGGTACTGTGCACCAAAAAAAGAAAAAAAAAAAGAAAGAAAGACAATTCTGTCATCATTACACACTACACATGTTATTACAAGCCGTATGACTTTCTTTCTTTCGTGGAGCACAAATGGGAGATGTTAGGCAGAATGTTTGTCTCAGTCAGCATTCACTTGCATTGTATAGAAAAGAGATGCAATGGAAGTGAATGGTGAGTGAAGCTACCATTCTGTCTAACATCTTCATTTTTGCTCCATGGAAAAAAAAAGCAAATATGTGTTTAGAACAACTATAACAAATAGACAGATATTACTGAAGCTTTAAACATCTGCTGTATCACAAGGTTCTTTTTAGAAATATTTGTCAATTTGACCCCAGCAAAAACACACTGTAGAAAAATGCAATTAAACAAATTGATATAAACAACTCGTAGAACTCTATATACAGTATTATACAACAGTTAGTTCTGGTCCTCAAATCTGATTAGATGAGAGGCGTTCCAAGAGTGCTGGTGTCTCAGAACAGCAGCACTCGGATGCTTTACAGTTTGTATCACTCCGCTACAGTTTGTATCACTCCGTATCACTCATCGGCATTGTCATTCACTCCATGATCACTCAAATAACTACTACATTACAGCTGGGAAATAGAGTTAAACTAACAATTTCAGCATTAAGGCTGAGAGACACAACAGACGAAGTAATCACGATTACCTGATATCAGAGTTTCCACACTGGGAGGAGATGTAAACATTCAACATGGTGGAGGAGAAAATGAACCGGCTACCGCGAAATACTCAGGGGGACCCCCGCTCGGACAGCTATTTTTACACAGAGAAAAAAAGATGTACTGTATGTTATGAGGAGTAGGGCATGGCCGGGCCATGAGGGTGCACGGTTGGCACTGAGTCAACTAATCAGCGGGAGAGAGAGCTAAAGGGGAGCCGGAGACACCAGTTCGAGAGAGAGAGAGAGACAAACGCGGCCACTGTGTGTGTGTGTGTGTGTGTGCATCTATGTGTTTAATGTTGTTTAAGTTGAGTTTATGTCATTAAAGTTCACGGTGACTGTTCTGCCGGTTCCTGCCTCCTCCTTGCCCACCCTTTACAATATATTTGACCAAAATTTTATTATCTTTAGCAAGCTGACTAACACTACAGCTGACGAATAGAGTTCACTGCTATTGCTTCTCTGTTTGGGAGTCATGACAGATTCAGGAAATCGAACATGCTCAATCTCTATCTTTCTCTCTCTTTCTCTCTCTCTCTCTCTCTTCTTCTCTTCTCTCTCTTTCTCACAAACACACACACACCCTTGTTGTTTCTCCAATAACTTGTAAGAAACAGCCCAAGCCATTGTTACTAGTTCTAAAGTTATGTTTTTGAATTAGCAACGGAGGCTTGGGCCCATCTTTTGAACTAGCAATGGCAGATACTGATCTGTGGCATAAGAAAGTAGTTCGATGCACAAATTATTATTATTATTATTATTTTATTTATTTTTTTATTTTTTTTGGGCAGTCCTTAGTTTTTCCACATTTTATTTATTTACTCGCTCACTGAACTGTTGTATAAATGCAATATCACACTCGCAATCTTGCTGTATGTCCCAATATCAGCACAGCTATGATTACCTGCAGCCAAATCACAGCTGTGCTGATATAGGGCCATACAGCACTCTTGCTTGTGTGATATTGCTTTAGTGTACACCAGTCAGAGAATTTTTTATGGAGGACTTTTGAAGCATATAATAATTTTGTTAATAATTAGTTTTCATAAGCTTAGGAAAAGTCAGGAAGTATCAACCTGACACTTTAATGTTAAGCATGTTTTCTGAGCAATAAAAATGCTCTTGGGTCTATTAGACCCAAAATTAAACATAAGGGTTAAACCAGAGGTAATAAACCAAGAGCTCATAGAACCACAGAAAGCCATAGAAACTACATTGTCTCTAGACTATAATGGCCCATGGGCTGGGTAAAGTGCAGGTAGCCACTGAGTACAGGTCAGCATGGCCTGGAGTCAGCCATACTGCTGAAGGTGGGATTTCTGACAGTGCAGTCAAAGCAGGATCATTTTAGGGGAAGCAGAGGAGGAAGAGGAGGATGTCATGATGTTAGCAACAGCAACTTTTTCTCAGGTTCAGTTCTCTGATTCATGACCAACTTTTCAAAGGTAGGAGAAAATGCTTCTATATCTTTAAATGTTGACGTCAAAGGTTGTGAGTCCAATCAAACTTTGCAGTTATTTGGTGCAAATTCATCTGTCACTTGGTAGACATATGATTGGTTGAGGAATGCAGTTCTAGGACCAAAAATTATGTGGATCCAGGAGCATGCCTTACTGAGCAAAATCATGGCAATCGTATATGTAAAATGTGCTCACTGTTCAACAGTACAATAGACTTCATAGAAGTGGTAATTCTCATAATGGGTAGACACTATGCAGTTCTCAGTACGCTCTCGATCCCCTCGTTCCAACCCCTAACTCACAAAGAGCAGCTCAGGGCTTTAGGCAGCTGATGCCAGGCAGAAGCCACTGAGACAGGCAGGGAAAGCAGAGAAGAGAGTTGCTGGAAAAGCCTGACCTCTAGAGTACCGCAGGACTCACAGGAATTAGCATAGGCCAGGGATGTTGGGCCGTTCACTGCCAAGCGGGTCAGGCTACTGAGGACACAGTGGAGGGGTGTTTGCTCTCTTTATTTCAGCTATATATTAGGAGTGTCTGAGTTAAGGATCAAATTGTGTGACTTCTACCAGCCCCTACTGGAGAAGTCAGGGCAATATTTTTACCATTCATAGGTATTTGTAAATGTTTTTACATATAGACCATTTAAAGAATGTAAACAAAAACAAAGGAATTAGAAAGGTCAAACGTATTTCCGGATCCTTTAAACAAAGTATCTTTTTCAAGGTAAGTCAGTCAATTCAGCAGCCGTCTTTGAAATGCTCTTGGGCAGTTTGGGCAGTGATTTTTCGATGTAAACAAGCATCATGAAAGTGCAGCTCCTATCTACTTGAATAGGGAAAGACCAAAATCTTAAAAACGGTTGGTCAAGATTACAATAAAAGAACATATTTCAAATAAGCAGTAAAATCTGACAACACTGTGTGGCGGGGTAAGCAAGAGATGGACACAGTAGGTGTGGCGTCAGGCTTAGGGTGGTGGCTTCACTCGAGCCGCCTGGCTTCCCTGGGCCTCAGCAGTTGAGGGGAATAGCAGCCCGGCATCCTGGCTCCAATCCCCAGCATTGCATCTAACTCACTCCTGGACCTGCAAAGACAGCAGAAGGAAGAGACAGGTCTCCCAAGTAGAGGCACGCTTGGTGTTTAAAGGCAGCAGTTATGAGGCTCTTCATTGGTTTCAGTTGAGCCCATCACACACTGCCAAACAGGGAAAAGTCACCGCAGGCGACGATGATCCACGGGAGGGGCATGTCATTCCGTACCAACTGGTATAATAAATTGTGCATCTTTAACTCAGATAACGCTAAAAAACCTCCTAGTTACTTGCGTAACCTCCGTTCCCTGATGGAGGGAACGAGACGTTGTGTCGATGCAGTGACACTAGGGGTCACTCTTGGGAGCCCGAGACACCTCTGGTCTTTGATAAAAGGCCAATGAAAATTGGCGAGTGGTATTTGCATGCCACTACCCCGGACATACGGGTATAAAAGGAGCTGGTATGCAACCACTCATTCAGGTTTTATGCTGAGGAGCCGAGACAAGGTCCAGCCATTTCAGTGGGTAGTTCAGCGTTGTGGCAGGAGGGACACAACGTCTCGTTCCCTCCATCAGGGAATAACCAGGACGTTCCCTATCTGTCACTCACTCGACGTAGTGTCGATGTAGTGACACTAGGGGTCCCTATACAAAACACCGCAACTGGCTGAACTATGTTACGTGAACTGGCAGTGTGTGATGGGCAGACAACTGTGTGCATCATAGCCAGCGCTCCAGGCCAACAGGTAACCTCCCCCAACATTGTTATGAGTGTTGAATGGCCCTTTGGGGACAAGTTGACTACCCAAAAGATAGAGACAGGCTAACCCAGTCGTGGCCTCTTTCCCCTTCTTTTTTCCACAAAAACAAGGGGGATTATCCGACTGGGCTGCCAGGTCTAGTTGGGGGGTGTCGCTCCCAATGTGAGGACACCGCGGAGACCACACCTCGCCCAAAGAAAGGGGGGATATTTAAGTGATAAATACGTCACTTGCTGACCATGTGGAGAAGTCTAATGGTAGATCCTACCCAACGGGGGAGGAGTTACTACAAACATGGAGACTGGCAGAGGGGGCTCTGCCCAAGGAAGACGCAGTTTGCCAAGAGGGAAACAAATTAGCGGAAGATATACATCGCATGGGGTTAACTTACAGGGAACCGCCACATGCGGAGCACCTACCCCAGAACAGGGCTCTTAGTTAGTAAGTGTACTGGGCCGGCAGCGAGTCTCTCCGAAAACTCGACTGCCACAGGGCTCGGAGGAAGTCAACCAGGGCACATAGTTTGTGAACACTACTGGGAATTAATGGCGCATGTCTTCAGCTCAGAGGAGGTGAAAGGCGCTATGTGCAAGCGATACACCCGGCCAGCTATCCCGGGCTTATCCGCTTGTATTGTGTGCCACTATCTGGGATGAAACCGGTTCCACCCGGAGGTTGTAGAACCGTGCAAAGGTGTTGGGTGTTGCCCAGCCCACTGCTCTGAAAATGTCTGTTAGAGAGGCACCCCTGGCCAGGGCCCAGGAGGCCGCTACACCCCTGGTAGAATGGGCTCGTAGCCCTACCGTGGGCAGCACGTCCTGGGCTTCTTTTCCGCTGTGCACCAAAGCAGACAAAGTGCTGTTCAGAGACCCTAAAGCTCTGCATGCGATCCAAATAGATGCGTAAAGCACGCACCGGACACAGCAACGACAGGGCTGGGTCTGCTTCCTCCTGGGGCAGTGCTCGCAGGTTAACCACCTGGTCCCTAAAAGGGGTCGTGGGAACCTTGGGCACATAGCCCGGTCGGGGTCTCAAGATCACGTGAGAGTAGCCTAGTGCCGAACTCCAGGCACATTTCGCTAACAGAGAATGCTTGCAGGTCTCCTACCCTCTTGATGGAAGTGAGTGCAGTCAGGAGGGCAGTCTTCAAGGAGAGTGGGGACAGCCGCCCTTCCAACCTCTCCTGCAGGAAGGAAAGCACCGATCCGACTGCGCATCTCTGGGGGTCTTCCCGTCGGGAAGAACACCACTGCGGGTGGTAGACCGCTTAGGTCTTCCGCATCCCGTCCAGGGGCTAGACATGGAGATTTCAGAGGTCTGGTCGCGGGTGCCAGATGGTACCCCGTCCCTGAGAAAGAAGGTCCTTCCTCAGGGGAATTCGCCGGGGGAGGGGCTGTCGCGAGGAGCATGAGGTCTGAGAACCACGTCTGAGTGGGCCAGTAGGGTGCTACCAGGATGACCTGCTCCTCATCCTCCCTGACCTTGCACAGAGTCTGTCTGTGGCGATCTCCACGCGCAAGGTAGCAGCGTTTTCGTCCTTCACCAAGATTAAGTGGATACTGCTGAACCTGGGCGGACGCCTGGCGAACTGAATCACGTAGCCGAGTCGGACGGTCCGGACCAGCCATCGCGACGGATTGGAAAGCGCAAGCCATGCATCCAAGTTCCACGTGAGGGGGACCAAAGGGACAACGTTGTCAGATGTACCGGCAGGTGGGGCCTCACGGAGGGGTGGAGCTCGAGGTGCCACACCATGTCGTGGCTGTGCTGAGTCTAGGGACATCGAAGCACTTACCTGGCTCCTTGTGACCACCCCCAGAACAGCCTGGGACAGGGGAGGAAGAGGCCTGTCCTTGCAACCCATGGAGACCGTCACATCGGGGGCGGATGTGTGCCACAGCTGGGCGTGCAAGGGCGGGGAGACCGCCGCTGGAGAGTAAATCCTGCAAGGGATAAAAGGTGGACGGTGGTCGTGATTACGACCGTGCACACCGGGTATGTGACCCAGGGAAGGAGGAAACCACTCTTTTGCTGAACTGTTGGGTACCGCAGCCACTTGGGCATGTGGTGAAATCAAATGAAAAGGCAAAAAAAGATTCTCCACCCGGCCCTCCACTGGGGGATGGGTTCCGTCGACCCTGGGTCGCCCATCTCAGGGGCGCTTTGACGACCTTCGTGGGTTCTTGGCGGCTGGCCGTGAGACGGGTGGTGTCTGCTTCCTGCGGTGGGCTCCACGCCGGGGCCGGGCCAAAGGGGCAGGCTGCGGCAGAGCCAGTGCAGTCACCACAGGGGGATGCCCTTGGCGACGAGCAGACAGGGTGCAGGATCTTGAGCCGCGCCCGGGGCAGGATATGCCGGATAGCCTCCGTCTGCTGTTTCACCGTCGAGAACTGCTAGGCAAAGTCCTCGACGGTGTCTCCGAATAGGCCAGGAGATGGGGGCAGCAAGGAATCGTGTCTTGTCGGCCTCACCCATCTCGACCAGGTTGAGCCAAAGGTGGTGCTCCTGGACCACTAATGTGGACATCGTCCGCCCGAGAGACCGTGCCGAGCGCAGTTCCTGCATCAGATCTGGGGCGGAACTACCCTCATGCAGTTCTTTTAGCACCTTGGCTTGGTGGACCTGCAGGAGAGCCATGGCGTGCAGGGTAGAGGCGGCTTGTCCAGCAGCGTTGTAGGCTTTGGCCGTCAGGGACGACGTGAACCTACAGGGCTTGGACAGGAGCTTTGGGCGTCTGCGCCAGGTGGCGGCGCTCTGCGGGTATAGGTGCACCGTGAGCGCCTTATCCACTGGGGGAATCGCCGTATAGCCCCTGGCCACCCCGCCATCGAGGGTAGTGAGGGCGGGGGAACTGAGAAATCGGGACCGGGCAGTAAAAGGTGCCTCCCACGATTTTGTCAGCTCCTCGTGCACTTCCGGGAAGAAAGGCACTGGAGCGGGGCATGGCTGCTTTGAGCGGCGCCGCGAGCCCAGGAACTAATCATCGAGCCGCGAGGGTTCAGGGGAGAGCGGAGGGTTCCACTCTATCCCGACGCTCGCGGCCACCCGGGAAAGCATGTCCATCATCTCTGTATCAGCCTGTGACTGGGCAATCGTCCCCGAAGGGGGGAGCCCAGCTGAGGCTTCTGCATCTGACTGGACAAGCCCGCTCTCCGATGCTGCGCTCGAGAGCTCATCAGCTTCGCGGGCTCCGAACAAGAGGTCGAACTCGCCGTGAGACGAGCCTGCGGACTCATCCGGAAGCCCGATCGGGGCAGACGAGCGTGCTGTGGAATGGGAGGTCCGCGGGGGGATACCCGGCGGAGGTGGTCCCATTGGGGTCCCCAAATCGCCCCCAGTGCTAGCCGCGCCTCAAACTCAAACCCATAGGTAGAAGGACCAAGGCGGGGAGCCGCTGGGGTGGCTTGCTTTCATATGAAAGCAAGCCGCGACCGCAACTTTGCCATGGTCATGTTCTCGCAGTGAGAACATAAACCATCCACGAACACTGCCTCTGTGTGGGTCGTGCCCAGACACCAAAGACAGCGATTGTGACCGTCTAAAGTTGAGAGGTAATGACCGCAACCAGGAATAACACACAATCGGAAAGGCATCTTTAAAAAGACGCATCTTTGAAAAGACGTTCCGTGTGTGCCGATCTTTTAGAGAAATATACTCTTTCAGGAAAATATACTCTCTTTTTTTCTGCTGAAGCGCCCAGGGGCGTTCTCTGCAGTGCACCAGTGCAGAGGAGGGAGAAGCCGCTGAAATGCGCCGTCAGATCCAGCAGAGATGAATGAACAGTCGTGGGAATTCAGCTCAGTGAGCATGACCATTCGGCTCCGAAGAGAAAATCTGAATGAGTGGTTGCATACCAGCTACTTTTATACCCGTATGTCCGGGGGAGTGGCATGCAAATACCACTCGCCAATTTTCATTGGCCTTTTATCAAAGACCAGAGGTGTCTCGGGCTCCCAAGAGTGACCCCTCGTGTTACTACATCGACACAACGTCGAGTGAGTGACAGATAGGGAAACGCTATTTTACCATCTTGTATAGCTAATGCGTGTTCTCAAGTTGATTGACAGGCGATTTCTGTATCTAAAAGCTGTTTGGCTATTTTACCTGTAAGGCAGGACTTGTTTTCTACATCTGTTGACCGTTGGCTGCTGTTGGGCATTCCAATTTCTCCCATTCATTTTAACAGAAGTGGTCCATCTCTGCTAAATAGTCTCTGTTTTGACAAGCAGGAAATGTTCATGGAACAATGACGTCACTTGACATCACCAACAAACAGTCCTTGGAATGGTCTATACACTTTTTACATTTGGACAGACAGGTTGACAACATTGTTGAAGTAAAGAAACTTTTGCAAAAGCACCAAGACAGTCTTTCAGCTTGACTTTAGATATCACACAGAGCAGAATATAAAGCAGTTTAAAAGTCAAATAAGGTAAATGTGTTTACTGTGTTAAATAAATGTTTTTTTTATATATTTTACAAAATACATTTAATAAATACAATTTTATATCAATGCAATAAAATCAAAATATAATTTACATGATTTCAGTATTCTATGAAAGTATTTGTAACATATGTCTGTCTCTAAAGTTGCATTTAAGTAAAGGCATTTTAGAAGCTGACAATTTGTTTATTTTGTTCATATCAGTGTCTATCTGAACATTAAAAAAATATGTGTGCATGCTAGAAGCACACTTTATGTATGAAAATGTACTGTATAAATGCTAATGGGTAATGTATGGAAAGCACATTTTACCATAATTTGCTAAAATTAATCACCGTGGACAGCTTCAAATATAGTACTGATGCCTGCAGAGATTCTAACATCCATCTACATTATACCCTTTTTACTGTACACTGGATGCTGTTACAGAAAACTTTGTTAAACACATGAAACACATTCAAATATTCCAACCCCCAACTCACAAAGAGCAGCTCAGGGCTTTAGGCAGCTGATGCCAGGCAGAAGCCACTGAGGCAGGCAAGGAAAGCAGAGAAGAGAGTTGCTGGAAAAGCCTGACCTCTAGAGTACTGCAGGACTCACAGGGATTAGCAGAGGCCAGGAATGTTGGGCCGTGGCACTGCCAAGCGGGTCAGGCTACCGAGGACACAGTGGCGGGATGTTTGCTCTCTTTATTTCAGCTATATATTAGGAGTGTCTGAGATTAGGATTAAATTGTGTGACTTCCACTAGCCCCTACTGGAGAAGCCAGGGTGATGTTATTACCATTCATAGGTGTTTGTAAAAACCATTTCAAGAATGTAAACAAAAACATAGGAATTGGAACGGTCAAATGTATTTCCGGATCCTTTCAACAAAGTCTCTTTTTCAAGGTAAGTCAGTCCACTCTGTGACCGTCTGATTTCATATTGGGGCGGAACAAACGGATAATACCTGTAAATTTGGCCCATATAGCTCCATACAATGGTACTATTTAGAGAACTGTCCATAGAACTGGGTCCTGTCTCTGGACGTTACACAGCATGCTCACAGAATTACTCTGCACACGTTCTGTCACCAGCAAATGACAAGATTTATGGACTTCATTATGTTTCAGAGCCAAACTGCACTGAACCAGCACCAGGACTGAATAGTTCAGGGGTGCTGCTTGGATTGATGGGTTCAGGAAATCAGACGAGCCCGGTCTCATCAATTTGCGAGGCCCACCACTGCATGGCCACTACCGAACAATCCGATGTATCCATAACAGGGATCAAAGAGCACCCAGGTGATCTGGTAACCACCACAAGCAACAAAGCAGCACCAGCTGTGACTCAAAAGAACAAAACACAAATCTTGGTGCAGGGCTCAACATTAGGGACAATAACAATGGCCTGGGGTCCATCAATCTACACTGTCACTGTATAATTGCTAATCTTGTAATTGCGTTTTTATGTCTTGCGATCTTAAACATTTGGTTTTCTGTGATGTACTTTATTTAAAATTGTTAATGTGCTAATTTAAACTTGTTGCCAAGGTAAGTTATCTACAGTAGCTAGCTGTTTTTCATCAAACGTCACTGATTTCCAGCAAAAGTGTGTTTATGAATTTATAACTTTCATAGAGTTATACTGTAGTTGTATAGTTACCAGCTATGATTGCAAATGAAAAACCTAGTCTTACATTTTTTGTTTGGAAAACTTTTAATGAATAATATAAATATTTTTGTCACACTAAAAAAAAAAAATTTGCTTTCAGCAAATTAAAACATTTAATCACGATTAATTGCATGATTTTTCATAGTTAATCACAATTAATTGCAAATTTGGAAAATGCTGAATTTTGTATGTACTTTTTTCCTGTCAAAATGCATCTTTTTAGAAAAGAAAAGAAAACAATATGCAACAATAATGGTTTATTAACATTTTCCAAACAAAGAAATCCACAGTATAAAAACAGAAATGCACTAAAATAGCACCAATTCATGTAACATCAAACGTTTCCTAAAGTCAAAGTGGGAGGTTGACTAATTGAAAGAACCTGTCCCCATAGTTTGCGTATTATTTGTAATGTGCATTAAATCTCTTAGACCCTCTAACCATTTTGCTACAGCAATCGTAAGGCCACATTTACATGATTTTAACCTTTTCATGAGTAGGGTCTAAATTCCCCTGCAGTGCCCCCAAAAGTGAGTTATTTCCGCACGTGACACTGCACAACCGGTATAGGGGGGCAGAGTGTAGACGAGTATTTTTTGATTTTTGATTTCTTGTGATTTTTTTTAAAAAAACATACTGCAGCAAACATATGATAAAATGGGCTTTGTATGCTGTGCTGTGTTTTTTATTTTTTTTATTTGTTTATATATATGTGGTGATGTGGGCGTGGCCGAGCGAAGTCTGTGGAGAGCGAGGCCGGGAGAGGAAGAACGGTAAGGATTGACATCTGTGGGAAATTATCTCTAACAGCTGTTTATGTTTACAGTGAAAGTTGAAGAGAGATAAAGGAGCAGCCAGAGCTGCAGGAGGAGGGAGAGAGAGATGCACAAAGCTGTGTGTGTGTTCAATGTGTGGATGAAAAGCATTGTTGTGGACTGAAAAGTGTACATAATAAAGAATTGCATGGACTGTTCACCTGGCCCCCGCATCCTCTTTCAAAGTAGCAAGAGATCTGTCACAATATAGCTATTGAATATAGCTAAAAAAATGAACGAATAATATCAGCAGTCCGGTTTGCCTATGCACTGTTTGACATCTCAGATGTGTGTGTGTATGTGTGTGTGTATGTGTGTGTGTGTGTGTGTGTGTGTGTGTGTGTGACAAGCGCTAATGTAAACAGACGTGACTGCATGATAATCATGCACAGTGTTCACTGCGAGTATACAGTACAAGTTTATAACTGTTATCTTGATGCTTTTGTGATAGCTTGGCTGTCTGTTTCAGAAAACAAACGTATTACTGTATATGCCCAAAAAACTGTTTGAGTTGCTGTTTGTGTGAATGAAAACCGCATCTGCACCTAAGCAGAAGTGGCTGCATGCATGGAAAGATTGCGTTTAGATGTGATGGCTGTCCATATACAAGCTGTGAACTGATATCGTGGTACTTTTGTGATAGTTTGGCTGTTATTTCAGAAAACAAACATATTATATGCCTGAAAAGAATGTTTGAGTTGCTGTTTTCACGAATGAAATCCGCATCTGTACCTAATAATTAGACATGGCTACGTGCATGGGATGATCGCATTTAGATGTGATGGCTGTGCATATACAAGCTGTGAACTGTTTTCATGGTACTTTGGTGACAATTTGGTACATAAAATATATGTATTATGTGCTTGAAAAGACTCTTTGAGTAGCTATTTGAGCAAAAATAAATTACAGACGCTTGACCAGTGTAGCCTGTGTCGGCGCGAAAGCCGATTTGAATCTGGCAGCTTGTAATGTAACTGACTGTTGCAGAAACACATATATGTGATGCTAGTCTGCGGGGCCCAGTTATTAAACGCCACATATATGTGACGGTACATATGAAAGGGTTAAACTCCACATGAGAAGTGCTGTAGAAAACATCTTGTTTTGATTTTAGCACTGACACTGTCCATGTAATGATACTTAGCCTTTGAATGTGACCTTCTTTCATAGGAATTCTGAGGATGCAAGAGGTGTATCGTTCGTTGGCACTCACAACTGACAATTCTGAAATAAATTCTCAAAAACTATTCTAAATCCTCTGAAAAAAATGACCTCATTACCTCAATGACATGAAGTACCTCATTAGATGGGAGTAAAATATATAATATGTAAATCATATATAAAGTATTATAAAGTAAATGCAATATGACAGCTGAAAAATCTATTTTCTCTTCTCTCCACATTGTTATAACTCTCCTAAAGATTACAGTTCCTTAGAGATTCCCTTCTCATTCAGAGCGCTCACGCGGGTTGAGAGCGATGCGTGCTATCATAGCAACTATGATACTTTCTGTTTCCATTTGTCCTATGAAGGCCGTCTCTTTTAAACAAAGTTAATTCAAAGTTGAGGACGCTCTGAAAAAAGTTGCTAAAAAAGGATGCATCTTACCTAGCAATAGCCTTTGAAATGAGACACAGCTTACATGTGTTTGTGGTGTGTGCGTCAGTATAATTTCCCCTGACACACTGCAAATGATCCGCCCTTTTCCAACCAGTGTTTACAACTCACACAGAGCTGAACAAAATGTCAGAATGTTATGTCAAATTGGTTTATGAGTTAATTGTATAAAAAAATAACACATTAAACATGAACTTTGACAGATATACTTAAAATCCAGTGTTGTGGCCAGTGAAAATGTTGGCAGGGCCAGTAAAAATCTGGAGCCATAGCAACAACCCCTTACCCTAACAATTACTGTATAACTGTATAAGTTTTTTTAACTTAAGGTTTTTGTGGCTCCAGATTTTTACTTGCCTTTCAAACGTTTTCTCTGTCCTCACCACAAATAGTATAAATGTTATCAACACTAAACAGCACTAAACTACTGGTCCAGCTAAAAAAAACGTACTGTTGAGCCCTGCGCTAAATCTCAATAAAAAGTCTGTTTGCATGCAGTGTGGCAGAGTACAAATGATCCTATGGAAAGCACAAAACTAATCTGATCCATGACAGTATGCTGAGTTATGCACTCATTCAGAAAATAGTGCACACTTCACATGGAGTCACTGTAGTGCATTAAGGGGTAATAAACTACTCGAGAGAAGTAAGGTTTGTAAAAGGTAGCATAAAGAAGATCATGCACAGCTACCATTAAGCGGTGAATGGTGAAGCAGTCACACGGCTTTCTGCGCTCCAAAGAGCTCTTCTGCAGGTATGTATGAGAGCAAATTACCTCCGGTTTTCATGTCCTCTTAAAGTGGTATGATGATCAGTAGCTCATTCACATGATTGCTAGGCAAAGTACAGAGTGATTAAAATCTCCACATTTGCCAGGATTACTTTCCAATCACGCAGCGAATGTAAATCACAACCGGACGCTGAGCTCAACTGAGATTTTGAATGTGTGGTGCGGTTTTCACGGTGACTGCCGATAAAACACTAAAATGCAATTACACAGCTTTTGATACTGTACCACAGTAATTAGCAGTGAACTATTTTGAAAAAGTAGTGCTTCACAGAGAAGGGTGAATGAAGAAAGAGGGAACAAGGGGCATGGCACAAAGAAGCCAGCGATCCACTATATGTGGATCTTCCCTTAGCTATGTGGAACAAAGTCCATCATTCTCAAATCAAGGACAGAATTATGATTTAAGAGTGAAGAATGAATACAATTTGGCCATTAACATGCACTCTTCAATACTTCTACTTTTACCTATCCCAGCTTTACAGCATACGAATATGCACAGTAAAAAATAAAAAATAAAAAAATGTTTTGTTAGGTGCTGTATATCATTTAAAATGACTGGATCAACCAAAATACATTAGGTTACAGATCCTTAAGGTAAAATCTGTACATATCCTTTTTTACAGTGTTAGGGGCTGTTTAGATCGAATGCATTCCTACATTTCAAAAAAGCAAATGCACCACGACGAATGGAACAGAGTGCACGTGCTTCAAGACTTGTTTGAAAAGTTTAAAACAAGACATAGCATCTTAAAAATGCACCAATCCTGAGCAAGAAACTCATAAAACAATGTCTGATCAAAAATATCCATATAGAGCATGTTACGGGGTGGGGGGGGGTACTGTGGCTCTTTTAACAAACAATGAACGGCCCAACATATTGTAGCAACACTGACTTAATCAAAGGTGGAACAACCTAGTTGAACAAACTACCTAAACAATGGAAGAGGGAGAGTATTTCGTCAACCTGTTTTAAAGCAGTCATTATTTTTGTTTTGCAATTTCCTTTGGTGCTACTAGTGGGGCTGAAATTACACACAGCATCTTTAAATAAATTAGCGCAGCTGAACAGCATGACTGCAAAAGTACTTTACAGAGATCTATGCTGCAATAAGCGCAATCTACCTCATTACTCATAGCCAATGCTCACCAAAACTTTGAGAGAGCCGTGCATTTTATAAATTATTTTTTCATGTGTCATACATTGCAGCGGCTGTTTAAACATTCATAAATATTCAGCACAGCTTCGTACTGACTGTTAACTCTTTCTGATCTAAAGTGTCTCATCTAAAGTTGGTTTTTCTTTTCCTGTCTTTTGAATGGTACCATCTGTCCCTACCAGCTCTCATTTGTGCATTTTTTGCATTGTAAGACAAGAATCACAATTACTCTGTCACATAATTTATGCTTCTGTAAAATGCTCATTACGGCTAAGGTTAAATGAATAGTTCACCCAAAAATGAAAATGTTGTCATTTTCTCTTCAGTGGAAAACAAACGTAGATGTCAGGCAGAATGACAGCCTCAGTTGCCATTCACTTTCATTATACAGTTCAATGAAAGTCAATGGTGACTGAGGCAAACATTCTGCATAACATCACCTTTTGTGTTCCAAAGAAGAAAGAATGTCATACTGGTTTGGAACAACAGCACAAGCACAATGAACGACTAAAATGCTTGCACACAAAAGAGCTTCACTCCTCACTGAACTGCACCGGAGACTCAGTGTTGTCCTCACTGTGGCAACAGACCATTAACTAAAGCCTAACAAAAGCTCTGAGGTGAAAATGCACATGCCCAAAACCACCTCTTTCCTGAGCTCAGCACTTCTGATGATCATTAAAAATAAATCACACACTTAAATGTTTGTTCATAATGCCATCTGTTAATTTCTAGCTAATGTGTGTCTGAAGGCACAACTAAATGTGCTTATGACTAATTTAGGGTCGTGGTTAAAAATGCTGCACCTCTTGGATACAAGGTGGAAAGGGGTGGGGTAGCTGTCAATCCATCTATAATGGTGTGAAATATCCATTGACTTCATTTTAAAATTTTATATTGAGCTTACAATATTTTCTGTCCACTAAACCTAACTCTCAAAGAAACCTTTCGTCATTTTTTGATTTTCATTAATACATTATTTTTTCTGCGTTGACTGCATTCATGACTTCAGGTTTTACTATCATTGTGGGAACATTTGGTGCCGATAATGTAGGCAAAACCTGACTCACACACACACACAATCACTGTTACAGAAGCACAAGAGAAACAACACCTGCACAGTTGCCCGGTTTTAGTCATTAACTTGAAAATGATTCCAATTATGCATGCAGTCTTGCAAGACTTGCAAGAGGAGATATAGGAATGTAGCACTTTCGGTGTATTTTCAGAATGTGCAAAAGAAGGTGAAATTATTAAGGCATGTGTTGATGAGAGAGGGAATCTGAGAGAGAGAGTTTATGCTGTTTGAGCCATGGCATAGCAGTTAATATATAGTAGGTGCTCTTGACACATTAAGTCATAGTGCTCACTCAGGTGATGTACATTCGAGTCCGATCAACGATTCCATTCCCCATCACTCACAAAAGCCCAAAAATAAGATAAAGAATGCACTTTTAAAATCACTGGTATATAGCTCATGAATCACTGTGTGGCACAGCAAGTACAGTTACAGAATATTTTCCATTGCAATCTGATCATACTCCCATTAAGCCATTTTCAGGGTCAGACCGCAATTACTCACAGCAACATCAGATATCACAATCAAGTTAAGTAAAGGAGACCACTTTAGCTACAGTATACTATTAATCTGCTAAATTCCAGCCAACTTCATGCATTTACATGAAAATAGATATACTGTATCCACCTAATATACTGATATATCATCATCTTTGTCACTCATCTTCCTTATTTTCTAAGGAATAATAACTAATAATCAACATCAAATTAAATACAAGTTTGCCACAATATGTAACAAAACTACAGTATAATGATGCAATTGATATTAAATACAAACATGCTAATAAAACGTTGTATAATATTTTAACTTGATGAACTGTAAATTAGGTTTATCAGCAGTTCAGTAGAGAAGTGTTTCTCTTTTTGTCTGGGGTATTACTAAAAACCAAAATAGACTTGAAGCAAATATGTTATACTGTTAGTCTTTTTGACCATGGGTAGTGTAACCAACATGCAGGTAGGCATTATGTTGTTATGTGAAAAAAAGGATCCTTTCAGACCCTAATGAGTGTGAAATGTAAAAATAAAAAATAAAAAATAAAAAAAATAGGCACATTGTTTTCAGGTCCAATGGAGTAACCCTAATAAAACTTTTTGATATTTCTGACTCAAAAAATCATAAGTCATTAAATCTCTTGACAAGTCATTAAATGGGTTCTTTTGTTGTTGTTGTTGTTGTTGTTGTTTTTTGTTTTTAGAAAATGCTATAAATATTTTTCAAAAATGTATCAAACCAACATGGACACAAAGATAACATTTCTAGTAGAAAATGTTTTATATAATATTTTTAATATTGTTAATATAGGCACTCTGTTGTCAATCAAAAAATAAAAATAAAATGCAGAGGATCCTTTTAGACCTCATGAGTGCAAAATGTTAAAAAATAGTCAAGGGGCCTGGGTAGCTCAACAATGGAGCCACAAGTTCAAATCCAGGGTGTGCTGAGTGACTCGAGCCAGGTCTCCTAAGCAACCAAATTGGCCTGGCTGCTAGGGAGGGTAGAGTCACATGGGGTAACCTCCTCATGGTCACTACAATGTGGTTCTCGCTCTTGGTGGGGCACGTGGTGAGTTGTACATGGATGCCACAGAGACATTTCTTAATTTAAATTTCTTAAAGACTTGTTTAAAACCAGATTTATTTATTTTTAAAATCTTTTTTTTTTTTTTTTATCACCTCGGACAACCTTATTTGTAAATGACCCCAAAACATAATTTGTGTTCAAGAACCATTAACGGAACCAAACATCATGAAAATTATTCAGTTCTACTATTTTTTTTTTTTATTAGTCCATTCTCGTCATTGCCTGTTTTCATTAATTACAATGGTAGTGCCCTTTTTCCCCAGAAAGTGCTTGGAAATTCCAAACACAGGGCCAAGGTTACATGTTATGCCAAAAAAACAGAGCTATCTAAAACAACAGAAACTGAAAAATGTATGCACCTTTCTCTCAAAACCGAATACACATTCACACAAGCAATTGAACATAAAGTTTTCACCTCTGCCTGCTGACTAAACAGATCATGCATCACTTGGAATAGTCATGTTGGAGAGTCATGAATAAGTCATGAATTTAGTAATAAGAGGTTTGTAATTCCCTTTGCAGTCACTTATCATTAGTGAACTGAAAGAGAAAACAATATCAGACTGCAATTAACAGATATGTAGCTTGTGCTACTTTAAAACACTACTTTTTGCTACAGAAAGTACATTGTTTTTAGACTTATCTTAGAAACACACGACTGGCAGAACATATCCATCTTAGCAACTCCATTCCACTTATGAAACAAATAGTAATAGAAAACAAACAGAAGAGATTCAAATGTTACTGTACTCTTACTGCTGACTGTAAATCCATACTGAACGTGTCTTGGGGCAGTGCCTGGTGGGTCAATTGCTGACACATGCACAGTGCTATGAATATGACATCCATAATTGAATTCCACACAGGTTTTAACATTACTCCAGATCTGTGGCTTCCATATATTGGAAATGACTAATTGCCAGCATGCAAGTGCTCATGAATGAATAAGGATCATCTTACAGACCAGTGTTGAGGATAGTGTTTCACAAGTAACACAAGTTAAGACATCATATTACTTTCATCAACACATGGTTTGCAAGGTTTGATGTTACTGACATTGATTTGGGCTCTGATTTGATTTGATTTGAGTGAATAACAAACGTTTGGTCTGTTTATCATAGAAAGTGATCATATGTCTTTAGAAGATTTGGAATATGATGCCAAAGTCGAATGGGCTACTTTTATGACACTTTTGGTCGCTTTTGAAGCTTTAAAGTGAGTTACCATTGCTCAATGTTAAGTATTTTTTGTACTGGCCCAGTCGGGCCTGTGGTTCAGATTTTTACTTGCCCTGCCAATTTTTCACTGGCCCCAAAACAAAAAGGAAAATAGCTGTTTTTACCATCATGCATGGCTTTAAAAAATGTGTCCGAAGCTAAATAATTTTTATATATTGTATATTTGTCTTTTAAGACAATTTCCCCCAAAAGTGTATCACATTTATAATTTGCAAGATAGCTATAAATTACAGCTTTACGCCTTATGTAACCCCATATAAGTCCTTTACAGATATGATTTCATAAATACATCATATTAACCTCAGCCGTCCTGCCATTAACACATGCGTTTTTCAACAAAGAGTTCAGTTCAGCATGCTAAACAGCATCTAAGCTGCATGGAGAGAGATGATGAGAGATATGCATTGAGAGACATGGATTTAATCAAATAGAAAGAAACTATTGATTTCTTGTGTTCTTATACTATTTGCACTTAGTGTAAAAAAAAGATGCTTTTTGTTGCTATTTACACTTAGTGCAAATAGCCTCTGCCTTAAAAGTAACATTCCCAACACTGTTATAGACATCTGTAGTTGTATAACACTACTCAACAGAAACACTTTGGCTTGAATAGAGTTGAGATGGGCAGGTGGCAGGTGTATGTGTATGTGGTACAGTCAGTCCAGGTCGTAATAATAACTCTTCTCTCCACTAATGGCTCTGGATTATGTCTGTCAAATGGGGCTTGGATTGGATTAACAATATTTAGAAGATGAACTCGTAAAATGCCAAACAGCGGAATAAAGAGCATCTGAACACAGTGGGCCACAACAAAAGTGAAACACAGAGAAGGAAATGATATTACATAATTGTGATGGTGTGATGCTGGTATGACTGTGTGTTTAGGGTAAGGCTGATCGAAATTTATGAGGCTGTTAACTGTTGACAGCGGGTGATTCACACATGGGACTCAGCACCCTCAAGTCTCACTCAGCACCACAGAGCAATCAATAGTGTGTTATCAGCCCTCATCAGGTGACATGCCTATTCTTAGAGTTTCCATCCAACGTGCAGAAAAACGGCCCACGCACAGCAGGTGCCTGTAGGACACCAGCACTCAACAACTGTTATAATCTTGGTCTTGGACATACGTGCACACACCTGCATCTAATATTTTGTGTAAATGTTTGTGTGTGGGAGCACGTTACAGTGATCTGTGCACCGCACTATGACTTTCTCTCTCTGCAGGGTTGACGTCACCTGTGCAGTCTCCCTGGTCTAGCTAAAGTGAGCTCAGCTCTGTCTAAAACTAGAGCAGCAGGGCAGGGAACTGATTATTTACATTCTTTCTTTCTTTCTTTCCTCTCTCTCTCTCTCTCTCTCTCTCTCTGTCTGTAGCTCTGTGAAAAACTGAAAAACAATGTAAAAACTGTCAAATACAATTTCATTGCTCCAAAACTAACTACAAAAACAATTCAGGAAATGTAAAAGAGAGAAGAAAATACGAAATTGTCCAAAACGTCCACTGTAAATAACACACATCATTTTGTAATTACAATTTTTAAACTCATAATTAGAAACATCCCAGGACAACTTTTTTATTTTTTATTGCAAGCAGTTATATTTTCACACCTGGTGAAACCGGTCCCCCTGAAGTGCCGTTTATTACACAATCTCCTGATTTCTGCACCTTGAGTGTTTTGCTGAGTATCTTTTTGTTTGGTTGGTTTTCGGTTTTTTTAGTTGCAATGAGATATTATAGTTTGTTTACCTAGTGTTCACATCCTGTGTAGGTAAAAACATATTCTTTGTGATGAGCTTGTGACCCTGTAGGTTACTGAACCGCATCAAGCAGACTCACAGTCAAGCAGTCATTGCTTATTCGCTCTGACATTAACAGGAGGGGGATGAATTGGTTTAATGTGTGTGGAGCACTCAAAGTGGAGGAAAGCTGTCTGGGTCAAATTCTGCTAATGTGCTTCCACACTTTCTTGACCAACCCAACATGAGGATGCTTCGTTTAAAAAAGGAAGGAAAAGCGCTAGTCTCCATTCATGTGAGTTTTGAAAATATAGCAATATCAGACTGGAACAGAATAGAACCGATGGAGTTTCTATCCTACGCAACTATTTGCAAAAACATTTGAATAACTGAATAATGTATTAATGCATTTTATTTTTCACTTCTAAGCTTATGAAACTGATTCATTTTCTCGATACATCATCCATATCGGAAGTATTGATACTTTAGGAACGATCTGCCCATCCCTACTAAGAAGATATAACAATAACAGGCAGCTGAGCAGACTCACGAGGGTGATGCACTCTCGCCACATCACTCTATTTCACAGAAGCTAAGAGCTGTTACTTCATGCATTGATTTCATAACTGAACAACTTGACAAGTTCTATCCCACATGCCCAGAGACTACTCGAACAACCTACTTATTTAATGAGCCATTCATTTATTAATTGTACAATTGTCAATTCATTGACTTCATTATTTTCAGGTTGGTGTTTAAAGACCTCTGGTACACTGGAATAGCTCTTGTATCAGAGCATATATGGCCCTGAATGTAGAAATGTAATCCATGAGAATGATAATAAAGATTTTGACCATTTTCTTTTGGCCTATGAGAATCAACGTGTGCAAATTCAAGGACTTTGTTGGTATTTTCATGTCTACAGTCACACTATGTCAGAGAAATCCTTGATTACATAAATCAATTGCAGTAAGACTTCATGTAGTACAGCGCATTCTGACTAGCTATTTATGGACAGACTTTTCATTGCTCAAACACAGTTCTTGCATTAAACAAAATGGTTCACTCAAAAATGAAAATTTTGCATTATTTGTCATTTTTTGCTCACCCTTGTGTCACTCCAAACCCTAATTATATTCTTGAATGTCTGTGCTGCTGCTCTTTTCCCAACAATGAAAGTGGATGGAGTCTTATACTGCCAAGCTCCAAAATGGAAAAAATAAACACCATACAAGTAGTCCAAATAACTTGAGAGCTCAATTCCAATTCTTCTTAGGCCATATAATACAGTAGCTTTGTGTGAAGAACAGACTGAAACTGAACCTCTCAAATGTATTTGTGCCTAAAATATGTGTTCCATGGAAGAAACTCATACCAGTTTGGAAAGACATGAGAGAGAGTAAATAATGAAAATTAGAATTTACATTTAAATTTGAAATTAAAATTTCTTGGGTGAACTATACCTACATACCTACATTATAAAATTCAATATTCATTTCAGCTTTACTTGAATCATTTTTCACACAAATCTGGAGCAACAGCTCTTATCAGTGGCATTCATTATTCAACTAAAATTCTCACCTCTTAAATGTTTTGAAAGAGGTTAAAATAACACCTGATATTTTACAAGCCTGTATGAAGAACATGCCTGGACTTGCCAGGCTGAAGACAATTAAAGAGCCAATTAGCAGCATGCTGGCGAGAGTGGGATGCTTAGTTGTGGGCCAGTGGCGACACCAACGAGGCCACCTGCAATGTGTGGCAGAGGTGGACTATGAAGCTGTTCTCTCAGGAATATGGCCTGCACAAAGTTGAGCGCTAAGATCTCAAAGAACCATCCATCACAGCCAGACATTTACAGCAAGTCAGCGTTTCTGTAGTGGCCACACACGATACACACCACGCCAAGAACTACCTGTGGGCTACAGCAGCATCTCTCAGAGAGTCAGAGAAAAAGAGATGAACCTGGCGAGATAAGTGCTTTATGTGCACACAGCAGCTAATAGTACTGTTAGTTCTAATGCCTCATTTGGACAATATTCAGTACCAGTTGGCATCGAACAGAAGGGCATGTGCTCCACTGTGCTACTGTTTTTTGTTTTTGTTTTTCATAGTAAACAAAGCTTGATACTTTCATTTGAAATGTGACTAGCATCATATTTATTATGTGTTATTAATTGTGTTTTATAATAACCAATACAAATTGTTGCTAGAGCAAGCTTCGCTATTACACTATTACTATTGCTTGTTGTGCCATAAAAAGGCACTAAATTTCGACTTATGCACAACAAAAAATCTGAATGTTAAACCAATAAACTGAGTAGAAACCAAATTCCAGTATAAACTAATATTTACAGAAGCTTCCACCCAGGAGTAACATTGTAATAAAGGGCAGACCAATTGGATTACATACATAATATCATGTTTTGTGTGACAGACTTCAATCCATTAAACATACAATAATGATGGTGACATTTACACCCATTTAAATTGACAAGAGAGAGCAAAATCTGAATAACCAACTTAGTGGCTCTTTAGCACAAAATTGTTCCAAACGGTGCACTCTCTGGTATGTCACCCAGTATTAGTTGTGAATGCCAGGTTTCAACACACAAAAAAATGCGTTAAAATAAATAAATGTCATTTTAACTTATTTTGTATAAATATTTATTTAAGGCTATGGAGGTGGGGGCGTGGCCGAGCACCATGCTGTGGAGAGTGAAGCAGGGGAGATGAGTGGTGAATGATTTCCACCTGTGCTTAACACCTGTCTTGTGTTTCAGTGAAGAGTGATTGGGGCTTTTAAGGAGAGGAAACAGCGGCAGTCGAGAGAGAGAGCCCAACTGAGAAGCTGATTGTGTGTGTTGGCCGCTGCCGTTTTGGAAATTTGAGTTTTTATGTGAAGCTATATTGTTGCGCATTTAAACGAACATACTGTGTTGTCATTCAATAAAAGTGACATTCATGAGTTGGAATCGCCATCTCCCGCTTCCTCCTTCCTTGAACCTCATTACACTGGTGCCGAAACCCAGGATTGAGGGAGATATGTCATCATGGAGTCCTCGCCATTGCCGGACATCATCAAGACTCTCGGTGGCATCCATCAGACTCAACACCAGGCCCTCCTGGAGCTTCGAGTGGAACAGGAGCAATGTTTTGAGGCGCTCCTACAAGCCAAGGCAGAGGACCGGCGGGTGTTCCAGAGCTTGCTGCCGCGTGGTACTCCAGCAGCAACACCAGCCGCAGGACCCCCACCTCAGATCACCCTGGCCAAGATGGGTCCCCAGGACGACCCCAAAGCTTTCATTGAGCTGTTTGAGCGGGCCGCTGCGGGGTTGGGCTTGCCCCATACGCATTGGGCAGTCTGCCTGCTGCCGCTTTTGTCGGGGGAGGCTCGTGGCCCAACAACTACTGGTGGCTAACCTGCTGGAGTACCCGGATATGAAGTGGGCCATCCTACAGTGGGTCGGCCGGAACCCAGAGCAACATCGTCAGCGCTATTGGGCGCTAACCTACGGGGAATTTGGCTACCCATTCACTTTCGCCCAGCAGCATGCCTGCCAGAGGTGGTTGCTAGTGGAGGACAGCAACGCCGGGGGAATCGTCAACTTGGTGGTGTTGGAACAGTTCATCAACGGGCTGCCCAAAAGGACCACGGAGTGGGTCTGGTGCCACCACCCAACGTTGCTGGAGGATGCCGTCTGCCTGGCTGAGGACCATTTAATGGCGTATCTGGGAGACGGCCAAGCTTTTTCTCTCTCTTTCTCTACCTCTCTCTCTCTTCTTCTGCTATCTCTTCCCCTCCCCTACCTCCCATTCCTCCCCTATTTAAAGTTTGATAAACATATAAATTCTGTGGTAAGAGGTGGTTTCTTCCAACTAAGGGCCATTGCAAAATTTAAACCTTTTCTGTCTTTTAAGGATCTGGAGGTTGTTATATATGCTTTTATTTCTTCCAGACTGGATTGCTGCAACTCATTGTATTATGGTATTTCTCATGCCTCATTGTCATGTCTGCAGTTAGTTTAAAATGCTGCTGCTAGGATTCTGACTGGAACTAGGAAGCATGCTAGTATATCACATGTGTTGGCTTCTCTCCACTGGCTCCCAGTTAAATACAGAATTCACTTTAAAATTTTATTATTTGTTTTTAAGGGTCTTAATTGCTTGGCACCTCCTTACGTTGTGGAACTCCTTCAGCAATATACTACTTCTAGACCTCTAAGGTCATCACAGAGTCTTCTTTTAATCATTCCTAAGTCTCGTTTAAAATCGAAAGGAGATCGTGCCTTCTCTTTTGTGGCTCCACGCCTTTGGAATAGTTTGCCTCTCCATTTCAGATCCTGTACCACAGTTGATGTTTTTACAACTCATTTGAAAACTCATCTCTTCTCTCTTGCTTTTGATTGTGTCTAGTGTGTGTAACTAAATTTATTTGTGTTGGTTTTAGTATTTATGTTTCCTGAATGTGCATGATTTACTTATGTTTCCTTTTTGAAAGCACTTTGGTCAACATGTGCAGTTTTTAAATGTGCTATAGAAATAAATGTGATTGACTGACCTCGCCCTGTTGCCGTCCCTGCTCCCAGGAGACAAGGGTTATTCCTCCAAACCACACTCCGCGGGCCCAGGGGGTTCCAGGCACCTCTACCCCACCTTCTAAGTCTCCTTCCCTTTCCCGCCAGGTTGGAGAATCTGTAGCCACAGGTGCGGGGGGAAAGACTGGGCCGGTGTGCTGGTGCTGCGGGGGCCACTTCCAGGACCAATGTTTGGCAATGGATGTGGACATGTCGGTCCAGGTCCCCGATGCACCGCATACCATCCCCGACCGAGCAGGGATGTACCAGATACCTGTGCATATTCAAGGGGGTACATACCGAGCATTGGTGGATTTGGATTGTAATCAAATCTCGATTAACCAATGCTTGGTTCAACGGGAGGCTTTGGATACAGCACATAGGGTGAAGGTGAGGTGTGTGTATGGGAACGTTTATGAATATCCCTTAGTGCCTGTGGCTATTCAATTTCAGGGGCAAAAAATATAGAATAGATGTGGCAGTTAGTCCTCATCTCACCAATCTGTAGATTTTGGGTACGAATTGGCCGGCATTTCAGTCATTATTGGGGAGATTGTATGCGGAAGGGTCCTGCAAAGTGTCTTGGTGTGTGGTTTGCGATTCACTGGCTGGAGAGGTGGAGCCGGGGCAGTCTGTTTCAGTTCAATGTCAGGATGACGCAATGGAGGGGGAAGTCCCGGTTTCCCCAGCCCTTAGAGGTTTCCCTGCTGAGGATTTCCGTCTAGAGCAGACGCGAGACAAGAGCCAGGCACACCTTTGATTAAGTTATGGTCAACGCCTCCGGCCAGACATTACACTCACATATCCATACTTTTCAATTATAAATGATCGGTTGTATCGAGTGATGCAGGGCGCTCAGACAAAAGAGGATACAACCTAGCTGTTGATACTGAAGAGCTGTCGGGAAATGTTATTCCAGACAGCTCATCATAATCCAATGTCTGGGCACTTAGGGTGAGAAAAAACACTGAACCGTCTAATGGCCCATTTCTATTGGCTGGGCATTCACAGAGATGTTCGCAGGTGGTGTGCGGCATGCCGTGAATATCAGCTGGTGAATCCACCGGCCAAACCAAGAGCACCTTTAGGCCCACTTCCTTAGATCGAGGTCCTCTTAGAAAGAATTGGTATGCTTTGTGTTGGTTCTGATGGACTACGCAACACGATATCCGGAAGCAGTGCCTCTACACCACATTTCAGCATGAAGTGTTGCGGAGGCACTCTTCAGAATAATCTCCCGAGTGTGGATTCCGAAATAAATCCTCACTGATCAAGGCACAACTTTCATTTCATGTACACTATGAGAACTGTATGAATTATTGGGTATTAAATCGATTCGGACAAGCGTGTAACGGATGACTCGGTCGAATGGTTTAATCAAACCTTGAAAAACATGGTTCATGCACGAAGATGCTCGGAATTGAGATAAATGGCTTGAACCCTTGTTATTCGCAGTGTGAGAGGTCCCGCAAGCCTTCACGGGGTTCTCCCCATTTGAATTATTGTATGGCCGTAAGCCTTGCGGTGTCTTAGACGTCATGAGGGAAATTTGGGAGGAGGGAGCTTCAACCAGCAAAAACTACATTCAATATGTTCTTGACCTGAGAGCAAAACTCCACACATTGGGGCAGCTATCACAGGAGAATTTGCTACAGGCTCAAGAATGTCAATCCCGGCTGTATAATGGGGGGCTTGGATATGGGAATTTACACAGGGAGATACATTTTACGACTACACACATCAAGCTCTAAATTACTCACAAAGTGTCAAGGGCCCTTTGAGGTCACATGGTGAGTCGGGAAGGCAATTATGAGGTGACACGTACGGATTGAGGTGGAGCATGTCAGATTTACCACCTCAACCTCCTAAAACTATGGAGAGAGGCAGTCCCCATGACTTTGGTGATGGTGGTCCCGGAGAGGGAGGAGCTCGGTCCGGAGGTGAATTTAAAAATCACCGATCGAGTCACCCCGATTCACTGTGGAGACCACCTCTCACTATCCCAAATCGCGGAGGTTGCCAGGTTGCAAGGATAATTCTCTGATGTGTTCTCGCCTCATTCTGGGCGTATGAATCTCATACAACACCATATCAAAATGACCCCAGGGGTAGTGGTACACAGTCGTCCCTACCATTTACCTGAACACAAAAAAAAGATAGTGCGGGAGGAATTGAGGTTTGAAATGGGGGTAATAAAAGAATCCCACAGTGATTGGGCCAGTCCGGTAGTCTTAGTCCCTAAGAGTGATGGATCGGTCCGGTTTTGTGTGGATTATAGAAAAGTGAACATGGTGTCTAAATTGAATGTATACCCAATGCCTCGCATTGACGAACTTCTCTATTGGTTGGGTGTGGCTTGTTTTCATTTGACACTGGAATTAACAAAGGGATATTGGCAGATTTCCTTGACTCCCACGTCCCAAAAAAACTGCCTTTTCCACTCTGTTTGGGGCCCGGCCAAGTTTCAGCGGCTCATGGACAAATTCCTTCACTCACACGCTGCGTATGCCACCTATCTGGATGATATCATCATCTATAGCAACGACTGGAAGCAGCACATCCACCTGAGGTCGCTGAGGCGGGCGGGATTCATGGCAAATCCGAAGAAGTGTGCAATTGGGCAAGTGGAAGTACAGTATCTGGGCTTCCACTTGTGGGCTTCCAAGTGTGTCCCCAAATTGATAAGACTGCAGCCATTGCAGCTTGTACGAGGCCCAAGTCCAAAAAAGGGGGTGAGACAGTTCCTGGGGTTGGCTGGCTACTCTGAGGTTTGTGCCTAATTATTCATGCTGTGGAGAGTGAAGCAGGGGAGATGAGTGGTGAATGATTTCTACTTGTGCTTAACACCTGTCTTATGTTTCAGTGAGGAGTGATTGGGGCTTTTAAGGAGAGGAGACAGTGGCAGTCGAGAGAGAGAGCCCAGCTGAGAAGCTGTTTGTGTGTGTTGGCCGCTGCCGTTTTGGAAATTTGAGTTTTTATGTGAAGCTATATCGTTGCGCATTTAAGCGAACATATTGTGTTCAATCATTCAATAAAAGTGACATTCATGAGTTGGAATTGCCATCTCCTGCTTCCTCATTCCTTGAACCTCATTACAAAGACCTTACTAACAGCTGGTGAAACTCTACCCAGAATATCATTAAGACTTGGGTTGGGTGGCTCTTTTGAAATGGGTTAGTAAGAAAATTTCAAACAACCACCCACCCAGAACATCCTAGAACCACATATAATGCAGTTAAAACCACTCAGAACACCTTAGCTACCACACAGCAAGACACTGGCAACCACCCACCATAGCATTCTTTTTTTTTATTATTGAATTTTACTGAAATTTTGAAAAATATCTATTTTAATTACTTACATTTGTATGATTTAAAAATAATCACTGTATGGTTAATCACCCAGCAGAATAAGATGAATAAACCAGCCTATATGAATATGGAGTGTTGATGCATATCTGCAACACCACAACAGGTCTCTGCCTACTCCTGGCCAAACAAGGAGCAAACAGAACATTCCGTAGAGGTCAGCACTGCACAGTTCCGCAATAGAGCACAAATAAATGAATAAATAACAAAGAGGAGTTGTAGGCACCAAAAGACAACATGCAAAAGGGAGCTTTTGTCTATCAAAGCCCCAGTGCAATCAAAAAATAGCCCTTAAAACAAAGCCAGTGTTGCTGGTCAAAAGATTGCTTAGATGGGCATTTACTTGATCCAATCAGGAGGCCAAAGCTTGAATGTGGGATGCAGCAAATTAACCGAGCCAAAACTCTAAATGCTGCAGTATAAGACCATTTCAAGGCATTTTTAAGCAAGCTGTAATGGCCAATAATGAATTTCCATGACATTCTTTTGAATAAGTAATATATTTTGTGCTAAATCTAATTCATCATGAATATTTCACAAATCATATTTTTTTAACAACAATGTCAATGAATTTTTCATGTTGTAGCCCAAACTGGTCTTATTATAGAAATTTCAGTAAAACATTTTGATGCAGAATAAATAAATAAAAAATAATATTAAAAAAATTACATTAATTAAAAAAACATATTTGTTTTTGGAGAATATTAGGGATAATCCTTGCTTCAAATTTGGGCCAAATAGAGAAGCCTTCTTTCTCTTTTAGTATTTCTCTGGAATAATGTTAACCCATTTAAACAGAACATTAACTTGTTGTTATAATAGTTAATATATGTGAGACTTCAAAAAAAATTACACACTTCACATTTTAAAGCCACAGTATATACTTAAAGGTTCTTCAATAATAATGGGATTTGGTTTACTAAAGCTAGCATGATGCTATAGTAACTCATATTTTATTTTCTGTCCATATATCATCTTGTGAGTATTATAAAAGGAATTATGGTTTGAAGGACCATGTCCCTGGCTATAAAATATATACAGTATGTCTATCCATACAGCCAGGACATGATCTCCAGGCCATGAAAACTCATATATATAAACGAAGAAGAACCTAGCCCTTAATAACCAACACAGACCATACTGCTGGAGGGCTATGACATTTATTGATTCATAATGTAGTTAAAGAACAATACACTTCACAGTCCCACTGCACACATACTGTACAAAAACACGTGGTTGAATCAGGAAGTGGCTGACTCACATGGTATGAGTAAGGCTGAGTATCAACCCTATTAACTGAAATTAATTAAATCACACTTGGATGTGATGACATCAGTTCTCCTTACTTAGTGGGGTCCAGAAATCTGGGATTCAAAATCTAATTTCAACACAGAAATAAACATTTGATGAATGTTATAAAGAAACGTTATGATATAAAATGAATTAGAAATATTTAAAGCAACACTATGTAACTTTTGGCCCTCTAGCGGTTAAAAAATAAAGCTGCATGCGTCATGCAGAAGGACATTATTTTGGTTGTGCTTCAGCTTTGCTCCTCTGCGCAGATGAATGTGGTTCGAGGCACCGGTGTACACGTGGATACAGGACATCTTATCAGAGCGAGCTGACAAATAAATAACGAAAGAAAGTAAAAGAAGGATATCCGAAAACATGTCATCTGAGCAGGTATGTGCCATATCTTATGTTGTTGTTTTGACTTATTTGAAACATTGATGTTTTGAAATAAATGACCTTATGAAAGTTAGGCAACGTTCGTTAACATTAGACATAACGATTGCTAGTCTGATAAGGTCAAACGTTGTAAAGTCTTTATAACTGTGGGATATTCTGGCCAAATAGACCATGGTAGTAACTAATTTATGGATTGTCATTGTTGCCAACCAGTGGTCAACATCATTTCAAGACTCACATGTCCTTGGCAAGCCTAGGACTAAAGGATTTATTTATATAAATTATTGCCATTATAAAGAAAAATGCACAGGCGTGCTAGCAAGTGAAAGTTATATTACAGTATAATTATTGTATTTCACTGTGTGTGTGTGTGTGTGTGTGTGTGTGTGAGTGTGAGTGTGTGTGTGTGTGTGTGTGTGATTACACAACTATACATAAACCATATCAATAAAATATCTTACTTTTGAGTAAGAAAAAAGCCATCTCTGGGTCGCTTTTAAATCCTTTCATATCTCAGAGTTGTCGCCACCTCTGAAAAGCCAAGCCGATGTTGATTCAGGTTTTATTAAGGATTCTGTCACTTTCCCTTTTTGCCTGTAGACTCTGCTCTGTTCGGGTTTTCTTTGTTTTTACAACCGGTGATTCCCCGGAGGTTTGCCGTTTTGAATGATCCATGGTACATTTTTCTTGTTTGTCGTGACAACAAACTTTCAGCTTCACGCTACTCCCACACGCGCGCTAAAGAAGCCAGAGCTTGTTTTCTCTGTGTGCAGATATGATGTCAACACGCACGGGCGAATGACGTATGTGTACAATTTCCTGCAAAATCCATCCTGACAGCTCTAAAATATAAATCATAGTGTACTTGGGTAAAGACATGGTTTGGAAGATGGATTTTTGTTGCACTCGATCATATATAACATTTTGTTATTTTTTAACAAAAAAAAGGTTACATAGTGTAGCTTTAAGGCTCTGCACTATTTCTTGTTCACTAGTCAAATTAAAGCAAATTTGTGAAATTGACAATGTTAACTTTGTACAAATGGTCAGATTTCCTTGCTTCCATTGAAGCATACAACAAGCTCTTTGAAACTTTGTCAAAATGCAAAATTCGTCTGTAACTGTATCAAGTGTTTTCAACATTATTGATGAAAGGTGCCTAAAACTCCTCTGGAACATCTCTTGTGTAATTAAAACACAATTAAAACACCAAATCATTCCTCACAGAGTGTCATGTGTATTTTGTTGATTCATGTCTTTTATTTTGAAATGTTTAGTTCCTGTTCCCTAATCATGTGATGTCTTGTTTTCCCTCCATGTTCATGTGTCATGTTTTCATTGCTTTATTGTTTAATTATCTTGTTATCAGTTCTGTTTGTTCATTGGTTTATGTTCTCCCATGTCTTGTATTTAAGCCCTCATGTTTTCATTGTCTAGTTGTCAAGTATTGAATGTGAGTGTAGATGTTTATGTCAGGCCATGTTTATGTCAAGCCAAGTTTATATCACGTCAAGTTTGTTTTGTTTTGTAGTCAGGGTTATTGGTTCTCACTTTGTAAATAAACTGCACTTGGGTTCTTCATCTTCACATCTTCGTCATTGCCATCATTGTCAGCAGCCAACATCGTTACACAGAGCAGTATGTAACCCAAACACCTAATTGTCAACTTAAGGTCATGTGAGTTTGTGAAATGATAAATGACTGATCAAGTTCTTTAAATAATTCTTATTAAATATATTCTTCTTTGTTTCATAAACTCACTTAGCCTCACTAAGTCCTAAACAAGAATTGATAAGCACAGTTGAGTATCTAGAGGATAAACTCTGTAACTGCACACATTTTTCAAACTGAATTATGGAAAAGAATTCACATGCCGTTATTTAGCCCTCAGATACAGTATGTAGCAAAAGACCTTGCCAGTTCAGTGAGAGTCCTTGTCAGTTACCTATACCTGTTTGCACCATCAACACTCCTGCATGACTTCAAGAGGGTAATCAAATAAGAGCCTGCACATACCAGAGAATCCAACAACAGAACTGACCTCTGATCTCCCTTTAAGTCACCACTGCAGCAAACTACAGCCACCTCAGCAGTCATGTACATCAAGGACAAGCTAGAGCTTTATAATTAAACAGTGTTTGTACCCAAACAGCATTAATACCATTCATACATTCCCCTTTTGGCAATTATATAAATCTGAGGCTCTCAGATTGTGAAAGAGATTTACTGAATAATAATTTGGTCATAGTTACAGTTATTACTTATTTTCTCCCGAGGTCCACTTATAAAGTTAGTCAAGGTGTTTTCACACCTAAACAGTCATAATTAAGTTGTTCATGATTATTGTTTATCCTCTTTCTCCTATATATATATGCCCTCTTTGCAAGTGAAATAACAAACAGCACTTTGCTGTGCTCACACATGAATTGCAGATTTGCTGTCGGGTCCAATTTAGTTTATGCTGCTCCATCTTTCAATAACAGCCTCTTTGCAAAGACTGCATATATTTGTGAATTGTTCACTGTGACGAGGAGGACTGGGCTGTGAGTGTGCGCACCTGGTACTGAGTGGCCCAATTAGTGGGAGAGAGATAAGAGGAGGAGTCGGGAGTGCTGGAGAAGAGAGAGAGACACATACGGAGCTGCGTGTGTCGTCCTGTTATTATGTTGCAGTTCAGTGTTTTAAGTTATTATTAAAGTCTTGTTAAGTGTTAATCTGGTTCCTGCTTCCTCCTTTCCCAATGAACAAGAGGCTTGTCTGCCACATTCACAAAACAATCTGTGCTGAAATATGCTGCTCAAACTGTTAAGTTCACACAGAAATGATCCAACAGGATCACACAGACACATGTTGTTTCCAATACTTACGAAACCCTAGGATCTGCCACAGTACGCCGAGACACTAATAAGCACCATCTCCTATCAGACATTTTTGCATCGGCTCCAGCATGTCTACTTAACCCTGTGGCGTGACCAGAACCACATTGCATCAGCAGTGTGGGAGACCTGGGTTTGGATCCCGCATTGAAACAAGGAAATAATAGCATTTCCATAATAAGTGACGAGCATGATTCGGAGGTTGCATTTTTCCCTGTAAAAGTAATTTTTTTTCTCTACTGATGGTTAAGTTTAGACTTGGGATATGGGTTGGGGGGTTAGTTTATAAAATATGCATTACCGTTCACTCTATTACAGCCTGTTCAGCTGAAAACCACCCAATTCACAACTCGCTTTTAGCACCCCTCCATGGCCATTACACCCAGAAAAAGGAGCTCACATGTGCCCATATGACCACCAACATGTACCACTTTGGCCTCTGGGGGCAGTGTTTCGAATTTTGGTAAGGACAGACTGATTTTGTCTAAAGAAAAATCAACCTACTGTTTCCAATTTCACTGTGAGATCAGTCTGAATGATCATCTTGTTAAAAATTTACTTTAGCCACTCGTTTCTAACACTGAGATTTTTCAGAAGGATATGCAGAGCGACAGCTGCTACACACAGCCAGAAACAGCACAAGCAAATTATGGTAACTATCCTACTTCCTCCTTTTTAACTCACTGTGAATAGGCAGGACAAGTTTCTGAATGCCGAAAAGGTATCATTAGCCCCTTTCACACATGCAACCTGGTAAATTTCAGTAAAATCATTGGATTGCTTTTACTGGTAAATATACCACATCTGTTATTCAAAATATGCAACGGTTTGTCTTTTTTCCATTTTGCAACTGTTCACACATCTGCACCAATATACCAATATGCCATTAAATTCTGAAATGCAGTTAGTTATTTTATCAGTCCACAAATTTATTTGCGCTTTTATACTGGATTACACTACAGCACTCTAAAATCTGAACAGAATGTAAAAAATACTAGCCATATCACCCTGTAGCTCAGGACTAGTTGCCCACTGAAGCTAAGAAAGTATGTTTTCATAGTACAATTAGCTCTTTTATTTTAAAAGATCAAGGGCAATTAAGTTTTTCATTGCATACTTTAAAGGAATAGTTCCAGCTTTGCCGTTAGGGCTTACTCTGTCTGAATCATCCATCCAGTACTCCAAACTTTCACTCTCTTTTCCCTTTGCCAGAGATCCATGCATACCCCTCACATCCATTTGTCAATGTCATCAAAAGTTTTTTTTTTTTTTCTACTTATCTCATTCTCTCAACTTTCCCTCCATTCAGATGTGCTGAAGGACAGAGTGAGGTCATCTTAAGGGATTCAACAAGACTTTGGCTGGCAGAATCATGGGCCTGTACTCCCTGAGGGGATCAGGTTCTACTGACACCTGCCTTTACGGGCAGGTCCATTGCTGAGAATGTTGCCCTCACAGGGAAAAAGGATACAGCCCGATAGATTGAGAGGAAGCACAGCTAGCCACAAACAGAATTCCCTATCTTTTAAAGTCAGAAGAGCATTCCTCTGTAAACACATTGACATGTGATATAGGTACTGTACATTACGCCACAGTAAATTGTGCTTTGTTTGCTTGGTGGGCTTTACCAGCTGCCACATGTAAATGATGTGGGGGTTTTTTGTTTTTGTTTTTTATGGATACATTTAATAAATGAATAGAATCTGTATCACTGTATCATTGGTTCTGTTCATAGGTGTCTTCTAGAGTCCCTACTAAAAAGACCACCATATATTGTGTTTTAGATGCTAGTCCCTTTCATTGTATGCTGGTGTCATGTGTATTTTGTTGATTCTTGTATTTCATGTCTTTTATTTTGAAAATTCTAGTTCCTGGTTTATGTCATGGTGTTCCCTAGTCATGTGATTCCTGTTTTCCCTCCATGTTCATGTGTCTTGTTTTCATTGGTTTATTGTTTAATTATATTGTTTAGAGTTCTCTTTGTTCATTGGTTTGTTCTCCCATGTCCATATATTTAAACCCTCATGTTTTCCACTGTCCTTTGTCTAGTATTGTATATGTTTGGTACACTATTCATGTCATGTCATGTCATGTCATGTCATGTCATGTCATGTCATGTCATGTCATGTCAGGTCAGGTCAGGTCAGGTCAGGTCAAGTTCATGTTCATGTCTAATCATGTTTATGTTTCAAGTTTATAGTTAGGGTTTTATTGGATTTCACTTTTGTTTAATAAATTGAACTTGGGTTCTTCAGTTCGTCATTGCCAGTGCCAGCAGCTATGTTACAGCTGGTTTACCTATAGGGTATTTTAAATAGCTTATCCAGCAAGTAACTTTAGTTTTGCTGGTGAAACGAATGACTGGCAAATTTAGTTGGTCTTTTAAAATATATATAATCTTTTGAATCTGTAGGTGTAAAAGACACCTAAACCTATTGCTAAAAAAGTGTCCATTAAATCAGTGAAGATATTTTAGCCTGGCAAAAAGCATCTCAGGAACCTTCTGTGTAAAAGTTAAATACATCTAGTTACCAGTCTAGTTAAAAGATGTATGCATTTTCTGAAGAAAATGTGAGTGGTGCTTGCCCATGCAAAACTTCCTGGCTCAAGGATGAATGGTTTCCAGGGCATTTCAATGCAGTTGCTAAGGTGTTCTGAGAGGTTTTAAGTGGTTGCCAGGCTGTTTCTAGGTGGTTCCTTACTTCAAAGTCTATATGATATTCTTGTTCCGAAATATGGCTAAACTGCAATTCATGAGATTTTGTTGTTGTTGTTGCCTGTTTTATCATCTGCCAGTTGAAATTAGTCCAACTGCTTGAGTAAGTCCAATTGCTTAAAAAATAATAGCTCAGTTCCCACAATTTGATGTATCATTCTTGTTCAAAGCACAAATGGTGTGGGACCAGTTAAACACCAAAGTTTAATACTTATGGTATGTAGCACCTTAAGTATGAGCAATAAAACAGTGATGCTTGCTTTAGCAATCACTAATAATGAATTAATCTTACAAACTAAACTTTCAAAAAGTGCTGCCTCTAACAAAGAAATGTGATGCTACTTTTTGGTGGAAATCTTGGTGTAATAAGAGCTGCTGTTTCAGCATCTGCTTAGTCAACACAACAATGTCCATACTGGTAACTTAACTACTTCCAGACACCTTCCTTGGGCCTTATATAGCAAATGCTGCTGCTTTGGGTAAAATTAGCACTTTTGAAGTCCGCCGTCATATCCAGAGAGGAATAATGGATGCGACAACTTTGAGCACTGCCCACAGTCACAGGGGACCAGCTGGAATTACAGTAATAATAGTGGATAACTTACAGAAGTAATTTATTAGCCTCTATAGTCATTTCACAAATGAATGGTTCCTTACTTTCACATTACCAAGGGCTACAGTACTGCATATAAGTTTTTGTATACTAGAAACCAGTGGTGTAGTAGTGTCTGAAGAAGTGGGCATGTCCCGCTTAGTCAGACTGTCTGTCTTGCCTGTGCCATCAGTTGCACTCCCGCCAACCGCTGCTCCATGCGCGTTTAGAGAGAATCTCTGTGCACTTGTTCATTTTTTCATGTCTTATTTTGAAGTTTCATTGTTTATTTCCTGTTTCATTGCATTGTCATGTGATCTGTTCCCTCATGTGATCCTCTCTTTTTCCATGTGTTTTGTTCTCATCAGTTTGTGTTCATGAGTCTTGTTATCTTGTTATCAGTTCTGTTATGTCATTGGTTCATGTGGTTATTGTCTTGTTATCTTGTTATCAGTTCTGTTATGTCATTGGTTCATGTTTCAGTGTGTTGTTATCAGTTTTGTATTTTCATTGGTTGTCCTGTTAACTTGTTTACCTAGTCTGTGTATTTATAGGCCTCGTGTTCTCTAGTCCTGTGTTGAGTATTGTTGTTGTAATGTCAGTTCATGGTGTCTTAGTTACATATAGTCAAGTCATAGTTCATGTTTTGTATTATTGTTTTGCTATGTTCCTGTTTCATGGATTCACGTTTTTGGCTCTATTGCAATTTTTAAAATAAAACTGCACTTGGGTTCTCACTTCATCTCATCCTCATCCATTCCTGTCTTTAGCCTGTCCTGCCTTGCCCAAGCATTACAACTACTGCTGGAAACTCTCCATGCCAAATGGAAAGTTTTATTGCTCAGAAGTTGCTCTTTCATAGCTCAGGAGTCTTCGTGGGGTTTGCAGTTATGCAGTTTTTATGTATCAACTTTGTCTTAGATCTTAAATTGACACAAATGAGATGATTGTTGACATACAGTAAGAGTATAGATATACAATTAATTTGGATGGCAAAGCTCAAACAATTTGGTCTTGAAAGAATTTAATGATAAATGTCGGAGTTCATATTGAAATATTTGACCTCTGATTGCAGACAATGTTATCTTGGCAAATCTGAGAACAGTTTTAGATACAAAGATCTCTTCAAACTCAAGAGGAGACATGTGAGATTACCAGGGTCTTTTTCTATAGACAAAAAGGAGGCTTAAGCAAATGTCTCCATTTGCTCTCATTTTTGTCTCATTGCTGTCAAGGTGAAGGTACATTAAAAATATTTGGTAACACTTTAGTTTAGGGATCAGAAATTAGACAGTAATTCATGACTAATTGCACTTGTAAGTGAATAGTTATGGACTTGGTTGGCATTATAAAGTATTAAGTTTTTATTGGCTGATTTCTTATTTTTAGGTTAGGTTTAGGGGTTGGTGTAGGGTGTTTATGGGACTCTTAATAAACACAATAAACATGCTGCAGTAATGCCCCTATACTGTATGGTAGTATTTAATTAGGGGTGAAAATAGCATCTAACACTATTTGCCCTTAGTGCAAGGAGGATGCTTTTTGTTGCTATTTACACTAAGCAACAAAGTCTCTGCCTTCTATATTTATTGTATACTTATAAGTTGCACATTCACATAGTGTAATGAGAACATATAAAGGATGTATTTTGCACCTTACTATCTACTGTTATCTGTTGGATTTACCTAATAAGTTAACTGTTAGGAAAAAAAACAAATGTAAATAGGCTGTTAGGCAAGGGTAAGAAATCAATGAACAAAGCCCTAATAAATAGCTTCTAATTCCAAACAAGTCCGTAACTAATCCCTTACAAGTCCAATTATTAGTCATTAATTACTGTCTAATTTCTGATCCCTAAACTAAAATGTTACCAGATATTTCATGCATGTTTTTTTTCCTATCAGTGACATTTCCACTTTAACACATTTAAAATGATCAGTACCCTGAGCTATTAAGACATTAGTGAGAAAATTTTCACTGTTTGGTTCACTGATCCGGAACTTTGAGCAAAGCCCCCTCCATCTCTTTTTGTGTCATTCTTTTATCTATTAGAGGCCTCTTTCTCTCTCAAACATTGACCCATCACTTGACATAACACATCTCTGTCTCTCTCTGACTCTCTCCTTCTTTCTGATAGTATAGCACATCTGTAACACTTTGAGATACAGAATGTGACATGCTACAGGATCGGTGCTGAATGGACAAAGGGAGAGTTCACCAAAAATGACATCATGTACTCACCCCCATGTTAATTGTTCAAATTATTCCATGGAAAACAAAAGGAAATGTTTAGATTGTTCAAGCTGATCTTTTCCATTCAACAAAAGCAGAGAGTTACTGAATGAGGTCAAGCTCCAAAAAGGATTAAAAAAACCTTTGTTTTGTGTTTGTTTTGTTTTTTTATTAAATTGTTTTGGAAAAAAACAGCCCACAGAAAATCATACAGCTTTTGTACCATTCTCCTTTTTGGGTGAACTATCTTTTTCCTCTCCTACTCTTTGTCTTTTTCTCTCTGTTCCTAAAATGAATGATGAATCATGTAGCAGCTGCTAAGCCTACTCATGGAAGACATTAAACAATTTCTCCATCAAAGCTCCCCTGTGGGAAAGCTAGTCAACACAACAGGTTAAATGCTAGTGCGAGAGGATGTCAAAGATGATAATTACTCAGTACTGAAAGCTCCAACAGAAGAGCCCTTGAGAAAGTTCAAAACATTTTTAGCTGTACCATACAACACTTTTACCTGCTAGAGAAGAAGACCCCCCAAGAGGCTGATATAATATCTCATTAACTGCTGCTACTGTATTTGATTTAAAATAATATACTGTCACAGATTTGACAGCAAAGGTGAAACTTTATCAAATGTATTCAAATGTTATGACTAAATTTAAATGTGCATAAATTTCTCTGCAGGTACAGTAAGAAAGACATGGATGAATTCATAATAGAGTGAAGTACTAAGACAACAGTGCTGTCTGGAAGCCAAAAACAAAGTGAATCACAGCATAAATAATGGGACAGTAAAAGCCACACATTTTTCAAACAAACTCAGCAGCTTTCTAAAGCAGGTGTGAGAGAAGAAAAGATGTTAGAACTGTTGCACTATCCTGTAGTTTAATCTCTACTGTTCGTGATGAAGTCAGCATGAAATCCAAATTCATTTTATTAACTTTCTTAAAGGTGCACTGAGAATTTTTGCTAATTGCTAAACTTTTAAACATAGAAATAATATGTTTTTTTGTTTGTTTGTTTTTGTTTTTCAAAATATGTATTAAATGAAGTGCACTCACAAGATGATATGATTTCTCCCCAATGTCAAACTCTGCTTTCTTTACAGTGCAAACCTATTTAAAACCGGTTCTGAAACAACACAAATTAGACAACAAAATATCAAGCAACTTTACAGAAACAAATGCCCATCCATTGTATCTCTTTTTACATAACCCCTCAATATATAACATCTAAAGAAGACAAAGATGGCGTGAGTCAAGAACACTCTATTCAATCGGATTTCAAAAGGCAGCTCTGAAGTTCAGTTTCTGTAGTCAATGGATCCCAAATCTGTTGCAACGCCACCTCTCAAAGAGCCAACAATATTTAGATGGCCATTATTATGAGGCTTTTCACACATCATGACCGAGATAGATGGAGGAGGTGTAACGATGACCTATCTTGTGTTTGTTAAATGGGCATTACGCAGCAAGGTGTCAGTCTGACTTTCCTTTCAACATGTGCCACAACCTTGGGAGTGATTGCACGAACATTCACATGTTCTTACCAATAGTTAAACACATACAGTAACTATTTCCAGTTATAAGGAAATTGTTTGGGCGAACAGGGCGAACCCTCTGATGTTTTAAAAAGATCTTCAAAGCCATTTTTAACCATTCAGAGTGTGATGTTACATCAAACAACTATGGGTGATTAAGTTTTACCCTTAGTCATAATTCTTCTGTATAACTTAAGTTCTTTATGTCATCAGTCAATCAATTGTAATATAATAATAGAATGACTGATGAAAGTGCACTGGCACATTAGCACTTTATAAGAGTTTGAGCAGTCTGCATATTCCAAATTACTCAGCAGCAATGATTACAGGTAAAACTGATACGTAAATTTAACTCGAGTAAACATCATGTAAGACTCTGTAAGATTTATGTGAAGGATTTGCTAAAACCAAGCCACAACCATGGTAAAGTACTGAGCAAATTAAATCAACATCGCTCTCTCCTCTTCCAAAGAGTGGACGAATATGTGCCAATGTAATTTATCATTATTTTTTTAAAAGATACTATATGTGGAGACAGGCTCTCTACTAATGAGCGAGTGATACTGCTTCACTGGCATGGACAACATCCAAAAGCCCTCAAAAGACTGTTCTTTCACAACATGATTTTGCCAACTAGGGCATTTTCCAGGACCTTCGTCTTTTATAATATTGCTATCAACCAATCAGATTTTAGGGTAATGGCTGGGGTTTGAACAACATAGCAACCAGCCCTAAGCCAAACCCAAAACCTAACCCTATAATCTGATTGGTCATTAAGAATGTTAGTCCAGGACCAACAAAGGTGTTGATCCAGAAAAATGAGGAACTTCCATCATTACTCACCCTCACGTTGTCACAAATCTACATACTTTTTTATTTTTCTTCAGTGGAACACAAAAGGAGACGTTAGAACATTCACACTTTCTATACAGTGAAGGCAAGTGGTGTCCAGATACTGTCCAGCTTAAAAAGATTACAAAAAAGCAACTTAAAATTATAATAAAAGTAGTCCATATGACTCATGCACTATGTTCCAAGTCTTCTGAAGCCATACGATAGCCATACAAAAATTTGTATCATTATTCACTTAAAACATTTCTCTCCTCTGCTGCTCTCAAATCACACACTCGGCTTCTGCCAAAGACCTGCTTTTGTGTTTCACAAAAGAAAGAAAATCATACAGATTTGGAGCAACATTAGGGTGCTTAAATTATGAAATGGTGAACTCTTCTTTTAAGTATCTCTAACCTGTGCTTAGCCTCTGGCATTTTAATTTACATTGCATTGCTGCCATACAGTTACACACAGACCTCTGGAATGCCTTAAAGTCCCCAGCAAAGAGAGCGTGTATGAGTGCCACATGATTATCACATTCCAATGTCAATCCAAAATTAGGTTTCGTAGAGTATGTGTTTGCATGACGTGTGGGTGAAGTGGGTTATTTATGTGACACACATGAGTGTGGAAGACAGACTGCAGAGAGACAGTGCGAAGCTAAACAGAACTCTGCAGGAGCAGCAAACTGGCCTTTGACTGGATCAGAAAGAAGCATTGGAAAAATCAGGGTGTGTGTCCATAAAACTGGCAGCCCTGCAACCCTGCAGCACCTAAATCTGCCCTTCTCTCACCAGCACCTTTAATGAGACTCACTGATCTCACTCTCTAGACAGGTAAGGAGGAGGTGCGGGAATGCCAGACGCAGTGAATGCATAGTCATATCATTCCCCTTGCTGAGCCAATAAAAATAAATTGTATTAAAAGAATCATAGTGATAAGATACAAAAAAAACTGACCTACCATTTTTACCATCTGCAATGCAGCGATTAGTTTTGTCTGTCTGGCACAAGATACTGAGCCCCAATATTTATGTGAGTGCACATGATTTACACTTTGATTCAGGGTTTATTTACAACCAAACAGAGAGGAAGAGGAAAATGAAGAGAGTTCTGCTCAAATCACTCATGTCTTTGCACACAGCCCCTGGCCCTTGCGGAAGAGGAAGGGAGGGAGAGGGGTTGGCAGATTTTGTTTGCGGATTCTTACATTTTAATCGGTGCTAGATCAGCATATCTGCTGTCGTCAGTGATATTACACTGATCTACATACTGCTTTTCTGACTTTATGTTCAGCAGCTCTATAGAACAGAGCACTTTAAGCCGCCTCTTGAACTTCATGTGGAATTTTCAAATTATGGTTCCAGTAAAGCTTTACAAATTTTCAGCCTCTTGTTTGTTTAATACACAAGGTAAATCTGCAAACTAGTCTCATAGAATGAATATTTTGGCAAACTGAGTTTTACATGCCACGTTCTACATTTCACCACAGGTTCCTGGTGAAATGAACACTAGAGGTGCCACAACAACTGTGCGTTTTATTCACTTTCACACAAATCACGAGTACAACGGCTGATTATGACTTTATATACACTTATTTTCCACTCTATTACTCACACCCTTTTACCCACAACACTTTTACTCTAACGCATCATTCAAAAAACAATACATTTTAACACTTGTATTACAGACCCACCTACATTTACACACTTATTCCAACATGATTAGCTTGTGCAGTAGCTCACCTCATGGAGTGTTGGACTTGGACCGATCAAGCCCAGCTAAACACAAAAGTTGACATGTGAAACAAAAGTGTCATAGAATTGACACAAAATGACAGGGTTGCTTCAGAAAATCTGCTTTTCATGTCGCATTTCCTTTTAGAACTCTATCGATTAGGTTTACGTGTTGGTTTAGGGTAAGGATGTCTGTTTTGTGTACCTCTAATTTGCTATGAGGACACTACTGGTTAGTTTTAGGTGTTGTTTCAGGATAAGGATGTTTTGTTAACCTCTCATTTGATTTTTAGGACACTATTGGCTAGGTTCAGGTTAAAGTTTTTGGTTAGGGAGGTATGTTTTACTCATTTAAACCTCTATCTAATATTCACCTTTAAAACTTTGTCTGATTATGACACAATTTCACTCGCTTTTGGTGCCCCCCACTGGACATTTCACAGGGAAACAGCAGCAAAACATGTAATGAAGCAGTCAATTTTGTTTTGCAAAAATGTTGCCATGGTAACATCATTTTCATGAGAACAAGCTGTAAATTTGTGATATGCTCTTTTTTTCTTACAAGAAGCACTTATTGAGAGGTAACAAACCGATATGATCACACTGAATATCGGCATGCTGCTTCCAAATGTTTATGTACCCTGAAATCGACCCCATACTGCCAAATTACTGACAAGCGCCATCCCCCGTTACACATTTTTGCATAATTTAAAATGTGCTTACCTTTCTCTGTGGCACTACTAATAGCAAGTTGTGCAAGCAATCTTTGAGTCATGGATTCTGATGCCACAGAAACCAGGAAGTAATAGTACTCACATAAACAAAGGTAAGCATGATTTGGAGGTTGCATTTATGCCCTAAAATTCAATTTTTACTTCACCGACGATTAGGATTAGGGTTGGGGTTAGGGAGTAGAGTCAATACTAAAAATACAACTTTTTTTTTTTTCACCACAACTTGGACATTTCACCTCGACAGCTTCAGCCACTGGGGGCAGTTTTCAGAAACTTTAGCAGCAGAATTTCTGACCTCCTGTCACAGAATTAACAGTGTAATCAGTCTGAACAAATGCGCCAACCAGGGTTTACCAGTCACGGAACTAAACATTTTTGTCTTTTAATCCCCCACCCATTACAAGTCATATTTCAATTCTAACTAGTAATGTAAATGTCATTTCAACTAGTATGATCATTCAAAATATATATACAGTATATGTGCAATTTCACTTTGACTAGTCATAATTATGCTTTTACAAATAAGAAATTGTATTTTTAATAATGTTGTAGAATAGTTGTATAATGAATAGTAATAGTGAATAGTTAATCTTGAATTGAAAATGCAATTGTAAAGTTTTTACAAGTAAAAACTTGTTTGTAAATATATTAAAGTGCAAATCCATGTAAATCAATGGAGACAAAAGGCTAGTAAAAAAATATGTGAGACAGGAAGTGTTACCAGTCAAATTATGACTGCTCAAACCTGCATATTACATATCTTCAGTGAGAATTATTTCTCACTGAAGATATGGTGAAACTGTTGTGCTTCCTCCACATCGGGCAGCATATGTTGTTAGCTAATAACTGTGTGCTCTACGTGGTCTTCCTCAAGGGGGCGCTTGATTGCTCCACCATTTTGCTGCTTTAAAATCTTGCTTTTTATATATTGGGAGAGATTTGTTCACAAGAAAGCAATTTAGTTTAAATTAAATGAGATATTTATTTTGATTAAATATATTAAAGGGACAGTTCAAACAAAAATGAAAAGTAATTTATGTTCATGTCATTCCAAACCTGTATTACTTCCTTTCTTACATGGAACACACTTGTAAAAATGTTTGAAAAATGCTTTTCTTTTGTGTCCTATGAAAAAATGAAAGTCATAGAGGGTGAGTAAATAATAACAGAATTTGAACTGTTAGATAACCCTTTAATTCCAAGGAATGGTTCCTGAATGGAAATTTCAATACAATTATTTTAAAATATATTTATACAGTAATCAAAAATGTCAAGTGCTAGAAAAAGTATCAGATAACACATTACAATACCTTGCTGTCTCAGTAGCAGTCTGAACAAGAATTTACACACTAGTACTGACACTGAGAAATGTAGAGACACATGGGCCATTTACACAACAACGTTTTCAACTTTTTATGCGTTTTGGCTGTTCGTTTACACGACAATGGCGTTTTGGGGCCTGAAAACGCAAACTTTTCAAAAGTTTCAAAGTGCAAGTTTTTGAAAACGATGATGTCATGCGCACGCGTATTACGTGTTCAGTCTATAGGCATGCACGCAAGTACTTCAAACAACGCGCAAGACATTCTAAACTACAATGGCGGACTACAGGACTGTGTTTGTGCTGCTCAAGTCTTTTAGTAATAAAGCAGCCACATCGTCCGTCCAGACAAAATTGCTCGATGATTTCGCCATCTTCATTGTTTGTATGCACCGCTCTGTGGAAGAATGCTTATGTGCACAGGCGCGTAGTGTTTCTTTACAAAGTGACATCGCCAACTACTGGCCTGGCATGCATAATACAGCATGTTTAGTCGTTTTCGCAGATCCGTGTGAACGTGAAACTTTTCAAAAACGCAAAGGAATAACTTTTCCATTTTTAGTACAACATTGTCATGTAAACGTACCCATAGAGTGCAACAGTGCATGCCCCCTTTTTCAGCCATGTTGGTTTCTGAAGTATTTTTCCCATAAAAAATGTTCATAGGGATTTCATAAAAGTCTTCATTCAAGAGTTCTAAGCCATGAGCCAAACCAACCTGCTCTGAGGGGAATCGCAACATTACAAACATTTAATTGAAGCAAAAAAGTATTTGAAAATCGGACAAAAATACAAAGGTATAAGACTTGTGCACCTAAGGTCTTAAATGAGGGAATGAACTACAATCCCAAGAAGCATTGCGAATGACGTAATCAAATTATGCATTAAGTTATTAATTAAGTTAAATTATAAATTAAGTTGTTGATTGAAAATTGAGAATCAATATATTTAAAGTATATTTCAAAATATTCAGATATGTATACAAGTAGTTTGAGAGCGCAGGGTGACTGTCTCAGTTGCATAATTCGCAGTACGTCATTGAAGTGGGCAGTAGCTGGTGAGTTCTTTTGTCACAATTCTCTGATTGGTGGATCTTCCCCCTCAGGATCATGGGTAGTGAAGTTTTTCAACAGGAATTCTGCTATTAAGCATGATTTTACTTAATAAAAATTAAGTTGAAATAATATGGACTGATGGCATCAACAGGAGCATGTACCATCAATTAACAAACTTGGAACTCACTGAAGGTCTGTCTTTAAAGGATTATAAATTACCTTTAATAAATCTATTCTCCTATGGACAAAATGAATGGGATTTTTACTTCCAGAACCAAACTGTTGCGCTCTACTGAATTGAAAAAATACACACTAAAGAGTTAAATATTTATTATTCAGACAAATCATACCTGATCAATTAGAGATATCGCTTATTCTGCATATTTTATTTCTATGGCCGACAAGAACGTGTAGCATTTTGCCTTTTTTTCTGAAAGAACATTTAAGTTTAACTTCCCAATTTTTTTGTGCCATTCATCTGTCTTTCTCTCTGGCAGTCTTTTCCTCATTCTTTCTGTTGTCTCTTCTCTGTTTGAAAGCATCATTATTAACAAATATATTCAATTAGCACTAGGGCAGATGAGTAAACACTAACAGTACTCTTAATAATAGTAATTATCTATGAGCCTACAATAGTATCATTAGCAATTAACATGAGGGGAAAAAAATGCCAAAAGAGCGTACTATACTAAGAGTTTACACAAGACTGCAAACAGAATTGCAGACTCATAAGTTCAGCAGCCAATAATGGCGAGGAATAGTAACTTCCTAAAGGTCAGCATAAAATGTTGACAAAGCTTTCGAAGTGTAAATAGAAGGCTACAAAGCGCAGGGATTGTCAGTGATGATGGATGAATACGAAACTTAAAGACTAATGCAATTTTTCTTAACCAAAACCGTTTCATAGCTTAGAACCAGCACTGCAAAAAAGCAGGCGTACACTGCGTGAGTGCAGTGTGTTACAATACTGTCAGCTGCACTGCAGCAAAAATTACACAGCTCCACTAGCTCAGAGCCTTTCTGGAAAAAAGAGAGTGAGAGAGAAAGAGACTCTTCTACTCTCTCACACACACAGTCAAGCTGAGAGACAACTGTTCCGATTTCACGGGTTATTCAGATTGTTTGCAATCCAAACAGTACAACAGTTGCCCTCATGCTAAGCCAGCCAGCTATCATAGGTTACACCAGCACAAGCTACAGGCTAGGCTAGCACTAAAATACAGTACTTTACAGCTGAGGTGCGTAATGTCTGCGGCACTAGCACCACCAAACGTAATAACAACCATAAACACTGTTTTCAAACAGCTTTCCCAAATATGTCCTTTGTCTGACATGGGTCAAACAAACAGTTTTGCTGCCAACACACTCTCATGGCAAAATCATCAGGATTCGTACGACTTTACTAAATTTGGCTAATTCGTATGATATCGTGTGACTGCACTCGTTTGAATTCCTACGACTTTCACTACAGCCAATGACGTCGTTGGACATTGTTTCCATCTAATACGCGACAATTACTTGCTTCATCACAGGACATTCTTTCCATCTAATATGTGACAATTACTTGCTTCTGTCACACACAACAGCTTCCTATCATGTTTACACACTCTACTGATTGGTTAAGTTTAGATAAGAGGTTTGGGTAAGGGCATAATATTAATAAGTATGTCCTTAACGCCTCGTGCCCAGAACTCGCGCTTACTTCCGCATTAGACATCCGGGAATTTGAACATGATGAAGTCGTATGAGTTTATGCGAACAACATCATGCAAGACCATACGAAATAGCCAACTCGTAAATTATGTATGATTTTTCATGAGATCGGGTTGGTAATGCTATGTCTGGTTGGTCGGGAAGCTCAAACATACAGAGCAATGTTCCAACCAGGCCTCATGACAAGTCATCACAATACTGTAGTATGAGATGGCGAAACCGTAAGAAATCGAGTTGGCTTGTACAAAAACATACAACTTTTACTCCCATCAAGAAAAATAATCAAACCAACAATGTTATTACAATTTTCCCTAAGTTTAAACCCTAACTCAAACCTAAACCTAACCATAAAGTCAAAGAACCTATACCAAACCTTATACCTTACCATGATTTTAATAGGAAAATAACTTTTGTATACCACGGAAGAAAGAGAAATACTGGGGTTTGGAACATGACGAGGGAAGTGTATTACAGGTATTGACATACATCAGTCATTTGTATTGCATATATAAAAATAAAATTAGTAACCAAATTAGTTCTCTGACATTTTCTTTCTTAAAATAAACTGTTGGAAAGGAGGCTAGCTAAAATGTATGTTTTCTGTATTATCGATTTGAAGTTCTGTTTGTTGATTGGTTGGTCTCTACGTGGGAATAAAAGTTACTTTTTGTACAAACCAATTTGTACTACAGTATATCTTATTATTTAGCCATCTCGTACAAATTATTGCGAGTTGTTATGAGACTACATTAAATGTTCTGATAATGTCACAGAGCCATTGTATTTACACTTTCAGGGGGAAATCAACCTACGAATGGTTTACTCAGCGTCTCTGTATATTAGGCCGGGATAGGAAAAATTACACATCAGCTTTAAATAGCATTCATAAAAGCTGGGAATTTATGCAGAATTTTCTGATTCGATTCAATTCCAATTCGATTCAATATCTTTCAGTATCTTTCATCGATTTGTGTATATTTCAGTTATAATGTCCATTATGCTTACATATGAAAGAAATTATCTTACAGCTAATGCTGTATTGTAAATTATACTGGGGACCTTCTAACTACACTGTAAAAAAATAACTTTATTTTTACAGAGAAAATACAGTATAATTTATAAGTTATGAGTTATTTTTATAACTCATTCCACATTTTTCAATAAAGAGTTAAATTCCCTTAAAATACATTCATTCACACCAAATGTAAATTGTCTGTTACTTAAATTATTATGTTACTGAAAAAAAAAAAAAAACAGGCTTTCTCCTTTAAATGAAGGTAAATGTCATGATTTTCACATGTGAAATTTTCATTTTAACCTGTGATGTCTGAAAAAATGTATCCATAAAAAAGATTCCTTCCAGTGTAATAATATGTATTTTTTACAGAAATAATGTATAATTGAAAATTTTAATAAAAGTGTTAAATTCCCCTAAAAAAATGTATTCACACCAAATTTTCAGCAAATATTGCTCATTGAAATAAACAGATTTTACTTATAAAGTTATGTTTTGAACTTTACTTAATTTGATGCTACATTTACAAGACAATATATTGAGTTTATGCTGTATTCATACTAAATAAGAAACTCAACTTTTAATTTTGAGTGTTAAAATTCATTTCAAAATATAAAAGTCTGGGATAGGAGAAATTACACATCAGCTTTAAATAGCATTCAGCAGGACTGGGTGTTGATACAGAAATTCCCAATTTGATTTGATTCAGATTCACAAGCATTCGATTCAATTCAGTTTTGATTTCTGTTTGATTCGATATTGATTCATTTGGGTATATTTTAGTTATAATGTCCATTATGCCTTCATATAAAAGAAATGTATTATATGTGTTACTGAAAAAAAAAAAAAAAACAGGCATTCTCCTTTAAATGAAGGTAAATGTCATGATTTTCTCTATTTTGACCTGAGATATCTGTAAAAATATGTCAGTTTTTTTCTTCAGATTATTCTGTTGTAATAAAATTTATTTTAATAGAGAAAATACAGTATAATTTAACACTCATTCCACATTTCCACAATTGTGCATGGTTTACATGCATCATTTGTACTATTGATTTGATTCAGCACTGTCTCTTTAAGAGCGCACATTAACGAGAGTAGAGTCAAACGGCTTCTTAACAGCATCCATACTATGCGTGATTAGAATTATGCGTTTCTATTTTGATGTTTTTGGTTAACAACTAACTGTAATGCACAAAATGGATATTAACAGAGACATTATTCAATGATAAATGAATCGCGTGAATATTGTCTTTGGATACACATTACAGGGAAACCAAACTTTTACTCTCAACACGCAGTGATGCTGTGCTGATCTTAATCTCCACTATACTACTCTATCACTGCTGAGTGCAGTCTGGACATTTACCAGCCAGTGGCTAATCAAAGACATTTTTGGTCGCATGCGAGTTTTTACGCATTGCATCTGAAAATCAATGTTTTTACCCAGTATAAGCATTCTATATTATAATCACTGCTGTCTGTATTATGAGAAAAGGGGTGTAAAGTAGCATTGGTGAGTACATCAGAAAACCCACACTGGAGCCCTCCTGATTCCAAGAGGGAAAATCTGTAAGCACTTCTGGCAGATAAAAATGTCTGGCTGGTGCAGAAGAGTTGTTTTATTCCAACAGGGTGCAGCCTCCATTTCAACAAAAGGAAAAAATTCAACAAAATTTTTTTTTTTTTTTTTTTAAATGTAATCACAAAATGATATTTTTTGTTAGTGTTCCACTGCTGTAAAGACTGCTGTGTCAGGGTGTCTTTATTGACTTTCCAACTGAAGGCTGAAAAAAAAAAAGTACTCACATTACAACTACTACGGCTCAATTTTTAATTTGAGATGATTATAATTACAATGTACAATTTCCAAGGGCATGAAATAAAATCACCAAAATCGTGCATCACTGTGGTTAATACTCATAAAGCATGCAAAGAAAACGTCCTGGTCATATTTAACCCCAAATCAATACAAGAAAATTTGAAATTATATTTTGCAGAAAGAAAGTGAAGCCTACATTTAGAATAAGTACTTATACTTATATAAGGCTATATCATGGTAATAGTATATCATGGTAGTGAGTTTTCCATTGTAGTGAATTTATATTATTGCCGTTTTAACGGTATAGCTGAATCTCTACTGTCTTGACCGTTGCTCCTTATTAACAGGATAAGTAGACATGTTTGTGATTACTGCAGTTGTGGTGGCAATGATGATGACAACAACACGCAGGCCAGAAGAAAATGGCCTGTGGGCCATGTGTGTATTGAGTAGCGCTGTATTAGTGCAAGCTCCATGTGCCACTAAATTACTCCATTATCATGTGACCTGGATAGACAAGACTGATGTAACAAGGACACAGGACTTTTTCAGTGAATGTGATTACCAGAAATTACATTTTAAGGGAATTATTTACCAAACCATTAGGCATGACAGTGATGCTTGCTTGAGGCATTTGATAGGCTCCAATCATTTACCATGCCAATGAAATTGTACAGGCTGTGAAACTGTACAACATGTAATATTGTGTGGATAGATCTGGCTTGTATATGTATCCGTATGCTTTCCTCCATATGCAATTTGAAAATATTGCTTCTTGACACATCAAAAATTAAAGGGGTCATGTCATGAAATTATTATTATTTTTTTTTTTTTTACTTTATTATTTCATAACATTGTAGCCTGTTTCATTATCTTTTTCCACCCTGTCTCTTGCCCTCTGTCTGAAACGCTTGTCCACCTAATTGGCTAACATCTTTGAAGAGCAAACACCCCTGACAGCCTGAGGTAGAACATATCTACTCTACAAAATATTAAAGGAAGATTTAGTTAAAATGCCTTCAGTATAGAATATGATCCACTTTTACAATTGTAAACATTATTGTACATTTCTTTCCAAGAGCAATCAAACTCTGCCTGCTTCACTCTGCCGAGTGCCGCTGTAGCATGGAGCCACAAGAGCAACTTGATAGCAGCTTTATGTAAATATCCACTGTGTCTAATGAGTTGCAGAGGGGCTGTGGTCTGTCCATTTTAATTTGACTGCTCTATATGTAAAGTATATTCCATTTATAAAGGTAGGGAGAAATATGAGCAACAAACACATAGGCATCACAGAAACATTGCCTTGTCATTGCTCGAGTTTAAGAAGCACTTTTAGAGACTAAGAACAACTCATCACTGCAGCATGCTGCAGGTGTATTTCAGAAAGAAAAATGAGACATTGTTATTCTATATTTCCTTTAGACCAAAATGTTAATCAGCTTGGACATTTTTCCTATAATTCACCCTAGTACACTGCAACTGCTGACAACTACCAGTTTTACTTTGGTAACAGCAAATTAGTTCATAAAGTGGCCATAAAGCCTTTTAGCTGCACAATAACAATGTCTAAAGTTTCATTATGTTGACTCAGCAGAGTTCAAATTGTTGCCGTTGTCAACTTTCTTGATATCAATGATTAAAAATTCCATGAGAGACACTATAAAATATGCCTACTTTCAGCTGAGTTTTAATTAGTATGTTTTGCAATATTTTGTATTTCAAATATATTACTTCAGCAGCAACAATACATTTTTCACATGAGAACTGCATGACGCAAATGGCACAACGGCAATTTCAGATATTACAAGACCCAGCAGGATCTTTTTTACCCATTAGTGCAAAGTGCGCAATAGAAACATTTACTAGCTAAAGAGGCAATGCTGCCATGGCCATGAACAAAAGAAAAATAAATATTCAAAACAAACGAGCCAAGAGTGTGAGAAAATGGTGACAGCATGAATTAGATTAAAGAGCACCTATTATGTTTTTTCAAATATTGCCTTTCATGTAGTGTGTTATATAGCTGTTTGTGAATGTAAAAAAAGTCTGCAAAGATTCAAAAATCAAAGTGCACGACAAATGGAGTTACTGACTCCCAAAAGAAACAGAACCAATTCTGAAACGAGTCGTTAGTAATTCCAGACTTACTTCCTGTACTACTTACTTAATTTGTTAACAAAAAACCCACCTCTGGTCTTCATTGGCTGCTCGCGAACAGCTTTGACCCGCCCTCAAACACAACACTAAGCGGTAGACCAATCACAACAGACTGGGACATCTGACCAATCAGAGCAGAGTAGGCTCTCTGAAAGGAGTTTAGAATGAATCCTTTAGAACGAGTCATTTTTGACACTGGGAAAAAAGGTAATGCTGCAATTTAAATTATGAGCAAATTAAAGTGTTTTTTGACCTTGGATGCATGTAAATCTACTGTATGAGACCTTTAAAACAAAATTAGGCATGTTTAAAAACCATAATAGGTGCTCTTTAAGTCACTCTGAGCAGAACCCCAAATGGGCTTCACCAATTACAACATTCTACACGCTGTATATTATGATTCCTGTTGCTACACACTTTTTCCTATATTTGCCATTTCTTTTCTACACATCATGAACTTGTGAAGTTCAGGGTATGATTTACGGAGTTTGAGTCACACGGCCGATTCACCTGGATTATGTAATGCCAATTTTCAATCTAATCCTGACAAAAAGCAACTTGTCTTACCACTGAGGTCCAACTGGGATATGCAAAGAACACATGGCTAAACCAGGTAATTCCTGACAGATCCAGCACTAGCACTGTGTCCAACTGAATACTAGCTGTTTGAGAAGATGACCCCAGTGTTCATGAGAATCCCATTCTTCACACCAACACGTAAGGACACTCACACTAACAACTATTGTCAACTACACACAGAAACTTTAAGAGTAAAAATAAACACATGAACATTAAGAGATATGAAATAGTTATAGTGCAGTATACATAATATAAAGTCTTTTCATTTCTGATAAGTACAAACATTTATGAAAACACTTTAAGATTTTTAAGATTCTACGTGTTGTAAATAAATCCTATCATTTTAAAATTCATCAATTCAAACGCATCTCTTAGAAAACAGGATCTTTTTTCACAGCAAACTCCAAATAAAGTTATCTAATAATAAATATAATGTGGCAGTAGTTTTACTACGTTTTATTTAAATTGTATTTGTTTATTCTGAATGTGTAACTGAATGCTGCTGTTACTGAAAAGCTTAAAGTAACGTTAGCTTCATTTGTATCTTTGTATTTATATTATTGTATTACTACCTTTTTACTTGCTGTGAATAATTACTTTAAAAGCCTGAAGCAATATTTACTTAAGAAACACTTGAAGGCTACATGTCATTGTTTTAATGTAATTTGTTAATATTTATTTATGTTCAACTTTTACATAAAGGAGTGTGCTCAAGCATACTTCTGTATTTATTCATTCATTAATAAATTTTTCGGTGGTTAGGTTCAATGATAAAACAAAGCCATTGTCTTGCAAAAGTTTGGGAACCACTGCTCTAGAAAACACACACACATTTGCTGGACGATCCTGAAATTCTTTAAGCATGATTTGAACTAAAGAACCAACATTTATGTATGATACCACTGTTCTCATTATTGCTGATATGACATATGTTATTAAAGCATAAACTTGGCATACAGTTTTGGAAATTTCAGTTTGTCCCCACCTAAGCAGAATGGAGCTTTACTTCATGACTAGAAAAATGACTAGCTTTGGGGCGTTACCAAGATGGCTGCTGAGTGAACCAATTTGCTCCACAATTAGGGTTGCCACCCATCTTTAATGCCATACAGACTCTAGCAGGTTGAGAACCAACCTGTGTTTACCTTGGTTCTGAGGCATCAGCAAACACAAACCTTTGTGGCAATTCATTTTGCCAAGTGCAAAATTTTGTCCCTGCCAGGCAAACAGTAGCCAACAAAAGGCTATCAGAAAGTGACATTACCTTTAGATGTTAATCGGCTCATTTAGTGTCACCTACCAATAATTCTAGTACAACTTCTGACAATTATGCAACGCATTTTATTTTGGTAACAGCAAATTTGTTTCATTACATTGACTAATTTGTTCATGTGATGGCTCAAATTGATGATTTAAAAAGTTTCGTATAAAACATATTTGAATAAATTTGACCTCTGCTCAACACTGTCACATCGCCAACGGTCGCTGTCACTCATGTTGCCTCTAATCACCAACTGTCAAAACTTCTGGCCGCTTTAACTGTCTGTGTGAACATCACTTTACAGCTGGAAGACAAACTGGAAGACATCATCCATACCACTGAAGCTCTCCAGTCACTTGTCACTGGTGTTCCTTTGACCTAGTCAAGAGTCCTAGATAGTGATTATTGATTATGATTACGTCTTCACCACCTTCAGTGCAACTTACTGTAACTCAACAGGTAGTGAGGTAGTCTGTTGAGAGGGAAGGACAAAGGAAAAGGGGAAAAAAGTGAAAAGATTAAACTCATTCAAAAGACAAAACATAAAATACACAAAAAAATACAATCCTATTTTATATATATATATATATATATATATATATATATATATATATATATATATATATATAGCATAAAGCGTGTACAGGTGTGAAAATGTTCTTGAAGAATGTTGAGGTAATTAATTAACCAGGTTTATAAGTAATGTAATTCATTCCAGAGATTAGAGCATATAATTTCAGATTCTGGTATCAATTGTAGAGGAAATACAAAGGTTTTGCAGAACCAGCCCAAGAAAAGTTTTGTATGTGGGTTCGTAACTGGGTTGCATTTAAGTACATTGATGGCAAATCTGTTGGCAGAACAGAACATCTATAGCTGCTCAAGGGCACCTTTACCTGAACATCTATACTGGACATCACTGTATGGAAAGGATGGTAATTTGGATCAGGGTCAGATTGGCAGTCAGAGCATAAAAGGATTAAGTACAGTAAAAAAAAGAAGCCTAGATTAGAAAAGTAAAGTGCTATCTAGCCAGTTTCCTAAGTATTTGTAGGATATGATTTAAGATTTGAGCCAAAACAAATATAGCAACCCAAGGTTGGAGGTGTTCAAACTTCTAAAAGTCAAACAGATTAAAATCATTAACAGTATTTACAGTTACATCAATAAGTACAGAGGTTAAAACGAAGTGAATTAGCAATGTAATCATATAAGTTGTTGAAAACAAACACACTGTTCTAACCAGGTGGGATGCATAAAGCTACATGATAAACTGAAAAAAAAAACACAAAAAAACAGCTATGACGGTAAGGGGCAAAAAGGATATTATGCCAGTAACTTCTATAGCGGTGCTAAGGCAAGAATCACTATTACTATTGCTCATACTTAAGGTGTGAGATTTGAACAAACTCCTAATCCTAAGTATCAAACTTCATTATGTCACTCGTCACAAACCATTTGCGCTACGTACATGAACATAACCACAAATCGTGCGGCTTGTTAAGGTCTGCTATTACTTTTGTAAGCAAACAGGCCTACAATTTTTCCCTAGCAGATGATAAAATGAACAAAACAAAAACTATAGATTTACAACGAAGGAGGGGCCCGAGCTAAATCGTGGCACTATAATATCAAAAAGACATGGGGGTAGGCTCTTTTGACTTGGCCCAGTAAGCAATTATCTAACAACCACCTAGCAATTCCTTCGCAATATTTCAAAGCATTTCTATTTTACCTCACAGCATTATATAGTTATATTGATATTCTAATGCCAGGACATAATATTTTTTATTACATTTTTCACATTAAATACAAACAACGCAATGAGCTAAGAATATAAGTCTACAACTAGATTCATTTCTAAAGATTTCCCCCCTTACAGCCTGGCAGCATGCAAGGATTGTTGTGCTACAATAAACACAGGAGGGATTTACTTCAGTGAAATTAAGCCACAACTCAAAAGCACTACAACAGAAACACAAGCAATCGCACTTTTAATTTGTGGGTTGTGATGTGGACCAACAACAAACATGTCTGTCATTCCAAAACACATGAAACTGACAACACAAAAGGACTCTTGACCACAAGCAGATAAAAATCCCTGTTTGGATCTGTAGTACAAGCAGCTATTGGACTTGCCCATGCTCCCCTTAACAGTCTCTGTATTTGGTACAGACTGAACTGACTCGAATGTGTGTGTGTGTGTGTGTGTGTGTGTGTGTGTGTGTGTGTGGGCAGGTTTAAGTGGTTTACGAGGACTTTGTTTTAGGTTACAAATTGGTAATTACAAGGGTATTATGCTATAAATGTGGTTTATGAGGACATTTCTAGTGTCCCCATAATACAAATCGCTTAAAAAAACATACTAAACGATGTTTTATTGAAAATGTAAAAATGAAAGTTTTTTGTGAGGGTTAGGTTTAGGAGTAGGGTTAGGGTTAGGGGATATAATCTATAGTTCATACAGTATAAAATCAATATGTCTATGGAGAGTCCTCATAATGATAGCTCACAAATGAAGTTCACAAAGTGTCTGCAAATGTACTCTCCTTTAATAATATTTCACCACAAGATGTTACAACAGGATCCAGCCTGCCAATTCTGTAGAGGAATGATCTAACAAAGTCATATGACACATGGATTCTAAAAATAAACGCCGAATGAGAACAGTCACCCTAAACAGATTGTCTAAATGAAAAAAAGAGTCATTTGAGTCTCATAAAAGAACAAGAACCAAAAAAAAGCAACAACAATTGCTACTTCTTGGGACAAAAGTTCAGCATCCCCACTCCTGTGTCGCAGTGGAGCACGTTCTTTAATGTCATACAGACTCTAGCAGGTTGAGAACCAACCTGTGTTTACCTCAGTTCTGAGGCATCAGCAAACACAAACCTTTGTGGCAATTCATTTTGCCAAGTGCAAGATTTTGTCCCTGCCAGGCAAACAGTAGCCAACACAAGGCTATCAGAAAGTGCCATCTGCTGGAACAGAAGGCAGCCATGGAAACCACAAATGGAAAAAAAACTCTGGATAAGCACTGCCTTCTATATCTAAAAAGAGCAAGGATCAAGGGAAAGTTTCATATGAGAAGGTGTTACCTGATAGAACTGAGACACATTTATACACTATTTTGAATACAACAGAAAACTATTCTGATGCCATGGCATAAACCTGCTGCATGTTATGTTTCTAAAAATATATAGCCTGTTTGCCATAGACTATAACCAGCAGGCCGCAGCAGCACTCTGCTCTCTTTATTAATGTTACGCTGCTAAGATTGTAATAGCCGTGATAAATTAATCAAAATCCTCACACTTTGCTACTTCTAATCACTGACAGAATAAAGAGAATGATGGTTTCATCACCCTGGCCACGGAGAGACAATCACTGCTGTCTAAAATGAATCTTTGGTCCTAAACTGTATTTTACTGTAGTGAGTAACTAATATCATTTTCTACCTGAAAGAGGCCTAAATTCATCTATTGTCTATAGAGATTCGTCCCATAAATGTATTGATGTACTAATCAATATAGCCATTAAAATACCTACAGGCTAAGATTTAATCATTTTATGTGACGCTTGCGATGTCATAATTTAGAGATATATGTTTTAACTATTATGATATAGGGTCTTGGCAATGTACTGTCGTTCCGGTTAAGAAGGCAACCAGTTTGCTGGCATTGTTCTCAAAGTGTTAGTTATGTGAGGAAGTTGGTAGAGCAACATCAAATGTATGCAAGAAGGTCCCCATTAACAATGCATGTCAATGCTTCTGGAACATAAAATGATGCGGTATAGTATAGGCAATTACAGACAAAAGTGTTAAGAATGAAAGACTACATTAAACTACAACCAAAGAACGATTGTGTCATGTCAGCATGAGAAAACTGCTATGATCTACTACGCTGCAGTGCAAACGTCTCGGAAAGAAGGTGCCAACACCAACTTAGGACTCCCACCCGTCCTGTTGTGCTCAGCACAGTTTTCCATTGTGTCCATAGTTGTCAACAGCTTTAATGAAATAAAAATGCGCAAGTATGCCCTGCAGTCTGCCTTGCTGTGATTTGGTTTTTTCAACCTCTATCAAACAAATGGACAGCAAAACATGATGGCCACTGTATAGATTATGACTTGTTTGGACTGATGTTAACTGCAAGTAAATGATTTCTTTTTGGAAGAATACGTAGTTTATCCGGTGATAAAAAGAGACAAATGACATGAGTTGACCGTGACATTGACTGAATAATATGAGCAGGTCTTTGTGTTGTAAATGATCATGTGAAAAGAAATGCAGCACGCCAAAGCCAAAAAGCAGCATCACTTTAAGTGATACAGGACTGAATGCTGCAGCATCCCTGAAATGAACCCAGAGGCTCCTTTCACAAACATATGGCCCAAGTGTGGGGGAGAAACACTGTCACACCTGTTTTACCCATGCAAAACTGCATACCTGTGGGATTTAGTTCAAAAAGTTGATTGGTAAAGCCTTTATTTAAGCTTCGGTTCCAATAGTTAACTCTAATGTCTCTGATTGGTCTCACCACTACAGCATAAGTTATCCTCTGTTTGCCTGCATTCACTGACTTGCTGCACAAATTCGACTGCAGATCAGCACACAGAGGAGGAGGAGAAGACGTGCAGGAAAATCAATGCAATGGCTCTTACCACTTGGGTTCTTGTTCTTCTTAAGACTCTTGCCACAAAGACACTGCAGCATATGCGTTCCTTTGCTGAAAATGTTCCAAAGAAACCACATTGATTTGGGCGAGGAGCGATCCAACAGCTTAGACACCCTGATAAAAAACAGATCCCTGCGGTTGCATAATAATAAGAACACAATGGGATGCTCAGTTTCTAACAGTATCATAGAAAAATATGTATTCCTATCCAAGCGTCTTCATGCAAGTGGTAAAATATGCTCTTGGCAAATCACAGGTATTCTGCTTATTAATAAAGGCTGGTCGGTCATAAAAATAGATACTCTATAAATTGCACGTGCTACAGAAGGGGTAACGTGCAGCCCGTTATAAACTAACGTGAAAGACACGGCGAATTTTTCCGCTCCCTTTTAGTTCATCACTCAGCTGAATGGTGAATGTGCACAGCATCAGAAGCCTGGAGGGGATGCATCCCATTTAAAAGCAGCGATACCTCCGAGCAAAGCGCACATTTCCAGCATCAGGTCAGTTTTTCTCAGGGAAGTCTTCCTGAAACCTGCTGTTGCTGCTGCTGCCGCTGGTCAGTAATATCCATGAGCTTTCATCAATGTCAAAGCACTGCACGATCAGACCCGAGCAGTGATGCTGATGCTGAGGATGCTCTCGCGGTTGGAGTGTTGGAGCTTGATATGTCACCTGTGCATTATACTGATCCCGTTTCCTCCCGAGAAGTATCTCAAACGTATTCCTCTTTGCCTTGGACCTGTGTTGGGTTTAGACAAGGAGGAGGAGGGGTTGAATTGAAAGATTGGCTTTCCATTACGTAAAACACGTGGTTTGGGTTCAGTCATTTCACTGACGCTTTCGGCATTTCGCTGTAGAGTAGCGTTGGATAGTCCGATTCATTATAGGGAATCGATTCGTTCGAACGGTGCGTTTTAATTAACCAGTTCATTTGAGTCATCTCAAAAGTGTTCGGCATGCGACATTTTGCGTTTCATTGTTTTGCAGTTAAATGAATAGGCTCGGTTTAAACGACGTTCTTTAAATGAGGGTATTGTATTGGTTGTATGTGTTGCAGTTTTTATTCTCCTGCCCTAAAGCCTAATTTATACAATGGAAGAAGCCGAACTTTTTTCTCGTGAACGAAGTAAAATACCTTAGGCGAACGAAGCCTACTGCGCGCGTCGTCGTTTTTAAATTAGTTCCCTGAGGAAAATAAATTAATAAATAAGCTCATGTCTAAACAACAAGGAGGATTAGTTTTAACCAGTCAAAAATGCTCTAGGACTTCTAGCCGAGTTCCCTGAGGTCAAGAATTTCGGGTGTGAGTCAAATCTTCAAACAGGGGCGGAAAATCCGAAAGAAGGCGGGGTAGGGTTACTTAATAAGGGGGTTGGGCCAATTCCAAAAGGGGGGACATTTCCACACATGGTTAAGGTCAGGGAAAGGGTTAGGTTAGGGGCTCTTTGATGGCAGTTGTATGGACTATTTGGAGCTCGGCCTGCAGCTACTGTACATCCTTCTTGTGCAAGCAGAAATATTATCAACAAATTAACACCTTAGCGAAATAAAGACGTCAGGGCATTTGGTCATTTTTTTTAGGTGAAATAAGTTGTGTTGCTACGGAGACATAGCACGTGTGGAGGCTTCACACCATCCACAGTGGCATCCACGCTCAACTCACCATGTGCCCCACCAAGATGAACCACATTATGGCGACCATGAGGAGGTTACCCCATGTGACTCTACCCTCCCTAGCAACCAGGCCAATTTGGTTGCTTAGGAGACCTGACTGGAGTCACTCAGCATGCCCTGGGATTCAAACTAGTGATCTCCAGGGGTGGTAGCCAGCGTCATTTACCACTGAGCTACCCAGGCCCTGAAATAAGTCACCTTTAAAAAATTTTGGTGAATTTCGCCCAGTAAGTACAGTGTAAATTAAGGCCTTGGACTGGGCAAACAGGCTTTGCTTAGTTCGCCTACAAATGATGACGATGATTGGATAACTAATCATGGGTGTGGTTTGGACATGATGTTTTTTATTTACAATACTGCATGCCAGCTGAGGAGTTGTTACCTATGTTACTGTCATAAAAAATAAAGCAATACAGGGCTAAAAGCAGCGATCCATACCTGCATTATTGGCATTCCAAACTTGCATTATTGGCATTACTTCAATACAGTTCGTTCAACACAGTGACATCATCCTCAACAAGCTAATTTTAATACGATACTGCGCATAGTAGTATAAACGCCGATTTTGTTCACCTAGGGTGCTTTTGTTCGTCCAGGAGAAAAAAGTTCAGCTTCTTCCATAGTATAATTCTAATAAAAAAAAGTGTGAAGCATACTAATAATAAAAATTAACTGATACCTTGATTGTTGTTATTTTTTTTATTTTTTTTACCTTCCTATTTGCAGTTTTCCTGGCCAACCACCATGATGATTCTGATTGATGCTGGACAGTTTTCTGGTTCCGGTCTCCATAAGAAGCAATGTAAAAACTATCGAAACGAGCGGTCAAGAGAGAGAACAAGAAACATTTTAAGTGTTAGTTGTAGTAAAAATGAGTTCAGGCTGAATTTGTGCCATTGTTTGCTAGGTCATAAAAACTCAAAGTAGTTAATAATTTCAACATAACTTATTTCAGGCCATCGCTTTATGTCATCTACCTACTCATTAAACTTTGACAGGTGAAGTGTCAAAAAATCACGACTCTGTAAGTATCAGCACTATGGAGCCACAATTTTTTTTAATTTAATATGCTAAACATCACATTATCAGCTGAAAGCATATGCAGATTTGAGTGATAACACTGGAGACCGGAAAACAAATGGTTCCATTAGGAATCGTGGAACACTTCCCCAAAGCACTAATGTTCAAATGTGATGCACCTTTGCTCATCTAGGGCCGGATGCACCAGCTGTGCCTAAGTTAAAGCTTAGCCTAGTTGTGGCGTAAATGGGCACTAAGTCACAATTTACCCGCTACTAAATATGTGAGCGTTGCACCATTAAACTTAGGTAGGACGTAACCCTACGTATAAACTAAATATTCACGGAAGCCTCCTACCAGGAGTAACGGATGGAATAAAAAAGCAGAATGATATTTTATGACATCAATGAGCTCATGTTTTGCGTGACAGGCTTTAATCCTTTTGACATACAGTATGATGTTGACATTTATGAGAGAGAGAGAAAAAAAATTTACTTTTAAGCAGCTCTTCAGCATGAAACCGATCTAACGGTGCCGTTTTCTGGGTGCGTCGCCCGGTGTCAGTTTTCAACACATTCAAAATATATATAGGATATTAAAATTAATATATGTCTATTTATCCAGCCTGTTGTATTAGTATTTATCACCCCTCATTTATTTTAGATACAGTTCTTGTAATATTGTTATTTGCATAGGACAAATATAGGCTACTATTTATTAAATCTACTTTTATTATGTATCATATTTTAATGGGGATTAATTTATTACAGCTGACAGTTATGTGAACAAACAAGGTTTGAACATCAACCGGAACAAGATCAGATTGAAGTTCATGGATTTTTAACACTTCTGTGTATAAATGTGAAGGCTGCTTATTGGATAAATATGGGTAAACGTCATATTATGCGACTACGCATTACTTTACGGAGAGCTTACAACCTACTAGTTAAGTCTTACCTTAAGAACATGTGGTGCAACCAAATTAAGCACTGACTTAGTTACAAACTAACTAGTAGTTACTAAGCCCTTAGTGTGAACTTTACGTCCTAGTTTACGTGAGAACTTACGAACAGCTGGTGTAACCCTACCCTTGTCGGATTTAGAGTATTGTCTTGTTGTTTTAATCAGGGAAGTGCCCCTTCCTTCGATGACTCATAGATTTGGATTTTGTGATCATCATGTAGTGGGTATGTAATATATAATTTTCTAAACGGATTACAAATGTGTAACAACATTTTATAATCAGCTTGCATTACGTAATAGGTTCCTAATGAGTTTTTTAATTATATCTTTAGGATAATTGTTTATAGTTTGCTTAAACTAAAATAAAAGGGCAGCATTCAATTAACAGGATGCTTCGCACTTTGATTTACTGGATTAATCTACTTTAATGACCTACTTTTTGTTCAGCCTAAGATTTGCCACTCTTCTGTGATGTTTTGGTCATCAGGGAGATGGGCCCCTTTGAGGCTCAGTGTTTCTTGACTACATTCCCCACAGAAAGCCTGACAGAGCCAGATCAGTCCCACTACATGATGATCACAAAACCCAGATCTGTGAGTCATCGAATGAAGGGGCACTTCCCTGATTAAAGCAACAACACAATGCTCTAAATCCTGACTAGTTGAGCAAAGGTGCATCACATATGAACATTAGTGCTTTTTTATGTTGCGAACATGGCAACATTGACATGTATGATGACAAAATATGACATTAGAACATTATTCACTGATTTTGCAGAAGTGTGTATGCAGAGATAGTAGGAATAGTGCAGTTCTGAGGTTTTCTTCTTTGCTATCTCTGTCAGGCCCTGTATTGATCTGTTTGATGTAATGTAAAACATCATTGCACCCAAGGGAAGATCCTCTGACAGTTTTGTCAGGCATTATTATACTTATTTTTGATTGTGCAGTAAATTGCTTGTGCTGGGAGAGTAAGAAGTGGGATTGTTGGTGTAGTCTAGTTATGCACTAATAATAATAATTATATATATAATTAAACTTCTACTTAGCATAAAGACTTATCTCTTAGCTTAAATTCTTATCTCAAAACCCACTACTACAATAAAAAGAAAATGACTGAAATAGTTTGATGTCTTAACATGCAACATGTAGAGTCTTCAAATAAACCTTGGTTATAGAAAAATGAAGTATGGGATAATGTACAGTGAGTGGGTCATTATTGCAAAATAAACCCTAACAGGCTTATTCTCCTGGATCTTGACTCATCTTGAGTCATCCTTATATCATCCATTTTGTGATAATGACTGGATGACTATACATTATCTCACTTATAACATTAACATTACTTATAACATGTAAATATATTAAATATTGAAAAATATTTTTTTTATTTTTAACTAGGCGAGGGGGGTGGTAGCGTGGCAGCGGCTTCCTCTTTGGTGCTGCCCTAGGCGACCACCTAGGCCCTGCCTGTAATTTCCACCAGATTTTAGGCAGTTAAGAATCTCCACTCCCAAAGCCTGTTTCAATGGAAAAAGCCCTCCAACAGAAAAAGCGTGTGGACAGCAAATTATGTTTTAATATGAATCTTGTGATGAGCACAGCTTCCAATGGCTGACATCCCCTCTGCCTGTTCCAAAGGCTCCCTGTCATCTGTGCACAACCCTCCAGTCTGTCCCCACCACATCTGCTAATGACTGGCCACTGGTTGAGACCACATTACAATAGACTTGGCTGATCTTCACAGAGGGTTTGCTTTATTATCTTTATTGCATAATTGTGCACAAGTGACCTTCCCCTGTAAAAGTAAATGTAAAAAAAAAACATCCTGCATTACTTTTACATGATTCTGCATGAAAACATGTAATAAAGAAATGCACTAATTAAGAAAAAGCTGACATATGCATCACTGAAAATAAAAAAGCCTGTTTATAAAATCAGAGTTATGAGTTATGTCACCTTGCTGCTAGGTGAAATTAACCTACATGTTCTATTTAGGATCTAAATGACCCCAAAGCTGTTTTAATAGCTCAAAAACAGAATTAACATTTAAGTATCGGTTGATGCTACATTACATTTATTAATCGTATGAGAACTTTTAACCTTTAACTCAGTTTTAACTTCATACCATGGTCTAAACGTCCTCCGTGAAAATTTGTATCTTTCTTATGTTTGGGATCTCAGAGACACCAGCTATAAAACATATAAAAGCAACAAACTTTTACGGGTTGAAATTCTCTGACAAGTGTACACAGTATAATAGCTCATCCTTGTCTTTCTTTTTATTTGCTTTGTGTTTTTCCACAATTAGCCTTTTCTGGGATCTAATTGCCCCCTCAAAAGAAACTGTATATTGGATAACAGTTTCTGTAAAGTGCATGCTTACTTGATACAACAGATGGGTTAAATATTCAATAATATCTGCCTCCTGGGTTTTGACTATGTCAGATGAACATATTAATACAGTCTTAAAGAAAATAAATGGATCATTTCAAAACTACTATTATTTTTACACATACAGCATTGGGGTCTCTGGGACCCAAAACATAAAATTTACAATTAATCAGAGTATATAGTCTTAGAGTAAAATTGTTTAATTTCGTATAGGCAAATAAAGTAAAAATGTCCCCACAGAATGATTAACAAGGCAAGAGTACTTAAAAAAAAAAAAATTGGAACTGACAAATCCCACGCACATGTGAAGCAACACCTCTTCAATTAACAGTCACTTACTGAGATGTTTTATCAAAGTGACCCATGGCACTAGTGCTGAAATATGGTTTGCTATTCTAATCTTTGGGGTTTATCTCTCTATTAGTAAGAAGGACTACATCCATATCCATATGTGACTTAATGTGGGCCTATGATAAATGTTTCTAGAGTTGGAGTTTAATCGGGACCAATTCTGGATATAGCTCAAAGTATACTAAATACAATGCATTCATAAAATATTTAGACCCCTTCATTTGTTTTTTGTTTTGTTTTTGTTTGTTTGTTTTTTTTCACATTTTGTTATGTTGCAGCCTCATGCTAAAATGATTTACATTTATTTTTTCCATATCAATCTGCACTCCAGACCCCATAATGACAAAGCAAAAACCAGATTTTCAGCCAGTACATTTGTTTGGAAGGATGTGTCCTCCGGAGGTCGCATTTGTCGGCCGCATACGTCATCGAGGCTGTCGCGTTTCAGAAAAGAGAGTAGGACACTTCGAATGCGAACTTCTTTCACGGGAATTCGGAGGATGTATGAGGTGTATCCTTCGTGCACTCACAACCCACAATTCTTTGCTTCAACGGAAATGTCTAAAAAAAATAACGTCAATTTGCCCGTAAATATGATGTTCAAACGCAAGGAATGTTAATTCCCAAGTTGAAGTACCTCAGTAGATGAGTGCAGAGTATATAATATGTATAATTATATTAATATATAATTAAAATATAGTATTAGACTAAAAGTACAACTGTAAAATCTATTTTCTTTTCTCTCTACATCATTATAACTCTCCTAAAATGTACCTCATACATTCCCTTCTAAAGGGACTTTGTTCCCTTCTCAGTCAAAGCGCTCGCGCTTGTTAAAGAATGGCGTGCTGTCATAGCAACCATTATACGTTCCGTTTCCGTTTGTCCTATGAAGGCCGTTAAATTTAAACGAGCCTTGTTTAAAGGAGGACACTCAGTATAATGCAGCCTTCATAGGACGCGTCTTACCTAGCATGCAGCCTTCGAAACGTGACACAGCTAGGGAGAGAAGCAAAGCAGGTAGAAAACTCGGGTGACCAGAAGTCGGTCCCGGATTTACGATGCGTGTCCCGGTTGTATGCATTAAACAAGGGGAAAAAATGCCAATGAGGTAAGGAAAAACATAAGAAAAACTTAAGGATTTTTTAAAAGGTATTTTTAAGGGAAAACAAGACAAAAATACTGATTAAGAAAAAAATATTTTATTCATAAAAAATAAATAAAAAAATAAGAACAAAATAGAACAAATAACACAAAGATACGTAATGATGGACAAGATTAGAGAAATACATACATAAACCAAGTGTAACAATACATATAATACTGAGTTTAAAACATATAGACAGATATGACATACAAGAGCAAACAGGATGTCTATATTTCCATATGTCCGGGGTTGGGGAGTAACGGAAAACATGTAATGGGATTACGTATTTAAAATACAAAATATAAGTAACTGTATTCCACTACAGTTATAAATCATTGGTAATTAGAATACAGTTACATTCAAAAAGTATTTTGATTACTGAAGAGATTACTTTGCATTTTATTGTCATTTGTGTCATTTAATATTTAGTCCTTTCAGATGGAAAACATTTATACATATAAATGATGTGATCCAAAGTGCATTTGAACAGCGGTGAAACACTTTCTTATGATGTGTTACATTCATACGAGCAGACAGAGAAGTAAGTTTGAAGTAAGTTTGGAGCACAAGAAATAGAAATAAACCTTGTGTAATTTGTCAGCTTTACGCTAAGCTAAAATGCTATTTCTAGCCATTTTACATGCACATGTTACCAGGCACGATCATATTTTCTTATCAAGAAAATTCACGTTGGATCATAATTTCTTTTTTTCTAGTAAGACCTTTGATATTAGGGCAAAAATCATTTTCTTGATAATAATTTTTGTATTGTTTTCCTATAAAAATATCTAAAAATCCTTAAAACAAGATTAATTTGATTTATCTTGTTTTAGAAACAACACTGCATAAGATATTTAGGATTTTCAGAGAATGTATTTTTAACGTGTATTTTGTCTTACTGTACTGGCAGAGTTTTATTGTCAAAACAAGTGAAAAAATCTACCAGTGCTGAAGAAGTAATCCAAAGTATTGTAAAGTAAATTGAGTAATCTAATGGAATATGTTACAAATTACATTTAACAGCAAATATTCTGTAATCTGTAGTGGAATACATTTCAAAAGTAACCCTCCCAACCCTGCATATGTCTAAGTATACATAATAATATCCACAGGGTAGGATATATTTGGCATAAAGGGGACTGGTAAAGAAAGAAAATGTGTTGAGCATTTTATATTTAATCAGTAGGAATTGACGTCTAAATATGTCATAAGCCCACAAAACTCCCTGGCAAATCTGTAGAGTACTCATCAAACAAACAAACAAAAAATGGTAACTTACAAGCACAAATATGCCTGTGTCTCACAGGGAGGTACAGCAGCCACACCCACCCAGCCAGTCAGTCCTGTCCAAACGTCCCCATACCCCCAGACCCCATAGCATCTACGATAGCTATACTTGTGTCCCAGCCCCACCTGATCAGAGAAGGAAGCTCTGTCCTCTGGAGCAATGTGATTTCCCTTTTTCTTTTCTTTCTTTTCCCCTCCTTCTTCCCTCCTCTTCCCCCTTCTTCATCTTCCTTTCTCTCTCCCCTTTCTCTTACTTCCTTTTTTCCCAGCAGTCTCCATACATCTGAGTGCCACCCACCAGTAGCTACTTGATATTTGAATCTTGCTTTAGCACCCAGGAAAGTTAGGGGAGAGTTGAAATGTCTCTGACAATCAGGGAAGCTTGAGGGACCAAGTCATAAAGAAAAAAAGAAGAAAAAAACATCAACCCCCATGAAGGCAACACACCACACCAAGAGCCAAGGGCATGTGAAATCCCAAACAGGTCAACTAGTGCAGACCGTCACTATTCCACCCCATGGGACACAGGTTTTTTAGGACAGTACTTAAAAGAAAGAATAGAAGAGAGAAAGAGAGAGAGAGAGAGAGAGAGAGAGAGAGAAAAGGATATACAAATACAGAAAGTACATACGTATACATTGTCCTCATATGCACACTTTATTAAAATATTTTAATAGTATTTAATGGGGTGTGCAAACTCGTAAGGCATGAGGGATTTGTAGACTTACCATCTCCACTATACCATGGTACAGTATAATGGGAGAGTACTATTACGTAATATTATGTAGTATTCAATATATAACAATACTGTTATTTAAAAAAAAAAAAAATTTTGTGCATCCTTTGGTGAAGGAGCTATTTTTTCCATTGATAAATATTCTAATAATAAATTTAACCATTGATTGATGTTTAATGATTGTTTAATTTTCCATTTTTTTTTTTTTTTTTTTTTTTTTTTTTTTTGCAAGTGTCAAAGCTACATATATAGGCTTAATATAAGGCGATGCAGGATCGATCTCTGGTATATCTCAGAGTATACAGAGGAAGGGAGAGAGTGGGATTCTGACATTCAGAATGGAAGAGATTTTCTCCGTTACCTCCATCCAAAAGTGCTGTTTCGGAGTACATAACAAGCGGATATATGTGTCTAAACTGTTGAGATTACACTGAGCACAAATTGCTGAATTAGAAAGACCCATTTTATATATTTTTTTTTATGTTGTGTAATATGTGTACTGTGAATGGTTTTGTATTGAATAAGTTGTAAGTTTGTATTTTTAATCAATAAAAACCTGTTCTTACAAATTTGTGCCCATAAATTGGAATTAGTCTGTGACCCATTTTTGAGTGGGTAAATCTGTAATGAGAATTAATCTATATAATTTAGATTATATTTGATTTGAGGATGAGCTTTAATCTGTGTAACAAATGGGAATGGTTGAAGTGTGTTATGGTCAATGTTTATTTTATTTTTAATTGCATTTATTTATTTGTAAATAATTAATAAATTGTCCATTCTGAATTTCAAATTTGGCTAATAGATCTTTGAAGGAAATAAATCTGTTATCCTGGAAGAGATGGTAGAGGTGTGTCTCTGCATTGTTCTCACTTGCTAAAATAAAGTGGTAATTTATTAGACTCAAAGTCAGGGTTGTGCCAAATTAGGGTATACATGCAAGGCTCCATCTTGGCAAGGGTGTAGATTTTTCTTGAACATTGGGGGGGTTGCAGCGTGAAGCATTTACATGTTTCCATTGATCATGGTCTAAATATTGTTTTTACTTGCTTGTTTTGATTATTTGGGGGGGGGGGTTATTGAGGAATTTGAGGAAGAATTTTCATTTTGACAGCTACTATGGCGGATAGTGTGGGAGAGTGGTAAATTATTCCAGCATTTTAAATCATTGCTAATTTTAGCTAAGTGTGGAGTCAAATTCAGATGAAACAATTCTGACAGCCTAGGGGAAACAAGTATGCCCAAGTATTTAATATTTCCACTGGGAAGTGAGAAGTGTGGGTCTTGGGTTGAAGGATTCCATGAGTCAGCTGTAACCGGAATTACCTTTGATTTTGTCCAATTTATAGTGTAGTCAGAGATCTGTGAAAAATACGTTATGAGATTGAAAATTTCAGGCAAAGATTTTGGAAGTAAAGTAGAATATCATCTGCATACAAATTAATTTTATATACCATATTTGCTGAGAGTATGCCTTTTACCTTATGATTTTGATGGATGGCAGCAGCCAATGGTTCAATAAAGATGGCAAATAGTAGAGGGGAGAGTGGGCATCCTTGTCTAGTGCCTCTATGTAGTGTAAAAAAAATGTGAATCTGTCTGCCAATTAAACAAGAAAATGTATTAATGCATTTGGTCCAGGCCATCTGGAAATAGCTGTGTAGTGTGAGGGCTGAAAGATTTTAGGATTGTAGAAATATGTGATTTAACCAAAAGTACACAAGATTGAGAGCCTAGTCATGTTACACCATGCGAGGTTCGGACGTGTGAATGGCAAGCTCTGCACACTTTGCTAGTTTTAATACTTTTTATGTCATAAACTGGTGAGATTCGATACACTCTGTTCCATAACTGTTCTAGGCAGACAGTATGTCAAAGAATTCAAAATCCTCGGGCTTTGGAGACATTAAAAGACACTTACGTGCTCAAGCTGATGCCCCTGAGCAGCAGGCCGTAATCCCGGGAGGCAATTTGGCCTGAGAAGTGAAGGAAATTCGGCAAGAATTGTTGAACATGTCGGCAATGCTGACAAAGATCATTGCTCACTTGGAGGATCTTGCTGTAATATGTTGATCATCAACATATTACAGATGTCGAGAAACGGATTGATTATCTGGAGTCATTGGAGGGGGAATTAGCTGCTAATCCGCTAGTGACCAAGGTGGATTTGGAACGCATCTGGGAGAAGCTGGAGGACTTGGAGAAACGTAACCGGCGGAATAATGTCTGAATTGTTGGAATTCCTGAGGATGAAGAAGGTCGAATATGGTGAAATTCCTGAACGGGCTCTAACAGGCATAACAGGCCATAAGCTGGAAATTGAGCGAGCTCATAGGGTTCCGGCTCGGTGAGCCACTGAGGGAGGCAGGCCCTGATCAATTCTGGCCAAATTTCTGAGATCATTCGATAAATATCTCATGTTATGTGAGGCGAGGAGTAAAGGAAGGCTTTCTTAGAAGAACCACAGCATTTTCTTGTTCCCAGACTTTGCGAATTTGACAAGAGAGAAAGTGATCGATTCAAGCAATGCAAGAAACTCTTACATCAGCGGAAGGTCGCTTTTGCATTGATGTTCCCGGCCAAATTGAGAATAGATGCTAAGGATGGCCGCAAAATATTTATATGTCCCCAGCAAGCGATGTCCTTCATAAAGTCAATGGACTGAGTAAGTTATTTTGTGGTACTCACATTGCAGCCAAGTGGTCCGACTCACTGAACATTCACTTGACCATCCGAGGAAACTGAGCACCTTTTTTGTATCTTTTTGTGCTGGTTCCGCCTAGTGGCTGGAGTTGTTTTGTGTAGTAGCACTCCTTCGGGGCAGTGTTGTGGATGAATCTGCACGTTCTTTGTGCTTATGCCTCCTATTGGTTGGAGTTTGTTTTGTGGAGTATTTCTTGCAGGACATTGGAGTGATTGGGTCATTTGTTGCACTCATGTAGCAGTTGAATGGGGCGACTCACTGAAAATTCATTTGACTGCCCGAGGAATCTGAACGGCAAAGTTGTCACAGGGGCTCTCTTAGGCATACATGGACTGTTTGAGTTTAGAAGGATGGAAGCCAGTTAGCGCTGTCGTGCATGGGGTTAATGCGCACGTTTTTCTTTTTTCTGTTTGTTTGGTTTGGGGAGAAGTTTGGGGTTTGATTGTTGCACTGATGTTGGAATGTGGTCTTTATAATATTATTTTTGACACACAGTCTATTTTTTCTAACATGTCAAAATGTAAAATGTTATTATGAGTGGATTGTCTCTCTCCACGTGGAATGTGAATGGGTTGGGGCACTCCATGAAAAGAAGGAAGGTTATTTATCTTCTTAAATGTAAGAAATATAATATAATGTTTCTTCAAGAAACGCATCTTTCCCCGCAGGAAGCTGAAAAATTTGGGAAGATATGGGGTGGACAGATTTTCTTTAGTGCTGGCTCAAGTAAGAGCAGGGGAGTCATTACACTGATAAGTAAACATCTACAATTCAAATGTCTCAAACAGATTAAAGATAAATTAGGAAGATTCATTATTGTTTTAGCAGAAATTCAGAGACAAAGGTTGATTTTGGCTAATATTTACACACCTAATGCTGATGATCAGGGCTTATTTATAGACCCCTCATGATATAATATTGGGAGGAGACTTTAATCTATTGATGGACTCAGTCCTTGATCATAGTGAAGCAAAAGTGTGTAAGCCCTCTAGAGCAACATTGACTCTTCACAGGATGTGTAAAAATCTTGGTTTTACAGATTTTTGGAGACTTCTGAACCCATACATTTTTTTCATCAGTCCATAAGATTTATTCTAGAATAGATTTTTTTTATACTGTATATATCTAAGTCCCTCATTTCATCTGTTGTTGATTGCTCAGTTGGAAACATCTTAGTCTCAGATCACACACTGGTGGCTTTAGAGATGTTGCCACATACAGAGAAAAAGAAATCATATAGTTGGTGCTTTAATATATCCCTTTTGCAAAATCCTGAATTCCAACAAATGTTAAAGGCTGAAATCAATGTTTATATGGAGACCAACTGGTCCTCAGTATCCTCTGTGGGTGTGGCTTGGGAGTCACTTAAGGCGGTTCTTAGGGGTTGGATCATACAGTATGCCTCAGTCACCAAAAAATCCAAAGCACGAGAACTCGTGGAGTTGGAAGGGAATATTAAAAGTGCCGAGGCAGAGCTAAAGCAACGAATGTCATCTGATGGCCTCAGAGAATTGACCCGTCTGAAATACAGATATAATACTATTTTGTTGCGGAAGGTGGAGTTTTGGCTATTCAGGGCAAGACAGTCATACTTTGAGTTGGGGACAAAGCAGGGAATCTTTTGGCTAGATATATAAAGCAGAGAGAGTCTTTTTCTACAATTCCCTCTACATTTTACAAAAAACATTTACCTTGGCCATTGATATTAATAATGCTTTTAAAGAATTATATCTTGATCTCTATAGTTCCAAGTCTTCATCTACTGATGAAGATATTAGAAACTTTGTGGAACCATTAGAACTCCTTAAACTGGGGGCCTGGGTAGCTCAGTGGCAAATACGCTGGCTACCAACCCGGGAGTTCGCTAGCTTGCTAGTTTGAATCCCAGGGCGTGCTGAGTGATTCCAGCCAGGTCTCTTAAGCAACCAAATTGGCCTGGCTGTTAGGGAGGGTAGAGTCACATGGGGTAAACTCCTCGTGGTCACTATAATGTGGTTTGTTCTCAGTGGGGTGCATGGTGAGTTGACCGTGATTGCCACAGAGCGCTATGTCTCCGTGGCAATGCGCTCAACAAGCCACGTGATAAGATGTAATTAAGGTAATTAAGGCCTTTCCTACAGGCAAGGCTCCGGGGCCAGACGGCTTTGCCACAGAATTGTTTAGATCTTATTCTATAGAACTGGCTCCACTTTTGTTAGAAGTTTATACGGAATCATTAAAGAATGGAAAGCTTCCGCCAACCATGACACAAGCCCGGATCAGTCTGATTCTTAAAAAGGACAAAGATCCAAGTGAGTGTAAGAGTTACTGTCCAATTTCCCTGATCCAGCTATACGTAAAAATATTGTCAACAATTCTGGCTAACCGATTAAGTAAAGTTATGGCATCTCTTACACATATAGATCAGGTGGGGTTTATTCGGGGCCGCAGCTTTTCTGATAACATTAGGCATTTCATCAATATCATGTGGTCAGTGGCGAATGATCAGACTCCGGTCGCTGCCATCTCACTTGACGGCGAAAAGGCATTTGATATGGTAGAATGGGATTTTCTTTTTACGATTTTGGAAATATATGGGTTTGGGAATTTTTTAATTGGATGGATTAAGTTACTTTATAGACACCCAGTAGTGGCAGTACAAACAAATGGATTAATTTCAGATTATTTTACTCTGGATTGGGGCATCCTGCAGGGTTGCCCTCTTTCCCCATTATTGTTCTGTCTTGTCTTGGAACCATTAGCAGCCACGATAAGAAAGGAAGATGATTTTCCAGGGGTGGTGGCGGGAGGTATGGCGCATAAGCTTTTGCTTTACGTAGATGATATTTTATTATTGATCTCCGACCCCACTAGATCTATGCCTTGCCTCCACAGAATTATTAATTCCTTTTCTAAATTCTCAGGATACAGAGTCAATTGGTCTAAATCCGAAGCTTTGGCTCTGACGGCTTTTCAGCCGGGCGTCTTCCAGTGGCCCAAACAGGGCATTAAGTATTTGGGCATTTTATTCCCAGCAAATTTGTGTGATTTAGTTAGAGTTAATTTTGACCCCTTAATAAAAAGTTTTTCGAGCGATGTGGGCAGGTGGGCTTCATTACATTTATCTATGATTGGGAAGGTTAATGTTATTAAAATGAATTGTATTCCAAAATTCATCTACCTGCTACAGTCAAACCCTGTAGATGTCCCTCTCTCTTATTTCAAGCAATTTGATAGCATAGCGAAGTCCTTCATTTGGAATGGCAAGCGTCTCAGATTACATTTCAATAAGTTACATAGGCCGATTGACAAAGGTGGGCTAGGCCTACCCAAGATTTTGTTTTATTATTATGCATTCGGTCTCAGACACTTGGCTCATTGGTCACTTCCACCTGAGAGAGCCCCTCCCTGGTTTGGTTTTGAACAGGAAGTTCTTGCCCATATTTCACATATATTGCAAAGCCTTTCTATCAAACTAATCAGAGCAATTGAGTTACACCCCGTTATCTCGCATTTGCACTTAGATGGATAAAAGTGTCCAGAGTGTTTAATTTGGACATTTATTTAAATGTTGCCATGAGCATATTGCTGAACCCAGAATTATGTATTAATAAGTCCCTTTTCTGCTGGTCAGAGTGGATTGTGAGGGAGGTTAATACGCTCGGTGACCTATATGAGAATAGAGTGTTGAGATCCTTTGAAAATTTGGTTCAACATTTTGGGATTCCCAGATCTCAGTTCTTTAGGTATTTACAGCTGCGCCATCTGCCCTGTACTATTTTTGGGAGTAACATACACCCCCTAAAGCAGCAGATACTCTGGGAGTGGTGATTACTGTTTTTGGAAAAGGTCATGAAGCATCAGTGTATTACTCCCTGCTAATTCAGAGTCTGGGAATGGAGCTTTAACTTCTGTCAAGAGATTATGGGAGAAAGATTTAAACTTGGTATTGGAGGAGGGAGTGTGGGCTAGGATTCTGAAGAACATCAAGTCTGTATCTAGAGATGCAAGGGTGCGCCTTCAAGATTTTACATAGATTCTATTGGACCCCCTCTAGATTGTATAGGCTTGGTCTTAAAGACACACCCACCTGCTGGTGATGCCAATCAGAAGATGGAGACACAACCCATGTCTTTTGGGGGTGTGTTAAGATCCAAGAACTTTGGTTGAAGGTTCAGAGCTTTGTGTGTGACGTGTTGGGCACTCGGGTTTCATTTTGCCCCAGACTCTGTATTTTAGGCGATGGGGCAGTCATCAATATAGGGGATAGACACATAAAAAATTGGGTCCTGACCAGTGTTAAGGGGATGGAAGTCACCTGGAGCGCCTTCATTTCGGGAGTGGTGCATGGAGATTGGGAAGGTGGCAGCTTTCGAGGAGGTGTTATGTAGAAGGCTGGGGATCTGGGATTCATTTGATGGGAAATGGGGCAGTTATTTGGTGTTTTTGGGGGACTCTCTGGGAGGGGCTGTGGAGAGAGAGGTGTAGTTTTAGATGTGTAGGATTATTATTATTTTTTATTTTTTTGTGTGTGTACTTATGTGTGACCACGGGGATGTTCATGGGGGGTCGGGGTGGGGTTGGTGATTGGGGAGGGGGAGGGGTAGTAGTGGGAGTTAAATGTTGATTCAGTGTATATATGTTTTGTTTTTCTTTGTCATCTATATGAATCAATAAAAAAAATTAAATTTTTTCGATTAAATTTTTTTTATTGATTCATATAGATCACAAAGAAAAACAAAACATATATACACTGAATCAACATAAAAATAAAGAAAAATAAAAATATAAAAAAGGTGCTCCTTTTACTCTCAATGTTGCTTTAAAAGTACATAGTGACTGAGCCACAATGGATATAGTGGCCATATGTGTCCATCGTCTTTACTGTCCCCATGCTGCTGATGAGCTTTTTCCCTGCCATCAGTTGACTTGACGTATGCAGTTCTTTGACTATGCCCATGGATATTTCCCCACAGCAAGAGCACATTAATGATGCTGTTCTAAAGAACTACTTATGCTCTGTGATAATCATCTCTTAGGGAGTGTCCCGACCAGCAGAAAATAAAAGGAGCAATATTTCCTAAGATGGAAACTGTTCCCTGAATGTTACCCCAGAAGTGCTGCTTTGACAATGTTCCCAGTATGCAAAGTAATTATGACATGCATAGATCTAAAGATCTTTTTATAATCTTTTTTTTTTTTTTTGGAGAAGGGTGCCAAACAGAAAAGGACATACATGACTCATGTCCGTATAAGATTTCTCTGAGGTCTCTATTTGTTATAGTAAACGCACTGCTAATTGTTGTTAAAGAGTTGTTCAAAGTGCGTTGCTATGCAGTTGCTATGGTGGTCACTATGGTTCTGGTCCTTCCTTCAATGTAAATACAATGTAAACATTTAACTTTTACTTGTCTATTTTATAGTCCATCAGACAAAGATCATAAAAATGGTTAGAAAATTAATAGCACACCTCTCCTCAAAAAAACTGCATGATTTGAGGTTTCATAGCATGGAGCTGGTTACACAGCAAACATTAATACTAAGGGTGAAAGGAATAGTTTGCACAAAAATAAAAATACTTTTAGGAGTATTAGATTAGATCTCAGCTCTCTTGGTCCATTCAATGCAAGTGAATGGGTACCAACATTTTGATGCTCCAAAAAGCATATAAAGGCATATAAAGGCAATATAAAATAATCCATACAACTCCAGTGGTTAAATCTATATCTTCTGAAGCGATATGATAGGTGTGGGTTAGAAACAGATCAATATTTAAGTCTTTTTTTATTATAAAATTTCCTCCCTGCCCAGTAGGTGGCGATATGCCATATATGAAGAATGTGAATCGTCAAAAACAAAAGAAGAATAATGTGAAAGTGGAGACTGACAGTAAAAAAGGACTTAAATATTAATCTGTTTCTCAACCACACCTATCATATTGATTCTGAAGACATGGATTAACCACCTGAGTATGAATTACTTTTATGCTGCCTTTATGTGCTTTTGGAGCTTTAAAATGTTTGTACCCATTTATTTGCATTGTGAGGACCAACAGAGATAAGATATTCTTGTAAAAACTTTGTTTGTGTTCAACAGAAGAATGAAAGTCATACACATGAGGGTGAGTAAATGATTAGAGAATTTTCATTTTTGGGTGAACTCTTCCTTTGAGGGTTTGTTCAGATCTGCAGTCCTAGCAGTAGCAATAGTGATGCTTGTCTTAGAAAGCACCTGTTATTAAATGATTAAGATAAACAAAGTTACTAACCAAATTATTAATTAAGATACTGTTCATTATGTCATCTGATGCATCCTTAATTAAAGTGCTGTAACAATTTGAGCACAAACACCCACAAATACTGTTCAACAAGACTTAATCTAGCAGCACAGATTGTTCTGTTACACTGTTAAGAAGAGCATATATGTCTCAGACAGGTCTCTTCAACAGAGATCCTGTTGAGGATGTGACCATCACTAGACATTACACCTTCTGGGACATGTTGCCTTGATCACTTTCCGTTACACTGAGAGAAAAACACAGATCCCACGGCTCCTAAAGGAACACGTCTGGCTTGTGATTCTCAGAAGAGACCAGTGTTCCCCAGCAAAACAAGAGGGAACAACAGGTATTTGTATCAAGCAATGTTGCCAGTAGAAATGTCTTGAGAATGTGCCACACATCCAGCTTTTATGAAATTGGAGGACAAAAAATAACGTGACACAAAAAAGATTAATAAAATTAAATAAAATTAAAAAATATATATCTCACACAGAATATCTCCTCATAAGTGGATAATTACTAGATCAATCACTAAGAAGAATGTAAATGTCCATCCAGTGCTGTTGACTTACAGGTAAAAGATTATAGTTGACCCAAAAATGAAAATTCTTTCATCATTTACTCACCCTAAAGTTGTTCCAACACAGTGGTGTTGATTTTGATTAATTTTAGTGACTTGATTCTTTTGATTCCATTCACCAAAAAGATTCATTCAGATTCGTTCATTGATTTGTTCATTGACCATTTCTTCAAGTTACACCTTTGCGCCTGTAGATGATGCCAAATGACCATCTTTAAAAGTAATTGCACTAAACCAAAAGCAGTCATTTATTACCAGAACAAGTCTAATTATTCTTTTATAAAAATTTGCATGTATACAATTCTGTCAAAAGACTTCAGCACTGCAAAGAGTTTAAGCATCATAAGCATTTCCCTACAAATGACAATAAAGCATATCTATCATACTGTGAACTGCTGCATGACATTTTATCAAGCTATTCAAAAAAGACAACAATACTAGCCTAAAAAATAATTATTTCAATAATGTCCATATGTCACTGTAATGCGTGGTTATCACTCACTTTTATTCATAATTCATCTGACCCCTTTTCTTTTTTTTCTTCTTTTTTTTAAAGGTTATTTTTTCCTCCCCTTTTTCTCCCCAATTTGGAATGCCCAATTCCCAATGTGTTCTAAGTCGTCATGGTGGCGTAGTGACTCAATCCGGGTGGTGGAGGATGAATCTCAGTTGCCTCCGAGTCTGAGACCGTCAATCCGCGCATCTTATCACGTGGCTTGTTGAGCGCGTTACCGCAGAGACGTAGAGTGTGTGGAGGCTTCACGCATCCACGTATAACTCACCATGCGCCCCACCAAGAGTGAGAACCACACATTATAGTGACCACGAGGAGGTTACCCCATGTGACTCTACCCTCCCTAGCAACCGGGCCAATTTGGTTGCTTAGGAGACCTAGCTGGAGTCATTCAGCATGCCCTGGATTCTAACTCGCGACTCCAGGGGTGGTAGTCAGCGTCAATACTCGCTGAGCTACCCAGGCCCCCTGACCCCTTTTTTTGAACGAGACTGACGAACTGAACAAAATGATATGCAGCTCCTCCTCTCGTTCAGTCAGTCAGCAGATCGTTCATGAACGAGATGACTGATTCATTTAATTCATTCTCAAACGAGTTTACTAGCACATTCAGTTCATTCACGAATGACATGACCGACTAGTTCAGTGAAGGGGTGTATTCATTCAGTGTTTCTTCTAACCAGTGATATGCTCCTTCACAGCCCGCTCTCGAATGCTATTGGCTCATGCTGAAGTCAGTCTTTAAAAGCAGGACAAAGCAACAAAAATAGATTTTGCATGTCTACAAATGTATGAAACACTTTAAAAATAGTTTAAACACCATAACCATTTTCACCACTAAATGACAGGTTTCATTTTCCCTATATTTTGTCAAATGCTGGTTTTAATTTTTACCAAGACAGAGAAAAAGTTCAAAAAAAACCTAATAATATCTTACACTGTGCATCAAAGCACAACATTTCCATCCATAATTCATGTTATTTTAACTGTCTGCTTTCAGTCATTTTTACACATTCATAAATTGAGGGTTATGTTTTTTGCATACCTTTAAACTTTTCTTAAGTGCATATCACCAATTTCTCTCCTTGTCGAACGCGACTGACTCACATGCCGAACTGAACGAATGACATTCCTCCACTCGTTCAGTTGTTCACTAGATTCTCATTCACGAACGAAATTACTGAGTGAGTCGTTAGTTTCAGAACATTCAGTTCATTCATGAACGAGGCATCTCATCTCGTTCAGACTCAAATGACCGACTAACACTAGTTCAGTGAAGGAGTTTATTTGTTCAGCGGGCCGAACCAGTGACATGCTGCCTCACAGCCCACACTTAAATGCTATTGGCTCATGCTATAGTCAGTCTTTAAAGACATGAAAAGCCACCAAGGCAGTCTCCCACTTTAAATTAGAGCTCATTGGCTTCAAAAGGGAGAGACTTCAGTGAACAAGAAATATGAGTCAGTGTATGGAGGTGAACAAGAATGATTAATTCACTTAAAAGATTCATTCAAAAAGACAGATTCGTTCACGAACAAAACATAACTACAAACCATTATTGCTCTCTTACATTCAGCCTAACGTCTCCTTTTGTGTTCTACAGAAGAAAGAAAGACATCTGGGTTTGAAACAACATGGTGTTGAATAAATGATGACAGAATTTACATTTTTGGGGGAGCTGTTCATTTAAAAGTATCTCTTACTGGTTGTTTTCAATGGGAAATTTGCTGTATTACAGAACTGAACAAATATCTACATCGGACATCACTAATGCTGTATGTTCTTGCAGCCACTGTGCGTTTGGTACTTGAAGTTTGCTGGAGGCCAGGAATAGATCACACAGCACTGCTTGATAATTAGACACCAACAGGTCAAATTGCACAAGAGGGAATTTTTGCACATGGGCATAATCTTTGGGGAGAGGAGCTTACCAAACACACTTTTTGCTAATGATGCCTGGCTTTGCCCGCTCCCTTCTGAGTTTCCCTGGAGCTAATCTGCTGAAACATCGCCACTGTTGAGACTGTTCAAGTCTTTTGGTCCCTTTGCATACAGATTCTCAAGACAGAGAATGAAGGAAGAAACTTGTATGTCTTGCAAAGAGAAAAATGCAACCTTATCAGGTTGTGATAAAATTAATTGAAAGAAAAGATTAGGCCCTATTACAAGCACAGATTAGCTTTAAAGTTTAGTGATCATAATATGTTCTATAGGTTTAGCATTAATATTATACATCAGAATGCTATTGTAATTATTAGAATAATATATACAAAATAAATAGAAATGTATGCTCTGCATATACAGAATGTAAAGCAATCTAAACTTGCTTTTATGTCCACTGATTTAAAGTTCTTGTATCAAAATAGGCATGATTAAATTGCTCAAAGTTTGTTCTTTCATAGGTCTGGAGATGCAACTGACTTTCCAGTTATGTTTAACTAAAGTATCAACTTTGTCTCAGATGTTTCACTTAATATTTCTTTGAAACAAAAATAGATATAAATGACTTAGACAGTTGACTTAGAGCTATGGTACTAGGCTGAATCTTTTTGTGGCCCGTGTCGCGTGGTCATCACTTAAAATTATTAGGCTAAATGTACATGATTTTTGAGCATTTACGATAATTCTCAGTATCCCTAAATTGATGTATAGTTAAAGAGAATAAGAAAAGGCAAAGGAATAAGAATTAATTGAGCACGAATGCATGAATATAAATCTGATTATAGGCTACTTCATATTACATATGCACTGCAGGCGTCAGTCTGTGCGCATGTTGATAGAAACAGTTTGTGCTAACTCACTCAAATATGCACACTCTGAGTCTCTCTCTCAGCTATATCTATATAATGTTTTATTTATTCTTGTTTATTACATGTTTCCACAATGTATTTAAATAACATGTATAATTAAATAAATAAAACAATTTAAAAAAAAAACACTGGGGCCCTCGAGGCTAAAGGAATCATGCTTTGCTGCCCCCAGTCTTTCCAAAGTTTAGTACCCCTGACATGAGTAAAGGGTTGTTATTGTGGATAGCATAGTTTAGCTAAATTGGTCTTGGAAGAATCTGATAAGAAATGTTTGAGTGTATATTGAAATAAATGGCTTTTGATTACAGACTATGGAATCAAATCTGAGCAGATTTTGTGACATTGTTGAGATCTCCTCTGAAACTCTATAGAGGATACACATGTGAATTACTAGATTCTCTTTCTCAGGAGAATACTGTTTTCTAAGAAGCAGGACACTTAAAGTCTCCATTTGTTTTAACATTAATCACATTATTGTCTAGGAGGGAAAAAATAACATATAATTTATGATTATTCTTTCCAATGGAATAGCCTCAAGAGAAACATGACATGATTATGTCCATGATATTCCTTTCAGGCCCACTATCAGTAAACTGTACTTTTTTATATGCATTAGAATTAGTCACCTAGTTTAGAATGCATACTACCATGTGCCATTGCATAGAGTCAATTTCGATTTCCATACAATTCTCTATTAAGTATTATCCTATACAAGTATTCAGAGAACATCCTACCACACAAAGTCAAGAGATCTGTGTCATTTTCAAACTCTGGTAACAGCACGCAACATGAAAAATGGTAGGCTACTGTACCTCAATGAATGTATGTTGAACTGATTTTACGAATGTTGCTTGCATTGCATACGCTCATACTTGGGGTTAGAAATTTTAATAAACCCCTAATCCTAAATATTACATGTTGCCACATAACTACCCATGACATCCTATTGTTGTGATGGTGGGTTTTGCACAGATGTGTATGACTTTCTTCTGCTGAACACAAACAAAGATTTTTAAAAGAATATCTCAGCTCTGTTGGTCCATTCAATGCAAGTAAATGTTGGTCAGAACTCTGAAGCTCTAAAAAGAGCATAAAGTCAGCATAAAAGTAATCCATATGACTCCAGTGGTTTAATCTGTCTTCTGAAGCGATATGATAAGTGTGAGTGAGAAACAGATACATTTTTAAGTTCATTTTTGCTATAAATTATCCTCCCTGACCAGCAGGTGGCAATAAGCACAAAGAATGCGAGTCACCAAAAACAAAAGAAGAATGTGAAAGTGGTTTATATTTATAGAAAAAAAAAAAAAAGTAACTTAAATATTGATCTGTTTCTCACCCACACTTATCATTTCACTTCTGAAGACATGGATATTTTTGGGTGAACTATCCCTTTGCTTTAAAGATCAATTTACTAGGATTTGTTCTGCTTGTGTTTAATGAATGGGGCCTAGTGTCTTTGTCTGAGATCATGTACTGTACTACATAGTAATTATGAGTCTTTAGATGCCTTGCACATGTGTTTGGAACCTAGAAAAAAAATGACAAAAATCTCTTCCCTCTAAAACTGAGGATACTGAATGCTGTCATTGCAACAACATGTGTAATGGAGTAAACATTAGCACAACACTTTTGTTTTTATTGTTTATAAAGACATCTAGTGAGACATGTCTCTTGTGTCAACTGTGATCTGACAAAAACAAAACTGAAATTGTTAATGAAACTTCAAACAGAATTAAAATGAAATTTAGGAAAATTTTGCAACAGAATGAGCACTTTCTAGCCATCTGTGTCCCACTCTCTCCTGAGAGTTTTGTCACCTTGTAATTCTGCTAGCAGCAGTTATCTAGATAGAACATCATTATACACCTAAACTATAAAATTAGACAAGTAACATTTTATTGCCTGTGATTAAATCATGAGGTAATTTTCAACTCAATAAACTTCAGCCTTAGTGGAGAATGAGTAAGTGCTACTAAAGGAAGATGTTATATCCTAAGTAATGTACTGAGGCAACTCTGCCTTTAATATGCTTTTATGCAACCAAGCAACAACTTAAGTTATGTGCACTCCATAACAGTACACAAAACAATACAAATACAGTGTGCAAAAGCTTTAACAGGCATTGCTACTGATACAGGAAATGTGTGTTAGAATTACTAATTTAATTAGTAAAAGTAAGACTGTAATTTTTCAAAACACAAATGATACAGATAAAAGTAAGTCTATTGAAAAATAACAGTGAAACTTATTGAATTTTTTCCTTTTAAGTGTGGGAATTCCTTTTCGTCTGCAAGTGGAGATGTTGCGCTTTTTCATTAAACCTTTTGGTACATTAACCACTCTCAGTGCTGTAACAGTTTATACACCTAAACAAAAACAATATTTCTGATGAAAATGTCAGGGAAAAAGATGACTCATTGCTATCTAAAGCAAAATTCAAGAGATTAATTAGCATTTATTCACTTTTGCTTCTTTAATCATGAACACAACCACTGATGCTTGGAGTGAGATATTAAATACAGTTCATTTGAAGTTATGTTTACCTGAACCACATTGGAACAGCAGAGGTATCTAAGTAACCTAGCGACTGTTGTCAGGTTTTAAATTCTATTACTACAAAGGCATTACAGTAAAGGGATAGTTCACCCTCGAGTTCACTCACCCTCATATTGTTCCAAACCTGTATTACTTTCTTTCCTCGGTGTAACACAAAAGGAGATGTTAGGCAGAATGTTAGCCTCAGTCACCATACACTTTCTTTGTATGAAAAAAAAGATAGAATGAAAGTGAATGGTGACTAAGTCCAATATTCTGCCAGACATCTCCTTTTTGTGTGTTATTAAGAGGAATGAACATCATGACACTTCTCTCTGATTATGACGAAGACCAGAAATGCTCTACTTACCATCAGCTGAGTCAAATGAGTCTCAGAGGCAGTGAAAGCTGGGACACTGTCCACTCTCTGTCCTTGGGATAGAAGACATCACATCAAGTTAGTCTTTACTTATATATGGATACAATATCTAGGTGACATGCCCACTCCTTGTCCCCTTTTAAAAGGTTGTATTAAATCACACTTCTTTTGGGTCTATAGGATTTTAAAGGGATTCCATTGTTTTCATGCAGGTTGCACTTCACACCCCTGCAGGACATGAAATAGTCATACTGGGCAAGGACACTTTGTAGGCCAGCCTTTTAATGGGCGAGGATGCACTCTCAATAGAGTTTCTGGCTGTAACTCCCTAAGCAAAGTTTGTCTTTCTTTCTTAAGAAAGCTGTCTGAATGCATTAAATAAAATCACCATGAGTGAATGGGCCCCTGTCTTAGAGAGTATTGTTTCATAAATGTAGACCAGCAATGCTGCTTTTTCTTTCTGAATGGCTGCCATGGCAACAACCACATGACTGGTTCAAAACATAGACTTAACTCATATCTCTGTTCATTGTGCACCCAGTTGCAGGTGGAATCAGCTAGGCTACGGAGAAGCAAAGTAATGCAACATCAAGCTTACCAACCCATTCTGCCCTGTGCCAATAAATATTTACAATACAGATGGGACAAAAACTGCTATGACATGCACAGGGACAAGGTAAACTGGTGAATGGCTGATTTATTACTTTGCTACCATAATATCACTTGCAAAAGTACTAAATGGTATTACCATATTTTTTTTGGGACATGTACCATAATAATACCACAGTGTATTTTGAAGTAAATTGGAGTACCATGTTAATACCATGGTATATGAATATGGTAATAATATATTATAATGGCCATGGTATTACCATCTGCACTGTACCATGGTACCGCCTCTTTTGTGAGGCATATGACCTATTAGCAAAATACAATTTTACGTATTAAAGGTTAATTTACTGAGAATTATAATAACTGCTGCATCATTAATTGTAACACACTCTATAATATTCCAAGGTCAAATCTGCAAAACCAACTATTAACGCAACTTCCCCAAAGACCTATGACCATCTACTTGTCAAGCTTAAGAAACAACAGGTATTTTTTATTTGATCATCAAAAGTTGATATTTCTACCATATACCTATGATAAAGAAGACATGAGAAACATATGCATATTTACCTTATTAGTTATCAAACTTCAAACATCATTCTCTCACCTGTATCTCCAGCTTGAAGAAGAACGAGTTTCGAGAATCAAAAGAGAAAATCACATGCTCCTAGACAAAATGTCCCATATAATGCAGACCGTTGGGGGAGTTGACAGTAAAAATGATTATGTGAAGAAAAGGTAGGCTGGGTTTACATCTAATCCACAATGTGCATGTAATATACTGTAAGACTCCTGTGATATAAAAATATTTGAAAATAAGACATAATGTATGCAAATATTTAAATAAATACACTTTTTGGATTCTGTTTCAGTCTCAACAGAGACAAAAGACAGCTGGAGCTGCTCCAAATTACTAAAGAGAATCAGAGGATCCTTCAGCGTTTGTCCTCCTGCAGGCCACATTACAGCATTCAGGTGTGGCACGAGCAGTGGTTTAAAAACCTTGAGCTCATAGATAGTATAGGGAGATACCCGCGACTATACTCCTCACAGGTGAGCAGGACAGTATTAAAATGTACAGTAAAAGAAGATCATTTTCAGTGTCCCATTGTCATGCATACTTAATATTTGATGCATATTTTATCTATGCATTTAATTATTTGCGCATATTTATGCATACTTAACTATGCAAAACATGAGTTTAGGTTTTTTCATATCCTATGTTTTCAAAGGGATCCTCCTTGCCACCTATTTTAGCAGTCAGACATGGGACGGTACACAGTAACAGAGTAAATAACCAGAAAACAGCAAGGAATGCGCATGAAGAGCCTGCTGGCATCAGGAATGAGGTGGCACAGCAGAATGAGAGGGAGTGTGATGAGAAGACAAAATATGAAGACAATGTAGCATCTGAAGATGAAGCATAATTAATCTGTACAGCACAGTGTAACACTTAAGATGAACTTTTAAAGATTACTGTTTTCTATAAAAGACTGGTACCAAACTTTATTAAATGGGTGGATAAATGTGCCGTGGACATATATTCAACAGTTCAATAACTTGGCTGGCAAAAAACAATTATAAAAAAATCTACTAGAGGTCATTGTACTGTTAATGTCCCAAACTACACAACAAATTAAGACTTTTTCAAGATTATTATATTATATTATACTGTATTATATCATATTATATTATATTATTCTTAACAACAGTAATATTTTGTCTATTTTATTTATCCTATTTCATTCAGTGCTTTTTCTGTCATATTAATCTAGCTCCCTGCAATATATACAGGTGCATCTCAATAAATTAGAATGTTGTGGAAAAGTTCATTTATTTCAGTAATTCAACTCAAATTGTGAAACTTGTGTATTAAATAAATCCAATGCACACAGACTGAAGTAGTTTAAGTCTTTGGTTCTTTTAATTGTGATGATTTTGGCTCACATTTAACAAAAACCCACCAATTCACTATCTCAAAAAATTAGAATATTTTGACATGCCAATCAGCTAATCAACTCAAAACACCTGCAAAGGTTTCCTGAGCCTTCAAAATGGTCTCTCAGTTTGGTTCACTAGGCTACACAATCATGGGGAAGACTGCTGATCTGACAGTTGTCCAGAAGACAATCATTGACACCCTTCACAAGGAGGGTAAGCCACAAACATTCATTGCCAAAGAAGCTGGCTGTTCACAGAGTGCTGTATCCAAGCATGTTAACAGAAAGTTGAGTGGAAGGAAAAAGTGTGGAAGAAAAAGATGCACAACCAGCCGAGAGAACCGCAGCCTTATGATTGTCAAGCAAAATCGATTCAAGAATTTGGGTGAACTTCACAAGGAATGGACTGAGGCTGGGGTCAAGGCATCAAGAGCCACCACACACAGACATGTCAAGGAATTTGGCTACAGTTGTCGTATTCCTTTTGTTAAGCCACTCCTGAACCACAGACAACGTCAGAGGCGTCTTACCTGGGCTAAGGAGAAGAAGAACTGGACTGTTGCCCAGTGTTGCATATTCCTCTTTTCAGATGAGAGCAAGTTTTGTATTTCATTTGGAAACCAAGGTCCTAGAGTCTGGAGGAAGGGTGGAGAAGCTCATAGCCCAAGTTGCTTGAAGTCCAGTGTTAAGTTTCCACAGTCTGTGATGATTTGGGGTGCAATGTCATCTGCTGGTGTTGGTCCATTGTGTTTTTTGAAAACCAAAGTCACTGCACCCGTTTACCAAGAAATTTTGGAGCACTTCATGCTTCCTTCTGCTGACCAGCTTTTTAAAGATGCTGATTTCATTTTCCAGCAGGATTTGGCACCTGCCCACACTGTCAAAAGCACCAAAAGTTGGTTAAATGACCATGGTGTTGGTGTGCTTGACTGGCCAGCAAACTCACCAGACCTGAACCCCATAGAGAATCTATGGGGTATTGTCAAGAGGAAAATGAGAAACAAGAGACCAAAAAATGTAGATGAGCTGAAGGCCACTGTCAAAGAAACCTGGGCTTCCATACCACCTCAGCAGTGCCACAAACTGATCACCTCCATGCCACGCCGAATTGAGGCAGTAATTAAATCAAAAGGAGCCCCTACCAAGTATTGAGTACATATACAGTAAATGAACCTACTTTCCAGAAAGCCAACAATTCACTAAAAATGTTTTTTTTTATTGGTCTTATGATGTATTCTAATTTTTTGAGATAGTGAATTGGTGGGTTTTTGTTAAATGTGAGCCAAAATCATCACAATTAAAAGAACCAAAGACTTAAACTACTTCAGTCTGTGTGCATTGAATTTATTTAATACATGAGTTTCACAATTTGAGTTGAATTACTGAAATAAATGAACTTTTCCACGACATTCTAATTTATTGAGATGCACCTGTACATCCTTTGTACTAGTTCTCCTTCAAAATAAAAGCATTAAAAATCAAAATCAAAAATGACCTAATATGAACAGTGTATAAGACCACCACAAATTAAGAAACAAATAAAATATTCAAATTATTCAATGAGACGTTTTATCAACACATTCTGTATGCTCGTGTATAAGAGATGGTTTATTGGCTCTAAAATTTTACTGAATGCAATTTTTATGGGGGTTCACTCGATGTGTTATGCCTGACTGTGCGATCATAATACTGATCGAGCGCTCTGTGATCGACTCAGTGGGTCTGATGAAGTGGCTGAACATCACAAGGGTGGAATTAGCTGGAAATGTTATTCTGTTAGATGCACTGGGGATTTATGTCTTCTTTTCTCAGCTGACATAGACATGGTGTAAACAGCGACGACACAGGTACATGTGGCCTTTTTATTATGTCGTGACAGTAAATGTGTGTTGTTATTAATCAGACAGCTAGCTTTGCTAACTTTACTCTGGCATCTGATGTATGAAAGAGGAAATTTGACTTTTTTCGGAAATATCGTTTGAGTTAAATATGTTATGTTCTATATTAAACAACATAAACATGTGACTAAATTAGAAGTTAAGCAGAAAATAGATGAGATCATCTCAGATAAAAACAACTGCCCTCATCATCCCTGCTTAAATGTGATAGATCTCTGTATTTGTTGGACCTCTAGTATTCTTTTGTGTCTTAATATGCACACCCATGTGTAGTTTGTAACAAGCTAAACTTAATATATTTTATCTACTTCGCATCTCATCACGTTTCATCACAACATTCATTTAGTGATTGCGGAATGAATAATACAAAAGGTTCTCTTTTCTTTCTTTTTCTTTTTTTTTTCTTTTTTTTTTTTTTTACTATGTTTAATGGTAATGTATGCTTAATTATCTCGACCACTCGTAAAATTGGCGTGTTTATAATTTTTTAAAAAGTAAACTCCAGCGGGATATGAATTTAATTCTCCTACTATGGTGAAGGCTTGGCTCATGAATATTAATGACGTAGCAGGACGTTCGGCGATGAGGCTTACATGATTGGGTCAAAGGCAGACGATGGCGCGAGAGCGCTTGTCAGCTGACCAGATAACGAAGCCTGTTAGGTGAAGGGTTGGCTTATTACATATTAATTAGGTAACTTGGTTGGACGCTCTTACTTGTAACGCCAAAATAACTTAATTATATTCATGAGCAAGCCTTCAACATAGTACTAATGTCAATGAATCACATGACATTCTGAAACTAATGCTGCTTTGTCCATCACAGAGCCTCAAGTCACTTACAGTTATCAGAATCAGAAGAATCAGAATTAGATTTATTGCCAAGTGTTCTCACGTACACAATGATTTTTTTGGGGTGATAGGAGAAACAAGTGCAAAAAATATTACAGTGAGACACAGAATATAAAACAAGGTAAGAGTATAAATAGACATACTAATAATAGGACATATAACAGAATGGCATATGTACATGTGGAAGTGGTAATGTAGTGATGGCCGATAATTTTCTTTTCAATCCGATACCAATAATTTCATGTCCAATATTGTCCAAACCAATAGCAACACTTCTATTAAATTGACTTTTTATTTATTTATTTATTTATTTGAGATTTCTTGGGATAAAATGGGTCATTTAAAATATATTTAGTCATAATTCAAGTCATTATTCCTTTTTTTTAATTATTTTTTTTTTTAACTTAAATTATTAGATTTCTGTTTTGTTTACCCTTACAACAGTTAACCATGGTTTCACAACAGTAACTATAGTTTAACCATGGTATTTAGTTAAACCATAGTTACCACACATTTAACCATGGTTACTAATACAATATTACTGTTGTAAAACCATGGTTTCAGCCCAAAAACAAACAAACAAAAAAAACATGGTTACTACAATATTACTTTAGTAAAACCATAAGAAATTTCACCTTTAGATATGTTGTTATTTTAGCGTGAATTTACTCCAGAAGCTGTTTCTCTGATTTTCTATCATTACCTCTACAAGGCACTGATCCCTCTTGTTTGAAAGAGCCTTGTGATGGCACAAGCGCTTGTCTGCTTGTGTCTTTCAGCATGCATGTTAAGATGAGCGGAAGAAGAAATAGTTCCCATCCCACCCAAGTGTTTGCTAATAGAGCCTAATCCTTTTTATTTCACTTTGAAGCTTATGATTATTGTTCATGTTCATGATAACCAAATACTAATATCCCTAGTTTAAAAAAAAAATTTTTTTAGAATCAGTATTTTTGTGTGAGGATTGATATTTTTGATACAACATCAGAATCAGAAGTATCGATACTTTAGGATCAATCCGCCCATCCTTAGTGGTAATGTATGTACATGGTAGGGGTATGAACAGTTATTGAATTAAAGATGTGAATTTACATATGTACATGAGATATGTATTTACATTATTGCACATTTGGGGAGTCCTGAGGCAGTTTAATTGTTCACGAGGAAAATGGCCTGAGGGTAAAAACTGTTCTTGTGCCTGGATGTCCTGGCACTCAGTGCTCTGTAGCGCCGGCCAGATGGCAACAGTTCAAAGAGAGTTCAAAGGGAGTGGGCAGGGTGTGTGGGGTCCAGAGTGATTCTACCTGCACATTTCCTCACTCTGGAGACATACAGGTCTTGGAGGGTGGGCAGGGGTGCACCAATAAGCCTCTCAGCAGTCCTGACTGTCTGTTGTAGTTTCCTTCTGTCTGATTTGGTGACTGAACCAAACCAGACAGTTATAGATGTACACAGGACGGACTTAATGACGGTCGAGTAGAACTGTGTCAGCAGCTCCTGTGGCAGGTTGAACTTCTTCAGCTGGCGAAGGAAGTACAACCTCTGCTGAGCCTTCTTCACAATAGAGTCTATGTGGGTGTCCCACTTCAGGTCCTGGGAGATGTTAGAGCCCAGGTGCCTGAATGACACCACTGCTGCCACAGTGCTGTTCAGGATGGTGTGGGGGGATTTCTCCTGAAGTCCACTATCATCTCCACTGTTTTGAGTGTGTTCAGCTCAAGGTTGTTGTGATCGCACCAGACAGCCAGCTGATCAACCTCCCGTCTGTATGTAGACTCATCACCATCGCGGATGTTGCCGATGACCGTGGTGTCTTCTGCAACTTCAGGAGTTTGACAGTGGGGTCTTTTGCAATGCAGTCATTCGTGTACAGGGAGAAGAGCAGTGAAGCGAGAACGTATCCCTGAGGAGTACCAGTGCTGATAGTGAGGGTCCCGGATATGAGTTTCCCCAGTCTCACTAGCTGCTGCCTATCCGTCAGAATGCTGGTGATCCAGCGACAAATTGGGGTGGGCACAGAGAGCTGGGTCAGTTTGGTTGAGAGAAGATCAGGCATGATGGTATTGAAGGCTGAACTGAAGTCCACAATTAGGGTCCTTGCATAAGTCCCAGGACTGTTAAGGTGTTTGCAGGATATAATGCAGTCCCATATTGACAGCATCATCCACAGACCTGTTTGCTCGGTAAGTAAACTGAAGGGGGTCCAGCAGGGGTCCATTGATGTCCTTCAGGTAGGCCAAAACCAGTCTCTCAAACGACTTCATGACCACAGACGTCAGAGCTACAGTTCTGTGGTCATTAAGTCCTATGATTTTGTTTTTTTGGGGGACCGTAATGATGGTGGAGCATTTGAAGCAGCAGGGAACTTCACACTGCTCCAGTGATCTATTGAAGATCTGTGTGAAGATGGGGGCCAGTTGGTCAGCGCAGACCAACTGGCCCCCATCTTCACACAGATCTTCAATAAATCACTGGAACAGTGTGATCTAAAGTAAAGTTAGTCTAAAGTAAATATGACATGCTTAATGAGAGGGAGTGCAGTGGAGTTTATTGATGGTAATATTATTATTATTAATAATTTGTTTCTCACTGGCATGCCTGCAGAGATCAAGACACTGAGAAATCATTAAATTTACTGACTACTGAACTGATGTTCCTTTGTGCCGAAGTCCTTCTGTTGTAAGAGTAACTTCTCTTTTACAGCTTGCCTTGCAATCTTATGATGTTTTCCTTTGTTTTTTTTTTCTGTAGTCAGCAGGCCTCAGAAATCACATGTCTTTTTAAGTGTGAGGTTCACTTGCTGTAATTCACATGATTGATATCTTCCAATAAGCTGCTGTCCTCTGTCTGTAGAGTTTTGATCTCAGAGAGGTTTTGGTTAGAATGTGGATTCTAGTCACTGATAAATGATTGACCAATAGGGACAGTGACATAGCTGCTGAAGACAAGGCTTCTTCCTCATCCTCTGCGATGGACTGGAGCTCCGAACCACCACTCTCGCCTACCAGTACTTCCCACCTGACACACTTCAAACCCCTGACCCCTGAACAGGATGAGCCACCCCTGCGCTCTGCCTACAGCTCCTTCGTCAGTCTATTTCGCTTCAACAAAGGTGAAGCACAGTTATTTTGTCCATCATGTTTTATTAAATTGTTTGACTGTGTTCCTTTTAATTGGTTGATAACACTTATTTGGAAGCATAGTATTTTTGTTTTTCATGGACTTTTGTGGTCTGTGCACACAAAACAGACCCCACATTTTTTTGTCAACATTTACCAACCCTCATGCTGTTCTAAACCCATATGATTTTCTTTCCTACGTGTAACACAAAAGAAGGATGTCAGGCAGAATGTTAGCTTCAGTCCCCATTCACTTTTTTGCATGGAAAATATATGTAGTTACATGGTGACTCACAGAATAAAGTCATTGGGGTTTTGAGCAACATGGAGGTGAGTAAATGATGACAATTTTTATTTTTGAATGAATGAGTGAATGAACGTTACATTTATTAGGGATGCACCGATACCACTTTTTCTCTTCCGATTCCGATATCGGAAATCTCAGTATCAGCCGATACCGATCCCGATCCGATACCAGTGTTGTTTTTTTGCATAATCAGTTTAGAATATCTTTACATTATTGTGTGGAACTAATTGGGTGTTCTCTTTAATATATAAAGAAACACAAACCTCTAACTACACATTATTTCAATATAAATGTATAGCTTCATTTTGTAACTAGTATACTGGATAATGTAGCAGTAAAATTAACAGTAATTCCAGTATAAGTCATCAGTAGAAAAGAAGACTTTTTTTTTTTTTAACTTGTATCTGGACTTTAAAGGATTCAGATCTCTTTTTTTGTTCAATTTAGTTGTAAGATATCAGTTCAATTTTCATTCACACAGTTATTTTTTGGAACCCATTCAACTTAAATATTATTATAATTTGTAAACAAATGATATAATATGTAAATGAATAATAATAATATATTATAATAGTAATATATACTATACTATCTCAATCGTGCACCTTTTGTCACGGATCCACCGGTCTCTCTCTCTCTTTCTTCCTCACTGCCCTCACAGTGCTCACTCTCCCCTGAGTTCTGATTACACGCACCTGCGTATCATTAGTGGCTAATCAAGGACTGCATATATACCCCGCTTTCACACACACTTTTTGTTCTCATCGATAGTATCTCTGAGACTCCAGACCTTTTTACTATGTCAAACATACCTGTGTCTTCATTATTGCCTGAAAGTATCATAAGACTGTTGTGAGTATACTCTGTCTGAATATTACTCACCTGCTGTTTGCCACTCTGCTCAACTGGATTTACTCACAATGTTTACATCACTGTTTCAATCATCTGTCCAATAAACCCTGCTACTGAGTTCATATCTCTGCCTCCGTGACACCTTTAACTTTTTTGACATTCTGAACTCTCCTTAAGTCCTGTATGTGCTGTTTGTACGAAAGTTCACAGTAGTTTAATTCGCTTCTTATTCAAATTCTGTTAAAAATGCACCTGCGGTGCTGTTCTAAATGCATATAAGTGAACCAAACTATTGAGCATCTACATCTGAGGTGTTGTTCATGAGTAGCACTCAAATATTGCGCACCGCTGTGAAGGCTAAAAATAGGCGCGCATGTGTGTAAACAGAGCAGCGCCATTCAGTAACGCCCTGGAGCTGCGCGTGCATTTTATATATTTACTTATAAAACACAGCCTTTTGTGATTTACAGAGCTATCGCATGTCTTCAAGTGGCTTTGAATAAAATGCACGAGTCATATGAACTACTTTAATTGTGATTTAATTGTTCTTTTATGTCTTTTTTTTTTTTTTTTTAGCTTGACAGTAACGAACATGACTAACACACAGTATCGGATTTGGATCGGGCTCGTTGGACCGATACCCGATCCGTTTAAAAACGTCAGTATCGGAGACAATACCGATCCAGGTATCGGATCGGTGCATCCCTAATTTATATAGAACTTTTCTGACACTACATTCAAAGCGCTTTACACAGTGAACTGGGGACTCTCCTCATCCACCACCAGTTTGCAGCATCCACCTGGATGATGGGACGGCAGCCATAGTGCACAAGTACGCTCACCACACATCAGCTATTGGTGGAGAGGAGAGTGTAGAGTTACAGAGCCAATTAATTGATGGGGTTTATTAGGAGGCCATGATTGAGAAGGGCCAATGGTGGGAATTTGGCCAGGACACCAGGGTTATACCCCTACTCTTTACGATAAGTTCCCTGGGATTTTAATGACCACAGAGAGTCAGGACCTCGGTTTAACATCTCATCCGAAGGACGGAGCCTTTTTACAGTATATTGTCCCCGTCACTATACTGGGGCATTTGGACCCACACAGACCGCAGGGTGAGCACCACCTGCTGGCCTCCCTAATACCTCTTCCAGCAGCAACCTTAGTTTTACCCAGGAGGTCTCCCGTCCAGGTACTGGCCAGGCTCAACACTACTTAGATTCAGTGGGCAACCGGTCTTGAGCTACAGGGTGATATGGCTGGTTGGGTGAACCATCACTTTAATCACACATTTAAAAGCATAATCAATTAGATTTTAAAACTATAGGTATATCTGGAGTTAGCCACAACATTAAAACCACCTGCCTATTATTGTGTAGGTACCCCTTGTGCCGCCAAAACAGCGGCAACAGAATAGCATTCTGAGACACTATTCTTCTCACCACAATTGTACAGAGCGGTTATCTGAGTTACCTTTAGACTTTGTCAGTTCAAACCAGTCTGGCCATTCTCTGTTGACCTCTCTAATCAACAAGGCATTTCCGTCCACAGAACTGCCCCTCACTGGATGTTTTTGGTACCATTCTGAGTAAATTCTAGAGACTGTTGTACGTGAAAATCCCAGGAGATTAGCAGTTACAGAAATACTCAAACCAGCCCATCTGGCATCAACAATCATGCCACATTCGAAATCACTGAGATCACATTTTTTCCCCATTCTGATGGTTGATGTGAACATTAACTGAAGCTCCTGACCCGTATCTGCGTGATTTTATGCACTGCTGCCACACGGTTGGCTGATTAGATAATCGCATGGATAATTGTTGGTGCCAGACGGTCCTGGTTTGAGTATTTCTGTAACTGCTGATCTCCTGGGATTTTCACATACACAACAGGCTTGAGAATTTACTCAGAATGGTGCCAAAAACGAAAAACATCCAGTGAGGGGCAGTTCTGCAGACAGGAACACCTTGTTGATGAGAGAAGTCAACAGAGAATGGCCAGACTGGTTTGAACTGACAAAGTCTACGGTAACTCGGATAACTGCGCTGTACAATTGTGGTGAGAAGAATAGCATATCAGAATGCTTTTCTGAGATGCAGGATGGCGCTGTTTTGGCAGCACGAGGGGGACCTACATAGTATTTGGCAAGTGGTTTTAATGTTCGGTGTGTATATGTGTATAATCTGAACAAAGTTTATAAAATACTCTTATAACAGAACTCTCCTAGAGAACATTAAAAAAATAAAAAATAAAAAAAAAATCCTTAAGATAGCATTTGAATGACTTAAATTTAATTTACAAAATGAAGTACAGGGTTATGTAAAAACCATTCAGGTTTTAGAGATGGCCAGGACTTTATGATTTCCAGAACAGTTGTGCAGAAGACTGTCATGGAAAGTCATGTGACAGTGTTTGAGATGTGCCAAGAACACATTGCTCATTTTACTAACTTTCATGTTGACCTGTTTTCTACCCCATTAGTTTGTTTGTTTTTTTTTGGTTATTCTTATGTATAGGATAAACATATCATCCCCCTGGCAGTGTTGCAGTAGAAAACTCAAAGGTTACCAACTGTATTAACTGAACTTGTAAAAAATCTTTGAGAAATAATATTAAATACTTTGCATCCAGCAAAATAGAATGCAACAGTCTGGTTCCTGAAGTAAAAATCCCATTCATTTTTTCCATAGACGGAATGATTTTTACAGATAACTTAAAAACCTTTAAAGACAGACCTACCGTGAGTTTCTAGGTTGTTCATTGATGGCTTATGCCTTTGTTGAAGCCATTAGTCCGTTCTGTGATTGACGCAAACGATTCAGTCTCCTTTCACTTTCAAACTACTTATGTATTTGGATATATCAGAATATTTCTTTATAAATTGCTTTGAAGATATATTCATTTTCAATTTACGATTATCAGTAAAATTTACAATTTAAAGTACATTCATAATGATCAGATCTCTAATGTTTCCCTTTTATTCCTTTTAGAAAAAACAGGTGCAAACATTGCACCAGCAAAAATGCTTGGTAAGTCTAGACCTTGTACAGTAATTAAAGTAATATCCAGAAAAAAATAGAAGAAAAAAAAAATGATTTAGGGGAAAGCAGATTAAGAGGTGAAGAGAAACATCAACACACTGCAAATTCTGCAAATTCAATATAAGTTGGTTGCTTGACCATTTTTAATTTTCCTTTTTTTTTTGTGATTACCTCTATTAATTGGCATTGCAAAACCACCAGTTCTTTATTTTTTATTTTACTTGGTTTAACCACGACAGCCATCTTTGTGTCTTGGCACATGAGACATTTTGGTTATACAGCTGTTTACGGAAACCTCAATATCTTGGCTCAGGATGGTCCTAGCTCCTTGGAAAAAAACTGATCTCTAGAGCACATTACAAGGTACATATATATTTAGCACATTATTGTTCCTTAGACTTAGAACTTAAGTCCTAATGTAATGCTCAAGATTGCTCAAAGTTCCACTTTTAGGGTCAATTTATAATGGGAATTGTTCAAGTCTGTCTTAATTTTTTAGGGTACCTAGGTAAGTACAGTGTGCATGCAGAACATTTTATGTTTGAGACTTGCAATTTTTTTTAAATTCCCCTCACTTTTAGGTTGAACAACTCTGGTGGGGGACCAGATAGGAACCTGAAATCTTCACAGAAATAAGTCCTCTATAGTAGCATTCTGCTGTAAAAATCTTGAGTTTGAGATTCCACTGGTTACAGAGCTAGGGGAAAGCCTACTTTATTCATGCATTTTGAGAAATGAACAGATGTAATATACAGTGCATCCGGAAAGTATTCACAGCGCTTCACTTTTAACACATTTTGTTATGTTACAGCCTTATTCCAAAATAGATTAAATTCATTATTTTCCTCAAAATTCTACAAACAATACCCCATAATGACAACGTGAAAGAAGTTTGTTTGAAATCTTTGCAAATTTATTAAAAATAAAAAACGAAAAAATCACATGTACATAAGTATTCACAGCCTTTGCCGTGACACTCAAAATTGAGCTCAGGTGCATCCTGTTTCCACTGATCATCCTTGAGATGTTTCTACAACTTGATTGGAATAAATTCAGTTGATTGGACATGATTTGGAAAGGCACACACCTGTCTATATAAGGTCCCACAGTTAACAGTGCATGTCAGAGCACAAACCAAGTCATGAAGTCCAAGGAATTGCCTGTAGACCTCCGAGACAGGATTGTATCGAGGCACAGATCTGGGGAAGGGTACAGAAAGATTTCTGCAGCATTGAAGGTCCCAATGAGCACAGTGGCCTCCATCATCCATAAATGGAAGAAGTTTGGAACCACCAGGACTCTTCCTAGAGCTGGCCGCCTGGCCAAACTGAGCGATCGGGGAAGAAGGGCCTTAGTCAGGGAGGTGGCCAAGAACCCGATGGTCACTCTGACAAAGCTCCAGCATTTCTCTGTGGAGAGAGGAGAACCTTCCAGAAGAACAACCATCTCTGCAGCACTCCACCAATCAGGCCTGTATGGTAGAGTGGCCAGACAGAAGCCACTCCTCAGTAAAAGGCACATGATAGCCCGCCTGGAGTTTGCCAAAAGGCACCTGAAGGACTCTCAGACCATGAGAAACAAAGATTGAACTCTTTGGCCTGAATGGCAAGCATCATGTCTGGAGGAAACAAGCACCACTCATCACCTGGCCAATACCATCCCTACAGTGAAGCATGGTGGAGGCAGCATCATGCTGTGGGGATGTTTTTCAGCGGCAGGAACTGGGAGACTAGTCAGGATCAAGGGAAAGATGAATGCAGCAATGTACAGAGACATCCTTGATGAAAACCTGCTCCAGAGCGCTCTGGACCTCAGACTGGGGCGAAGGTTCATCTTCCAACAGGACAACGACCCTAAGCACACAGCTAAGATAACAAAGGAGTGGCTCCGGGACAACTCTGTGAATGTCCTTGAGTGGCCCAGCCAGAGCCCAGACTTGAACCCGATTGAACATCTCTGGAGAGATCTGAAAATGGCTGTGCACCGACGCTCCCCATCCAACCTGATGGAGCTTGAGCGGTCCTGCAAAGAAGAATGGGAGAAACTGCCCAAAAATAGGTGTGCCAAGCTTGTAGCATCATACTCAAAAAGACTTGAGGCTGTAATTGGTGCCAAAGGTGCTTCAACAAAGTATTGAGCAAAGGCTGTGAATACATGTGTTTTTTTTTTTTCTTTTTTTTTCGTTTTTTATTTTTAATAAATTTGCAAAGATTTCAAACAAACTTCTTTCACGTTGTCATTATGGGGTATTGTTTGTAGAATTTTGAGGAAAATAATGAATTTAATCTATTTTGGAATAAGGCTGTAACATAACAAAATGTGTTAAAAGTGAAGCGCTGTGAATACTTTCCGGATGCACTGTAAGCATAACTAATAATAATAAAAAAAAAAAAACAGTATTTTACAGTAATTATGTTTATTATTGACATGCAATAGCTTATGCTTGTCAGTGAGGTCTAAAATTGTATTACTTTTGATATTGGCAACAGTGAAGCATGATCTATCACAGGGTTCTTCAAAAAGTTCATAAAAGCTTTTATTTTTAAGTAAACTTAATGAACTGTATGTGGAGTTTAAAAATCAGCATCCAGAGTTAAAGATAGGGAGATAAAAATTTTGTGAACTGAGGCTAAAATAGTGTGCTGGCAGGAGCATCTGGAACTCACGCTGTCTGTGTCTGCACACAACATCAGAACATCAAGCTGATAGTTGAGTCAGCAAAGCTAAAGGTGGACTACAAGGACCGGCTGGAACTTCTAGTCTGTGACATAAACAGTTATGACTGCATGCTCAACAAGTGTGACCATTGTCCAGGTATAGAGGCCTTACTGCAGATGCTTGAAGAGTCAGACAAAGATGGCACACTTCCTGACAACATCACCTTTAAGCAGTGGGTTATGACTGACAGAGCAGATATGATCACTGTCATTCTCCCTAGGGATGAATTCTCTATTTCTCTGGCTGAGAAACTCAATGCATTAAAGACACCATTGGTTGAGGACATCAGCGAGGAAACTGTGATGTTTTTATAAAATTCTTCCACCCACCTGGACCAAGAACATCATTCAAAATGTCTACTGAGGACAAAGTGTGGGTTCCCATGAACAATGTTCTCAGAAAACTGACACGTGCCGGATTGACTACTGTCACCGGACGCTCCCACAACATTTCAGAGACTGAGTGAGGAAATCTCACAGCTTCTAATAAAACATGTATATGTAAACATAACGTAACATAATGTTCATTTTTGTTATTTGTTATGCTTTTATTACATCTGTTCATTTCTCAAAATGCATGAAAAAAGTAGGCTTTTACCCAGATTTCTACTAGCCCTAGCTCTGTAACCAGTGGAATCTCCAACCCGAAAGTGGTGGTTTTGCAATACCAATACATAGAGGTAATCACTCAAAAAAAAAAGGAAAATTAAGAATGGTCAAGCAACCTGTATTAAACTGCTTGAGATGGACTGACCCTTTCTTAAAATCAGCAAATCACCACAGCATTTGAAATCCTCTGCCTTTTAACCGAAACAGAGCTTTTCTATTGGTCTTCTGTTGATTTCAATTGTCCAGAGGAAGAACGGCCTGCTTCAGTGATGGAGAAAAGTCAGTCGGCTTCATCATCTCCACAGGGCCCACGCCGCAACTGGTCAAGTCCCTCCCATTCTATACATGGAACCGAATCACACAGAAAACATTCTGAACTTCTCCGAAGAACATCCACTGTGTCAGGTACAAAGACGTACAACTTTACACAGACTTCTACATAAAGTGCTTTCTGTTGTCCATAATTATCGTATAATTTTTAATAATTAATAATTTAATAATTTAAAATAATAATATCGTCCAAGTTTTAACTGATTTTACAAGCTTTAGAAATAGTACCAATGAAAGATCAATTGAAAGTGGAATGAATCTAAAGGCGTGACTTTTACGGAAATAAAACGGATGGGTCATATTTGACCGCAAAATTAAAAGTATCATGATATATATATAAAAACTATAAATAAAATGCTTACAATGTGAAAGTTATACTAAATTTTAAATACATATAAATATATTTATTTGACTATAAATGTAGTACAGAAATGAGGTTTGGGGGTTGCAAGTAGGATTAGGATTACTTATCTAGGTTACCATAGTTATCCTTTCATTTCCATGGGAAAATCAACAAGACGTTTCAAATATATTTGATGTTTTATGAAGAAAAAAGAGTGAATCCCTTGAAACATGCTCTTATTAGTTAGAATTAGAGTTCAGCTTATCAATTTGGTGGTTTTGATGACTAGTCACTGTGATCTGGTTCTCATAGGGTTTATCATTGAAGATAACAGTGATTCTAAGCTAGAATCTGATCATATGATCTATACCACTCTCAGGAGGACTAGCACTGGTCATTTACTGTTTTTTCACGACAGTAAACCTACATTCTGGAGTTAGAACTTTAATTTGAGTGGGAGACATGTATTGTAAACCATCACCTCATCTATGGAAGTTCCAAACAAGACAAGTAGAGGACGAATATATTGTGAGTGTTGGAAATGTTTGAAGTTGACTTTCAGTAAGTAAACACAGCTAAAGTTGTGTGTATGTTCGTTTTCTGTTCACAGTGGATTGGGAAGGTGAGGATTCTTTATTTTATTTCATATGTGTGAAGTCCGTTTCATAAAGCTCTGAAATATTTATCTGCTTGAATTCATCAACACTGAGTTACATGGCTGTACATTAATCACATTTGTAACATGTGAAGGGGTGCATTGAAAGGTGGGATGCAGCTGCCTGAAGATTTTGAGACATTTGGTGTTGGTAGCCGAACATTTTTGCTCATGAGCTTTAATCATTGGCCTTAGTTACTGCATTTGCTTATAGTCATTCATAGTCTATTCATGAGAATCATAATATATCTTACATTCATAAGAATGTCTGACCTATTGCAGCTCAAATAAGCACTCATTATCGGGATGAACGGGACATTTAAGAGTACTGGTCGATATTTTGTTGTTTTGACTCAAGGCTATGGTTTTTAGTGAGCATGTTTGTTGTGTATTTTCACCTTCATGTTGTATTTTAGAGTAGGTGTAACATCTTGTCTTATACTCTACTGGTGCTTTTGTGTGTCTGTGTGTTTCTAGAGGGTCGACGGAAATCAGAAGCTCCTCTGGGCAGCCACGACCCCCGGACAGCTGTCCAGCTCCGGACAGCTCTCAAGAGACTCAAGGAGATCATGGAAGGAAAGAGTCAGGTATTGGTTTCCAGTGAGCTAGTTAGTATTATCTCCAAAGTTACAAAGTTCACATCTTTCATATTAAAGTGGCCAAATTATACACTTTTGTTAGTATTTTATTTTTGCCCTGAATTTCATTACCATTTAACATAATGTAAATCAAGGTTACTTGCACAAAAAACAGTTGTAATTTAGTGTTACACTTGCTACAGCAAGGATCGTGTTACTTTTCTTAGTGATCGTCAGACATATCATTTTCACCTGCTGGTTGATTAAAATACATGTAAAAAAAATCCATGGACTTACATTGAAGGAGGGATCCAAGCCATGTCCTGGGACCAGAATATCACCCTAGCAGCTACTCACAACACTGTAGCATCTTGCCAGAGAGTTTTGCACAGGTTTTAAACAGGCTGTTTTTGCTTCTGTACCTTTAAGACATCTATATGTAAATTAATTCTATTATAATTAGCAAATCATATTTTACACTAAATATCTCCATTTAAAATATTAATTGAAAGAACACTCATCTTTAGCATAAAGCCATGTTCATGCCAGTCAGTATTTTTTGCTTTCTTTATAGAGATATGCTAATATTCATTTGTCTAATACTGTAGTGGCAGTCAAGTAGTGGAAGACTACACATAACAGAGGTAGGTGATGTTGTTTTGTCTCAGGACAGTGATCTGAAGCAATACTGGATGCCGGACAGCCAGTGCAAGGAGTGCTATGACTGCAACGAAAAATTCACAACCTTCCGACGCCGTCACCATTGTCGGCTATGCGGCCAGATCTTCTGCAGCCGTTGCTGCAACCAGGAAATTCCTGGCAAGTTCATGGGCTACACGGGTGAGTATTGTTTGGATATTCACTCTGGGGAGCGTAGGTCTCATTCTGACATGCTGGTTTTGTGGACGTAGCCTCTTTGAAGAGGCTTTCAACAAGAAGACAGAATTTTAAGTGGTCATGGGTAGGTCTTATGATCCTCTCATGATAGGAGCAGCTATGTCATAAAAAGGCGTAAGACTACCTTGAGCATGCAGCGTTTGTGTTTGCGGTGGTTTGGCTTTTTTTGTGTTTTGTATTTTGATGGGTTGTAGTGTGACTGTTGATTGTGAACTGTGTGGTCTAACTGGTGTAATTCTGAAGAGGGTAAGAAATAATCTTTGTATGCTTGGTGTTGGACTTATTAATTTGTGTGAGACCTCATTTATGATTGGTCAAACCATTTAGCAAGACTTGATTTAATTGGTTGCTTTGTGGTAGTTTTGTAGGCTTTTCACTATGAATGTAAATGCACTTCTCCGGTTTTCAAACAATAATGACAAATGCTGCGTTTGAAGTGAAATGTAACTCAATAGTGTTTAAAATCACTCTCTGCCTTGTGTAACTTCTCTAATTGGGTCTGTTTTGGCTGTTTCTCCACATACTGCAGGTGATTTACGGGCATGTACGTACTGTCGTAAGATAGCGTTGAGCTATGCTCACTCAACCGACTCGAGCTCAATCGGCGAGGACCTGAGCGCTCTGTCAGACTCGTCCTGCTCCGTGTGTGTGCTGGAACCCACCGAACCCCGCACACCTGTGGGAGGCCGCAAAGCTAGCCGGAACATTTTCCTGGAAGAGGACCTGGCCTGGCAAAGGTGAAAACTGAGAGAATCAGACCAGGGACAGGGCATAAGGACATATCATTTTCTATTCTATTGTTCCTGCACACTTGCCCTTATAAGAGTGTTTCTCTGCTCTTATTTTTCTCTGCTTTCTTCCCATGATCATTGCACCTGCTGTTTATCTCTTTTACATGGTGGACTGGCCCTTCCAGGTCCATCTGACTGATGCTTCTTGATTTTCTTCCATCCTTCTTTAAAATCAGCATTGAAGCAAATGGGTAGTTGCCAAATAACATGGGATGTATAAGGGAAAGTGCTGTTTTGATGCTATAATTGGTCACTTAAATAGTCTGCTGCTTAAAATAGTTTTAAATAGATAATGTCACATTGCAGAATGCATGTAGTTTACAGAGATCTGTTTTATCAAGCCAGCTCAAATGCTTTCTGACTTAAACCATTACTGATTGATTGATCTGATCATTTTGCTTGGTGAATCTAATAAAAACATCAAGAACCTGTCTAGGTCGTATTTTGCCCCTGAAGTAAAAGAAAGAAATAAGAAATCATATTTTGCTTTAGAATAGTCTTAATTTTCTTATGCAAAATAGAATTTATTTTTATCACAGTCCTTAAAAGGGTGGACAGTGGACACGTGTATCAGTAGTGAAGATGTACAGTACTTCCAAAAGTAAAGTGTTAAACACTATGAGAAGTAACTGAAAAATCAGTAGATGAAAAACTAAAAGCTTGAAAATAGGATGGGTCAAAAAACTAGACTGAATGATGGTTAAAGCCAATACATGTACATTTAAAATGTTTCCTAATCAGCTTAAGATGACATATACTTTATATTGACTTAAAGTTCTGAGCAAATTTACTACCTCGTTTTTTTTTAGTTTTACTATAATGTAATCAATGTTTACACATTTACAAAACCTTTGTTACCGCCACTCATTGTTTACCTTTTTGTTCTGGTGGTACATCCTAAATTTCACTTGGTTTGTTGCATTCAAGAGAGAAATATCCCCACTGACATACCATAAAACATAGAGCTTTTGTGATGCAAATTAACTTTCTCACCTTTATCCAATCAGCTGGTTCCTTCTGCTCTTGTGCTGTGAATCTGTCTCAGTGCTCATCTTTTCTCCTTTCTCTCTCCATGCAAAGAAAAAATTCCATTGGGATGAGGAAGAAGTGAGTTTTTTGTGTTTTTTTTTTATTTTTATTTTATTTTTTTGCATGATGTCATAGTGAAGACATGCTGCTGCTCTTGAGTGTGTTTCATGCATAGCTTGAATGGTATTTATTAGCGTAGTATTTCAAAAAGAAATGATAAATCGCTTGCTGAGTTGTGTGTGTATCTGTGTGTTTGTGTGTCACTCTAGTCTGGTCCATCAGGAGTCTCAGAACAGCGGTCTTAGTTCCAGGCTTAATGCAGTCCAAGAGGATATGGGCAAGTCACCAGCCAGGAAGAGGTGATTATGATGTATTTTGCGTAAAGATCATTTGTACATACAGTGTTCCGATGAGCACAGAAAACTTGGAAATATCAGTGAATTTTAAAACTTCAATGACGGAAATTTCAGTAGTGCATATAGTTTTTTCTAGTTACTGTGCGCTCGGCTCTAAAATATTTAATTAGCTAGAAATTGCACTTTATCAGTGCAATTTGTAAAAAACAATTTCTAAAAATCCTTATCAATTAATCACAAATGACTGAAAAAGTAATGGAAACTTCTATAGTGCATATACCGTAGTTTTACCTTATGCTCCAGTTAAAATATTTCTGTGGTTAAGAATTGCTATCTATGAGTGAATTCTCTATGAAATGACTAAAAAATCCTTATCCAGTAAATGAAAACGACTAAAAACTTATGGAAGGCCAGTGTGATCAAAGGACGTGGGAACCCCCCCAGTTTTTGCTCACTCCACTGCTTGTATTGTTAAATACAACATTTTCTTTTTTGTGGTAAGGTCAGCGAGTGTGACCAACCTGTCTTTGGACCGTTCCAGCTCATCCATGGTTCCTACCTATGAGAGTTCAGTCAGCCCACAGAACAGCCGTGCACTGCCTAAGACTGACCACAGTGAAGAAGAGCGAAAGATTCTCCTGGTAAAAACTCTCTCTCACTAAAGCAACAAAAAGGTTCCTCCTGAACTTTTCATAGCTTTTTGCACTCTTGTACTGCATGCCACAAAATGCATGTGTGCCACTGAATTTGATTTGAAGGCCATTCACAGACATAGGGTTCCCATGGTCATGGGAAACCAAAAGTAAAAAACAATAATATAATCCCAAAAACCATGGAAGTCTTATTCTACCAAAGTTAAATATTGCTTTTGGATAGAGTGAAGATTTTGCAAACAAGCACTAGTGATGTCTGTTTTGAGAGCGAATCCTTCTTTTGAGTCGGTTCTCATCAAAGAATCTGTTGATGGTTTACAGACTGGTTGGCTTGGGACCGATGCATTTTTCACGCATCGATAATCAGAACATTTTCCTGACGATTATCGATCTATATCAGCATTTCTACCAGAAATAAATAAGGCTACTTGTTGCACAATAGTTTTTGTCTCTCCATACATATTTCTCAACACTTGGTAAAGTGTGAGCAGCAGGGTAACTTAAAGCTGAAGTATGTAACTTTTTCTGTTTGAATACTTTCTTCTATCCCAGCTTAATATGCAGAGACAACTAGAAGTAACCATTTAGAGGTTTATTTTCTTGAAAACTGTAAACACTGTGTCTCTTTGGCACTATGAAAATTCCTCTGTTTTGAGCGACCTGTTTAGACCTCGCCCACCAACAATACTTAACCAATGGCATGAGTTGGGGGCGGGACTAACTCAAACTAATAACTAATTGTTTGACCAACGGCAGGCTGGGGGCGTATTCAGAAAGCTGTTTTGAAAACAATGTTTGTTTTTGTAATTCCATTCAGTGGAGCTAGTGTCGCAGAAATGACATACTTCAGCTTTAAAGGGGGTCACACACCAGACACATCTGGCAGACGACATGGCGCATTCTAAAATTAGAAACAATAATTGTTTATGAAGGTATACACACCGCCACTGAGAGACAGCTCAGCTGTGACTCCAGATGCTGATTAAAATTCTGTGCAACTCGCATAATTTTCCATTAAATTTGATCCAAATCATTATCAATAGATTATTTACTCTAGCCATGGCTGGATGATATATTGTTCATATATATCTTTAATATAGCATACACAATGTGTATTTTAATTTACAATTATGTCTTTTTTGTAGTTGGACAGCTTGAATGAAACCTATTCAAGGCTACATACAGAGAAATTGCATAATAAAGGTCGCCATTTCTAATCGTTCAGATTGCACAGTTACACCAGTTTATACACTAACCTGCAAACTCATCAACGTTACTTTTATTCTTGAAGAGGTACATAACATTTGTGTGTTTGGTGACTAGATTCACAACTTTGGACTTCCACCTGCATCTTATCCCATGTGTCCTGTGTGTGATACATGTGCCTTGTCCTACCCGTGACCAGCATCACCCCCTTGTGGTCTCCCAAAGCTATTACACCAGACTACATTAAGTGGAAGGCCAACTGACAGTGAATTGGAAAGCACACAAATTAGACTTCTAAATTAGATGTCGGCTAATGTTAATATATATCGAAGCTTCAAATATGTATTGAGAAAATAATCAATATATCGATATTTTGACATTCCTACAGATTGGTCTGAATGATTCAACAGTGTATCGGTTTGAATTTGAATAATTAAGAAAAATATTTTACACAGTTATCAAACAATTGGAAAGGTCATGGAAATTCATTGGTCAAGAAGTGTGGGGCCCCTGCATTTATTCCATTGTGGAGATTTTTACAATACTGCATCGTTGTCCCTGTTTGTCTTGTAGGATTCTTCTCAACTTAAAGATCTTTGGAAGAAGATTTGCCACAACAGTACTGGGATGGAGTTCCAGGACCATCGATACTGGCTGCGTACTTACCCCAACTGCATTGTGGGTAAAGAGTTGGTTAACTGGCTCTTACAAAATGGTACTATTTCAACTAGGTAAGTCACAATAGAACTCACTTTGGTTGCACTTTATTTTACGGTACGTGAACTTTCTGTATACTTACAGTGTACTTACCCAAGAAAGTACTGAGTAATATTAGGTAACTACATGTATTTCATATGGGTTAGGGTTGGGGTTAGATTTAGGCGTAGTAACTAGTAATTACTGTAGTTGTTGTAGTTATATGGTACGTAAATGTAGAACAGTACTCTAAAATAAAGTGCTACCCTAATTTTTACACTTTTAGTTTTTTAGTCCATGCAATGAATTACATTTTTTTTAATTTTTTTTTTATATGTACCTTTCCCATTGGTGCTTATTTTGTACTTTACACACAGGGCTCAGGCCATAGCCATTGGACAGGCTTTAGTAGATGGCCATTGGCTTGACTGTTTAACCCATCACGATCAGATCTTTCGTGATGAGTATGCCCTCTATCGCCCCCTTCAGGTGAGAATACATTTTCTAAATTGTAGATTTACTGTACATTAAGACAGTTGTTTAGAAAGGAGTCGTTCACCCAAAAATTAAAATTCTGTCATTATTTACTCTCCCTCATGTCATTTTAAACCAGCATGACTTTCTTTCTTCTGTGGAACACAAAAAGGATATACTTTAAAGAATGTTGCAATCACTCATTTCCATTCAATAGCAGTTAATAGTCACTAACTTGAAAAGTGTCATAAAAGTTGTCCATGCATTATACTGTATTCCAAGTCTTCTGAAGGCATACAATCACTTTGTATGATCAGACCAAAATTAAAGTCGTTATTCACTCTCAAATCAAATCATATCATTGTAAACTCAAGTAAACAGTGAACAAATCCAATATGGTGATTTCAGATATGGCGACCAATAACAATAAACCTCATTGGGTCTTGTGTCAAGACGTCATGAGATGTAAAAGATAAGGTTTGATCTTATTGTGCACAGTACAGAATTGAATTTACTTGAATTAAATGGAGTTGTTTTTATTATTATTATTATTGATAATAATAAGAAGAGTTACATATGCTGTATATATACACTGATCAGCCACAACATTAAAATTGTGTAGGTCCCCCTTGTGCCGCCTAAACAGCGCCAACCCGCATCTCAGAATAGCATTATGAGACACTTATTTTTCTCACCACAATTGTACAGAGCGTTACTTTTACAGTTACCGTAGACTTTGTCATCCATGCGATTATCTAATCAGCTAATCGTGTGGCACCAGTGCAGTGTATAAAATTATGCAGATACGGGTCAGGAGCTTCAGTTAATGTTCACATCAACCATCAGAATGGGGAAAAAATGTGATCACAGTGATTTGGAGCGTGGCTTGATTGTTGGTGCCAGACGGGCTGGTTTGAGTATTTCTGTAACTGCTGATCTCCTGGGATTTTCACAGACAACAGTCTCTAGAATTTACTCCGAATGGTGCCAAAAACAAAAAACATGCAGTGAGCAGCAGTTCTGTGGACGGAAATGCCTTGTTGATGAGAGAGGTCAACAGAGAATGGCCAGACTGGTTTGAACTGACAAAGTCTATGGTAAGTCAGATAAACGCTCTGTACAATTGTGGTGAGAAGAATAGCATCTCAGAATGCTATCATGAGATGCGGGTTGGCGCTGTTTGGCGGCACGAGGGGGACTTACACAATATTATGCAGGTGGTTTTAATGTTGTGGCTGATCGGTGATATAATAATATATATATATATATATATATATATATATATATATATATACAGTGGGGGAAATAAGTATTGAACGCGTCAACATTTTTTTCAGTAAATATATTTTTAATGAGGCTATTCACATGAAATTTTCACCAGACTTCAGTATTAACTCAAGAAATCCACAAATGTAAAGAATTCACAACATTAAAGTCCATAAATAAAGTTGTGTAATAAAGTGAATGACACAGGAAAAAAGTATTGAAGACACTAAGAAAAAGCAGTTCTACAAGGCAATGTAAGGCAAGGAACCAGCTGAAATCCGTAAGTAGTTAGAAAGTAATTATACCTCCTATCTGTGCAAATTAATATCAGTTGGGTTAGTAAATTGATGGTCTATAAAAAGGCTTTTCGTTACCAAGGTGTCACACAAGAAACATCTCATGATGGGTAAAAGCAAAGAGCTCTCCCAAGATCTTCGCAACCTTATTGTTGCAAAACATATTGATGGAATTGGATACAGATGTATTTCAAAACTTCTGAATCTTCCAGTAAGCACCATTGGGGCCATTTTCCGCAAGTGGAAGCAACATCACTCCGTCATCAACTGGCCACGCACAGGAGCTCCTCGCAAGATTTCTGACCAGGGAGTCAGAAAGATAGTCAGAAGAGTAGCTCAAGAGCCAAGGACCACACGGAAAGAGCTCCAGAAACATTTGGAGCAAGTACCATCGTCACAGAGAAAACAATAGGCAATGCACTCCACCGCCATGGCCTCTATGCACACTCACCCCACAAGACTCCATTACTAAAGAAAAGGCATGTCGAAGCTCGTTTAAAGTTTGCTACAACTTATTTGGACAAGCCTATGAAATACTGGGAGAGTGTAGTCTGGTCAGACGAGAGCAAAATTGAACTTTTTGGCTGTCATACAACACACCATGTTTGGAGAAGAAATGGCACTGCACATCACCCTAAAAACACTATACCAACAGTGAAGTTTGGAGGTGGAAGCATCATGGTGTGGGGCTGTTTTTCATCGAATGGTACTGCCAGAATTGAAGGAACGATGAATGGAGCCCTTTACCGGGAGATTCTTGAGAAGAATCTGCTGCCATCCACCAGGATGAGGAAGATGAGATGTGGGTGGACCTTCCAGCAGGACAACGATCCAAAGCATACAGCAAAGGAAACTCTCAATTGGTTTCAGAGAAAAATAATCAAGGTGTTAGAATGGCCCAGTCAATCACCTGATTTGAATCCAATTGAACATTTGTGGAAAGAGCTAAAGATCAAGGTTCACAAGAGGGCACCCCAGAATCTTCAAGATTTAAAGACAATATGTTTAAAAGAATGGGCCAAAATCACACCTGAATACTGCGGCCGATTAATTTCTTCATACAGGAAGCGTCTTGAAGCTGTCATTACAAACAAGGGCTTCTACACTAAGTATTAAATAAATTTCAGTTAGCGTGTTCAATACTTTTTTTCCTGTGTCATTCCTCTTTATTACGCATAACTTCATTTATGGACTTTAATGTTTGGATTTCTTTATGTGTGTGGATTTCTTGAGTTAATACCAAAGTCTGGTGAAAATTTCATCTGAATAGCCTCATTAAAAATATATTACTGAAAAAAATGATGACGCGTTCAATACTTATTTCCCCCACTGTATAATATATTATATACAGTTGAAGTCAGAAGTTTACGTACACCTTAGCCAAATACATTTAAACTTACAATTCCTGACATTTAAGCATAGAAAACATTCCTTGTCTTAGGTCAGTAAGGATCACTACTTTATTTTAAGAATGTGAAATGTCAGTAATAGTAGAGAGAATGATTTTTTTTTTTTAGCTTTATTTCTTTCATCACGTTCCCAGTGGGTCAGATGTTTACATACACTTTGTTAGTATTTGGTAGCATTGCCTTTAAAGTGAAACAATCTGTCTGTAAACAACTGTTGGAAAAATTACTTGTGTCATGTGTATATATATATATATATATATATATATATATATATATATATATATTATACAACAGTTAGTTCCGGTCCTCAAATCTGATTGGATGAGAGACGTTCCATGAGCACTGATGGTTGGACACCATCAGCACTCGGACGCTTCACTGTGTGTATCACTCCGCTTGTGTTCCTGCTGTTCTAAACTAAAGTGTAAGAGTAGTGCAAATGTGTTAAGAGTTACTGTATAAATGTCTCTTACATCTATTTTATTTTATTTTATTTTTTATTTTTTTTACATTACATATGTTAGCCAGCAGGTGGTGGCAAAAGATAATTTTTGAGTGTAATATGAGCCAGTTAGGTGAGGTGAAGTGAATCCGCATCAGCCACTGTTTACATACAACAGCTCTTCGTGATCACTCGTTACTACCACTCTAAAGCTAGAAAATAGCTTTAAACCACTTTAAACGAAAAACTTAAGCATTAAGGCCCATCACAGCTGAGAGACTCACAGATTAATTACACAACTAAAGGCACTTACCTCTTTCTGGAGTTTCCACATAAAAAGTACTGTTCAAAATGGCGGAGAAGATTGCGGTTTCTGTAGTGAATGACTCTTGCGCACCGGCTACCGCGAAATAGGGAGAAGTACCCCCGCTTGGATGGCTATTTTTCCACTGAGAAAGCTGATCTTCAGAAAGCTGACAGCATCTCTGCTTGGGAGTGGCAACAGGTGATTGCACACGCTCCATCTCTCTCTCTCTCTCTCTCTCTCTCTCTCTCACACACACACAGACACACATCCATCCATCCTTGTTTATCCAATAACTTGGTAGAAACAGTACAAGCCGTGATACTATTTCTGAAGTGACATTTTTGAATTACTAACGAAGGCTTGGACACATCATTTGTTTTGAACCAGCAACGGCAGATTCTGATCCGTCGCGTAAGAAAGTAGTTCCATGCACAAATGCTTTTTTATGACCTTTCTCAGTTTTTCCTAATTTTTTTAATTTACTTGTTTATTGAACTGTTGTATATAGGCAATATCACACTTGCAATCGTGCTACATGGCCCTAAATCAGCACTGTTGTGATTCAGCCACAGGCCGAGTGCCGTAGGAAATCACAGCAGTGCTGATTTAGGGCCATATAGCACGATTGCAAGTGTGATATTGCTTAAATATATATATATATATATATATATATATATATATATATATATATATATATATATATATATATATATATACACACACACACACAGTTGAAGGAGTGGCCATCACAAAGCCCTGACCTCAGTCTGACAGAAAATGTGTAGGCAGAACTGAAAAAGCATGTGCGAGCAAGGAGGCCTACAAACCTGACTTGGTTACACCAGTTCTGTCTGGAGGAATGGGCCAAAATTCCAGCAACTTATTGTGAGAAGCTTGTGGAAGGCTACCCAAAAAGTTTGACCCAAGTTAAACAATTTAAAGGCAATGCTACCAAATACTAACAAAATGTATGTAAACTTCTGACCCACTGAGAATGTGATGAAAAAATATAAAAGCTGAAATAAATCATTCTGGTGGCCAAAAGTATGGAATAATGTACAGATTTTGCTCTTATGGAAAGAAATTGGTACTCACAATGGATAGTCAGGACATTAATAACGTGAAAAATTACTATTACAATTTAAAAAAAAAAAAATGTTCAGAACTTCTTAAACTACTTCAAAGAGTTCTCATCAAAAAATCCTCCACGTGCAGCAATGACAGCTTTGCAGATCCTTGGCATTCCAGCTGTCAGTTTGTCCAGATACTCAGGTGACATTTCACCCCACACTTCCTGTAGCACTTGCCATAGATGTAGCTGTCTTGTCGGGCACTACAGTCTAGCTGATCCCACAAAAGCTCAATGGGTTTAAGATCCATAACACTCTTTTCCAATTATCTGTTGTCCAATGTCTGTGTTTCTTTGCCCACTCTAAACTTTTCTTTGTTTTTCTGTTTCAAAAGTGGCTTTTACTTTGCAATTCTTCCCATAAGGCCTGCAGCCCTGAGTCTTCTCTTTTCTGTTGTACATGAAACTGGTGTTGAGTGGGTAGAATTCAATGAAGCTGTCAGCTGAGGACATGTGAGGCATCTATTTGTCAAACTAGAGACTCTGATATACTTATCCTCTTGTTTAATTGTACATCTGTCCTTCCACATCTCTTTCTGTCCTTGTTAGAGCCAGTTGTCCTTTGTCTTTGAAGACTGTAGTGTACACCTTTGTATGAAATCTTCCCGTATTTTTTGTTTTTTTGCCAATTTCAAGCATTGTATAGCCTTCATTCCTCAAATTAATGATTGACTGACAAGTTTCTAGAGAAAGCTGTTTCTTTTTTGCCATTTTTGACCTAATATTGACCTTAAGACATGCCAGTCTGTTGCATACTGTGGCAACTCAAAAACAAACACAGACTATGTTAAGCTTCATTTAACAAAACAAATAACTTTCAGCTGTGTTTAATATAATGGCAAGTGATTTTCTAGTACCAAATTAGCCATTTAGCATGATTACTCAAGGATAAGGTGTTGGAGTGATGGCTGCTAGAAATGGAGCCTGTCTAGATTTGATCAAAAATTACTTTTTTCAAATAGTGATGGTGCTGTTTTTTACATCAGTAATGTCCTGACTATACTTTGTGATCAGTTGAATGCCACTTTGGTGAATTAATTACCAATTTCCTTCTGAAACAGCAAAATATGTACATTATTCCAAACTTTTGGCCGCCAGTGTGAATATATATATATATATATATATATATAATAATTTTATTTTTATAAAGTTATTGAGTTATTTCAGAGCAACATTGCTGATGATTATTGCATCATATCAATGTGCTATTTTTGTTTGTTTGTTTGTTGACTTTCAGAGCACAGAGTTCTCGGAAACTCCCTCTCCAGACAGTGACAGTGTGAATTCCCTGGAGGGACACTCCGAACCATCGTGGTTTAAAGATATCAAGTTTGACGACAGTGACACTGAGCAGCTAGCGGATGAAAATGACTATGTCACACCAAGTATGTATCCCGTGGCCGTTGACATCCTGTAGAAGTCAGTATATATTTTTTTCTTTCCCTCACTGCCTCCCCCCCCACAATTTTCTAGGCTCAGCCAGCCCCAGCAAAAGAACTTCGGTCAGCAGTTTCCACTCTGCAGTGGACAGTGACTCGGCCGCCTCCATCAGCTTGAATGTGGAGCAGGACAATGTCAATTTCCACATCAAGAAGCAGGCCAAGTACCCCCATGTGCCTCCATATCCAGCCGAGCAAAAAAGTATGGAGCCCTATGACCCATTCACCCCAGAAACCGACATCCATGCACCAAGTGAGGAGAGGCGGAGCGGCCCACTGGCCATCCTGGTTTGCCTCTGTCTGCTTCAAAAGCAGCACTAACTCACTGGCTCTGTTCTAAGCCCTAGTGAGCTGCCTCACTGTCTACTGTCCACATAGGCCGCTACCCTCTAAGAAAACATAGTACATGCTGTAAATTTAAAAACTCAAAACTTCCTCCCCAGTTAAAAAAATGCTTTTTTGAACTTCTGCAGCTTTCGGACGTAAGAAAGATGAATGTAATTGAACACATGGCCACCCACATTTACTTGTCAGTGATGCCTATTCAGTGTTCAGAAACTTGGCCCACAGTCATGGTGAAGCAATAATAAGGAAGTACTAGAAAATCCAGATTAAAGATAATTTCATTCCGACTTTAACAGTTTGTGTGGCGCATTTCAGCACAGATTGTTTTGTGAAACTGTCTTGTAAAGCAGACTTTGCAAAGAGGCTTTTATTGAAGGATTGGGCAGTGCAACCTATTTTAACCTGTTTTAAACCTGCAGCCTGTGTGTGAGCACAGCAAAGCATAGTAAAGAAGTCTTATAGGGCTAGTTCTCCCTCATGCCATCCCAGATGTGTATGATTTTCTTTCATCAGCAGAACACAAGTGAAGATTTTTAGAAGAATATCTCAGTTCTGTAGGTCCATACAATGCAAGTGAAAAGTGGCTGGAACTTTGAAGCTCCATAAAGCACATAAAGGCAGCATAAAAGTAATCTATACAATTATATAATATGACAATTTTTGGTGCAAAAAACACCCCTTGTCTAACGTTTTCAGTGGACCTCATGGGAAAAAATTTTATGATAAAAAATTAAAATGGTACCCATTAATAAGAACAGAAATACATAAGATTCACAAATATCAAGCAAAATTAAATTTTTAATAAGATGAAACAATTTGTATTCAGACTTTTCAGTATTGAATAAAATATGAGTACATTTACTCTCAACATTGGTTTCATCCATCGTGGATGAACATTTACACAATGCATTCTGGCATTGATGTTTCCGTGAAGAATACATGCAATGCTACCTTAGATTATTGCCAAAATGAAGTATCTTTATAAAGCAGCATAGTTTTGGTGATGCCTAACAATCCGATCTAAGTTGACAGCTCACTAAGGTTTTGGAACAGACCTAATGTCTCGGCTGCCTGAGACACACCACTAAATCCTTGTCCAACCTTTTTAAAAACTCTAAACTACATAATTAACAATTGAAATAACAGCCCTGACTATGGCATAAAATCCTGCATGCCTGATTTATTCCCTTCCAGTCTTCCCAGTCCAACAGTGCATATGAATGCATTGTCCAGTTTGTCATACTACCTTAAAAGCATGGCTTGCTGATACGTCACATGTGTCTCACAGTTCCAAAACAGAAACACTGACTTCCACTTCCTCAAAAAAAAAAAATTAAAAAAAAAGATAGTTGAAACTAATTCTTTGTCATGCACTCCACTGTGGCATGGCTTTATGGCAACATTTACTCTCTTAAATCCATATAATCCACTGTATTTTGATGTCTACACATGACTACCCTGTCTCACACACCATTTCTCTCTCTACATCAGTGGAAGTCCTGCTCTCTGAGGATGGAGGTCAGCATATATCCATCAGTGATGCTTTCATCAAAGGTAACTTGTTCCTCATGGTCTTAATAGTATTGTACACTCTCAAGACTTACCTGTGCTAATGGTTTTTTCCTTTGTAGAGTCTTTGTTTAACCGGAGAGTTGAGGAGAAAGCTAGAGAGATGCTGTTCACTCCTCTTGGTTGGCACCACAGCTCCTTGGACCAACTGCGTGAAGAGAATGGGGAAAAGAAAGCAATGGAGCGATTGCTGTAAGTCATTTGAGAAGTGTAACATTTTTAAGATATTAAAATACTTTCTCCTATCCCAGTTTAAAGGTATAGCTCACCTAAAAATGGAAATTCTCTCATCATTTACTCACCCTCATGCCATCCCAGATGTGTATGACTTTTTCTTTTGCTGAACAAAAACAATGATTTTTAGAAGAATATCTCAGCTGTGTAGGTCCTTACAATGCAATGAATGGTGACCAAAACTTTGAAGCTCCAAAAAGCACATAAAGGCAGAATAAAAGTAATCCATACGACTCCAGTGGTTAAATCCATGTCTTCAGAAGTGATTTCATAGGTGTGGGTGAGAGATCAATATTTATAAAGTCCTTTTTTGCTATAAATTCTCCTCTCTGCCTAGTAGGTGGCGATATGCATGAAGAATGTGAATACTGATCTGGTTCTTACTCACACCTAACATAGGATTTAACCACTGGAATCATATGGATTACTTTTATGCTGCCTTTATGTGCTTTTTGGAGCTTCAAAGTTCAGGTCACCATTCACTTGCATTGAATGGACCAACTGAGCTGAGATATTCTTTTAAAAATCTTCACTTGTTCTCTGCAGAAGAAAGATGTTCACATCTGGGATGGCATGAAGGTGAGTAAATGATGAGAGAATTTTCATTTTTGGGTGAACTATCCCTTTAATATGCAACTGTAAGTAAGCTATTTGTAGGTTAATTTCCCACTAAGTGTAACCACTGTGGCTTTGAGGTGCTATCAAAATATGATGTTTGGTTGAGCTTCCAGACAAGCAACATTGGCCCATCCGGTGGCGTGAGTTTAGGGCAGGGCTATCTTTTTGTCTGACCAATCAATGGAAGATCGGGGATGTGTTCTGGAAACCTGTTTGAAAATGGTCATTATTTTTGCAATTCCATTTGGTGATGCTAGTGGCGCTGAAATTACACACTTCAACTTTAAAGACTGTTTTGACTTACTGCTATTTTGACCATTTTTAAATGTTATCTTTTTGTTATTTATATATCATTTTTGAATAACTTGCTCTTTGTGGACAAAATACTTTAATTAGTGTGTAACTAATCACTTACAACTAGAAGCAAAATGATCCTAATATAATTATGGTCGAACAATTCATTATTCACATGGATATGATTCATTAATCCAGGGCTCCAGACTGCAACTAAAATCGTTACAAATGCGACCAAAAATTATTGATTGCGACAATAATTTAAAATCTAGTCGCCACTGGCGACAGTCGGGTTGTGTGCGTTCATATGCGGTTTCATCAGATATCATTTTGCGAGTTTTTGAATACATCTATAGAGCGCGAACCACCAGTGTGTCTCGCACCACTTTTCACCCGTTCTGTTGTGATGACGAGCTTGCTGCACCGCACGCAACAACAAACCCAGCGCGAGAGAGTCGTGAACAAGACTCTTTTGAACTGGGTCTTTTTCATGAATCACCCGAGTAGAACTGAAGGTTTGAACTCAGGAGCTCAGGTTAGCAGTTTGAATCAGATTCGTTTTCTCAACGAATCAGCCGTCAGTGTTTTCACAACTGGGAGTGCAGACATTTCAAAATAAGAGTCCCATGTGTATTTCGGGCTTCTTTATAATTAAAAGTCCTGTATTGTGTACCACTTTTTTTCTTCTGGTATTATTTTTATTATTATTATAATTATTTATTTATTTTTGGATTTTTTCCCCTTTTCTCCCCAATTTGGAATGCCCAATTCCCAATGCGCTTTAGGTCCTCGTGGTGACGTAGTGACTTGCCTCAATCTGGGTGGCAGAGGACGAATCTCAGTTGCCTCCGCCTCTGAGACAGTCAATCCGCGCATCTTATCACGTGGCTTGTTGAGCGCGTTACCGCGGAGACCTAGCTCATGTGGAGGCTTCACGCTATTCTCTGCGGCATCCATGCACTACTCGCCACGTGCCCCACCGAGAGCGAGAACCACATTATAGCAACCACGAGTAGGTTAACCCTACGTGACTCTACCCACCCTAGCAACCGGGCCAATTGGTTGCTTAGGAAGCCTGACTGGAGTCACTCGGCACGCCCTGGATTCGAACTTGCGACTTTACTTGCTGAGCTACCCAGGCCCCCACTTCTAGTAATTATTGATTGGGATTGGAGTAGCACAATAAACTGCATCTGGGATTTCATTCAGTTTGCACTCTTGTAGTCTCTGTGTCTGGGCCATCCGGTAACAGTAAAGAAAGACTAAGGTAATATTTTAAAACAATTTAAATTGTGTATATATATATATATATATATATATATACACACACATACAGTATATATAAAATCAGGCTTTTGACACTTAGGACAATTAGGGGACTTGTACACTATTACACAAAGTGCAAACATTAATTGATGCTCAAGAAGGAAACCCACTACTATATGCATAGTAAGCTTTATGTAAATATCTGCTTATGTAGATTCTGAAGGGCAGTACTAAATAAAAAATTATAAAAAATCTCTTATATTTGTATAAATTATGAAAGGGGTATGAACATTGATGAGACAAAAGGGGAATGCAAACTTATCTTCTCAACTATATATACTGTTTATTAAACCTTTGATTAATGTGTTATCCACTGTCTTTTCTTCGGATTTCTATCTTGTTTCTGAACGGCAATCTAAATCGAGCAAATCTGCAATTTGGCGACTAAAAATAGCCATTTGGCTCCTTAATGTTTCAGTTTAGGGGCCAATGACTCCTAAGTCATTTTTTTAGTCTGGAGCCTTGATTTAATCATATCATGGGATCATAAACCACATTTATGTGAATTCCATGACTTTGAGTCATCCATGGCCACCCAGTTTCACTTGTTCAGCATGTAAAATATTCTTAATAAAATGTAGCATTGAAGCATTGAATAAGATAATCACATGTAAATGAGTTCAGTGACTTCTGCAAGCATACTTTCAGGAACACGCATAACTGGGATAAATGCCTCCCCTTCAGGTCTGCAAATCACAGCCACATGATGGCACTGCTGCAGCAGCTGCTGTACAGTGAGTCGCTGTCTCTCTCCTGGCGTGACATCATCGTACCTGTGGTGAGACAGGTGGTGCAGACAGTGCGACCGGATGTGCGTAGTTGTGATGATGACATGGATATCCGTCAGCTAGTCCACATCAAGAAGGTGAGGAAACAAACTGACGTTAAGACTTGTTCACACTGTGTTTATTGTTATGCACTTTGTATGATATTACAAACGCATTGCATCCCACATGACGAAACAAATACTTGAAATCTGACTGTTTCAGAATGAAATGCAAAAAAATCTGATTTTATTCAGATTTTAAACCACATATGGATATGGTTTGAATCATGTTTGAAATCGGATTTCACGTGTTTTGTTTTTTTGCTGTTCGGACTACAAAAAAACAAAAGACTAAGTTTCTGCTTTGTTGTTTGGATCAATTTGTTAAATATTGGATATTTGTTTGTTTTTTTGTAGATTCCAGGAGGAAAGAAGTTTGACTCAGCTGTAGTCAATGGCTTTGTTTGCACTAAGAATATTGCACACAAAAAGGTTTGTGTTTGTTTGACATTATGCTACTCACCAGGCCATGTGGTATTTGCGATGTTCTAACACTGTCGGGACTTTCTCAACAGATGAACCCTTACATCAAAAACCCTAAGATCCTCCTCCTAAAATGCTCCATTGAGTATCTGTACAGAGAAGAGACCAAGTTCACCTGCATTGACCCAATTGTGTTACAGGTAAATGCCACTCTCACACACATCACCATATCGCAACTCAACCCTAAATTGTCTGTTTGAAGAGTAAGCTATTTATCTTCAAACAGTACACTGAAAAACAGCAAAAATCAGTGCTCATTTCATTTACAATGTTCTTTCCAGGAACACGAGTTTCTAAAGAACTATGTTCAGAGGATTGCTGACGTTCGGCCAAACGTGGTGCTGGTGGAAAAGACTGTATCCCGTATCGCTCAGGACATGTTACTGGAACATGGCATTACCCTGATCATTAATGTCAAACCTGTTAGTATCCTTTCCAAGCTCACATTTTTTGTTTCTTTCTTTTGTCTTCTGTTAAGCAGTACACACATTATAGTGAACTGTGCATTCTTTTGTAATGGTTTGTGGATGTTTCATATACAGGTGCATCTCAAATTAGAATGTCGTGGAAAAGTTCATTTATTTCAGTAATTCAACTCAAATTGTGAAACTCGTGTATTAAATAAATTCAATGCACACAGACTGAAGTAGTTTAAGTCTTTGGTTCTTTTAATTGTGATGATTTTGCTCACATTTAACAAAAACCCACCAATTCACTATCTCAAAAAATTAGAATACATCATAAGACCAATAAAAAAAAAACATTTTTAGTGAATTGTTGGCCTTCTGGAAAGTATGTTCATTTACTGTATATGTACTCAATACTTGGTAGGGGCTCCTTTTGCTTTAATTACTGCCTCAATTCGGCGTGGCATGGAGGTGATCAGTTTGTGGCACTGCTGAGGTGGTATGGAAGCCCAGGTTTCTTTGACAGTGGCCTTCAGCTCATCTGCATTTTTTGGTCTCTTGTTTCTCATTTTCCTCTTGACAATACCCCATAGATTCTCTATGGGGTTCAGGTCTGGTGAGTTTGCTGGCCAGTCAAGCACACCAACACCATGGTCATTTAACCAACTTTTGGTGCTTTTGGCAGTGTGGGCAGGTGCCAGATCCTGCTGGAAAATGAAATCAGCATCTTTAAAAAGCTGGTCAGCGGAAGGAAGCATGAAGTGCTCCAAAATTTCTTGGTAAACGGGTGCAGTGACTTTGGTTTTCAAAAAACACAATGGACCAACACCAGCAGATGACATTGCACCCCAAATCATCACAGACTGTGGAAACTTAACACTGGACTTCAAGCAACTTGGGCTATGAGCTTCTCCACCCTTCCTCCAGACTCTAGGACCTTGGTTTCCAAATGAAATACAAAACTTGCTCTCATCTGAAAGAGGACTTTGGACCACTGGGCAACAGTCCAGTTCTTCTTCTCCTTAGCCCAGGTAAGACGCCTCTGACGTTGTCTGTGGTTCAGGAGTGGCTTAACAAGAGGAATACGACAACTGTAGCCAAATTCCTTGACACGTCTGTGTGTGGTGGCTCTTGATGCCTTGACCCCAGCCTCAGTCCATTCCTTGTGAAGTTCACCCAAATTCTTGAATCGATTTTGCTTGACAATCCTCATAAGACTGCGGTTCTCTCGGCTGGTTGTGCATCTTTTTCTTCCACACTTTTTCCTTCCACTCAACTTTCTGTTAACATGCTTGTATACAGCACTCTGTGAACAGCCAGCTTCTTTGGCAATGAATGTTTGTGGCTTACCCTCCTTGTGAAGGGTGTCAATGATTGTCTTCTGGACAACTGTCAGATCAGCAGTCTTCCCCATGATTGTGTAGCCTAGTGAACCAAACTGAGAGACCATTTTGAAGGCTCAGGAAATCTTTGCAGGTGTTTTGAGTTGATTAGCTGATTGGCATGTCACCATATTCTAATTTTTTGAGATAGTGAATTGGTGGGTTTTTGTTAAATGTGAGCCAAAATCATCACAATTAAAAGAACCAAAGACTTAAACTACTTCAGTCTGTGTGCATTGAATTTATTTAATACACGAGTTTCACAATTTGAGTTGAATTACTGAAATAAATTAACTTTTCCACGACATTCTAATTTATTGAGATGCACCTGTAATATCTCGATTTAATCAACGCAGCAAGTCCTGGACCGTGTGAGTCGAATGACTCAGGGAGATTTGGTCATTTCAATGGATCAGCTACTGACAAAACCTCGCCTGGGTACCTGCCACAAGTTTTACATGCATTCCTTCCAGCTTCCAAACAGTGAGTCTTTATTTCTGATTTATGTCAACGTTTATGTTATTAAAGGAATTGTTCACCCAAAAATGAAAATTGTCTCATAATTTACTCACCCTTATGCCATCCCAGATGTGTATGACTTTGTTTAGAATTATTTCTCAGCTCTTTTGGTCCATACAATGTAAGTTGTATGTCTTAATGTAAGACAATGTAAGTCTAAAATTTTGAAGCTCCAAAATGCACATAAAGGTATAATAAAAGTAATCCATAAGACTCCAATGGTTAAATCTATATATTCAGAAGCAAAATGATAGGTGTGGGTGAGAAACAGATCACTTTTACATTCTTCTTCTTGTGTTTTTGGTGATTCACATTCTTCATGCATATTGCCCCCTACTGGGCAGGGAGAAGAATTTCAAGCAAAACATTACTTAAATATTGATCTGTTTCTCACCCACACCTATCATATCACTTCTCAAAGTACAGACTACAACACTGGAGTCATATGGATTACTTTTATGATGCCTTTATGTGCTTTTTGGAGCATCAAAATTTTTCCACAACATTCACTTACATTGTATGGACCTACAGAGCTGAGATATTCTTCTAAAAATCACAGTTTGTGTTCTCAAAAAAATCAAATCAAAATCAAATCACTTTGTCACACAGCCATATACACAAGTGCAATGGTGTGTGAAATTCTTGGGTGCAGTTCCGATCAACATAGCAGTCGTGACAGTGATGAGACATATACCAATTTACAATAACATCAAATTAACACAACGCAATTTAAACATCTGTTATACATAATTAAACTCGACTTAAAACATCAAATTAACACAACACAATTTAAACATCTGTTATACATAATTGCACTCAACTTAAAACATCAGATTAACACAACACAATTTAAACATCTGTTATACATAATTACACAACTTAAAACATCAAATTAACACAACACAATTTAAACATCTGTTATACACATAATTACACTCAACAATATACAAATAATAACATACACTGTACAGTATACAATATGCTGTTTTTGTTTTTTTTTTGTTTTTTTTACTATATAGATACTATATAGATACACATTATTCAATAAAAATTAAAATATATATGAAAAAAGTATATATATAGAATGTACAGTATTGTACTGTATTGACATTCAGGCTGTCGGTTGATAGTCAGTTGTTAAGAGAGACATAATATAATGACAGTAATATAATTTATGACAGTCCGGTGTGAGATAAAAGAGTAATAAAGTGCAGGGCTGATGTATTTTGATCGTGGGAGATCAAGAGTTCAGAAGTCTGATTGCTTGGGGGAAGAAGCTATCATGGAGTCGGCTGGTGCGGGTCCTGATGCTGCGATACCGCCTACCTGATGGTAGCAGTGAGAACAGCCCATGGCTCAGGTGGCTGGAGTCTCTGATGATCCTCCGAGCTTTTTTCACACACCGCCTTGTATATATTTCCTGGAGGGAGGGAAGCTCACCTCCAATGATGTGTTTGGCAGTTCGCACCACCCTTTGCAGTGCTTTGCGGTTGTGGGCGGTGCTATTGCCGTACCAGGCGGAGATACAGCCAGTCAGGATGCTCTCCACAGTGCAGGTGTAGAACCGTGTGAGGATGTGGCGGTTCATTCCAAACTTCCTCAGCCGTCTCAGGAAGAAAAGGCGCTGATGAGCCTTCTTCACAACGACTTCAGTGTGGACGGACCATGTGAGTTCCTCAGTGATGTGGACACCCAGGAACTTGAAGCTGCTGACTCTCTCCACTGGTGCTCCATTGATAGTGATGGGACTGTGTTCTCTGTCTTTTCTCCTGAAGTCCACCACAAGCTCCTTTGTCTTACTGACGTTGAGGGAGAGGTTGTGCTCCTGACACCAGTGTTGTCAGAGTGTGCACCTCCTCTCTGTAGGCTGTTTCATCATTGTCAGTGATCAGACCTACCACCGTCGTGTCATCAGCAAACTTAATGATGGCATTGGAGTTATGTGTTGCCACACAGTCATGTGTGTACAGGGAATACAGTAGTGGGCTGAGAACACAGCCCTGCGGGGCTCCAGTGTTGAGGGTCAGTGATGAGGAGATGTTGCTGCCTATTCTAACCACCTGGCGTCTGCTTGACAGGAAGTCCAGGATCCAGCTGCACAGCGAGCTGTTTAAGCCCAGAGCCCGGAGTTTCTCATCTAGCTTGGAGGGCACTATGGTGTTGAATGCTGAGCTGTAGTCTACAAACAACATTCTCACATAAGTGTTCTTTTTTTCCAGGTGGGAGAGAGCAGTGTGTATTGTAGATGCAATGGCATCATCAGTGGAACGGTTGTTGCGGTAAGCAAACTGCAGCGGGTCAAGATTGAGTGGTAATACAGAGCAGATGTAATCTCTGATTAGTCTCTCAAAACATTTGCTGATGATGGGGGTCAGAGCAACAGGACGCCAGTCATTTAAACAAGTTATTTTCGATTGTTTTGGAACAGGCACAATGGTGGATGTTTTAAAGCATGTGGGGACTACAGACAAAGAGAGGAAAAGGTTGAAAATGTCCGTAAAAACACCAGCCAGCTGGTTCGCGCACGCTCTGATGACGCGGCCCGGAATGCCATCTGGACCCGCGGCTTTGCGGATATTCACCCGTCGGAAGGATCGGGTTACATCCGCTACAGAGACGGAGAGTGAACTAACCTCTGTAGCTTCGGCCGTGAGAGCTCTCTCCGCGAGGGCGGTGTTAGTTCCCTCGAAACGAGCATAAAAAGTATTTAGCTCATCCGGTAGAGAGGCAGCAGTTTTTATTCCCTTTAAAGTCCGTGATGATGTTAATTCCCTGCCACATGCTTCTAGAGTTGGTGGTGTTAAACTGTCCTTCAATCTTGCTCCTGTACTGGCGTTTTGCTGTTTTGATAGTTTTTCGGAGGGCATAACTGGCTTGTTTATGCTCCTCCGCGTTCCCGGAATTAAAGGCGGAGGTCCGCACATTAAGTGCCGCGCGAACATCGCTGTTGATCCACGGCTTCTGATTCGGATAGATTCGCACAGTTCTGGTCGGAATCACTTCCTCTACACACGTTCTGATGAAACACATTACGCTATCAGCGTAAAGCTCGATGTCGTCATCAGAGGCGGACCGGAACATCTCCCAGTCCGTGCGATCAAAACAGTCTTGTAGCGTAGAGTCTGATTGGTCCGACCAGCACTGGATCGTTCTGAGGGTGGGTGCTTCCTGTTTCAATTTCTGCCTGTAAACGGGCAGAAGCAGAATGGAAGAGTGGTCCGATTTGCCAAATGGTGGGCGGGGGAGGGATTTGTAGCCATCCCGGAACGGAGAGTAGCAATGGTCCAAAACCCGGTCCCCTCGTGTGTTGAAACTAATGTGCTGGTGATATTTTGGTGCGACTGATTTTAAACTGGCTTTATTAAAGTCCCCGGTCACAATGAACGCGGCCTCAGGGTGCGCGGTTTCCTGCTCACTTATACTCCCATACAGTTCCTTGAGTGCCCGGTCAGTGTCGGCTTGTGGGGGAATGTACACAGCAGTGATAATGACCGCTGTGAATTCCCTCGGTAGCCAGAATGGTCGACACAGAAGCATAAGAAATTCCAGATCAGGAGAACAGAAAGACTTGATGGAATGTACGTTCCTCTGATCACACCAGGATTTGTTGATCATAAAACATACACCACCTGCTCTAGTTTTACCTTAGAGGTCTTTCGCTCTGTCCGCTCGGAGCATGGAGAACCCCGCGGGTTCAATGGCTGAGTCTGGAATCTCCGCAGACATCCAAGTTTCCGTAAGGCAGATAACGCAGCAGTCCCTCGTCTCTCGTTGGAAAGAGATCCGCGCTTTCAGCTCGCAGAGCTTGTTATCCAGAGACTGAACATTTGCCAGTAGAATAGTGGGTAGCGGGGGTCGATTTGCGCGGCGTCTTACTCTGATGAGAACGCCGGCTCTGTTTCCCCTTTTCCTCCTGCGTTTCCGCGGCCGTGCTGCCCAGACAAAGGGCTCCGCTTGCGTGTTTGTAAACAGCGGGTCGGCATTGAGGAATGTGAAGTCCGGTTTACGGTGTGAGATCGCTGAACCAATGTCCAAAAGTGTTTGTCTGTCGTAGACAATAAGGCAGACAACATCCAAGACAAAAAACATAAGAATTGTAAACAAAACAAACAAACCATTGCTGTGTTGTGTCGGAGCTCGCAACGCAGCAGCCATACTCGGCGCCATCTTGAGTCAAAACAGAAGAAAGAAAGTCATACACATCTGGGATGGCATGAGGGTGAGTAAATGAGAATTTTCATTTTTGGGTGAACTATTCCTATAATATTGTTTATCTCCCTTGTCATTTTTCCAGAAGTTGTTCAAATTACTGTAGTTTTAAATATGTTTTGCCTATGTAATGCTAAGGCTTGAGAAGGCAAGCATCATTACAACTTTTCCTTCTACTTAAGAGTTTGTTCTAAACTCCTAAACCTAAGTATTAAACTTTGGCAGACTTTCTGTTTTTGCCTGACATAAAAAAGAAAAAAGAAAAGAAACTTGAACTCCCTTGTCATTTGTCCAAAGGTTTTTCAGGCTTTGCATATTCTTTTGGCATTCTTTAAATTATTTTTTAGTTTTAAAATGTATTTGTAAAGTCCACTTGATCACTACTCCATTTTGTTTGCAGATGAACTCAAGAACCTGATGTTTTTCGATGGCTGTCCTCCTCAGCTAGGCTGCACCATCAAGCTCCACGGCGCCTCAGAGTACGAACTGGCACGGGTGAAGGAGATCATAATTTTTATGGTGTGTGTGGCTTACCATTCACAGTTGGAGATCTCTTTCCTCATGGATGAGTTTGCTATGCCTCCCAGCCTGGCCGAGAACTCTTCCTTCCCATGTCTGCTGGAAAGCACCACTCTGGAAGAAGAGGTGGAGACTCTTAGCGAAAGGGAGAGCCTAGAGAATGATCGCTCTACACTGGGGGATGAGAACACCATCTTTGCTCCAGAAGATGACTTTGAGCCAGGGCTCCAAGAGGTATTTAAAGTCCACAGTAGACAGCCGTCCATCTCGGAATCTTCTCACAAAGATGCAGAAAGCCCCAGAAAAAATAAAAATGGTTCAATCGCTTCTTTCTCCGGAGTAGAGGAGGAGATGATGAAGACCTCCACGCCCGTTTCTTCTTGCTCCTCAAGCCTTCCACAGCCAGTGTCACCACCTTTCTTGATTTCAGACCTGAAGGAGATGTCAGAAGAAGTGATCAAGGATCCAGGTGCGGAGGAGAAGAACAAAGGTCTGGAGGAGACTGTGGTGCCTCATGACAGCACAAGCTCTGAGACCTCCCTTCAGCCAGCTCGACTCTTCAGGGACCCGTTGCAGGATGATACAGGCATGTTCGTGACCGAGCAGGTTGCCTCTTCGGATGACCACCTCAAATCCATCTCAGCTTTATTTAAACAGGAGCTGAAAGACATTATTCTCTGCATTTCCCCCTTTATTACCTTTCGCGAGCCATTCTTGCTCACGCCAGCTGGACTGCGTTGTCCTAGTCGGGACTATTTCCCAGAACAAGTTTACCTTTCACCTCTCCTGAACAAGGACTCCAAGGAGCTGGATGGCCGGCGCAAGAGGCAGCTACTTAAAGAGTCTGGCCCAGGTTCTGGCAACCTGACAAACGGTACTGGGTCGCACCAACAGACCATCCTGATCTTGCCCTCCCACAAACTTACGAGTACCCGCATAGCAAAGCAGCTAGGCAGCAGTCAGGATCTGGCATGCATGCTGGCCGACTACCGTGCCCAAGGAGGACGCATTCGGCAGAGGGAAGGAATGCAATTTCGTGAAACCCTGCCCACGAAAGTGCCAGTAAAGGCTGATAGTGAAGAAGATAAAGGGGCGGGACAAAATGAATTAACCTGGGCCACAAAGGTTAGGGTTTGTTAGCTGCTGTGTTCATTCTAACACTTGATTCCAAATTTTATATCATTCTGAAAACTGTTATTGAATGCACATTTGGATTGTTTTTGTGTTTCAGTTGGACTGTTTAAATCCAATCAATCACCAGAGACTCTGTGTGCTGTTCAGTAGCTCATCAGCACAGTCTAATAATGCACCAAACCCCTGCGTCAGTCCCTGGTAACAATATTATTATTATATTTGTTTCAGGTTTAGTAACATGACATCATATTACTGACTGCATTCAGACCATACAAACAGGAAAGGTCTTGGTTGTCTCTACTTTGAATCTACAGGATTGTAACAATGGAGTTTTATGGAAAGAATGACTTGACCCTTGGTGTATTTCTGGAGAGATACTGTTTCAGGTAATTGACTCATGCACACATCTACAGTGGTGGCCAAAATATTGGCACCCTTGGTAAATATGAGCAAAGAAGTCTGTGAAAAATATGTCTTTATTGTTTATCCTTTTGATCTTTCATTCAAAATATTCACAAAAATATATCCTCTAAAGGATATCAAACAACTGCAAACAACACAAGTTTTATCAAAAAACAAATGTTTTTGTCAAATATATGTGTGGCATAATTATTGGCACCCTTTTATTCAATACTACGTGCAGCCTCCCTTTGCCAAGATAACAGCTCTGAGTCTTCTCCTATAGTGCATAATGAGGTTGGAGAACACATGGCAAGAAATCTGAGACTATTCTTCCAAACAAATTTCTTCAGATCCTTTCAATTCCGAGGTCCACATTGTAAACTCTCCTCTTCAGTTCACCCCACAGGTTGTCTATGGGGTTCAGGTCAGGAGACTGGGATGGCCATAGCAAACCCATGATTTTGTGGTCAGTGAACCATTTTTGTGTTGATTTTGATGTGTGTTTTGGATCAATGTCTTGCTGGAAGATCCAACCATGGCCCATTTTAAGCTTTCTGGCTTAGGCAGTCAGGTTTTGATTTTTCTATCTGTTGGTATTTGATGGAGTCCATGATGCCATGTATCCGAACAAGATGTCCAAGACCTTTGGCATAAAAACAGCCCCACAACGTTATAGATCCACCACCATATTTAACTGTGGGCATGAGGTACTTTTCCATATGGCTACCTCTCTGTGTGCATCAAACCCATCTCTGGTGTTTGCTGCCAAAAAGCTCTATTTTTGTTTTATCTGACCATAGAACCCGGTCCCATTTGAAGTTCCAGTAGTGTCTGGCAAACTGAAGATGCTTGAATTTGTTGTTGGATGAGAGCAGAGGCTCTCTTCTTGAAACCCTCTCAAACAACTTGTTGTGATGTAGGTGATGTCTGATTGTAGTTTTGGAGACTTTCAGACCCCAAGGCCCAACTAATTTCTGCAATTCTCCAGCTGTGATCCTTGGAGAATTTTTTGCCACTCGAACCATCCTCCTCACCATACTTGGAGACAATATAGACATGCGTCCTCTTCCAGGAAGATTCTTAACATCTCCAGTTGACTGGAATTTCTTAATTGTTGCCCTGATGGTGTAAATGGGTATTTTCAATGCTTTAGCTATTTTCTTATAGCCATCCTCGATTTTGTTAAGCTCAACAACCTTTTGCTGCACATCATAACTTTATTCTTTGGTCTTACCCATTGTGATAGATGACTAAGGGAATTTGGATTGTGTGTTATTTCATATTTATTCCCCTCTGAAACAGGAAGACATGGCTGAACAATTTCATGTCCCTAGTCACCCAGGTGTACTAAAAAATGTAAAATATGAATGGGAATGTACTTCAGATATATTTTACTCATAAGAATTTTCTAGGGGTGCCAATAATTGTGCCACACATATATTTGACAAAAATATTTGTTTTTTGATAAAACCTGTGTTGTGTTTGCAATTGTTTGATATCAATTAAAGGATATATATTTTGTGAATATTTTGAATAAAAGATCAAAATGATAAACAATAAAGACATATTTTTCACAGCCTTCTATGCTCGTATTTACCAAGGGTGCCAATATTTTTTGGCCACCACTGTATATCTGTTTGTTTCCTGTTTTTATTTTATTTATTTTTTACAGGAAAATGTGCATCATGTCTAGAGTTGTCACAATACCAGAATTTCAGCTGATATCAGTTAATACTAATGAAATATCATGATTCTCAAAAACAATTTTGGCCCATACAGCAAAAATGTCTTCTTGAACAAATTTTATATTATTTACGTGTTAACAAATTAAATAAATGGTATGCAAATATTTTTAACATCTTAAATATACTGTAATGACGCTCATTTATTTTATTTTTTTCAGATCTAATAAATTATTCAAAAATACATAAAATATGCAATTCACACAAAATAATTACTTGAATACACCTCTTCTATGATGAGCATATTTTCTGAGTTTAAAGTAATTTTTATATTTTTTCTGGGGCTTGAAGTCATAAAAGTCATGTGGTAACGGTCCAGAGACAGTAAATAAAAATCATCAGTCATTAATGGAATGTTCTGGGTTTCAATACAAATTAAGCTAAATCAACAGCATTTCTGGCATAATGTTGATTACCACAAAAATGTATTTCGACTTGTCCCTCCTTTAAAAAAAAACCTGCTTTACAGTGGTACACTTAGAATGGTAGTGAATGTATAGCCACAAGACGTAAACATTACGCGTGTTAACATGACTGTAGTGTGATATAATTGCAAACTTATCTTTTTTGTGAAAAGTTATATCCAATTTTACAACTTCATAGCCATGACGACATAATGCCATAAACCCAAAAACCCTGAAACGACTGTAAAAACAACTATTTACAGCTCAAATAATACACAAGTTTTAACAGATGCATTAATGTTAGTGCTTTTGTAAAATTATAAGCTTCACATTTCTGCTTTTAAAGCCTCAAAAAATTGGCCCAGCACTGGCCTCAATGTAACCTCGATTTTTGCTTCTTTTTTTTTTTTTTTTTTTTTTTGAGAAAAGGAGAGATGAGTCGAAATTAATTTTTGATAATCAACATTATGCCACAAATGCTGTTGATTGAGCTTAACTTGTATTGAACCCGGAACATTCCTTTAAAAGCTGAAATTCTTGAAAAAAGAAATGTTGGCATGAGTAGTGCAGAGTATATATTTTATTAATATTTCCTTAAAAAAAATAAGCTTTGAAACAGTTGTGTTTTAAAATCTGATTTATATTTAAAAACACTTTTGTCCACCAAATCAAAGTCAAGTGATGTAGCCAACATGTAGTTAGCCATTTTACTGTTTATTTTTACAAAAAACATAAAACAGAGAGGATCCCTTTAGTCCCTCAAGACACAGAAAATCCGATATTTTGACATTGTAATGAAAAGGCACATTTTTTTCAGGTCATGTGGTGGTTTTAATTAAGGATCAAGTTGTTCATACTCTCATGTATTGAAGGTACAAGGAAAGGATTTTAATGCTTTTTACTTTGGTTACACCACATTGTTTTTGGAGAAATTGCTATAAATGTAACCAAATTGGACACAAAGACTTCATTTCTAAGAACTTGACACAAGTGTTTTAAACTAGATTTCTTATTTTTAACACCGAGCAACCTTATTCGTCAATGACCCATATAACACATTTGCCTATTTAACATATAATATAAATACATAAACAGAAAGTAAATTGGTCAGTTTATGTTTTTGTACGGCCCGATTCAGGCCATCTTACCAATGCCCCAGCATGTACTGCGACACTCCCATGGTTCATCACATCCGGCGCTTTGTGCACGGTAGCGGCTGTGTCCAGATTGTTCTGAAAGAGCTGGACTCACCTGTACCCGGCTATCAGCACACAATTCTCAACTACTCTTGGTGCCGTATCTGTAAACAGGTAACATGGAGAATATTGTGGACATATTTCATTAGCAAATTTAACAATTCAAACCCAGAATTGGAGTAAGCCACTGTGAGCTATGACTCATGTGAAATGTGTCTTGATTTCAGGTAACTCCTGTGGTCCCTTTGTCGAATGACTCCTGGTCCATGTCCTTCGCCAAGTATCTAGAGCTCCGTTTTTATGGGCGCCAGTACACCCGTCGTGCCAATGCTGAGCCTTGTGGCCACTCCATCCATAAAGACTACCACCAGTACTTCTCGTATAACCAGATGGTGGCTTCCTTCAGGTGTACATTATGGATCTCATAATTTTTTAATATGCCTACCTCCAGAGTGCATTTTCATGGAGTTGTCAAAACTTTATCCAAAAGTATTCGTGCTCTTTTGTCATCTCTAGCTACATCCCAGTGAGATTACTGGAGATCTGTCTGCCTACTCCAAAGATCATCATCAGAAACCAGGGGCCCTTGAAAGCCAACTTGCAGCAGGACCTTAAAGACTTCTCCCAGAAGTAAGATTCCCCACTGGATTTCTCTCTCCGATCCTCATAAGCCTTATCCAGATGTCAACTAAACAAACTGTCTACGCTTGATTCATCTTTTGTAGGGTGGTTCAGGTGTATCTTGCCATAGATGACCGTCTCACCTCCTTAAAAACAGACACCTTCAGTAAGACCAGAGAGGAAAAAATGGAGGACATGTTTGCACAGAAAGATGTAGGTTTCCCACTAGCCGATTTATCAGCTTATTTTCTGATGTAAGTTTCGATCTCAGCAAGATTTCAGTCAAAATAATTTATAGGTGTGACTTTTCCCACCAAAATCAAGTTGTTCAGAGTCAGCTAGAGGGACAGCGCTTTAGCTTGTGTACATAAATGACTCATATCGGTTGCAGATTTGTCTGAATATTCACATAAGTGGTTCATTGGGTCATTGACTAAATTAAAGTATATTCTTCTGTTTTAGATGGAGGAATCGGAGTTACGCAGCTGGATAGAGAAGCTACAAGTACGCCTGCAGACCAGTATGATAGATTCACCACAACAACTACAGGCTGTTCTGGAGTCAGTGGTGGTCAAAAAACAGAGCTTGTGTGAGACACTGCAGTCCTGGAACAACAGGTGAGGACTGCATTCATATGGCCAAAGAGAGGAGGATAAACATCTACTTTCAGAACAAAACATCTATGTTGTTTTATCTGGTCAACAGACTTCAGGACTTGTTCCAACAAGAGAAAGGCAGGAAGCGTCTGTCTGTTCCTCCCAGTCCTGGCAGACACAGACAGGCTACAGCAGATGAGAGCAAGGTCCGTAATAATCCACTGTTTTAGCATGTTAATAGTCTGAGAAGTTATGATCTAAATGCATTCCCTTTAAAGCATTTCAGCTATATTATATTAAAGTTATAAAAAAACTGTATTACGTATTAACTGACCTTACTAACTCACTAGTCCAGGGTTTCCCAAATGGGGGCTCATGAGGGAACTGCAGGGAGTTTGTGAGAGTAAAGAGTAGGGATGTGCCCGAAGCCGAATACCTTATTCAGAAAGTCATGAATAATGACTTAAAAACGAATAACGAATTCTACCGAATAATAGAAAATATATTTGTCAGACTGATTATCGAACGAGCACAGGGATAGAGCAATATTTTGAATAAAAATACGATGCAATAGTGAGTCTGAAGCCAATGCGACTAAAGTGTAAACTTTATGAATGAAAATGTGCACAGTGAGATTTCAAGTTCAAATCAGATGGCCTCGCTGCAGTCTCTGTTTATTGTTATTAGTCATCATACAAATCAAAAAAGTGACAAAGCACTACAGAAAATTAGATATCAGGGATTCACCAGATTTGTATTGAGGAAAAACAAAAATGTAATTGAAAAAATAAATAATATTCAGTTTAAAATAATATTGTACATTATTATTAAATTATAATAATATATAGTTTTTGACAATATGGATGATGAGAGAGAGCAATCCACAGCTGACAACACATATTCATCTGGTCAGGAAAACAAAAGTAATAAAATGAGCCTAAATACAATAATAAAAATAATTATAATAAGAAGAAATAATTTTTGTATAATAAAAGGTATATTTGCTATATGGAAACTACAAATGAAATAGTTACATTTAAAATTGTCCCACATCTGGCTATATCTGAATACAGATACAGATAATTTTACCATAGCAACAGATACAGACACAGATACAGATAATGGCTTCCTGCACATCCGAGTAAAGAGGTTCTGTACAGAATAATTTCTGTCATTTACCGAATCTTAAAAACATCAATGAGGCATAATTCGAAATGTTGTCCATCATTTGACAAATAAAAAAACTAAAATTTTCTTCCACGGTGGCTGAAACTTAAAATCTAATGCGTCATTTCCTAAAAAATGTAAGCACAATGTTTAATTTTCTAAAGATATTTCTAGTAGTAACAGGGATATGTCCTCTCACATTGACACAAATATAAATGTATGGTTATTTATTTTCCCCTTTTTCACCCAATTTGGAATGCCCAATTCCCAGTGCGCTTTTAAGTCCTCGTGGTAGCGTAGTGATTCGCTTCAATCCAGGTGGCGGAGGATGAATCCCAGTTGCCTCCGCGTCTGAGACCATCAACCCGTGCATCTTATCACGTGGCTTGTTGAGCGCGTTGCCACGGAGACATAGCGCGTGTGGAGGCTTCACGCCATCCACCGCGGCATCCGCGCTCAGCACACCACGCCCCCCACCGAGAACGAACCACATTATAGCGACCACAAGGAGGTTACCCCATGTGACTCTACCCTCCCTAGCAACCGGGCCAATTTGGTTGCTTAGGAGACCTGGCTGGAGTCACTCAGCACGCCCTGAGATTCGAACTAGTGAACTCCAGGGGTGGTAGCCAGTGTCTTTTACCACTGAGCTACCCAGGCCCCACTTAAATGTATAGTTATTATAAGAAAAGAATTATACAATTAATAACAGTTCATTAAAATATACCAAGTATAAAAAAATGAAGTAAAAAGACAAAAACATTATTATATTTTGAAAGAATAATATTACTAAAAATCAGGGGAGCCTGTAATAAATGTACTGTAAGTCACTTTGGATAAAGCGCCTCCTAAATGACTACTTATATACTGTTTCTATTTTGTTTTTGATGTATAGACTAGTGCTTTGGAGTCCTCTCCTCGTAACCCCTCCCCTGTGGTCCCAAATGGAGAGAAGGGTGAGTTCATTGGTCAAGCATTCACCTTGAATGAGTTGCGTTTGCCTTTTGATTGTTGCGCACAATCGACTGACGGCCTTTTCTCTGTCTCACAGAGGACCGTCATCTCAACACATTTCCATCAAGCTCAGGGTCATCATCATTACTGCAGATACGATCTCCATCTGAACAGGTTTCAGATCTCGTCACGAGCAGTCCCTCTTTTCCAGAACAGGACTCTGTCAGCATTCCAGAGGGTAAAATCAGATACAAATCTCCTGACACACTTCCATGGATCCTTTGAAATCATGCATCACCATCTCTCTACTGTTACTTTTCTATTTAGATATGTTTGATGGACACTTACTTGGTTCCAGTGACAGCCAAGTAAAGGAAAAGTCCACCATGAAAACCATCCTGGCCAACCTGCTACCAGGCAACAGCTACAATCCCATCCCTTTCCCTTTGTAAGGCTTTTATGGTATTATGGATTGCAAACTGAAAAGGGGCTTTCTTCTCTCAAGCTGTAAAAAGTATTTTTCTTTGTATGTTAGTGACCCAGACAAGCACTACTTGATGTACGAACATGAGAGAGTTCCTATAGCCGTGTGTGAGAGAGAGCCCAGCTCCATCATTGCTTTTGCACTCAGGTAATTGCACATAGGACTGGGAAATATATTTTTTTTATTATTAATTTAATTAATTTAATTTTAATTGTAATTATTTATCACACATTTGCACATATACAGTGAAATTCTTTTTTTTCACATATCCCAGCTAAGCTGGGGTCAGAGTGCAGGGTCAGCCATGATACAGCGCCCCTGGAGCAGATAGGGTCAAGGGCCTTGCTCAAGGGCAGTGGCATCTTGGCAGTGCTGGGGCTTGAACCCCGACCTTCTGATCAGTAACCCAGAGCCTTAACCGCTGAGCCACCACTGCCCACTGTATATTGAAAATATACACTTTAAATATACATTTATTTACTCTGTAATGGCTAAAAAGGGTGATTTCCAAAGATATTGTTGCCAAATAGATTTAAAATGTTTAATGCAAGAAGTAAAATACAGTAAAAAAATAACTTAGAAATAATCAAGGCACGTTTCCACGCTGCTATTCTCTAAATTAACCATATATTACAATACATAAAAATGGACAGCAGTATTTAGCTGCATATGTTTTTCTAAAATTTACTAGGATTTTAAAGCAAGTAAAATGACAGGTTGGAACTTCAGTGATGCAGTGATGACTTCTGAGTGATGCAAATGAATTGTTGAATTGTTGTTTTGAACCAATTCACTTAATAGGACAGTAGGAAATGAATCAAACTTCTCAACATATCACCATTATTGACACACGGCACAAAACTGGCCTACTGGCATGGTCTTTAGAAATGTAATGGCCAAATAAAAGGCATGTTAAAATCATCACTGTTGTCAATAAAATGATATAAAACAGATCATAAATAATCTATATATCACCAAACTGTAAATTTACAGTGTTATGATTTTCTCTGATGGTATCCTAGTGTTTCTTAAACATAATCCTAATGCTTCTGTATCAAATATCCAGCTGCAAAGAATATAAAACCGCCCTTGAAGAGCTTACAAAAACAATGGCAAAGACTGGAGGTGACGACACATCTCAGACCATTAGGTACAGAAAACACTCATTTTCCCCAGATTATTGGCTTTGTTTTCTCTATATGTATATTGGTAAAACAGTAAGCCCATGTCCTCATTCTTTGTTATCTGTAGTGCTGTAGAGAGCAGAGCAAAGAACAGCCCAGCTAAACTCAGTGACAACAGCACATCACAGCTGGGCCGCAGCAGTATAGATGCTGATCCACTCAGTAAGACTCAGTTACAGCCTAACCACTTACCAAATACAACCCACTTACCAATTATTTGTCAAAGATGGAATTGCTTATGAAAGACAGTGTTTATGGAATCTCTTTTGTAGAGGAGCCTGAAAGTGGAGACAAACAGAAGAAGCAGACAGGAAACCCACACATTGAGCTACGTAAGTATCACGCTCAAATGGCAGGCTGAAACATTCTCTCTTTTTTTTTAAGATTTAAAGAATTTATGGATTTTTTGAAAAGGTCAGTATTATTGACCCTTTGATATTAGAATCAAAATAATATCTACCTAATTAATGGGTTGGGTCACAACCTAATCAATGAATCAATCTTGATTCATCTCATTATGAGTTGCATTTAATTGTGATAAGTCTCAAATTTCTAATAAATTATTTCCATCCTCTCAAAATGTAGTGCATTCATTTTTAATGCAATCATTTCCTCTGTTAAGGAAAGAAAAATAGTAATATGTTACAAAGTCACATCTGGATTTAATTTATAAATAAATAAGCCATTATGAAGGTCTTTCTCCATTATTTAATGATAATGTAGAGTTTGGTGTGTTAAAGGGATACTTCGCCCAAAAATGAAAAATTCTCATCATTTACTCGCCTTCATGCCATCCCAGATGTGTATGACTTTCTTTCATCAGCAGAACACTAATGAAGATTTTTAGAAAAATATCTCTGCTCAGTAGGTCCATACAATGCAAGTGAATGGTGATCAGACCTTTGTATTGCCAAAAATCACATAAAGGAAACATAAAAGTAATTCATACGACTCCAGTGTTTAAATCAGTATCTTCAGAAGCAATATAATAGGTGTGGGTGAGAAACAGAACAACATTTAAGTCCTTTTTTACTCTAAATCTCCACTTTAACTTTCACTTTCACTTTTTTGGGTGAACTATCCTTTTAACTATGGCAGCAACAATATTTGTGTGTTCAAAGGTGCTTCCTGCTACTAGAAAGCTACTGGACACTGTTTAATATTTAATCTGAAAATCTTACTTTTGATACAGAGTTCTCGGATGCAAATGCAAAGTTCTACTGCAGGATCTACTACGCAGAAGAGTTTCACAAGATGCGGGAAGAGATTATGGAGAGCTCAGAGGAACACTTTGTGCGATCACTCTCCCACTGTGTTAACTGGCAGGCTCGTGGTGGGAAGTCTGGGGCAGTTTTCTACGCCACTGAAGGTGTGAGCGTACAAAAGAAATAATGCTTTATGAAATTACTTCTTGATTAAGGTCATGGTTTGATGAAGACTTGCTGGTTATCTTATGCATTTTACTAAGCCTTTGGTTTCTCCTCAGATGATCGGTTTATTCTGAAGCAAATGCCCAGATTAGAGGTCCAGTCCTTCTTAGACTTTGCACCCTACTATTTCACTTACATTACAGGAGCAGTTCAGCAAAAGGTAAGGTGCTGAAATGAGAAGTGCTATTACAGTATATTTGGCATTGAGTTCATTCAAATGAAATAAAAAAAGCATACTATAACAAGCCACAGTATGTTATAATATGCTTGTCATGTTGTAGAGGTTACTGTATTGTGAATGAACTCATTCTTTCACGTCTGTTTCACAGCGGCCCACAGCACTTGCTAAGATTCTGGGAGTGTACCGTATCGGCTACAAGAACTCGCAGAACAACACAGAGAAGAAACTGGACCTCTTAGTGATGGAAAACCTTTTCTACGGGCGAAAGATGGCACAGGTACATTTATTTGTTATTAAAAAAAAAAGAGATCTTAAGAACACTCGGATATTAAATACATTGTTTACCCAAAAATGAAAATTGTGTTGTTACAACCCCATATGACTTTCTTTATTTCATGGAACACCATAGCAGATTTTAAGCAGATTGTTAGCCTGAGTCAGCAATCACTTTCATTAAATGGAAAAAGATGCAATGAAAGTATGGTGACAGAGGCTAACATTCTACCTAATGTTTTGCCTCTATTCAACCCTGTGTTTGGGATGGTGCAGGTGTTTGACTTGAAAGGATCGCTGAGAAACAGGAATGTGAAGACGGAGCACGGAAAGCAGAGCTGTGAGGTGGTGCTTCTGGATGAGAACCTTCTGAAACTCGTGCATGATAATCCTCTTTATATCCGCTCCCACTGCAAGGCCATTCTGCGTGCTGCCATCCTCAGCGACGCCCACTTCCTGTCCAGCCACCTTATCATCGATTACTCCCTGCTGGTGGGCCGTGACGATGCCACGGATGAGCTGGTTGTGGGCATCATTGGTAAGAAAACCTTAAGAAACCATAAGATTTAAAACTTTGAAGTTTTAAAAGACACATGGAATTTGCATTGTATCTTAACGGTTGTTAAAACTCTTGTTCTTTTACCTGAAGACTATATCCGGACTTTCACGTGGGATAAAAAACTGGAGATGGTGGTCAAGTCTACCGGGATTCTTGGTGGTCAAGGTAAAGTTTTTTCAAATGACTTAATAAAAACTAGGGCTTTTCCGATTTTCTCTTTTTTTTTGTTTTTTTTGATAAATTGTGATTTTCATTTGAACGATTCCGATTTTGATTCTAAAAATTTCAAGATCGATCTTTTACTTTAACATTTTATTTTGGTTGTGTTGATTATTATTATATCTGTTAAATAAATAGCAATTGAACTGCGTAATAGTTTACCAAATTAGATTCTCTTTATAATTAACAGCATTGGTTGAGAGAGAATTTCTGTCATATGTAAGCAAAATGGACATTGTAACTGAAATATACCCAAATAAATCTGGATCGAATCAAATTGTGTATTGCTTGTGGATTGGAATCTAATCATATCTGGAAATCTGTATCGATACCAAGCCCTACTAAAATATATCATGATGTAATGTACAGAAGGCTCATGGCAAGAAGTTATTAAAACCCAAGTGCAGTTTAATTGGACTGGACGAAAATACAAACATGTATTCAAGACCAACGAGAACAAGGAATCCATCAAACATAAAACTCACCAGAACCAAAATGCAAGTTTAACATCTGACTGGACAGAACACAGGGCTATAAGTACTCAAACCAGGGTTAACAAGATAACACCACAAATGACAGAACAGAACTAATGAACATGAGAACAAGACTAATAAAGACAAAAAAACAACATCCACTGACAAGACACGACTAATGAACTAAATACCAATCAGAACACGACATGACACATGACGCACAGGAAGATCACGTCACAAAACAGGAATACCATAAGGCAGAATTCAAAATAAAAGATATGACCTTAAAAACAATACATAAAAACCAGAATAACTTGAACAGACATAACATGACTGACTAGACATGGCCAGAGAAATATGAACAGACATAACTTGATACGTTACACATGACTAGGAATGGGAATCATAAGGAATTTAACTATTCTGGTTCCTTATCCACTTAACAATTCCGGTTCCTTAATGATTCAATTAACAGTTATTTTAGTACTCTGAAGGAAGCACACATACTTATATAATACTGCTTAAGTATTAGAAATAGCATTGCTTTTCTTTGTATTTTCGTTTAATATTATTTAGGATTAGTATTTTGTTTATATGGTGTCCCATCTGCATCTGCAGAAGAATGTTATGAAAATCAAACAAGAATTTCCAACCCTAGTCAAGACATTCTTCGAAGAATAGCTCAAAATCCATGTTAAGAATGTCTTATCTGACCATCCAGTGACACCTATTCTTAATGACAGGTAAAATGCCCACAGTGGTGTCACCAGAATTATACAGAGCACGTTTCTGTGAGGCCATGGACAAATACTTCCTCATGGTTCCTGATCACTGGACGGGTCTTGGAGTCAACTGCTGATGGGCAAGAAAGGAACAGCACAGCTGTAAAGGGATATGCTGCTCTCTCGTGCTCTTCACAGTGATTCTTTGGAAATCTCAAAGACTTCACCATAGTGCACCCCCCTTTATCCTCAATGTTGTTAGAAGCTGGTATTAATGATGGGATAAACTGAACCCCTCTTTCAGTGCTGTGCAAAGATTGACCAAAACTGAGGTGCCAAAGACACACTGGAAAGACTGAACTGAAATAGATGAACATTTAAAACCCTTACTGTTCTTTTATAACCTATTAATCTGAACTGTGGACAATGTAAACGTTTGTCATAAATGTACAGAGATATGTAATTAAAGATTATTAATATTGGTGAAAGGTTTCTTATTATTTTGTTGTTTGACTCAAATTCAGGATTCAGCAATAGCCAGTGCCATGACAAATCCTGTCCACTCATACGCAAAATATTCACTAAATATCATATTCATTTAAATGTAAATGTTCGTTATGAATAGACCATATAATTAAACAGACTCCTCTGGAAACTAAGGATTGCTTCCAAAGTCAAATGGTGGGTAAAAGTAATTTGATTAAAACTGAAACCAGTGCAAGTGAAATTCGTTTTTTGTTTTTTTCTCCTTTAAGGTTATGCGGTTCAACCATGATTTAGCTTGCAATAAAATACTCCTTTAACATGCTCAAAATTATAATTATAATTTAAATTAGGATTTAATGTTTAATACATTTAAAATACATTTCATACATTTCTTTTAACATCCCAGTCTCCATTTGCCCTTTGGAAAAAAACAAACAAAAAAAAACCTATGCTGAAAGTCTAATTCAGTGGCCAAGTCTGGCAGAAGTCAGCAAAAGGAGTCGCCAGTGAGATTTCAGAAATTTGGTAAAGGGGAAGATTATAATTGTATAAAGACTTTTGATCAGTTCCTTGCACAAAGCAAGCTATCGTGTGTGTGTGTGTGTGTGTGTGTATATATGTAAACTATATACAGTATATATATGTATATACACTCACTAACCACTTTATTAGGTACACCTGTACACCTACTTATTCATGCAATCATCTAATCAGCTAATCGTGTGGCAGCAGTGCAATGCATAAAATAATGCAGATGCGGGTCAGGATCTTCAGTTAATGTTCACATCAACCATCAGAATGGGGAAAAAATGTGATCTCAGTGATTTTGCATGATTGTTGGTGCCAGACGGGCTGGTTTGAGTATTTCTGTAACTGCTGATCTCCTGGGATTTTAACACACACAACAGTCTCTAGGATTTACTCCGAATGGTGCCAAAAACAAAAAACATCCAGTGAGCGGCAGTTCTGTGGACAGAAATGCCTTGTTGATAAGAAAGGACGATGGAGAATGGCCAGACTGGTTCGAGCTGACAGAAATGCTACGGTAACTCAGATAACCACTCTGTACAATTGTTGTGAGAAGAATAGCATCTGAGGCCATTTACACAACAACGTTTTCAACTAAAAACGGAAGACGTTTTATGCGTTTTGGCTGTTCGTTTACACGACAATGGTGTTTTGGGGCCTGAAAATGTAAACTTTTGAAAACGGGTTTTCATGCCATTATCGTCTCCCTGTAAACATACATAAACGCAAATTTGTGAAAACTATGACGTCATGCGCACGCATATTACGTGTTATATAAAGAATGATGGATTGATAGGCATCAATTTGAGATGTATAATTATCAATATAAATACTGGTGTCTGTGCAAATAACAATAATCAACAATTTATTCATTTGGAGTGTTTTGTATGGAGTGTGAACATTGTACAGTAGGCAGAACCTGCAATTTGAAAATCTTGAAATTAATGTATGGATTCAGATGGGAAAAATATATTTGTATTTTAAATGTTATTTATTTACTTAATTTGATTTGATGTACCATTACCCTGCAATTCATTCACGCACCGCTTATGTATATAGCCTATAGACAGAGATGTGATGCCATGTACAGTATTCAATGATATGCTTAGAATATGAAAACATGAGGCAGTGAAAATGCATGTTAGATCAAGTGTACACAAGACCTCTCTCTCCATCAGATGATATCCATATATCAGAGTTCTGTCTGATATCCAAAACCAGTCAACATCAACAGCTTGTTATGTTAACTTACTCTCCTACCAGCCCAAGAATCAGCAGGGGGAATACAGAAGAAGGCAGGAGATGAAGTGATGGTAAAAATGAGCAGAGTTTATTGAATAATCTTGAGAGTTCAGTCTATAGGCATGCGCGTGAGTATTTCAAAACAACGCGCGAGACATTCAAAACTATAATGGCGGACTACAGGACTGTGTTTGTGCTGCTCAAGATTTTGAGTTTATTGACGCTTCTCCAGCAAAGTAATTGTAGTAATAAAGCAACCTCATCATTCGTCCAGACAAAATTGCTCGATGCTTTCGCCATCTTCATTGTTTGTATTCACCGCTCTGTGGAAGAATGCTTATGTGCGCAGGCGCATAGTGTTTCTTTACAAAGTGACATGACAATGCATAATACTGGCCTGGCATGCATAATACAGCGTTTTTAGTAGTTTTCGCTTATCCGTGTGAACGTGGATAGTTTTGACAACATTGTTGTCTGTACGCAAAACTTTTCAAAAACGCAAAGGAAAAACGTTTCCGTTTTTAGTACATCGTTGTAGTGTAAACGTACCCTTAGAACGATCCTTGAGGGATACAACAGCAGCAGACCATGATGGGTTCCACTTCTGTCAGCCAAGAACAGAAAGCTGAGGCTGCAGTGGGCACAGGCTCACCAAAACTGGACTGTTAATATCTGAACAAACATAACCTGTCTGATTAATCTCAATTTCTGCTGAGGTACACAGATAGTAGGCCCACTGCAGCCTCAGCTTTATGTTCTTGGCTGACCTGTATCTGCATGATTTTATGCATTGCACTGCTGCCACACAATTGGCTGATTAGATAATAGCATGGAAAAGATACAAACTTTCCTAATAAAGTGGGTATTGATTTTGTTGCGGTAAATATGTTTTTTAATATATTAAATAAAATATGTATTATATTAATCTATTATGTATTATAGTAGTTGACATGGAATTTCAAATCATTATTTTTATGTATTTTTTATGTGAGATTTTGATAGATTTGACTGTCACAAAAAAAATAAATAAGCATTTAGCCATTGGACCTTGAATATTTTTTTGCAACTGTCTAGACTTTTGTAGTCTGTTTAAAGTTTCTTACTAGAGAGTCAAACGTTGTCAAAAGTAAATTGCCTGAATATTGTTTGTTGTTTTACAAGCAGCAAGAAAAGTCAATTCTTGCTCTGTGTACATGCTAAAAAATAAATAGTATTTATTTGCTATAATATCATGAAATGTCACCACATATTTTAAAAGTTCATGCAGTGAATGAAAATTATTAGTAAAATTTGACTTCTCTAAAATTAAAATTAAACAACCCGTTTGATGGCTTCAACCTAGCTTTATTCATAATTTTTATTTTATTTTAAAGGGATAACAAACAGACTCAAAACTGTTAAAACTTTTATATAATAGTGATTCAATTTATATAAAAGAAACTTGAGCTGACAAAGAACCTTTCAAATCAGATTGCAGGATGAACACATGATCTTCAAGATTGTCACATTTCAAAACTTTTTCTGGTATAATACTGTTTTGTTTAAATTCTTCTGAATATTCCCACTCATGATTTGACTAATGAAAAGAACACCAACCATGTGCTTTCGTTATAAGACAGTTGCAATTCTGCTCATGATAATGTCCATGAGCTGATATGTACAAAGACATACATTAGGCAAGTACATCAGTACTTGGTAAAAACATTGTCTTATGGTTGTCAAGTAAGCCGAGTGACCCAGAAATCTCTTCGCATTTTCAGACTTTTTCACTACACACAAGCATAATCTAACAAAATCTGAAAACGCAGAACAAGGCACTTGACGCGCTGTAGAAACTGCCACATTGTAGACAGAGGCAAACAGTGGAGCAGTGGTTGACATTTTCATTCTTCATTTTTTTTTTTTGACTCCTGAAACTGGAAAGATCTAAGCAAAATGGCTTCAAATTCGACAGCAAATTAAAAAGCAATGACAACACTCTGACATCTCCCACAAGCATGTTTAGGAAACTGTTAAAATAGATTTAAATTTAACCAGTGCAAATTATTTAAAAGACTTTATTTAAAATAAAAGAATTGCAGAAGACAGGGTAGGTTACTCATGATGCTGGGTTTGAACATTAAACACCCATTTACTCCCTATACATAAGTGCATACAAATGTAGTACCATTGTTATCTAAATGTTAATAAATATTGGTACAGGCTTGAGAACATCCTGGTTCACATAACATAACATCACCTCTCACTGGAACCTATAAATCGACCTGAATAGAAGTATTATTTTAACACTGTTGCTATGTCTAAAAAGGAACTCACCAAAAGCATCTGACTTAGGTTTAGACCACCTAGGTGTATAAATCTATTCATTTATATAGAATAAAAATGCTCTTTTTTAAAAAAAAAACAAAATAAAGCTCAAGAGCATTCTATTCATAATAGTCAAATACTTATGTGTAAAGTACAACTGGTGAACAGTCTTGACATTTGTAACATGCATTGGATTTTCATTACCTTACACTGGGTTTCATGTACTTTTGTTGCAAATAAATATTTGGTATACACATTCTTATCAAGGTTTGTGACAATTCACCAATTCCTCTGTTGGTGCAAATATGTAATTGGTCCCATTGTTGTTACATTCATTTCAGTTCTGTACGCTCACTTTGTGCTTCCACAGGGTTTGTGCTTTCAAAAGTCTACAAATTAAGCCACCGTACACCACACTTTACATACTTTGTACTTCATACATACTTCCAAGTGTGATTATGAGGTCAGCATTTGGCAATCTCAAACATCAAAGTACAAAAGACATTTTTGTCTAATTATCTCTCTTGCAGCAATGTAATTCAAATGGATTTAGTAAAAATCTCCTGTGCAAACAAGTTTGGCAGAATGAAAGAGTACCAAGTGTGCCATGACTTGTCATGATCACTTATTTACAGAGGCTGAACTCCACAAAACTTCTGTGGATTCAATGTGCTTTGAACACTATTGTGAAACTCTAGAAAGGGCCAGGGTCAAAATGTCTCAGAGTCAGAGTCGTTTTCAGTAGTCGTGCCCTCGCTGGAGGGGCCAGAGGGGTCCTTTGGACTGCGAAGGCCCTGGGGACTCTTGGCCTTGCAGGGCAGAAATTTCAGCAGGGCACCTGGGGAAGGACTTCCAGAGCTGCAAGGGGAGCAGAAAGGCATCATGGTAGCCAGAATGAGTTCCAGGCAGTCAGCCACTTCCCTGCTGGGAGCGCAAGCCAGAGCAGGGGTGAGCCCTGCGGGGAAAGACAGCCAAGAGCAAGAGGGACAGCAAAAGGGACAGGGAAGTAGAAAGAGGTAAAGGGGAGGGACGGAGCAGTGGAACAAAGGGGCAGTGGTGTGGGGGTGATTGGACGAAAGCAGCATCCCATTAGTGCCTCGCTAGACAGGCCAGCAAACGCATGGTCGGGGGCAAAACAGATACGCATGACACGGACAAAGCTTTGTAAAACAGCCACTGCTTTGGCAAAAGCCTCTATGCCACCAATAATAGAAGAGTTAAACAGAGACAGGCATAGAGAGATGCACATAGACCAAAAAGATACAAATAACGTGAAACAAATCTATTGAGATGTTAATTTCAGAAACACGCACCGTTTTCATCTAATACTTGAACACTGGCTCCACGGGAGAGCAGCTCTTGCACTGTCTGCTTCATCCCGTTGCGTGCAGCCAAATGAAGAGGTCTGAGAAAGTGAATGAGAAACAAAGAGGTGAGCAACATTTGCTTCTTAAAATTAAGTGTCACAATAAGGAAAGGGGAGCTCACGTTTGCAGTGCAGCATTTGTGGCGACGAGAGCAGAGTCTGGAAGTTTTCCCAGAATGAGTAATGCACATTCCTCCATTCCCTGGAAACAGAAAAAACAGATCTATAAAAGAACTCAGGTAATGGTTTAATACAAACATTCAAAAATAATTTCAGTGTACTAAAATGCCATTTGAGTCATTTTTCTAATTTTTTTTCTAATTCAATATTACATTAATATTATAAAAAATACGGCTGTCAATAGTTTTTTTTTTTTTTTTTTTTAATCGAATGAATTAAATATGACGAGTAATTAATCGTATATATAAAAAAGCCCCCTAGCACAGAATTTATAGGTCGCTGTGTCAAGTTAAATGTAGTTTAAAATCCCTGCAATCGGAATTGAGCTCCAACCAGTTGTGTTTGAACGCAAGAGCACGTTCTCGTCTTGTGCGGTCACTGGTGTTAAGCAAGCTTGAGTTTGGTTTGTACTCTGTTCAGCTGCGTGTTGCCTATTCAGCTGGAGTAATTTATTTAACGCATTACTTTAATATAATTAATTGCACTTAATTACCGTGTTAAATCGACAGCCCTAAAAAAACATGATTACATAATCACTCTTGTCAATTATATATCAAGGCACATAATGGTGCTTCTTTCATAAACTGAGGGGGTATATGAGAAATGAAAATATGACTTCTTGAATGTTCAATGACACTACAGAGACCCATAGCCATGACATGCAAAAAGCTATCATTTTAGGGCAGATTGGAATAGATTATCTCTATTAAGCCAAAGTCAAAATACAGACATTGTCAGCTCAATTGCAAAAGGCAGATCCTTACATTACTGCAGGCTAGATGGAGTGCTGTGTTGCCTTTCTGGTCAGTCAGACTGAGGTTAACATTTGTAGCAGTAAGCAGAGCCTCTGTTGAAAGACAGATTCTGTTCAACTCTTTATTTTAATCACATTTTTATACCCAATTAATACAAATAAACAGGGGCATGATGCAAAAGTAGAGACAATGGTGAATTCATACCAACAACCTCGACTCTTCCTCTCTCTGCTGCCATAATCAAAGCGCTGCGTCCTGATTCGTCAACGTCATCCACAGATGCGTTATGGGCCAGGAGCAGTTGAACACAGTCAATGTGACCAGCGAATGCAGCGGCATGCAAAGGTGTTCTGATAAAGAGTGACAGCTGTTCTTTAATAAGGTGTTTCATTGAAAGCAATGCCAATGACCATTAAGATAAATTGAACATGCTCATTTCTGTTAAGGGATACTTAAAGCCACACTTAAAAAGCATGAATTTCATTGCATTTGATAACAAAACAAAGCAGAAAAAGTGTCATCTGCTAAACAAAAATATGCTATTTTTTATGCCTTTCTCAAAACTAACTACACTTTCAGAGCCATTTTTGCAATCAGTTTTAAATAAACTATTCCAAGGCCCTTTTAGTGGATGTCAATTCCTCTGAAGTTCTGACACAGACCACTCTCTCTCACGTGACTGCTCTTGATGCCTTTTTAAACACCAGGAATTGGCTGCTGACATCAGGAGCCTCGCCCTCTCGAATATAAGCAGCAGCTTAATTCCTCTTCAGAAATTCGCTCTTCAAGACTTGCTCTACAAGCTTTACTTGGATTTGTCATTTGGATTGGCCAAAATACTGCAACTTGCTCGAGGAAGAAGAGTTTGCGCTCAACTTCATGAGCATTGTGGTATTCTGTGGTCGATTTCATCACATTCCGGTTGGCTTGTCCTTCAACTTATTTGCCGTTGTGGCTTGCGAACAAGTCGCCGGGATAATTTATTATAAATATCACGACTCCCATTGCTAGTAGGTACCTCGGCCGCTTCGGCCTGCTAGAGGACCGTGCAGAGAAAAGAAAGTTTCCTCTCAGACGCTAACTGCTAGTTGTGTGGCCGCTTCGGCTTTCTGTTCGTTACGTAGGAGTTTGTGCTGTCTACAGGGACACTTGCACTCGATGGACATGAGTACTACTGCACATAAAGCATGTCACAAAGTGTGGCCTTGCCCGAATGCATGTGGGAACAATATCAAGAGGAAAGACTTGCATCGCGTTTGTGCATCGTGTCTCAGACTGGAGCACGCACATGTAGCGCTACAGGACCCGGTTTTGTGCCCGGACTGCTACCGCTTTGATTTGTGAACCCTTGCAGAACCGATGAGAGTTTTTAGCCATCTAACTGTCCTGGATCAGACCCACTCCTTTCAGATTTGGTGATGCGGGAAGAGGACGAGGCTCAAACAGCTGAATGGGTGGCACAATTGACTCCACAGCTCAATCCTCCTCATGCCAAGCAGGATGAGCTCTCTGAGAAAGACAATAATGACTCAGAGGAGGATGATTAGAATGGCAAAGACTTCCTCCCCAGTGCTCAGCCCATCATTCAGAAGGACCCGTTCACAGCGGGCGACCTATTTGTCACAGTTTGCAGTCGAATGGCCTGCAGCTCCCCCAATACAGGCCACCAACAGACTGGATGGGAACTTTCTTCCTCAGTCCTCATCCTCTTCTAAAACGCATTTTAGAAGCATTTGAGGACTGTCTCCTTGACATGATGAAAACGTGGGATAAACCCTTTTCTGCACAAGTGCCTGTTGCAGGATTTAATGCATTTTTGGGCATGGAGGATGCTGTGAACAGAGGCTTTTAGGTTTGCCCTAAAGTCGAACAGTCTCTAGCTGTTTATTTAGCCCCTGAGACGAATATGGGGTTGAGTTCAGTGCCTCAACTGCCCCACAGACAGCCAAGGGTCTCAGCCCCACTTCTTGATAAAATCTAAAAGTTTCAGGTGCAAGTAGTTAGAGCTCAGAACTCTACTTCTTTACTACTTGCGTATGTGGCTGAGCTGCAGGCTGATATGGGCACCGCTGTTGAGAAGGGTAAGCCATTTAAGGACTTATGGACCGAAATACGCACTGCTATGTACTTTGTCATGAGGACGACAAGATGCTCCAACCAAGCAGTGGGTCATGCCATGGGCTTGACAGTGGCAGCTCAACGTCATCTATGGCTTAACCTCTCCAAGATGATGGATAAGGACCGTCTGTTGTTCCTTGACGCTTGAGCATGAGCGAGGAGACCTCATCCTCCAGCACCAGAGAGACCTCAGGGATGCACCACCCCATGAAAAAAAAAAAAAAGCAGGGGTAGCTATGTGCTTGCCCCACAATCCCCTGGGAGGAGTGAGGCCGGTGATAGTTCTCCCTGCCTCCCCTCGTTCAAAGTTTTCCCCACTTGTAGTGAGGGGTCTGTTGAAAACAGTGCAAAGTTCAGAGAAATGCCCACAGTGTGTTCTCACTGTCCCAGTGCACAAAATGAGAGCCCTGCTCAAACACTGCCCCAATTAATGTTTGCAACACAAGCACTGAAAACAAAAAGTCCATTAAAGAAGGATTTCAATTCAAAAGAATTGGGTAATCCCCTTCTTGTCACAGGGGCAATTTCAGTGACCTTCCCCAAATTTCCACAAGAGGGCGCAATGAAACTGTGTGCTTCTCTGACAGTGGGGATGCTCTCTCATTCGCTCCCAACGTGGCATGCTTGTGAAACCTGCCTGTGGGTGCTCTGCACTATAGGGAGGAGTTACAGGTTGCAATTTGTAGGTGTGCTGCTGTCGAGGGTAATAGAAAGCTTGGTGCAGGAACTACGAGACGAGATTGTCTCTCTGCTGTCAAAACGGGCGATCAAAACAGTCCTGTGGAAAGAGGATATACAGCTGATATTTTCTGGTTCCCAAAAAAGATGGGGGGTTACATCCAATTCTGGATTTGAGGGCCCTGAACGCTTATATGAGGAAATACTCATTCAGAATGCTGATGCACTGTCAGTTGTTACTGTCAATATGACGGGGAGATTGGTTAACAAAAATAATAATACTAATAATAATAATAAAATTATATAGTGCCTTTAAAAGTAGCTTCTGAAGGCACTTCAGTAAAAACAAACATAAGAATACAAAACAAAGATTAATGAAATGTATAAACATGCACATCAAAATACAATTAATAATAAATCAGAAAACAAAACTAAAATAATTAAGTAAAAGCTAACCTGAAGAAGTATGTTTTTAGATAAGATTTAGAAATATCTAAAGTCTGTGCTTTTCGAATATCAGCTGGAAGTGAATTCCATAATTTAGGAGCATAAGATGAAAAATCCCTGTCACCCATGGAACGCAAGCATGTCTGAGGGACAGCCAAAACACCAGATTGGGAGGAGAGCAGATTACACTTCGGGGTGTATATTGTTAAAAGATCAGACAAATACTGAGGAGCCAGACCATGCAGTGCTTTGTATGTAAGCATAAGTGTTTTAAAATCAACACGAAACATGACAGAGAGCCAGTGCAAGGATTCCAAAATAGGAGTAATGTGGTCACTTGTTCTGGTCCTAGTCAGGATCCTAGCTGCCAAATTTTGTACATACTGCAATTGGTTAAGTGTGGATTTAGAGACCCCGTTTTAAAAGGTGTTCTTTGGCTCCGCCCGACTCCTAAATCAGTGTTTCCGTCATGGGACTTGACAGTTGGCTTGAATTCTTTGTGTGAAGTGCCGTTCGAGCCATTGTATGAGGTGGATAATAAGATCTTGTCTTACAAGACAGCTCTCTTATTCGCACTTGCCACAGCGAAGCGCGTTGGGGAACTTCATGTGCTGTCGGTGCATACGTCATGTACTGAGATCAGTGCTGATGGCTCTGAATTCATTTTATGCCCAAATGCTGCTTTTATACCTAAAGTCACTTAGGCTTATGCATGTTCGTCTTTTTGACTGTCAGCATTCTGTCCACCTCCCTTTTCATCGGTGGAATGCCAGAGATTGCATGCTCTTTGCCCTGTTCACACTTTGCGTATTTATATTGACAGGACTAAGGATTTTAGACTTTGTCAACAATTGTTTGTATGTTTCTCCGAGCCGGTTCAAGGCTGTAATTTATCTAAGCAGCGCCTTTCGCACTGGATAGTCAAGGCTATTACTCGTGCTTATCATTGTGCAGGGAAAGAACTTTCAGATCCTGTTAAAGCTCATTCTACCAGGGCTGTGGCACTATCCTTGGCCTTATTTAAAGGTATTTCTGTTGAGGATATCTGCGCAGCTGCAAGCTGGGCCTTTCTCACAATTTTGTCAAGTATTACAGGCGTGATGTAACCGTGCTTAATGTGGCTCATGCAGTTCTAGGGGCAGGAAGTTCGATTTTGGAGATGGATGAATAATGTATACTGTATTGCGGGGCGTGTTTAAAACATCTCCCATAGAGTGGTCTGTGTCGAAATGACTTGACTGAAAGAGAACGTCTGGTTACCTAGTGTAACCTCGGTTCTCTGCAGGAAAGGAATGGGAGGGCCCCGCAATCCCAGCTCGTCTTTTAGAGCCATTTATTCTAAAGAAGAATTGAGCTACTGCCTGATTTTATTCGGGAGGGCGGGGCTCTCGATGTCAGCAGCTAATTCCTGCTGCCTAAAGGTGTGTTTATAAAGGCTTCAAGAGCAGTCTCGTGAGGGGTGCACCTCCCATAGAGTGGTCTGGGTCTCACTAGGTAACCAGACATTCACATAGGTGCCCCAGTACTGTAGCAGATGTGGTTTATCAATTTAACTATGGACATGTTCCACTAACATTTGAAAACCAGAAAGTGTCCAAATTCTTCTTGTCTTAATTTTTAACAGTATGTCTATTTTTTTTATCATTTAAAACCTAACAAACTTCTATTTATAAATGCTTTGCTTGAAAAAATGTGCATGTGATCTCATTATTTCAGTTGGTTTGACATTGGTAATCTAATGTAATACTGTTCATACAGATTTAAGTGTGACTATGTCCAAATTTTGGGGTCACTCTAGGCATAATTCAGCTAGATCTATTACAGAATAGGACTGTTATCAGTATCAATATGGATCACCAAACTAACCTGCCCTTGGAGTCTTTGCACGTTACAATCTTTGATCCCATGGCTTCTAATAAAAGGGTGGCACAAGCCTCATGGTCATTGACCCTGCAGGACAGAAGATTCTGTCATTTAGACAGTTTGAAACAAAAATAACAGAAATAGGCCAAAAAAAGATAGACATAATAGAAAGAGTGAAACAGCAGACATACACAGCACAATGCAGTGGGGTGAAGGGGTTTCCATCATACTGGTGGAAGCCTCTTTGTTCAAGTATGACCTCCACACAGCCATCTTGACCTGTAACACACAAATACACACTCTGTGCTAGTCCACTTTACTCCTTAAAAGCTACATTTTGTTTATAATACAATTTACATGGTATAAATAATCAATATATATAATCATGGAGAACAAACATAATCTTTATAGGTAAAGTTTGTCATTTCTGTGCCTCTAGCTTCACGAAACAGAATTGCAAAAATAACTAGATAGGTAAAGTTATCAAGACAAACTTTGATGTTGGCTTTAAAAGCATTGTTTAAAATAGTTTGAAAAGTTTAAAGGTTATACAGGCCTTACAGAGACAGTTGGAGTTTGAAATCACAAACATTCCATAACAGAGACTTGGCCCGTTTAAACATTCTGTCTATGTAAATTTATGGGATTTTTGGGATATTCAATAATCCGCTCTGGGAAAACCAGAAGTCTGATCAGTTAAAAAAGACACAGAAACCAGATTCAGAACAACCTTAAGATCTGTGCCAAGTCTGGTGGATGAAGCATTAAAAAAAAAAGCTCTATGATGAGTTACAATTGATCATTCTGGTCTTGATTTAGGGATTTTAGAAAAACACTAAACCAAGTTTGTAGAATAACAGTATATTTTTCAAGCCAACATAATGATTGTTTCCTGAAAAATGAAGGTTTCCCTAACATTCCCCAACCTGCCAATGATTGCCAAGTCCTGCCCCAAAAAGAGCCCATTGGTTAAGCCAATGTTGCTCTGTCGGGCTAGTGGGCATTCAGTACTCACATAGCCACAGTGTTTCCACTTTTGGGGAAAATCAGCATACCAATGGCTTACTTATAGCTGTCTCTACATATCAAGCTAGCATATTAATACAGGATATATACTGTAGATATTAAGACATTAACATAACAGAAAGCATTTTACCATTGAAAAAATGACACACTTTAGCTTTAAATCAGAATGGACACTCTGTTATGACTTACCAAAGTAACAGGCCCAGTGTAGGGGTGTGTATCCCTGGTTGTCTTGTAATGGGGGTACCGGGGGTTCAGCGCAGGCAATATTGAGCAGTTCACTCAGCCAAGATGCGTGACCCCTCGCTGCAGCCAGGTGAATCGCGGTGCGACCCCTGGAGTCCCCCTGCACCACTGATGCCTCCAGCTCCAACAGTGACTGGACACACTCCTCCTGCCCACACAAGAGCTAAGAGAGAGACAGAGAGACAGTATGCTAGTTAAGCATCACTATTACCATTGCTAAATTAAATTTAAATGCTTAACTCGACCGTCCTGGACGTTTGTAAGGAAATCTGCTTGCAATTCTACAAGATCAGTTAACTCACCCCCAGATGTAGAGCAGTAAGACCATGATGGTTAGCCAAGTCCACAGTGGCCTCACGCTCCAACAGAAGAGACACAACATCCACATGACCCCCGATTACTGCCAGCATCAGAGGGGTCCTGCAAACACAAACACACTCATCAATAATCAAATGCAAGTCTAGTGTGTTTTAGTCAGTCCGTTTTGGCATGAGGGTGAGGAAATGATGAGAGAATTTCATTTTTGGGTGAACTATTCCTAAAATATATTTTGTGTGTTAAAGCATAATTATTTTAGTTACGTTGATATCGGAGACTACTTTATGACAGCCAAAAACTGCTCAAGTTGAGCCTGAATTCATTTTCACTGCAACTAACACTTAAAATGGCTGTTGTTCTCCATCTGGAACGCTTGTATTGATAGTTTCTAATGGAAACTGAAACCAGAAAACAGTCCAGCGGCAATTAGAATCATTATGGCACAGCCAAGTGGTTAGTCAGCATAATATGAGGTAAAGAATCACAATTTATGATACAAGTATTTTCAGATTTTATTGATGATTTGAAATATGTTCTTTGATCGTAATCTTAACTAAGTGTTTTTGAAATTTTGGTCTTTCTCCATTCAAGTAGATAAGAGCTGCACTGGCATGACTGGAAATAGCTTCCCAAGAGCATTCCAAAGAAGGCCGACAGTGGACTGACTTGCTAGAAAGACTTTGGTCTACAACCAGTGGTGGACTGGCCATCGGGAGAACCGGGACTTTTCCCGGTGGACCAGCCGCGAAACGGGGCCAAATGGGCCAAAATAAGCTGAAATGGGCCGCCACGTTATGCAGAAAACGGCACTGCGATATGCCGAAGGGGGCAGTGATATGCAGAAAAGGACAGCGACACCCCCAGCTCAACAACTTTTGGGCCACTTTCTATGTCAAATCCTGGGCCGATTTCTCTTCCCAGTCCACCCCTGTATACAACTTCAAATATTGAGAATAATAATAAACCTTATTCCTTATTAAACTTCATCTAGTGAAATACACTGTATATATAATATACAAAACCCTTCATCTGGTTAATATATAGGTTATAAAATGCTTAATTTGGTAAATCCCTACCTTAATATAGCCAGAAACCTTCTAATAATGGGAGCAGACAAGCTTAGCATAAAACAGCATTACGCGGCAGTCCAATAGACAGTCTATTGCGGTACACTGGCGAGGAGACAAGAGGCCATTCTTTTTGAATGGATGTCTATGGAGCAGATGCTTCAGTGTGCTAAATATATTGCTTTTGTGAGGAAACAGCTCATCACTTAATGAATTGACTGCCTGTCCACCAATCTTCAACATGTTTTATACTAAACAATCCTTTTGGAATGAACTGTGTGTGGAGTTTACTATGATAAAATTGCTGTTTTATAAAGACAAGACATGGTAAGTATCAGTTTACAGCTCTCCCCATTCATTTGTATGGTATCCGCAAACGGTGACTTAACTGTCGTAATACGCTAGTTGACCGTTACGCTCTCTCCTATGATAGAACCGTATTAAAATAATTTCTGATAGAGCACTGTAACTTAGCCAAGTCTCATTCATTTCAAAATAAGAGTTCCTGGTATGTTTTGGGCATGTTTATAGTTAAAAGTCCTGCGCTATGCACTGAATCCTCATTTTTTTCAAATTATTATTAGGATTTGGGTTGAACAATAAACTGCATATGGGTTTTATTCATTTTGGGCTCTTGTAGTGTCTATGTCTGTACCTGTCAAACTAAGAAAATAATGATTTTTTAAATTTATTTTTTACATTCTATAGATCGATTTTAAAAACTATCGGTCGATTAATCGGTTATCTGCCTATCTGCTTTTTCCACCACTTTAAGCTAACTACTTCTTCAAAAGGGTAGCTTGACTGTAGTTAAGGAACTTTCATTTGAGTATCTTGTCTCTTTATAAGTTTAGAAGCAGCTGTCTAAACACTGTTTAGAGCTAAAAGTAGATTGTAGAGATGACAACCTCTCTCCATTCCAAAATAGTTTGGTTGCTGCATTGTAATGAAAGATTGTCTGGGCTATTAAGTGAGTCACTCACTGTCCCTGAGAGTCTGCCATATCCACCAGATCTGCATTATCAGAGTCTTCCAGCAGGAGGCGCACACATGATGTATGACCATTCATTACTGGAGAAGAAAGAAACAGAATTTATGTGTTAATATCATTTAAGCAATTATGCAATATCTACCAGAATTTTTCATCATCTGACTGTCAAACACAGGTGTAATACCTGCGAGGTGGATGGGTGTACGTCCACGGATTGTCTCTCTGCTTCTTGGCGAGGCCCCATGGTTCAAAAGTGTGACGGCGCAGTCAGTGTGGCCCCTGAGGGCAGCAAGGGCCAGTGGAGTCCGACCCACTTCATCCCCCTGATCCACCTCGCAATGACCTTCCAAGAGGACTTCCAGAGCTTGTGTGTGACCGTGGTATGCCTGCACACACACACACACACACACACACACACACACACACACAAAAAAGTTCACTTGTTTAGCTTAACTTGGGCCAAATATCTGAAAAGGCCTCACAAATATTATAAGACCTCTAAAAAATAAAAAAAAACTGTTAATGTCTAAAAAGCCAGAAGATTAGGGTTTGACCGAAGTTAAATACTTAAAGGGATAGTTCACCCAAAAATAAAAATAATTTTATAATTTTCTCACAATCATGCCACTCCAGATGTGTATGACTTCCATTTTTCTGCAGAACACAAATTAAGATGTTTAGAAGAATATCTCAGATCTGTTGGTTCTCACAATGCAAGTGAATGGTAACCAGAACTTACAAGGTCCAAAAATGACAAAGGAGGCAAAAAAGTAATCCATATGACTCCAGTGTTTAAATCAATATCTTCTGAAGCAATATTATAGGTGTGGGTGATAAACAGATCAATATTTAAGTAAGTGGCTGAATGTGAAAGTGAAAGTCACTTCCACACCAGAAGGCTGAAATGAAAGTGTAGATTTACAGTTAAAACATGATCTTTTTCTCACCCACACCTATCATATAACTTCAGAAGATATGGATTTAACAACTGGAGTCTTATGGATTACTTTTATACTGCCTTTTGGGCCTTCAAAGTTCTGGTCACCATTCACTTGCATTGTGAGGACCAACAGAGCAGAAATATTCCTTTAAAAATCTTTATTTGTTTTCTGCAGAAGAAAGAAAGTCATACACATCTGGAATGGCATGAGGGTGAGTAAATGATGAGAGAATTTTCAGTTTTGGGTGAACTATTCCTTTAAAGGTATTGCAAGCAATTTTTTTCATGGAAAAGTGTGCAAAAAAACCTTAAAGATATTAATGAAATAAGTGTCCTGAGATATCTCACCTGTCTCTGTGACAGCTGTAAACTTTGTTAACAGCAAACTTGTCTATCATTTTGCTCATTCTTATCTGAAGCGGATCATTGAGGCTATGATTCATAATGTTTGTCAGTTGAGGGCTCTATTGTGCCACTGTTGAATTTGACAGCCACAGGAACAAACAATATGCTGCTCTTTTACTCGGTTTTGGTCTCAAAATTATCTTTGGAGGGCAGTGTTTTGGAATGAAGGGACGTGGCTAATTCAACAGCTCAGTCACATGAAAGCTTCAGAACGCAAAAATCGCTTACAGCATCTGTAAGGCTAGGGGTTTGTTTAAACCCCTAACCCCAAGGCCACATCCACACTAATCCATTTTAAGTTTCTTAACGGCATCATTTTCCAAAGTATGCAGTAATTGAGGAATAATTGCAAATGAGAGGTGTAAACTTCATCAATGCGAAATCAGTGCATTTTCAAGCTAAAACGTATTAGTGTGGATGTGGCTTAAATATGAATGAAAGTAATAGTGATGAAAAATTGTCCCCAGAACCAGCTAAATATGGAAAAACCTCCTTTTGGGGATATTTTTTTTTTCTTTTAATTCTATAAATCCAAAAAGTTCTCTTTTAGGGGTAGGGTTAGGGATTAGAGTTAGACTATAGTAGAGTTAGTCTATAGTCATTATAATTAGCTTTATATAAAAATATTTGAAGTCTGTGGAACTGTATGTCCTTATTTAGATAGCAAATAATGCGTGTATGAGTGTGTTTAAAGTTTGTACTCACGGCCAGATGCAGTGGGCTCCTGGTTTGGCTGTTCTCCATCTCACCCTGATGGTTCTCATCTCTATCCAAAAGCTAAAATCAAATTTAGCCAATATGAATCACAGCTGTTCATATTAAACTCAGTTATGCTAATCTTAATGAAACTGAGATACATTCATTCTCCCACTGTACACCAGCAGGTGGCGTGTGACAAATTCAACAGTGCAGGCAATACAGTGGTAAGACACAAGAAATAAACCACAAACTGGACTGAATTCATTTGCATGTTTGGTTTCATATTTAAATGCAATGATGTGACAGTTGAGTACAGATAAAGGAAGTGCCCTGAGGCACACACTGGGCATGTTTGTGTCCTCACCAGTTTCAGACAGTGTCTGTGGCCATACGCTGCAGCATAGTGAATGGCACTGTAGCCCTGATTATCCTTGAGTGACGGGGCAGCACCATGCTGCAACAGGAACTCAAGACACCTGCACACATACACACACATAAATATATATATATATATATATTATATATATATATGCACATATATGTATGAACTAATACAAGAAGAAAAAGCATAAATACAAAACAAAAAGAACTTAAAGTGGCCTTTGAACAGGACAATGTCAACCAGTCAAAAGTTTGGACACTCATACTCATTCTTTATTATTACCATGTTCCACATATTAGAATAATGGTAAAGTCGACAAAACTTCGATTGTATGGAAATTATGTAATTACCAAAAAAAATTAAACTTAAAACGTTTCATTTTAGTTTCTTCAAAGTGGCCACTCTTTGCCTAGATTACAGCTCTGCACATTTTGGGCCTTCTCTTGAACAACTTCATGCAACCTGGGATACTTATTTAAAAATTGAAGGATTCAATTATGAGAGATGAAGCTGAGCAGACAGAACTCACAGAGCTGCCTCCTTTTCCTTCTCGGCTTGAACTCCTTCACTCTCCGGTTCCAGGACCACACGCCGTCTTCAGAGAAATCACACACACACACACAAACACATCACAAATATGTGACAATCTTTAACAAGGAAACATTACACTCAAAATTAAGTCTGAAGAGAATTTTGCTGTTAAGTTTTTCACATGGTAACTAAAGATGAATCAAAATAGGATGGATTTTTTTTTTTTTTTAGCTTTAATATTTTTAGCGATGGTTCTTTAAAGAAGATGAATTAAGAGAGGCAACTTCGTTTGCACCTGGTATTAAGATGCACCTTGTTTGATCCGATCACGTGGTCAGGCGAGACACGTCGCTGTTTACACCTGGTCGCTTAAGCTGGTGCCACACTAGCAGACTCCAAACATCTCGATTTTGGTCAAGGGTGTCAAAAATGCGGTTGTTATTCTGAGATCTCGATCTCTTCAGTCGGAGGTATGACACACATGCCGATACAAAATGGTGGAGGGGTGACAAACATACCAACTCACCTGAACTCTCTCTCTCTGATTCCGTCACGTGGAGCTTGCCGAAATAACAACAGGAGTACCACGTGAGCATAAACAATTGTAATAGAGTCATTTAGGGTGTTTACAGACCTTTAGCTTGAGTGATTTGATCTGAAACAGGGGCTAAAATAGTTAATGTTGCATTTTCGTTGTGCATTAAGTTGCGTTTTAGTTTGGTTCGCTCTCACAAGGTTATATTTTAAAACGGACCAAAATTGTGATTATTTTTATCCATCATTAGTTGCTTTTGCATTATTTCTGCATTGAAGAGTAACAGTTCTCCCAGTTTGACGACACCGTCCTACCTGTGTCTGTTCTTTCACTATCCAAAAGAGAGAAGTGATCGTGAAGATCGACCTATATCTAATATAGCCGCTAAAAAGCTATATCCGCATTTTGATGATAATATGCACCAGGTTCTAAAACAAATGGTGAAAACTCCCTAAGGATGTGATCCATGGAGTAACTTTACTTTGTGAAAGTGCGTGATTGTGTATTGTGGCAGGGAGGAGGGCGGGCCGGGTCGTGATTCTGCACTCCCGGCCCCTAATCAGGCTAATCAAGCCCTTGAGAGGTATAAAGGCGACCGGAGGCGGCAGTTCCAGAGAGAGAGAGTTACGGGCAGCTGCCCGGCATGCCCTGTATGTGTTTGTCTTTTGGTTTAAGTTTATTATTAAACTATTATTTATATGGTCAAGCCGGTTCTCGCCGCCTCCTTTCCCTTTAACCTCGTTACTCTGGTGCCGCAACCTGGGAAGGAGGAGGGATGTGCCATAGCAGTGTCCTCACCACTACCATACACCCCAAAGGAGCAGCCGCGGCCATCCGCTGGGGGACGGAGGAGCCCGGCCACCTGAGAGCAGAGCAACGGCCACCGAGGGGCCGAGGGGCTCCTAGCCTGGAGCGGTCAGGGCCACTGCCAGGGGTAGAGGAGACCCCTACCAGCCGCTAAAACACAGCAGGGTCGAGAGGACCGCCGACCGCGAGCGGAGAGGGGCTCCTGGCCGACCGCCTTTTCTCGCCGCCTCCTTTCCCTTTAACCTCGATAAATGTATTTATCCCCTCCAGACTTGCCCCAGAACGCGCATCTCCACATGCAGCTTTCAGTGAATAAAGAAATTATGTTCAATAAAAACAGACGGTTGTGCCTCTGCTTTCTGATTTCATTAGTCATTTTAGTGTTGAAGAAAAATGCAGAAAAAAACGCTTGGTGACAGAATCACTATGGATTACAATCAGTGTTTGTGATGATATGCAGCGGAATGCGATGAAAATGTTCAGATCAGCTTGACATCTTGTCAGTTCTTCAGTAAAAAAGCTCATTGGTCACTTGAAGAGAAAACAAGAGCCCAGAGATAGAATGGTATTTTCAAGCAAGCATTATGTGCTTTTTCTGTTTTTGAAGCCATTTACTCAGCAAGGAGTCCCGACGGTCAAGTGATTAATGACCTCCCGCTGAGAGATGCTAATGCACGCTTCCTCTCCCTCCGCTTTATGTACATGAAGCTCACACCTGAAAATCACTGGAAAAAAAAAATCAGCTAGTGTTCGGATTTCGAGGGGAGGGTCTCAGTGGATGTCAGTGTGCTACTGCATGGTAACAAACCACAAAAAAGTCATAAAAGACAAAGAAAGCACGAAAAAAAAAAAAAATGCTGGGCCAATGCAAATTCTCCATTATTTTAGCGGAGTACCTGTACTAAAGGCACTTCAGATGGGTGTCCATGTCATCTGTGTGCCTGCATGTTTATATCAGACAGTGACACTGAAGAAGATCTGTGAAGTTTTGTGTATGTATCCGCTTTTTAAAATGTTCTGATCGGATGGTAATTTCCTTTTAAATCCACACGTAACTAGCAAACTCTTGTTTTAGCGCATCAGTTGATTGACAGGTGAGAGGTGGTGCTTCACTGCTGTCCGGGACGCATTCATTATAGAATTTACACCTCAAATGTGATGTGGTCACATGCATTTTTAACAACCTTCGTATGTGGTTTTTGTGATGCGATCACAAAAAGTTTTGCACCCAGTTTACACCTGAATTTAACGCTAACCACTTGTGATCAGATCATCCGAAATGCATCTTAATACCAGGTGTAAATAGGGGTTGTAGTGTGGTCATTGTCTCGCCATTTTTGAACACAAGAGCATGTCCTGTATGAACACACCCTTTGTAAAGAGCCTTTTTATAAAGTGAATTAGTCAGACAGCTCAATGTCTAGTTAATTTTGCAAATATGGTAAATCACAGCTTGGTGGAAACTATGGCTACCAACTCATTACTTATTCATGACATTGTTTTTGCCAGGGAATTCTGGCAGTCCTTCTAATCAGCCTAAGCACAAAAGTTTCTGTATACCCAAACAACCTGATGCCAAGACCCTGTCACTCCATGTTTACCCAAGACTTAAAATTTGCCTGGGGTTGCCATGGTAACAATATATGTGTTACTGTAGCATCTAGCAGTCTCTGGATTTTACCTGCTGTAGGTCCACAGCAAGGCCACTGTCTAGGTCACTCTTATTTAATCAGGTTAGACATAAATCTAGGGTGGTCAATTAGCCTACATGTTTTGCTTGGCCACAACTTTAACCTTTCAACTTTTCTTCAATTTGTACTTTCAAAGTATTAATGTCAGGATGATTTGACTCCCAGATGTGGAGTTTTTTTTAATCTCACTCAAATTATTAAATTATTATTAAATTTAAAATGTGTAATTTCTGCGCCACTAAGGTCACCAAAAGGAAAAGCAATAATAATTATGTTTTCAAACAGGTTTCCCCAACATTCCCCCTGCCTGCCATTGGTTGCTTTCACAGAAAGTTCTGAACTTCTGCCCCAAACTAACAACATCAGTTGAGCGCAACAGAGCCACAGTGTTTACACTGTTTTGGGAAATCAACCTATAAATTGTTTAAGGTTGACTCTGCAAAGTAGGATAGCTAGGAAAAAATTACACACTTCTCTTTTAAGTAGTCCCATTGCTAAACTGACAATTTAGACTACTTTAGATCTCAAATAAAATGTTCTGTATACCTTCTATCCAGGTCAGAAGCAGCAGCATAGTGCAGGGCAGAGCGCCCCCACTGGTCAGTGGCATTAATGCAGGTACCACAGGACACCAAAGTCTCCAGGCAGTGAAAGTGTCGGCTAGCTGCCGCATAGTGGAGAGGGGTCCTGTCCAAACCCACAACGGACAAACAGACATTGGCAAAATTAGAAAACACTGACAGGGACTTTATTCTGGTGACGTTTTACCATCTTAGTCACACACAAGCTGCATCTCAAGGCTTCAATATACAAACGAACCAGAACAGTTGTGATCATTTCACTCAGTGTGTGCAGTGGTTATGGTTTCAGCATGATTATACACTATTTAACACATAATCAGAGAAAGTGTTTATAAAAAATATGATTAAAGCATAAAAAGTAAATGATTAATGTTAACCATTTTTTCATAAAATTCAATGTATCTATACTTTGTATTACCAAGAACTCACCTTCCATGTTTGTCCCTGCGGTTATGATCAGCTCCACTGCTGAGCAACAGATTTACACATTCCACATTACTGAAAGAAAAAGGACAGGCAGGTTATAATTATAGCAGCTTTGTCAGAACTACTTAATGTCTGCGAACCAGCCCAAGACAAAGACAGATAGTCAAATAAAACAGACAAGCATTCTTGACCTAAACCAGACAGTTGACCGAGATGCCGGTGTCATGCAAACTCACCCGCTGGCGGCCGCGGCATGCAGACACGTTCTCCCCAGGTTGTCTGGTGTGTCGATCTGGAATCCTGCAGACAGGACCGAGTCATTACTTAGAGGACACATTATGCTATACCTCCGTCCTGTAGTAGAGGAGTGAAAGGAGGCAGTGCACAGATGAGGAGGAGAGAGCCCCCACAGCCAGTCACAGACAGCCACATGTTGGAGGGAAAAAGAACGACATGGGGGACAAGGATTCCCAAAAAGAAAGACAAGAAGATACAGTGAGTGAGAGAGAGAAAGAGAGAGAGAGGGGATATTAGTGCAGGAGGAAAAAAGACAGTGCAAACAGGACAGACAAGATGCACACACATCGCTCACAGGTCAACAAATGTGTAAAGGGTGCAACTCAAACTGATGAGGACTTCAGCATCAAGAATCTATTCTACACAGAACATTTCCTCTGCTACAATCCCACAGCCAAGATCCCGAGTTATGAAGCACACAGATTTAATGGAATGCCAGACCCAAGCAAACATGCATGAGGAAAATTTCATACACACAAGAACAAACATAATGACGGAGGGAAGAGTTGAAGCATTCCAGTAAAATTATTATTTAAGGAATGATTTATGGAGTATCATGGAGGAGAGGGTTGTATAATACAGCAATAAGCCACTCGAGCCTGTCCGTTACAGGGATTTTACCACCGGTAAGTGGCGCTCTTAAAAATGACACAAAGAAAAGGTAAAAATCACTGTAACAAATGGCCTCGAGTGACTTATTGCTTCTATAAAACAGCAAAGACACCAATGTTCAATAAATTTACATGAAATGTAGTTCATTAATTAACTGTAGGCTGTTTATGACATTTTTCAGCATTTAAAAATGCTTTGAATGTGGCTCATCAAATGGAACTCCCAATGTTAATCACCAGGAATGGATATGAAATCTTTCTTAGGGAAGTGGACTTTAGAGAGACCTTGCAGTCTCCCAAACAACTGGAGTGATTTGTGGTACATGACATGAAATCTAACATATACCAATATCTACTGTCTGTGGAAGTTAGAAAATTGTGTAAATGTCAAAATAATACAGGGCATTTCAATCTGTATATTAATTGTTTTATGTGCGGCCTTTTGCCAGTTTAATTTATGAAGCAGTGCAGGAATTAGGGCTGCTATGATCAAAGTGACAGCCGGCCCACAGCGGTGATGAAGTGGCACCAGGGTGGTGGACTGCCACTGGCAATGGTGTGCACGTAAAGGCATCAACTTATAAGATCTTGTAAAAACATGGAATAAATTCATGAAATAATAGCAATATCATATAATAGCGAGTATAGTTCAGTTTTAGATCCTTTGTTACTGTGTTGTCAAATCTTCATGCTAGAAACGTATTAATTTTCTGTTTTTTAGATGTTTCACAACATAGTGCATTGTTACAGCACTGGCCTATTCTTCACAACACGAGTTACACATAGCGCAGCAACTTGTTCAAGTTCAGCTGTGCATTCACTTTATTGTCTGTGCAGATCTAAGTGGTAGTATTATATATATCCTGTTACTATAGCGGATTAATATCATATATACAGGATGCATTTGAAAGGTGATTAACCCACTAAGCGCTTCAGTTTACCAGTGTTGTGCCGCAACCTGACTGCCTGCCAGATTCTTACTCCCCGCTACCTGATTGGCCCTTATCTCTAAAGCCCACCCCAACACCCACCCCTAACCCTAACCCTGACCTCAATGGTCCCTACCCCTTAAGCCCATCCCTACACCTACCCCTAAACATAAGGATACCTGGAAGTCAAAATTCGGCACTGCACCAATAGTTTAAAATACTATGACTGGATCATTGTTTTATTCAAACAAGATTTTTCTTCTTCTAAAATATTGTCAGTGCATTGGTAATAACTTGCAGTGTTATTAATTTCACGTATATTTCCATCAACAATATGTTTTAAGTAGAATAGTTTAATTATCCTCATGAACATATTTTTCCATCTCATGTTTGTTAGTGGAATCAAAAAATGCCTAATTCATTTTTTTCAGTATTTCATTACAAGATTAATACTGCTTCTCAGTGCAGCTGGAAACAACATAACCCCAGTGAGGTCCTCTCAAAAACCAGACAATGTTTTTTTTTTCCTGCCATTGATGTTACCATCCTATAGGATATGCTTTTGGTGCAATAACAGACAGATATTTTAAAACTATTTTTTAGTTTTGTATTATGGTATTTAGGGTAATTAGTGATATTTTACAAAGGGTTTAATTTTAGCGATGCACCGATATGGAACTTTTGGCTGAGACGATAACCGATAATTAAATAAATTTGGAGGCCGATAGCCAATATATTTGCAGATAAATCTAAATCTGGACATAAATCTACATTCTGCATGCCTGATTACAAAAACAAAAGGCTCAGCTTATAAAGCCTTATGCTGAGTAAGGTTGCGTGGTATACCGGTACTAAAGAAATATTGTACCAAAAAAATTTAAACTTTTTTTAAATTTTACAGTATGTTACCATTAGCAAAACTGTAGGAGATGTGAAAGTTTTGAGATGAAATCATTGACAATTTGAATATATATATATATTTTGTTTTTTCATCTTCATACGGCCAAGTGTTTTCATTAAACAGCAGAAGGGTGTAATTTAAATAAATAATATACAGTCCCATTCGCTGCGTGCTACAGAATGAACAAGAGGTGCTGCTCTGCTCTATCTACTTCACACACACACACAGACGCACGCACGCACACACGCGCACACACACAAAGGCAACACACACTACTGGTGCTTGATTTTCAACTGGAATTCACCCTCCGCCACCCAGATTGAGTCACTACGCCACCACGAGGACTTAGAGCGCATTGGGGATTGGGCACTCCAAATTGGGAGAAAAAGAAAAAAAAAAAAAAAAAAACGTTAAAAAAAAAAGCCATAGTTTATCGGCTTTAATAAATCGGCCTAATTTTCTTATCGGACCGATAACCGATAACTTTCAAAATTCACATTTATCGGCCGATACCGGTATGGCCACCGATATATCGAGCATCCCTACTTAATTTCTATTCCGTGCTCAATTACACACTTTTTCACACTTTTTAAAGTTTTATCTACAATGCACGCATAATTTGAGTGCACACCCTCCTTTGCCACCCAACCACCGTACAACACCGTTCACTGGCGGTGGTTGGCCCTTACCCACCGCAACAGCCCTAGGAGGAATGGAAAAGTTGTACAAATGGAGGGTTGGAAACTGAAAACCTGGAAAGCCATATTCAAACTTGAGTTTTACACACAAGCACCATGTGTGTGTTGGCACATGGTATTTTACCAAAAATGCAAGTTATAGAGCCACTGTCGTTTGACTCAGTGGTGTAGTCAGTACCTGAGGAGAGAAGCTTCCGGCAGCAGTCAGCGTGAGCGTTCAGAGCGGCCAGATGCAAGGGGAACATGCCATGTACCCCTCTTCTGCAGAGATATAAAGAGAAAGGCAAAGTGTTTCAGAAACAACATATACTGATGATTAAACAAGATTTTTAATCGAACGAGTCAAACCTAGTGCAGTCAGCTCCACTCGTGATTAGGGTGTTTATTAAAAGCTCATGGCCGTATCGAGCAGCAACGTGCAGTGGAGTGTTTCCATCCTTATCGACGCAGTCAATCTCTCCTCCTGTATGAAGATATGCACAGCACTCACAATGTACAGCCCTAATATGCAAATCAGCTGTCTGATATCAGAATCAAAGGTTAAAAATGGCTTTACCATTCTGGATGAGTGTTTGCGAGCGTGTGAATCGTCCGTGTACTGCGGTCAAATGAAGAGGACTTTTCCCATCACGACTCTGATGAGATGACACAAAATGTTTATTGCAAGTCCAAAATAAAAAATATCACTGATAAAGCTGGGGAAAGTAATTTTTGCTTTAGGGATTTTACATTGGATGTTCAGGATGCTTTGTTTATAGTAACATATATTATAGGAATATTCTGGGTTCAAAGTTAAGCTCAATCAACAGCATTTGTGGCTTAATATTGATTACCACAAAAATAAATTTTGACTCATCCCTCCTTTTCTTTAAAAAAAAGCAAAAATCAAGGTTCCAGTGAGGCACTTACAATGGAAGTGAATGGGGCCAATTTTTGGACGTTAAAATACTCACCGTTTCAAAAGTTTAGCCACAAGACAATATGCGTGTAAACATGACTACTAATCTTTTCTGTGTAAAGTTCTAGTTAATTTCAAGTTCTAGTTAACTTCATTGCCATGACGATGTCATGTCAACAAACCTTAAAATTACTGTAAAAAATTACAATTTAAGCAACGTTACAGCTCAAATAATACATGAGTTCTGAAAGAAGAATTGATGTAAGTGCTTTTATAAAATTATAAGCTTCATATTTCTGCCTTTAAACCCTCAAATCATTGGCCACTTTAATTCACTTTAATTGTAAGTGCCTCACTGTAACCTCGATTTTCACTTTTTTTAAAGAAAAGGGGGTGAGTGAAATTATTTTTGTGATAATCAACATTATGTCACAAATGCTGTCGATTAAGCTTGACTTGTATTGAACCCGGAATATTCCTTTGAGTAAAAATACTAAATAATAAAAATCATGCGTGTTCACACAAGAACTTACATTGTTTTTAGCACTAAACAATACAAGTTCTCATGTGATCATGTGAGACACTGTGAATGAGCTTCTGTCACAGCACTCATGAACATGCACTGGACTTCAAAATGTATTACTGTATATTAGAGAAATTATTGTTTCTCGCAAAAACCTATCATATGCCTTCAGACGACTCGGAATATAACGCGCAAGTTACATGGACTACTTTTATGATACTTTTTGGTGCTTTTCTAAGCTTTAAAGGGAGTCACTATCAACTGCAATTGACCAGGATATTCATGAAATTTTCTCCTTTTGTGTTCTGCATAAGACAGTAAGTAATTCATACAGGTTTGGAACAACATGAGGGTGAGTAAATTACGATGGAATTTTCATTTTTGGATGAACTATTCCTTTAAAAGTAATACATAACAGTACAAAACCCATTTAATGCACACCGGATTTTGACTTTTTGCCTATATTTGGTATATGCCGCACCTGCACGTTGACGTCAGCTCCATTGTTGACCAGGAACTCCAGACACATGGCACCATGGGTGGACGCAGCAGCAAAATGGAGTGGTGTGAAGCCCTTGTTATTTGGCTGGCTGACATTTGCGCCATAATCGATCAACTCGCAGACCACTGCATCCTGCCCATTAAAACACGCCACATGCAGCGCTGTGTTCCCAAAGGCATTGGCCTCATCTATCTATAGGAAGAGAGAACACGCAATACACATATTGTGAAAACAAAGAATAAATAGTGTGCATGCATTTAGATCTGACCCAGATCTATTCTGTAATGTTTCTCTGATGATGAATTCAATACTAATTTATTCAGTGGCATGTTTGAAAGAATTCTCTTTTTAAGGAGTGTGTGTGTAATTTTTCCAGTGTTAAAGTATTTTCTCATATCCTAGCTTGATATGCAGAGACTACTGTAAGCTTTTCGTAACAAATAATATTACATATCAAATTCAAATGGATAACATACCAACCAAAGTCCTAAGGTCTGCTCAATATTTGGTTTCATTTTAAATTAATTCCATTATAGAGGTTAAATGCATTACAAATGCTGTTTCATGTCATCTTTAAGTGGAGAGGGCCAGAGAGGGTTTAACAGTCCAGCCTTTCTTCCTTTTCAGATATGGGAATATGAGTGCCCATGTACAGTATATCTATATGGTTACCTCGATGGCCAGGCTGAGCAGGTGATTCACCACAGCAATCTGTCCGTTGGAAGCAGCGGCATGGAGAGGCGTGTATCCCCTCTTGTCCTTGCAGCTAAGCTCAGCCCCTTGACTCACCAACAAACACACCACATCTAAATGACCTGCAGGGGAACAGAGAAATCTTAAATGGAATTGGCGGGAGTACTTAAGGAGAAGAGACAGCGGCAGACGAGAGAGAGAGAGAGACACGTGAAGCTGTCTGTGTGGGTCTGTGTGTCAGAAGCGCAGGTGCTGAAAAGCAGCATGTATGTAGAATGTACAGCTGAAAAGCCTTATTGTGGAATGCTGAAAAGACTTCGACAATAAATGTATATGTGTTTTGTCAACCCGGTCTCAGCTTCCTCCTTACCGTCATAATTGTTATAAATAGTTTAGTCAAAAATCAGAAGTACTGTATGTCATCATTTTCTCATCCACATGTCACTGCATACCCATTTGACTATATTGGACCACAAAAAGAACATGTTTTGAAGAATGTTCATGCTGCTCTTTTCCATACAGCAAAAGAATATAGTGACCAGGGACTAACTGAAGTTATAATTCACTGAAATACACAAGAACCAGTGCAGTTTAAAGTAATAGTCATCAAACCTTGCACGCCATTTTTGAATGTTTTGCGAAGGCAGAACTGGGTTGTACCTATCAAATGGCTTCAGAAGACTTGGAATATAGCACACAAGTCGTATGGACTAATTCTTTAGTTATATTTGGAATTTGACAGCCCTTGATCGTGGTATGATTTTGCTGTATGGAAATTTGTTGTGAAAAGACATATCTCTTTTTGCATTCCAAAGAAGAAAGAAAGTCATATAGGCTTTGGAACAAGATATTGGTGACGTTTCCTTTAGTATTTCAGTCTGATTTTTCTACCATATCACATCACAAAAGTTTTATTTAGTGCAGTGACAGAATTTACAGGTGTGAACTTATTACATTGCAATAAGCAAGATTAAAACTCTTCGAGCAGCCCACACTTTACACTTTGACTCAATAAAAGGACAGAGCATTCACAGAGTTTATAGGACTGTCCCCTCACCCTTATATGCAGCCCAGTGAAGTGCACGGCAATCTTTCTTATCGAAGGCATTAATGTTGGCACCCTTGGCCAGGAGAAGGCTAACCATCTGATGAGAGTGAGAATGAGAGAGAGAGAGAGAGAGAGAGAGAGAGAGAGAGAGAGAGAGAGAGAGAGAGAAACAAGAACAAAAAACAAGAGATGGGGAGAATGCATCAGTCTTAGCAGGCACTAACCCATGAGTCAGTAATGCGTCAATAATAATGGGTCTCCAGAAGCTCTTATTTTGTGCTGTGTTTGTCACAATTTATATAATGTCTTCTGAAATGTGTGCTATACAATTATGCTCATCATTATATCAGTTCTCTAGATCTGCCACGCTGATCATGTTAAATAACTGAAGTTAAAGGAATAGTTCACCCAAAAATGAAAATTCTCTCATCATTTACTCACCCACATGCCATCCAAGATGTATTTGACTTCCTTTCTTCTGCAGAACACAAATGAAGATTTTTAGGAGAATATCTTAGCTCTGTAGGTCAATACAATACAAGTGAATGGTGGCCAGAACTTTAAAGACCCAAAAAGCAAATAAAGGCAGCATAAAACTAATCCATTGTTTAAATCCATATCTTCTGAAGCAATATAATAGGTGTGGGTGAGAAACAAATCAATATTTAAGTCCTTTTTTACTATAAATATCCACTTTTACTTTCTTTTATTTTTGACGATTTGCATTCTTCTTGCATACCGCCACCTACTGGGCAGGGAGTAGAATTTATAGTAAAAATGGGCTTAAATATTGATCTGTTTCTCACCCACACCTATCATACTGCTACAGAAGATATAGATTTAACCACTGGAGTTGTATGGATTAGTTTAATGCTCCCTTTATGTCCTTTTCGGGCTTCAAATATCTAGCCACAATTCACTTGCATTGAATGGACCAAGCTGAGATGTTCTTCTAAAAATCATTGTGTTTTGCGGAACAAATAAACTTTAGGATGGTATGAGGGTGAATAAATGATGACAGAATTTTCATTTTTGGGTGAACTATTCCTGTAATAAACCTGATCTATTTATGCATTTCTATGAGATGCCCTACACAGGCAAAACGTATTAACAATGCCAATGCTGAAAAATTGCTCAAAAGTTGTTTGATTATCAAGCCAAATGTTTTATACACACACACACACAAATGGTAATGTACCGATTAGGCATATATATGAATCTGGGCATATTTGACCCTTACTCGTCTGTCACAGGACAAATCACAGTCTAAACTTTCCACCATCAGGCCGATCTGATTTTGGGCATAACTTAATTTTGACCAAATGTGTAGTTTTGACTTTGCATGGAAAAACTGTGAATTAAAAAAACAAAAACAACTCTTGACTTGCAGTACCTCTGTGTGCCCATTGAGGGCGGCATGGTGCAAGGCGGTGCGTCCCCCGCGGTCTGACACATTGACACTGCTCAGGAGCGGAATGATGACCTCAGCGCAACGCAGGGCCTTGTTGGCCGCAGCAACATGCAGAGGAGTCTGCCAGTTCTTATTCCGTGCGTTTACATCGGCAGAATGCCGGATCAACACGCGAACGGCCTCCTGAAAATGTGCAAAAGAAAACAATTGAAGACAGCAGCAGTCACATGCTAAAAATCCAAGAATTACAAATATATACTCATTCAGGACTGAAAAGTACAGAAAGTGTAAACAAAATAGAGCATGGTTCTTCAGCTCCAGCTATCATAGCTATTAAGAATGACCAGTTGCTAGATGAACTGTTTCGTTTCATAGCAGTTATAATATAATGTGTTTTCAAAGCTGCTGCATAGGATTAGCTTTACATTGCATTTATAACATCCTACTGGTTGACTTCATTACACGAAACCTGAGACAATCATAAGCAGGTTTAGAGTGGATATTTTCATGAAAACGTGTTTGTGTATGCATTTTAAGCCCACCTCACTACGTGATGCCACTGCCCTGTGAAGTGGAGTCAACCACATGTTGTCTTTGGCATTGACCCGTGCCCCTGAGAATGAATTAGTGAAAAAGACATCAAACAAAAATAAAATGAAAGCATAAATAACCATCCACTTTAGTTTTAGTATGGAAAAGAGCAGTGTGGGCATTCAGCAAGCTATCTTTTGTGTTCCATGAAAGAAAAACAAAACATCTAGGTTTGGAACGACTTGAGGGTGAGTAAATTATGAAAGACTTTTTCATTTTTGCAGGACCTATCCTTTTAATGGGCTACAAAAAGGGAGGTGGGGAAGTAATGGAGAGAGGGAGAAAGTTCTACCTGAGACAATGAGGAGCTCTATGATCTCAGCATCTCCGAGGAAGGCTGCTGCATGAAGGGGAGCACGCTTCTCTGTATCCTGAGAGAGAATGATAGACAGCTGGAGAGTGAGACAGATTGACAAAGACAACAGCAGGTATGGGTACAGAGAGACACCAGTACAAGAAGCTTACATCTCAAAATGAGCTATATGCATAAGTCTCAGATGGCTGGACCTTTCAACTTAACCTAGACAGATACAGTGTGGTCCAATGGCCAACAAATATGCCTATACAGGGGACTATGCAGGGAGAACAATCATGGCAACCATGTTCTGGTGACATTCCAAACAGAAGTGCTCCAAAATAATAATAAATTATCATCAAAATTGAGCAGCAGCCATTGTGCAATGATATAATCAACTTCTTGACTTGGAAAGATGATGAAACCAAATCAATATTTGGTCACTTTAGTCATGGACACTTCTGAATGGAAGTGGTTGATAGCCTGTTATTGCAAGTGATCCAGGATGCCATTAAGAGTGAACAAAGGAGCATTGATGAAAGTCATCCACATCTAGGATGGCATGAGGGTGAGTAAATGATGAGAGAATTTTCATTTTTGGGTTAACTATCCCTTTAACTAACTAATGTGACATTAGAATGTGTTTTCAATTACTTCATGCCTAATTCTATGAGAAGAATTCACATGAGATCAGTAATGAAAGCTGTTTTAGGGGGCCTGGATAGCTCAGCGAGTAAAGACGCTGACTACCACCCCTGGAGTCGCGAGTTCAAATCCAGGGCGTGCTGAGTGACTCCAGCCAGTTCTCCTAATGAATCAAATTGGCCCGGTTGCTAGGGAGGGTAGAGTCACATGGGGTAACCTCCTCGTGGTCGTTATAATGTGGTTCTCACTCTCGGTGGGGCGAGTGGCGAGTTGTGCGTGGATGCCGCGGAGAATAGCGTGAAGCCTCCATGCGTGCTACGTCTCCACGGTATCGCGCTCAACAAGCCACGTGATAAGATGCACGGATTGACAGTCTCAGACACGGAGGCAACTGAGATTCGTCCTCCGCTACCCAGATTGAGGCGAGTCACTACGCCACCATGAGGACTTGGAGCGCATTGGGAATTGGGCATTCCAAATTGGAGAGAAAAGGGGAGAAGAAAAAAAAAAAATGATGATGATTTAAAGTAATGTACTGTACATGCAGTAGATAATGTGTAATTTGTTTGTTTACATTCTAAATTCATGGAGGTAATGCATAACACACTATACGCGGATATAATATTCGCCACTTATGCATAAATGCGTGTATAAATGAGTGTTAATGGGCAGAATGGGCACTTTATAGTATTTGAGTAGATCTGATTCCTTTTGTAGACTAATTAAACAAAGAAAAATTGCATGATATTTCTTGTTAAATGTCTCTATGTGAACGATCGTAAAGATGCAGGTAAATTTGCACCAGCTCACTTATAACTCTGCACAGCTGTGTGTTCACTGTGACTGATTTTAACTGACTGAATGGGAATTAGATGTGGCATAAACGTAGGTGGAGCTCCAGGTCACACGATGACGTGGACCAATGACAGTAAAAAGGTGTTAAGCAGCCAGTAAGAAGTTTTCCTAACAGTTAACCTCAGCGAGCTGTTACGAACAGTGTTGGGTAAGTTACTCTAAAAAACTAACTACTAATTACATCTTCTACAGTGTAATTAGATTACTGTACTAATTACTCTGTCTGAAAAGTAATTGCATTACTTATTACTAATTACTTTCTAAACCCCTTATCAACCTCGACCAGATGAAAAATACAAGGATAGACATGAAATCATTCTTTTAAGTCCTTCAAATTAATCATATAAAATTAAATATATTATCCATGAACTGGCCAAATAATTTAAGGGGGCAGCATTAAATTAAACAACATACATTTTAACATTAGACATTAAATTTAGATTTTAAATTCACTATTGTTATACATAGAATTGTACTTTAGTCTATACAGTATTTAACACAATTACATCAGAAGTAATTAAATTACTGAAAAATTAAGAGTAATCCCTTACTTTTTTCAATGAAAAAGTAATTTAATTACAGTAATTAATTACTTAGTAATGCATTATACCCAACACTGGTTATGAACCACCGAAACAAACTCAAAAACACCTTTTTGTTTTTCGAACAAAAAATTAGAACAGCAAGCTAATTCTTGCTGGAGCTATTAGGACGGACACAAACAGACAAGCAGAATAAATAAATATGAAAACAATTGTCTCCTGTTGCATATACAGAGACAAATGTATTTAAAACATTAAACTGGCTGGGATTCCTAAACTAGCATATTGTAAGAAACAAAGAGATGACGTAGTCAAGAGAGAAAGCATAGAAGGAAGTGATTAATACCAGTGCATTGATGTCTTCAGATTTACATATGAGCACACGTATCTCATCAGGGTCTCCATTAAAGATGGCTTGGACAATGGGTGGCTGTGAAAAACAAGAGATTATTTTAACATGGTATTATGAAATAAAAGCATGAAATGGCATGAATTGTGTTTTTATTACTGGTGCTTGCTATAGGAATCATCACACTTTGACTATTGCGGGTACTTAAGGCCAAAACAGGGGGTTTTTTTTCGGACTTTGCTGATTAATTTGAATTTGTGTTTTGGCATGATTTGTTATTTATTTTTTAATCGAGATTTTGCACACAAAAAAAAAATATTGCAAACACTATAGTTAGATACGTTGTAAATCCACCAAAGTCTGTATGAGGAAGAGGAAAATAATTCATAGCACTTGTCTTAAAGCCGCTCACGATCTGATCAGCTGCACGTGTGTGGCGCACTCCAAATGAACGAGACATGGAGACTGATATTAAAGACAGCAGTAATATTCCCAGTACGATTGTACACTGTGATTGTAGCTCAGCTTCGTCCATCATGCAGGTATACAGCGGCTTAAGACCATAACTGGCCTTGGCGTGCGCATGTTGATGAATGGTCTCCTTTCTTTTCTTTTTACTCATTTAAAAAAAAAAAAAAAAAAATAAAAAAATAAAAAAAAGAGTTTGTTACGTGACAGTTATGGGCGCTTCATTTCAAATCATGGAGAGGCTTTATATGGGAGAATCAATCATCCGCCGCTCGTTTTGCCATAACGGTTCAGATAGATCGCAAATTATTGCTTTGTTCCGTGACATGTTTCAAGTGTACTGCATCTATAGCCAACATTTGGCAAGCGATCATTTTGACAAACTTTGCTAGTTGAATTGTAATGATAAATTATTTAATATTGCTGCGCTGCTCAGCGTGAACCGCTAGAGGACGCGTCTCTATCTGCAGGGGTTTATGAATATACCCACAAATTGTTTTATATACAATGAGAACTTTCTAGATAAACTTGATAATTTATAGATATTGATTTCTAGATAACGTTCTAAATAGACTTGGTTTAGATCAAATGAATATCTACACTGGCTAAGAATTATTTTTGCAGTTTTCTTATTCTATTGTTTCTGAATATCTGGGTTTATTATTTTACATTTACACTCTGAATCATGTCAGAGTACATCTAAAAGTTGAAAAAATCTAATTGTGAATCGTCCATAAGTTTGATAAAAATCGAGATTTTATTTTTTTGTCATATTGCCCAGCCCTACTTGGGACAATAAGCAACCACACAGAACATCCTTGCGACCATCTAGCAACATCCTAGCAACTGCATAGTAATATCCTGGCATCCACCCACAACACCCCTTGCATCATGGCAGAGATTTTTGAATGGGCAAGCACCACAAATTTTTTTTAGAAGTCTCCAGTTTACTATGTACAAAATAATTTCTGGGTGCAAAGTAGGGCTGGGTTTGATACAGATTTCCTGATTCAATTCTGATTCACAAGCTCTCCATTAAATTAGATTTCAATTAGATATCGATTAATATTGGTATATTTAAGTTATAATGTACTTTTTGCTGACAAATGAAGGAAATTTTCTCCCAGCTTTTGTTATCAATATCGAGATTGAATAAATGAAGATTGCGAGTCATCAGAAAAATCTATATTTTTACCCAGACCGAGCATAAACATAATGTTTTATCTCTTTGGAAAAACTTGAACCCATGTCATTCAGTTCAAATGATCAGTTACAATTTTGACTCTTTGAATCTGTATCTCAGTTTATATTGCTAACACAGCCTAACAACCAGGCTAAGAAGCCACAGCGTTCATAATTTCCACGAAATGTCCTTATTACTTAGAGGTAAATCCTAGATCCAAGTGGCCACACGGAAGCTTTGCACCGCTAATGCTGAATTAAAGTCATGTTTCCTCTATGTAATTATCATTCTCTATTATTTTTTATGAAAAAACTAAAGACTAAACTGAAATTTCCAAATGTCCATGTACAACACACCACCAATTATAACCTACATTTACCAGCTATTTCCTTGAATGAAGTGACAAATGAGTTCCATAGGCATTTCTATGGCAACACAATTGGAAAAAAAAATAAAATAAAAAAAAAAAAAAGGGCAATCGGACACATGCGTAGGATAAGAAGCACTGCAGCAAGGTGGAGACAAACTTGGCTTTATCTATACTTCCTCTCCCCACCTCTTTCTCTCTGTCTCTCTCTCTCTTTCTCCAATAACCCCCACATCACATTTCCTGTTTTTTTTTTTCACCTACTCAGAATCGACACAGCGGAAGCGTGGAAAGCATTTTCACTTCCGCAATACAACACGCATGCACTCATACCAACAGCAAACTAACTTTCTAACCTACATGATACTTTTTAAACTCATAGGCTAATAGTTCTCAACATAGGGTCCAACTAAGGACACTTTGCTCTCAAGATTCTTTGGCTTGCATCAGAAACTCTGAGCACCAGCCATTGTGAGACAGTTAAAGCATCTCCTTTGGCTTAAAGGTGCACTCAGTAATTTATTCCTCATTAAAACAGTTTTACTCCAAAATAAATTATTAGTAATTTTGAAAGATATGTTTTAAATCATGAGCATCCACATGAGATGAAGACCCATGTTAGGATCACATGACCAACCGAATACTACTCGCTTAATCTCAGTAACCACCCTGTTACTGCACAATTTTACTCATGCATTAATTTAATCATGGCTGACTGTTAACAGTGCATTTCTACAATGGCATCAGTAACTCAAAACAATTGCTTTTGAATTGAAAGATGCTGCATCCATGCCCCTAGGTACCAGAAATCCCAACGCGACAAAAACAAAAATTACTGAGTGCACCTTTAAGAGTTTATGAAAACAAAAGTTGTGTGTACTTATTAAACTTATCGGCTAGTAGTTCTCAACAGGTAATTAATAACACAGACTTTCACTCATTGACTTTCTCAGACACATGCATGCAAACAAACCCTCTGCATGGAGATTTAAAATTTGTTGTGTTGCGGAGGTCTGCTCTATTTTCAGACGTAGAAACAGGCCATCTCTCACCCACTCACTCCAAACTCATTTCATCATCCATTAAGAATGAGCTCTGCTATGCCATTTTGCCACAAGCTATCAGTCATTTCTGTTACTCACTTCATGCTACTCATTTCTCAAAAGCAACAAATGCCTGAATGATTGAATGCAACCTTACAATGACAGATGAACAATTGAATAATTAACTAAAATTATATCACACCATATGAAAGAAAAATCACAAATGAGATCAGATGAAAAAATATATTTTCCTTTGGGCAGCAATGAGACTTTTTCTCAGTCTCAAGACATCTCAACAATGTCTCAAACTGTTTAGATTAGCCAAAATCCCAAAGATTTCAATCAAATGTCAAACATTTCATCCTGTTCTTCCAATATCAAATTATCTGAGCTATGCTATCCACATTTAACCATATAGCTTTATACTAGGAGGAACATCTGAGACAGCTTGATTGAAGGAAGTGATTCTTAAATGAGAACTCCATTAAGTCTTTTGAGCTTAGAAAGAGCAAACTCTGTGCAAGTAACATTTTACTTCCAGATATCATATCATAATAACATTAAGTCCCATACCAGTGAACCCCCAAATTTGACAGATTTGGACAAATATCCAGTTGCGGACACTTGTGAGATCATTGCATCCATAGGCATCTTTACACAGCTGAGTTAAAGCTGCTCTGTGCCTCCTCAAAATATATATAAAACTTACAACCACCCAGCTCTTCACTCACAGGAAAGAGAACACAACAGCTGGTGTAAGTGTAGCATGACAACAGTGCTGTCTGTGTAATGGCACCGCATAGCTTAGGGACGAGGTTGCTGAGCGCTGGCATGAGTGGTGATCTGGATGCGGTTCATCACAAATTAGGACATTCCCCGAGCTTCCAGCACTGCTCCATGCCAAACACAAACACTCAAACACTGGGGCCATTGTTGATATGCACAAGGCAACACAGCTTTCCCTCACTCCCTGTCCCTTGTCTGCCTCAAAAGGCCAATAGGAGTAAGCCAAAATCTTTGTCACCCAATGAGGGTGAAGCTTCTCTACTTTTGGCAACTGGAGAACTGCAGACTTCTTGTGTCTTCTTCAAAACAAAGCCGTCCGACTCCTCAAGAATCATGGGGCTAAATGAGGAACTGCTGATGCCTCACAATAAATGAATTGTGAAATGGAAATCTGGTTCCTTGTGACTGTATTTTCACTTATGTTGGAGAGGTTTCCATTTGGCAAAGAACAAACTGCCTGATATGGGGGTTATGTTGAAAGTTCAAAGTTTCCCTTGACACAGCATTTCAATAAGAAATTATGCTTTGATTTTTTTAAGGTGCTCCACAGAGAGCCATAAAATGCAAGTGGACAAATGTAAAAAGAAAAAATAAGGTATACTGTACATATGTCATGAAGTCCATAACTGAAGACTTATGGACTGATGTACAACCCGTGAACACACTTGTTTCATGTAACCCTCTGATCCTACAGAAAATGCATGAGAGTGAGAATCTTGAGATTTAACAACTTCCTGTTCCTTTCCTCCTCAGAGCAAAGTGTGGATATCAAACTGTACACAAGACTGAAATTACCATAAACATTCATGACACTCAGGACACTATAAACTTTTTAAAAGAATGTTCCAGGTTCTGTTGATTACCACAGAAAATATCTGGAATCGTCCCACAGTTTGTAAAAACAAACACAAATAGTGTTTAAAGTAATGCACTTATAATGGAACCCCAAAGGCAAGACATTGCAATGGAATAAACATTCAAATACACATAAGAATTACCATTATATGTGTTAATATAAGACTAGTGTGATAAAATCGCTTACCAACCTGGTCTGTGCAAAGTTATATTCAGTATTTCAACTCTTGTCTTGACTAATGTAAATCCATTAAACCTGTAACTTTCACACCAATTGCACTAACATTAGTATGTTATGTTGGTAACATATAACCAGAAGTTGTTCATCCGCCTAAAACAGTTCAGACAACTTACAACCCAACTAAAACACATAAGTGCTTTAAAAAAAAATTACAAGTAGCATGTTTCAACTTTTAATACCCTCTGGTTTTCCCCGTAAACTTCCATTGTACAATAATGTCAATTTTGTTCACATTTACAAGTCAAAATTATGTTCTGTGGTAACTGACACATGACACAGATGCTTAACTCAGAACATCCTTTAGCATTCAAGCAAAGATCATGAAATGTTCTACAACTGATTATATAAAACTAAGATTATGTCTCTAATAACTAGCCTATTGTTTCACAGCTGAAAAACTTCTCAACTTTGACATGAAGTCCATGGGGCATCTGACAGACAAAGTTACTTGTTGCAAGGACAACTTCCTCAAACATTTGCAATGGCATCTAGTTATGAGGGCATCGCTTGATGGTTATGGGAGATATGTCTACACCAAAGCTAAACATTCTCACTCTTTCACATGTTGCCAACAAATTCAAGGAGGTGACTATTCTCAAAACATGTAGCCTAACATTTCAATCCTAGATTGTGCAATAAAGGCCATATCAATATACCAGATGCATGCAATATACAGTACCACTAATGTAATACCAGATGGTATGTCATTCTGTAATCGATTGCAGAAGTTGCAAACACAAGTTTGTTGGAACCTAAATTACTGGTACTGTGGCAGCAAAATATTGAAATAAGGGAACAATAGTGATGTCTGTGACAGAAGGAACTTGACTTTAACTGGGTGGAGCTCAAGCATATGTCAGTTGGCAACTTATACTATTTAGATAGGACAGAGAACAGAATTGGGTGGATGATTTTATGAATTTGGACAGCAGTTCAGATTTGGACTTGCATCTGTTTGTTTGTTTTTTTTTCCTCAAAAGGTAGATCAGTTTGTAGATTAGATTTAGAAGCCATCATGACACAGCACAGCAGCAGACAGCAGGAAGTTAGTCCTGTCTAGATGCAGCAGATAATTTTGCATACAAAAATTGTGCATTACATTTGTAAAACAATTCCTTTGTTTCTTTACTCATAACACCATACTTAATGTTTAACCACTGAGGTGGGTAAAACATTTGTCATACAAGTGGAGCATCTCCTTCTAAATATTTCCCAAACAGTATTACGTTCAAGACTTGAAATGGCTCTTATAAGTTAGTACTGTTTTTAGCTTTCAGGAAGAACTGCATTCTCCAGCCAGTGCATATGATACTGTATGTGCTGTCATGCATTTGTAACATGCATGCATGCATATACAGTACACCACAGTTTTTGCAACAAACATATATGGAGAAGAGGGGTATCATCAAATTTTCCATTTTGTGCATGCACTGAAAAAGCTATTTGATGTGGTGGGGAAATCCGCATGCCAAACTCCCATCTGAACTGTTCCTGTATCTGGCTTTACGGAAGAATTCAAAAATGCACAGAACATTTAAAAAATAAAAATAAAAAAAATACATATACATATACATACCTGGTCGACTAGTTTAAGAACAGCCATATCATGTGAAACTGCACATCCAAACTCCTGAAAAGACCTGGAGGTGAAAGTTAGTAAACCCCAGAACCCAGGCCCGGGGTGATGCGACGGCTGTGGCCGGCTCTGCAAGCGCTATCTTCGGTCAGCAGGAGCAGCTGTAGCCGCTGCCTCTCCACCACCACCGCTCCGGCGCTGTGGGAAAGAGGAAAAGGGGAGGGAGGAAAGGATGCGAGGGCAGCTGTAAACAATCCGCATTTACAGAAGTGGCATCCACGGCGTCCCGGTATTATATCCCACTTGCTTATGTTTTGCGTTATATAGTCATTCGTTATAGAAAATACAGGAAGTCAACGTTTTTTATCCTCCCCCTCGCTGGTTTTTGAATCCTACTATGGCGAAGGCTTGGCTAATGAATATTCATTACATTCTTGACGTTACAACTGACTCTATTTACTGTATAGTAGTCGTTTTAATTGTACTGGCTTTATTGCAGGAGCCCCAGTTTGTGACGACATGAAAACATGTTTTCTTTGCACAAAGTTGCCTAGAACAGATAGTGTTAATAAGCGGGCGAATTAGAAGCTGGATTCAGCGTCGTCTGATAGGCGGAGAGGCAGACCTAGCATAGTGGGAGCCGATGAGCTGGCCAATTAACGAATCCTACGAGTTGTGACCTAATTAATTTTCATGAGCTTATCCTTCACCATAGTAGAATTTGTCATTTCTCGGATTGTCAGACCTTCCGAGAGGCCATCATAATCATCACAAGACTGATGTCCTCTGCACTAACGAGTCATTCTTTTGAATCGGTTCTTTTTAATGATTCGGTCAAAGTCAAACTGTTGACGATGACTCTGAATTGATTAATCCCCCACACGTTTATCCATGTCTAACTAATATAAAACATAAGCCACTAGACAATAATGCTCTTTTAAATGCTTCCTACTTCTTGCTGTTTTGCCATTGACAGGAAGCAGTGAGACTTTTAAGGCCACAAGTGTCAAGTTGTAGAAATATATTTAAAGAACAATGCAAAGCTTATTAATATTATATTTTTCCTGTGGAAATTTCTTAATATAATTTTTAATAAAATAAAATCAAGCATACATGTTTCCAGAATTATCTTAAATAATTTGTATTAAAATTAATAATGGAGAGGTATATTATGTCTGTTTTAAGAGGCCAAACTGTTAATTATTCAGTTATCTTGAAAAATCACATTACGTATGCTTATGTTAAGAATGTTTATCAGAATGCATTTCAATTCATGTTTAACCGCTTGCTAGAGCAATACATTTATGAAACAACTGGCTTTTGGAAGAAAAATTAGGTCTGATTACACTAAGATCTGGGTTGAAAATGAAGTGTTTCGGACAAACAATACCCAACACCCAATACTGAGTTTTGGTGAATATTTTTGTAAATGAGAAATAATAAAAAAAAAAAAAAAAAAAGGTCTTGAATAATCATAGAAAGCAAGGTTCCCAAGATTATGCAAGGTTTTATAATGTTTATTTTGCTGCTCTATATATATTTGTTTAGCTGTCTATGCAACTAAATGGTAAAATGTAAATTACAGCTCTACATTTTGAAAGGAATGGAAAACAGGAACATCTTCACATTGTCCAGAAGCAAATATCAGTGTGTTTGTTTGTGCTTTGAGGGATGACATCAACTAACAGACTGTATGTGTATCTGAATGATACAGAAAATCTATTAAAAAAATGAATGAGAGTTTGGACTTGTGGGTCAAAAAGAAACCTTAGGAAGTAGCTGATGCATATGTTCTGTTTACACAGGAGGATGTTCTGAAAATGTAGTTCTTGAAATTTTTCAACAGACTTGCCAAGTCCGTTCCACTGCATTCCAGAACTTTGTTAGGAATTAGTCTGGTATGAACATGTAGTCTTTCAGGCAGGAGTTTAGCTCTTGATCCAAATAATTTGTCTTATGTAACATAACCAAGGGCCAGTGATCAAGGAAAGGTTACACCCTGCTGAAAAACCAGCCTAAGACAGTTGGCTGGTTTCCAACCTGGCAATGCTGGTGCTCAGCTTCTTCTGCTCAGAGACCAGCTGGTCTCTCTGCCTGACCAGCTTAAAAATGCCCCAAACCCATCTAAAACCAGCCAACTCACCAGTGTGGGAGATCAGTTTAGGCTGGTTTTATCCAAGCACGGTAGTCCAAGCCTTGAAAATATTTTTTGGAGAAGATGGGCACAAACGTATAGGCTGGGGCAGTCCATGATAAACCACTCTACTGTTTGACTACTTTCAAAGAATATAGATGTTATCAATAAAGGGGGGAAATTATAAATGCCGAGATTCTCTTCCCAAGTATGCCCGCAGACATTGTTTCAAACAGAGAAACTCCGGGACCTACATGTTTGTGCAAGTACCACAACTGACAATTTTTACCTCCACCTGCACCATGTTATGTCTAAGAGGAATGTGGGATACAACCAAACAAAAACTGAGATAACAGATGCATTCGAACCAAAGATTCCACTACACATTGTGAAAAATTCATGAAATATTGTGACAAAAACAAAATTCAACATTTAAAATCATAAAATCTTACCATATTTAAGTAAAAGATTTAGGTTTTAAAAATCTCTCACAGTAAGGATTTAACTATAATAAAAATCATACAGCACTGAAATCGGAGTTCTTTCTAATACAAAGGGGGAAAAAAAAACAATATTTAAAATTGTAACTAACAATTCAGACTGAAATCTATTACCAAAAACCTAATTTACAAATGTGAGTTGTATTAGGTTTGTAAAAAATATGATTTGATGTGGTTTACAGACTACAAACAATTAAAGTGACAGTTCACCCAAAAATGAAAATTCTCTAATTTACTCACCCATCTAAGATGTGTATGACTTTCTTCTGGAGAACACAAATGAAGATTTTTAGAAGAATATTTCTGCTCTGTAGGTCCATATAATGCAAGTGAATGGTGGCCAGAAATTTGAAGCTCCAAAAAGCATGAAGGCAGCATTAATCCATACAACTCCAATTGGTCAATGTCATCTAAAGTGATCCAGGCAGTTTTGGGTGAGAACAGACAAAAACATAACTCCTATTTCACGATAAATCTTGCCATTGCAATCTCTAGGCACGATCATGATTTAAAGTTCGATTACACTTTCTATAGAGCCATCTAGTGCTCTGTGCATGCATCAAGCACTAGTAAGTGTAATCAAGCTTGAAATCATGATTGTGCTTACTGCCTAGAGATTGCAATGGCACGATGTACAGTGAAAAAGGAGTTATATTTTGGTCTGCTCTCACCCAAAACCAATTGGATCACTTCAGAAGACATTGATCAAACTACTGGAGTCAAATGGATTCGAGCTTCAAAGGCATGGCCACCATTCACTTGCACTGAAATTACCAACAGAACTGAAATCTTCTAAAAATGTTCATTTATGTTCTACAGAAGAAAGTCATACACATCTGGGATGGCAGTAACTAATAAGAGAATTTTCATTTTTGGGTGAACTATCCCTTTAAGTCAGATACACCTAAAAAAAATTTTTTTGCTGCCTGTCTAAAAGCCTAGACAACATTTAAAAAGAATTTTGTGCTAAACGACCACGCAAAAACCACAAAGGTGAGCTTGATAACTTTTAATACACAAATGTTTATTCAGCCAAACTAAGCAACATAAGAACAGCTGTGAGACGGAGCAAAAGAGCAACTTGACAGACCAGGACACAAGTCTCAAGCTTAAAAGATTTACCAAGATTTCACATTCCTCTGCAAATCTGCTACTATTTTAACTGTCACTGTGCAAGGAGCCACTCTGTAAAAACAGAAAAGTCTAATCCAAAGACCTAAAAGCTTCATGTAAAGATTATTTTCAAAGTTTTTCCTGTTCTTTAATAAGAAATACATTTTAGACCACAGAATGTGTGATAGTAGTTGCAATCTACCAGAGAACATTAAAAAAAAAAAATGGACCAAGTCCTATAAACCATGAATACGACAGATATAGAAGAGTGCACAAGTAAGGGTAGAAATATTCACAGGAAGTACTCCAACTCGTAGCGAACAAATGAGTTCTTCTCATCATTATAAACAAGAGGATAATGTGCGATCAGTGCATCCTGGGAACCGATATAGATGGAGTTGTAGATCTTCCAGTACACATCACGGACTTTGCGAGCAGGGTGGAACAAACCCTATTGAGAAAAACAAATATACCATTAGATTAATCTTAACCTCTCAGTGGAAAAATTGTAGAAATCTTAACGGCATAAAAAAATTAATATTTAAAAGCAGCAGCATTACAGGATATCCAAACAAAACTATTACATTCCATTCACACTTTTTTAACTGTTGGTCTATGGACACGCATCAGATGGATGACTTTGATTTTTTTTAGTTAATAGTTCTGAACTTAAATCCTGTGCCAAATTCTGCAGACTTCAAACCCCTGTTAAAAAAAACACCTCTACACATTCCCTTGTGACATACCTGCAAGCAATACTGTAGCATGCGGCAGGGTCCAATTGCCACCCGCAGACCCTCAAGTGCCCCCATTACAGCCTGGATGACATGAGGAGATGTCTCAAAGACATTGGGCCACACATAGTTGAGCAAATGATTAAGGGAATCCTCACAGCCAAAGCCATATACACCAAGAGACATATGCTGCACCACAGCACTGGCTGTCTGCCTGTGCACGAGATCTCTGCCAAGAAGAGCACAAATCCAGAATCTTAAAGAGAACTATTAAAATTGAGCAGCAAGTTTTGAGTAACATCTGTATTGTGTGACACTATAATTCATTTCCTAGCTCACCTGTCCATCAGAGCATCCTCCAACAGAGGTGTGACGGCATAGATGTAATCTTTGCCCATTTCACCGATGTACTCAAAAAGGAAAGACAATGACTTCAGGACACCATTCTGAACGTTAAGCTCTGGAACGCGGTACTCGTTCATCAGTGCAGGAAGCACAGTGAAAGGTGAACACGTCTCTGCCACGATGGCGATGGCTACCGTCGTGCACACGCGGTTCTGACGCTCCTGTACCTTCAGATTGTTGAGCAGTGTGGCCAGCACATCGTGAGGACTAGAGAGTTATAAACATTGGAAAAAAACATTAAACCAATATTTTATCATTTTTACTTCAATGATATATTCTACATTTCAAAGAAAGAATTCATCTTTTACCCAATGGCCTTGGCAATGTAGCCGAATGTGTTGACAGTAGCTCTACGGATGGCCTTCTTGTGGGCTTTCAACAACTCCAGCAATTCAAAACAGATTCGCATCCATTCCCTGGCAGATACGTACTCTGCACCCCTGGAAAGACATGACGATAAGTGTTTGAGAGGAATTATCAAAATATTCCAGGAATTAGCAGAACAAAACCTGCAATGAATTGGAGCACTGACCTGTCAGCAATTCTACCCACTAGATCAATGCAGTTCTCCTGCACCTTCTCATGTCTGTTCTTCAGGATGGGCGTCAAACGTGGAAGCAAGTCTTTGATAGGTGGTGTCATCTTGTGCATACCTGAGAATGGGACATTTAAGGTTTTAATTCATGCAATCAAAAAGCTGTAGGACATATATGTCTTTTGTAGAAACCTAATGTTTTCAATATAAATTATGGATTTCTCAAACTCCACTCAGTCTTTCTCTGTCAAAGGCTGGAAAGTACAGTTTGTAATAGCGACTAAAAACAAAATGGTTTTCACTTCGGTTCGTTCGGAGCAAAAACTGTATTTTTTTTCCGGTTCGGAAGCTCTGTAGCCTCCTTTCCAAATGGTAACTGCTTAGAAAAATAAATAAAAGAATGGTTAACGTTCTTTTTAAAATGACATTACTCTGTGCTAAGGGGTGGGTGAAATACCAATCGCAGTGTTGCCAGATCTAGCAAGAGAAACAAGCAACCTGGTCTGGAAAAACAAGCCCAAAAATAAGTCACTTGCCTCACCAAAATAAGCAAAAATAAAAATTTACTGTGAGGTGGATTAATCGGCAAATAAATCATAACAAGCATACAGTTAATTAACAGTTAAGTATATTTGTAATTACAGATCTACTTCTCAGTCAAAACCTGGCAGCATCAAATCTGTATTAATGCAGACTTGGAAACAACTGCAAAATATACTTTTTACCTCTAATAATGTTTTCTTTTTATCTGGATAAGCCATGCATGTACAGTATATGTAGTAATTATGCATAGTTATTAAAGAGGTCTTCATTCACAAAATGCAAAATCCACAACAGGCAATTAGGCAAAGAAATGTATGATGCAGCAGTTTCCTTCAGGATCAAAGCACGTGTTTCATTTTTTCAGGCAACATGATGTGGTACAGTTCCAAAAATGTACTGTGATAAACCCTTTGGCTTCATGAAAAAATTATCAGAGCAAAATTATCCAGTTTATAACCAGTTATCAGCATTTCGAAATAAAGTTTTCACTCCGGAACAATTGAAAATCACTTTGTTCCCATTTTTGATTACGCACTGCAAAAAATTGTTGATTTCGTTTTTTGTTCTTTGAACCGTTTTTAGTCCCTGGTTTGTAACTACAGGTCAACTGACAGATTTCTGGAATTATCGGTTATCGGCAAAAGTCCACACCGATAGTTTTTCCCATTGCGTCCAGTGCTGGAGCGGCTGGGAAGGGTCCGCTGTCATTATACAGTATGAGAGCGGCCTATAGAGGAAAATAAAAACTAATCACTTCACTGATGCCTTATGGTGTTTGTTTTGACACGTGAGACTACACTCTGCATGGAGCAGAACATTTCAGATGTAGATTTAAAACATCAACAACGAAAAGGTATGTATACAGTACACGTTGTCATATCATTATAAATTAATTTGTTGACTAGATGCTGCATTAGTAGAGAACAGCAGTATGTTTGCCGATAAGGCTGAGAGGATGCTAACATTAAAGCTAACCTAAAGCGGTTAGAACAATGTGACAAAAATACATGCAAGTCCTACCCAAATGTTTAAATGTCATGATTGCTACCATCTATTTGCATTAGTTTATATCCAGCTAGTCACATTTATGCATTCATTAGCCTGCTAAGTTGCATATTTAAAGCTAGTGACGTGAGAAAGCAAATTAATATCCTCATGCAGCCGAGAGAAACGTATAAACAAATCAGATCTGATTTCAATTAAGTTTTTTTATCCTCACTGACTTCAGCTTGATCATATTCTTGTGCTAAAAAGGGCTAGACACAGCGCAACAAATACAGTTTAACAGAAAGCAGGTGTCTCAATACGCTTTTAAAGTAGTTTTTAATTAGATACATCATCTAAAAAAACAGCGCTACTGCACGAGACGCTGAATAAACAAAAACAAAAGGGAAACAGATGTCCGTCTAAGCATGCGTTTACACAGAAAAACAAATGGATGGTTGCAAAAGCGTTCGGTGTAAACAGCCCCTTACAGTTGGTGGAGGTCTTTGGCCGTCGCGTCTTGCTCTCTTATAAGTGTTTCTCAGATTAAGCAATGAATTGTTTAAATGCTTTGTCAGGAAAGATGTTCACCCCTCATTTCACTTTTGACTTAACATTTGAGAAAATGGACTAAAACTTTTTTCTTTTATGCACATTAGTTGAAAATGAAATGCTTTTTTGAACAGCAAGAATAGAGATGTTCCATGCAATAATATAATGGTGCTGAATGGTTTAAGTATTGTGGACTAAGGAAACAATGTCAATTTAAAAATCAGCTGACTTTAAAATTTGAATATTAGTTCATATATATTAATATTTATTTCATTTTCATGGTTCAGTCAGTACTGTTTATTTTTGTAATAAAGTTCAGCACTATTTTAATTTGAGTGTTATTTTTTCATTCAGTATCAATTTTAAAAACTATCGGTTGATTAATCGGTTATCAGCAGGTAATGCCTAACTTGGTTATCGGTAAAATCCACTATGTAACTAGAATTTATAAGTGTTGTCCTTGCTCTCTGGCCCATGACAAAAGTCTCTGATAGTCTAGTCCCTAGATATGTTTTTTTTTTTTTTTACCATTTTATTGTCCACCAGTCAAAAATCCCAAGTCTGCTAGTAATAGCACACCACTCTTTAACAAGCCACACAATTTGCAATATTAGAGTCAAAGGTTCGTTAGCTAGCACCACTAATAAAAGGCTACACATACCGATGACATTAACAATGGCTTTCAGGGCACCAAGGATGCTACCCAACACTTCAGGGTATTCTTCTCCCAGATACTCATACAACACCACACCCAAGTGTCCCATCAGCTTTTCCTAAAGTGGAAATGACAGAAAATAATATATTTTAGTGTGCATTATCAATACATCATTTAACTAGGATAGTACAATTTTCCAGTCCATATATATATATATATATATATATTTGGGTCCCTCACCTCTTGGCATGTCTTCATTACCACCGCTGTGCGAGAAATAAGGTCAGCCGCCTGTTGACGGACTTTGGCGGATTTGTTGTTGAGACGCCACAGCACTGTACCGCAGATCTGTGGCAAGTACGGTTTAACTCTCTTACCCAGTGCATTTACCACCGTACCAAAGCCATTCAGCATCACAGAGTCCTGGAGACAGAAGCAAGATTGTGATCAGTCTTAGGTCAGGATGTTCCAAACAAGGCGTTTTAAAGCCAAGTGTATCACTCACCTCAGTGGTCTGTTCTTGGAAGGCATACAGGATTCCATCAATAAGCTGCTCCTCCAGTTTGTGATCAATGTCAGCAGCGCCAAGATTTCCCATGATTTTCTCTATGGTCTCCATTACCATCTTTCTGTACTGCTCTGCTTCATCCTTCAAGTCGTCTACAATACGGGAGATGATCTCCGCTGCCCCCACCTTATTGGCCAGCTCCACTGTAGTGTCCACTAACTGGTGAGTGAATGAACAGAGAAAAAAAGATAAACAGATATCGATGGTGTTGATTCTCACATGGGATTGTGATTCATAATTATGGGAAGATTAAACATACTTGTCTGTAGTTGCGCCTGTCCAATGCCATTCTGTGCTGCCAGAAATGTTTAAAGAAAGGGGGCAATATCTCTGTTTTAATGTAATTTGCTTCCACACCATCTGTGCCACAGCACTGCTTCACCACCTAAAAAAAAAGAAGAAAAAAAAGTTACCCAAACTGTTCAGAAAGATAATAGAACAACATTTTAATGTTACTTAATCATTGCTTCTTTCTGATATACCTTGAGGACAATCTTCTTCATCTCCTCATCTGGAGACTGGAACTCTCGAATGAGGATAAGCATCACTTCTCTGGTATAGTAGTTGGCATATTCGGCATCCATAAGAGGAATCAAGTATCCAATAGCTTTCAAGAAAGCAGCAAGACCCTGAGTAGACACAATAAAAAATATATATACCATTAAACTTGAAGAGAAAGCTAAAAGTAAAACACAGCTGCTTGAGGTTTTCCCATCAATCAAACCCTTTTCTAAAGCATGATCTTGCTCACCTTGCCTCTGTGCTGCCGGATACCTTTCCAAAGAGGTTTCAGCACAGAATCGAAAGACTCTATACCGTACGGTGTGGCAGCTTCAGCCAGGGCAGCGATAGCCAAAGCACTGATGGTTCGCACTTTCTGCTGCTCATCCACAAGACCTGAGAAAAAACAACATTTATCTTGAGACTGGCACATCCTACTGCAGACAATAAAAATCTTTTATGTCCTGAGCTTAGACTTGAGAACAATTTGTGGGGGCCTGGGTAGCTCAGTGAGTCAAGACGCTGACTACCACCCCTGGAGTCGCGAGTTCGAATCCAGGGCGTGCTGAGTGACTCCAGCCAGGTCTCCTAAGCAACCAAATTGGTCCGGTTGCTAGGGTGGGTAGAGCCACATGGGGTAACCTCCTCATGGTCGCTATTATGTGGTTCTCTCTCTCGGTGGGGTGCGTGGTGAGTTATGCGAGGATGATGCGGAGAATAGCGTGAAGCCTCCACATGCGCTATGTCTCCGCGGTAACATGCTCAAGCCACGTGATAAAATGCACGGATTGACGGTCTCAGGCAACTGAGATTCGTCTTCCGCCACCCGGATTGAGGAGTCATTACTCCACCACGAGGACTTAGAGCACATTGGGAATTGGCCATTCCAAATTGGGGATAAAAAAAAAATAAAAAAAAATAGAACAATTTGATTCAAGTACCACAAGATTTAAATACACTTACACTTCCAAAAGAAAATACCAGTGCTTGCAATGCAACAAAAGTTAAGTAAAATGGGGGGCCTGGGTAGCTCAGCGAGTATTGACGCTGACTACTACCCCTGGAGTCGCGAGTTCGAATCCAGGGTGTGCCGAGTGACTCCAGCCGGTTGCTAGGTAGGGTAGAGTCACATGGGGTAACCTCCTCGTGGTCACGATTAGTGGTTCTCGCTCTCAATGGGGCGTGTGGTAAGTTGTGCATGGATCACGGAGAGTAGCATGAGTCTCCACATGCAGAGTCTCCACGGTGTCATGCACAACGAGCCACGTGATAAGATGCGCGGATTGGCAGTCTAAGAAGTGGAGGCAACTGAGACTTGTCCTCCGCCACCCGGATTGAGGTGAGTAACCACGCCACCATAAGGACCTACTAAGTAGTGGGAATTGGGCATTCCAAATTGGGAGAAAAGGGGATAAAAAATTAAGAAAAAAGTAAAATAAAGTTTAAAATGTCAAATTACAATTCAGTATGCCACTATTTCAATCAAATAATTACCAGCAGTTGGTAATTACCAGCAGTTGGTGAGAGCCAATGTGAGAAATTCTAAATTAAATTTGAAATTTAATAAATAAATATTTTAAAAAAAAATACATAGCACACCAAAGGCTGAAATTATCGACTAAAATTTTGAATGGATTGTGTACCCAGCATCATTGGAGCGGACTTATTTGCAGAAAACTGAAATCATTCGTAATTTCAATACAATGCTTGCCTTATAAGTACTGTAATAAGACAGTGTAATGCAACCAGAATACTTCCCACCAGTATGACACACTAACCATGTTCAATAATCTCCACCAAGCTGCGGAGATGGGGCAAGATAGCACAGCCCATGAGAATAGCAATCTGCTGTACAATCTTGATGCCTGTGTGACGAGCCTGCCAGGATTTCTTGCTCTTACAAACAGCCTTGAGGAAAGGCAGGAGAGATGGAATGCCCAGAGCAGATGCCACTACAGCGAAAGCACGAGCTGTCGTGTTTCTCACGTACTCGTCCATGTTGTCAATGTCAGGCCTCATGGTGGAGATCATGGTGGCCAGACCAGCAGCCTGCAAAGAAAAAAATGAAGGGATTCAAAGATCATAAATGTCAACACTGACATAATACACACCAGCGACAAAAAAAATAGGACTAGTGCTCAACCGATGTGGATGCTGATATCTAGAGAGCAGGGTGGCCAATACAATGTAGTGCTAGCAAATACAATGTACACAAAATAGTTAAAGATATTAAAATGTGCTGTAAGTGATGTTACCCATACTAACTTCTGAAAGACTCATCCAAAGAATTAGACCCCCTCCCCTCCACAGATATGTTTGAGCATTGGGGTTTGCTAAGTGACTGACAGGTAGAAAGAGCTTCCAAGTCTTCTGTTTGGGTTTTTCTTTTGATTTTAGAGACAATGTTTAGAGACTTTGGCTGTCACAGTGTCTGGTGCGATATGTCAATCCTTATTTTCACAGTGACATCTGTCAGGTAGTAGGGACATTTTTGTGCTATTCCATAAAAAACAAAAGCACTATTTACTCAATTTACTTGAATACATATTTACTCTGTTAATTGTATTGTTAATTACGTAAATTCTGAAAATTTGGGAACTGACACAAGGCTTAACTAACATTAATGTTATTCTACTAAGGGGGCAACGGTCTTACCTTTGCCAAGTTGGAGATGATCTCTCTACCCTCTACTCTAGCATAATAATCTTCATCAATCAGCAAGGGCTCAATCACCACAAGAATCTGCAAGAACAAAGAGACACATTTTAGCAAAGACACAGAAAAACTAATGCATTGCTCCATGAAAATGTAAAACAATAGCATACTGACATCATCAGGCACAGAAGAATTACCTTGTGGACGTAAGGTCGAACCAAGTCATCAAGTTTGTAGAGGATGCGATCGATGACCTTCACCAAAAGATGTCTCTCCTGGTCCTCCAGTGTGGGAGACATCAGCAGCGGCAGGATCTGGTTAAAGAGGGGCCCTGCTCCAAACTCTCTAGCCTTATCTGTGATTTGACGAAGAGCAGCCTGAAAGGAGAGAGATGGTTAGAGGTATTTTTTTCAAGATCACGTGTTACAGTCCAGTAAAGTGTGAGAGAGGATGTTTACCTTTCTCATGGGAGGTGTTCCATTCTTTATCTTCAGGAGAAGCTTCATGATCTTGCGTTCCTTCTGTTCTTCTGGACTAAGGGTGGACTCATCAACTTCAACCTGCAAACAGATGGGATGATCAAAATCACACAAAAAAAAAAAAAAAAAAAAAAAAACCTCAAAGCATGTGGCCTAAGGACACTTAAAGGGATAGTTCACCTCATGATATCCCAGGTGTGTATGACTTTCTTTCTTCACTTGAACACATTTGAAGAAAAATATCTTGGCTCAGTAGGTCCTTAAAATGCAAGTGGATGGTGATCTGATTTTTGAAGCTACAAAAATCACAGACAGTCAGCATAAACGTCATCATTACGAGTCCAGCAGTTAATGTCTTCTTAAACGATACAATCCCTTTTGGTGTGAAAAAATATCAATATTTAAGCACTTTTTTTTTTTTTAACTCTAAATCATCGCTTCCAGTAAGCTTCATGAGAATGTCTTCTCACGTTCTCCACTCGGTTGATAAGCACACAAACACACCTCTGCGAGTAAAAAAAAAAAAACAAAACAAATACAGACCTAAAACAAAACTAACGAAGCTTCGGTACAGCATTACTCCTACTCACTTGTAAACAGTGCTGCTCTTCTGGCTGTGACGCATGTGCTTCAGTTCTCATGTGTTTCAAATGCCAATGCGATTATGTCACACACGCTTACCACTGCAGAACGGAAGCATGATTTAGAGTTTAAAAAAAAAAAAAAAAAGTACTTAAATATTTAGATTTTTCACACAAAAGCGATCGTGTTGCTTTAGAAGACATTTATTTAACTGCTGGAGTCGTATGGATGACGTTTATGTTGACTGTCTGTGATTTTTGTAGCTTCAAAAATCTGATCACCATCCACTAGCACTTTAAGGACCTACAGAGCTAAGATATTTTTCTACTTTTCTTCAAATTTGTTCTGGTGAAGAAGTCATACACACCTGGGATAGTATGAGGGTGAAATCAAAATGTTAAAATCATGAGGAAGGGCTTATGGTTTATGCTGGACTCACCAACAGTTTGTCAAAGTACTGAATGTCATCTGGCTTGAGGAAGGGCAGGTTCCCAGAGGGTTGGTCGTTGACTTGCTTCATAGATCGGTCCTCTGTTTGCATGTGGAAGCCAGTCATGCCTCCGATTGGGGTAGGGGTGGCGGCTAACTTACGGGCAGGGGTGCGGATGGGCACATAGCCTGCTGGTGGGGGCAATACCTAAAGGAATTGGCAGGGGAAAACCAGACAACATCAGAATATTAATATAATGTCAACAATATTCAGACCGAAAACAAAGTTTTTCAATGGACGTTAATCTAATTAAGTACTTTGTATCCTTCTGGAAACATGGCATCAAGCTCCTCATCAGTCAATGGACGGTTCCTCTCGTCAATCTCTCGCTCCCAGCGCCAAGCCTGCAGCTGTTCTGGAGTCATGCTCATCAGGTGCCCTGCAAACATTCAGAACCTTACTGCAACTGCCACAAGATGATTAAAAAAATTAAATAAAACAAATAGACTGAGCCACATTTCAAGCCAGTGACAGCATAATTCTATGTAAGTGTTAATTATTTAATAACACAGGGTGAATTTTTCATGGTATATTACTTTATTAGAGTTAAAGTGTGTAATTTCTACACCACTGAATTGCAATCAGTAATATGCGGCTCAACTGGGCCCTACATAACGCCTACAATGCATCAACCAATGCTGCAGGTTTCCGATTAATGGAAGACGGGGTAGTGCTTGAAAAGATTATTTTTGCAATTCTGTTTGATACTGCTAATGGTGTATAAATTATACCTTTAAGTAATAGAATTATATAACTGGTGCACAATCAGCTACATTGGTCCAGTACCTGGAGTGGGCGTAGCCATATTCATAGCAGGTGTGCCCAGAGGGGTCTTTCCAGGGGTGAGAATAGGTGTTGATGAGCCCATTTGACTGGCTGGTGTTTCATCCCATCTTGACTTCCTCTTGCTTGCACCCGGGGTGGGTGTCTCGCCCACTGACTCATCTCCTCTGTCTGTGCGTGGGGTCTCAGCCCAGCCGCTGCCATGACCAGGTGTCTCTGATATATCAAATATAATGATTAAAAACCAGTAGTACTGCACCGAAATAAAAATAATTGGCTGAAACTGAAAATTCTGAACACACTGAGCCCAAAAAAGAAAAAACATGTTGAAAATTTTTTTTTTTTAACTTTTCTTTAAGTGATTACACTTATAATAATAATAATAAAAAATTAAAAAAAAAAATAAAATAAAATAAAACAAAAAGCACACTAATACCATAACACATACCAAAACATAACATTAAACAGTGAACAACATATTGGATATTTAAAATATTGCACTTTTGCCTAATATAATCAAACGTGCTAATAAAGTACTTATGAATACACCGAGGACAAATGCATATTTCCCTATTTTAATAGTTAGGGGCCAAGCACTGAAAGTGCATAGGCACCTATTGTAATCGTTAGTGTTCTTTTTATTCTTCTTCTTCCACCACTGAGTCTAAGGCAGCCCATAGAACCATATGTGGGAAAGTTGTAAAATTTGGCACAGATAGAGGACATTAACTGGAGCAAATTTGGAGTCTCTAACTCAAACCCTCTAGCGCCACCAACTGCCCAAATTTTCACGTTTATGCTAATAACCTTTGAACCGCAAGTGCTAGAATCAATTTTTCTTCGGATTCCCTGGCTCGAGATGAATCAATTGCACCTTATGTCGTAATTTTCCATCTTGAAAATGTTTCCGCCATTTTGAAATTTTCGAAAAAACTACTTGTTCAAACTCCTCCTAGACCATTCGTCCGATTTGCACGAAAATTGAATCAGATAATCTTCAGACTAGGCTGACAAAAAGATATGGAACTCAAGTTGATTAGTCACACCTTCTAGAATAACGCGCAAACAAATTCAGCGTAGAGCAACCCAAATTGGACGTGAGGCTATATTTCTGCAATGCTTTAGCGTATTCACACCAAACTTGGCATGTGTTATGACAACCATGACCTGAGGGTACCTGCATAGTTTCAGCACAGCGCCCCATAGTAGTCACGAGATATGAAAAATGCATATTTTTGCTTATAACTTCTGAACAGTTTCACATAAAATCACAAATCTGGTCTTTTTAGATTCTGTGCGGGATGCCGAGTCGAATGATACAAAATTTTCCTATGTCGGCCATTTTGAATTTTGTTGTAAAAAGCTTTATTTTTCAAACGCATTGACATATTGTTATGAAACTCGTTATGTGTCATTGGCACAATGCCCTGAAGGTACTCAAAAGTTTTGGGACAGTGCCACCTTCTAGTCAAAAGTTATACCAAATTTTCATAAATTGCTAATAACTACTGATTACTTTGTGCTATTGTCATGAGATCAGTCTTGGTAGATTCCGTGGGTCATGCGGAGAACGTCGATACCAATTATGCCATGATCGATCGAACTTCCTATCTGCCATTTTGAAATCCTTTAAAAACATACTTTCTAACTCCTCCTACAGCGTTTGTCAGATTTGAACCAAAATCGAGTCAGACCACCTTTAGACCATGCTGACAAAAAGTTATGGATTTCGTGTTGATAGACCAAACCGTTTTCATTTAACACAATGAATTTGATGGCACGGTGCCAGAATGGTTTTCAGGCTCTATCTCGGCAACGCTTTGGCGTATTGGCATGAAATTTGTGTCATCAAGACCGCACCTTGACCACACCACATCAATTTGGTGACAGCGCCACTTGTTGGTCAAAAGTAATAAGCTTTTATGTCCCGTTGCAATTGATAATATTCATGGTTTTTCAACCATTTTGCCTAAAATCATGACCAGATTGCTTTAATTACTTATTTTTTGCCATTGTTGTGCCTAATGTTGTATTGATGTGCTTGGCCCCTTAATTGGTGTTTGCAGCTTTATTTTTCCTTGTTTCTGTCCATCATCCATGTTGTCAATATTGTTGAGAGTGGGGAAAAGTAAACTTGGTTTCTCTGTGTCACTTACAGATCCAGTTTCAGATTAAAAGAGCGAATACGTGAGATTGTGAGTGGCAGATGTCGAGCGGGATTGGACTTGTTTGATACGCTAATGTAGAGTGCGGCGCGTTTACTGGTAGTGCATAATAAACAGCCTCACAGCCTCTGTCCAAGCATGGGAAAATGCTCTTTATAAATTTGTTAACCAATTGAGCAATCGCTTCACTTCTGGGGATGTGGACTTTAACGTGCAACTACGAAAAGCAAATACAAACTGAATGTGCAATCTCATTAGAAATGTTACCACAGTGTGCTTCTGTAACGCCACTGAGTGTTTTAGTGCCTTTGCGCTCATTCGTGAGGACACACAAATACTTCAGTGCAAATTTCAGTGCATCCCTAAAAACCAGTAAACCTCTGCTTCAAATATCTACAGTCAGAAATGATAAAATGGAAAGAAAATAAAGACCTCTCTCCGTTTTTGGTGTCTCATCCCAGCGGTTCTTGCGCACACTGGAGGACGCCCCTCCATGGCCGGGAGTGGCATGCCCAGGGGTGTCTCGACCCGGCGTGGTAGCTCCGGCTGGGGTGTGGCTTGGTGTGGGCTCCCACATACGGGTACTCGGTGTGGCTCCAGGAGTCTCGCTACCTTTGGGACGGCCAGGTGTTTCATCCCAACGACTGTTGGAAGGTGTGTGTCCGGGTGTGTGTCCTGGTGTCTGGATAGAGAAAAGATCAAGAGCTTAAACATTAACAGCAGTCCTGGTTGAATGAACTTGATGATGTTACAAAAAATAAAAAACAACACTACTGGTTTACACTTACTTCAGCACCTGCATCTGCCTGGTCCCAGCTGGACACTTTTTTGGGTGTGGAGTTGCTGGGAGTTTGGTCGGATGTCTGGTCCCAACGACGTTTGCGTTTGGCTCCGGCAGCCTGAGACGCAGCAGAGCCGTTAACTGCTTTCAACTCCCCAGACTTTGCTTTCTCTACCATCTGCAGCCTGATCTCTCTCTGCAGAAGAGATTCATAAAGGTTAAAAAAAAAAACAGCACTCAAGGGACAAGAGATAAAAGGGTCAAGAACTCGATAAACGGGGCCTGGGTAGCTCAGCAAGCAAAGATGCTGACTGCCACACTTGGAGTCACAAGTTCGAATCCAGGGCGTGCTGAGTGACTCCAGTCAGGCTTCCTAAGCAACCAACTGGCCCGGTTGCTAGGGTCACGTTGGATTAACCTTCTCGTGGTCGCTCTCGTTGGGGCACGTGGCGAGTTGTGCGCGGATATCATGGAGAATAGCATGAAGCCTCCACACACGCTAGGTCTCCGTGGTAACGCGCTCAAGTCACGTGATAAGATGTGCTGATTAACTGTCTCAGACGCAGAGGCAACTGAGATTCGTCCTCCACCACCCGGATTGAGGTGAGTCACTACGCCACCACGCCACCACGAGGACTTAGAGCAAATTGGGCATTGCAAATTGGGGAGACGAAAAAAAGAAAAAAAAACCCTCGATAAACATAACCTTTCTCAGGTTATTTAGATGCAATCCTTCAATCTTTCAGAATCGGTGATATAACTATTAAGTAGGCATGTCACGATTATTAAATAATCGTCTGATCGCAGTTAATCTAACTGCGGTTATTTGAGGACCGTGATTATTGTGCACTTCAAATTCCAATCACATTTTAATGCCCAAATAAGGGAATTATAAACTAATGTATAAATGCCATGAACGGCGCGTTTGTGTCATTCAACTGAACTCCAAACGCCACTGAGCCGCACAGCAGACATCAACCAGCTTCTCAAACGATCTGATGCGTGCGCCGTCAGCAGAGGCTCGCGCCAAACTCCCGCAAAAATACAAACGAACATAGGTAAACATTGATAGTGAACGCAAAGCGCTCCGGTTTCACTTTAATTTAACGATCGGGTAATGGCAAATGTTCCTCGTCAAAGCGGGTTCATTCACACATTGTTAATGACACAGAGGAGGTGAAGGATGCTTACTCTATTTCTGTGGACTGATGAAATGAAATCTCAAAGGTTTTGCTTCATGAAAAATAATGGCTTGTGGGTTTCATCAAAGGGCATTAAAATAACTTGTCAAAGTGAAGAAATTAGGGCAGAAATATTTTACTATTGCTTAATTTAACACCATATTCTATTGTATAAATATAAAATATATTTTTATATACACATACATATACAGTATATATTAAATTGCAAAAACAGTGTAAATGTAAAATTGACCAAAACTAATATTTTCAATATTTTGATATCCAAAAACATATTTTAATTTCATTCATATAATTTTAAAGCCTTAAAAAGAAATCTTCAATCCAAATTGTATTATTTGATTATATATTTGAAGTTAAACATGTAAAAATTACTTAAGATATATAAAGCACACTTGCACCTCAAGAAATATGACAATTTATATGACAATTAATCGTTAAAGTCCTAAAGGGACAATTAATCATCATAGCCCTCAAACAGACAATTAATCGTCATAATTGCAATTATTTGTTTGACAATTATTCGTCAGCCAAATTTCATAATTGTGACAGCCCTAACTATAAAACAACAAACAACGGCCATTTTCAAAGCATACAAGGTCTCGGGACAGAGAGAAATGTTTACCTCTTCTTTGGACAGATGCTGCTCCTTCATAACATCCATGTATGTCCTGACCTGCATCTTGGGGTCCGGCGTTTTGCCCCCTATGCGAAAGAGCACCAACAAGATGCGAGACGGTTAGCCGAGCACGAGTCACGAACAGCATTTTCACAAACAAGCTACAACAGTCAACTGTCCCTCAATAGATGGCCTTATATGTTTAAATTATTGTCCTCTCATAACACAAAACAGCCCTAGTCAATAAAAACTAAGAACTCTTTACAGTCATACATTAAGAACAGGCAGGTACAAAGAGGTTTCTGTTGCTTTTAAGAGGAGATAAGGAGAGTATATAGCCATCACTGATGCAGGGTCCTGGGCTGTGCTCTCCAGAATACGTACACTTTCAGTGCCAAGGGTCCCTCTGCAGTCAGACTTCAACCGGCAGAAAAGAAGCCTAGAAAATTTCTCTTTACCATTAGTAACACTTTGGAAAAGGGTTTGAACTCACACACAATAGCATACCACCTGTTCTGCTCTTGTCACACTTGTCAAAACCTCTAATTGGTCCAACTTAGAATTGAAGGATAATAAAATGAAATTACTATGTGTTGCAGTCAGATACACTGAACACTTTGGGGAATATTAATAGATTAATCAATTCTGAAATGAAGAACTGAAAATGCACATTTTGTGTGTAACTAGCCTCTTTAAAATAAAATTACGATGAATTGGTTAAAACAAATTGAAATGGGAGGAAAGGGCATGAATTTGTGAAAAAATCCCTTTATGAGGCTTTAAAATATATTTATCACATTCATAAATGTAAAAAAGTTTTGTGAAGCCATGGTGGTTTCCCCTGACAGGCCCTCTGGCCTCACACCAGGCCAAAACTTCCAACTATTGTCTTGATTTATCTGTTAAACACGCTTCTTTCTGTTGACCATAACCTACACAGGACGAGTTGCTGCACCCTTAAGAGAGTGCAGACAGGACTGGCATAGCAGTACTGCTGTAGGAGAGAAATTAAGGACAGTTAGTATGGGCCTGTGGAATCTTGGTACACAGATTCTTCAATAGATATATCTCTATTTTATGTTCATAAAATAGAAATATATTTACACAACAGTTTTTGTAAAGATTCCTCTGTCTGGGACTACATGCAAAATGTTTGCCTGATTCCCTCCCATAATCTGATCCTGACTGATGTAGTTTTGTGAGTGTGCAGCCTGCTTAAAACACACATTCTGACCTTACTAAACTCCTTCCTAATTTGTGACTGTATCTGATCACACAGGCCAATAGGTTTAAAAATATTAAAATGGCTGGAAAATATTATCAGCATATCAGAAAATATAAGCTTTCATTGGCCATTCATTTTCACCTAATTATGCTTTGGATTCAAGTACAATTAGTAAGCATTCTAAATTGCAATGTTTTTCCACAGGTGGCTTTTTTAAGAGTTCCACACTTGTTTGATACCAGCAATCTACTGATACATTACTGTCTTAGCACATCATGGGTGTCTAGAAGACATGTAATTGGGTATATAGGTAGAAGACACAAGGGAATTATAGAAAAGTAAAAAGGAAAACTTCAGGGCAAGTAACTGCACAACGGCAGTACACTACAGCCTCAGGCAGAAAAACTTGTACTTATACCTCAAAGTGTCTGTGGTGCCTGACTATTGTTTGGCTGTATTCTGCAACACTTCAGATTTCACAAAAATGCATTACCCTTCGAACAACACACCTACCTGCAACCAATGTCCTAATGGGACAAATGACACCACCCAACTAACTGTCTCCCTAAAAAAACAAAATTGCTTGGCAAGCAAAGCTCACTACCCAGCTCATTTGTAATTATGCACTAATGTCATTAAATGATCAGTGGGATGCCTTACTGAGGCAGGCTAAAGCAGGAGAATTGAGCCCAGGGAACAAGTTGTTGGGTGGTGTTCGAAGGGTTAAGCACCAAAAAGGCTGGTCTGGACCAGAATATCACAGGCAGAGTACATACTGATCGGTTTCGGCAAATTTAATATACTAAGAGAACAATGGTGTGAAATTTACCATCTGCGAAAGGGTCGTGACGCTCTGGGGAGATGATCATCTTTTGTCTACGTTTCTTGTACTCGTCCTCACGGTCTGAAATCTTCTGTGGTCTGTGTTCAGCAAAGGGATCATACTGCAGGAAGGGTGATAAAAAGAGCATTGCTTCATCATAATTGTTTTCTATATTTTAAATACAGCAGGAAATGCAATTTGGTAACATTTATTGAAAGGTGATGCTGTACTCAAGTCATCAGAAAACAAAAAAATGAATGAAAAAGAGTGGGAAAGTCAATTACCTGCTCATCTGACTGAGGAATGGAATTGAGTATTGCAACCGGAGCATGGTAACCTGGTTTCTTCGGTCCAAGCAGACTTGTGGACGAATCCTCATCATCATCCTAAATCAAAATAGTTGAGTTCAGAAACTTCATCACACAGTTTTTTTTTCAAATGCACTAAAGCCAGAGCAGACAAGCTTAAGACCTAGTTTACACCTGGTATTAAGATGCGTTTCAGGTGATTCGATCACATGGGGTCAATGCTAAATACAGGTCTAAATGGGGTCTAAAACAAAGAATACGAATGTGGTCATAAACGTATGTGACCACATAGCATTTGAAGTGTAAATACTAATCCGTCCTGATGTGTCCCAGACAGCAGCGAATCGCCACCCCTTACCTGTCAATCAACTGATGTGCTAAAACTTGGAGTTAAAGCTTTGTGTGTTAAAAGAAAAAAAAAAAGTTTGCTTTAAAAAGAAAAGAAAAAACATCCGATGCAGGGCTGCAGACTACAAAAATTACTTGGGAGCCATTGGCTCCTTAACTGAAACATTAAGGGGCCAAATGGCTTTTTTTAGTCGCCAAATCATATAATTGCTCAATTTAGATCGTTGTTCAGAAACAAGAAAGCAGAAGAAAAAACAGCTGATAATCCATTAATCAGAGATTTAATAAACAGTATATATAGTTGAGAAGATACACAAGTTTGCATTCCCCTTTTGTCTCATCAATGTTCACAACCCTTTCAAAATTTATACAAATATAAAAGAGATAATTTTTATAATTTTTTATTTAGTACTGCCCTTCAGAATCTACATAAGCAGATATTTACATAACGCTTACTATGCATATAGTAGTGGGTTTCCTTCTTGAGCAATGAATGTTTGCACCTTGTGTAATAGTTGTGTATGAGTCCCTCAATTGTTCTAAGTGTCAAAAGAATGTGTGTGTGTGTGTGTGTGTGTGTGTATACATACACACACACACATACACACACACAGTTGCGCTCAAAAGTTTGCATACCCTGGCAGAAATTGTGAAATTTTGGCATTGATTTGGAAAATATGACTGATCATGCAAAAAAACTGGCTTTTATTTAAGGATAGTGATCATATAAAGCCAGTTGTTATCATCACATAGTTGTTTGGCTCCTTTTTAAATCATAATGATAACAGAATTCACCCAAATGGCCCGGATCAAAAGTTTACATACACTTGAATTGATGTCTCATCACTGTCACGTTGCTCGGAACTGCACCCAAAAATTTCACACACTATTGCACTCGTGTATATGGTTGTGTGACAATAAAAGTTATTTGAATGTTTGGCCTTGTTACAGACACACAAGGTGACACACACAGGTTTAAATGGCAATTAAAGGTTAATTTCCCACACCTGTGGCTTTTTAAATTGCAATTAGTGTCTGTGTATAAATAGTCAAAGTGTTTGTTAGCTCTCACATGGATGCACTAAGCAGGCTAGATACTGAGCCATGGGGAGCAGAAAAGAACTGTCAAAAGACCTGCATAACAAGGTAATGGAACTTTATAAAGATGGAAAACGATATAAAAAGATATCCAAAGCCTTGAAAATGCCAGTCAGTTCACTGTTCAATCACTTATTAAGAAGTAGAAAATTCGGGATACCAAGCCAAGGTCAGATAGACCAAGAAAGATTTCATTTAATTTAATTTAAATTAATTTAATTATATTTATTTATCACACATTATACATTTGCACATATACAGTGAAATTCTTTTTTTCACATATCCCAGCTAAGCTGGGGTCAGAGTGCAGGGTCAGCCATGATACGGCGCCCCTGGAGCAGATAGGGTCAAGGGCCCAACAGTGGTATCTTGGCGGTGCTGGGGCTTGAACCCCCGACCTTCTGATCAGATGTGCCTTAACCGCTGAGCCACCACTGCCAGAAGAATTGTTCGGGATACAAAGAAAAAACCACAGGTAACCTCAGGAGAAATACAGGCTGCTCTGGAAAAAGATGGTGTGGTTGTTTCAAGGAGCACAATACGATGATACTTAAACAAAAATGAGCTGCATGGTCGAGTTGCCAGAAAGAAGCCTTTACTGTGCCAATGCCACAAAAAACCCCAGTCACAATATGCCCGACAACACCTTGACACGCCTCACAGCTTCTGGCACACTGTAATTTGGAGTGACGAGATCAAAATAGAGCTTTATGGTCACAACCATAAGCGCTATGTTTGGAGAGGGGTCAACAAGGCCTATAGTGAAAAGAATACCATCCCCACAGTGAAGCATGGTGGTGGCTCACTATCTTGTGAAAATTGATGGCAAGATGAATGCAGCATGTTATCAGAAAATACTGGCAGACAATTTGCATTCTTCTGCACGAAAGCTGCGCATGGGACGCTCTTGGACTTTCCAGCATGACAATGACCCTAAGCACAAGGCCAAGTTGACCCTCCAGTGGTTACAGCAGAAAAAGGTGAAGGTTCTGGAGTAGCCATCACAGTCTCCTGACCTTAATACCATCGAGCCATTCTGGGGAGATCTCAAACGTGCGGTTCATGCAAGATGACCAAAGACTTTGCATGACCTGGAGGCATTTTGCCAAGACGAATGGGCAGCTATACCACCTGCAAGAATTTGGGGCCTCATAGACAACTATTACAAAAGACTGCATGCTGTCATTGATGCTAAAGGGGGCAATACACAGTATTGAGAACTAAGGGTATGCAGACTTTTGAACAGGGATCATTTCATTTTTTTCTTTGTTGCCATGTTTTGTTTTATGGTTTTGCCATTCTGTTATAACCTACAGTTGAATATGAATCCCATAAGACATCAAATAAATGTGTTTTGCCTGCTCACTCATGTTTTCTTTAAAAATGGTACATATATTACCAATTCTCCAAGGGTATGCAAACTTTTGAGCACAACTGCATGTATACACACATGCATATGTGTGTGTGTTTCAGCCACAACATTAAAACCACCTGCCTACTATTGTGTAGGTCCCCCTCGTGCCGCCAAAACAGCACCAACCCACATCTCAGAATAGCATTCTGAGATGCTATTCTTCTCACCACAATTGTACAGAGCGGTTATTTGAGTTACCATAGACTTTGGCCAGACTGGTTAGAACTGACATTCTCTGTTGACCTCTCTCATCAACAAGGCATTTCTGTCCACAGAACAGCCCCTCACTGGATGTTTTTTTTTGTTTTTGGCACCATTCTGAGTAATTCTAGAGACTGTTGCATGTGAAAATCCCAGGAGATCAGCAGTTACAGAAATACTCAAACCAGCCCGTCTGGCACCAACAATCATCCATGTGATTATCTAATAAGCCAATTGTGTGGCAGAAGCACAGTGCATAAAATCATGTAGATACAGGTCAGGAGCTTTAGTTAATGTTCACATCAACCATCAGAATGGGGGAAAATGTGATCTCTGTGATTTGGAGCGTGGCATGACTGTTGGTGCCAGATGGGCTGGTATGAGTATTTCTGTAACTGCTGATCTCCTAGGATTTTCATGTCAGGTTCGAACTGACGAAGTCTACGGTAACTCAGATAACCGCTCTGTACAAATGTGGTGAGAAGGATAGCATCTCAGAATGCTATTCTGAGATGCGGGTTGCCGCTGTTTTGGCGGCACGAGGGGGACCTACACAATAGTAGGCAGGTGGGTTTAATGTTGTGGCTGATTGGTGTGTGTGTGTGTATATATATATATATACACACACACACACACACACACGTATATATATATTAGGGGTGTAACGGTTCGAATTTCTCACGATTTTAGGGTCACAGTTTCGGTATTCGCTTTGTTCCAAAAAAAATATTACTGCCAAATCCAAAGAATAATCTATTTGGTAAACACTTCAAGAGGTTTGCCCTTAAATAATAATCATGGTTTTACAACAGTAATCATAGTTTAACCATGTTATTTGTATAAAATCATAGTAACCAAAATATAAACACAGTTACTGTCATGGTTACAATATATAGTAAAATCATGGTTACTATATAGAAACTACAGTATTACTGTTTTAAAACCACGGTTAATTGTATCAAAACAATGATTTCTGCTCAGAAAACCATGGTGACAGCAGTCATGGTTACTACATTACTACTATAGTAAAACCATGGTTAATTTTCATCAGGGTCCTAACTAAACAAAACATTCTCTAATTACTAAATCAACAATTTAACTTAATACCTGCACTAATATGCTACATGCATCAAAGTGCAATTCAAATTCATCTCAACATATTTTCAATATTCAGAAGCTGTACATCACTATAAAAGTAATAACCTTGCTATTAGAATACATACGAGAAGGGATGTTGTGATAATGCTGCTCGAGTATTTTAATCATACATGGAAATCCCACATGAACTCCTCAAGCGCTTAAGTTATTGTTTCATGTCTGTCCGAATTAACACTGAATGTCTGCTTAAAAATTGAAGGGAGTGTGTGCAGTTTCGGCTCTTTCCCTGGGTGATGTTTGTGTAAAACAGGGGTCGGCAACCTATGGCAAGCGTGCCAGCATTGGCACGTGGAGGGGTAATCACTGGCATGCCAGCAAACGGCGAGAGAGGAATAGACTATTTTATTTATATAAATTCCGCACATGCATTCCAATCTACAGCTTGATGTAATCCCTCCTCTTGATCATGCAGCGTGTTTTTATGAGTTAAATGGGAGGCTCAACAAAAAGTTAAAATGTGACGAGACTGCAGTATACCCAACAGACGCGTGCAGCACGTGCAAGCCATTTACGCATCACGAGCAGGTAGCGCTTCACTTTCTGTTAATTGCTTCGGTCAGACTGCACGGATGACATTTCTGCACCTACATTCAGTGTTTTATTTGCTTCTTTTTGCTTTCAGAACAACACGTAATGCAATAAGAAAAACACCACTATTAATCCTTGAGATTTCCAAACCAGCATACAGGTACACCCTCCTTAAACCATGGTCACACTCAAAATTACATTAAACGATTAAAAGAGAAAACGTAAACCCACATGGTAGGGTTCAAATATTTGAGTCTATTCAAAATATAAATTAAACCTGGAAATAAAGTTTTAGGATTTTGCAGGTGCGATTAACTAAAAAGGGCTAAATAGTTGATCAACTTGTGATGTGTAAATGGCTTGCACGAGTCTCGTCACACTTTAATACTGTTTAGCCTCCCATTCATCTGATGAAATCACTCTGCGTGATCATGAGGAAGGATTAGGCTACATCAAGATATAAATTGGAATGCAGGTGCGAAAAACGTAATATAAATAAAACAGCCTGCTTCTCTCTTGCTGTTGCTTACCAGTGATTAAATGATTAGTGACATAATATAAGAAATATTTAAGATTCCACACAATTTCGTGATCAGTCATCAACTAAGCAAGTTTGTGCCATTAACTTTAACTCATAACACAAAAGGACAGGTTTTCATTCATTAAAGCACTTTAGATGCTCTGAAAATTCACATGCAGGCTCATGATTATATCATAATTATCGGGTTTTGCACAAAATTTTCACTCAAACTGTTTCTATCATTTCTAATGAAAAACAAACAATTAAATTAGAAAAATAGAAACTTTTTCACAAAGGGAAAATCACATTTGCATGTGTTTTTTTTGGGGGGGGGGGGGGGGGTTGTCGGCACAGCCATTGACCAGGAAAATAAAAAAAATGGCACTCCAAGTCAAAAATGTTGCCGACCCCTGGTGTAAAAGATTAATCATGTATCAATGTATTACTATAACGGCATCTTAATGCCATTAATCAAAGCGCATTATTGACGCTCGCAATAGATTACAGCCGCGCAAGGAAACAGTAAGAACTTGCGTGCACGTTTTTGACATATTACCAGTATACAGCATTCGTGTCGAGCGATGTCTGCAAACAGTGCCTGTTTTGTAAATGTCTTTTGACCATCGCTGTTGTAATTGACTGCAAAAAGAAAATGTTCCCAGAAAGGAGAAATGCAGGGGGCTTCTCTATAAGCATCTCACTTTCTACACTTGCCATTTTCAATTACACACAACACTTGAAGAACAGTGATGTCAAGTGAAACACAGGTGGAGCGTATCCATCTACAGAGCCCTTCAGGTGCGTTAGCAGAGGTTGTAACTATGCCTGTCTGTTTGACGCTTTCTTTTCTTGACCAAAACTTGTGCTCCAGATGCGGCATTAAACTTGAGGTGAACCGACCACGGTGTCAATGCTTCCCGAACCGTGGTGGCGAACCGTATGGTTAGGTTTTTTTCAGAGAACCGTTACACTACTAATATATATATATATATTTATTAGTAGTGCGGTACTTTTAATTATAAGAAGCCCCAAACACACATGGGACTCCTATTTTTAAATTTCTGCGCTCCCAGTTGTGAACACACTGACGGAGGATAAGCTGAGAAAGCGACTCCGATTCAAACTGCTAACCTGAGCTCTTGCATTCATTTCACACCCTCATTTCTTTTCGGGTGATTCATGAAAAAGACCCAGTTCAAAAGAGTCAATTGGTCACGACTCTCTCACACTTTATTGGCTGTGAGGGGCTCGGAGCATGAACTGAACACGCAGCGCCAATGGAGACTTGAGCCCTGATAGGTCCAGGGGAAGGGGGGTTCAAAGAGGGGAAGCCTCTAATCCAATGCTTACCATAGATGGCGATAATGCACTATTTTAGCCATTAAAAAAGAAAGACTCTCTCACACTGGGTTTGTTGTTGCGTGCGGTGAAGCGTGCTCATCACAACAGAACAGGTGAAAAGTGGCTCAAGACACATTGGTGGTGCACGCTTTAAAGATGTATTCAATAACTCACAAGATGATATGTCAAAACAGCACATGACCACACACAACCCGACTATCGCCAGTGGTGACTAGATTTAAAATTATTATTGTAATCAATCATTTTTGGTCACATTTGCAACTATTTTAGTCGCAGTCTGGAGCCCTGCAATCGGAAAATGTTAAAAAGCAGATACATGGGCCTGGGTAGCTCAGCAAGTAAAAACACTGACTACCACCCCTGGAGTCACGAGTTCGAATCCAGGGCGTGCTGAGTGACTCCAGCCAGGTCTCCTAAGCAACCAAATTGGCCCGGTTGCTAGGGAGGGTAGAGTCACATGGGGTAACCTCATTGTGGTAGCTATAATGTGGTTCTTGCAGTGAGTTGTGTGTGGATGCCGCGGAGAATAGAGCGAAGCCTCCACATGCGCTACGTCTCCGCGGTAACAAGCTCAAGCCACGTGATAAGATGCACGGATTGACTGTCTCAGACACGGAGGCAACTGAGATTCGTCCTCCACCACCCGGATTGAAGCGAGTCACTATGCCACCACGAGGACTTAGAGCACACTGGGAATTGGGCATTCCAAATTGGGGAGGGAGCGGATACAAACATTAGCACAAGAACTTCACAAATCTTCTTCAGTGTGTCTGATATTAACATGCAAGGACGCAGATGACAAACAAACATTTGAAGCGCATTTAATACAGGTAGTCCACTAAAATAAGTGATAATTCTGCTCGAAATGTTGCGTTTGTGCCTAAATAAAATTTTCAGCTGCATCCGGGAGAAATATCGTGCCATTTTTCTCTTTCTCTCTCTTTACAGAGTTTGTTGCGCTTTAATGCCATGCAGTAACACACTGACAAAGTGATTGATGTATGTCTTCATGAAATCAGAGACCCTCCCCTCAAAATCCAATCACAAGTGGTCAAAGGAGACGCATTTAAGCAACCAGGTGTAAACAGCGACGTGTCTCGCCTGACCACGTGATCGGATCACCAGAGATGCATCTTAATACCAAGTATAAACGAAAGGATTATATAAACTACTGAAAGGATTATGTCATCACTTACATCTTCTTGCTCGTTGGCGGCAATTGAAGTCACATATCCAGCAAAGCGGCTGTCACTGCCTCCATAAATCTCCTGGTCATAATATCCAGTGGAATCAAGCCCAACCCCCTGGTCTGCTCCTTCAACCAGGGCAGCTTTCTTCCCCTGGATTTCCAGGATCTGCGCCTCGATGTCTAATACAACAACAACCAGAGATTAATACTTAACTTCCCAAACATACCTTTAAAAGGCCTAGAAATGTATAATGATAGTTTGTTACAACTGGTGTGAACTGTCTGCAGGTGATCCATAATTGTGTTACATATATCCTTGCATTATGTCTGTATGTAGTTTACTGCACTGCAATGTTTATCTTTTAATTAATCCTGCAATTGACAATTAAACTGAATGGTATCTACTGATTTAAATTTATAAAATCATTAAAAACATATTGTAAAGTTCTGACTGTGTATAAAGACTGAGAGAAGCAGAGGACAAAAATGGCACCACTGCATTACAGGAGCATGCAAAATAACTCTGAGATGACTGTTCCACACAATTCTACAGAGTGATAGAAAATAACCACATGCAATTTATAACGTCTTTGGAAACAATGTACCACCACTGGGAATCATTTAGTTATCTGCAATTGTCTGCGTGTTTTGAACGCCATTTTGGGCTCAGTGTCTTACCACCGTGTTGTAACACTCAAACACTGCATTTTCAGGCCAGAATAGTAGCATAAATCAGTGCATGTTGTTGTTGTTGTTGTTGTTGTTGTTGTTTGCAATTTAACGTTATTAAAATGATCTCTCGGTCTCATTAAAGCTCTTTATGTGGAGTTTTTGGTTGATAATTCTCATGTGCGCCACGATCAGGTTTTATTCAACGATCAGACGCCATATTCTATCCACCGCCTCAAAGTGGCTTATTTCTCTCTAATTAGACTTCTTACAACAAAGAACAATAATGACTGCAACAATATACATGAACGATAAAACACGACATTTTCAAGCAAATATTTGAAAAATAAACATACCTTCATGGGTTTTGGCGATCTCCGCCATTTTCGTGCTGCTGTGTACGCCTCAGTACCGGAAGGCCTTTTCCTAGGCATCCGGCTTCACAGCGCTCGACGCAACACGCATGCGCACTGCACATACGTATTTCCCCCTCTTAGCTTGGGGGGGCGGGAATCTTGAGAAATTCGGCTGTAGGAACGTAGCAGTGTTTCCCATTAATTACCAAGACTGTGGCGGCCCGTTGCTTCGGTAAACCATGTCTCACTCCCGGTCAGTCGAACCTTAGTGCACCCTCACTACTGCCCGCGGGTCGATTTATCATGATGTTTCATTTATCCACAAGCTTTTTAATATGCTTAATATGCAGATAATAGATGCAACACCCAAGGGCGTAGCGGCCATGGGGGATGTGGGCGACATGTCTCCTGCACTCTTTAAAAAGGTGATTTTTGTCCCCGGCACTTTTCCAAGCTAAACCATACCGTGCCCAAATGGTGGATTTGTATACAGTATTCTTTGCGTTTTGTTATTTTGTGCTGATTGAGCGACCATCCAGCCAATCACAGGGGAGTTTCATAAGCCCAAACAACCCTTAGGTAATAGACCATCAGTCAGAGAGTCTAATCAACATGGCTTCATTCATTAATACAAAGTTGCTTTCAACCATGCTCATTTATCCATGTTTTTTTTAAATTTATTTATTTTTTATCAGCATTGATGTTGATCTAAATTAATAATCTAGAGATGAGGAACAGAAAAATGAGAGTTATTTATTGGCATATCGTTCTTGATTGGCAGCATTACGTGAAATAGGGTTGCCACTTTTGAAGTTTTAAAATAAGGGACACTTAAATGGGGGGATCACGGCCCTAACCACATCCTCCACAGTTTTAGCAATAAATGCATTGAGTTAATATGCGTTATAAATAAAAATTGTATATCCTTTCTTATATGCTAAAATGAGAACTTTCCTGACCCATGACTTATATATAAAAATAATAATAATACATCATTTATATGTTAAAAATATATTTTATTTTTTCGATTATTTGTCTTTATCTTATTTATGTATACATTTTGGATGGTTTATACATATATATTTTTATATATTTGTTTTATTTATTTTATTTGTTTATTTTTTTCCTTCACCTGTACTTATCTTTATGATTGTATTCATACATTTTTTGATCTTATTGAACATTTATATAGAAAACACTCCACAGTTTTACCACCATTTGTGGACTTTTCAGACGGACCCTTACCACACCCTCCACAGTATTGGCACATGTGTGTTTTTTTCAGACGGTCCTTTACCCACAGTAGGCAAATTTTCCAAATTATATAAATGTTAAATTGGCGATTTGGAACGATTTCACCGTGACGCCATCTGACCAGCTTAAATACGGGACAAGTCGCGCATCATTTTATCTTTAAATACGGGACGATCCCGTATTTTACGGGGGTGGCATCCCTAATGTGTAATGCACTGCAGAAAAAAACAAAACAATGAACAGTCCTTTTAAGCACACATTGTAAGTGGAGTTTATATCAGTGCATGAGTCTTCATTAAGTTATGCTCTTTACATTATGTTTGTGAGGTAATAGTTTGACCGGTTGTTTTTGCCAATTTAAGCAGATTACTAGATCTGTGTTAAATATTTAAAGCTATAATTTTATATATATATATATCAGCTCCTGTTTTTTACCTCTATGTTGGTGTGCAGTCGACAAACTGTAGGAAAAAAGGTAGATCTGCTGTGTTCTTAGAACTAAAGTGAACAGATACAGTATGTTGACACGGTTTTTTATACATAAAAATGTACAGATGTCATTGAAACTCATTATTATAAGACTATTATTGTTGTATTTTGATAAAAGTCATGCACAGCAGCTCACAAACTGTAGGGAAATTATAGATTTTCTTTGTTCTTATCATGCTTAAAACCTCTGATAATGTCTCTTTGTAGGTCTGTAGACAGAGAAATTTTAAAGGATTACAATTTTCTTTTGATGGTTGATTCAGTGACTAACTCATTTCACACATGACACTCGTTTGTCACCACCTTCTGGCATCACCAGAAATGGCCACTGAATCATTAAATGTATCTAAACGAATTTTGGTGATAGTAAAAACACTCGAGCTACTTGGATACATTTCAATCTCACAATGCACAAGCACAGAGTAAAAAATAAAAATTGTTTGTCATTATTGTAATTGATTAAATAATTTATACAGGACCAGCTTGTGCTCATTATTTTATTGTCATGTGTGAAACAGAAGCAAGTGCTCCACAAGATGCCCTTTATTTTTGCAGCAAATTTTGCAATTATTTTGCAATACTTGAATCTTTAAAATACTACAAATATTAAAAGTAATACGTATATATTAATATAATACTTATATCATTCTTATATATTAATATATACTGTAATATATTAATACTGCACTGTAAGTGTTGGGTCTGTGCGAGCCACCTACTTTCAGCTGCCAGTGATTTTGTGGCACTGACACATGCCGCTGCATTTTGATACCATCAATAATCCGTTTTTGAACACATTCGTCTAAGACACTTGAGAAGTCAGCAGCACATACACAAAACTTTACTGTGCTGTAAAAAGAATTAAGAAAATGAAAGGTAAGTGGCTTGTTTTAAGTTGCTACTGTCGCTGTTGTTTTAACTAATCGGATTATCTACAGTTGAAGTCAGAAGTTTACATACACCTTAGCCAAATACATTTAAACTCAGTTTTTCACAATTCCTGACATTTAATCGTAGAAAACTTTCCCTGTCTTGGGTCAGTTAGGATCACTACTTTATTTTAAGAATTTGAAATGTCAGAATAATAGTAGTTTTTTTTTTTTTTTTTTCAGCTTTTATTTCTTTCATCACATTCCCAGTGGGACAGAAGTTTACATACACTTTGTTAGTATTTGGTAGCATTGCCTTTAAATTGTTTAACTTGGGTCAAACGTTTTGAGTAGCCTTCCACAAGCTTCTCACAATAAGTTGCTGGAATTTTGTCCCATTCCTCCAGACAGAACTGGTGTAACTGAGTCAGGTTTGTAGGCCTCCTTGCTTGCATACGCTTTTTCAGTTCTGCCCACAAATTTTCTATCAGATTGAGGTCAGGGCTTTGTGATGGCCACTCCAACACCTTAACTTTGTTTTCCTTAAGCCATTTTGCCATAACTTTGGAGGTATGCTTGGGGTCATTGTCCATTTGGAAGACCCATTTGTGACTGAACTTTAACTTCCTGGCTGATGTCTTGAGATGTTGCTTCAATATATCCAAATAATTTTCCTTCCTCATGATGCCATTTATTTTGTGAAGTGCACGAGTCCCTCCTGCAGCAAAGCACCCTCACAACATGATGCTGCCACCCCCATGCTTCATGGTTGGGATGGTGTTCTTCGGCTTGCAAGCCTCACCCTTTTTCCTCCAAACATAACAATGGTCATTATGGCCAAACAGTTCAATTTTGTTTCATTAGACCAGAGGACATTTCTCCAAAAAGAAAAATCTTTGTCCCCATGTGCACTTACAAACTGTAGTCTGGCTTTTTTATGGCAGTTTTGGAGCAGTGGCTTCTTCCTTGTTGAGCAGCCTTTTAGGTTAAGTTGATATAGGACTCACTTTACTGTGGATATAGATACTTATCTACCTTTTTTCCTCCAGCATCTTCACAAGGTCCTTTGCTGATGTTCTGGGATTGATTTGCACTTTTTGCATCAAACTACGTTAATCTCTAGGAGACAGAATGCGTCTCATTCCTGAGCGGTATGATGGCATGGTGTTTATACTTGCGTACTATTGTTTGTACAGATGAACATGGTACCTTCAGGTGTTTTGAAATTGCTCCCAAGGATGAACCAGATTTGTGGAGGTCCACATTTTTTTTTCTGAGGTCTTGGCTGATTTCTTTTGATTTTCCCATGATATAAAGCAAAGAGGCACTGAGTTTGAAGGTTGGCCTTAAAATACATCCACAGGTGGTACTCCAATTCAGTGCACCTCCTATCAGAAGCTAATTGGCTAATTGTCTGAAGGCTTGACATAATTTTCTGGAATTTACCAAGCTGCTTAAAGGCAGTTAACTTAGTGTATGTAAACTTCTGACCCACTGGAATTGTGATATAGTCAATTAAAAGTGAAACAATCTGTCTGTAAACAATTGTTGGAGAAATTACTTGTGTCATGCACAAAGTAGATGTCCTAAACGACTTGCCAAAATTATAGTTTGCTAATATTAAATCTGCGGAGTGGTTAAAAAATTAGTTTTAATGACTTTAACCTAAGTGTAGTAAACTTCTGACTTCAACTGTATTAGCTAATGAAAGAATTATCATTAGCTTATAATCATTAATTGTCCTTAACACCGTTTCAAACCTTGCCATTTTTTCCAGGTGGAGAAAAGAGATCATTCAAAAATATTTCCCCGTGAAACCTATCATGTTTGATAGTGTATTGCTAAACATTTTTTCCTGGTGGAAAAAAACATCTTAAGCTGGTAGCTGTGTTTTGAAACATGAAAGCTGGTCGAAGCTGGTCATGAGCTACCAGCTGGTCATACCTGGTCAAGCTGGTTTCTGGAAGATGGTAGCTGGTTGACCAGCTCATGACCAGCTTAAACCAGCTAGCATGTTCCAAAACACAGCTACCAGCTTAAGCTGGTTTTTCCACTTGGGTATGGTTATAAATATAAAGTTACCTCATCTATTGGAGTATTTCATGGTAATACCTGATTTATTCTTAAAATTGCCATAAACCTGAAGATACTATGGATTTTTTTCTTTGGCATGTCAGTCAGCGTGAGAGCCCTGAGTCTGGATGGGGACCACTTCATTCTGTGGTAAGTGTAAAATAATGAGGTGCTACAAAGGGGTTTGAAATGTATGCTGTATAGATTAGTCGGGCTCTTATTGCAAGTCTGTTGCATGTTCATGTAAAAACATTAACATTAACTAATTATCTCATGTGTATCATTTGTAATAGTACCTGTGAATTCATCAACTTTTAACAATTTACCTCGTAGGACATAAAGAAACTTGAAAAAGTTATTAAAGTGCATCACTGGTGACTTGGATGCATGCTGTTTCTAGAAAGAAGGCCAAGAGCAGACCTTCATTTTTAAATCACGCTGGGATTTTAAATAAGTTCACTTTTATTTTTATTTTTTTTATTTTTTTATCTCACATTAACAGGTCATTGTATTCAAGTGTTGTAAGGATGTAGTGTGATGCATGTTTAGGTTGGCTGCACTCTTGTTCTGTTGGAGTTTGTAGAGCCGAGGAGGGCGGGGCCGGGCTGGAATGAGACACACCCGGTCCCCAATCAGCCTGATGGGGCGCGCGAGGGATAAAGGCGACCGGGGACAACAGCTCGAGAGAGAGAGAATTACAGACAGCTGTGTTGTGTGTTGTGTGTTGTGTGTTGTGTGTTGTGTGTTGTGTGTTGTGTGTTGTGTGTTGTGTGTTGTGTGTTGTGTGTTGTGTGTTGTTTTGTGTTTAAGTTGTTCATTAAATTATTATTTATATTATTAAGCCGGTTCTTGCCTCCTCCTTTCCACTGAACCCCCTTACAGAGTTACTGAGAGTAAGATGCAACACTACAATGCTGGTGGGTAAGGTTCACTGTACAGCATGGGTTTAGATCATGGTCTAGCTCAGAAACCTTAAATCTGCCACTTTCCTGTCAAAGCTCTAATGGGCTTTAGCATAGTATGGTTTAATTTATTTTAACCGGATGAAACATAAATGCATGCAAAGAATGCTGCATTGACCAAAATCAATTTACAGTAAACTTTCTCGTCTAGTCACTAGTTGAGCTTTACAGAAGTAATAATAAAACTTTCATACCCTGTGGATCCAGAAACTGAAAGAACAGAGAGCATTGTGCCACTAACACTAACTGAGGTACATTCTAATGGTTTATGGAATTGACGTCTGAAACCAAACATACTTCTGTACTGTATGGCTCTACAAACTGAAAGAACAGACAGCTCCATTATCTATAAATCTAATAACTTAATGGTTTCAACCTGAAAGAATTCAACTTAATTCACTTTAAAACATTCAGTCTCTTCACATTCACTGCTTTTGTAAGTGTATAAAGAAGGTTAATGTTGTGAAAGTTTCTAGTTTGTAAATATGAATGCCATGAAATTTCAACATACAAATGAGGTTCATTTCTTTGTTATGTTTGTTTTTTACATAGATTTTATCTATGAGGAGATGCTGTGATCTATGAGACCCAGAAAGTGGCCTTCCTCACACCACCAGCTGTGATGTCAACATTCAAGACTTCTTCTAGAAGCAAGTTTTTTCCAATGCTGTTGGAATCCAATGGCAAAATATCAGGGATGCTATCATGTGCATTGTATGTTTTTTTTTTTGGTTTTTTTTGTTTGTTTTTTTACCATATTTAAGTGTATTTTCTAGGGTACCACTGTGAGACCTCTGCTGACATTAACATGATGGCATTTTGTTTTCCACTTATAGAGAACACTTTATTTTATGTTATGTTCTTGGTAGTGCAAATCTAATACAACCTGTTATGTACAGTGTAAATACAAATCTGTTATGAACAGTGCAAATGTTGTTTTTTTTTTTTTTTTCTCAGAGGAATGAAATGGCAGAAGAAGTTGGATGTGTTGGATAAATATAAGAAAGATTAAACTGTGTATTGCACATAGTTATTGCTCAATGGGGCATTTTAACTGTTCATGAGATGGATAGCCTGAGGGAAAAAACTGTTCCTGTGCCTGACGGTTCTGGTGCTCAGAGCTCTGAAGCATCGGCCAGAAGGCAACAGTTCAAAAAGGTAGTGGGCAGGGTGAATGGGGTCCAGAGTGATTTTTCCAGCCTTTTTCCTCATTCTGGAAGTGTATAGTTCTTGAAGGGGGGGCAGGGGGCAACCAATAATCCTCTCAGGACAGTTCGGACTGCTTTGTAGTCTTCTGATCTGTGATTTCTTAGCTGAACCAAACCAGACAGTTATTGAAGTGCAGAGGACAGACTCAATGAGTGCTGAGTAGAACTGTATCAGCAGCACCTGTGGCAGGTTGAATTTCTTCAACTGGCAAAGGAAGGTCAACCTCTGCTGGGCCTTTTCCACAATGGAGTCAATGTGGGTCTCCCACTTCAGGTCCTGTGAGATGGTAGTGCCCAGGAACCTGAATGACTCCACTGCTGCCACAGTGCTGTTTAGAATGGTGAGGGGGGTCAGTGTTGGGGTGTTCCTCCTAAAGTCCACAATCATCTCCACTGTTTTGAGCGTGTTCAGCTCAAGGTTGTTTTGACTGCACCAGACAGCCAGCTGTTTAACCTCCCTTCTGTATGCAGACTCATCGTCATCTCGGATGAGGCCGATGACAGTGGTTTCATCTGCAAACTTCAGGAGCTTGACAGAGGGGTCCTTGGCGATGCAGTCATTGGTGTAGAGGGAGAAGAGTAGAGGGGAGAGCACACATCCCTGGGGGGCACCAGTGCTGATTGTACAGATGCTGGAAGTGAATTTCCCCTGTCTCACAAGCTGCTGCCTGTCCGTCAGAAAGCTGGTAATCCACTGACAGATAGACATGGGAACAGAGAGTTGGTGTAATTTATTCTGGAGAATAGCTGGGATGATGGTGTTGAAAGCCAAACTGAAGTCCACAAAAAGGATCCTTGCATATGTCCCTGGTCTGTCCAGATGTTGCAGGATATGATGCAATCCCATGTTGACTGCATCTTCCACAGGCCTGTTTGCTCAATAAGCAAATTGAAGGGGATCTAGAAAGCCAAACCTGATTGTAAATTCATGGCGGCAATTGTCCTTTTTCTCTCTTTAAATTTAGTTGTAGCCACCACTCTACATAGACTCAGAAGACTTCAAGCACACATTGGTGATCAAAATGAGATCTCTTAACCACACAAATATAATGAAAAGTTAAGCCTATGTTGTTTAAGCAAAGTAATAAAAGACCAACATGGATTATTAAATGACAATGGCTTTATTACAAGAAAAAAAAAATCATGCATAATGCGTATTACAGCGGAACATAAGATGTGCTTTATACAATATGTCAGCGCGCATTCACTACTTTTGACTACACCGGCATGCATCACTGACAGCATCTACAGTACACCTTAAAATACAGCTTCATGTGTCTGTCGACCAGATGTGCCACAAATTTCAGTGGCACATGCCTCTAACGACTGGAAATGCCACAAAATTCAGTGAAACGTGCCACTAAAAACAGGATATGCCACCGGATGTGCCACAACTTCCAGCGGCATGTGCCAGTGGCACCAAAACTTAATATGCCATGCCACTAAATGTTAATACCCCTTCTCAAAAATTGTGCATCAGTCATTGAGTCCATGAGTGCACCACTACTTCTGGGCTTAAAAGATACATCTATGCAGAACTTTTTATCTTCTCTTCCATGTTCTAGTTAACGGCTGATGTGGCCCCTGTACTAAAATAAATGCACACCCCTGCTCTATTGAATATTTAAGACTAATACTGTAAATTGGCAAGCAGATATCCTTGAACCCCAACAAACACACAGAAATCACTGCATTTTGTAAACGCACAAAATGCTTCATCAAAACTTATAAACGTGTATGATTTTGCAAATCAGTATGTCCTAATCTGCAAGGCGCAGCATTTTGCTGTCATTTTCAGCAACAGATCATGTGAATAAAAAAAAACTGAAGCAATAAATGTTTTGTACATAAAAAATAAACTTTTTTTAATGTTGTTTTAGTAGCATTTAAACATGATTTAATCTAATAAAAAATTTGTAATTTCAATACATCTCCACTTTATACAGAGCACCCCCACTATTTTCAGAAGCACCCTCAGTGATTTTGATCTGGAACCGGTCCTATCCACAGCAGTTATCCACTAGTCCAAACACAATTTTATCATTATAAATGTACGACAGCAAACAGATAACGTTACTGCAGAAGTTATCATTGATAATTAACGTTAATCTAACATTAGCTAAGTTAGGTAACGTTAATGTTATGTAACGTTAACGTTAGCTAACAATTTTAGCTGTCAGTCTCTTTGCTTATGTCGACTGACATATCCGGCTGCATTTTGTTCAAAACAATGTAACTAATAGCTAATTATCTAACGTTATTACCAGCGGCTCTGACAATTTCAGTAACTATTTTCAGCATCTGAGGAGCAAGTTGGCTCATCATGTAACGTTAGGCTATTTGTAATGTTAGCTAATCAAGTTGAAGTAACGCTACTGTTTCAGGCTTAATGTTTGTACCCTTGATTTTCAGATCAATTTTTTCAATTTTTCAATTCAAAATCATTTTTAAATATTTCAAGAAGAGAGAGCAAAATCCACCACCAGATGAGGAAGAAACAGCTACAGAGGTAGCTATCTAGGATAGCAGGCATAGTTAGATGGCAAGTCAATAGCCAAACAGATTATTCATAGGCGTTTGGAGTGACAGTGGAATTTTAACGTTACTTGTTTCTTTGTAGCAGAAGAGACAGCAGGGGCAGCAGGAGAGACAGCCTCAGCTGACTCTCATAAAGGGACAGACATTCAGAGAGGTGCAGCAGGGCAGGTACTTCCCATAGGGGCAGCAGGGGAGACAGCCTCAGCTGACTCTTATAGAGGGACAGACATTCAGAGAGGGGCATTAGGTCAGAGTAGTTTCAGTTAAGTTTTTGAACTGCATTAAACGCCATCTCGTTTACCATGCTTTGTGGGTGTGACTTTTTTTTTTGTGTCATCACCATTTATATCTATAAAACCAATGTGTTTATGATTAAATTACTACTTGAGCACAAAATTGTTCATAGATAACTTTAAAATGTACAACATTTTCTTATGGGAGAGCATGCCCCCCTAGAGGATCCGAGGTCCACCCACCACAGTCTCACAAAATTCTATGGTAAACTCTGCATAGTGATCTATAATGAAGAAGAATCCATAAAGCTTAAAAAAAAAAAAAAAAGAATCCATAAAGCTGACGTCTCTCCAAAATAAATAAATAAATAAATAAAAAAAAAAGGTAATGACAGTCGAAGTAGTTTCATAGTAACAAGAGATTTAACAAGGTGAAGACACATGCATATTAGAATAACCAAAATATGAAAGAAAAATACATGTATATATATATATATATATATATATATATATATATATATATATATATATATATATATATATATATATATATATATATAAAATATTAGTGCTTTTACATGGTGTGCTCGAACAAATTTAGCTGTAACCTTTACTAACTATGCCCTGTAGGTTGCGCAGTCTGGGCAACCCAATCCTGCATCCCGTGACAATTCTGCGCACGCAAACCCTCTGCATAATTAAAACACTGACGTCAGTGGTTTCACCGTGCGACTGACGGAAATGTGAACCAATCAGAAGCCACAACACAGCATCATCCAATGGAATCTTAGGGCGGGTTCATGAGAGGGCTGGTCTTTGAGAAGCGAAAAGCAGACTCTTCGACGGGAGAAAGCGAAAGAGGTGAAGTGAAGATGGCGAGAGGTTCCCGGTGTTTGAGGAGAGCAGTAGCGGAGTGTATCAGACATTTACCGTCCACAGCCAGTCGAGAGACACCGGGAAGGAATGGAGTGAGGTAATTACCGACGGGTCAATGTTTCACAGTTTCTCTGTGCGAATAAATGAAGATCGAGGTGATCAGTGAAGTATCTCGCGAGCTGCTAACTTTAGTAGGACGGTAGCTTCGCCCTTATACGTTGTCTTACAAATTGAAGTTCAGCTTGACTAACTTGTGTTAATAAAGCACTTATTTGTTGTTAAATAATTAACTAACCCTTTTGACATGCTCAAGTAAGTCAGTAAAAAAGCCGTTTTCAGAATTTAGAGAGGGAGTCACAAAACTGGTTGCCAGATGCTAAGTGACGGTGGCAAGGTTAAGATATTATGTAATTGGCAAGGCATAGAGTAGAAGGGCTTTTCTCATTTTTGCAGTAGCTGATCATCAACTGCATACAGTTGGTGTTTATTCAGATTGAGTTATTTAATATAGCTGCAACTCAGATGCAACCGAAAAAAAACTTTTGTTGGGAAAACAAGAATACAACTTTTGGCACCCCCTCATGAAACCATAGATTTATTGTGAAGGTGCATTTATTGGCCATTCATTTCAAACACCTTTGCAGGGATGCTTCTCAGACCAGTTGTTACAAGAGTCTGCTGCAAATGTGATGTCACATGCCGAGCTGTGACGTTAGCACCAGTGATATCTTTTCAAACTGTGGCCAAGTGACGTAGTGTACCCATACCAAGTGCCATGACTACTTGGCTTAAGGCCATCTCAAGTCTCTGATGGTGACCGACCGTTCCGTCATGCGTTGCTGTCACTACGCTGTGCTAGACAGATCTTGGCAGTGCTTTCTCCACCACTCTTTCCATTGAGGATTTATTGTGCCATTTATAGACCAAAGCCTCATCCCCTTACGTTTCAGATATGTGGACATGTTTGATCAGACACATTCTGATGAAATGAGGTGTCGCCACTGTCCTTGACCTGGCTGTAGTGGCCATCGATCTCACTCTCCTGTGATTTGTGTCTGGGATGACATATGGAGGGCAGGTGGGCATGTCATGTGTATAGTAGAGTGTATAGTATATTTTCTTTTAAACCGTGGTTTCCACCACATGATTGCACAAAAAAATGTTTTGTAGTCATGATGCACTGTGCAAGGAGTACATCAAATTAGACTTCAATAATCAGAATGAGCTTTATTGCCAAGTATGCTAACACATACAAGGAATTTTTCTTGGTGACAGAAGCTTCCAGTGCACAAACAATACAGCAACAAGACAGAGATAACATTAAGTATTAAAAAAAGTAATACAAAAGCCAATAAAAAATATAAGTATATATAGAAATAATAAAAAAAAAAATATATACACAATATATACTTATGGCCAAAAGTTTGGAATAATGTACAGATTTTGCCGTTTCAGAAGGAAATTGGTACATTAATTTACCAAAGTGGCATTCAACTGATCACAAAGTATAGTCAGGACATTACTGATGTAAAAAAACAGTACCATCACTATTTGAAAAAAAAGTCATTTTTGATCAAATCTAGACAGGCTCCATTTCCAGCAGCCATCACTCCAACACCTTATCCTTGAGTAATCATGCTAAATTGCTAATTTGGTAATTGCCAAAAAACTGAAGATTTCATACAAAAGTGTACACTACAGTCTTCAAAGACAAAGGACAACTGGCTCTAACAAGGACAGAAAGAGAAGAGGAGGCCAGATGTACGACTAAACAAGAGGATAAGTACATCAGAGCCTCTAGTTTGAGAAATAGACTCCTCACATGTCCTTAGCTGACAGCTTCATTGAATTCTGCCCACTCAACACCAGTTTCATGTATAACAGTAAAGAGAAGACTCGGGCGCAGACCTTATGGGAAGAATAGCAAAGGAAAAGCCACTTTTGAAGCAGAAAAACAAGAAAAGTTTAGAGTGGGCAAAGAAACACAGACATTGGACAACAGATTATTGGAAAAGTGTTATGGATCTTAAACCCATTGAGCATTTGTGGGATCAGCTAGACTGTAAGGTGCTTGAGAAGTGCCCGACAAGACAGCCACATCTATGGCAAGTGCTACAGGAAGTGTGGGGTGAAATGTCACCTGAGTATCTGGACAATCTGACAGCTAGAATGCCATGGAGCTGCAAAGCTGTCATTGCTGCACATGTTTTGATGAGAACTCTTTGAAGTAGTTTAAGAAGTTCTGAACATTTTTTTTCAAATTGTAATAGTAATTATTCACGTTATTAATGTCCTGACTATACAGTGTGATCAGTTGAATGCCACTTTGGTGAATAAAAGTACCAATTTCTTTCCATAAGAGCAAAATCTGTACATTATTCCAAACTTTTGGCCGCCAGTGTACGCATGTACAAATACAAATCTGTTATATACAGTGCAAGGGAATGTAATGCAGAAGAATAAACTTCTTTACACCACACGTGCCATGGACTGTTTGTGTGGTCTAACTATGATACTGGCAGAGACGGCAGCATGAAATATAGCAGCGCATTCCCGCCACCTCAGTCTCTATCTCATAAGACGTAGTCCAGCGCCGCAGCTACACATTGCCATGTTATAAGCTATTCCATTCCCCTCCATGTTGTTTTTTTTTTTTTTTGCTTAATGACGCAACATCTTTGCTATACCAACCAATGCAGATATTCCAGAAAATGAAGATAGCCACGGGACACTCCAATCGAATCTGATCAGTTGCGATACATAGTGTGGACAGTCAATCATAAAGATCTGATTTCCAACGGATACACAAAAAATCAGATTTGAACTGACAGTCTGAACATAGCTAAAGGTTGTTCACACAGGCAGAAAAGATCCAATTTATTGGCCTATCTGACACATCCGTTTAGGTTTTTGTAATCTGAACAGGACAAAATCAGATAAAATCTGATTTTTCAAGACTGATCCAAACCACATTTATAGGTGATTTGGAATCCGATTAAAATCGGATTTTTGTTAATGTGTCTTAGTCTGAACAGTCAGGTCGGATTTCATGTGTTTTTTTTCCATCATTCGTTGTGCGCAAAGGGTTGTTTAGTCAGGTTTCGCGATGAGAAGACATACTGCGTTCCAAATGGAATAAATGATGCCTTCACAGGGCACTTTGAAGGGAAAACAATAATGATGTCAATGCTGTGTGATTGTTTTAAAAAACAAATACTTAAAAATGATTGTTTTATTTCACCTTTTAGCCCTCCGGCAGTGGAATGTACAGTCGTTGAGACTGTAATGATCACTTTTTTTTTTTTTTTTTTTTAAGTAAATCATACAATAACAATGACATGCAAAACATAATATATATTAAAAAATCAACATTTAAACCCCACAACAATAAAACAAAATCTTGGGTAGGCCTAGCCCACCTTTGTCTATCGGCCTATGTAACTTATTGAAATGCAATCTGGGACATTTACCATTCCAAATGAAGGACTTCGCTATGCTATCAAATTGCTTGAAATAAGAGAGGGGGACATCTACAGGGAGAGATTGTAGCAGGTAATTAAATTTTGGAATACAATTCATTTTAATAACATTAACCTTCCCAATCATCGATAAATGTAATGAAGCCCACCTGCCCACATCGCTCAAAAACCTTTTTATTAAAGGGTCAAAATTAACACTAACTAAATCAGACAAATTTGTCCCCAAATAAAAAATCCCCAAATACTTAATGCCCTGTTTGGGCCACTGGAAGGCACCCGGCTGGAAAGCCGTTACTGGACAGTACGCTGTCAGAGCCAAAGCTTTGGATTTAGACCAGTTGACTTTGTATCCTGAGAACTTGGAAAATGAATTAATAATTCTGTGGAGGCAAGGCATAGATCTAGTAGGTTCAGAGACAAATAATAAAATATCTGCGTAAACCAGAAGCTTATGCACCACGCCTCCCGCAACCACCCCTGGAAATCATCCTCCTTTCTTATCGCGGCTGCTAATGGTTCCAGGGTAAGACAGAACAATAATGGGGAAAGAGGGCAACCCTGCCGAGTGCCCCTGTTCAGAGTAAAATAATCTGAAATTAATCCATTTGTTTGTACCGCTGCTACAGGGTGTCTATAAAGTAACTTAATCCAACCAATAAATGTACTCCCGAACCCATACATTTCCAAAATCTTAAAAGATAATACCAATCTACCATATCAAACGCCTTTTTGGCGTCAAGTGAGATGGAAGCGACCGGAGACTGATCATTTGCTACTGACCACATGATATTGATGAGACGCCTGATGTTATCAGAAGAGCTGCGGCCCTGAATAAACCCCACCTGATCTATAAGAGATGTCATAACCTTACTTAATCGGTTAGCCAAAATTTTTGACAACATTTATACATGTAGTTGGATCAGGGAGATTGGACAGTAACTTTTACACTCGCTTGGATCTTTGTCCTTTTTAAGAATCAGACTGATCTGGGCTTGTGTCATGGTTGGATGAAGCTTTCCATTCTTTAATGATTCAGTATAAACTTCTAACAAAAGTGGAGACAGTTCTGTAGCATAGGATCTAAAAAATTCTGCGGCAAAACCATCTGGCCCCGGAGCCTTGCCAGTAGGTAGGGACTTTATTACCTCGTCAAGCTTCTCCAAGGTTATCTCAGAATCAAGAGCGTTTTTTTTTTTTGCTCAGTCTTCAGTTTAGGAAGATCTAATGGTTCCACAAAGTTTCTAATATCTTCATCAGTAGACGAAGACGTGGAACTATAAAGGTCAAGATAGAACTCTTTAAAGGCATTATTAATATCAGTGGCTGAGGTAAAAATTTCACCACCAGCAGATTTCACTGAGGGAATGATAGAAAGAGACTCTCTCTGCTTTATATATCTAGCCAAAAGCTTCCCTGCTTTGTCCCCAACTCAAAGTATGACTGTCTTGCCCTGAATAACCAAAACTCCACTCTCTGCGACAAAATAGTATTATATCTATATTTCAATCGGGTCAATTCTCTGAGGCCATCAGATGATATACAGTGCTTCAGCTCTGCCTTGGCACTTTTAATATTCCCTTCCAACTCCACGAGTTCTCGTGCTTTGGATTTTTTGATGAATGAGGCATACTGTATGATCCGACCCCTAAGAACCGCATTAAGTGCCTCCCAAGCCACGCCCACAGAGGATACCGAGGACCAGTTGGTCTCTATAAATATTGATTTCAGTCTTTAACATTTGTTGGAATTCAGGATTTTGCAAAAGGGATACATTAAGGTGCCAACTATATGATTTATTTTTCTTTATATGTGGCAACACCTCTAAACTCACCAGGACGTGATCTGAGATGAAAATGTTTCCAATTGAGCAATCAACAACAGATGAAATGAGGGATTTGGATATAAAATATATATATATCTATTTTAGAATAAATCTTATGGACTGATGAAAAAAATTTATAGTCTCTACCAGATGGGTTCAAAAGTCTCCAAATATCTGTAAGACCAAGATTTTTACACATCCTGTGAAGCGTCAATGTTGCTCTAGGGGGCTTAAACACTTTTGCTTCACTATGATCAAGGACTGAGTCCATCAAAAGATTAAAGTCTCCTCCCAATATTATATCATGAAGGGTGCCATCAGCTTGCAACATCCCTTCAAGATCTATAAAAAAACCCTGATCATCAGCATTAGGTGCGTAAATATTTGCCAAAATCAGACTTTGCCCCTGAATTTCTGCTAAAACAATAATGACTCTTCCTAATTTCATTAAACTGTTTGAGACATTTGAATTGTAAATGTTTATTTATCAGTATAATGACTCCCTTGCTCTTACTTGAGCCAACACTAAAGAAAACATGTCCACCCCATATCTTCCCAAATTTTCAGCTTCCTGCGGGGAAAGATGCGTTTCTTGAAGAAACACTATATCATATTTCTTACGTTTAAGAAAATAAATAACCTTCCTTCTTTTTACGGGGTGCCCCAACCCATTCACATTCCATGTGGAGAGAGATAGTACACTCATATTAACATTTGACATTTTGATATAATAGAAAAAATTAATTGTGTGCCAAAGACAAAATTATGAAGACCACATTTCAACATTAATGCAACAATAAAACCCAAACTTCCCCCCCAAACAAAACAAACAGAAAAAAGAAAAACGTTTGCATTAACCCCACGCACGACAGCGCAAACCGGCGTCAATCCCTTTAAACTCAAAGAGTCCACGTATGCCTACGAGAGCCCCCGCGACAACTTTGCCATCGGTTTGCTCAATTTTGCCTCACAAATTTGTAAGGCAAAATTACATAACATCAAATATTTTGTAAAACAAACCCCAGCCAATAGGCAGAATAAACACAAAGAACGTGTAGATTCATTCACAGAACTGTCTCGAAGGTGTGTCCCTTCACAAAACAAATTCCAGCCGATATAAAGCCGTTCAGTTTCCTCGGACAGACAAACGAATCTGCAGTGAGCCAGCTGATGAGTGCAGCAGATGACACAATCATTCCAGTGTCCCACGAAAATACTCCACAAATCATACTCCAGCCAACAGGAGGCATAAGCACAAGGAACTGACAGATTCATCCATAACTGTCCCGAAGTAGTGTTGTTTAACAAAACAAGCTCCAACCGCTAGGCAGAACCAGCACAAAAGGAAACGAAACACACATCCCGGTTCCTCGGATGGTCAAGAGTCAATTCACTTGGAGGCCGCATAAAAGTATATCTCATGATTTACACAGTCCGCCAACTTTATAAAAGACATCCTTTGTGTGGGCATGTAGATATTTTGCGGTCATCCATAGTGTCTATTCTCAATCTGCCCGGGAACTTCATTGTAAAAGTGATCTTCCGTCAATGCAAAAGTTTCTTTAAGGAAAAGTGTTAATCCACAAAACAAAACAAACTCCAACCACTCGGCGGAGCCAACGCAAAAAGAAACAAAAATGGCACCCAGCTTCCTCCGAAAGCCAGAGTATGTACAGTGAGTCAATCCACTCACAAGAAAAACACCCAATGGTTACTCGCCCATTGTTTCAATAAAAGACATTGCCTAATTGGGACATGTAAATACTTTGCTGCCGTCCCTGGTGTTTATTCTCAGTCTGGCTGGAAACATCAGAGTAAAAGTGATCTTCTGCTGATGTAAGAGTTTCTTGCTTTCCTTAAACCGATCGCGTTTCTCTCTTGTCGAGTTCGCAAAGTCCGGGAACAAGAAAATATTGTAATTCTTCCAAGAAAGCTTACCTTTGCTCCTCGCATGGCGCAACACGAGATCTTTATCAGATGATCTAAAACATTTGGCCAGAATCGATCGGGGCCTTCCTCCCTCAGCAGATCTGTGAGCTGGGACTCTGTGAGCTCGCTCGATTTCTAGCTTGTGGCCTGTTATGTCGAGCAGACTCGGGAAAAGCTCGTCTAGGAATTTCACCATATCTCTGCCCTCCTCATGCTCAGGAATTCCAACAATTCGAATGTTATTCCTGCGGCTTCTATTCTCAAGATCTTCAAGCTTTTCAAGAACACGTTTCAAATCAACTTTGGTCGCGGACGGATTAGCGGTTAATTCCCTCTCTGATGCCTCCAAATAATCGATTCGTTTTTCAACATCTGTCACTCTTGTGACTAGCTCAGACAATACAGCGAGATCCTCCAAGTCCGCAAGTACCTTCATCAACATCACCGACATGTTGGACAGTTGATGCTGGATTCGGCTCCAACCAAATCGAGTCCCCGGTCCACAGGCCTGTCTGAGCTTTCATCGAATTTTGTATCGTATTTCACTGGATTATATCATGAAAATAATTAAAAAAATTAGCAAAGTGCACAGAGCTATCTCTCACACATCTGCCCTTCGCATGGCGTCACGTGGCTCCCCCCGGGATAATCACTTCTGAATGGAACGCACCCCATTGCGTGTATATGTTACAGGGCAGCCAAAGCAGTGCAAACCTCTTTTACAATAATACAGTGTTCCAGACAGTGTTAACGGTGGACTAAAACTGGTAAACAGTTTTTTTCCACTGACCTGCCTATCGTTTGTCCAGGGGTTGGTACACTACTGCTAGTCCCATTCGTAATTGAGTGTGTGCGTTTAACGTAGTCATCAGTATGTTCTTCTTTGTGTGTGTGTGTGTGTGTGTGTGTGTGTGTGTGTGTGTGTGTGACTCTGAGCTTACCTCGCTCTGTGACACCTGACCAGCTTTGTTGTGTTGTTGATGGGGCAGAGTTTCCCAACGAGGTACCTGACCAGCTCAGTCTTTGGTAATGGTTTAAAAAAAATGGGGTTTAAAAAGGTACACACTCCAAAAACAATCACATGACATGCAGTTAGACATCCACCTGGCGTGTTCTACTGCCAAAAATGTCTGAACTTTCCTGCGTCTCTTTCTGAGGGTGGCTTCCTTCCACACTGGCACGTTCACTCCAAGCGCACGCTCTCTTCGTTGGGCCTTGATCGATGGGGCCTCTGACACCACCCCTTTTACCTGTATCCAGGCAGGGAAGCTCCACCCTACCCCCCAGTGTATAGGATGTGTTACATGGAAGTATGGTGTCTAAAGTGTTCCCTGTCCGTAACAACAATCATTGAATTTTCTCACCCAAAGAGATGTGCTAAGGTACGGGAACACACATTATAAGGTATTGAATGTCTCACAGTAATATGGACGCTTGAGCATTTTGAGAGCTTCAATACAGGACAGAGGTCGTCTTTACGAATCTCACGGTCCGACCCTTTTATGCTTCAATATGGGACACAAAGCCTTCAATACTGTACGTTTCGCTGTCCACTAAAATACAGGACAATAGGCGTCCCGCATGGGACATTGTAATTTTCAGCCAAAATACAGTACATCCCAAGTTTGCATCGTTTCAATGACAACTAATGTTGATGTGCTAGCAAACACAACTGCAGTCTGTACAGAAAAAAAATCTGATCTTTGCACATAAAACCTACAGTTTGAACAGTCAGTCTAAAAAATCGGATTTTGCCTGCAGTGTAAACAAAGCCAAAGAGTGGTTGTTTCACCAATCCTCTGAATAAAAGTCTCTCTTGATTTAAGAGTCTTTATCTTGTTAATTGCAAATGGGTATCTAGGAATATACTTTGGTTCTCTCTACTTTTATCTAACAAATAGGAGTCATCTGCCCCCTAAGTCATCCAACAAGCAGACAAGGCCTTAATCATTGCACCAATCATTATAAGTAGGCTATACAAAGTTTTGTACATTGCTTTTCACTGTAGACTATCTCTGCTGAGGTATTGAGTATTTTTTGACATAGCTTCACCCTGTTTTGTAAACAGATATCTATCTTCTTGTGGGATTCTGATGACCAGGGTGCCACCCCTCTTCAGGGGTGTAACGGGTCGTGCTGTCTTGGCTCCAGCCAGGAGTTTCTTCAACCTCTCGGGGGCCTTCAACAAGAGGAAGGAGTATTCCGAACGACGTATTATTGGGTATGTTCCCAACCAAGTCGGAGATGATTCATGATCTGTTGCTGTTTTTATTTTTATTGATGTCCATGATAACTTTAGCCCCTATGCCCCTTAAGTGTGATGTTTATGTAACAGGCCATGGGAATGTTTATGGTGTCACAGTGTACTAGGGATCTGGGGTTATTGGAGTATGGATCTGTGCTGGTTATCTCAATTCATCACGAGTTACTTGGGAGCTGCTTTGTCAGCTGAAGCCTGAAATTTTAGAGCAGAGAGCTCGCTCAGTCCAGTTTCTGAAGATCAGCTATCCTGCAGAGTTTAGCTCCAGCACTAATGAAATACACAAGAACCAGCTTATAAAGGTCTACATGTTCACTTGAAAATTACAAGCAGGTGTGTTAGAGCAGGGTTGGAACTAGCCTCTTGTCGCTAGACTTGCAGGAAAAAGTCTGGTCCACATTATAGTTTAATCTGTCCAATAATCACCTATTTAGACAATTAGGGTCTGTTTGACAAACATGGAAAGCGACCAGCCACCATTATTATTGTTTTAATGTGCCATTTAGGGGTGGGTTTTTCGGACATATGTAGATATGATAGCACGATAATAGACAGACATGGAAAAATTAATTCAAATAATTGCACAGCAGTGGGGGCTACGACTGGGCGATATGGCTACAGAATTGATGTCTCTGTATTTTTCAGCCTATTGATGATATTCGATAATTATCGAGATATACTGTGTATGTACAGTTGAAGTCAGAAGTTTACATACACCTTAACCAAATGCATTTAAACTCAGTCTTTCACCGTTCCTGATATTTAATCGTAAAAAACATTCCCTTTCTTAGGTCAGTTGGATCACTATTTTAAGAATGTGAAATGTCAGTAATAGTAGAGAGAATGGTTTATTTCAGCTTTTATTTCTTTCATCACATTCCCAGTGGGTCAGAAGTTTACATATACTTTTAGTATTTTGTAGCATTGCCTTCAAATTGTTTAACTTGGGTCAAATATTTTGGGTAGTCTTCCACAAGCTTCTCACAATAAGTTGCTGGAATTTTGGCCCATTCCTCCAGACAGAACTGGTGTAACCGAGTCAGGTTTGTAGACCTCCTTGCTTGCACACGCTTTTTCAGTTCTGCCCACAAATTTTCTATTAGATTAAGGTCAGGGCTTTGTAATGGCCACTCCAATACCCTGACTTTGTTGTCAGGCCTCAGAGAGGCATTTGTTGGAAATATTTACAACAGAAAAGTGGGAAGAAAAGTGTTCATAAGGAAATTGTCCTAAACAAAGGGGAATCTGGCATTCTCGCAGTGCATGGGACTATGTGAAGGAAGGGTAGTGCAGAGAGGGTAAGGTCCAGGTGATAGTTGGCGGGGTCCGGTGGCTTCCCTTGAGCAGCGTGACTTCCCTGGGCCTCAGTGCTTGAGGGGAATAGCAATCTGGCATCCTGGCCCGTCGGCCGCAACGCATGCTCCAGTCCCCAGCTTTGCATCTAATTCATGCCATGAGTCCGGAGTGCAGGTCCGGTGATGCATCTAATTCGTGCTGGACCCTCCCCGCTCTGTTCTTTGACCTATGAAGACGCCAGTGAGTAGAGATTGGTCTCCTGAAGAGGGGTGCTCGGTTTTTAAAGGCAACGGTGGTGAGGCTCTCAATTAAGTTCAGGTGTGGCCCATCATGTGCTGCCAAGTGGGGTGGTGGGGGGGAGTCACTGTGCCCCTCCTCTCTCTTCTCTACCCACTCCAGTTGTGGGCCTGGCTGAAGAACAGCCCTCTGAAGAGGCAGGGTGACGATGATGCACGGGAGGGGTGTGTCGTTCCATCACAGCGTGCACATCCACTGTTGTTGTTTCCACCTTTTTCTTCAGGGTATCTGCGGGTCATTAAAAAGTATGAAAAGGTATCAAATTGGTGAAAATTCAGGCCATTAAAAAATAATTAAGAAGTCTTAAATTATATTTCCCAAGGTATTTTTTTATTTATTTTTTCCTCCTTGGGTTGTAAGGTTGAATAAAACCTTCCACGCCTTGCAGATAGCAGAGAATAGAGTAGGCACGCGTTTCTCACTTGGTGTGTGTGCGCGCGATGCACTGATCCTGTGAGTGCTGCTCTGGGGCTCAAGTTCATCCCCATTCATTTTTCTCCATTGTTATTTCATCATTAACAGACTGAGCTATTTCATGAGAGAAGACGCATTTCAGTAAGTTGTACCATATCTTTCAACATACCTTCTGGACATTCATGTTTTTTTTTTTTTCATGCTATAAGTTGGAGAGAGGGAGCGTGTTGTGCCCTGCTCTGTTTGAATGGCCAGCTACTGCAATCTGTCACACGCACCATTAAAGAGTATAAATAAAACATTTATTGTTTGAATTTTGAGATAAGTTACATAATTTGAAAGCTGAGACAAAAATGGTATTTCTACAAAAAACTACATCTGACTCAAATTATGGAGCATGTCACAGTTTGTGCATATGTAGCTGTAACTGCCGCTGTCCTGTGCTTTCAAAATAAAAGTCCCACATTGAATGAACTCATTTTAAAATTAATACAAACATGAATTACAATGTAAAAATAAAATATTTTACAACACAGATTATTTTAGGATATCCTGCAATATAGTGCTTTTTTTTTAGGTGATAATGTGCACTATCTTGTCCACGACAGTTCCGCGTAACTGGTGAACACTGGACGCCTCTTTAATTTCTTAAACACTATTCAGTGGCGAACTCGGCGGATGAGTGGCGGCAGCCCCAGTACTCGTGGTATGGCCCTTTATATTCATATGCTTTACAAAAAATACAAATAATAAAAGATAATTTTTTTATTATTATTATTATTTTCTCCCCAATTTGGAATGCCCAGTTCCCAATGCGCTCTAATTCCTCGTGGTGGCATAGTGACTCGCCTCAGTCTGGGTGGCGGTGGATGAATCTCAGTTGCCTCTGCAACCCATGCATCTTATCATGTGGCTTGTTGAGCACGTTACTGCATAGACATAGCACGTGTGGAGGCTTCACGCTATTCTCCGCGGCATCCACGCACAACTCACCACGCACCTCACCAAGAGCGAACCACTTTATAACGACCATGAGGAGGTTACCCCATGTGACTCTACCCTCCCTTGCAACCGGGCCAATTTGGTTGACCTGGCTGGAGTCACTCAGCTCGCCCTGGATTCGAACTTGCGACTCCAGGGGTGGTAGTCAGCGTCTTTACTCGCTGAGCTACCCAGGCCCTTAAAGATGAATTTTAATATCTGCTACATAGCTAATAGTAAAACTGTACATATTAAACACAGTATATATGCAGTTTGGAACAAAAGACAACTATGTTTGTGATATCTGGATAATATATATCTGATATCTGACGGAAGCACTTTCCACCACTGAGAAACAGAGAATGTGTATGATTGAGAAGGTTGAAAAGGGTATTAAAAAGTATTAAATTTGAAATGCTTATATCTGCAAATACCCTGTTCTTGCACTTCTTTGTGAATCAAAGGATCTATTTTGAGTGATGCCACCTTGTGGACCCACTAAGAAGTGTAAATAATTCCCTGCGCATACTATGTATTCAGAATACATGCAGTTATAAAACCGTGCCACACGTGAACAGTACTCGAGCACTCTGTTGATGACGAAATTGATGTCAGGCATCCTGTACGCATATGCTAAGCGTTCGCGCAAAACCGAAGTATACTTTTGCCTTTAGGTTTAGGCTAGATTTGAATTAAATTCTACAGGAATTGGATCTCCCGGGGGGTAGTGTGATGTTGTGGTTAAAGTCAACATGAAACGAATATTTACCCCATTTACATTTCATAATGCTTTTTTTTTTTGGTCTTAAAATGTTAAAAATTAAATAGTCTTCACAATCTTTTATCAAAAAGTAAAAAGTTCCTCTCCTTCTAAAACAACTTTGCTTTGACACTGAAACCCACATTGCTCCAGAGTCAAAATTCCTGAAATAAATGTACTAAGTTGCTTTGGATAAAAAGCATGTGCTAAATGACTACTTATATCTCCAGAAGCAGAACTTAGTATCCATAGATCGATTGTTTTTCGAAAAGGTCATAGTGCACGTAATTTGGGAACTAGATTGTGGCTTACACGCAAACAGCAAAATACTTGAGTCATTTCTTTGAACGTTTGACCTTTTTATCTTTATCTTTAAGGTATCAAAATGCTTGAGCCTACAATGTGGCCACTTTCACATCTATAGAGTCACTTTGTGAACACAAAACTGACTAGATAAACAGTTTTTGACCTTCAGTCTTGATTGCGTTCTGCAATGACATCTAGCCGCAAATCAATCCCAGACTGATATAGATTGCAGTGATATCTGATTGGTCGACCAATAAAAACAAGTTTCAGTGAAAGCACCAAGTCCATTCTCATCTTTAGCAGCATTCTTTTGTTTTTGTGGGTCACACCTGTACAGTGATGGGGTTCAGCATTGTATTTAAAGCATCCAATATCCTTTCCAACAGGGAGGTACAAGTTTTGAGCCGCCATGAGTCCATAGTTGGATTTATAGAAAAGGTCATTGTACTGTACAGACTACAGCTGCAGAGTCAGTGAGAGGTGTGGTGCAACGACTTGAGCTCAGGTATGGTAGTTGGAAGGTTTATGAGCTATGACCATTGTACCCTTGAGCAAGGTGCTTTACCCCATGTTACTTCACTTAAATAAGTGTGCTGCAAGTCCCTTTAAACAAAAATTACTATTTACTTACAGAGCCCTTATCTCTCAAAGAGATCTACTACCAGAATATTTATTTTTATTTTTTATTTATTTATTTATTTTTTTCTCCTTTGTCACTGGACCTCATTGTATTAACTTGCCTAACTATCTTCACTGTGACATTAAGTTTCTCCATGCAGGAGATGTATGAGGTTGTGGCCAGAGTAGAAGATTACCTCCAGTTTGTCCCCTGGTGCAAATGCTCAGATGTTATATTCCGCCGCTCTGGATTTTGTAAGGCCAAGCTGACAGTGGGCTTCCCCCCTGTGGTGGAAAACTACACCTCCCTTATTACTACAGTTCGCCCTCATTTGGTCAAGGTAGGCAGTGGTGTATTGTTCACTTTGACCAGCGTTGAGACTTGCAGTTGGAAATATATATATAATTGGAGTGATAAATGGATGAATCAAATGTATTAGCTTTGTCATTTCAAACTGCATTTTTGTTTTGACCTTAAGGCAGCTTGCTCTGATGGGAAACTTTTCAATCACCTGGAGACGGTTTGGCGCTTTAGCCCTGGCCTACCTGGATACCCCCGTACCTGCACCCTTGACTTTGCTGTGAGTACTGCAAACAAAATCTGTAGTTAGTTTCTCATCTTGAGAAGCTGAACTAACTTTTAAATTCTTGTAAAATATTAATGTTATATGTAGAAGGAAACATATGTGGATGATACACATAAATATAGCTCAACATCGACTGAAGTGTATATAGTAGTGCTTGTTAAGGCAAGCATCTTTATTATTATTATTGCTCATATTTGCGGTAGTGGTCTAGTATCGATTTTTACTTTCGGAATCCTTCTGCCGATCTCTGTATGAATGTCAAAGTGAGACTGTCTTTGAATCAGTGTTAAACTTCTACCAACATTTAATTGCCTACTTCTGTCTCTTCCTAGATTTCCTTTGAGTTCCGCTCTCTCCTGCATTCTCAGCTGGCCACTGTTTTCTTCGATGAGGTGGTGAAGCAGATGGTGTCAGCCTTCGAGCGGCGGGCGGGCAAGCTCTACGGCCCGGAGACACAGATCCCACGTGAGCTCATGTTCCATGAGGTCCACCAAACGTAGTTCATTCCACGCCTTCAGACTGATGCGGCGTGGGGGATGGGGGTGTTCAGGGAATTGGGAATTGTATTGAAAGCGTTCAATTAGAGTATTATAAGGACAGTAGAGAGAGGGGTAACTCTGTGTGCCTGGATGACATCAGTGCCTAGTCTGAACAAAATTTATTTTAACACTTTATGCTAGAAAAACTTGTGGCTGGATATTTTCTTGGGGGTTTGATTGTACCCTGGTGAGTCCTGCCCCACTACCTCCATGTTAACATTTTAGGAACCGCTCTCCGTATGGAATGGCACCTGAAACCATATTTTTAATACGAGGACCTTGAGATGGTTTTAAAAGCAGCTGCCAAAAACAATTATAGCTTCATGAATGGCACAAAGGTCATGGCTTTCTTTGAAAGGACGATATTTGAGACAATTTTAAAGTGCATTAAGATTTCAGTGTCCAGAAAGGTTGCCATTAAACAGTTTGTGTTACCGTGAATGGTAAGAGTTGTATTTATTGAAAAGCTTATAGATGATCCTTTATGATTTCAAGAAAGGGACAAGGAGACACTTGAGTGCATGTGTCATGTGCAGAAGACTGACTGTTGCAGCCAAATGCAATCAGGGTATCAAGGCTGCACACAGGACTCTGTCTGTTGTGTTCTTGCGTACCAGCTCAAAAAAAGGCTTGAAAAAACAAATGCTAAGTGGCTGAAAAAAGAACATGTTCCTAATGTTATGCCAATTCGAGCTTGGTTGCTTAATGAGGAACAGAGAAGTTTTTTTTCCACAATTTATTTTTTATTCACTTCTCAAATATGGAAGTGCACAAAGTGAAATCTTATTTGACTTTTAGGTGTCCAGATCAAAGACTGCTTTTCTCTGCTAGAGGTGTGCAATATATTTTGTTTAACAGAGTGCTCACCGATCTACGATATCCACTGCTTTTAAAAGGGCCCAATCTGGGGATGGAGGGAGTACTAACTCTTTACCAGAGCTCTCATCTGATTGAGTCAAAACAATCTTTAAAGATTCTAGTCCACACCCTGTGTGCTTCCTTATGCTTACTGCTTTTTTAATGAGAAAGTTACATTTTATTTATCATTATCATACGAACATGTATACGTTGTCATCCTATATTTATGTTGGTTATGGGTAAACCACGTGCAAATCTGATGTTAGACCATGGACTAAACTATTGTGCACAACTGAGCTATAAACAAACAATTTTTTTGGGGGGGTGTTTCTTGGTCTTTTTTGTTTTAATTGAGTTGTTTTTATGAGTGTGTTGTGGGTGAATATATATATATATATCCTGCCTGCATGGTTTATAAACTATTTTTATATGTAAACCCTAGTTTTGTCAAGTGTGGTTCCTATGAAGTGTTTTGTTTGTCAGTGTCTTGTTCAGACTGGCTTCGCACTTAAAATAGGTTGATCATGTGAAGGACAATATTTGAAAGCTTCCAAGTAATTCATGTTATGACCCCTAGTGGCCAGTGTCAGCTCTAGGGTTTTATTACCTGTTTGTAATACTAGCATACGGTTTATTGTGCAGTATACGCTGCATGCTGCCTGATATTTTAACCTTTTAATTCATGGGTGTTCTGCCAAACATTATCTATCCACTTATCACAAATGGATCTACAAAATGCATAGTGTGTAATTCACAAAGCATTTTTAATACAATTAGAAAATACTGGAGTAGAATATATGCTGTTATATTTTGGTGTTTTATGTTTTTAAATATCAAAGAGATGATGCAACAAATGATAGAATGGGATTCATTACTTCCACTGGTGGCCAAAATTTTGGAATAATGTACAGATTTTGCACTTATGGAAAGAAATTGGTACTTTTTATTCACCAAAGTGGCATTCAACTGATCACAATGTATAGTCAGAACATTAATAACCTTTGTATGAAATCTTCATTCCTCAAAACAATGATTGACTGATGAGTTTCTAGAGAAAGCTGCTTCTTTTTTTGCCATGTCTGACCTAATATTGACCTTAAGACATGCCAGTCTATTGCATACTGTGGCAACTCAAAAACAAACACAAAGACAATGTTAAGCTTCATTTAACGAACCAAATAGCTTTCAGCAGTGTTTGATATAATGGCAAGTGATTTTCTAGTACCAAATTAGCAATTTAGCATTACTCAAGGATAAGGTGTTGGAGTGATGGCTGCTGGAAAGCCATCAACACTTCATGGAAAGCTGCTGGGCCTGTCTAGATTTGATAAAGTACTTTTTTCAAACAGTGATGGTGCTGTTTTTTTTTACATCATTAATGTCCTGACTATACTTTGTGATCAGTTGAATACCACTTTGGTGAATTCAAGTACCAATTTTCTTCCAAAACAGCAAAATCTATATACTCTGGCGGCCAAAAGTTTGGAATAACGTACAGATTTTGTTGTTGCAGGTTTAAATCAGCGAATTCTGCACAATAATCATCTCAGAAATAGATATTGCCATTTTGCTTTTTTTATTTCTATAAAATGTCTTGACTCCTGGCAGTCCCATCAAAGAAGTTAAAAGTGATGATAAAAACATTTCAAATTCTGGTTTAATCACTACACAAGAATAGAAGGTTGAGTGCATCGCGGGATACAATATGTCATGCAGTGTGATGGTGTATTCTGCACATTTTGGCAAATGAAGGTCATCAGAGTACTCTGTGTATATAGAAAATTTGCATACTGCAAACAGTATCCATACTGCAAAAGTGGCACTAGTAGTATGGTAGTACGCTATTAAAAAAGTAGCCTTTGATTAATTTATGCAGCTAAGGAAAGATTTATTTCAAAGAAACATTAATAGAATGTTGAAGTATTTATCTGTAACACATTGAGTTATTAAAATGTTATTAGCAAATGTACATATTGCAAAACAGATCATTCATGTACATTAATAAATTCTTATATTCATGTTTGAATATGCATAAATTTGATCTTGAATGAGTTATTGAATCACATCTGATTCATATGACTATGACTTAAGTTAATCACTGTTTCATTAAGTTGATTAAATATTTTTCAGAATAAAATCTTGCTGAGAAGGAAGCCATTGATTGGTTAGGATATCAACATGGGTCAAATACTCATCTTCTTTGAACATTCAGCTTTATTAAATAAAAAATACAGTAATGACTATATTTTACAAAACATGTTTAAATGATTGTTGCACATTCATGAAAAATGCACCATTCATCAAACAAAAAAGCATTAATTGTCTCGCTGAACAGCAGCGTTTGTTTCAACACTTCTGTACCACTACGAGTTGGATCTTTGAGTTTACAATGATATTAAGTATATTGTTTGGCATGCTCTTGAATGGTTGTTTTAAAACTGCTGTGTAGCAAAGTTCACCCATCCTTCCACTCAATTTTCCCATCAAACTCTAGTCTTGACCAAAATATGCTCAACCTCCCAATCTGATTAAAATATGAAACCAGGAACACCTGAAAAACCAACAACACTCAATTCTCAGCAAGCTGATATGTAAGAATTCTATTCAATGATCTATTCTTAATTAAAATACAACCAAAGTACCAATTAGAAAGCAAAACGATGGGTACACACTTAAAGATGTGTAATCCTTAAATGAGGGCTTTATTTTTATACCAAAAATAATGAACAGTGTACAAAAAAAATGAACTGATCAATGAAAATACATTTTTAAATACAACTGGCCAAAGTTTCTAGTACTTTCTTGCTCACGAAAGCAGACTATTACCTAGATGTCTTGCTTTGAAAGCCCCTACAGATGGTCTGATACAGAGGCATACAAACAATACAAAAGCATAAAAATATGCAAGGACATATTAAATGCACTTTCCCATTAGGCATTTTTGATGATTGGATGGAAACAGTAAGCACAATGTTAAAGAACAAAGCAGACAGACACCCCCTGGTCACATTATCAGAGAAGAACTTGTCTTTGAATTAGTAGAGTCACGTCTTCAGTCATGAACAAAGAGATAAGACCAGACATAGTGGTGGAAGGAAGGAAGAATTTCAAGTCCATTTCTTTGCCCCATGTCAAGACCACAATGCACGGTTTCAGCAGGTTTTTCCAAGTCAAAGGGAAGGGGCATATCATGTCCCCTGCCCACAGCCCTTCCACTTAAATCAGTTCAGCACGGTTTAGAATCCCATGCCACCCATTCCACCCATGCCACCCATTCCTCCACCTGGCATTTCCTTCTCCTCCTTGGGTATCTCAGTGACAACAACCTCAACAGTAGACAGTAGAGACGCAACACCTGCAGCATCTAATAATGCCGTCCTCACAACCTGCAGGGGAAACCATGGATATAAATTAAGCTCCGATTAATAATTAAAGATGGGAATAGTAATGAATGTAACGATTGTGGTACAGATTCCTTAATCGTTAAGTTTCTTTAACAATTCCACTAATGATACTTAAGAGAAGGAAATATTGGGAAAATTAAGAACTGCTAAAGGAACTGAATCATTTGGTTTCAGCATATTATTATTATTTATTTATTTTTGAAGGAAACTTATTCAGAACTGATTCTAAATTTCCCAACCCTACTAATAATGCAATAATAACAAAAAAAAAAAAAAAAAAAAAGTACATTTCACTGGGAAAAGACCAACCTTTGTGGGGTCAATAATTCCTCTCTCGACCATGTTGACATATTCTCCAAGCAGAGCATCATATCCAATCTCTGGAGCACTTTGCAAGATCTTCTCCACCACCAAAGAGCCCTCAACTCCTGCATTCTTGGCAATGGTCATAGCAGGAATATGCAAAGTTTTGCGAATAATGTCAATACCTTAAAGAGCACGTGAAAAAAACAAAAATCAGATTAGAGAAGCCATGTAGTCTCTTACAGGAAATGAACAGTTATTTTCCTAGTTCTTATGAAGACCACTTGAAAAACAAGGAGGATATCAACACTCAATCACCTAGGGATTTTTAGGACAAAAACGAATTGTTATTTATATAAACAATATTGCAATTTGAACTGATATGATAAAAAATAAAAACCTTGTGTTTCCTTTTTACCCCAAAAAAATAATGATTTACCCATGTTCAACTGCCATATATATATATATTAGTATTAATATACATATATTAATGTTGCATTCACATTGCACGTCACAAAGTGGACAAAAAAAAAAAAAGGTATACAATAGACAAGTTCTCTGCCCACTTTTTATTCTCTTTTTTTAAACCCAGTCAACTTTGTATACTATATATCTAACCTCCCCTTCTGTCCACAAAAACATTTCAGGGGATTATTTTAGATTTGTATAGTAATTTTAGCAGACAAATGTATTTGGAATTACACAAATGTACAAATAAAGCTGAAGCATGCAACTTTTTCTGTGTAAAAATACTTTCTCCTTATGCAGCTTAATACGTAGAGACAACTATAAATTAGGCATTCATAGCTAAATTTTCTGCTGCACTTTGAAAATTACTGGGTTTTTAAAAAAAAACATTTATGTGCAACCCTCTTAAGACCCGGATATTCAACCAAACTATCTCTTTGTTTGATCAACGGCAGACAGGGCGTATTCAGAAAGCTGTTTTGAAAGTTTATTTTTGCAGTTCCAATTGGTGGCCCAGAAATTACATACTTCAGCTTTGAAGTGTAGCGCTCTAAATATAATGTGCTTAGTTCATTTTTGCACACGGATCCAAACTCGGAGCACAAGTTTGTATTGAGCACAGAATCGCTCTTGAAACCCAATATTATGAGCCTCATGCATATTCAAGCGAATGTAATACAATAACATGCACTTGAGAAAACACTACACACTACAGACAGAACAGAGCTGCGCACATAAGTGCACCGCATTCATGTTATTTATTTATTAAATCGCAGTTCGATAATCGCACTAGGTCATACAGTGAATTTGAATTCATTTTTCAGCCCTACAACAACCTACCAATTTTTTGATCAGCATTGGCAGGCTTGACATCATCCAGGGCTGGGATGCAGCGCAGGAGGGCACAGCCTCCTCCAGGAACAATTCCCTCCTCCACAGCAGCACGAGTGGCATTCAGAGCATCCGTGACACGATCTTTCTTCTCATTCACTTCAAAATCACTTGTTCCTCCAACCTAACAAAAAGTATTAAAAATTTTGACATGATGCTTTATCAAGAAAAATTCTGACATTGCTTCCTATCAATCTAACCTGCTACTTGAAAAGGTGCAGTTGAACCACCTAATGTTAGACTTCCACCATGGAAATTGCAAATTTACAACTAGCAGTTCACTGAGATGCCAAATAAAGATCCAGCTTTGAATGGAACAGTGCAGTATAGCCTCTTGTCTGTCCATCACTTCCATGTTTTCATACCTTAATCACAGCCACTCCATCAGATAGCTTTGCAAGACGCTCGTTGAGTTTCTCCTTCTCGTAGTCACTGTTTGTGCTCTCCAGCTGTTCGGCGATCTCAGCCACACGTTTCTCAATAGCTGATGAATCACCACGGCCTTTGAGGAGCATCGTGTCATCCTTTGTCACGATGACCTCGCCAACCTTACCGAAGTCATGTGCCTGGATATCCTCAAGGGCTAGACTCATAGCCTCATCACCAAACACCTGGAAACACAGTTCAGCTGTCTTAAATATTCTGATGTTATTAAGCCTGGGTATCAAAACAATGTGATATACATTTAACACAACCCTAAATGTTTTTAATTAACATCCTGAAAGCAAATTAAGAGCTTAACACACACCGTGCCTCCAGTGGAAATTGCCATATCCTGCAGCTGGTTCTTTCGGTTGTCCCCGAATCCTGGAGCCTTGACTGCAACGACCTGCAGGCCAACCTTTAACCTGTGAAGTTTTAGCATTGACCTTTAACCCAAAAGCTTTAAATAACAAGGCATTCTTAAAGCAGAGAAGCCAGTAGACAATTGTTACAACTATGTAAACTGTGGCAAATTGGTATTTACCTCCACAGTCATCAATTAAGAAATAATAATAATAAAGACAGCAACAACATTCTAAATACGTTTCACTATTTAGTTATTACACATATATACAACTTTATAAGTATGATATTTTGCTAGTAATTAAAAAGTTAGCATGGTAACTTGGCTAGCATACCATTGGATAGCAAAATCAAGATAGTGATGGTGACTTTGTTTCCAGAGTTTTGTATTTATTTATTTCACGAGTTTCTTAGGGATTTGTAAAGATGACATTATGCTGAAATATAGGGCTGGGCAATAAAACAATATCGATATTTAACTTTTGAGATATTTTCAATATTTAGCCTATGTTCTAAATCTAGATGATCGGATCAGGTACGTGTCACTACAAACCCAAGCAGTTCGTCAAAGTTAAACACACAGCTAGGTTACTGAATCACAGTCATGAAACCAGTCAGTTAGGAAGTATCAACTGGCTAGCGGCTACATAGCCCTGCTGTCATGTTCACTAGTAATGAGGCTAGGTAGCTGCTAGCTGGCTATCCAGCTAATATGATATTGTTGTGTATCAAACAAGACAGCACTGACAATGCAATACTGCTACTGACTGAAAACAGCAACTCCGACATCAACACCATTGCTGTTTAGTTTTGTACTATTTTGTAAAATGCTTTTTCATCTCGCTGTCACAGGCAAGGAAGTGTTTCTTATTCTTGTGATGTTTTTTGGCTGTTGGCAATCTAGCTTATTTTGCAGTACAGCCACCTACTGTGCTGGAGTTGCAAGAAAAGTCTTTGAGTGGAGTCAAACGTCCACTGAAGACGATGAAATTGGCATAATGACATTGAAAATAAGTCACATCTTATGTAGGATTAAATCCTAAACAGAGTATACTTTAAAGGTAGCTTATCTTGTGGAGTTTATATTGAATGAAATTAAACAAAATATCGTGATCATATTTTTGGCCATTTCGCCCAGCCCTACTGAAATGTTAAGCTAAGAAGGTTCTGCCACAAACCTATTGAGGACCAAAGTGCTAAGTGCCTCTCCGTCCACGTCTTCAGCCACGATGACCAAAGGCTTGCGATGCTGGTTGGCGATTTCCAGTGCTGGCACGATGCTCTGTACACTGGAGATCTTCTTCTCACTCAGAAGCAGATAAGCATCCTGGAACTCACACTTTTGGCCTACAAACAGAGGGGGAACAGTAGATGTCATGCCAGCATATAGATTGGTATGAACTTCTGTTACAGGGGTCCCCAAACTACGGCTATTATTTTGTATAGATTGATTAAAGTCATGCTCAGCAGTTCACAGTATGATACATATGCGTTGTTGTCATTTGTGTGGAAATGATTATGATGCTTAAACACTCTGCATTGCTGAAGTCTCTTAGTAGAACTGCTGAGACACAAATTTTAATAAATGATAATTAGACCTTTTCTGATCAGGAATAACTAAATCTGCTTTTTCCTCTTTCAAGGCATAAAAGACGGTCATTTGGCACCATCTACTGGCACAAAGTGTTATTTGCAAAAACGGGCAATGAACTAATCAATTAACTAATCTGAATGAATATTTTTGGTGACCAGATTAAAAAGACTGGTCACAGAGATTAATTAAAATCAAAGTTCTTTAAGCAAATGGATGGATCCACTGATGTAAGATGAAGTAGGCTCTAATTTAACATTTCTCACAGATTTAAAAAATATTCTTATTAGCCTACAATAGAAAAACTTAATGCAAATTCTGTTGAAATGACTGGACCTTGACATTCACACGTCAGTGAACGGAGATAACATGTATACAATGACAAAGTAGTTGCTAAGGAATCTATACATACAATAAAGTTACCAATATTAAAATCATGTTCTGTGAATGGATTTTAATTGTAATATTAATTCAAGTAATAAAAGCAGAAGAATAATCTCTGTGACAAAAAAAAACAAAAACTGTATGCTCACTCCGGCCCCCCTTGAAAACATTGCAGTGTGACCTGGCACTGGCAGTAAAAAGTTTGGGGACCCCTGTTCTATTAGATAAATGACATTCTATTACGAAATACTTACCTTTAGCTGTGTTGATGAAGTAAGGAGAAATGTAGCCACGGTCAAACTTCATTCCCTCAATTATCTCAAGCTCATCATGAAGGGTCTTACCATCCTTTAAACAAGAAAAACAGTCTTGAGTTCAAGATATGCAAGAGCATTTTCAGGAACAAACCATCATATCATCTTTACAGTAGAAGCTTACCTTTACTGTAATAACACCTTTGCGTCCCACTTTCTTCATGGCATTGGAGATGATGGTACCAACCTCAGTGTCTCCATTGGCAGATATCGTGGCCACCTATACCAAAGAAGGATTGAAGGGAACATGCAGGGTCAAGATAAGATTTCAGACAACTTTCAATACATTGTATGACAGAAAAACCCTTTACCTGAGCAATTTCCTCTGGTGTTGTGACCGGCTTAGAGAGTTTCTTGAGTTCATTGATGACTGCTTCTACCGCCATCATGACTCCTTTACGGATCTCAACAGGGTTGGCACCTTTGATGATGGTGTCAAATCCCTCCTTGGCAATAGCACGGGCCAGCACTGTGGCAGCTGTGGTGCCATCTCCAGCCTCCTCATTAGTGTTGTTGGCCACGTCCTGTACTAACTTGGCCCCAATATTCTTGTATTTATCCTTCAGTTCGATACTTTTGGCCACTGTGACACCGTCTTTGGTGACTTTGGGGCTTCCCCAACTCTGCTCAATGATAACGGTGCGACCCTAAGGGAAAGAGGCGAGTATGAACAGCCTTCCTTTATTATAATAATCATTAACCAGTGTGTTGTGTTGATTCCCATGCTACACTACAACATGATACTGTGTGAACATTTATTACGGTTTATACTCATTGAAGTCAGCATACCTTTGGTCCCATGGTAACAGCCACAGCATCAGCCAATAGGTCAACACCCTGGAGCATGAGGGCCCGAGCCTCGGCTCCAAACTTGACATCCTTGGCATATGCGCGGGTCAGGTGTGGGGCCAGCGCCCTGCACACTGGCCTCATCTGTCTCATCACACTGGGTAAACGCAGCATTTCTAAAAGAAAGCATACAAACAGACCATTTATCATCCACAAAAAATAAGATCCTCAAACATATTAATACCAGTTAGTTTTGATCTGTTTTTCTTATTCACATCTAAAAACCACTATGAAAACAAAATTTTAGTTTTGTGGCTTTGAATTCATACTGGATAGCTTTGAGAACATCTATATGCGTGTGTGTTCATGACAGCTGATAAAATTAACTTTTAGCAGATATATGCGTTTAAAATTTTCAGTATCTCTCCAGGCAAAAAATCCTCACTGACTTTTCAAACACACCGCCCATCCCTCGCCTTGCCATCATTTAAGTATAGGTCTCTGCGGAACAATACTGGGCGTTTCTCAATCTGTGGGTGTTCTCAAATAGGGATGGGTGTTTTTCAACTATCCAATGAAATTAGGGAATCTCAGTGTAGTAATCAGTGGGCGTTTCCAAACCAGGATGGGCCTTGTTGCCTTGGTGTTCCTTACACTCTCCAAAGTTTCAAGGTACTGATAGAGCTCAGACTTATTGTCCAAAATGCGGGATTTTCTTTGACCATCTACATTTATGAATATAATATTTACTTAATAAATAGGTTAACGACATAACATATTTTCTTTTCTAAGGGTTTATCATAAAAAATATAAAAATATCTTTAAATATTTTTAAATAAAAATATCCAAAATAATCTCAGTCCCAGTGATCTCCTTTTAAAAAAAAAAAAAAAAAAAACACTACACCAAAACAATTTAGTACAATCAAAGAAAAGATGCACAATACTCTAAATGCTGAAGTAACACACACGTCAAGTCAATTTCTTTTTAAAAATCTCCTTATGACCTGATTTACAGGGTAAATGCAATGAAATGATGTTTAAACTAAACATCCCTTTTTATCAGCCTCTCCTCTTCCCCACGTGCGCGCTCAGCTCAGGGCGTCACAAGGTCAAAATCACCGGGCGTCATGACAGGGACTGAAATTATTCCCTCTCATCACCGTGAGTTCCCGTTACAAAGTTCCCTGGGTATTCCTTTTGTTTGATCAAAAACCAGTACTTATGGCACTGACATAAATAAAATACAGATTTAGTCTTCCTAGGCCTAGATATCATATGTCTTGTTAGCATGCCAGAACGAGCTGTGTTCGACACTAGATTTGCACATCGAGCTTTCTTGCTTTGTAACTTAACATATAAAGTCTGTAGTCACAACATACATTAATGACACGAATACATTTATAGTTAACAAGCAGTGCATATGCTATGCGAAATACATTTGTTGCCCCCATGCAAGTTGTTCTTTAACTGATGAGCAATCACTGCAATTGTCCTATACAAAAGTAACGCGAACAAAAATGTGACAGGTTGAAATGATAAGTAATTAGACACTTACACATGCTAAATGTTCTTAAAGACTGCGAAGTCCAACTGACACAACGACATTGCATGTTGTTACATATATAACATACCTAACTCTTTAACTTCAATAATATGACTCATCTAAATACTACCAGGCTAGTAGAGAACATAATGCAGAATTCTATGTTAGTAGGCTTTTATGGCTGATAATAATGATGATGATGCAAGTAACTTACTGAACCGTGATCTGGAGGTGAATATACAGAATCGGGTGCCCGTCAGTTCAGCAGACTGAATGATTAAATAACTAGAGCCGCTGTGCTCAACTCACGTGCTCTTCATCCGGGTAACCACATTATCTGCCTCGACATCTGAATAACTGACTTCTCTCAAATGATGGTTGTGCATTATACTATTTTAATGCAGAAGTGCAACTCTCGTTCATTTATTTGCTTCTAAAATATATATGTTACTGATACTGGGGTGAAAACTAGCTTCAATAATTTACAAGTTGGTCTATTTAATATATTTCTACCTATTAAATTTATGTTATACTCGTTCCGGGGCGTGAAGTTCGAGAATTTTCCCGGATTCTATTGGAGAAAAAAAGCGAGGTTAGAGGTTAAGATTGTGCAATAACCAAATGTACTGCAACAGTTACGTACTATATATATATATAATTTAAACATAGCGTTTCTTAACCAAGGATGGCTTTGAGAACAATAAATAAATTGATAAAATGCCTGAGTGAACGTTTAGACTGTAAAGGAATATTCTAGACGCCAGGACGTGGTCCGTAATGGTTGTAATTTGGCGCATGCGCAGTAAAGTTCTAGATATTTCTTCTTCACGTGGGTCGCAGGAGTGAAGGAGTTCAGGCGACTGTCTTAAGCTGCTCTACTAGACGTGCATTTCATAAAGATCAGACAAAATGGTAAGACATCTAAAACGATTCGTCTAGCTATACCATTAGGATGAGTTAGTTTGATAATTATTTGATTTTTCTTTCTAATTCATGTGATAACGCAGTGTTTTATAGCCCTCAATCGATTGCAACTGAAAGGTCATAGTTAGTAACGTAGTCATGCGTCGAGTAAATTTAAGGATATGATCTTAGTTTATGAGTACATTTAAAGTGATGGTAGAATTGTTAAAAATGTGTGTTTAGGTGTAATAAAGATTGGCGATTTCACATATGTGGAGACTCGGTATGTAGTATGAAAGCTTAGCTAGTCTTTGTCTCATAAATCGCCAAAAAGCCTAAAATTGTAAATTCTAAAGTAGTGTAAAACAAAAGTGGTAGAATTATTTCATGTTTGGCTTATTTTTGCAAATGCACTTTAAGGTCCAAATTTATATGACAGCTTGTATTTAGCATGATGACTGTATGCTCTGTTCTATAAACATGCAGTTTCCAGATAGTTTAAGTTTGTATGTTAAAACATACAGTTACTTTGAACAAATTTTCATCATCATAACTTGGTAAATTAGATTGTCACAGTAACTGTGCAGGGCTCAGTGGCTCAGGAGCATTTCGACCAATAGCCTTTCAGAAAGATATGATCTTCCAGGTCATTTTGAATGGAGTAGAACACATGTGCATGATACACTCCGATCAGCCACAACATTATAACCATCTGCCTAATATTGTGTAGGTCCCCCTCGTGCGGCCAAAACAGCACCAACCCTCATCTTGGAATAGCATTCTGAGATGCTGTTCTTCTCACCACAATTGTACAGAATGATTATCTGAGTTATCATAGACTTTGTCAGTTCAAATCAGTCTGGCCATTCTCTGTTTACCTCTCTCATCAACAAGGCATTTCCATCTGCAGAACTGCACCTCACTGGATGCTTTTTGTTTTTGGCACCATTCGGAGTAAACTCTAGAAACTGTTGTGTGTGAAAATCCCAGGAGATCAGCAGTTACAGAAATACTCAAACCAGCCTGTCTGGCACCAACAATCATCCATGTGATTATCTAATCAGCCAATTGTGTGGCTGCAGTGCATAAAATTATGCAGATACGGGTCAGAAGCTTCACTTAATGTTCACATCAACCATCAGAATGGGGAAAAAAATTGATCTCAGTGATTTGGACTGTGGCATGATTGTTGGTGCCAGATGGGCTGGTTTGAGTATTTCTGTAATTGCTGATCTCCTGAGATTTTCATGCACAACAGTCTCTAGAGTTTACTCCGAATGGTGCCAAAAACAAAAAGCATCCAGTGAGGGGCGGTTCTGTGGACGGAAATGCCTTGTTGATGAGGGAGATCAACAGAGAGTTGCCAGACTGGTTCAAACTGACAAAGTCTACGGTAATTCAGATAACCGCTCTTTACAATTGTGGTGAAAAGTATAGCATCTCAGAATGCCAGTTGGCGCTGTTTAGGGGACCTACAGAATACTAGGCAGGTGGCTGTGATTCATTTGTCTTGAATTGAGGCTTTTAAATTAAATATTTTCTTCAGTGGTGTTGTTTCTCCTCTCATAAACTGCTATAACATTTTAAAGAGTCTTGTACTTAAGTGGATATTAAACAGTAACCAAAACTTTGTGTCATTAACAATAGTCAATTAATTGTTGTTGTTGTGGTATGACTCTTACTCTTGCCTTGAGATGTATTATGAGGCCAAGTGATTCATTCTAGAATTGTCAGGAACATTCCTCACAGGGGCGGCTTTGGAGATTATAATGGTGTCTGTCCTTTGTCCTTCAGCTGGATGGCAAACATTTACAAAACCTCCAACCTCTCTCCTCCCCCACATGAACACTGAACATCTATCACATCTACCCCACCTCACACATGACCTTCTCTCAAGGTCACACTCATATCTGTTGTCAGACAAGCAGCTGCACTTGTCTTTGAAATGGTTTGATACATTTAGTGTGATAAAGAAACATTATTGACCAAGTAGTCCATTTTGTTTAGGCATTTAAATAAGTAGCCTAATTCTTGCCTAGAATGGCATTTAAAGACTGTTACCCAAAGATTTTTTCATAAGCAGAAATTGAATGTGATTTGAAAGATTGCAGTCTAAGTCAATGTAATCATCTTTTGGATTGCAGAATATCATGGTAACACATTTTGTCATAGATTGACCATTTAGCAAACACTTCATAGGAAAATTGGTGAATCCTGGAGAAGGAAATAGCTGCGGAACAAGCTCCAAAAAATGGGCAGGAGCTCCAAACTGCGAGCAAAGGTATACCGAGACCCTAACCTAAAGGCCTGGTTATACTTAGTTTTTCTGTGCTCCGAACCGGATCGCGCTTGCCTTTCAAAGTATATTCTTTGTGTATACCATACTCGCAAATGAATACAAATGCATCCGACGCATGCACACTGTTTTGTGATTCTCTTGTACAATCAACAATAGGTGCTTGTGACGACGATCCACACAGATGAGGACTGTCAAGTAATAACATCAAGCCCAAAGTATACTTTGGTTGTACGTGTTGCTGATCGCTCTGCGCACAGTGTGCGTGACACAAATTTCGTCATCAGCACAGTCCTTGTGGCCCAGATTTTCGACATGCAGACAGTCCTCGTCTGTGCGCATGGTCGCCACTCGCCACATGCTCCTGATGTTGACTGTACTAAAAGAGTATCAAAACAGTCCAAGTGCATATGCATCAAATGCATTCATATTCGCTCGGGATTTAAAAGAGTATAATTTTGAAGGCAACGTGGTTGACTGAGCTCGATCTTATACAGAAAGCAGAAAAACTAATATACCTGGGCCTGTAGGGTAAGGATTAGATTAGGGGCTCCTTTTTGGAGCTCGGCCTGCAGCTACAGTTGAAGTCCGAAGCTTACATACACTTTCGATTTAAGTCATTAAACCTAATTTTTTAACCACTCCACAGATTTCATATTAGCAAACTATAGTTTTGGCAAGTCGTTTAGGACATCTACTTTTTGCATGACACAAGTAATTTTTCCAACAGTTGTTTACATAAAGATTGTTTCACTTATAATTGACTACCATTCCAGTGGGTCAGAAGTTTACGTACACTAAGTTAACTGCCTTTAAACAGCTTGGCAATTCCAGAAAAGGATGTCAAGCCTTTAGGCAATTAGCCAATTAGCTTCTGATTAAGGCTTACCTTCAAACTCAGTGCCTCTTTGCTTGACATAATGGGAAAATCAATAGAAATCAGCCAAGACCTCAGAAAAAAAATTGTGGACCTCCACAAGACTGGTTCATCCTTTGGAGCAATTTCCAAATGCCTGAAGGTACCACGTTCATCTGTACAAACAATAGTACGCAAGTATATACACCATGGGACCACGCAGCCATCATACCTCTCAGGAAGGAGACGCATTCTGTCTCTTAGAGATGAACGTAGTTTGGTGCGAAAAGTGCAAATCAATTCCAGAACAACAGCAAAGGACCTTGTGAAGATGCTGGAGGAAACAGGTAGACAAGTATCTATATCCACAGTAAAACGAGTCCTATATCGACTTAGTCTGCTCAGCAAGGAAGAAGCCACTGCTCCAAAACCGACATAAAAAAAGCCAAACTACAGTTTGCAAGTGCACATGGGGACAAAGATCTTACTTTCTGGAGATATATCCTCTGGTCTAATGAAATATTTTTTGAAACTGTTTGGCCATAATGACCATCGTTATGTTCAGAGGAAAAAGGGCGAGGCTTGCAAGCCGAAGAACACCATCCCAACCGTGAAGCATGGGGGTGCTTTGCTGCAGGAGGGACTGGTGCACTTCACAAATTAGATGGCATCATGAGGAAGGAAAATGATGAGGATATATTGAAGCAACATCTCAAGACATCAGCCAGGAAGTTAAAGCTGTTGCAAATGGGTCTTCAAAATGGACAATGACCCCAAGCATACCTCCAAAGCAAAATGGCTTAAGGACAAAAAGTCAAGATATTGGAGTGGCCATCACAAAGCCCTGACCTCAGTCCAACAGAAAATTTGTGGGCAGAACTGAAAAAGCGTGTGCAAACAAGGAGGCCTAAAAACCTGACTCGGTTACACCAGTTATGTCTGGAGGAATGGGCCAAAATTCCAGCAACTTATTGTGAGAAGCTTGTGGAAGGCTACCCAAGATGTTTGACCCAAGTTAAACAATTTTAAGGCAATGCTACCAAATACTAACAAAGTGTATGTAAACTTCTGACCCCACTGGGAATGTGATGAAAGAAATAAAAGCTGAAATAAATAATTCTCTCTACTTTGACATATTCTGACATTTCACATTCTTAAAATAAAGTAGTGATCCTAACTGACCTAAGACATGGAATATTTTCTACGATTAAATGTCAGGAATTGTGAAAAACTGAGTTTTAATGTATTTGGCTAAGGTGAATGTAAACATCCGACTTCAACTGTATATCCTTCTCCAGGATTCACCAATTTTCCTGTGAAGATTTGCTAAAAGGTTAATCTATGACAGTGTGGACAAAGTATACTTTGCCTTAGCCGTGGGTGAAATTGCCGTCCCCTTTTTGAGTTTGCCAAACCCCCATCTGGATTAACCCTGCCATATTTTGGAGTTCCCGCCCCCTTTCGAGATCTCCGGGCTGCAGCTGTACTTACTTGGAATCCTGTAGTCTTTCACTTTCCTTGTCTGTATCGACCCCTGGTGGTGCATGAGTTGAACATTGCTTAACCGTGCGTTCAATTGGTTTTACAGTGTTGCTAAACATGCACTCCAGATCTCTTCACTACTTTAAACATGTCTTTGCCCCACAGCAGGCTTTCCGGAAATTTCTTCCCATGTTTGACCGTGTATTGGTGGAGCGGCTAGCTGCAGAGACTGTGACAAAAGGAGGTATCATGATTCCAGAAAAGTCTCAAGCCAAAGTTCTGCAGGCTGCCGTCGTAGCAGTGGGACCAGGAACTACCAACAAGGTTTTTTATTTCTTGTGCTTTTTATGTTAAAAACATTTTTCTTTTTTAATGACTGTGAGATATAGGTTGTGTCTCAAGAGTTTGAAAGTTGTCTGTCTTGCAGGATGGGAATGTAACACCCGTATGTGTCAAAGTTGGAGATAAAGTTTTGCTACCAGAGTATGGAGGAACTAAAGTTGTTCTTGATGATAAGGTTAGAACATTCATTATGATCAGAATCTCGGATAATTGATCTTGTCAAACAGAAAGCTCTTCTTGTTCTTACTACTTGTTCAGTTAACATATATCCATTATTTAGCCCATTTTTAAAGCTCTTAAATTTTGTTATTGAAGACCAGTAACAAACCACATTTGTAACGACTCATACAATAGCAACTTGATTCTGCTGCCATTTTAACAATACATATTTATTTTCTCTTGTAGGACTATTTCCTGTTTCGAGATGGAGATATTCTTGGCAAATATGTAGATTGAAGTCTGCTTGTTGTTCAACCATCTGTCATTCTGATGTTAAGAGAAAATGGTTGTTCCATGTTTGTTTTCTTCTTATGCCATTCGATTGTAAATACGTATGATCATGTTTTGTTACAATAAAGTGATCTTGATGTTTTGCGTTGCTTCTTTCTCTTAGTAAGACATGTAACAAAAGAGTTTAAATTTGAAATCATGAGTGTTGCAACATGGATTTGGACTGTCTAAAATGTGTATTAGGAAACACAATGGGCCTCATTCATGAGCAGAGGGAATTTCCATGTAAATTGTTTATAAATCAGTTCTCACATAAATTGTTGCATTAATTTGAATAATCATTGACTGTAACTTTGTGGAATATTACAGTGGAGTCACATCATGGTTCTGTAATTATAAGTTAACTAATTCTAGGGATAACTGGAAGTGGAACAAGGATAAATGTTTTCTATCGATCACCTTTTATTCTAATAATTTGAATTATGAATTTGTGCTGCAGGGGCAAGTTGCACCAGCTGTGCGTAAGGTCTCACTTAAGTTGAGACATAAAGTTCACACTAAGGGCTTAGTAACTACTAATTAGTTTGTAACTAAGTAGACTTAAATAGTAGTTGTAAGCTCTCCATGAAGTAATGCGTAGTTGCCTAATATTACGTTTACTTGTATTGATCCAATAAGCAGCCTTCAAATTTGTATGCAGAAGTGTTAAAAAAGCAGTGAATTTAAGTTTGATCTTGTTACGGTTGATGTTCAAACCTTGTTTGCTCATGTGACTGTCAGCTGTAATGATATCCTCACTGAAATACGATACTTAATAAAACAAAATTTCATTATTGGCGTATTTGGCTTATGTAAATAACAATATTCAATAACTATCTAAAATGAATAAGGGGCAATAATAAATACTAATACCACAGGCTGGAAAAATAGACATTTATTCATTTTAATATTGTATGTATTTTATATATGTTGAAACTTTACACTGGGCGGCATACACAGGAAAGTGCACCGTTAGATCGGTTTCATGCTGAAGAAGTACGTTTTTTTACATAATGTTTTCTCCCATAAATGTAAACGAGTGTAAATGTCAACATAATATATGTCGAAAGGACTGAAGCCTGTCACACAAAACATGAGCTCATTGATGTCATTAAATATGTCTGCTTTTTTATTCCATCCGGTACTCCTGGTCGGAGGCTTCAGTAAATAGTTTATACGTAGGGTTATATTCTAACTAAGATTAATGGTGCAATGCTCACATATTTAGTAGTGCATAAATTGAGACTTAGTGCCCATTTACGCCATAAATAGGCTAAGTTGTAACTTACGTATTGCTGGTGCAACCAGACCCAGCAGAGAAATATCCACCAATCAGAGAACTGCAACCAAGAAAGCCCACCAAACCAGCCTGGAAGCGACCGCCCACTCCCATGACGCACTGTGAATGATGCAAAGGAGTCTGTCTCCCTTCACCCACTAACTATGTTTATATTTGTATATATCGGAATATTTAGAAATAAATGTAAACTGTATTGATTCTATACTTAAAATCAACAACCTAATATACATCATTGTATATATTGCCATTGTTTAATATTTGATTACGTAATTTGCAATGAATTGCAGTTCATGCCCTCATAAAAAAAGGTAGGCTCAGTCTTTTTGTCCAATTTTCAAATACTTTTTTGCTTCAAAACAGCGTTTGTAATGTTGTGATTGGAGCTGGTTGGTTTGATTCATGCCATAGAACTCTTTTATGAAGGATTTTATGAAAAGTCTAGAAGAAATAAATGGGAAAAATACTTCTGGAACCCAGGCGGTTGCAAAAGTGCACGGGCACTGTTGCGCTCTATTAGTAGCAAGTAATAGTTTTGGTAAGTACTTACCAAAAAGTACAAATAAATTGTAACTGGTCCCTCATGTGTTAGCAGAGTGATTAATTGTTTTTTTAATTTTAATTTTTATTTATTTTATTTTTTTATTTAATTATTAGATTGTAGGCTACATAAGAAAAAAAAATATGTGCAACACAGGAGTTTCAGATAATCATTAGTGTACAGGGACAGAATTTTCAATTGCATATCACAACTGGTTCACGAGGTGGTGACACGATCAGTTTCAGTACATTAATGTTATAAATGATAAAACAAACCCCCAGTATCAGTTGAAAAACAAAATATAATCAAAAGCGTCCCGACTAATACAATCGGGACGTCATCTTAACTTTTTGGGGCCACTGATTCCAAGTGTTTCTGATCTCACCCTGTAGTAGCTCTATTCGTCCACTGGGGGCGCTGTCAATCAAACCAAAATCTGTCGAGATGGTCATGGCGGAGGGCACAGCTGTTCTGAGGAGGAATAGACCAGGTACCAAGGCGAAGGTAAATGAGCAGCGAATAGTAATTTCACCATCCCCCACCCCCCCCAAAAAAATCTGTTTATTGTGTGTGTTGTAATGTAATATTTAAATGATACACGATTCGTTGTTTTTGGAGCGGAAGCCGAAACTAAGCTCAAGAGCTAAGCTATCAGTTAGCTGAGGAAAACCTAACTACATTCAAAAATGAAATATCTGTATGAATTCTGAGACACATTTGATCTTTTCCCCCAAAACAAGTGAATATAGAACACTATCGGAGTCAGTGGGTGTCTGAAGCAGCAGGTTTTTCATGATCTAGTTGTTTGGCTAAAGCAGTTAGCATCCCTCGTGAAAGTACCCGTATGATCGTTACTCATATACATAAAATATGAATGTTATTATACGTTATTATAACTAGTAATTTTGAGTTATGATACAATGCTGCGTTGAGTCACTTGTGCTCCAAGTATTGATGTTGATATAGTGTAGTATAAGTGATCAAGTATAATTTACAATGGATTTACTGTACTAACAGGATCTGTAATAGTATTTTGGAGCTAATGTTGTACATTCGTATTAAATAATCAGTTAGGAGAGGAATGGGATCTAGTTGTTGTAGTAATAGTTTAGTTTAGGCAACTATTTTTTTTAAAATTATTATTACAATAACCATATAGTTTTATACCATGCTTGTTTTTATAAAAGAACAACATTTATTTAACCACAATAATGAGGAACCATCCATGGTTTAACTGTGAGTTTTATCATGTTAAACTATGGTTATTACGTTTTGTGGACATGTTCATGTTATATGCACTTTTATATACAATATATAGTGCATACAAGTATTTAAGGATGTTTGTGCACTGCTTATGTTATTTACATAATATAAAGCTTTGTCCTGAAATGTTTATCTGTATTGATTTTCATTAATAATAAGAATAACAACGATGGTTATCATGCAAAAACTATTAATATTTTTTCAAGGGAATATCTAATCCCGTTACATGTATTCCGTTACTCCCCAACCCTGTGTACTGTTGTGTACGACTGCTTAACACTATCCATGATTCTAGTAAGTGTCAGTTCTTAAAACACTGTTTGATCCATTAGGACTTCTATAACTGGCCTGATGAGTCTTTTGAAGAGATGGACAGCACTCTAGCAGTGCAACAGGTGAGGGTTTTACCTGAGTGTCTGTTTATATCATCAAAAACATATCAGACTCTGACTCTAAATTGAAAATTGTCCTTTCACTCTGTCTAAAGCCTCTCAAAATTAGTCAGTCACGTTACTTCATTCTTGAACTGTTTTTTAGTTGTTACATTTTATATGTGTGCATTGTATAATGTTATTGATTGTCTTTGTTGTCTTCTCAGTATATTCAGCAGAACATTCGCTCAGATTGTTCAAACATAGAAAAGATTATGGAGCCCCCCGAGGGACAGGACGAAGGGGTGTGGAAATATGAACATCTCAGGTATATTACTATTTGCAATGTCAATTCAGATGCTTTGTTGCTCTGTAGTGAGCATCTCTGTACTTTGTGTACTTGGTTTTATCTACAGTATGCAAACTCATTGTCTTGTTTTTTTGTGTGTGTGTGTGTTTTTTTAATAGACAGTTCTGTTTGGAGCTCAATGGCTTGGCTGTTAAACTGCAGGTAATTGTCATTCATACTGTATACCTTATAACACTGTAATTTATTAGATGGACCTGCATTCCACAAACAATGAAAGTCTTCTGTAGTATTAATATAAATGTAACATACTTTTCCATGTCAGATACCTGATGATTTAGAGAGAGATGATTGTCTCTAGTCTTTACATTTTGCTTGAAAATATGTTAATGAAGTCAATGATGGCTTTGCCCTATAGAATGAGTGTCATCCGGACACATGTACCCAGATGACTGCCACTGAACAGTGGATCTTTCTGTGTGCTGCTCATAAGACTCCCAAAGAGGTAAGTGTCTTCTAATCCAGAACTTGAATGTAGTCTGAAAAACAACAACAACAAAAATTCCACTTCAGTGTACCACAAAGACAACATGCTTCTGCATGTATATTATTGAGAGTAATTGCTCACTCATAAAAATGTGTGTCATGTGAATGTGTCCTGGATTATTTTCTTTGGATCAGCAAAGTACACATTTGTTTTTCCTGTTGATCCCAGTGCCCTGCCATTGACTACACAAGGCACACCCTTGACGGAGCTGCATGTCTTCTCAACAGCAACAAGTATTTTCCTAGCCGGTGAGTTATTGAACATCTAATACTTTAAAGCATATTAATTGTGTAATTATTCAAGGTCTTTCTAGCTATGAAAAGGCCATTGATGTTTCATGTGCTTTTTTACTACTTTCGGTGTAGCGTCAGCATTAAGGAATCATCTGTGGCCAAACTGGGCTCTGTTTGCCGTCGCATCTATAGGATTTTCTCCCACGCTTATTTTCACCATCGCCAGATTTTTGACAAGTATGAGGTGAGCAAAAGAGAATTCATGTGATTTATAAATGCATGAATTTACAAAACTAGAACTGAATATTTCTTTTGTTGAACAGTGAATGTTAAGCCTGCTAATGACAAAGCAGTTAGTCACATTGGTTCACATTTAAAATAGCATTTTTTGGAGTAGTCAGTAGGAGGCACCTTTAGACCAGTGGACCAAGTCGTGACGGAACACAGTACAAAAATGTCATGTTTACCTTGCATAGTCTTGTGCATGTTTTTTATGGATTAGGGCATGGCATGCAACCTGTCAGTGATGGCGTATACTAAATTTGGCATGCTTCGACTAAGTGACAGATGAATGTGCAGTGTTTGGATGCAATGCCTTTGATGACAACAAGACACATAAGAAGCGTTTTCACCACTTTTTTTAAAAGTAGACAAGCTTATTGATTTAGCTATCCTAATTTCACTATTTGAATTTACAGTAGCATATTTTTTTTTTATGCTAGCTACAACCCTATAATTTTTAATTCATAACCCACCAGCTGAGAACTACTGCTTTATACTGTTTCTTACACAGAACAGTCATTTATCAAAACACCATCACTCTCTCCCACAGAATGAGACTTTCTTGTGTCACCGCTTCACTCGTTTTGTGATGAAGTACAACCTCATGTCTAAGGACAACCTCATTGTGCCCATCCTGGAAGAGGAAGTCCAGAGTGCTACTTCTGGGGAGAGTGACGCCTGAGTCGTTTCTTGTGCATTTTCATAACTTTAGAGCCTCTTTTGTCCAGACAGCAGAGGCTTAAAACTTCAGTCATTTGACGTTTGTTTACTTTTCCACTCACTTATGCTTTGTTTCATCTAAATTTCATTGGTCAGCTGTAACGATGAAAATGTAACATCAACAGCTCCGTGTACATATCTCACTCTTCTATGAACTCGTGTAAATCCTGCTTAACCAGTAAGAAGTTCCTTCTTTTCCTCACACTGTCTTTTCCCTCATTAAGTTATTACATGGGTGGAGGGCTCCTAACCAGCCCTTTTTTTTTTTTTTTTTGTTATGAACTAAAATGTACGGTATTTTGGTTATGTCAATTGTTAATAAAAGACTTCTACCTAGCCTACTTTTATGCATTAGCTTTTTATGTCATGTGCTATCAGTATCATGATAACACACAAGATAACACTTTAATACGAGGTAAAAACCCATTTAATAAAATATTACAAAAACAAATGTAGAACTATGTATAAATCTTCCAATACTACAACTGGTAAATAATACTGAAGAGTTCTGGAATATTAGAGTATAATATAAAACATCTGAGCTCAGCTTCTGGAGTGAGGCAACAATCTCATTCAGTTCTCCATGGCTTATTTCGAACATTTACAGCAGTGTGATGTCTGTTTTGCAAGCTAAAACAATGTGCATATCGTGTTCTGCCATTCCTCAAAGAGGGAGAAACATTGTAAAGGCAACAAACTGTCTCTGGAAAGTAAGTACTACACCAGGTTAATGCTTTACTCAGTTCTACTATATAATGAATACAGTGCCACAAGCTGCACCGTCATTTTGCAGTTCAATTTTAAAAATCACGCCTGGTCAATCATAAATTTGACCAAGTTGAGAAATACAATAAGATTATACTGTTACCTAAACAAACAAAAAAGTACCCTGCTTGTAGTCCCTATAGCAGTTATTTAGTACTAAAATTCAGTTTTTAATTAACATGCAAATCTGCCTTTCCCTTTTGAATAACACAAAAGAAACAATGCACAAGCGACAATTTCAAAGAAATTCCTCTGCAGAATAACTTGGAAATTCAACTCTAGCACCACTTGATCTCATGGCACTGATCAGACACAAAATGACCACATTTACATAGTTTTAGTTCTGTTTAGTACAGGCTTAGTACATTGCTGAAGGAGTGGACTCCTTCAGCAAAGTGTAAGCCAACTAGGCTGTAGCACTGTAGATTTACAATGTACGAACATTTCCACAGTGCCTGACTTTCTTCACATAAATGCTGGCATCCCAAACTAAATGGAGCATTCCTGTTGTCGTGACTCCAAGGCCTGGCGAATTTCTGCACAAATGGAAGCATGTCCCAAATCTGAAAACCAAATAAACATCCACATCCTACAGAGGTGCTGTTTGGACACTCAGTTCCTGAGTTTTCCACCCTGAACCATTGCAGGTGTTAGAACGAACAAGTGACGTGATGGCTCGTTTGAAAAAAAAAAAAACAGGAAAATGAAGAGAAAAACAAAATGAAACGAGGATTTTCCTTATCTCTGTCTTGGTGATATTGTGACAAAAGTGACGTAAACTGGAACTGTGGTGGCGTTTGTGCTAGTGCTGTGAAATACTGCTGTGGTATTTGTGGCAAATAAGTGTGAATTTCAGTGATGTTTTGTGGTACTATACGTCAAAACAGGAGGATTGCACACACTGGGCTTTCAAATAAAAAGAAATAAAAGAGTCAAATAAAACTGACTTTTACAATACATTATGGCTTCGGAAAAAAAATTCACTTGCAAGAAATTAAAAGTGCTTTGAAGTCCAACTCTAATACAGGGATACAAATATATTTTCTCCCCAGGAGATGTGGTACATGCTAGGGCACTTCTACAGGTCTTAACCAATCAAAGGCTCTCCGTTTTAGGGTGAAGAACTCTAGAAGTCTGAGTTGGCCCATCACATACAGGTGACCTCTGCGGCGCCATCATCTGGCTCAAATCCTCCCTCCTCTAAATGGGAAAGCACACTGGGATACCCCCCTCCAAACACAGGGAAACCGCCGATACCCCCTGAACACGGAGACGACAACTCTGCGTGTGGTTCCTCCATGCCTCGACTAACAGAGTGACTGGACACCTCTCGTCGCGTAGATCCCTTGAAAGAAAAAAAAAAGCAAGGTTGAGATGGTAATACAATGTCACAACCGGTCACATGTTCTTACGATCAAGAATAAACTAGTTAGTCAATTATAAGTTTATTGTAATACCTTATTTTATCACATGTGGCAGATTTACAAGAAAAAAATACATACTGAGTCATAGAATTTGGTGAACAAATTCTAAACATGCAAGCACCTGGTTGTGGTGTTGTACTGATTGGCCTTTGACAGGTCTTTGCAGGAATACCACTTGCTTGGTGGCGAGATTCCATTCACTTTAGGGAAAAAATATTGTTTAGGATACAGTTATTATGGTGTAAATAAATAATGCAGCCACGGATTTCACTGTACTGTGAGGGTCCCACACCTGTCATGGCGAATAATGGGGGTGGGTAGCACACAGGTAAGCAGCCAGCCAAACTCTGCTAATGTGTGGAGTAGAGGACCATAGTCGGTCTTGACATCTGAACCCTGTGAGACAAAAAAGAAACCATTAAAAGACAACATGAAACAGCATTCATAAGACATTTTAATTCATAATATAGAATATTAAGCAGGAAATAATGCAATGGTGAGGATTGACAACAATCTTAACATCTTATGCAATTTTGCTACTCAAGTAAATTGATCTTGTTTCCAGGATGTTTAGATATTTTTACTGGAAAAAAGGACCAAACTATTTTTATATAATTATAATTTTTACATTCATTTTAGGGTTTGTTGACATTACATCGTCATGGCAATGAAGTTGTAAATTTGGTTATAACTTTACACAGAAAAGGTTAGTAAGCAATTTTATCACACTAAAATCATGTTTACATGCACATTGTTTATGTCTTATGGCTCCCATTCACTTCCATTGTAAGGGCCTCACAGCAACCCAGATTTGGGGGGGGGGGTTTAAGAAAAGGAGGGGCAAGTCAAAATTAATCAATATTATGCCACAAACACTGTCGATTGAGCTTGAACCCAGAACATTCCTTTAAGAAAGTAAACAGGGTCACTTTTGATTTGAAAAACAATTTTGTAAAAAAAGATTTCTCCCCATTTCTCCCCAATTTGGAATGCCTAATTCCCAATGCGTTCCAAGTCCTCGTGGTGGCATAGTGAATCACCTCAATCCGGGTGGCGGAGGACGAATCTCAGTTGCCTCTGCGTCTGAGACCGTCAATCCGCACATCTTATCACGTGGCTTGTTGAGCGCATTACCACAGAGACGTAGTGCGTGTGGAGGCCCATGCTATTCTCTGCAGCATCCATGCACAACTCACCACGCGCCCCACCGAGAGCAAGAACCATACATTATAGTGACCACGAGGAGGTTACCCCATGTGACTCTACCCTCCCTAGCAACCGGGCCAATTTGGTTGCTTAGGAGACCTGGCTGGAGTCACTCAGCATGCCCTGGATTCGAACTCGTGACTCCAGGGGTGGTAGTCGGCGTCAATACTTGCTGAGCTACCCAGGCCCTGAAAAGCACATTTGTTTGACTAAAGTTAATATGAACTAAAAATAATTGAAACCTTCCAACATAACTGTAACTTGAGGAATGTTTTATGACCCATCTTCACTGTTAAACATTAGGCACAAACAATTCATAGTAATACAGGTGAATATTTGTGTATATGCAGTCATACCTCTATAACTGTCCACTGTTCCACTACAATAGTGTCATTGGCAGGTGGCGCTGTGCTTTTCTCCTCATATACAAACAGTCCCTCTAGAGACCTGGGCACTGGTTCACCTGTAAAAACAGAAATACTAGTAATAACTCAATAGTAATTACTCGACTTTGTGGTATTTTCTCTTTTTCAGAGGTTTAGTTGTCCACAAGACGAAAACCATTATATCACTTAGAAAAACTATAGCACACCTCTCCTCAACAAATCGTAGAATTGAAGGTCTCATTCATGTCCATAGCACAAGTTCAATAGCTCAAATCCTTAACCCTGAGTATGAGCAATAATAACATAAATAATGCCATGTTAAAGCATGATTCAGATTTTAAACATTATTTATAAATGGATGTTTCTGATTTTTCACCCACTAAATCACAGTGCAGTTTTCAGTAAATCTCATTAAGTCAGTACTAGAAGTGTGTCAATGACCTACAAAAGATAATGAAACTGAACTACTTAGAAGACAGCAAGACTAATCTATGCGCACAAACACTTGTGAGAGGACAAAGGAAAAGTGAATAGAGCTTACATTGAGAACACTGAATATTATTACACTGTGCACTTTTGTGGCAAAAATAATGCATCCAATATGATGACATGACATCAGATGCTTAACACTTTTAAATACTTACTGGAATCAAAAATCACATGTGCATCACCACTACTATTGCTCATACTGATCCCTGACCCTAAGTCCTAAACTAAACTTTGGAGTGAAACCCGTCCTACACCATGTACGCTATGGACATAAATGATGCCTCAAATTGTGTGGCTGGCTGATGAGAGATGTGCTTTTAGGTTTAAGCGATTTTTACCTTGTGGACGATAAAACTTCATAAAAAAAACATCCCACAGACTTGCATTGAAGGACCTGAGCAGAGGGACCATAATATCGTAGAGGCAAGGAGGTAGGCTCTTTTGACTAGGGCCAGTAAAAAAAATAAATAAAAATTAACCAAGTAACCACCCAGATCTTCATAGCAACGCCCCAAAAACAAACTCAGAACACCTGGCAACCACCCACAATACCCAAGCATTGTGGTGGCAAATTTTTCCCTGCCAAGCACCACTCAAATTTTCTAATATAATTGTAAATATATTCCTTTCTAAATCTCTTCAAAAAGTCCACCTGTTCGTCAAGTGCCATCAACTGAAGACATCTGATAAAAAATAAAAAGTGAATTAAAAAAATCACGCTTTAATGTTAGAGTTCAAATGTTTGTCCATAATGAGATAAGGGCATGAGAAGTGAGATTACAGAGCTAGTGCGTAAACTGCCTCTCATGTTCCATATTCACAAGCGCCAGATGTCTTCAACACAAACACATTTGATTTAGCTATATTAGTCTGGTGCGAAAAAGGAAGCGCGGTCGTGAGGTTAAGGACATGAGCTCTAAATATAGTTCTGGTGGGAGACAGTAGAAAGGAAACATGGCTTGGGTTAAAAATGGAGGGATGTGCAAAAGGAAAATAAAAAGGCTGAAGATGATATACCTGTACATTGAGTAGGGATGTAGAAATGAAAAACAACATCTTTTTAAAATCAATTAGTCAGGTGGTTACTAATCAGTCTTAAGCAAACCCTGAATAATAAGGCTGGTTTCGAGTTCAGCTGATCCCGATCAGATGTGTTTCTGAGGGGGTGGGAGGGTGGCGTTCACATAGGATGCATTTTTATGTTCAAAAACAGCTGGAATCGAAAGGAATGGAATGAAGGGGTCCGGAGACATGCTATATCGAACTATACCGGAATCGAGCAATACCGGAAATGCATATGTTTCGCGCTGTAGGTTCAAAAAGAGCCGGCTCGAGAGTCGTTCAATCGGATATCAAATACACTGGTAGAGCTGTGAGATAGTAGAGGGGAGCGCAGAAATGTGCTGCATGAAACACTGTCAGAGTATTTTTAGGATGGGGTTCCAGCTGCATCAGTGGAAAATTGCATGCAGGAGAACCGTTAAAGGACCCGAAAGTCACGAAGATCATATGATTCCAGTATTTTTTTAAAGAATGGAACCGGTTCTCGGTTTCCAACCCTAAGTGCTAAAATATCACAACTACCTTTAGGTGTCTCAGTATACGAAGGGGTTGACCAGTGACCAGCCCTTGAGGTAGCATGCTGCAATCAATGCAACGCTCATAGGGCAAGATGCTCAAAAAACACCCGTCACAACGCAACGACTAAAGACATCCTCTGAAACCATCCAAAGTATCTAACAAATAAAGCATAGCCCACAATCACCATTTTAATTACTGCTGCAAGAACATCAACACTACCTTTTGGTGTGTCCCAGTATATGAAGGAGTCGACCAATGACCAGCCCTTGCGGTAGTACGCTGCAGTCAATTCCAACCAATCAGCTTCCAGGGCACTGACAACCTGGCCCTTCCTGGAGACCCTCATTGATACCGCCCCCTGGTGGTAACAGCAGGCAAGAGCATCTAGTGGTGCATAGCCCGGAGCCCAGGAGTGAAACATCACCAAAAGTTTCAGGTCTGAAAATGACATTTATAGAGGTGACATGTTTTGTATGACCTACACACAATTGTTACAAATACATCTTTCACACTGATGACTACAGAACCATGGATACAGATTTGTTTTATTTTGTGGTCAAAAGCTTTAACATATTTTAATAAAATAAGAAAAGCAACAATGATTGCTTTAGATGTCATTTCTGTCAAGTCAAACTAGCTGAACTAATAAGTATAACTAATGGGGCAGAAAAGTGAGGTACAGTACTTGTGCTAACACACTAACAGCCTCTGACTGATCTTGATTCATTATGGGAACAAGTGCGGGGCGACATGTGAGATTAAGTTGTTGGTATAATGCCCAGAGGGTGAGGAAGCACCGTGGCTCCAGAGAGGGTACTAACATTTGAGGGTTAAACTAAATTAAGCTGACAATACAGAGATTAAACTGAGAACATGGAAAAGCTGTGAAGAAAATAAAAGCTGTAAAGAAATTAAAACCAGTTGTCCACTTAGCCAACATGAAAAAACTGAAAAAGAATGGATGCATTGAAAGTATGCATTTTTTTTTAGGGCTACCACGTATACATCCTTTATGTCTTAATTAAACATCTTATTAGATGAGATGACAATTTATTTCTCACAGTTTAATAGCATTAAATGTAATCTAAGATCACGTTGGAGTCATATTTCACCCCAAAATCAAAAGAAAAAAATTATTTTATTTTACATAAAGAAAATGAAGCCTATTGTTAGGATCCAGTTCTCCAATTCCCATTTCTGCAAAAAATAAAATAAAATAAATAAATAATAATAATAATCATAATAATAAATAATAAAAATATATATCAAATATTTATCAGTATGAAAAATACTAATTAAAAACAAAAAAGTAGTTGATTTGTAAATTATATTCACCCTTTGCTAAATTGAAAACACTACAACTAAACATTATATGATGTTTTACCTTGTGAATTTCATTGTTTTTTTATGTATAGTAATTTCAAATCAGATGACTGCAACATGCTCCAAAAAAGTTGAGACAGGGGCAATTTAAGACTAATAAAAATTCGACGAGTTAATATAACAAGGCAATGCGAAACAGGAGATGTTAAACAGGTGAGGCAATCATGTCATAGTATATAAGGAGCCTTCAAAAACAACCTAGTCCTTCAGGAGCAAGGATCATTCAAGACTTGACAATTTGCCAAGAGGTGCTTCGGTGAACAATGTTCCCCAAAGACAAATTGGAAGGATTTTGGGCACTTCAACCTCTACAGTGCACAATATAGTTAAAAGATTCAAGGAATCTAGTAAATTCTCAGTGCGCAAAGGGCAAGAAGAAAACCACTTAGAATGCAAGTGATCTCTAATCCTTCAGACATCACTGTCTTAAAAAACATCATTCATCTGTAATAGATATCATGAACATTAGGGGTTTGGGATTACTTTAGTAAACCTTTGTTAGTCAACACCATTCACCGCTTAGTTAAGACTTTATTATGTAAAGTCTCGGTCTCATCTTAGATGGAAAGTAGAACAGTGTCTTTTGGTAGATGAGAAAAACACAGCCGTTGTGTTCTCTGTGTCAAAGAAGAAAAGGACCATCCAAGCTGTTATCAGCGTCAGGTCCAAAAGCCAGTGTTTGTATGGGCCAGGGGTGTGTCAGTGCCCATGGCATGGGTAACTCGCACATCTGTGAGGGCACCATTAATGCACCATAAATTTTGGAGCAACATATACTGCCATCCAGCACTGTCTTTTCCAGGGACATCCTAGCATTTTCAGCAGGACAACTTCAAACCACATACTGACCGAATAAGCAGAGAATGCAGGTGCTAGATTGGCCTGCCTGCAGTCCTGACCATCTCCAGTTGAGAATGTGTGGTGCACTATGAAGCAAACAATATGGCAACGAAGACCCCGTTCAGTTGTGTAGCTGACAGGGTTGGGGAGTAATGGAATACATGTAATGGGATTATGCATTTAAGATACAAAAAATAAGTAACTGTATTCCACTACAGTTACAATTTAAATCATTGGTATTTAGAATACAGTTACATTCAAAAAGTATTTTGATTACTGAAGAGATTACTTTACATTTTATTTTCATTTGTTTCATTTAATATTTAGTCCTTTCAGATGGAAAACATTTATACATATAAATGATGTGATCCAAAGTGCATTTGAACAGCGGTGAAACACTTTCTTATGATGTGTTACATTCATACGAGCAGACAGAGAAGTAAGTTTGAAGTAAGTTTGGAGCAGAAGAAATAGAAATAAACCTTGTGTAAATTGTCAGCTTTACACTAAGCTAAAATGCTATTTCTAGCCATTTTACATGCACATGTTACCAGGCACGATCATATTATTTTATCAAGAAAATTCACGTTGGATCATAATTAATTTTTTCTAGTAAGACCCTTGATATTAGGGCAAAAATCATTTTCTTGATAATACTTTTTGTATTGTTTTCCAGTAAAAATATCTAAAAATCCTTAAAACAAGATCAGTTTGATTGATCTTGTTTTAGAAACAACACTGCATAAGATATTTAGGTTTTTCAGAAAAAGTATTTTTAACGTGTATTTTGTCTTACTGTACTGGCAGAGTTTTATTGTCAAAACAAGTGAAAAAAATCTACCAGTGCTTAAGAAGTAATCCAAAGTATTTAGAATACGTTACTGACCTTGAGTAATCTAACGGAATACGTTACAAATGACATTTTACAGCATGTATTCTGTAATCTGTAGTGGAATACATTTCAAAAGTAACCTTCCCAACCCTGGTAGCTGAAGACCTGCATAATGGATGAATGGGGGATATTTCCACTATTTAAACTTAAAAAAAAAACAAAAAAACAAAACAAACAGTTATTAGAAGGGGGCCTGGGTAGCTCAGCGAGTACTGACGCTGACCACCACCCCTGGAGTCGTGAGTTCGAATCCAGGGCATGCTGAGTGACTCCAGCCAGGTTTCCTAAGTAAACAAATTTTGATCCGGTTGCTAGGGAGGTTAGAGTCACATGGGGTAACATCCTCAGGGTCACGATTAGGGGTTCTCGCTCTCAATGGGGCACGTGGTAATTTGTGCATGGATTGCGGAGGGTAGCATGAGCCTCCACATGCTGTGAGTCTCCGCGGTATCATGCACAGCGAGCCACGTGATAAAATGTGCAGATTGACTGTCTCAGAAGCGGAGGCAACTGAGACTTGTCCTCCACCACCTGAATTGGGGTGAGTAACCGCACCACCACGAGGACCTACTAAGTAGTGGGAATTGGGCATTCCAAATTGGGAGAAAAGGGGATAAAAAATTAAAAATTAAAAAATAAAAAAAATACATTAAAATAAAATAAAACAAGTGTTATTAGAAGAAATAGTGATGTTTCACAGTGGTATACACTCGACTGTCCCACCTTTTTTGAAATGTCTTGCAATTATCTGATTTGAAATGACTGTACATAAAAACAAAACAAAACAAAAAACAATGAAATTCACAAGGTAAAACATAATGTGTAGTTGTAGTGCTTTCAATATAGCAAAGGGTGAATATAATTTACAAATCACTTTTTGTTTTTATTGTCATTTTGCATACTGTCCCAACTTTTTTGGAATTGGGGTTGTAATATATATTAATAGTAACTCCATATAAAAGATACACAGTATATTGTTTATATTGTAATGCATTTTAGAATATATCATAGTACAGTACAACAATTGGTACTATCTGTTGTACTGTCTTTAATTTATGATCATTTTAATAAAAAAGGCTTCACTTTCTTTATGCAAAATATTTTTTTCCTTTTGATTTTGGGGTTACATATGACCTAGACATGATATTTGTTAAATCATGCACGATTCAAAGCGTTTATAACCCATTTGTGCGGTCAACCATTATTGATTGACCGTTTACTATATGAAACTGAAAATGAATCATGTTTTTTGTTAGAGATTTTACACTATCCATAATGACAGAGATTTTAGACTATCCATAATGACAAAAAGATTAGACGAACATCTGACCTGGGCTGTACCCACAGCCCTCTAGATCTCTGTCTCCAGGTGGCGTGCGAGGTGGTGTGCGGGGCGGGGAACGGCAGCTTCTTCTGGGACTGGGTACTCTACCGTTACAGCCCCCTCCTCCAGCTTGCTGAAGCACTGACCCCACAAACCTCACACCACCCCTGGCATAGCTGTTCACCTGAGTAAACACACACAAAGACACTCAATCACTGATCTAACACAATTACAGTCAGAATTTCTAAACACTCTATTAAAAGGGACCAAACCTTTAGGCAGATACATATTTTGCAGAGAAAGATCTCCAAATGTCCTTACTAAGGCTTAAAAGGTGCACTGAATGCACCTTTCAACAATATGAAACAATGTACAAAACATAACAGACAAAAGCAAGACACTGACCCGGTCTATGAGCAGTCTCACTGTGTCACTGGTCAGAGATTCTCCCGGCAGTGGCCACTCTTCCACTCTTAACACTGGCACACTGTCAATCAGTGGCATTGCATGCTTACTGCAAAAAAAAACAAAAAAAAAACATCAATACACAGGCAGTGTCAGCGATTTTATGTCGCGAGTTAGGGCTGCTCAATTCATGAATAAATAATAAATAATTTAATGAACAAATAGAGAGTACAATTATAGCTTCCGCAGTGTCATTTAAAGCATTCCATTTAGGTCTACTCTTTGTGTTTATATAGTTCATGTAATTTTACCAATGTATTTTTTTTATTTTTGTCATTGTTTTGTTTTTGTTTTTTTATGTTATATTAGGCTGGATCCTTGCTATATTTATATCTCATGTACTGTTTCTAAATTCAAAATAAAATGCATTAACTAAGAAAAATAGGTCAACTCCCACTGCAAGAAAAAGCATATTTGCAACATGTTTTTTGCAACAAATTAACATTGTAAGTTATTCACAGACAAGCCCGTTGCTCACTCTCTGTGTATAATTTATTCAGAATTTGATGAACCTTTTTGGTTTTCATGCTGCTAACAGGGACAGTTCACCGTTTAGGTATTGTAAAATAATCCAGGAACACAGTTCTTAGCATTTCTGGGATGTTTAGTCTACATAAAGATTAATATGATTAATCACACAATATAAGTATTTCACTTTAAATTTTATCAATCATATTTAATCGCAATAACAATGTCAAGGGAAACAATCGACATTTAGGATTATGGTCATAATCGTGCAGCCCTACAGTGAATTTAAAACAGGAATAACCCTGTGTAGATTATACCATAAACATTTTATTATTGCTGACATTTGATAGCCTTGACATGTCCTCCATTAGCAAAGTTTGAAATGCTGAAAGGTTTAACCCTTTTGACCCCAACTGATCACATCAGCTGTTTTTTTCAATGGAAGGGTTTTGTTGCCCAGTCAGTCATGACTTAACAGACAGCATTTCTGTAGGAAGACATCTCTTCAGACCAGCTTCAAAGGGAGCATAATATCATGTCTAATCATCTAGAACAAATTCAAGTGAGCTTTAGACACACCCAAGTAAACATTAAAGTAGCAAAATGTTTATTTCTTAGTATAAGAAAGAAAGAAAGAAAAGAAAATGTCTTAATTATTTACTTCTTTCAATTGCTTCATCAGACATCACCTTTATTCTTTCAACCAACTGTAAATCACATGCACAGGATTGTAGAATATCTTTGATGAAGGCATCTTGGTAGACAGGATGTTGTGCAAACAATGGATTTAGACCTGCCCTGATGCTTTCCTACATCCGGAAACTGCCTAAAAAGGCAGCATTTTCATAGCACAGCTATCATCTCCGCTAGAGATGGCATTCTACATTATACTCAAGGTGGATGCAATCAGCAAATATTGTTCATACATAGGTTTGCAATTAAACAGCTCAGGGTTCTCCAAACCACAATACCATTAATAAACTCTCCCAGACATTTTCTTTTGAATAATTCAATGTCACCCACAGAGCAATAGCTGAAATATGCCTCTCCTTTTCCTCCTTAGGAGCCAGTCAACTTCTTATTGGTTCCTGAGAAATTACACTGTTGTCAGAGGCATCCATTAACTTTAAAATTAACCCATATCTGCACCCCAGTCTGACTTCAAACAAGGCCCGCCCACTCCAGCTAGACTGTCTGACTTCCACTACTGATTACATTAAATATTCATGCAGACTCATTAAAAGTTAACTATTTATTTGGAAGCAGGCAGGCTGGGTTTAAACACCCGTTCCTGTTTTGGGTACAAGACAGGGAATGCAATGGTGCGGAACGCAGTTGTTACGTCATGGTGAGCAAGCGGTACCTGGATCGTGGGCGGACCAGGATAGCCCGGTAGAGTAGGCTGCAGGGCAGGGAGCGGGTCCGGCCCACAGAAAGGATGATGGGATGCAGGGCAGCCAGTACATAGCCCTGGGTGTAGTAGGACTTCAGGGCATGAGGAAGCTCACACAGTGAGGACAGATACAGCACTGTAGGCCGACTGCCTATGGAACACAAGAGTAGAATGAAAACTTGCAATAAACAATAAGACACTCTGACCACCATATGGTACTAAAAGAGACAGAATTGCCTAGGCTGTTTTAAAATTATGAAAGCATGCCATAGGTCAAATAGACTTTTGACTACTGGTATCAAACAAAGTGGAAGCACTGAGCACCAGAACCGTCAGGCACAGGAACATTTTTTTTCCCTCAGGCTATCCATCTCATGAACAGTAAAACTGCCCCATTGAGCAATAATTGTGCAATTCCATGTATGTGTAAGCATACTTGGCAATAAAGCTCATTCTGATTCTGAAATAGAGCACAACAATCGGGTTCCGGAAGAAAGCAAATTAAATTTTTAACGATACCTTCTAAACCTTTTAATATGGACATACTATGAGCTCTGAGGTTGTTAATCGATGGTCTATACTTCTTCTGAAGCCATAAGTCTGTGTTGTTTCAACTTCAATAAAAAAATAAATTAAAAAAAAGCATGTTTAATAGCAGAATTCCTGGTGAAGTTTTTACTATCCATTAACCTGAAAAGAAAAGATCCACCAATCAGAGAATTGCAGCAAACAAAGGGCACATAAACAGCACAAAGAATTGATCGCCCACTCCTATGACAAGCTAAAAATAATGCAACCAAAAATACTCATATACAGTTGTGCTAAAAAGTTTGCATACCCTGGCAGAAATTGTGAAATTTTTGCATTGATTTTGAAAATATGACTGATCATGCAAAAAAAAAAAAAAAAAAACTGTTTGGCTCCTTTTTAAATCATAATAACAGAAATCACCCAAATGGCCCTGATCAAAAGTTTACATACCCTTGAATGTTTGGCCTTGTTACAGACACATAAGGTGACACACACAGGTTTAAATGGCAATTAAAGGTTAATTTCCCACACCTGTGGCTTTTTAAATTGCAATTAGTGTCTGTGTATAAATAGTCAATGAGTTTGTTAGCTCTCACATGGATGCACTGAGCAGGCTAGATACTGAGCCATGGGGAGCAGAAAAGAACTGTCAAAAGACCTGCGTAACAAGGTAATGGAACTTTATAAAGATGGAAAAGGATATAAAAAGATATCCAAAGCCTTGAAAATGCCAGTTAGAACTGTTCAATCACTTATTAAGAAGTGGAAAATTCAGGGATCTCTTGATACCAAGCCAAGGTCAGGTAGACCAAGAAAGATTTCAGCCACAACTGCCAGAAGAATTGTTCGGGATACAAAGAAAAACCCACAGGTAACCTCAGGAGAAATACAGGCTGCTCTGGAAAAAGATGGTGTGGTTGTTTCAAGGAGCAAAATACGATGATACTTGAACAAAAATAAGCTGCATGGTCGAGTTGCCAGAAAGAAGCCTTTACTGCACCAATGCCACAAAAAAGCCCGGTTACAATATGCCCGACAACACCTTGACACACCTCACAGCTTCTGGCACACTGTAATTTGGAGTGACGAGATCAAAATAGAGCTTTATGGTCACAACCATAAGCGCTATGTTTGGAGAGGGGTCAACAAGGCCTATAGTGAAAAGAATACCATCCCCACTGTGAAGCATGGTGGTGAATCACTGATGTTTTGGGGGTGTGTGAGCTCTAAAGGCACGGGGAATCCCGTGAAAATTGATGGCAAGATGAATGCAGCATGTTATCAGAAAATACTGGCAGACAATTTGCATTCTTCTGCATGAAAGCTGCGCATGGGACGCTCTTGGACTTTCCAGCACGACAATGACCCTAAGCACAAGGCCAAGTTGACCCTCCAGTGGTTACAGCAGAAAAAGGTGAAGGTTCTGGAGTGGCCATCACAGTCTCCTGACCTTAATATCATCGAGCCACTCTGGGGAGATCTCAAATGTGCAATTCATGCAAGACGACCAAAGACTTTGCATGACCTGGAGGTATTTTGCCAAGACGAATGGGCAGCTATACCACCTGCAAGAATTTGGGGCCTCATAGACAACTATTACAAAATATTGCACGCTGTCATTGATGCTAAAGGGGGCATTACACAGTATTAAGAACTAAGGGTTTCCAAACTTTTGAACAGGAGTCATTTCATTTTTTTCTTTGTTGCCATGTTTTGTTTTATGATTGTGCCATTCTGTTATAACCTACAGTTGAATATGAATCCCATAAGAAATAAAAGAAATGTGTTTTGCCTGCTCACTCATGTTTTCTTTAAAAAATGGTACATATTACAAATTCTCCAAGGATATGCAAACTTTTAAGCACAACTGTATTTGCTAGTTGAAGTCAGAAGTTTACATACACCTTAGCCAAATACATTTAAACTCAGTTTTTCACAATTCCTGACATTTAATCATAGAAAACATTCCCTGTCTTAGGTCAGTTAGGATCACTACTTTATTTTAAGAATTTGAAATGTCAGAATAATAGTAGAGAGAACTATTTTTTTCAGCTTTTATTTCTTTCATCACATTCCCAGTGGGTCAGAAGTTTACATACACTTTGTTAGTATTTTAACCTATTTTAGCCTTTGTTGTTGTTCTGGGATTGATATGCACTTTTTGCACCAAACTACATTCATCTCTAGGAGACAGAATGCGTCTCCTTCCTGAGCAGTATGATGGCTGTGTGGTCCCATGGTGTTTATACTTGTGTACTATTGTTTGTACAGATGAACATGGTACCTTCAGGCATTTGGAAATTGCTCCCAAGGATGAACCAGACTTGTGGGGGTCCACGATTTTTTTTCTGAGGTCTTGGCTTATTTCTTTTGATTTTCCCATATTGTCAAGCGAAGAGGCACTGAGTTTGAAGGTAGGTCTTAAAATACATCCACAGGTACACCTCCAATTCAGTACACCTCCTATCAGAAGCTAATTGGCTAATTTTCCAAAGGCTTGACATAATTGTATGCTACTTAAGCTGCTTAAAGGCACAGTTAACTTAGAGTTTGTAAACTTCTGTCTCATTGGAATTGTGAAATAGTCAATTAAAAGTGAAACAAGATGTCTTAAACAACTTGCCAAAACTATAGTTTGCTAATATTAAATATGTGGAGTGGTAAAAAAAAAGAAAAAAAAAAAAAGAAAGAGTTTTAATGACTTCAACCTAAGTGTATGTAAGCTTCTGACTTCAACTGTATCTGAATATTCTGAATTAAAATTATATTGTTTCTGTACTTAAAATCAATAGTTTTATATTTTTCTTTTGTTTTCCCATTCGATTACATCATTTGCAGTGCTTCATGGGATTGTTGCCTTTGTTTTTTGTCTGATATTCAACTAATTTTTTGCTTCAAATCAAAGTTTGTAATGGTTTGATTTACCGGGTTGATTTGTCTCGGAACTCTTTTATGAAGGATTTTATGAAATCCCTACGGAAAAACAAAATGGGAATAATTCTTCCGGGACCAGGATAACAGATAAAGTTGGCTTGGCACTGTTCTGCTCTATACAGTTGAAATCAAAGATATCTTGTTTACCTGATACTAACTGTTTCAAACAAATCTTGTAAATTGCTTTTAAAGATTCAATGATACAAACCAAACTTAAGCAAATCTAGCGACAAGTCTTTCCATGGAACTGGTCATTGTAGCAACATGGTACATTGTAAATGCAACTGTTTCTCTGTAGACCTATAGGCTACATATCTTTACACTCTCTTTTGCGGACATTTCATAAAGCCAGTTAATCAGATTGGAGCTTGCGATTTTTAAAAAGCTCCTTCCCTGAATTATGTATCAAATGTCTCATGAATTGTCTGTCCAAGCTTAAAATTCTGCCACAGGTAACAGTGGTCCATCCAAGGTTACGGTCACAGGTGACAGTAGTTCTAAACATGTGACACATTCAGATTTGATACTAAATTGTTGAACTTGTTTGTGAGGTTTTGGTCTCACTTTTACTTGAAAAGTCACAGTTCCAGTCACAACATGTTTGATGTAGAAGATAAGTCTTTCATCTAGAAGCTCTAGCGGTTGCTCTGAGACTCTCTTTGGTAGGGTGCTTAGTTTGCTTCTCTTCCTCCTGTCTGCAGCCTCTGATGGAGGATCACCCTGACGTCTCCCTACTCTCCCCCAACCCCCCAAACTTCCTGTGTCCACAAAGAGCTGCTGTTCACAGGGATGGTTGGCCCAATGCCTCACACAAACAACATTCCACCACACACAACACAAACATACACACACGCAAACATTCCGCCTTCGTTTCCCACACTGGGAATTTTAAACTTCACATGAGAGACCTCACAGCAAAAACCTTTTCCCCCTAAAACTCCCTGCATTCTCCCACCACTTGAACGGTAAACAACTATAAATGAAAGCGAGTTTTCGACACTTAGCTGAGCCTCATTTGCCTGCTGTAAACACAAACAGTTTTGGCAAAGGTACCTGAAAGTTTCACAGTTCCAGTGTCTGTACTGTGGCCAAAGAAAAGGCTTTGCTCAGTGTGTTTGCCCGTTTGTCAACGATACGCTGCATCACACCTGAGCTTCAGAGATGTGTTGTGGATAAAACACCTCCCAGGGGCAGAGGAGAGCAGTGGCATACACAGAGACTTGGACCCAAGAAAGGCCTGCAATTTGTCCCAAACCCTTCAACCGTTCCCCCTTGTACCCCCCTACCACCCTCCAGTCAACCCACACACAGAGGCCTCTATTCTCCACAGAGACAGAGAGAGCGACTGTGTATTTATAAGAGGGATCCTCAAGAGATTTAATGAAAAAAAAAAAAAAAAAAAAAAAAAAAAGAGAATGGGGTAAGAAAAGAGATGGAGGAAGCTGAGAAGGAAAAGAAGAGTTTGAAGGCTCTGAAGGGAAAATGGGAAAAAATGAGAGTAGGAGAAAGAGAACGAGGTACAAAAAAGAAATGTATGGGACATTTTATGACCTGCAAGGGTTCAGACAGAAGGGAAAAAACTTTTTGTCTATGGAAGAAGATCTTTGTGGAGTGCAAATAGGAAATGTGGAAAATTATATTTTATTACACATTCACCCAAAACCAAAAGAATAAAACTAAGAGATTATTACAGTATTATTTTCATAATATAAATTGTACATTTTCACCATGTAGCTACAATGAAAAATATTTGCTGCAATGAAATGTATTTATGCAGATAATGAATAATGCATTTTTTTATATAAATAAAATAAATCAGTCAATACAGAAATGAGTTATTTTTCACACATTACAGTAATGAGAATGTACCAAAATTCAAATGGCCTTAACATAGGCTTCATTTTCCTTTATGGAAAATACTGTTTCTTATTTTTTTTTTTGGAGTGAAACATGACCCAGACATGTTTTTGTGCGACCCACCCATCAAAATATGGTCACTGATTGAGTAAATCTGATTGGTCTGGCTAGATTAAACAATATTACCTGGAGCGGCAGAGTACTTGTATTTTTGCTGAAAATTGATTGTGTAAATCACTTTAATCACCATAAACCCACCAACACACCAGAATGAGATTACTAGTAAGAGAGATTATTCCACACTCAACATAACCCACATGGAGGTACTAAATTCTTTAATAGACAAGGTCTACTGACCCAATAATCAGTGTTTTGGATTATTGAATAAGTCCTTACTGGAATAGAAGCAAATCCAGTCAAGTTTTATAGCATCATTCATCAGACTAGAGTAGACATTTTGTTAAACATTTCCTTTTACTTTCCACAAAGGAAAGAAAGTCATAGGTTTAACTATATCTTCAAGAACAACACCAATCCATTAACAGACATGGGGGCCTTTGGTAAATGTCTCTCAAATGCTGATCCAAGAGGAGCTGGAGCCATTATTGATGCTAATCCCGGTTTTTCGACCCGAAAGCAGTGAAATTGATCCAAGGTAGAGATTAAGGCCACTCGTTGTAAATCTGTCAGCTGGCTTTGCAACACAGGAACATCTGGCATTCTACAACCAAACAGCCAAATAAGCATCAATCAGTCTTTGCACCTACTGCTACAGACTCACTCATTTATATCCAGATAAACGTTGCTGTTCAGATGTACATATAACTTGCATGTCTATCTCTTTAGGATCATGGGGTCAATATAGGGTCATATAAAAAAAAAAACTATCCATGTTTTGTCATTATATGTCATATAGAGAGAGCATCCAAGAGAGCCACCCATTCTGAACACACCCAAGTTATAAACAGTCTTAACATTTAGCATTGCAAACACTGTGTAGAACAGACAAGACCGCTAAGTTTGTTTGACAAAACCACACCAGAGCCCCAGAAACCAGCTACCGGTATGTGCCTGTCCCAACATGAGATGCAGGACAAAACAGGTCTAAAAGCGAACAATTCACCCGGCAATGTAAGCGAAGTACTGTGTAAATTCTGCAGTATCAGGACAAGCAACATACAAGCTGGATCTACTACAAATTGTATCAACCCTGCAGTAATCTTACATTGTTTTTCATTTTTTTATCTTTGGTAACTACACCTACTGCTAAGGTCTAAATCTGAACAGGCTTAAGATGCTTTATACAAACAGTAGCACATACACATAAACACTGTCAAATTTAACTGGACATACTATTTTCACTCAAGTTTTTAAAGCAAACATTGCATTGTGTAAAAAATGTATTGTAACTGTTCCTAAAATAGTATACAACATGTTCTGCTGTGGTTCCTGCACATGTGGCTGCAAAGGAAAACCCAAAGTCCAAAGGTATTGGCCACATCATCTCATAACTCACTCACATAAACAGCAGCGGTTACACTGGTTATTTTTGATATGCAGAAACAGCAACAAGCGATGCAGCCAGTGATATTCTGTGATGCAGATCTGTCTAAATAATTTAAGCACTCCTTGAGCCATGCCAGACACAGTCGCTTTAGGTATGTGTACACCAGGTGTGCTCACGAATCAAAGGCTGGAACAAAGGGTGGTGAACTGACAATTTATTTTTACCTTCACACATTGATTTGAAATTGGTTGAAGGTTTTGGATGGAGATTTACTACCAAAAGCCTGGGCAGGTGAAGACACATATGACATTGTAAAAATGCTTTACATTCCAAAACCTTACCTGCATACACCACATATCTACACTAACATTGTACCATTGCAAACTCCAGCTTTTGACATGGATAGAGAAAACGATTATTTTACACTCAGTCCTCTGTAGTTTATAAAATGTGTTCTCTGTTAAAGAGTGTGGAACTAGACATGCCCATCCTTTTTGCTATACTTTCTCTCTATGACAATTGTGTAATACAGTGTATTGTACAATATATCAGACTAGCATCCCAAATAATATCCTACACTATTATATTAGCCTATTTTATTCCAATATTTTGCCATTTTGAGATTATCTGCATTGTCTGACAAGACAACCCGAGGCCGATTAACAGAGTTGCCTAATCTGCATTTGTTGGATGTGTATTTATGCCTTACAAACTTACACATTTGGTTTTCTGTGATGTAAAATTGTTGTTGTGATTTCTTCTGAATAAAAATTTTCACCAAGGTAACGTTATCCAGCAGACTAACAGGCGAGATTTTATAGAAATTGAGAGAATGACTTAATAGTCTTAGAAGCATAAGAATGGGTTGAAAATGATAAACTAAAAAAATAATATATGGTAGAGGTCAAATGATAGTGGATTTTGCAGATACTGATAACTAAGGTGTTGGAAAAGGCCAATTACTGAGTAATTTTTTTCAATCAATTTTATAGAAAATAAAACATTTCTTAGTCTTTACTTACTATGACAGGCACAGACATAGGCTAGATTCACACCACAGCTGAATGTAACCCAAATGTTATTTTCTGCTTAAATCTGTTTTTTTTTTTGTTTTTTTTTTGGAAAGTTGTTCACATGACATTTCAAATGTAGCCCATTTCAGATACTGGTATGAACAGCCGATGCTCCTAAACTGTCCCGCATGCATAACACTCCCTGAGCATGCATTTAACAAACTCTGGCATCTTCATCTTTAAACTATAATTTACAAATTAAGTAGCATTTAAAAAAATTTAAAATGCCAGTGATAGAGAAAGACAGTCTTGATGGATAACTTTTTTTTAAATAAAACTAATTTGCCTTCGTCTGGTGCAATTTAATAATCATCGAAGCTTAAGAGTGTAATATTACTTCTGAGCAAATCCAAAGTCTTTCTAGCAAGTCAGTCCACTGTCGGCCATCTTTGGAACGCTATCGGGAGGCTATCTCCAGTCACGACAGTGCAGCTACCATCTACTTGAATGGAGAAAGACCAAAATTTCAAAAACACTTAGTCAAGATTACGATCAAAGAACATATTTCAAATCACCAATAAAATCTGACAATACTGGTATCATAAATTGTGATTCTTTACCTCATATTACTCTATATAAAAAATAAAAAAATAAAAAAATAAAGCATTTTTCCCAGCTTGTATAGCTAATGCGCATTCTAGAGTTGATTGACAGGTGATGTCTGCTATCTAAAATGTGATTGGCTCTTTTAACTGTAAGGCAGGACTTCTTTTCTACATCTGTTGACCGTTGAGCGCTCAGAGCTCCTTGGTTGAGTATTCCAATTTCTCCCATTCATTTTAATAGAAGTGCCCCATCTCTGCTAAATAATCTCTGGCAAAACACACCATAAAATTGAAGGACAGCAGGAAAAACGACATAACATACCTGTATGCAAGGTGAGAAGAGTTATCTGTAATAATTTCAGAATTCCATTTACTTGTATTTGCATTTTGATACAGTTTGAGAAATATAGAAAATGTGTTTGCTGCGTTAGCAAAGCATTTACAGTATAGCCTAGATCTCTACATCTTTTCATGTGCATATTTTAACACCTGAAGTCCAAACGAATCGCTGAACCCAACGGTTGAGCCTATAATTTAATTTTATTTCCTTAAAAATGAACTAAAGATATGCCTCGCAAAAGATGACTCACCATTAAAAAATGTAAACAATAACACGTCTGTGCCTGAAATCAAGTGAGCAAATGACAAAAGTTAAGTAAGAAAGATTTTTTCCAATGTGCCTTCACTCTGAACAGCCATGTCAGATTTAATGTGATTTTTGCATCAGATACGTATCAGATTTATTTCCACACATGAAAGTGGCTCAGATCAGATTTGAAAATGTCAGATTCAATGCACTTGACTTGTGGCTGTTCACATGATCATCGAATTAACAGATCTGTGTCACATGTAAGTGGAAAAAATCTGATTTGGGCACACACACCCAAACCAGTTTACTGTGCAAACAAAATCCCCAAAATAACCAGAAAAAAATCAGAATTTGGTGCATAACGCCCAAATGTCATGAGACATTTTTTTTTTTTTTAAATGAAAGACTTGACTCCATTCCAATGCTCTATATGTATGTATTTAACAAATTAAGCTTTTTATCGTCTATATATATTCAACAGATGAAGAGTTTTGTTTAAATAATATACCAGATGAGGTTTATTGATGAATAATAATAATAATAAAAACTACCGACAATAGTCAGCTTAGATTTTTACTGATAACAATTGTTCCAACAAAAACATTTATCGGCACAGATTAATCTGTAAAACCGATACATCGGTCTACCTCTAATATAGGGTTCATGAAGTTACATTATAGCTGTATAATTTCCAGTTGTTATTGCAAAATTAAAAACCTTTACATGGTAAAATCTTTATGTATTTTTTTTTTTACCATTTGTTAGGTGTACTGTAATCTAACATGCCATCATTATATATCGGCATCTACCACTGAAAACCCCATATCGGTTGACCACAATACTAGGCGTATATCTCAATTCTAAATAAGTTATAAATGGGCAGCATGAGTAGACCGCACATGGTCCCTTGTCACCCCCTTCAAACCTGGACTGGCACATGGTAAATGGAATTTTCAGATAGTGGAAACTGTTGCACAGAGGGGATGTGGGCTGTCATCTCATGAAGCACATGCGGGTGTGCCGCTGTTTGTATCACATGCGTCTTCTAGTCTCAGACACCGTCCACCCATTAATGGAGAGGAAAAACCATCCTGACTCATTTCAACATGTGATGAAGCTCCTGTGCTGTTGCTGGGTAAAACGCTATAATGATTTCACTCACTTCACACATGCCAGATTGTACCACAATTTGTAATACTGTCCAACAACCTACTGACCTGCCTACCTAGACAGCATTTTAGGCATCGTAGCCATGTGCAGCTTTGTTGGGCATCATGAAGCGCTTCCAGCCAGTAGAGCTGTTCAACCATGATGTCAAACATGGGAGACTAATTCGCCATGGGTTCCCATGGAATTTTCCTATGTGGTTTTATAATGGGAGTTTTGGATATATGAGTATAATATGTTCTGTGGTAAACATTACATAAAGATACTTGGAAGTTTTGTTCTACAATATAAATTATACAGAGTCATACGTCAAACCTTCATTTTGAAGCTCCTGTTTTGTTTTTGTTTTTTTAAATATGTTGCTTCATTATGGCTACAAAATTCACGTTTGATGTATGACTGTGTGCAGTTTATGTTGTAGAACAAAACGTCCACATATTAAGTAATGTTTACCACAGACCTTATTTTACTCATAAATCTAAAACTGTCATTATAAAAAACCTATAGTTAAATCCCGAGCGAAACCATGGCGAATTCTCTTCCTGGTTTTTGGACTACAACCTGAACAGCTCCTGCTGTCTTGGTAGGCAGCTCACTAGGAGTTTAAGCCACAGCCTATGAAAAAAGCGCATTCATGAAAGACAAAACAGAAGCCAAAACGATTAGCAGACTGAATTCAACTACCATACCGAGTTAAGTTATTTATTCTTGATCAAATTTAGCGTAAGCTTAAGACAAAATGCCACCGTTATAGATATTGATCAACCTCAAACTTTGTAAGATGCTGTCAGAATCGTTCTATCAACTTGTTAATAAGTTTTTGATGTAACAATAACTGTAGTAACTATGGTAGATTTAGGTGGAAACTATGTTACTATGGTAAATGTTTGTAAGGGAAACTCCACATCATACCAAAACTTTGATTTTCTGCACTGATCTGATCTGTACCTTCCAAACTGAAGTCCAGTAGCACATACTCGTACACGGAGTCTGTTTTGGTTTCGACCTGTGGTCTTTTTAAAGTGGAGTAGATTTTCCCCGGGCTGCTGTCCTCCGGTTCCTCCAGTTTCCGAAGTCCACATCCCATAATAGCGGGACCTCCTGTATACGCAAAGCTGGACAAGGGGCGATCCACTCGGCCACACGCGCTGAGTACTCCCGCTCTTGTGCTTAGTGGTATTGCTCCATATTCCAACAGTTTAATCCTTTGGGAGTGGCACAAAACCGAGGATGATGCCTGTGTCCGATCCCCTTTAAGAAAACTGCTTAAGCCTAAATGAACAAGCAAGGATCACGAAGTCCTTCTGTGAGGAGTTTGAGACTGGAACAAACACTTTCTGCAGTTATTAATTGTGAATTAAATAAACCACTAAAGCCCCCCTGAAAATGTCACCCCATCCAGTCTCCCCGAATGGCCGCGAAATAATAATGCAAAAGTTGTCGTGGGTTGGAAGCAGCGTGTTGAATTTAATAAGGGGGCGTGAAGAGGATCAAAGGGGTGGTGAGGGAGGGGCTTGTATATTAATGAGGGGGAGGGGTGTGTATAAATGTCCATTATAACTGTTTAATTTCGTGATAAGACTGTAGTGGTGTTGTAAATTTTGTCTGAATAAATATGAAAAAGTAGTTCTAAACAGAAAACTTAAGTAAAGAAAATCAGATTGTCCATAATCCACATGGATTTATGGCTCTTTTATGGTTTTGACAGAGTAATTTGTTTTATTTTTTTATTTATTTATTTATTTTTTACATTTCTTTAAGAATTTGTTATTTTAGCAAGGTTATTATTCACCCTTTTATACACAGTCCATGTGATGTCCATTATTTTTTCTTCATTTTACAACAAGGTTTTATTTATTAACTTTAACTTAGTTAACATGAACTAACAATGAACAACACAAAGCACTTATTAATCTTGGTTAATGTTAATTTCTACAAATACTAATCCATTTTAAACATTAAAAGCTGTACATGTTAACATTAATGATTGGCCCCACCTGCCAGCATGCTTTTCCCCACCTCTCTAAGGCTGGGGAGGGGAACGAGGGGAGGGAAAAACAAAGCAAGAAAAAGAAAAAAGAGGAGAGGTAAAGGGCAAGGTGGAGCGACAGTGAGAGAGAGAAAAAAAACTTGCTCGCCTGTTCCCAGACATGCCATTGCCTGGTCCTCGATCACTCCTCCACCCTCTGGCTCCCCGGGCGGACCGGAGCCAGTCCTCCGACCCTTGGCAGATAGAACACCCCTCCGCGTTTTGGCGGCCGGTAGGGAACTCCTCCGCCCCTGGCAGTGGCTCCACCGCTCCAGGCAGCCAGCAGCGAGCCCCTCTTCCCCTCGCGGATGGCGGTCGTTCCTCTGTGTCCAGGCAGCCGGCAGCAACTCCTCCCTCCCCCGGCGGATGGCCGCGGCTGCTCCTTTGGGTGGATGGCATTGGCGAGGACTCCACAACTCCTCCTCCTTTCCGGGCTTCGGCACCAATGTAACAAGGTTGACATGGGAAACGAGGAGGCGGGAACCGGCTGAACCATCAAAATAATAGTTTAATGAAACTTAAACAAAAAGACACAAAACATAAACGCACAAACGGCAGCTGCATGTGGCTCTCTCTCTCCCGAACTGCCACATTCCGCTGCACTTACAGTATCCCTCTCCTCGGCTGATTAGCCCAATTGCGGGCCGGGCATGCATAGTCATGCAGCAGCAATCTAGAGGAAAGCTAGAGACAACTCAAATCCCTAATATGTGTATTATGTGGGTCTATGTTTACACTATTTGTGTTAGTCAGACTTCAGCCAGGCCAAAGCGGAACAAAAAAACAAAACATGAAACTACCTAATTAGCCTGCTACTGTAACACCTGTCAACCTTACAGCTGAAAACAATGCCCACCTGCTGGCTTTCACCACCACGCTGAACTAAAGTCACTTTAACCAGCCACAAAGCGGCATTCTTTTGACAATATGTTTTGAAAGTAGCTCATTTCAGTGGCTTGGTGAGTTGCTTTATTATCTTGGCACTTGCTTTAAACAGCACAAAAGTTATGATTAGGGATTAGTTTCCATAGTATTCGGAATTGATCCTTCAAAAAAACATCTTTGTATCAAATTTCCTGTAATTCTTTTTAGATTATGCAGCCATGGTTGTCGTGCAAACAGGCAACCAATGCATTGAAGGATCAAGAGACAAATCCAAAGTTGAAATACACCGATCAGCCACAACATTAAAACCACCTGCCTAATATTGTGTAGGTCCCAAGGGCGTAGATTTGGCTTGAACTTTGTGGGGGTTGCAATGTGAAGCATTTATATGTTTCCATTGATCATGGTATAAATATTGGGGGGGTGTACTTTCTTGTTTTAATTATTGGGGGGTTACCTCCCCCCCATTCCCCATGGAATCTATGCCCCTGTTAGGTCCCCCTTGTGCCGTGAAAACAGTGCCAACCCACATCTCAGAATAGCATAAAATCCCAGGAGATCAGCAGTTACAGAAATACTCAAACTAGCCCATCTGGCACCAACAATCATGCCACGCTCCAAATCACTGAGATCACAATTTTCCCCATTCTGATGGTTGATGTGAACATTAACTGAAGCTCTTGACCCGTATCTGCATGATTTTATGCACTGCACTGCTGCCACACGATTGGCTGATTAGATAATCGCATGGTTGATTGTTGGTGCCAGCTGGGCTGGTTTGAGTATTTCTGTAACTGCTGATCTCCTGGGATTTTCACACACAACAGTCTTTATAGTTTACCCCAAATGGTGCCAAAAACAAAAAACGTCCAGTGAGCAGCAGTTCTGTGGATGGAAATGCCTTGTTTATGAGAGAGGCCAACAGAGAATGGCCAGACTGGTTCGAATTGACAAAGTCTATGGTAACTCAGATAATCGTTCTGTACAATTTTGGTGAGAAAAATAGCATCTCAGATGCTATTCTGAGATGCAGGTTGGCGCTGTTTTGGCAGCACGAGGGGGACCTACACAATATTAGGCAGGTGGTTTTAATGTTGTGGCTGATCAGTGTAGTATGAAGAGTTTTTGTTAATCTTTCATTAGATTAACAAATCTTTCATTAGATTAACAAATCTTTCATTAGGCGGTCTGTTTCAAATGGGATGTATTTGCAAACTTTATTTATCATGCCAGTCTCTGTCTAGACAGTATATCACAACTCTGATTACCATGTGCCTCTTAGTCCAATGTTCAGAAATAACTTGACATAGCAAAACCAAGTCTGGGTCCTAGACCGGAAACCACTCTCATTCTAGGACCACGCCCAGAGGATACTGGGACAAATATTTGTGCCTTCTTTAGCAGCATATAGGAAGGAAACAGATATAAAGTGTCATTGAGCACCATGTAAAACCAGCCACCATTTTATGACAAAAATCCCTCGGTCATATTAACCTTCACTGAAATGGAAATGTGAAACATAAATAAATCATTTGTTTTTAAACTAGGAATTCTATTCACTTTTCATTTGACCTCACATTAGCCAGGACATCATTCTTTCATTCCAAAATGAGTACAGGCATCACCATGCATACAAATTACTCCACATTCTAATCCCACCTCTATTCCTTTGAGATTAAACTGGCCTACATCAATTGCTCACTGACACATAATCCTGACTCTACCCTGCTTCACCACAGCCTATTCCTCTATTCAGAGCTTTCTGGTTTTAGTTTTAAACATCCTTTGTTTCACAGTTAGAAATTGTTTAAAGTATTGTTCAAACTGGCATTCATTTGTTTTTGATTTAGTGATGGATTTGTTTCTTAGTCCATCTTTCTAAGTACATGGAAGATGCGCAACTGGATTCTAAATGTAAAGGTACAAGATTAAGATCGCTAAGCTCTGACTGATCATTTTAATAATACATATTTAAATATTCGATCTGTAAACTGGGTCTTCTCCTGTTTTCCTCAGGGAGATGAGGGCCTCAAGATCAGTCAATAATAAGATTTAAAATTTGGATAATGAAAAGCCTTGGAAATTAGCGCCACACATTCCTTTTCCCATGATTGTGACATAGCCCCATCTAGTGTTAGCCTGAACCTATTGTGGGTTCCCCTAGTAAATCTAGGCCATTTCCAGCACTGTTTAAGAACAGCTGGACTTTGTTGTTAGTTTGATGCAGATGTTCAGATTCAGAAATTATACATTTTACCAGGCAATGGTTGCCTACTGATTCTGCGGCAAATAAATAAATAAAAACTTTTTTTTCTTTTCATCACTATTAACCTATAGAATATATTAAAATTTGCTGTCATTTAAAAATACAAATAAATAAATAAATGGAAAGAAATCAGAAATCTAGATTTTTAAAATACTTAAGTTACCATAACTATTCTATTTATTTATTTATTTTAAAGTTATCTGCAATTTTGAAAACCTTTCAGATTACTATACATTTAGTTTCAAAGTCTTTATTTCATTATTTTGCAAGGTGTACCTGAAATGTATGATAACAAGATGCTGATCTGGTTAGCACCACACAAGAAATGAGGAGTGTTATACGTTGACAGCTATTGTGTCAAAAATATTTCACACTAACAAAACAGAACATTCAGAAATATTAGATTAAACATATTAGTTGTGCTCTGTGCCAAGCACCAGGAAGTCCCAGAAAGCTGGGATAAAACAAGCCCAAAGTCACATTAAATAAGCAGACAAGGAAATAAAATCATAGGCTTATAATAAAATAATAATATAACGATGGGTCAAATTAGGTGCAAGACAAGCAGGCCACCGGGAATTCTCCTGGTACTCCCTATGGCCGTTCTTCATGCTTCCTTTCCACTTTGATCCAACATGAAATGAAATGCAATTCGACTTTAAATGATGTGAAGAGTTGTAGAGTGCAGATGTGAACGCATATGTGAAAGAGCCTAATTGAACTAGGTCTTAGAAAAGAGGACAGGAACAAACAGTAAAAGACTTCCAGAATAACTGGTGATAGACCCTGCACTGCATTTTTATGTTTTCTAAAAACATTTAAAATGATTTAAAAAATAAATAAATAAATAAAAAAAAAAAAAAAAAAAGATAAATAATAATTGTTCCACAACGTGTTTCCTATCCTCTGAAAACTTTTCATGTAGGGTAAAGCATAGAGCACTTTTGTTTAACCTTTTGTATCATTTGACAATTATCACTTGATTTGATTACACTTTACAATAAGATTCTAGATACATTTAATATAAATGAATGCATTAGGTATCATGTCCTAAAAATGAACAATAATAATGGTTAATATTAATTTCTATATTTACGATACTGTTTATTGTTAGTTCAGAATGTATAACTATTAACATGCAACTTTTATGCTAAAATGCATTAGCATAAATAAAGATTTATATTGTAAAAATACTGTTCATTGTAAGTTCATTTGTACTATAGTTAACTAATGTTAACATGTACAACCATATTATAAAGTGTTAACCTTGATTTTGATTTTGTCTGAAAATAGCTACTACTGAAGCAATAATAATAAAGAAAGAAAGAAAGAAAGAAAGAAAGAAAGAAATTGCTCCCTGCACTTGCTGTTATCTCAATCTTCACCAAACAGAGAGCAAAAAAGGATAGCTGAGAACAGAAGGACACAGTGATAGAAAACAACAAGACCCTGACACACATCTGTCATCTCTCACACTCGCCTGCATGAACTGCTGGAAAATAACAAGCTCTTGTTGTTGAACAGAGTGTTACATCATTTTCTCTAAATAAGAACATAGTAGAAACATTGTAGAAATATTTAAACTTAGTTTAGCCTACTTATTATTGGCTCATAAATCACAGAAGCATATAAGATTAAACACATTTCAAATAAATAATTAAATAAATATTAAATAAATAAGCTCTCTATTTGCAAATACGAAAAGATCAGTAATGTTTAATAAAAACAAAAGTAAGTGTTAAATCACTGAGATTTGAATATAAACAATCAAAAGTTCATCTAATGTTCTTTAAATATTTGCAGTAATCCCACTGAAGGGCACTGTTGCCAGTTTCTCAGTTGAAAATGCCAAATTGCAATTGTATAGGACATGTGTGCTGTACGATTTGGATGCCTATTCCTAGGTATGCATTCACACGTTTTTGAATAATTATTGAGGACATCATTTCTACGAAATCATCGAAAGTTTGCAGTGTTATCAGTTTATTTCATGTTAATCTGGTGATAAAATAGAAAAGATTTGCACAGTTGGCAGCAATCAGAAATGATAATTGGCTAAAATATTTACAACTATATTATAACTAAATGTGTACAAATGAAAGAAACTAAGACTAGAGGACTCTATCATTTTTCACAAAATCCATCCATAATAATGAATCGGCACTACCACATTAATTTACATAGGCCTACATAGTATGTGGACTACATTTTTAAAAGTGGGTTGAAGGGTTAGTTCACCCAAAAATGAAAATTCTCTCATCATTTACTCACCCTCTTGCCATCCCAGATGTGTATGACATTCTTTCCTCTGCTGAACTCAAATGAAGATTTTTAGAAGAATTTTTCAGCTTTGGTCCATATGATGCAAGTGAATGGGTGCCAACTTTTTGAAGCTCCAAAAATCACATACTAAGTCAACATAAAAGTAATCTATTAGACCAGAGGCAGGGCCTGAAGGGTGGCAAGAGGTGGCAGCTGCCATCCTTAAAATGAGCTTTGCCACCCCACTTGCCACCCTAACTCGAGTCCTGGAGACAGTGCGCAACGGCTTAATCCCTCCATGACGTGCATGGTCCATAATAACGTTGATGTTAAACATAAATCAGACTTAAAATGTAGGAGTTTTCCCTGTATCTCAATAACTGAGCACTTAAGTGTAGTTGTAAGTCTAGCGCTAATGACTTTCAGGTTCTGTCTACATTTCACAGGAGAGCTCGCATCTTGAGCAACCAGGGCTGGCACAGCGGTTGGCTGTCAGTCACCTGGCACAGCGGTTGGCTCATTAAAAGGTTTTTACAATATTCCTTTACTTTGCATTTCTATGTGAGTTTCACTGAACTTATTCACATGCTTTTGTCATGTGTTCTACGCACACATTAGCCACCTGCAGAGCAATCCAGATACCATATAGGATCAAATTCATCATTCAAGTGTTGAAGGTCTCATCTCAGTTTAGTCCTGCTGGCTGTCTTCAACATACAAGCAACATCTAACAATGGGAAATATTCATATAGCAAAACCTGCTCTAGCTGCTACACTGAAAAACCTAATAAGTTCACATTATTCAGTTGATTGAATAAACCCGTTCCCTCAACTGAATTGATTAATGGTGTCTTCAAAACTTGTGTCATTAAGTTCACTTAACTTGCTATTCATATAATATTTAAAGTAACTAGATGCAAGTAGACTTAACTCAGATTTGCTATTAAAATGTTTATAATGTAATAATTTTAGTTGAATGGACTCAAATTTAAATTACACAATAATGGCTTAAAGGTGCTATATGTAATATTTTTACTGTATTAAATCATAAAATGACCATTATATGTCATTAGAGAATTAGGAGTCATGCTAAGTTGAAATACTGGCTTCTCTGATAACAATGCTACAGCCAGTATATTCTACTTTGAAGTTTCCATTCCAGGCCGGAATTTCTGTTTATGTTTTGGCCTGTGTGATCCCGCCCACTGCCCACTCACCAATAGTATTGGTTGCCAACGGGTTGCCAGATTTGAACAAGTTTACAGGCAAACAGCACTGTGTGCTGCAGTCATGGAAGCCAGCAAACGAACTGGATCAGAGATAACAGATTCCATCCGACCTAAAAAGCCTCGCCATCCGTCTAAAAACCACCATGACCAGAGGCGTAGTAAAACAAGGATAAATACTGGAGATGCCTTTGGAAGACGGAGACAGCTTAAAGTCCAGAAATCCTTTAAAACGGATGCAGAGTAGGCTAATTTGCATGTCAACATTCTGGCAACCCGCATGAAATTCGAGTCTGGGGCGGCAGACAACTCTCCAATATTTTGAATTTGCAGTACCCATTTTATGCAATCAAAATTATTCAACCCCCCTGACCAGCAATACATTCTGGTGATGTGAATTAAAACACATCAACTAAAACCTCAGTAAACAGTTAAAGTAAGTTTTTAATACACATTTGAGTGATTTTGAGAACATAGAGTTCAGTTTACCCAAATTTTTAAATAAAAAATAACTAATTCTCTCCACAAATGTCATGTCAAAAATATTCAACCCCCAAAGTCAATCATTTGTGGAGCATCCTCTATCCTTAATAACAGCAAATAAATGTTTCAGGTAAGTGTTCTCAGGTTTCGGACACCTCTCTATTAGAATTTTTACACATTTCTCATGAGCAAAAAGCTTCCAGCTCATTTACATTCTTTGGTTTCTGTGCTGCCACTGCTTCATTGAAATCCCAACAAAGGTTTGCAATGGGATTTTAATGATGGACTGAAAGGGCCATTTAAGGACATTCCACGACCTATCCCTGAACCAGATTTTGGACAACTTGGATGTATCCTTGATGTTATTGTCTTGCTGGAAAGTCCAGTGATCACCGAGTTTCAATTTACACACTGAAGGCATCACATTTTCCATGCCAAAATGGCCTGATACCTGAAAGAATCCATGGTGTCAGTAACATAGTCAGTTTCCTGCAGCCGCAAACACCGCCATAACAGGACTGACCCACCTCCATGCTTGACTGTGAGGATGGTGTCGTTCTTTTCATCACCTTGTCATCTTATTCCAGACGTACTGCTGACCAATGGGTCTAAAACTCATTTTCAGTTTAGTGTCATACGTCTTTAAAACCTTCTTCCAGGACTCCACAGGTCTTTCCTACTTCTTTCCTATTACTTCTTGAATATTCAAGTCAACATTTCCCTTGGTGAAGTTTTGCTTTCTTCCACACCCCAAGAAGGTTGCTGTTGTACCATATTTAAAAAATGTGTGAATGGTGCTGCCAACTTTGTCTATTGGAAATTGAAGTGCCTTGGAAATGTACTTTTAGCCATGACCTTTCTTGTGTAATGAAATAATCTCCTCTATTAGCTTTTGAGTCATCTTATATTTAATTGCATTTTTTGCATAGAAATACATTTTTGCTTACAACGCTAAACTTACATTTTAAAACTTAAACAAGAGACATTGCAGATTGATGAGTTAATTCTGTTTTAAAACAGTTACTTGTGTAGCCTTACATATTTAAGAAACAGCTACATGCAATAGGGGTTGAATAATTATGACATGGCTGTATTTAAAAAAAATCCTGCTATTTTGAAATATTAGGTTATATATTCACACTATGACTTTGAATGTGTCACTCAACTGATATAGATGTAAAGTTTAAAAATTCTGGGTCATAAAAAAAGTTTACCTTTGTAAATTCTTACTGTCTTGGGGGTGTTGAATAATTTTGATTGGAACTGTAGCATCTTTAAATAATAAAGATTGTAACTGATTCTTGGTCAGTCATCAAAAGAAAAACTTATTTCTCCACACAAAAAAAGTATATATGCCTGTAATTCATTTGCACTTAGAGAACTGAGAGAGTGTTAACAAGGTCCAACATGACCACAGGGAAAACAGATCACCCTAATCGTGACATTGCACAAAACAACTATTTGCAACAAAACAACATAAATAATACTACAAAAGAGCTAAAACCTCTATGAATTCTTAATAACAACGATTTAAATGGCCCCATTTATTCCCTTTGACTTAGATAGCAAAATTAAATAATTCAGGCACAAAGAATTGTGGGTATTCCCCATAGCCTAAATTTTGTACTCAATAGTTTGAGTTACACCTCAATCTGGGTGGCAGAGGACAAGTCTCAGTTGCCTCCACTTCTGAGACAGTCAGTCCGCTCATCTTATCACATGGCTCACTGTGCATGACACTGCGGAAACTCACAGCATGTGGAAGCTGATGCTATTCTCCGTGATCCACGCACAACTTACCATGCGCCCCACTGAGAGTGAGAACCACTAGGCGCGACCACGAGGAGGTTACCCCATGTGAGTCTACCCTCCCTAGCAACTGGGCTAATTTTGGTTGTTTAGGAGACTTGGCTGGAGTCACTCAGCACACCCTGGATTCGAACTCGCGACTCCAGGGGTGATACTCGCTGAGCTACCCATGCCCCGTAAGTCTATGGATTGTTAAGAAAAATAAGTTCAAGGAACTTTAAGGAATTTTTCAAGGAATATTTGAATTATTAGCCCAAGACATGACATTTGAAGTAATGATTAATTAAAGGAATAATTCACACAAAATTTTAAATTCTCTCATCATTTAATCTTTACCCTTATGTCATCCCAGATGTGTATGACTTTCTTTCATCTGCTGATCTCAAATGAAGATTTTTAGAAGAATTTCTCAGCTCTTTTGGTCCATACAATGTAAGTGAATGGGTGCCAAAATGTTGAAGCTCCAAAAATCACATAAAGCATAAAAGTAATCCATACGACTCCAGTCATGTCTTCAGAAGTCATATGATAGGTGTGGGTGAGAAACAGATAAATATTCTTTAGTCTTTTTTACTAGTAATTCTCCTCCCTGCTCAGTCAATCTCCACTTTAATTTTAACTTTCACATTCTTCTTATTGTGTTTTTGGTGATTCACATTCTTCATGCATATCGCCCCCTACTGGGCAGGGAGACGTATTTCTAGCAAAAAAGGACTTAAATATTGATCTGTTTCTCAGCTACACCTATCATATAACTTCTGAAGATGGATTAAAACAATGGAGTCATATAGATTACTTTTATAATGTCTTTATGTGCTTTTTGAAGTGACAAAATTTGACACCCATTCACTTGCATTGTATGGACCTACAGAGCTGAAATATTCTTCTAAAAATCATAATTTGGGTTCTGCAGAAGAAATAATCTGGGATGGCATGAGGGTGAGTAAATAATGAGAGAATTTTCATTTTTGGGTGAACTATCCCTTTAAAGAAAGGGGTTACAGTGTATGAAAGACAATAATATAAAAATACTATTATATATAAAAGATACTATTTTTAAAGATGCTTGTTTTGTAGAGTAGGCCTGGGACTGCCATTGACAAATAAAACAATCTCGCCAGACCATCATCCTATGAAATAAGTGATCTCTTGATGCTTTTGATAATAACATTTTGTTGCTTAGATTTGCAGAGCACCCCTTTAGTAGACTGCTCTACTTGCAAATTCCGAATATGCAGATGTGTTAATAAAATAAGGAACTCGGTATGTTAGTCTATGAAATGAATTTGACAGTGTTACTTTAAATCAGATGTGTTAAAAACAACACAATATGTGTTAACTTCAAGACAAAGTCCTTTATTTGTCATATACATAAGTAGGCTATAGTGCATAGGAAGTTAAATTTCTGCGGATCATCCAGAACTGCATTCGAAAACTATACAAGCATAATTGTGGCAAATATAGAATAAAAAGTTTGGATAAGAATGAAATAAAATAGAATAATAAGCATTGTTGTAGTCCTCAAGACAACCATATTTTTTCATGGTCTCATACTTATACTTATTTATCACATATTATACATTCTTTACACATATACAGTGAAATTCTTTTTTTTTTTTCACATATCCCATATGAGCTGGGGTCAGAGTGCAGGATCAGCCATGATATGGCACCCCTAGAGTAGATAGGGTCAAGGGCATCTTGGCAGTGCTGGGGCTTGAACCCCTAACCTTTTGATTAATAACCCAGTGCCTTAACCGCTGAGCCACCACTGTCTTCTAGTGGACTCATGAGCGACTCATGAGTGACAGACACACACACAGACACACACACACACACAGACACACAGACACACACACACACACACACACACACACACACACACACACACACACACACACACAAAATATGGCCAAAAGTTTGTGGACACCATATGTGCTTGATGAACATTTCATTTCAAAACCTTAGGCATCAATTTCTCCCTCTGCTGTAATAACAGCTTCCACTCTTTTGGGAAGGCTTTCCACTATACTGTATGTAGTAACATGGCTGCAGGGATTTGCTTTCATTCAGACACAAGGCTATCAGTGAGGTCAGGAACTGATGTTGGTCGATGGGGCCTGACTTACAGTTGCTGTTCCAGTTCACCCCAAAAGTAATCAGTGGGGTTCAGGTCTGAGCTTTGTGCAGACCAGTCAATTTCTTCCACGCCAGACACAGTAAACCAGGGGTGTTAAACTCAGTTCCTGGAGGGCCGCAGCCCTGCAGAGTTTAGTTCCAGCTCTGCTCCAAAATGCCTCCGTGTAATCTTCAAGCACTCCTGAAGACCTTGATTAGCTGCTTCAGGTGTGTTTAATTAGGGTTGGAGCTAAACTCTGCTGGACTGTGGCCCTCCAGGAACTGAGTTTGTCACCCCTGCAGTAAACCATTTCTTTATGGACCTCACTTTGTTCACAGGGGCATTGTCATGCTGGAACAGAAAAGGGCTATCCCCAAACAGTTTCCACAAATTTGGAAGCACACAAAGCCCAAGCCATTACATAAAGAAACATTAGGATTTTTCTTTACTGGATTTAATGGAGTAACCAAATTCGTTAATTAGAAGGGGGTGTTCACAAACTTTTGGCCATGTAGTGTATATATACACACTGAAAGCTTCGACTTTTCTGACAATCATTTTTGATTGATAATATCAGAGGTCTTGACGTCATGTCCCGCATTTCAATCTGCTGAGTAGAATCAGAACTAATATACTAAATAATATAGAACTAAGAACTAAAATAATTATACTGAGTCGGTTCTTTTCAGCAAATTGGCCAAACAGGTTAGCAAAAAGGTCTGAATCGATTGGCTATTCAATCCGATTCGTTCATTGAGTAAAGTGGATATTTACTTACAGTCAACAAAAGACTGCCTTGTTTGAGAGGTAACTTTGAGAAACTTCCATTAGTGCTGTGTCTTGTTAAAAAGGGTTTATTCACACCAAACGCGTTGCGTCCACCCATGCTGTTTTTCAATTGTTTTTCTATGTAAACATGTTAAACAGATGTCTTTGAAAGTTGCATTACGTATCACTGTGTTTTTGGCGTCTCGTACAGGAGCGCCACAATTTTTTAAAGTTCTTTTGTCATGTTGAAAAGAACACCAACTGTTAAAATCGTGTCTCGAGACACTTGTTATACCAAAGTCTTTAAGCAAGTCAGTCCACTATTGGCTATCTTTGGAACGCTCTCGGGAGGCTATTTCCAGTCATGCTAGTGCAGCTCCTATCTACTTGAATGGAGAAAGACCAACATTTCAAAAACGGTTGGTCAAGATTACGATAAAATACCATATTTCATATCAGCAATACAATCTGACAATATTGGTGTCATAAATTGTGATTCTTTACCTCACATTACTCTAAAAAACGCAATTTTCACGGCTTGTAGAGCTCATGCACATGCGCGTTTTAGAGTCGATTGACAGGCGATGTCTCAATCTAAAAGGTGATTGGCTCTTTTAACTGTAAGGCGGGACTTCCTTTCTACATCCGTTGACCGTTGGGGCTCCTCCCATTCATTTTAATAGAAGTGGCCCATCTCTGCTAAATACTCTCTGGTTATACTATTTTCCCTGATAGCACACGTACAACACCCAGACGTCTATTTGATGTATGTGTTTACATCTGGAAGACGTCTATTTTACGTTGTTTGCTCATCTGCAATACGTTTATAAGACGTATATCAATACGTATGTCTCGGATGTCAATAAGACATTTAGCAAATGAGACTTTTATGATTTAGAATGATTGTAAATCTGATCTTTTTAAGATGTTTAGCAGATGTTAGATGCTTTCCAGATGAAAAGATCTAAAACAGACTTCTCGGAGACGTCCGTGTGCTACCTGGGTTCGTTGCACTGCGCTGGTCTGAATGGCCTCTAGTCTTTTAGAAATGCTTTTGCCATTAGTTACATGAATGCTACACATACTGAAGAGAATGTAAAAAATACTTCTCAAAATGTCATCAGAATTGAATGGTTTCTAAAAAAAAAACAAAAAAAAAACTTATCTGTGCGTACCCCGAAATGAGATCTTGCAGGCTAAAGTAAGCAGAAATGCTTAACTTGACTTGCAGTGAATGAAATATAGTAGTGCAATTGAGGAAATTGTTAACAAATTTAATAGAAATGTTTATATTCACTTTCTGCGTACACATTGCCACATTTAATACATTATTGTTTGTTTTTTAGGCCAAGAGGTAGCCTACAGGAAAACTGGGAGAATATGTCTATTAAGTTTAACATGCCATTAACACGTGCAAAAGAAAAATAAGTGATGTATTACCATTTTCAGTTCAAAAGAATAACCCTTTTGACACATACCACCAAATCGTCATTATTATCTGATTATACCCATTTGTCTGTCTCAAACATTGTAAAACAATTTACACCCCAGCGTTTTTTCTTTCTTTCAAACATCTGGTAAACTCAAATGAGTAACATTCCTGAGTCTCATACACATGGCTCCTCCTCTGTGAAAGATGAGAGATTAGAGTTGATGGCAATGTGAGAGCTCTGATTGGTCGCCAATCCCGTCCATCAATGGTTTAAGGACACGAGGGGCGGGGTTAACCGATCTCAGAGGTGCCTGAGTCGCTGGCGTTCCGTATTCTTGTCAAACCTAAACCGAGTTTCTAAACGAACACGCAGTGAGATGAGGCGAGCAACATCCCCAAACGATATTCTGCTGTTTGTTTTCCATCATGCCGACACAGATAAAGAAACTAACCTGTCCGGGAGTTGAATACGCACATTTTTTTTTTATACCCGATAGTAATGTGGTGACCCGCAGTTCCTCTCGTGGACGTCTGTGAAAGAAAGAGCAATTTGCACATGTCAAAGCAGGTTGTTTGATGCGCACGGGATCAGTGGAGAAGTTGGGAACCGGCGGAGCTCGTTAACTTGTTGCGCGGTGATGCGAGTGTCTTCTTGCGGAATAGTGAATTGTGAGCCCATTATTCTACATGCCATTTCTCTTCATTTCGCATCTTGACTTGAAGCTGGGTTAGGATGGACGGCAAGAACTCATCTAACGAAACGAGATCTATCCTCAACATGAGGAACAGTATGCACAATTAAGTTCAATTAGACCACCGGAGCTACCCAGGGGCGCATAAGTTAGATGCTCTTATATGCATCCACTTAGTACACTTTTATCTGAGTAAAATTTTTCTGACTTCCTAACTAACCAACCCTGGACATGTCGGAGTCTTATGAGGACGGGTCGTGTAGGGACGGAGCTCCAGACTTCATCCCTGCGAGAGCTACTCGCTCAGGCAGGCGGAGTGGAGTCACCGTGCCGCTGGTAGAGCGCGATGAGGCGGCTATCCTGGAGTCGGTGAAAACGGCACCGAGGAGGAGCAGCATTATTAAGGTAAGGTGCACCAAAAACACACACGAATGAGTTGTCAAGAGTTTGGTAGCAGTAATCGTACTCGAACCCGTCTGTTGACATGAAACAATAAAGATTGAAGAATATAGAGAAGCAGGAATTGACCGACAACCGCTTTAGTTCCCTTATTACAGGTTCTGTCTCCTAAGGTGACTTAACCCAAAAATGAAAAATTTCTCGTAATTTTCTCACCCTCATGCCATCCCTGATGTTTGACTTTATTTCTTCTGCTGAACACAAACGAAGATTTTTAGAAGAATATTTAAGCTCAGTAGGTCCATACAATGCAAGTGAATGGGTACCAAATGTTTGAAGCTCCTAAAAGCACATAAAGGCAGCACAAAAGTAATCCATAAGCCTCCAGTGGTTTAATCCATGTCTTCAGAAGCTATATGATAGGTGTGGGTGAGAAACAGATCAATATTTAGTCCTTTTTCACCATAAATTCTCCTCCCTGCCCAGTAGGTGGTGATATACACAAAGAATGTAAATCGCCAAAAACATAAGAAGAAGAATGTGAAAGTGAAAGTGGACATTTATTGTAAAAAAGGACTTAAATATTTATCTGTTTCTCACCCACACTTATATTGCTTCTGAAGATATGGATTTAACCATTGGAGTGAAATATTGATTACTTTTATGCTGGCTTTATGTGCTTTTGGAGCTTCAAAATTTTGTACCCATTCACTTACATTGTATGGATCTACAGAGCTGAGATATTCATCTAAATATCTGTTTGTGTTTAGCAGAAGAAAAAGTCATACACAATGTAAATGATGAGAGAATTTTCATTTTTGGCTGAATTATTCCTTTAAGTGTCTTTCAATGGGACAAAAGTGGTAGTATATTGATCAACCCTTGTAGGGTTTGAACCTACAACCTCTCATTTACCAGCCTAGATCTTTAACCACTAGACTACACCTCCCCTTCTTTGATGCTGACATTTACATTCCTAAGTTATCTTGAATTAATGTTCAGAAATATACATTTCATATCCAGTAGTAGACAACTCTGTGTCTGTTCCGCAGCATAATGGGTATTTCCATTGTGCATATGTGATTAAACTTTCAAGGGTGACAAGGGCAAATTTTCAAGAGCTGATTGGAAAATGTACGCCGGTAGTAAGCAGACTAACGGCTGGAATTCAAAGCCATGACATTGACATAGTGTGGGATGAGGCCTTTAACTTAATATATTTGTGGTGTTTATAAAAAAACACCATACGACTCGGGTTTACCTGTTGGATCCACATATTCACTTACAACATCGCTTGACAGTATGGATATAGCCACAAGAGAAATTCTGTCATATACTTCAGTGAAATGGTGGTATCACCTTAAAAGTGCAGTGTGTAATTTGTGTACCACTAGTCACTAAACAGATTTGCTAACAGCATGCTCAAACAAACAGAGCAATGTTTTGAAAGTGCCACAGTGTTTACACTTTTCAGGGAAATCGGTATACAAGTGAATTACTTGTATCTATCCTCAGCAAGCAAGTATTTTAACGGAGAATCAACTGCACACTTCACGTTTAAGTTGATGTTCTCATAGATACCCACAGACTTTTAAAAATGAAATCTTATTTTTCCAGTTTTGTGGCCAGTTCAAGTAACTGCACACAATATTTGTGCCATTCTATGATATCCTTGTTTGAAGAGATGGCCAAGTTGACACCTTTCTTTTAGATACATTTAATATGAACTAATGTGGCAGTATCATTGAGAGTCATGATCATTAGTCATCAGATATCAGGTAACCTAACCATAGTCATTTGATCCTTTTCTTGGATAACCACATCCAAAGCCTTTTCGTCCACTTGGACACAATATAATGAAAAATGAAAAGAGCCAGAGGCGATTTTCCACACAATTGTTGTTACAGTATAAACTGCAAGGCAATTGTGACCTTAAGGTAGACCTGAAATAATTCCAGTCTTCAAGAATTATTCATAGACAATAAGGACTAACATCAATACAGCCAATTAATGACTACCACTCCTGGAGTCGTAAGTTCGAATCCAGGGCGTGCTGAGTAACTCCAGCCAGGTCTCCTAAGCAACCAAATTGGCCCGGTTGCTATGGAGGGTAGATTCACATGGGGTAACCTTCTCGTGGACGCTATAATGTGGTTCGCTCTTGGTGGGGCACGTGGTGAGTTGTGCGTGGATGCCACGGAGAATAGCGTGGAGCCTCCACACGTGCTATGTCTCCGTGGTAACGCGCTCAACAAGCCACGTGATAAGATGCGCGGATTGACGGTCTCGGATGCGGAGGCAACTGAGATTCATCCTCCGCCACCTGGATTGAGGCAAGTCACTACGCCACCACGAGGACCTAGAGCGCATTGGGAATTGGGCATTCCAAATTGGGGAGAAAAATGGGAGAAACCCAACCCCAACCCCCCCCCCCAGATAAAAACAGCCAATTAAAGGAACAGTTCACCAGAAAATAAAAGTTCTGTAATTTTAGATTCAGTCTCATTTCATTCCAAACCATGCTGTTATTTTTCCCCCTTGGAACACAAAAAATAACATTTAAAAAAATCTTCACAAGGATATTTTTTTTTTATACACACCAGTTCATAATAACCCCAGGCCTTTTAAAAGGCCAAAATTCTGTCATCTGTCATCAGATGTGTATAACTTTCTTTCTTCTGCAGAACATAAACAAATATTTTTAGAAGAATATCTCAGCTCTGTAGATTGATACAATACAAGTGAATGGTGGCCAGTACTTTGAAGGTCCAAAAAGCACATAAAGGCAGAATAAAAGTAATCCATAAAACTCCAGTGATTTAATCATTGGCTTAAGATAGCTGTTGGTGAGAAACAGATCAATATATATATCCTTTTTACTATAAATCTCCACTTTCACATTCTTTTGTTTTTTGTCGATTCACATTATTCGTGCTTAACGCCACCTACTGGTGGTCAAAGGTGGAGATTTATAGTAAAAAAGGGCTTAAATATTGATCTGTTTCTCACCCACACCTATCATATAGCTTCGCTTTATGGGCTTTTAGAGCTGAGATACTCTTCTAAAAATCTTCATTTGTTTTCTGCAGAAGAAAGTCATACACATCTGAGATGGTTTGAGCGTGAGTAAATGATGAGAGAATTTTCATTTTTGGGTGAACTATACCTTTAAGCTGCAAAAAGGACAGAAGGGCACTGTAAAAGCACCAAGAATGTAGTCTGTACTACTCGTGTGCTATATTCCAATTCCTCTAAAATCATACAATAGATTTGTGTGAGGAGCAGACCGAAATTTAAGCTGTTAATCGCTGAAAATCTTATCTTCCACTCCAGCTCTCAAGTCATATGTGACTCCTATAGGAAAGTTTTGACATCATGACATTTAGTTACAAGGCACTCGAGGAATAACAATATTTAGTGTTTGAAGTATGTTTTTATTTTTTTTATTTTTTTTTTATTCCACTGAAAACATATCATGACATTTTGGAATGACATGAGGGTGAGTAAATAATGGCAGAATTTTCAATTTTGGGCCAATTGTTCCTTAAATGTTGAAGCTTATTTCATTATTTTTACCCATATTTACAGTACTAATTTCAAGAACTTTCTCAAGAAAAGGACAAGTCAAGGGGAGAGGTTAATTTCCAGATGTGTTTGGAACACACAGATGCCCTTAGGGTCCAGTGGTTACCATTGCCTAGGTAGTCATTGATCAAGGGTTCCAGGGTTTAATGCTGCAACAACATTACATCAGTGCTTGTGAAAGTCAGCCCCATTATCTTCAACTTTATTTGATGCTTCGGTGCAGCTTATCACCAAGTTCAGTGTTTAAACATCTGAAAAACGCTCTTTTAGTTCAGTAAGCAGGAAGCAACACTGGGTAATTGACAGATGGCAAAGAAGACGATGATGTCAGTGACAGGCACTGTCAATAGAGCAGAGAGAAAGGGGGCAGCATTCATGTGACTCATCCCATTCCAAGATCTTCGTTCTGTTTGTTTCAGATCCAGAATGTGAGTAATGTAACCCCGTCTTCCGCCGAAGTGCCCAGCCCTCGAAGTCACTGTCCAGAGGCATCATTATATTTTAAATGGATACAGTCCTGAGAACTTGCTCAGACTTGAGTGGGATTCTAATTAAAGTCTGGCTTTATTTTGGATTTTGTTATTATATTTCTTTCATTAAGAATTATATTAACAGTTGAGAAAAGAAAAGATGAATTGCAAAATTAAAATTAATTTCAGAATTTATTTTTGGTCTGTTTCCCTTTTGCTTTAATGACTGCATGCACTCGAGATGGCATAGATTCCTAATGATCTATGTTATTGCAGCAAGATATGGGAACATTCTAAAGAGCATCTTGTGTGCTTCAATGGAAGCAAGGACAATCTGACCTTTTGCACAATGTGTTGTCCCAGATAAGAATATTTCATGCTCAGCACAGAGGCGATTGTAAAAACTGATTGATTTGTGTTCTCACTGTCCTTGATGAGGGGATGTCCCAAAATTTCACAGATTTATTTGTGTATCTGTTATTGGACTGCTAACATGATTAAAGGTTTGTGAGGATATTGATAGATATGTGTGGTGCTCAGGCAATCTGGATAAAAGGCATTTTTATTGACATGCTGTTTTTAAAAGTACTTGCACTCTCATGGTTGATTATGATCTAACGTGGTTTTTCTTGATAGAAAAATATAATCGTGCTTTGTAACAGATGCATGTAAAAGGGCTAGAAATAGCATTTTAGCTTACCATAAAGCTAAACTATTCACATGACAAGGTTAACTATTTCTGCTGAGTGTACACAATGCCATATTGTAAAATTTATCTGGATTTTCTCGTATTAAGCTCCCAAAGGGAAAGTTCCTCAATGATGTCATATCCACCTTTCCACCCTCTTTTTGCTCTTATGAAAGTAACACATCATAACCAAGTGTTTTACTTCTTTTCAAATGTTCAAGTTTGGGGAACTCTGACCTAAGAATTGATATAGTGGAAATATGTTTGATCAATAGAGCGCAACAGTTGGGTTCCAGAGGTAAAAATCCCATTCATTTTCTATAGGGGAATTGATTTTTAACAATAACTTGTAAGCTTTTTTAAAATACCTATATGAGCTCTGAGGTTGTTAATCAGTGGTATTTGCTTCTGTTAAAGCCACCAGTCCTCATAACTTGTTTTTTAAAAAACATTTAACAAAGTGTGTCTTAACAACAGAGTTCCTGAAAAATACTCTACCCATTGCCCTGAAGAGGAAACTCAGAATATTACGGCTAAAGAGCTCTGGAGCGACCTCCCAATGAGAATTACATAACAGAGTCGGTCTCCCTACACTCTCAAACTACTTGTATATATCTAAATATTTTGCAATAAACTTAAATTGTTTCTGTCCTTACAATCAACAGCTTTAAAGTTTTATATTTTCCATAGTTTTAAATTTGATTGTCATTCACAATGCTTCATGGCTTAGGGGAATGTAGTTCATTCCCAAGATGAAGTCTTGTGTCTTTTTGTCTGTTTTTCAAATAATGTTTTGCTTGTGATTTTGCTTATGACGATGTGATTCACCTCAGAGCTGGTTGATCTGGTTCATGTCTTAGAACTCTTTTAATAAAGAGTAAAAGAATGGAGAAATACGTCTGGAACAAAGATGGCTGAAAAGTGGGCGGGCTCTGTTATGCTCTTTAGAGGATCTTAACGTCGCACATTTACCACAATACAAACTTTAAAGCAGCATGGTTTGTATTGTTATAGATACTTTTGCATACTCAAAGCCTAGTCTTATCATACCTTAAAGGGATAGTTCACCCAAAAAGGAAAATTCTCTCATCATTTACTCACCCTTATGCCATCCCAGATGTTCTTTCTTCTGCAGAACACCAATTAAGGTATTTAGAAGAATATTTCAGCTCTGTAGATTCTCACAATGCAAGTGAATGGATGCCAACATTTTTAAACTCAAAAATCCACATAATGGGAGCATAAAAGAATGCAGCAGCACATCTGGTCTTTAATGAACCAAAGAGAGTGCATGTTCCACCACTCCTTGTTTCTCTTCTCTGGCTGCCGGTTGATGCACAAATTCAAGACTCTAATGCTGGCATACAGAACAGTCACTGGGTCTGCTCCAGCGTACCTAAAATCATTTCTGCAGAGCTATGTTTCCACCAGAAGCCTGCGGTCAGCTAATGAGCGGCACCTTGTTGTATCAACACAAAGAGGCACAAAAACACTTTCCCGGACTTTCGGTTTTACTGTACAACGTTGGTGGAATGAACTTCCCAACTCCATCTGTGAAGCAGACTCATTCTCTGTCTTCAAAAAATGGCTAAAACACATCTTTTCCATGAGCACTTAACTATGCACTCATAAAAAATAAAATAAATAATATATATTCTTGTTGCACTCTAATATGTCTTGGATACTACTATTCAGATGCTACTGAAACTTTGTAATGCAGCACACTTCGTACCACTGTCTCCTTGAGATAAATCGCTTATGATGTATTGTTCCTCTTTTGTAAGTCGCTGTGGATAAAGCCATCTGCCAAATGAATAAATGTAAATGTAAAAGTAATCTATATGACTCCAGTGGTTAAATCCATGTGTTCAGACACAATATGATAGGTATGGGTGAGAAACCGATCAATATTCAAGTAATTTTTTTGTCATACATTTTCCTCCCTGACCATTAGGGGGTGATATGCAAGAAGGCTGTGAATCACCAAAAATGGAAGGAGAATGTGAAAGTAAAGTGGAAATTGACTGAGCAGGGAAAATGCCTAGTAAAAAAGTACTTGAACATTGATCTGTTTCTCACCCACACTATCATATTGCTTCTGAATTTATGGATTTAACCACCAGAGTCGTCTGGAGTACCTTTATGTTGCCCTTAAATGGACGTTGGAGCTTCAAAATTTTGGCACCCATTCACTTACATTGTATGGACCTACAGAGCTGAGATATTCTTCTAAAAAGTGAGTAAATAATGAGAGAATTTTCATTTTTGGGTGAACTAACCCTTTAAACAAGGGAGAACATGGCTGCAGTTTGAAATAAGCATTATATATACCCATACCATCTTCATATAAGAACTCTCCTCACAACCTCACCTGTACAGCCGTTTGACACTCTCTACAAATCTATCCTTATAACATCTTTCTTAAGCAGTGAAGTGTGCCATTCTCAAAACCAGCTGAAACACAATAAACACTGTTATACTGTATAGGCCTACTCTGTGTTGACTGGCTACAGTTTTATGCAGACCATATCCCAGATCAAGCTATTTTTGTTCTGAAGTTAGATTTATTTAAACAGCATATATAACAATATAACATTATGGCCAACCATATTCCACTTTTTTAAGGCTACCAAAGTCATTTTTTGAGTGTGTGTTTTGGGTTGGTTCTAAATGTATCCTAAATTTAGCATATTTTAAGTGCAAACCTACACAAAAAATTTCCAAAATTTTAATGGTAAAAGACTGTAAAAATGCTACAGTAATAAAACGTAAATTTACGGTAACTACTCGTTAACCAAATGTACGTTAATTTTTAATATATTTAAAAAGACAATACATGTATTATTAAAAAATTAGATTTTTTAGATGTAAAAAGTATGATTTGTCCCATATAATTAACGGTTACAATTTATATTATGTTTAATGAGAGTACACGTACTCTCTTCAGTAAATTATTCAGTACTGCACCGTAAAATATACCATAAAAAACAACAGTTTTAAAATGTAAAATGTACAGGTTGTTCTGTATGAAATAAATTGCACACAGGTTTCACAAACAAATACGTGTGTATGCACAGTTTGTGAATGAGGCCTTTTGTGTATTAGAGTGATTGTCATGAGGAAGGGAATAAGAAGCCATGCATCTCTCCCTCACATTTCCTCTTATTTGCTGTAATTCAAGATACTGTCTTATTTCCTTTTTTTTTTTTCTGCCAATCTCTCCCTTTTTTTTTTACTGTTTTTCCTGTGGCCCCACAGCTCTTTCACTCAAACACACACAATATCTCATCTCACTCATTAATATATCTGCTTCATGAATGAAAGTGAATAAACATCAGTCAATGAATGTAATTTGTCAAAGCAGAATCAAACCAACATTTTTTTTTTTTTTTTTTTTAATCCCCTTTTTATCCTCAATTTGGAAAGCCTAATTCCCACTACTTAGTAGGTCCTTGTGGAGGCACGGTTACTCACCTCAGTCCGGGTGGCGGAGGATAAGTCTCAGTTGCCTCCACTTCTGAGACAGTCAATCTGCGCGTCTTATCACGTGGCTTGTTGTGCATGACACCGTGGAGACTCGCAGCATGTGAAGGCACATGCTACTCTCCACGATCCACGCACAACTTGCTATGCACCCCACTGAGAGCGAGAACCACTAATCGCGACCATGAGGAGGTTACCCCATGTGACTCTACACTCCCTAGCAACCGGGCCAATTTGGTTTCTTAGGAGACCTGGCTGGAGTCACTCCGCATCTATTGTGAGACTTAACATTTTTTTAAAAGACTGCTGTGAGGAAACCCTCAGGCCACAATCATTAGATTTGTTGTTGTACGTTGATTTAGTAATTTGCATTAAATTGTCTTTTTGATCAAAGTCAGCTTTTGTTCTGCAGCACTGTGCTCTGTTCCGGACAATGATTGTTTAGAAAGTGTTACTGGCTGCTGGTCAAGAACAATTACAATGTAGCTGCTGTGACTCTGCGTGTGACTTTGTGGTTAAATGAGCTTGTGTTTGTGTGAGTTGGTGTCCTGAAGGCAGACTGGTGACCTCTGTACTTTAGTGTCACTCTGCTACTGGTGCCACAGTCCACTGAATGGTGTTATCATTCCTATCTAACACAATCTGAGTCACTTTGGCCTCATGTATGATCATGGGGCATATGCTGCCTTTAAGTGCACCTGGAAAGCTTCTACGACTGAGTTGGGCAGTTGTTATTACGACATGTCACGCATTCAAGTCAGAAACAAAATATGGCTGTAGCCAAAACAAAACAAACTATTTAGGCTATAATAAAACAAACAGGACTGTGAGCATTTATGATCAAAAGATTTTTTCATTAAAACTCATTACACAGTGCATAATAACAGTTCAAATTAATGCACAGATAAATAAAAATTCATAGGATAGCATACTCTTAAATATTTGTATGTTGTGTATCATATCAAACATTCTTTCCACTCTGAAAATTTCAATTCTTACCTGCTTATCTGAAATGCCTGCTTGTACTTGCTTTTTTTTATTTTGGGGGGGTTACCTTTCCCCCCCATCTCCCATCGGAATCTACGGCACTGCATCACTTTTACACAACCTTATGATTTATTTACACATGACAACAAATTCATTCATTTGCCTAAAGCACACCATTGAGGTAGGCCATTAGCTTTACATTAGTTGACTTTTAGCTTGACTATAATGTTATATAAAACAAATTCATATTACTGAAATATAGCAGTAAAATTGGAAAAACGTTACAAAACACTTTCATGTAGACATGCCACTCCAACATCATACCTCAGCAACTTCAGAGAATTCTAAGTTCCCACTGATAAATACAACTTTGCTTAGTTTTTCATGTGCACATAGCTCAGAATCATGATATTTTTGACAACGCTTGAAGACTGCAGTCTGTTTTGTATATGTTTTTCAGCATTTATCTTTTATCACAACAAAATGGTTTATGATCGTTGAGGATCTACATGAAAATCGAGATGGATGCGGCTCCCACTAAAGGTATTTTATCACTGCCTGTGTGTCAGTGGCAAAAGTAGACACATTTCTCTGAGTGGATGCAAATGATGACATTTTCATAACCCTCTTCCTGTGTTCGCTTTAGAGAATTTGGCTGTTTCCCAGCAGTATGTCGGGTTCTGCCTGCATCCTGAAGACTTTTGTATCATAACCTTTGTTGTTTTATTCTCATTTATTTTCCTCGCATGGATTTCAGTGCCAGCTGAAAACTGTACAGCAATGCTGCCTTGTTTGGCCACTCTGTGTGAGTCAGGGTTTGTGAAGAAAAGACAAACTAGTGCCAAACTGTGTTTGAAGACAAATTGCCAAAAGCAGAAGAATATTGTAAAGTTTAGAATGCCATTGCCAAAATTTTTGGCTGCTAGGGCCCTTTTTTATAGCTGCTGTGATTGTTGTGTCAGTGCTTGATTGTTAAAGTAGCATTTCTCGGTTATCATGATCCGTTGGAATGGAGACAGATGGAATGCATAGAAGTTAAGAGGGGATACAGAACGAGAGAGTATTTCTTAGGTGAAAAAGGGAGATAGCAGAAGGGACTGTGTCTGCTTTTGGCTTCCTGTTTAGAAACACCCTACCCACAAGTGGTTGTAGGGCTTGCTTGGTTAACACTTTTACTCATGATTACCTACTTCAGAATCACACTATATGGCCAAGAAGTATGTAGTCAGTGCATACCTCCTCCTAATTAATGGGTATGGCCAGTGAAAACAAATCTTAAAGGAAACACATAATTTACCCTCATGCCATCCCAGATGTGTATGACTTTTTCACCTGTTGAAGATGAAATTGAAGATTTTTAGAAGAATATCTGAGCTCCTTTGGTCCATACATTGCAAGTGAATGGGTGCCAAAATGTTTTGAATCTCTAAAATCCACATAAGGGCAACATAAAAGTACTCCAGCCGACTCCAGTGGTTAAATTATTGTCTTTAGAAGCAATATGATAGGTGTGGGTGAGAAACAGATCAATATTTAAGACATTTTGTACTGTAAATTCTCCTTCCTGCTCAGTCAATCTCCACTTTCCCTTTAACTTTCTCCTACTCCTGTGTTTGGTGATTCACATTCTTCATGCATATCGCCCCCTACTGGGCGGGGAGAATAATTTATGATAAAAAATTATTTAAATATTTATCTGTTATCTGTATCCGCAACAATAAGTCAGGTTTGTAGGCCTCCTTGCTTGCACATGCTTTTTCAGGCCTGCCCACAAATTTTCTATTGGATTGAGGTCAGGGCTTTGTGATGGCCACTCCAACACCTTAACTTTGTTTTCCTTAAGCCATTGTGCCATAACTTTGGAGGTATGCTTGGGGTCATTGTCCATTTGGAAGACCCATTTGTGACTGAACTTTAACTTCCTGGCTGATGTCTTGAGATGGTGCTTCAATATATCCACATAATTTTCCTTCCTCATGATGCCATCTATTTTGTGAAGTGCACTAGTCCCTCCTGCAGCAAAGCACCCCTCAACATGATGCTGCCACCCCCATGCTTCATGGTTGGGATGATGTTCTTCGGCTTGCAATCCTCACCCTTTTTCCTCCAAACATAACGATGGTCATTATGGCCAAACATTAAAATTTTTGTTTCATCAGACCAGAGGACATTTCTCCAAAAAGTAAGATCTTTGTACCCATGTGCACTTGCAAATTGCTCCCACGGATGAACCAGTTTTGTGGAGGTCCAGAGTTTTTTTTTTTTTCTGAGGTCTTGATTTATTTCCTTTGATTTTCCCATGATGTTAAGCAAAGAGGCACTGAGTTTGAAGGTTGGCCTTAAAATACATCCACAGGTACACCTCCAATTGACTCCAATTAGTCTATCAGAAGCTAATTGGCTAATTGTCTAAAGGCTTGACATCATTTTCTGGAATTTTCCAAGCTAATTAAAGGCACAGTTAACTTTGTGTATGTAAACTTCTAACCACTGTAATTGTGATATAGTCAATTAAAAGTGAAACAATCTGTCTGTAAACAATTGTTGGAAAAATTACTCATGTCATGCACAAAGTAGATGTTCTAAATGACTTGCCAAAACTATAGTTTACTAATATGAAATCTGTGGAGTGGTAAAAAAAAAAGTTAAAGTTTTAAAGACTTCAGCCTAAGTGTATGTAAACTTTATGTAAACTTCTGACTTCAACTGTAGCTGTTGTATTTCTGTATGTGTTGGTATTTCTCTGAGAACTGGAAGCTTCTGTTCAGAGGCCAAAATGCTTGTGTGAGCACTGATATCTGATGGTATCAGATGGTAAAAATCATGGTGCTTTTGATATACAATTACCATATTTATGTACTATTCTGTTAATGGTGCTTCTAAGTTCTTTAATGAATTCCAAGGAACTACCATGGCACTTTGATGTATGGTTACAATATTAATATATTATTGTATTTACTAATAATAATGTAATTTAAAGAATCGGCTAGTATGGTTACCATATTAATATATTATTGTATTTGAGAATAATAATGTAATTCAAAGAATCGGCCAGAGGTTTTCAAGGTTAATGTGTTTTTTTTATCAACACAATGTACCTCCCCACCCTAAACCTTAAACTTAAGCAATAGTGTCATAAAATGAAAATATGAGAGAAAAATGGATTCGGTTTTATTTGACAACGTTGTTCAAAAAGGGGTCCTTAGGAGAGAGATGAAGACAGAGGTACTGCAGATGTCACACAGAGTGACTCAGAGCAGCAGTGAAAAGGGCAAGTCATGTGTGCTTAGGCGGAGACAGGAAATACAGTATAACAGAGATATACAAAAGTGTGAAAATATGAGAGCGGAATGAGTGGTTATTCTACGGAAAGGGGCTTTCTGAAATAGATGGTTGGCAAATTTGGTCTTGTCACAGGAGCACATGTTTTACTTCAGGGTGGAGCTTAGCATGTGTCTGCTGAACTGAGATTTGCAGAGTTGGAGCTGCTCTCCTGGTAGACCACAGCCCAGAGAGAAGCAGTCTTAGGTTGTGGGGGATGTTTGCCTAGTGTTAGACATAGACACATGCTCACAAACACACTGTCTTCCATGATAGATGATAAACAAATGAGAGATGAGATGACTTGAAAAGGATAAGTATCTGTTCAGGTTCTTTACATTGTTGTGTGTCTTGGATAAAGCAACATGTCAGGGCAAGATTTATTCAACTCTGTTGTTCCAGCCTGCAGTTTATCATAGAACACATCCCTGAGCCTGGCAAATAGGGCACATTTCTCTTTCCAAATATACATGACATAATGGCCCCATTTACACCTTGCATTACATGAGTTTTTGGTGATTGGATTGTTATCAGATAGCACTTGACCACTTTAAATGACAGATGTAAATGCACCCAAGATGCATTGTGATCGGATTGTGATTTAGATTGTGGAAAAACTTAACAGACACTGCCATCTTGCAATCTTGTTACCCAAACAATTAACAATCTCATCAACTTTTCCATTGGAATACACTTGGAATATCTTGTCTCTCTCCTCAAATCCCTTCTTGCTCACTTCTTGGCGGCTGCCAAAAAAATTTAAATTAAGGAAAAACCCTGCCTATCAAAGTGATTTTCAGTTACCACATCCTCTGATGTACAGTAATATGTATGTAGCGTTTTCCATTTTGCACGGGTAACTTTGATCAGATCTCCATGCAATCACAGTGGAGACGCATTTGACTGCAATGTCTAAATTGGGCCAATTTATAATTGACTGTTTCAATGAATAACCTCAGCCAAGGAAGTGTTGAATACATGTCACGTGTCACCTGTATTTCAGAGTATGTATGAGCCACAATGCAAAGGCCAGTTGTGGTCCGATTAACGTGCATACAGTACATGTTGAACAAAGGCGAGGTACAATTGCATTATCTAGGTCTGATAGTCCAACTTTGCAAAAATCGGACTGAAGCGTTTACATGACTAGTGGTCGACCAACATATTGCAGAGGCCGATAAATCGGCAGATATTCTGACTTTTTAAATTATCGTGTCTGCCGCTAAATTCCCGTTTGGCCGATTTGCTTCTTAAGGGCGCCGAAAATCACTTGCTTGCATGTGAAGCAACTGAGACATGTAAACGACCAGTCACAGTTCATTTTGTTGTTACGTGCCATCGTGTTACTACAATAATAGACCAGTGTGCAACACAGTGTCATTCAGACGGTCCACATATCAGAGCCGCGGCAGACACTTGAGCTCAATGTTAAAGTGGCGGGGACGGGGGGGGGGGACGGGGTGTATTCTCATTATGGAGAGCATTCGATTGGACAAAAATCTGTGGAGACCAGCACTGTTTAAATAAATCTCTGGTACATTTTGAAGACAGTACATAAATATGGCAGTAAAAACCTAATGAAAGTTGTTTGCTGTTGCTTTATTGACTTATAAACTGATTGTTGTGTTTAGTGCAGGTGTTGTACAAAAACTACACAACAAGTTTAGGCAGGAGTGTGTGTGGGTCCAGTAATATAAAGGGCAAGCTAGCTAGAATTGAATTTTGGATTCTGTATTGCAATGATTTCACTCCAACTCGCCATGGAAATCGCTGGCGCACCATTGGGCTACCATGGCAACCGATGGGCCTCACACAATCCACCACAGTGTTCATTGACATGCAGTAAGCAGGTTTGTAGTCTGGAGTGTGGTCAGAACTGTGTCAGTTGAGGTCTACCCAACATGCACTCATGTTCTCTTTTCTCTCGCTCCGAGCAAGGCCCGACATGGTCTCTTGCGAATGTCTGTGGCAGTGTGATATTTTTTTCCTCATCTAGCTGTGAATAAGAGCAGACAGAGATTCTCTACACACAAACACAGAATTCCTATTTTAAATCCTAATTTTCATTCCTTCTTTTGCAGATAAAAGTGAACTTTTGGTCCTTTGACAATCAAGAGAGTTTTTTTTTTAGGTGGTGCTCAAGAGTCGTGCTGTGAGAGGCAATTCCTGGACGCAGTCTCTGTAACAGAATTACACTTCTAATCGTCTCCTTATCCACTCAGCCTCTCTGAGCAGACGCTGTTCACAGCTGAGAGGAAGAGAGAGAAGGGGGGGGGGTACTACCAGAGCTAGATATGAGAGCATTTAAAGGAATATTCCTGGTTGACTTCAACTAAAGCCATGGCCACACTAATTAGTTTTTGTTTGAAAATGCTTCTTATCCACACTGGAAAAGAGTTTTCCTTCAGACTGTAGGAAACACTCTAGCATCGCATACTTTGGAAAGCAGTTTTGAAACAAAAAGAGATTAGTGTGGAGGTGGCCTCTATTGACAGCACCTTTGGCATGCAGTTGATTACCACAAAAAATAATTTTGACTCATCTCTCATTTTGTAAAATCAAACTAAAATTTAGTTTATAGATACACACTGCTCTGGGATAAACAGTATATTACAAGAAAGCAGCTTATTGCGAGAAAGTGACATTCCCGTTTACATGCACTGTATAAGCGGTGTACACTTTACTCCAGTGTACATGCGGTTCAGTAAGTAAGCAGCTTTCTCCACAGCAACGCAATTTCCCCTGTGACACAAACATGGCATCCAAGGAAGAATTTGCTATTTTATTCTTCGTTGCTTTTGCGTTGAGTTGTTGCTGTGTTTGTTTTCTTAACTTTCCATCATTAACTGGAGCAGAATTGCACAACAGTATTGGGGTTTCCCTCTCACGTAAAACATTGGGACTCCCCCAATGTACAGCACATATACACAAATGTGAGGGACAATTGATATTTTACAGTGGTCTGTATAAATGGGTATAGTTTATAGTTTATATGCTTTTCCCACTGTACTCCTTGGAATGTTGAGTTCCTTCATCTGTGTTGACTTGTTGTTGGCCTTCATCCTAAAGCCTGTTCACATTGTCAGCGATTTATTTATTTTTTGCAAGTTGTCGCTAGTCTCTGTATTTGTCACTATTAGGCATTCCTACTGCTGTTGCTCTAACATTATTGGTTGGCTGCACAACTGGCCATAGCTTTAGAAAATCTGATCACAGATGAGCTAGATTGCCAGTAAAACAAATATATCATTCTTATTTGACAAGGAATCATTTGTTTTACCTCTAATAATGAACATTCTGCAGATGAGTGCTTTTATATAAACTACAGCTGTGCTCAATGTATTCTATCATTTAACAAGACAAACAATCTATTAATGTATCAATTAAACTCACTCACAATGTCAAACATTTTTGAAAGATTATCCACTTTGTTAAGAGATCAGTTTTCTTGCCGCTAAAAATGAGCATTCTGGACGGGAAAGTGCTATAAACTGCAGCAATACCCAATGCATTATATAAACAAAGATCGATCTTTCAAGGTATCAATCAAACACAATCAGAATGCTGAAACGCTCACATCCCGTTGCCAACGGTCACCGTTCATGTCAACGAAAGTCACCTACACTCATTGAAAATCAATGGTCTCCTGTCGCATCCAGTGACAAATTCCCTGACACTGTGAACGGGGCTTAAGATGTTTGTTATCTGATCTGTTCACGCACTTGGGCACTCTCCAAAAACCAGTAAGAACGCTTAATCCCTTAAGTGGCGTAAGGACATCGGCGTTCTTGTTTACATGACGTTTCATGCCACTTTCTGCAAAAACCTTGGAATAAATCATTTCTTTGGTGCATGTAAACGGTCAATAAAATACTGTACTGTTTAGAAAGTATAGCCACAAGACTTAAACATTGTACTTGTTAACATTAGACTAGTGTGATAAAATCACTTGCCAGTCTTGTCTGTGCAGTTATATCCAATAACTTTCGCATCATATGCCCAAGGCTACCAGAAAGGGCTGTTTACACTGAGAAAAATCCACCTGCAAGAATTTTAAGAAATTTAAAGCTGAATATAGCACCTGTTGGAAAAGAAGTCCTGTCTTAAGTCCTTGATATACTTCCTACAAAATTGAAGAACGAATGGGTGTGACGTCATTTAGAACAATGTTTTTTTGTGTTCGTTTTAGTTGTTCGTAACAGCTTGCTGGGGCAAACTTTTAGGAAAACTTCTGACCGGCTGTTAAACACCTTACTGCCATTGGTCCATGTCATTGGTAGGTGTGACCTAGAGCTCCATTCACACATATGTCTGAAGTAAGATAGGCCTCTATCATCAGTCTTTGTTCTGCACATTAACACTTTTATACACTCATATTTGCAATATTATAAGTGTCATCATAAATCACAATAACAGCGTGTAATCGGCGCATATTATAGCTGCATATAGTGTGTTATAGCCGCATATAGTGTGTTGGGTGTAACGCATTACGCGTTACTGTAATCTAAATACATTTTGCAGTAACGTAGTAATGTAATGCGTTACTTTTAAAATTAAGTAATCTGATTACAGTTACAGACATGAATAAAACTACGTTACTTGGATTACACATTTATTGCTAAAACAATAATATTAAATAGAATGCATTTTAAAATATATTTCGTTCCTATGTTGGTACTTTTATGTGTGTTGCTGTGTCAGCTAATGAGCATGCGCTCTAACAAACCACCATGGCATTGAGGACACGTATCGAGGTGACAGCAGATGAGTGAGGTGTATTACTATGGACACAGTGGAGTGTAGTTTTTTTTTTATTCAAATTGAAAACGAAAGTGAAGCTTTTCAAGATTTCATGGACTCACAATCAATCTCAGCGAGCTCTGTGTCAGCGTTGTTGGGCCTCATGTATTCAGATAGAGGACAAAGGCAGGCCTAACACAGTCATAAAAACCAAACTCAAGCCCCCACATTCCAAGTCGTAAATCTTACTGATAAAAATCGCACCAAAATCAAACAAAGGGAGTCCAAAACAGACTACAAATCCCATGAAGCCTTGCTCACTAAAGGATCGAACTCTCAACTCCTATTGGATGAGGCACGCAACAGAACGCACCTCAAACCATGACATCATCAGGAGTTGAAATACCTCTGAAATGCTTTCGGGATTTGCTTCCAGCAACTTTGTTTGCAGCGTGTGGACGCAGTTTCATTGCTGCTCTCAGGTGCAACCTCGTGGCACAAGGAAGTAACGTCCGACTTGAAACTGTGGCCATACAATCTCCATCTCGCTGGACGAGTTGAGATTACTCTGTGTTCAACCGAACAATCTAACAGATCCGAAGGAGACCGCCGAGCAATTCGCATCTTTATCTGTTTGCCTACAGAAGTGAAGATTAAAGATTTCTCTTCCATCTTCAATCAAGTCGACATTTCTGATTTCTCCACCAGCCCGCCGAGAATCAACAGCCTTACCGCCCGCCGACAGAGCGAGGAAACGGCCTCCCGTCATCACCCGAGCCTCAAGGAACCGGGTCAGAGTTAAAGGACGGAGGAAAACACATTCTACCTGTGTCCACGTGCAATTCAAGTAAGAGGTTTACGTCTGGGCAGAGAGAATATTATAGTGTGTTATTCTTGTGTTTCAAGGTTTTTGCTTGTACAGTTTACGGACCGCCATGTCCGCTCATTATTAATACTCAGGGTATTAATTATCACAAATTTGTTTTGCTGTATTGTGGTCCAACCAAATTGGATTGTTGTGGAATTTCGCCATCGCGGGTGAGACAGCAACTGAATTCATCCATTAAAGAGTCAAATAACGCGGGACTTTTACGAGCCGTCCACCGCATCTCTGAGTGATAAACTGACAGCTGCTTTCCCTCCCACTATCGCGAAATCGGCTTTAGGGCTGTCACTTAATTAATTCTCTCTCTCTCTCGTACTAACCACACACACACACACACACACACCTTATGTGTTATAGGATTATTTTTATTTCCATATCTAATCATATCACTGTTTAGTTTGTAGTTGTAAGTCGGAAGTTTATTGACTGCATTGTATTAATTATTAATTGATATTACTGCATAAATAAACTTTTGTTTATATTACAAAGAGAAGTGTTTTGGTTTGTTTTGCATACGCCTGTGTCATGCTGACGGGATGTCAGTGCTCGGATTCAAACCTTCGTTCATTGTTCAATATTCTTCGGATGCCGATTTTCCTAAGAAAACAATCTAATATTGAGACTGTTTTACTATTTGGTTATTAGTCCCTGATTTCAGGGTGGTGCCCCGTCAATGTTAATCCTTATTAATATTCTATTGATTTTTGATAATTGATAATTATCTTTGATTGAATTTGAATGATCAGTAAGCTAGTGTTAATTTTAATTAATGTTTCATCGATGTTAACAATTATCTTTGATAATTGTTGATTTTAAAGGATTAAAAAAGCTAACATTGATTCTCATCAATGTTCTAATGATTTTAATAATTAATAATTATCTTTGATAATTATTAATTATTGCTAATAACCAAACTTGCTCCTAAACGTAGCACACTACATTTACTGGAGTCCCATATGAGGTTTTAATGAGTTAGATTCAATTGATTAAATATTAATTAATAACTACAGAAATAATTATTAATTATTTCTGGTAGTAACACTGATCTAAACAACCAGTAAAGCCCTACAGCGTGCTCCCTGCCCTGGCTGAGGCACGCAAGACTGGGCCGGCAACAATCTCCTCAAATCTCCGCGCTCTACCCCATCCAAACGCCCCTCCCTTGGGTGTTCCTCTAAAGCTGCCATGGGAGGAGAGGGGATCGGTTCCTGGTGTATATGGAACACAGCACTCATTCCTGTCTGACAGCCGTAGAACGTTGTCTTGAAAAAGACGTCGCTAAGCAAACGGCTGTTTTATGTTCTTTATATACTGTACACAATTAAACAGACACAATGCAATAGTGTTACAGATGCACAAGTGATAAAGGATACTCAATTCATCTGAGCAAATGCAGGGAGGTAGAAATAATCCACTCGCTGTAAAGTTGTGTATACACACACACATGCTGCACATGTACACACACAAACAGACATACTGTACATGCACACATACATGATGCAACACAGAAGCAAACCTGTATATTCACACCGAAAAGAAACAACAAGCATTCAAATACACAATGGATTTACTATCAAAGCTGTCTGCAAATGTGTTTTCAGAAATGTTTTCAGTTCATTAGTATTCTTTTTCTGTCTTTCACACCAACACAAACACAGGTAAACAAGCTTACTGTACACATGCATGCCACAAACAGCTAAGAATATTGTAGATAGCGGACACACACACACACACCTGAAGATACTACTACAGCATATTTGAGATAAGAAAGAGAAGTTGCATATTTAGAAATGCACTGGATCTCTTTAGCCAAGTTGCTGTCTTTGTCATATTGCTGTAATTTTTTTTTTATTGTTTTCAGTCAATATTAATACTAAATTTTTTGTTTTTCTGTGTTCATTTATGTGAATCAATAAAAAATTGTTAATCTGAAATATTAAAGTACTAAAAGAGCTATTAGTGTCACATTTGATTTTTTTGCAGGTTTGATTGATTTTAGAAAGTAACTTCAGAGTAAAGTAATTAGTAATCTGATTACTTTCCCAATGGAGCAATCAGTAAAGTAATTAGATTACAAAGTTTAGAGAAGTAATCAGTAGTGGATTGCTTTTTGAAAGTAACAACACTGAGCGTCATTAATTCAGAATTTAAACCAGACAGATTATACATTTTCTACTGCATATATATATGACTTTAAATCCTCATCGAGTGGTTAAAGCAACTTCTTTTACTGACCTCATATGAATTCTATTCATAGAATGAGGCATAAAGTCATTGATAACACATTTTAGTGTCACATTAGTTAAGGTTTTACTGAGCATCCTCATTTAATTGTACTTCTAAACGGCATCACACAGCAGTGTGGTGGGTGTCTCAGTGTTTGGAAACAGTATGCCATTGCTCGACTGTTTAGAACTACTTTTTACTCCTGAACAAAGAAAGAAGAATAACTATGACGGAAGTATATTGAGGCCTTCACAGTTAAAAAAAGCCAATCACCTTTTTGATCACCTTTCAGATTTCATCAAGAACACGGATTCGCATTAGCTGGACCATCCTGATTGTTGAATATTGTCTGTTTTGCATAATCTGAACCAAAGAAGCACAATTTATGACAAAACTGCTGTCAGATTTTATTGCTGGATTGAAATAAATGATTTGCTCAATCTTGACTGACCGTTTTAAGATTTCAATCTTTTCCCCATTCAAGTTGATAGGAGCTGTACTTGTATCCATACAAATGATAGCATCCAGCAGGCTGCCTGAAGGCATTACGAACATGACCGCCGAGTGACCTGTCTTGCCTTAAAGGGAATTTGATAATGCATAACCCCTAGAAAAGGAGTCCCACTTCAAAAAGACGATTTAGACAACTTCAGAGCTCAAATAACATTATTTTGCTGAAGAATTTAATAAGTGAAGTGCCTTTACAAAACGTCACATTTATGCTTTTTTATACACATTTATACCTTCCAGCCCACTTGGGGTTCTTCTGTATAAGTGTACAGCAGGCCACAGATGCTGTCAATAGACATTTTGAATTTAACCTGAAATATTCCATTAAGAATGAAGGGACCAGGTTGTGGGTTTAAAGGAGAGTTAAATGCAAAATTTGTTTGTTTGCTTTAATCTGTGTGAAGCAAAGTATTGTCTTAGCTGAGGCAACTGATGAAATAAATAAATGACAGTAAAGCATATGGAAAATGTGGCTCGACAAAAGTGCAACCACTTGTTCTTGAGTTCTGAAAGTGTGTTGTCATCTAACTCGTTTTTTTTGTCTCTTTGACTCTAATTCATTCCATCTCTTTCCAGACTCTTCCAGCTCAAAACCTCATGAAGAACCCTGTTACAAACCAGTCCTTGTATCCAAAACAAAACTGTGTTGACTATTCTAACTGATTAACCATAATGCCATGGTTCTCATGCAGTCTAATTTTTGGCACAAGGCTTTGAATTGGCTCTTTGAATAGATTTTCCGTATTGAGGCAGTTTTTCTGCCCTCATTTTTCTATGATTTGTTCTGTTTTGGCTGAGATTAATTCATATTCATACAATATCATATTTATTCCACCTCTTTCTCTTCCTCACTGATGTTTGGCTGACACAAAGTAGGCATTTCCTATGCTGCACCAGGATTGAAAGTTCCAATGACCCTGTGATCTTTGACGCTTCTTAAAAGAGCCAGGTTGGGCGGTTTCCATAGTAATAAATTAGAAATATTGGCTTCTTCAGCTTTTTCTGTCTCTCCCTTTGAGTATCACAGTCTGTGCTCTGTCTCTATTGCCTTATCTCCATCTCTGCATGCTCTTTGCTGTCCAAATCCACTCCTATGAGAATTGCCATTTCGACACGTTACAAATTGCTGCTGTCAAGTAAACAGACTTATCCCTTTTTCTCTCTCTCTTTCTGTCTCCGTTTCTCCAACTCTTGCACTAATTTTCTGTCTGTCTTTATCTGCTCTCTCTAGCGTCATTTTATCAGGAGGAACGCAGACAAATGAACAAACAAACAGGTCGAGACAAAAACAGACACGGCACAGAGGATCAAACCTGCAGGCAGACAGAGATTTACCAGATAAAGTGGAGAAACGTTGATAGACACACTAGAATTTACTAAACAGTTGCATTTCTTTTGCAAGCTGGTGCAAAACCAAAGCAAAAACAGCTCTGGGCCTGCATTCAAATACAAATGGGGACCAATTAAACAAATTAGTGTTTTGGTAGCGTAAAGAGATCTCTAAAGAGATGTCTCTTCGTCTCTGTGGTTTTGCTGCTGCCGTTGTTATCAGGACCTTTTCATTACTTTTTTGTTGCCGTGCCCTTCTTCCATCCAATGGACCATTTTAACTCTAGTGCTATGTTGAAACCATGACACAGTGCTCCATCTCTCTCATCTGAACACTGTCCTTTCTAGTGAAATCACAATGTAATCAAATACTTGACCGTTACTGTCTGTTGACCAACAAATGCAATTTTAATTTATTTAAAAAGGTTATCAGTCGAGCAAGATTCAAACTGACAACCTCACACACTTAAGAAATAATCCTGAGCCACATCAGCTCATGCTTAGAAGGCTGAGCTCCATAAAGGCCTCTATACTTCCTACGAAATCGAAGAACGAATGGGTGTGACGTTATTTAGAACAAAATCTGGTGTTTTTGCATTCGTTTTGGTGGTTCGTAACAGCTTGCTGGGGCGAACTTTTAGGAATATACCGGCTGCAAAGCACCTTCTTACTGTCATTGGTAGGTGATACCTAGAGCTCCATCTACCTTGAGGCTGACAGCTAATTTTGTTTACATTGTTCAAGTCAGTCAACAGGAACACATCGGCATATAGATATTATTAGTGAGTTCGTGAAAATTTACCTACATCTGTACATCATGAATTCATAATATTAACAAGACAAATTAAACATTTTCGTTTGCAAATATATTACTTTAAATCATCATTGAGTGGTTAAAACAACTTCTTTTACTGACCTCATGTGAATTCTACTCATAGAATGAGGCATAATGTCATTAACACATTTGAATATCTCGTTAGTTAGGTTTACTGAAAGTCCACATATTTAAATGTACTTCTAAATGCCTCCCACAACGTTGTGGCGGGTGTTTGAATGTTTGGAAACAGTATACTATTGCTTGGCCATTTAGAACTTCTTTTTACTCATGAACGAAGAAGGAATAAGAACTTCTCTAGAAGTATGTCAGGGCCTTAAGAGTGAAACCCTAGAATCACCCCTACAACTATACTGTTAAAGGCAAAAAGCCCATGAATTTCTCTCGCTTGCTCTCTCTCGCCTGCATGCACTAAAAACAGAGCAAAACAAAGACAGTGCAAAAACTGTACAACCCCAATTCCAAAAAAAAAGTTGGCACAGTATGAAAAATGCTAATAAAAACAAAAAGGATTGATTTGTACATTTATATTCACCCTTTGCTATTTTGAAAGCACTACAACTACACATTATATGATGTTTTACCTTGTGAATTCATAGTTTTTTTTTGAAAATGTACTGTAATTTCAAATCAGTTGATTGCAACATGCTCCAAAAAAGTTGAGATGGGCAATTTAAGCCTAATAACAATTTGACAAGTTGAAATAACAAGGTGATGTGAAACAGGAGATGTTAAGCAGGTGAGACAATTGTGTCATAGTACTGTATACTATAAGGAGCCTCCAAAAACAGCCTAGCCCTTCAGGAGCAAGGATCATTCAAGACTTGTCAATTTGCCAAGAGATGCTTCAGCAAATAATCCAGCACTTTGAGAACAATGTTCCCCAAAGACAGATTGGAAGGATTTTGGGCATTTCACCCTCTGCAGTGCACAATATAGTTAAAAGATTCAAGGAATCTGGTAAAATCTCGGTGCATAAAGGGCAAGATGAAAACCACTTCTGAATGCACGTGATCTCTGATCCCTCAGACGTCACTGTCTTAAAAAAACATCATTCATCTGTAATGCATATCATGAACATGGGCTTGGGATGACTTAAGTAAACCTTTGTTAGTCAACACCACTCGCAGCTGCATCCACAGATGCAAGTTAAGACTTTACTATGCAAAGCAGAAACCCTACATCAACACTGTCCAGAAGCGCTGACGTTTTCTCTGGTCTCGGTCTCCATCTTAGATGGAAAGTAGAAAAGTGGAACTGTGTTTTTTGGTCTGAAGAGTCCACATTTCAAAAAGTTTTTGAAAAACACAGCCGTTGTGTTATCCGGTCCAAAGAGGAAAATTGCCATTCAAGCTGTTATTGGCATCAGGTCCAAAAGCCAGTGTCTGTATGGGCCAGGGGTGTGTCAGTGCCCATGACATGGGTAACTCGCACATCTGTGAGAACACCATGAATGTAGACAGGTATGTAAAAATTTTGGAGCAACATATACTGCCATCCAGCACCATCTTTACCAGGGACGTCCCTGCATTTTCCAGCAGGACAACTTCAAACCACATGCTGCCCGGATTACAAGTGCATGGCTGTGTGGGCAGAGAGTGTGGGTGCTAGATTGGCCTGCCTGCAGTCCTGACCAGTCTCCAATTGAGAATGTGTGGTGCATTATGAAGCACACCATATGGCAACGAAGACCCTGTACAGTTGTGCATCTAAAGAACTACATAATGGATGAATGGGGGAAAATTCCACTTTCTAAACTTAACAAACTTGTGTCTTCAGTGCCCAAATGCTTAATAAGTGTTATTAGAACAAATGGTGATGTTTCCCAGTGGAAAACATTCTACTGTCCGAACCTTTTAAAGCGTGTTGCAATCATCTGATTTGAAATTACTGTACATTTAAAAAAACAAAACAGTGACACACCCCTGGAGTTCGCTAGCTCGCTAAACAACCAAATTGGCCTGGTTGCTAGGGAGGGTAGAGTCACATGGGGTAAACTCCTCGTGGTCGCTATAATATGGTTAATTCTCGGTGGGGCATGTGGTGAGTTGAGCGTGGTTGCCACGGTGGATGGCGTGAAGCCTCCACACGCGCTATGTCTCCGTGGCAACGCGCTCAACAAGCCATGTGATAAGATGCGTGGGCTGATGGTTTCGGACGCAGAGGCAACTGGGATTCATCCTCTGCCACCCAGACTGAGGCGAATCACTACGCGACCACAAGGACTTAAAAGTACATTGGGAATTGGGCATTCCAAATTGGGGGGGAAAATCCAAAAAATAAAAAACAATGACATTCACAGGTTAAAACATCATATAATGTTTAGTTGTAGTGTTTTCAATATAGCAAAGGGTGAATATAATTTACAAATCACTACTTTTTGTTTTTATTATAAATTTTCATACTGTCCCAACTTTTTTGGAATTGGGGTTGTACATAATATAAGAAAAAGACTAAATATACAATGTATACTTGACAAATAAGGTAAAAAGGATAATTAGTTACACACAAAGGGAAAAATAAAACATTTCTAAAAAAACTAGAGAAAGACCCATAGTGAAATAAGAAAAGTATCTCTCTCTCTCTCTCTCTCTCTCTCTCTCTCGCTCTCTCTCTCTCTTAACTGTTTATTCATTAATGGCTTTTTAGAGGAGACTGTGGTTGCTGGCTATAATTGTATGAATTATATTCAATAAAGATGCTTTTTTTCCAAAGTGACTTACAAATGGGGAATGCTACTAAAAAAGAGATCATGCTATAATACAAAGTCACAAATTGTGCAAATTTATGTAGATTTAATGTATGTATGATTTTATCTATTATTATTATTATTATTATTATTATTATTATTATTATTACTTCATTTCCATGAAGAACACAATTTAGCACTGTAGATAAATCCTTTGCTATAACAGCATTCTAATCTCATTATTTATAATCCAACTGAAGCACTACAACAAAGAGACATTAGCACCAGTATTAGAGCTAAAGCAGAGCAGTTGTAGTAAGTTGCATTATAGTTTGATGAATATTGCTCTGTGTAATTTGAATGTGAAGTAATAGAAGCACTCTCATTTTAGATTAGATATTGTAAGATGCATATATCTATATGCAGAGAGAGAGAGAGAGGTGGTACTGTATATATAATTTATTAAGTATCTGTTTATCTACCTGCTTACCTACCTGTCTATTTATCTATCTAGGCTACTTTTATATATATGGAGTGGTGGTGGCGTAGTGGGCTAAAGCACATAACTGGTAATCAAGGTTGCTGGTTCAGTCCCCACAGCCATCACCACTGTGTCCTTGAGCAAGGACTTTAACTCCAGGTTGCTCCAGGGGGATTGTCCCTGTAATAAGTGCACTGTAAGTCACTTTGGATAAAAGCATCTGCCAAATGCATAAATGTAATGTAAATGTACTATTACCACATAATAAATTAATCAGAAATTCAGGTGGAAGTGGGTTTGCATACATGCATAAATGTAATGTAAATGTACTATTATCACATAATAAATTAATCAGAAATTCAGGTGGAAGTGGGTTTGCATACATGCATAAATGTAATGTAAATGTACTATTATCACATAATAAATTAATCAGAAATTCAGGTGGAAGTGGGTTTGGGTCAGTGCCACTAAGCTGACCTGTAAATGAGCACAGCAGGGCCTGCTTCACCTTTCAACTTCACCTGCTCTACACTGATCTCAAGTCAGATTAACATCAGTTAGCCTTAAATTGAGGACTTTCTACTGCGTCTACTTCTGTATTCTCTTTCCTGAGTTCATCTACCAGGCTGTGTGTATAAGAAGAAAAATCCTCTCAAGGAAAGAAAAAGGCTGTTGCCAGGGCGTTGCTGTGGTTGCTATGGTCTTCTGGATCATTGCCAGAGTAATGCTAGGTGGTTGCTGGAGTTTTCTGGGTGGTTGCTAGGTAGTTGTTTACTAGTCTAAGTCAAAACAGCCCATCCCCATGTCTCTGATATGTTGGTCCTATTCATAGTACAGGATGAGTTGCGCATCAAATGCTTAGTACTTTAGTACAAAATGTAGTACCCACTTAGTTCCCTAAGTATGAGCAATAATATTAGTTATGCTTGTCTTTGCAAACATGTCTTACTATACACTCCATCTGACTCCCTTATTTTTCAGGTATTTGCATAGGACCCCCTATCCACACTTCGGTGTTTCTATGGTTACCCAGTATGTCTGTCAATGAGACATAAATTGTAACAGAAGAGCAGCATGTCCGTATCTATGGTTACTACACCAGTCAGTCACCCTCTCACTATGAGCCTCCACACAGGGGTAGAATTGCCAGAAGAGCTCAGAGTAAAAAGTAGGGCAGGTGTAATTGGCTGTTTTGCAGTGGCTCCTCCTGAAGGATCTGGCGTGGTGTTTCAGGTTCAGACAGGAGCCTTCTGGAAACCGTAATCAGCCATAAGTTCTACAGTACCTGTAACCTTAAGGAATAATTATATACTGTAGTACCTGGGGCCCAGTCTATCATTTGACTCAATGTTGACTCAAAACTGCATTTATTTGGTTATGAATATAGTTTGTACCTTCCTTATGAAAATGCATTTAATTAAACAATAGCATTTGATAGATCTGACAATCTTGCATTAGCTAAGAGCAAGCACATTTGTGAGAACTGAAAAAAAAAAAAAAAAGGTCTAAGTATTTTTTACTGGTTTCCTAGGAAATAATATCTAAACACACACACACACACACACACACACACACTGATAGCGCTGTTTATTTGTATGTGCTGCCTGTGTTGTTTTAGTGCCCAGTTCTAAGGAAGTATGCAAATCAGGTAACAGTGCAACATGCCCATAAAATTAAATTGCACTGTGCTAATTAACATAAAAAAACAAAAAAAAAAAGGAAAAAAAAAAACACTGTTTGCCAATTGTTTAAAAATAAAAACTTTCTTCAAAGTTTATTCAAGTTTGTTTCTTTGGCAAAAGTTTTTTTTTTTCTTATTTTAAGCATAAACAACTATATTTTGTGACTATTCAAGTAAATGTAGATGACAAATAACAATAATTCAATATATAATGATTAAGTAATTTTAAATAGTTACATTTAAATAATTATAAATAAAATATATACATTATAAAAAATAATAATTCAAATGCATCACATTATTGTGGCAGGCGAGTAAAGCATTGAAAAGACAAAAAGTGTCTTTAGAATCCAATATATTGTATATTTCCATATTATTGAACATAAGCCAATCATTGGCCACCAGTTCACAGCAATCCATTTTGCAACTGAATTCGTCAGTCTGTCCGAGAAAGATTTATTATAAGGGCTTTTCAAAGAATGCATCTATGTACACCATCAGACGGACGCTTATGGAGCGTCTCTCTTTGGCTGCTTCGCATCATAAACGCACCGTTTTTAGGTTGCTGTGTCAAGTTACGTCTTGAGATCCATCTTGCGTTCAGATTTGTGCTCCATCATGTTGTGTTTGAATGCAAGAACGAGACTCATCTTGTGCTGTCTGCTGTGAGTAAGTGTGGTACAGCTGCGCATTAGCTCTGGCCCACTAATTTGATTTGTCAAACAATGTTAGACAATGTTACAGTGCTGATATTTAGGGGGCTTTCACACTGGCTGTTTAGTCCAAAATAAGAGCATGGTTCGCATAAAAAAAAAAACAAACAAAAAAAAATGGTAATATGAAAGCTTTTTTGTTGACCGTGGTACCACACCTTAGATTACCTTTAGGAGGTGGTCTGAGCTTGGCTGCAGTGAAACTTTGGCACAGTTCGCATGAGTGAGAAAGCAACCTGTTCTCAGGTCCGCACTTGTTCAGGAAAGTAAAATAACTTGCGGATGTGTTTTTTATGATTTAAGCATGGCGACATAATCAGATGCACAAAAACAGACACACAAATGCACCATGAGTGGCAGGGGAACATGAGCAGCTCTGCAAATACATTGCTCACAGCCAGCTGTCTCCTCAAAGACCATATGCGAGCCTCAGATTTTTGTTCGCCTTCTCCTGGACATGCATATCTGCTGAATTATGGAATGCGACCCACAGAGGCACAAGTGTCGTTCACTCTGGTGTGCATAATTACACCAAATTAATAAAAAAAACACAAATATAGGGACCTGTGTTGTGTTCTCCATCATGTGCATGTTTGTGATGACTCAAGTTGATAAAGCACTGGGATTCAACAGAATCTAAAAGAGTCTGAAACCAGACAAACTCTGCGGGGGGCTCCGAGAAAAATCGCACTCGGATTTGAACAGCAGCAAAAGTGTCCAGTATGAAAACTACCATAGTATAACAGCACAGTTACTCAATATTAACTTTTTGTTTATAGAACCATTGTATGAAAGCAACATCACACTCACAACCAGGGACTAAAAACTAAATGTTATAATTTCGGTTCGTTCTGGGCAAAAACTTTTAATTTTTTTTCGTTCCGGTTCGGAAATTCCGCAGCCTCCTTTCCAAATTGTTACCGGTTAGAACAATGTAAAAGAACAGTTAATAATGTTCTTTTAAAAATTACAGTACTATGCGCTAAGGGGCGGGTGAAATACCAGTTGCAATGTCGCAAGATCTCGCAAGAGAAACCAGCAACCTGGGCGTTGTTTCCCAATAACGATTGATCTTAGTGGTTAAGAGTGTTTTCTACGAGCGATTTTACGAACGTTTTATTTTTTATGTGCACTTCCCAAAACTGCACTTAACATGAATGTGCGAGGACATGCTTTGAGTGCTACTTAAGACAGACGCTGTCTATAAACGTGAAGTGCTGAAATGTGACCATGTAGTGCTGTTCGTCATTGTAACTTCATTATATTTATGCATAACTTTAAAAACGTTTGTAATTTAGCTCGCTGGAAACATTTAAATATATTTTCTTAAATGTACAACTTCACCACATAATTGCATTTTGTTTTGCAATCGTTTTGTGCAGAACGATATATTTCTTTTACACAATCATCAGATGTGCATTTTAATATTTCGTTTTCAAAATTTGCTCTGTGGGTTGAGATTAAAGCTTCCAGGACCAGTGAAGACAGCGGAGGCCCTGTGTATTGTCATTAGCAGAACTGCAAGCATTAATTCAATACAACATTATTGAGGAGTGCAAAATAAGGAGACGTGTGGAAGCTGCGCTTTAGGGACATTCACCAATCAAAGGGAGATGTGCTCTTTACTCCCAAAAGTGATAATGGTAACAACAATGCTACACAACCTGTGCGGTACTACACAACACGTGGTGCGGGCGAGAGCACCCTTAGGTGTCAGAGAGGAAGAGAAGACGAGGATGAGGAGCCAATATACTGTATAGACTATTTACATGCACGGCAGCAAGTTATTGACTTTTTTCCTTCTCTCTAATTGTAATTTTTACAGTTCTCTGCAACAGTCATGCCACCACTTTATTGATACCAACTAGTCCACAAATAACTTTATTTGTTTACTTATTTATCTGTTCATCCAATATTGACTAACCATTTTCTAACCATTGCATTTGTTGTTGTTGTTGTTAGTCTTGTCAGTTAAAAAATAAAATAAAATGTATGTATACTGATATTAAATGAGCATAAATTGTAGCTATAGGTATTTAAATTTTATCAGGTGTAATTTCACGATTGTCCTGCAGGTGTCTGCATAAGTCTGTGTCCTTACGATGCTCTTAACGCTGTACGACTACTCCAGAGCACTCGTTAATCTATGAGCATTTTCAAGTACTACTTAAGTTATGTTGCTTTTGGGAAACGGGGCGCAAAACTAAGATGAATCGTAAGATAGATTCTACAGTCTGCTTAGGCTTATGATGCTTTTGGGAAACAAGGCCCTGGTCTAGAGAAACAAGCCAAAAATAAGCCACTTGCCTCACCAAAATAAGCGAAATTTTTTTTTTTTTTTTTTTTTGTGTGTGGTGGAATTATCAGCATAGAAATCATAACTGTTAATTAACTGAATGCTAGTTAAGTATAATTTTAATTAGAGATCTGCTTCTTAGTCAAAACCTGGCAGCATCAAATCTGTATTAATGCATCATATCTAACAATAGTTCAGTAAAGACTTAGAAACAACTGAGAAATAAACTTTTTACCTCTAATGTTTTCATTGTATCTGAATTAACCGTGCATGTACAGTATACAGTATGCAGTAATTATACATACAATCTTAAAGATTTTCCCGTCAAAAAACAGTAAAGAACTGGCAGCTGGGTTGCCAGCATGTTACTGTAAAATTAACGGTGTCTTGCTGTTGCTGAAATTAACAGCTAGATACTGTTTTTACAGCTACAGTATACAGCTGTAATTTAGCAGCATATAGCTGTCAAATTACATACTATCTACTGTTGTTGAAATTAACTGCTATGTTCCCAGCATGCATTGCGGCATGAAGAAAATACTTCGTTTTTTTTTTTTATTTTTTATTTTTTTTACTATTTACTGGTTTATTTTGAAGTTGTTTTTGTTGTAGTCTAATTTACTTGGATTTTAACGTTCAGCTCTTACTTATTTACGTAAAAGTATGTTTGTTAATTGTCACCGCTGTTGTGTTTTGTATGCCGAGAGTTGATATCTGTGTGTCTTGATAACAACTCGCGTTATGCTGTAACTTCATCAAACTCGAGTTATGCTGTAAATTCATCAAAAACATCAAACAATGAATTTGCTGATATAATTTCACCAAGATGATATCATGATTTTAAATGTTCATTTTCCCTTAATGCCTTGCACAGAACAGCTATTTACCATAAAACTAGTCACTTCACAGTGAGCCTGCTCTTGATCTCCCAGAATGCAACATTTTTAACAGCAAACTACTGTATTTAAGAATCACAGTAGATTGCTGTAGGAATTTGGCCGTAAATTTACAGCAATTTTTTACAGTGTAGTTGTTAAAAAGGTCTTCATTCACAGAATGCGACATCCACAATGGGCAATTAAGCAAAGAAATGTGTGGTGCAGCTGTTTCCTTCAGGATCAAAGCACGTTTCATTTTTTGGGGGCAACATGAAGTGGTAGTTCCAAAAATGTACTGTAATAAACCCTTTAGCCTTTGGTTTCATGAAAAAATTATTGGAAAGGAATTAATCGGTTACGAGCATTTTAAAATAATGTTTTCATTCCGGAACAGTTGAAAATCACTTTGTTCCTGTTTTCGGTTATGCACACTCACGGTCTCTTTCTCAGCCCTTCTCTCTCCTTCCCTCTTTCCATCCATCCGGCTGTGCATCCGCGTTTAGCCATGCGACACCCTCCTCCTTCCAGATCCACATCTGTCCCTCACTTCTGTTTGAAAACGGTTTGTCACACTTAAGTCATGTGTCTTCAATCCTCGAGTGAGTCTGTGCGCTCTCCTGTCATCCATCTCTCTTTCTATTGCACTTTCTCTTGTCACTTTGTCCCCATCTGCCATTCCCACCTGTCTATTTCTCTGCGTCCTCTTTGATGTGTCTTTCCTTCCTCCTCCTCTTCCTGTTTCCTTGTATCATTGAGCTGTCTCCCACCTGTCCATCCATCTCTCTCTGTCTCTCTCTCTCTGTCTTGTTCTCATTTTCTTTCACTTTCTTTCTCATTTTCACACACTCCCACCATTCCCTTCATTCTTGGCCTCATTCACTTTTTTTTTTTTTTTTTTGCTCAGTCACTGTCCTTATGGCCTCTTAATTAACATTATCTGAGAAATGTTCCTCACAAGCCTACCAATCTTCTGGTTAGTTGTATTCAAGTTAATGTCTATTGACAGCCTCTGTGGTATGCTGTCGATTACTATGATAAAATAATTTGTCCCTCAGGGGCCAAAACAGTTGCACCACTTTTGCATGCAGTATTTTAGCACAAAATCTCACTCAGTTTAACCCATTGTGAGTAGGCTATTTAACCCTCTTGCTATGTTCGGGACATCTTTGACCCCTTCAAAAATTAAAAGTGGTGAAAAAATAATCTTTATCTTGTATTTGGTTTCTCCACAAAAATACATAAGTTTGTGTTACATTTTTATGATACTATTATAATCAGAATGGAGGTGTGCTGTGTATCAATTGTACTCTACTGGGTCTTTTTTGACCTGAACAGAAAAGTTGTTAGGAATCTTGTCACAAAACAGAAGGGTTCAATTAAATCATAGTCATTATTTTCAGCACACAAACACAGCATAAGTATATTAGGTTTATTAGATTGTGCCTTATTTATAAAACTTGGCACAATTTGCATGCCGCAATTGGTGGAGTGGTGCTGTACAGTTCTATTAAAGTATGTCTGATCAATGTAGTCTGCTGCATCCTTCACATCCCTTACACTCAGAACTGACCCTCAAGATGACCAGTTGTACTGTGCACAGTGCATTCAGCTCAAATTTTGTAGGTGCTGTTACCTGATTTGTATAATTCCTTTAGTGAATTGGGTGCTGAAACAACACAGGCAAAGCATGCAAATAAATGGTGCTTTTCTACGTGAAATTCCCACTCAGGTTGTGAAAACAAATGAGAAACATATTCTGCTTTTGAGCCTGATTCTGAAGGGATTTTTCTAAAAACTGAATGGATTTGGAGCAGATCGGATCAGAGGAGCAGAACGCTTTATGGGACGTTTAAAAAAGAAAAGACATTTGCACTCTTTGAGTGGTGGAATTTAATTGTCATCAAAGCTCAACAAGCAAAATATCACCCACAAGTGCAACACTGTCATGAAATGTGAACACCAGCCGTAGTGGTTGCTAGGGGGGTATAGTCACATGAGGTAACCTCCTCGTGGTCGCTATAATGTGTTGTTCTCGCGCTCGGTGGGGCATGTGGTGAGTTGTGCGTGTATGCCGTGGAGAATAATGTGAGCCTCCACACGTGCTACATCTCCATGGTAATGTGCTCAACAAGCCACATAATAAGGTGCGCGGATTGACGGTCTCAGACGTGGAGGCAACTGAGATTCATCCTCCGCCACCCGGATTGAGGCAAGTCACTACACCACCACGAGGACCTAGTGTGCATTGGGAATTGGGCATTCCAAATTGGGGAGAAAAGGGGAGAAAGTAAAAAAAATAAATAAATAAATAAATAAAAAAGAAAACATATATATATATATATATATAAAACATAATTTAATATACCTTTAAACAGTGTCTAAGTACAGAGCAATAAACCTTTACGCTTGATGCACTGTAGATATCCAAAACTCTGTTTATTAAAAAGGAAGAAATTTATATATATTCTCTTGACTGTTGACTGTTCCCTGCTTTTGCCCTAGCTCTGCTCTCTTCCCCTCTCCTCGTTCTCCAGCCACCCTGTGACTGCGTCTGACTCCTTATTAATGTCAGTTGGACTGTGCAGCCCACTGTACTAAAGTGAGCCTGGAGCATCGGCAAAGAGTAGGTCAACATTTGTTATTGGAGGCTATATATGAGCACATATTCTTTGTCTAGAGGTGTTCATATTTGTGTAGCAACTAGCAAGCAACCATAGTGTCACACACACACACACACACACACACAAAGCTGGAGTGTTCATTTGTGTACATTCTGTTTGTATGTCCAGAATGCAGTCAGTTTTGAATTGTGGGAGGCTGTGCATGTTTACGTGTATACATGTGATAACCATTGGAGCATAACAATGCAAATACAGTCGCATTGTGACATTACATCAAATTTGCCTTTTGATAACGTTGTCTGAATGCATCATCAATGTTAAAGCAACACAGTACATGCTGCAAGTGGTCAAACTGAACTTTGGCATCAGCACTTAAATGTCATGATGTTACTGTAGTAGTGCCATCTGAACCCTCATGATCCTCTGTTTGGCTCAAGAATCTTTCAAAGGTCTTTTCTGTGTCCTTTCAAAGGGATGTTCAGTGTCATGCATAAAATGTGTTTTTTGTTTACGTGCTTCTCAGAAAACAATTTTATAGGCTGCTTACAGTTCACTTTAATGCTGGTTTAGTCTTCTGGGAGATTTAACATTCAGTTGAGTGCTTTTCCCTTTCTCACAATGGTGAGAGAGGATATCTAATTCCCCAGTTAATGCATCACCCTACTTGTAACTTGAAAATCTTGACATCTGCCCTAGCTCTCCTTGGCGTGTTCATGAGCTCATAGCGATGTCCCAACAAGTAATTCTTCTGAGCTGGATCTTTTCAATTGAATGGTTGATCCAGTTCACAAAACTGGTCTGAATGATTCCTTCACAATGATTCACTCAAATTTTGGACTGTTCCTTAAACAACGCTTTCTTATTACAGGAATACAGTTCACAAGTTGTATGGACCACTTTATATGGTGCTTTTGTGTCCTTTTTTAAGTTTGAAAGTCTCAATTCCTATTCATTGTAATTGCATGAAAAAGAGTGACCAGTAGAATTGTTCATAATTTCTCCTTTTGTGTTCTGTGGAAAAAAAAAAAGGCTTGTGTGTTTGGAACGACACGAGGGGGAGTAAATTAAAACAGAATTATCATTCTTGGGTGAACTTTTCATAATGTCAAAGACCTTATCACTTCTTTTCTTTTCTACTGCCCTCTAGATCATCATCTTTTCTATTTCATGTCATTATTTTCACCTCATTATGTCAGCCTGCCCCAAATCAATCATTCCCGTCTTCCATTTTCTGTTCTTCAACTCCAGTTCTGTTCTGGTCCCTCTTTTAAATAAGCCACTGTTTTTTCAGACTTATTTCATACCTCATTGGCAATTGGACTTTTTCAAACAGTATGCAGCAACATTATGCTGCCTTTGATTTCGGTAAAAAATTAGGGTCCGTTTGAAAGAAACCCCTTAAGTTAAGAAAACTCTTAGTGACAATAGCCTTGCAATTATAACTAAGGGTTTCTTGAACTTAAAGGTATAGTTCACCAAAAAATGAACATTTTGTCATTATCATTTACTCACCCTCATGAAATCCAAGATGTTTATAACTTTATTTCTTCTGCAGAACACAAGCAGAAGTTTTTAGTAGAATATCTCAGCTCTGTAGGTCCATACGATGCACGTGAATGGTAACCAGAACTTTAAAGGTCTAAAAAGTATATAAAGGCAGTATGAGAGTAATCCAAATGACTCCAGTGGTTAAATCCATATCTTCTGAAGCAATGTGATAAATGGATAAATATTTAAGTACTTTTTTACTATCAATCTACACTCTCACTTCCACACTCTTCTTTTGTTTTTGGCGATTCGCATTCTTCATGCAAATCGCCGCCACCTGGGCAAGGAGAATTTATAGTTAAACAGGACTTAAATATTGATTTGTTTCTCACCCACACCTATAATTTCGCTTCTGAAGACATGGATTTAACCACTGGAGTCATATGGATTATTTTTATGCTGTCTTTATGTGCATTCTGGACTTAAAAAATCTGGCCACCATTCACTTGCATTGTATAGACTTAAAGATCTGAGATATTTATCTAAAAATTTTCATTTGTGTTAAGCAAGAAAGTCCTATACATCTGGAATGGCATGAGGGTGAGTAAATGAAGAGAGGATTTATGAAGAGAGAACTATCCCTATAAGGGGTTTCTTGCAACCAGTCCCAGGTGTCTTAGAAGGAAGCATAATCTTGAGCCTACAAGATTATGACTATCAATTTATCTTTTTTTGTTTTTTGGGATTTTTTCCCCTTTTTCTCCCAATTTGGAATGCCCAATTCCCAGTGCGCTCTAAGTCCTTGTGGTCGCATAGTGATTCGCTTCAGTCCGGGTGGCGGAGGACGAATCCCAGTTGCCTCCGCGTCTGAGACAGTCAACCCGTGCATCTTATCACGTGGCTTGTTGAGCGCGTTGCCACGGAGACATAGCACGTGTGGAGGCTTCACGCCATCCACCGCGGCAACCACGCTCAATTCACCACGCGCCCCACCGAGAACAGACCACATTATAGCGACCACGAGGAGGTTACCCCATGTGACTCTACCCTCCCTAGCAACCGGGCCAATTTGGTTGCTTAGGAGACCTGGCTGGAGTCACTCAGCATGCCCTGGGATTCGAACTAGCGAACTAGCGAACTCCAGGGGTGGTAGCCAGCGTATTTTACCACTGAGCTACCCAGGCCCCCATCAATTTATCTTAACAATATGCTAACTTCAGATTCTAATGGAATCAACTGTAAGCATTAGTTTAGCCCAGAGCATCATGCCTATTCAAACTGAACATGCGTCCCCTCAGATTTTTGTGTCTAACAGACACAAAAATTAAGTTACACGATTATTGAAATGGTATAGTGTTTGACCAATTAAATAACTGTGGCAGAAATCACCTGTTCACATGTCTAAATTTGGCCAGTCCAATCAAGTTGCACCTTCCATTGTCATCTGCCCTTCCTTGTATCACCTGAAACTTTACTTTTTTTTTTCTCACAGTGTAACACAAAGGGAGATATTATCAAATGTCAAAGTTGCTCTTTTCTAAACAACAGTGATGAAATAATAATATATTAGATATAATAAAATATATAATGAAAATATATAAAATATATACCTGAAGCAATTCAGATCAGTTCTTCATAAGGTTCCACTTTAGTTCAGTTATGTTGCTTTGGAAGGCAAATATAGACAGTAGAGACACTTCAGTCGTTGCTGGTAACGAGCTTTTTTCCTGATTATCCTATTGGGTTTGCTTCCTGATCTCTTCCATCCCTTTCTCACCAATTTCACACCCTGACAGAGAACTTTATTTTCTTTGTGTGTCAGTCAGCCGACCTTCACACCTGAGCAGCAGTTCATGGCTGGCTGCTTGACAAGTTTTATAGAGATCGCCATCATGGGACTATTTTAAGGAGTATGTAACTGCTTGTTTTTATACCACCTCCCCCATAGTTTTATGCTTTCATCCAATCACACAAGAATTATTGCTGAAAGAGTAAGTGTGTGGGATAATTTGAGTGTGAAATGGATATACAGTGATATTTTGTGGGGTGGCCCTAAACTGCAGCAGTTGCATATTGATTTTCAGAATTGCGTGTAGCACATGCCATATACATACGCTGCTGTAGGTTATTCTTTCAGCAGGAGGGACTTTATTAGGAGTTGACAGGCATTTAGATCAGAATAAATTTGCTCTTTGTATTTCGTTTAGGCCGACCGGAGCATCTGTGCACCCATGTGCCATGGCCCCTATTACCATGGTAACCATTATCCAGCATCACTGATGAAAGCATGTCTCCTGCAGACGCCCCTGTAGGTCCTCATTACCTCACCAAGTGTGTCTGCCACCAACAGGGAGAGTGTGAGTGAGCATGTCTATGTGCGTAAGAGAGAACGAGGTGGAAAGAGAAAAAGACAGATTAAGAATGTTTATTGCATTTTAAAAAAGGAGAGCTGAGAGAGAGAGGGAGGGCATTTCTCAGTATTTTTAATGTTCCCCTTTTAATTAAATGACAGCATGCACTTGAACTAACGTGGACTCCACAAGTTTGTGCAAAACCCAGCATGATTTGTGAATGTGCCAAAGAGCATCTTGTGTGCTTCAGTAGCAGTAATGAAATCTGACCTTTTTTGTAAAGAAGTTAACCCTGGTTTCTGTATTCTGAAGGATACAAACATTTAAGCGATGAGTGAGTTGTTTTTCTCACAAATTGTAAAAATATTGAAAAGGGGTGTCCCTGCAAAAACTGAGGACATGTGACTTTGTATATAAACTTTGGCATCAAAATTTTTTGAAAGGGCAGCTGACCTTGAGGCAAGTGGTCCTATCTTTTAAATGTTATTTTCGTGATTTCTACAAGCTTTAATATTGAAAATAAAATTAATATTTTAAACTTAGGCCCTAATGTTTTGGAAAATAGCAATTATTTGATTTTCAGAGGTAACTTTATAGTCTTGCCCTTCTCAGGGTTAACATGGTCATTGAGCCTGTTTACATGCACACCAGTACTTTGATTACTCCCAAAAATCAGCTTATTTAAAAAAATCAGACAAAGCAAAAAATTCCTTGTTAACATGATATTTGAAATAATCATGTTGTTTACAGTTTGTGGCATCAAATCGTGAAGAGGCATGCAAACAACACGTGTGCACATTGGATAAGCAGGTGTTACAGTTTAACTGGTTTTCATGTTAACTGTGACATACTTCCGTGTTACTCCAGATGTGAAAGCCCGGACGCAGATTCGTCTGATGCAATATTTCACTGTGCATTGAATGTAAACTTTGTCACTACATGATGTTGGTATCCTTGTAAAAATGTAAAATATGTAGTCTTATTATTTATGACAGCAGAAGTACGTTACAGCAACAAAATAAATAAATACATACAAAGCTGCGTCTCACAGGCTCCGAACACCCTGATCAGAATGACGGCGTTGTTGAGTTGTTTGATGGTGACAGAATAATGTGGCATATTGGTGGTATTCAAATCATGTTTCTGTGTACGATGTGACCTGTGAACTAGTGCACATAATCAAGGCAGTATGCCCATGTTAACTTGTGCCTAATGTTCACAAGCTGATGGTCTCATCTGATTATAACATTGAATGAAATTTACTTAATAAGATAACCAGTAATTGAGTGAACAATCCAAGACTTTTCAAGCATTTTTACAAATGTTTGCCTTTGAGGATAAGGGTATTTTGTCAATTAATTTAATGATTAATTTCATACATAAAATGACCTGTCAAAGCTCTGTCTGAAATGTCTGGCATGTCCAAAATGATAACAGACAAACTTAGTAGGCTATTATGTCAAATTGGGAGTAGCATTTTAAAGAGAAAACAACGTTTAGATTTCATTCAATGTTTTAATCAGTTTAGACCAGTGGTGTAGTAGTGTCTGAAGAGGTGGGCATACTATGAATTTATGAAAGATATGTAAAAATATGTATTTAAATTAATAGGTGTCGTTAATGTTCCATTTATTAGGCTACTATGAAAGTTGTTAATACTGTATTATTACTCTAATAAACTAATTCATAATACGCAATAAACTGTTAAACATTTTAGCTAATATGAGTGTAGTGTTGTTCACGTTAACATGTTATCTTGAATTACCATATATAGCCTACATCCATTAATTGGCTCAATAATTCTACTCTCTCCTCTCCACCAAGAGCTGGTGTGTGGTGAGCATACTGGCGCACTATGGCTGCCGTTGCATCATCCAGGTGGATGCTGCACACTAGTGGTGGTTGAGGAGAGTCCCCTGTTCACTGTGTAAAGCGCTTTGAGTATAGTGTCAGAAAAGCGCTATATAAATATAACGATCATTCATACATAAAAATTAAAGGTTATTTGTTTTATTTGTGTACTATTAAGTGCTTCTCTGTGTATAGTGAAATTGTTTTCTTACTTAGAAGTATACATTGAAATTATTTGATAATACGAGAAAAAGGTACCACCGACAGTAGTAAAAGGCAAAAAAAAAAAAAAAAAAAGAGCATCAAAAACTAGGAGTGAATTAACATGCAGTATTTTCACAAAGTTTAATTGCTTAAAGGTGCAGTATGTAAGATTCAGAAACCCTTGTTATTAATGACACCTGTGGCCATTAAGTGAACTGCAGCCAGCTACCTGTTGCTCGTGCTTGTGCTCGTGCACACACTCCATAGGGACGCGAGCGAGCATCGACCAAAACAATGACGTAACGTACAAAGAGGCTGAATGTGATTCACCGGCATCATGCTGACAGATGAGGTAGCTTAATTAAAATTACAGTTATGATTGTTTTACTACAAACTTTTGAGACTAAACTAGACCTACTTATCAGCTAACATAGCATGCTGATATACACATACAGCTACATACTACTGAACTATACCAAACAGTTTACTGTTGTTATGTTGCACTATTGTATGTTTTGTATGTCATATGTTGTACTACGATCAAGAAACCAGCGTATTTGCTTACATTTATCCTGTATACCTGACTTTTGGTATAAAGAGAAGATCGTTGAAATTATTTTAAATTTACGAAGCAAGGTAGCTTGCAATTCGTCAGTGTTAGCAGGCAAGATTAAGTTAGCTAAAATTACACAGATCAATCCTTTTTTTTTTTTTTTTTGGCTTATTTGGAGTTTGTGTAAGAGTCGGTGTTGTGCTGGGAGCCGAATGTTTGCTGGATTCCATCTCTAAGATAAAGTTACCTAGTGTTGCAGTTTGTTGTCACTGTTGAATAGCGGAAGCACTGAGGCAAGACTCTTGGGAGCACGCATAAACGTCACATCCTTTGGATTTTCCCGGCAAAAACGACCTACTCCCTTCGCATGAAAATCAGTCTACAACCTAGGAAGTCCGGGAAGGGCTTGTTTTTTAAGTTGTGTTACAAGCCATTTGCACATTGGCAAAAAAAGGGCGAATATTACATGAAAATTGTTACATATTGCACCTTTAAGTTAAATTTAAGTGTGTGTATGTGTATGTGTATGTGTATGTGTATGTGTGTGTGTGTGTGTGTGTGTATTATATATATATATATATATATATATATATATAAAATATTATTACACTGTATATATATTTACGTTTATGAGGGAAATAATTTTACAATGCAAATGATGGTTACTCCAGGGATGCTTGTGCATTAGATGCTGGAAATGACCCGCCCCTTACTGAAACGGAAAATATTATTGGCTAGCAAATATCCAATCACGTCTGAAATGAACGTTCTGATTGGTGGATCAGCTTAGTCGGACTGTCTGTCTTGCCAGTGCCATCAGTTGCGCTCCCGCAGCTCTGTGCGCATTTAGAGAATCTATGTATTATTGATATATTGATATATATTGATATATATATATATAATATCAACAGTGCCTCGGCATCGTGTTAGTGGATTGAAAAAGTTCTGGGTCAAAAGACTGCTCGTTGTTCTGGCGGCCATAGGTATCATCACTTATTTCAGGTGGGCATACGCAAAATCCTAAGAAAGATAGGTGGGCATATGGCATATGCCTGCGTGTGCCCTAGACTACACTACTGGATGAGACGATCAGCTAGTGAACATGAGGCACACGTTAAAGGGATAGTTCACCCAATAATTAAAATTCTCTCATCATTTACTCACCCTTATGCCATCCCAGATGTGTATGACTTTCTTTTCATCTGCTGAACACAAATGAAGATTTTTAGAAGAATTTCTCAGCTCTTTTGGTCCATACCAAGTAAGTGAATTGGGTGGCAAAATTTTGAAGCTCCAAAAATCACATACATCAGCATAAAAGTAATCCATAAGACTCCAGGTGTTAAATCATTATCTTCATAAGCGATGTAATAGGTGTGAGTGAGAAACGGATCACTTTCACATTCTTCTTCTTGTGTTTTCTTCTTGGTGATTCACATTCTTCATGCATATCTTCCCTTACTGGAAAGCAAAAAATGACTTAAATATTGATCTGTTTCTCACCCACACCTATCATATCACTTCTAAAAATATCATCATTTTGGCAACCATTCACTTGCATTGTATGGACCTACGGAGCTGAGATATTCTTCTAAATATCATAATTTGTGGTTTGCAGAAGAAAGAAAGTCATACACATCTGGGATGGCATGAGGGTGAGCAAATGATGAGAGAATTTTCATTTTTGGGTAAACCATCCCTTATGGTATGGTCTTGATAATGCGCACTAGTTCACATTGAAACAGAAGCATGACTTGAATACCAAGATGCCACATTATTCTGTCACCATTGAATAGCTCAATATCATAATGACCTCTGGCATCACTCTAATCATATTATTAATGAACAAGTTCAGATCCCATGTGATGCAACTTTTTTATTTATTTACTGTAGTTAGTTGACATAGTGTACTGCTATCACAACTAATAAGACTACTTATTTTTCATCTTCACAAGAATACCAACATCATGTAATGGCAAAGTTTACACACAATGCACAGCAAAATATTTCGTCACATGAATCTGCGGCCAGGCTTTCACATCTGGAGTAACACGGAAGTCACCATTTAACATGAAAACCAGTTAAACCATAACACTGACGCTGGTTAAGATGTTTACATGCAACGCTAAATTGCCGTTATGGGCAAGGATGTACATGTGTCGATTGGTTTATGCTTGCGGCGTTTAAAGCATTTACATGACCGCACTCAGCTTATTAAGCAAAAGAACGTGCATGTAGATGCACTTATCGTTACAAATTTGCTGATTTGAGTGCCTAGAAATAGTGCAGACCATTTCTTTGTTATACATTTTTCAAAATCCTAGAAATGTTTATTTTTCAGTTTAAATTACATTTTGAATCCTAGATGTTCAGTGTGAGAATTTTGAATGGCATCGTTCCTCAGTTAATAAATATTTTTCCTCTTCCGTCTTGATTATTATTTCTCTTTAGACTGTGTACATTTTGTTCCTCTGCAATTACTTGGCTGTCAATCATCTGATCTTATTTAGCTTCGCTGATAGTGCCCTGATGGTCCGTATAAAACAGACATGTCTTTGCCTGGAAAGTATATTTGAACTTGACAGGAACAGGAAGGCAGAGGAGGCAAAGCATTCCTTTCCTCTCCCCCGGTTATTCTTTAATCATTTCTGTCAAATGACCTCTTTAATAGCCTCAGCCGGGACACAAAACGTCAATGGACCATTCATATACCATCAGATGTATATTGCATACAAAAATGACAATAGCTTTCTTGAAAAAGAAAGCTCCCATCTGATTGGCTGGCTTTTATATAATTTCTGGGAGTCAGTGTGCACAGGTTTTATCAGCCTGTTGGAGAGCAAACTCATATTTACCATTTCCAAGGGAATCAGAGCTTCAAAGGAAGAACTTGTCATTTATATTTAGCAAAGTTTGCAAGGTTCATGGCACAGAACCTGGAAAGATATTCAGTTGATTTGTTTGAGACATTCAGACACAGTAAGAAGTAAATGAATCATAGTTAAGCACATTATATTCTTTGTTTTAAGAATTACATCCAATTTTAGACTGACGTGCCCTTAAACCTCCCATCAAAAATTTAACTGTGGTCGGTCCCTTTACATGTCAATCAGATTGTCTTTTCCTGTATAAGGGGGTGGTTGTTGGCAGAATAAAGTTCAGTGTAGACCAGACTTTATTTTATAGTAAAAAGTCTAGCTTTGTGAGATTCTGTAATGGCCTTAAAGGGATAGTTCACCCAAAAATGAAAATTCTCTCATCATTTACTCACCCTCATGCCATCCCATATGTGTATGACTTTCTTTCTTCTGCAGATCTGCAAATTATGATTTTTATTTATTATTCCAGCTCTGTAGTTCCATACAATACAAGTGAATTGGTGCCAAAATCTTGACACTCCAAAAAGCATACAAAGGCATCATAAAAGCAATCCATACAACTTCAGTGTTTTAATCCATGTCTTCAGAAGTGATATGATCAGTCATTTTTTCCTAGAAATTGTTCTCCCTGCCTAGTAGGGGTCGGTATGCATGAAGAATGTGAATCACCAAAAACACTAGAAGAATGTGAGGGAGTCACGTGACGCCATGCGAGGATCGGTCGTGTGAACTGCGAGCTCTAGTTTTAACACTTTTAATGATATAAACTGTTCCATAACTGTTCTAGGACAATATGTCAAAGAATTAAAAATCCTCAGGCTCTGGAGACGTTAAAAGACACTTACATGCTCTAGCTGACGCCCCTGAGCAGGCCGTGAGCCAGGGAGTCGATTTAGTCAGAGAAGTGCGAGAAATGTGGCGAGAGATGCTGAACATGTCGGCAATGCTGATGAAGGTCGTTGCTGACTTGTAGGATCTTGCTGTGATTCGTCGATCGATCACTGCCATGGAAGCGATGTTGACCGATGTGGTTACAAGAGTGAGGGATGTCGAGATTATCTGGTGTCATCGTAGAGGGAATTATCTGCTAATCCGCTAGCGACCAAGGTGGATTTAGAGCGTGTCTGGGAAAAGTTGGAGGACATGGAGAACCGTAGCCGGTGGAATAACGTCCATATCGTCGGAATTCCAGAGGGCGAAGAAGGGCAGGATATGGTGAAATTCCTGGATGGGCTCTTTCCGAATCTGCTCGACATAGCAGGCCATAAACTGGAAATCGAGCGAGCGTACAGGGTTCCTGTTCGGCGATCCACGGAGGGAGGCAGGCCCCGATCAATTCTGGCCAAATTTGAGATCATCCAATAAAGATCTTGTGTTATGCGGGGGGAGGAGTAAAGGAAGGCTTTCTTGGAAGAACCACAGCATTTTCTTGTTCCCAGACTTTGCGAATTCAATGAGAGAAACGTGATCGATTCAAGGAATGCAAGAAACTTTTACATCAATGGAAGGTCGCTTTTGCACTGATATTCCCAGCCAAATTGAGAATAGATGCTAAGCATGGCCGTAAAACATTCACATGTCCACAGCAAGCGATGTCCTTCATAAAGTCAATGGAGTGAGTAAGTCATCTTGTGGTACTCATGTTGCAGCATTGGACCGGCTCACTGAACATTCGCTTGACTGTTTGAGGAAACGGAGCGCACCCCGTTATCTCGCATTTGCATGTGAAATGGACAAAAGTGTCCAGAGTGTTTAATTCAGACAATTTTTTTAAATGTTGCTTCAAGCATATGGCTGAACCCCAAATTATGTATAAATAAATCCTCTTTCTGCTGGACAGAGTGGATTGTGAAGGAGGTTAATACGCTTGGTGACCTATATGAGAGTGGAGTGTTGAGATCCTTTGAAAATATGGTTCAACATTTTGGGATTCACAGATCTCAATTCTTCAGGTACTTACAGCTGTGCCACCTGCTTTGTACTATTTTGGTAGTAGTATACACCCCCCTAGAGCGGCAGATACTCTGGGAGTGGTGATTACTGCTTTTGGAAAAGGTCATGAAGCATCAGTGTATTACTCCCTGCTATTTCAGAGTCTGGGGGATGAAGCTTCAGCTTCTCTCAAGATATTATGGGAGAAAGATTTAAACTTGGTATTGGAGGAGGGAGTGTGGGCAACTGCTGGCACCTATTGGCGATGCCAATCAGAAGATGGGGACACAACCCATGTTTTTTGGTGGTGTGTTGAGATCCAAGAATTTTGGTTGAGGGTTCAGTGTTTTATGTGTGACGTATTGGGCACTCAAATTTCATTTTGCCCAAGACTCTGTATTTTAGGCGATGGGGCGGTAATCAATATAGGGGATAAATGCAGAAAAAATTGGGTCCTAGCCAGTGTTATGATTGGCAGACAGATCATTCTTAGGGGATGGAAGTCGGCTGGTGTGCCCTCATTTCAAGAGTGGTGCACAGAGATGGGCAGGGTAGCGGCATTCGAGGAGATGTCAAATAGAAAGCTAGGCAACATAGATTTGTTCAATAAAAAATGGGGCTGCTATTTGGCCTTTTTGGAGGACTCTTGGGGATGTGAAGAGCGAAGTGCAATTTTAAATGTGTGTGATTTTTATATATATATAATATAATAATTTATTTTTATTTTTTTGTCTGTAACTCAAGTTATGACCACAGGGATATTTGTTGAGGGCCAGGGTGGGAAAGGGAATAATGGGGGTTATAGTTTATTCTATGTATATATGTTTCGCTTTTCTGTTTCAAATGTGTGAATCAATAAAAAGTGTTAATCAGAAAAAGAATGTGAAAGTGAAGTGGAGATTGACTGAACAGAGAGGAGAATTGATAGTAAAAAAGGACTCACCCACACCTATCATATCGCTTCTGAAGACATTGATTTAACCACACTGGAGTTGTATGGATTACTTTAATGCTGACTTTGTGTGATTTTTGGAGCTTCAAAATTTTGGCACCCATTCACTTACATTGTATGGCCCAAAAGAGCTGTGAAATTCTTCTAAAAATCTCAATTTGAGTTCAGCAGATGAAAGAAAGTCATACACATCTGGGATGACATAAGGGTGAGTAAATGATGAAAGAATTTACATTTTTGGGTGAACTATTCCTTTAATCTCTTCTCCAGGCCTTGAGGCCTTAGTATGCCTAACCAGAGACAGAAATATACTGGATCATTGCTACACCACAATAAAGGATGCATATCGCTCTGTCCCTAGAGCAGCTTTGGGACTCTCTGATCACTGTCTGGTTCATCTTCTTCCAACCTACAGGCAGAAACTAAAATCAGCTAAGCCTGTAGTAAGGACTGTAAAGATATGGACCAGTGAAGCAGAGCTGGAACTAAAATCTGTTTTGACTGCACTGATTGGAGTGTATTTGAGGCTGCAGACACCAATCTGGATGAGTTCACAGATACTCTGACATCATATATCAGTTTTTGTGAGCATATGTGCATTCCTACTAGGACTTAGTTAACATACAACAATGACAAACCATGGTTTACAGCAAAACTCAGGCAGCTTTATCAGGCAAAAGAGGATGCTTATAGAAGTGGGGATAAAATCTTATACAGTCAGGCCAGGAACACACTGAATAAGGAAATCGGATTGGATAAAAGAAGCTATTCTGATAAGATGAAAAACAAGTTTTCAGCTAACAACCCTGCATCAGTGTGGAGAGGCCTGAAACAATTTACTAACTAAAAGAATCCATCCCCCAACACTTTAGGGAACCAACAACTGGCTGACGACCTGAATGTGTTCTTCTGTAGATTTGAAAGGCCCAATCTCACACCCTACACCCGTTCTGACCTTCACTTCACACAAACATCAACACCTCCTGCAACCCCCCTCCTCCCTCCCTCCTGCTACTCAATCTGCACTTAAGATCTGTGAAGAGGAGGTGTGCCGTGTCTTCTGAAAACAAAAGACAAGGAAAGCACAGGGCCCAGATGGTGTTTCACCCACTTGTCTAAAATTCTGTGCTAATCAACTGGCCCCCATCTTCACACTGATCTTCAATATATCACTGGAGCACTTTGAAGTCCCATGCTGCTTCAAACGCTCAATCATCATTCCTGTCTCAAAGAAACCCAAAATCACAGGACTTAATGACTACAGACCCGTCGCTCTGATGTCTGTGGTCATGAAGTCATTTGAGAGACTGGTGTTGGCCCACCTGAATTACATCACTGGACCCTTTCTAGATCCCCTTCAATTTGCTTATCGAGCAAACAGGTCTGTGGATGATGCAGTCAACATGGGATTACATCATATCCTGCAACATCTGGACAGACCAGGGACATATGCAAGGTTCTTTTTTGTGGACTTCAGTTTGGCTTTCAACACCATCATCCCAGCTATTCTCCAGACTAAATTACACCAACTCTCTGTTCCCACATCTATCTGTCATCTATCTGTCTATCTGACAGGCAGCAGCTAGTGAGACAGGGGAAATTCACTTCCAGCACATGTACAATCAGCACTGGTGCCCCTCAGGGGTGTGTGCTTTCCCCACTACCCTTCTCCCTGTATACAAATGACTGCACCGCCAAGGACCCCTCTGTCAAGCTCCTGAAGTTTGCTACTGTCATCGGCCTCATCCAAGATGATGATGAGTCTGTATACAGAAGGGAGGTTGAATGGCTGGCTCACTGGTGTAGTCAAAACAACCTGGAGCTGAACATGCTTAAAGTGGTGGAGATGATTGTGGACTTTAGGAGAAACACCCTAACATTGAACCCCTCGCCATTCTAAACCGCACTGAGGCAGCAGTGGAGTCATTCGGGTTGCTGGGCACTACCATCTCACAGGACCTGAAGTGGGTGACCCAAATTGACTCCATGTGAAAAAGGCCCAGCAGAGGTTGTACTTCCTTCGCCAGCTGAGGAAGTTCAACCTGCCACAGATGCAGTTCTACTCAGCAGTCTTTGAGTCTATCCTTTACACTTCAGTAACTGTCTGGTTTGGTACAGCTATGAAATCGGATATCAGAAGACCACAAAGGACAGTTTGGAGTGCTGAGAGGATTATTGGTTGCCCACTGCCCTCCCTTCAAGAATTGTACACTTCCAGAGTGAGGAAAAGGGCTGGAAAAATCACTCACCCAGCCCACTACCTTTTTGAACTGTTGCCTTCTGGTCAGCGCTACAGAGCACTGAGCACCAGAACCGTCAGGCACAGGAACAGTTTTTTCCCTCAGGCTATCTATCTCACGAACCGTTAAAACTGCCCCTTTGAGCAATAATTATGTGCAATACACAGCTTAGCCTGTTTATATTTATCCAACATACCATACCTCTTCTGTCATTACATTCCCTTGCTTATATAACAGATTTGTATTTGTACACACACACACACACACACACACACACACACACACACACACACACACACACACGTGTGTGTATATATATATTGTGTATTTCTATATATACACTTTTCTATCCACTTTTTATTTTTATATTCTTTTTTTTTATTTTTATTTTTTTTTATTATCTATGTCTTGTTGCTGTATTGTTTTTGCTCTGGAAGCTTCTTTCACCAAGACAAATTCCTTGTATGTGTAAGAATACTTAGCAATAAAGCTCATTCTGATTCTGATTCTCTACTTCGGTTGTCCGCGTTGCTGATCGCTCTTCGCACAGTGTGCGTGACACAAATTCGTCATCAGCACAGTCTGCGCGGCCCAGATTTTCTCGACCTGCAGGCACATTCCTTGTCTTTGCATATTGTCGACATGTGCGGCAGCAGTTGACTGTACTAAAAGAGTATCACAAAGCAGCTGTAATGGGCATGCATCGAATGCTTTCGTATTCGCTCGCGGTCAGAAGAGTATACTCACAAAGGCAACGCGGTCGGCTGGGTGTGATCCTATCCGGTATATCCTGGCCTTTAAAAGATGAGGGTTCTACAGAGAACATTTATAGAGCTAGTATACCAGGAAGTTCTTGAAGGAAGGCTCTACACAAATACAATAAGAACAGGCACCATGACATTTACATTAGACCATGCCTTTCTTGTTAAACACACGTCCAAATACAGGATTGGCTCATCTGTATAATACTCATAGCATGTTATTTAGTGGATATTTTTTGACCTTCTTATTTACATTGAAAGGAATATTTTTGGAACAAAGTTGGTTAAAGAACAGAGGTCAGGATATGAGTGTTTAGAGGTTGATGGAGAGAAAAGACAACATAATTTTATTTGTTTGAGAGAAATATTAGGAGACCATAAAGGGAACATTGTTTAAAAGTCATGCATTACTGTATAAGGCAGAGGGTGTTATTACAAACCTTACTCCTAATTCTAACTAGGAGCAACTAGGGACATTTGTGGCAGTAACGGCCACATGTGGTTTTATAAGCAACAGCATGAGGTGCGAGACTAAGTTTTTCAAAGATGGTGAAAGACAGGAGTAAGTAACACCTGTCTCGATCTGTGAGACTGTGTGTGTGCTTGTTTTGTGTGTACTTGCCCAACACCTGTTTATATTAATGTGAATACAGTCTGGAGAGGAGGTTTTTACATGGCAAAACCACTGGGAGGGCATTGATATTATTTTAATACATTAAAATCAATTACATTGACAGTCAATCTCTCAAATTAACCTGTAAAACCACATGTCCATGATAGTGTCATTTGAAGCAAACACATCCACATCAATCCCCCTCTCAGCTCATACATTGACTTGTGTGCTCATTACCTTGTTTTGATACTTGTGTCACTGGCACCACAGAGACAATGGCTTTTTAGCCAATCACACATGCTCACAGCTGCAGTTGTCATCTTGGGTCGATATGGTTACAGAGGCCCCAGTGATGATGTCATGCTGTGACCGTAATCAGCAGGACAAACAAGACACAATTGGATGTTATTATGAACTGGCACAACAAGTGGCCTTTCAGATTGAGGAGTTCTTATGGACCTGTTTCAGTTGATGTGATCGGACAGGTCTCTGGGAGCAGCGACGAGTTTAGGGTAGACAGGGGCTTGTTGTCACACTTTTTTCTCCAGTGAATATTCCTCCGGGAAGGTTTATTTTTGAAAATCAATTTCTGTTTAGGCACATACCTTGTCTTAGCTACAAAAACGATATTGAACATAACAAATATTGAACATAATATACAGTTCATTGTACACAACCTGTCAACAACCTGCCACTAAACAACCAATTGTAGGCATTTAAGTTAAATTTAATGAGTTTTAACAATTATGAAACACAAATCCTGAAACCACATAAATGTCAAGAATTTCAAACCATTGCTTTTTCCAACAAATGTTGTTTGTTGTTTGTTGTTGTTGTGGTTGTTGTTGTTTTAAATATTTTTTTTTTATCCCCTTTTCACCCAGTTTGGAATGCCCAATTCCCACTACTTAGTAGGTGGCGCGGTTACTCGCCTCAATCCGGGTGGCGAAGGACAAGTCTCAGTTGCCTACACTTCTGAGACAGTCAATCCGCGCATCTTATCTCATGGCTCGTTGTGCGTGACACCGCGGAGACTCCGCATATGGAGGCTTATGCTACTCTCCCAATCCACGCACAACTTACCACGCCCCCCATTGAGAGCGAGAACCACTAATCGCGACCACAAGGAGATTACCTCATGTGACTCTACCCTCCCTAGCAACCGGGCCAATTTGGTTGCTCAGGAGACCTGGCCTGGAGTCTCTCAGCACACCCTGGATTCGAACTTGAGAAAAACTCCATGCCTTATATGTGAACTGGATTTATTCATACAGATTGTGCTTGAGTGGACTAGTGAGATCCTGTGAAAGAAATTTGGAGAGAATTGCAAACATACACTGTGATACATGTGCTCAAGATGTGGCTCTGTGATCTGTTGTGTGTCATGCTGTTGAAGTTTGCATGGTGTTTGTGCAGTCCACCCTAAACCATCAAATGCACTCCAGGTTTGTAGAGCCATCCGGGTTGCCGTAGTTTAGTGGACACAGTGTGGGAACTTAGTGCAGTGTGTGTCCCTCTGCCCTGTTCCCACGTTGTTCTCTGAGCTCTGCTTCCACAAACACACACACTAAACACTTACAGACACATCTGGCTCGGCTCTTAGTTGAACATTTGGCTATTCTCTGTGTGAAAGAGAGGTACAGGATTTCAGAGCATGCACAGCATGCAAGCATGAATAGGCATATTCATATTTTGGTACGGTGTGTGTCTGTCTGTGTGATGTGGAAGTGCGTTGGAGTTAGAAGTGTGAATGTACTGCACCTTTCATTGTGCATTAAAAGAAGTACCATGGTATTACTGTGGTATTCTTTAAAGTACTTTGTTGTACCATGTAAATACTATGTAATCATTCAGTACCATGGTATTGAACCCAGAAATGTAAAAAGGGTCCATCTGAGTTCTAATTTAAGATGACAGTGGCTTTATTGTAGTAACAAACACTTTAGAAACAGTATTTCGGTGGAAACTATGGTTACCATGGTACTTTATCTTTTTGCCAGATGTGGAAAATTGCACAGTTAGTTTGTAATATGTTGTGTACTGGTACTTGTGTTTGCATATATACATAATATCTGGTGTGTGAGAATGCCATTGTTTATCGGTGTCTGTGTATGTTTGTCTGTGCCTGACCCGCATAGCTTTATTCTCATTCATTTGTTTTTGTGTATTTGTGTGTGTGTGTGTAGGGGGTTATGTGAGTGATGTGTGTAGAGGACGACATCTCTCAGAGGAGTGAAAGGCAGAGAGAACAGGCAAGGAGGGTGGGGAAGGATGCTGTGTCTCGTATGTTGCATAAGCAGATTATATTATGCAAGGGCTTTTTTTCACCCAAGGGGGCCATACAAACACTTTGGCTTTAGTTTGTGTTGGCTTCTTCCACCATCCTGACTTTCTGCCCCAGTGCCCACACATACACCCCCAGTTCTCACAATAAGTGTATTTACTGCATCTTTGTGTGTTAGGGTGTATATAGATGCTTCTGTTCAGTCGGAAAATGTAGGTTAGCATTCCACAGATGGGTACCAATGCGCTCTCCCTCTCTCCTACCTTACCTTCCAGTTATGCTATTTGTCATCCATTGTCAACCTACATGTGTGGCAGTGTATGACCATGCTATATTGAGCAGCAAAGATATCTACTCCTGTCCCACACACATACTCCTCTGGTCATGGACCTGGATATTCCACCCTCATGTTCTTCAGTATTCATCCACAGATTCCCTCGCCCTACAGTACATTTACTTCGTTCATACTGATCAATAGAATAGATGCAGTGTTTATCATTAAACATTTCATTAACTTTTAGAATAGTGTCGAGACAGTTTCACAAGTTAATTGTAAAGGAATGGAAACTAAAAATAAATATAGCTGCAAGCAGCGATGACGGGCCCAAGCACCATGGGTCCATTTCCACCCGGTGGCTTTCGGAAAAAATTGTAAGGCGGACACATGCATTTGGCATTGTTCTAAACAATTTTGAAGCAATTTGGGTAAATATAAGACGATTATTTTAAAGACTTCCTGCTGCCAGGTGGTGGCACTATGACGGTGACCCAAAATATTCACATCCATGTGATTAGCCCCCAAGACTAAACATACATCTCAATTTTGATCTAAATCACACATTGCACACAGAAGATATGTCACCCCGTGTTTCCCATTTTTCGCCATAGGAACACTGTTCAATTTCTATATATAAAAAATCTGTTCATAATTTAGCATCTTCAGTGTCTTGGCATAATGTGGTGACAGTCTCATTAATTCTGTAGGAGGAGTATTTAAAAGTTCATAGACTGCAATATTCAAAAAATCCAAAATGGCCCACTTCCTGTTAGGTGGAGCTAATAACTATAATTATGAAAGTTGTCCAACTTTATGAGAACTATATATGTACCAATTTTGGTGACTGTAGGTGAAAATGGGGGTGCTACAGAGACCATCTTACATGCCCATTTTAAACTGTCAGTGGCCAACTGGTGGGCCGTTTAAGTGTGGCTATAAAACAAATGCTTTGTTTTATATCAAACACTTCATCAATACTCACAAACTTGGCATCAAATTTAATCTTAACTCAACTTTCATCTTCTGCAGTCTATTTTGCAATTAGAACATTACAGTGAAAAACATATTTTAAAATGTTAAAAGAGCAACAGTACTTATGTTTCATATTCTCTGCTTATGATCTGATCCAGCGGTTGAAGAAAAAACAGCATGCATTTCATTAAGAGGGTCCGCTGATGAAAATGGACTCATTTTATCCAAAACATTGAAAATAGGGGGTAAAATGAGAAAACCCAACTGATCCTCTATTTTTGTTATCATGTGATCAAAAATGTCTAATTTTAATCAAATATTGATACTAATTCATTTTTATGCTACCAAAATCGATGTCTCGCCTATTCTGTGGACTCTTCTGTGGAGTATTTTAAGCACACCCACACCTTGATCTGTGATTCACAGCCAGAGCTCTCATTCAACACAGATCAGACACACTATGGTATTACCAATGCGCATTGGCTATTTGCCTGGATCAATCCGGCCAATAGATCTGTACACAAACAATAAAACTGTTAATATTATGCATTTATTTACATTTAAAATAGGATGTTATTACAAGGGGTATTTAATTAACATTTGAGTCTGACTGTAAATTCCTTAAGATCTGGCTGAAGAAGTAACATGACCTCACACCCTCAACTAACAAATAGATTTTGATTAAAGCCCCGTTCACCCTACAGGCGGCATGTCGCTAGAGTTTGCGATCTGTGTCGCTGGTGGTGCTGCTGCCGCCACTCTAACGTTATTGGTGGACTGCACAACTGGCAATAGTAGCATATGAAATGCTGTTTACAGTTGATACTGCCGATAAAACTAAGATATCATACTAATTGAATCCCCTAGGAGGAGTATTCAAAAGTTCAGGGCCTGCAATTTTCAAAACTTGCACATTCAATCCAAAATAGCTGACTTCCTGTTGGGTGGAGCTAATGACTCATTTTGAAAGTTGTCCGGCTTGATAAGAACAATATATTTAGCAAGTCAGATGACTGTAGAAGAAACTGACCCCACCACTTTTGTCAAAATGTGGCACTACAGAGCTCCTCAGCCACACCCATGTGTTAACATTTGCCCAGGCCTAATGGCGGACAACGCTGATGTGTGTGCAAAATATCATGAAAATTCAAGCATGCCAAGTACCTCAAAAACATGTGAATATACACAAAAAGGAATAATGACATTTAATGTGTTGCCGTGGCAACACGGTTTAAGATATCAAGAATCCCTTCAGAATTTTAAATCTGCACTGTCTTGACATTAGTCTAAAAAAATTAAGCAATTCAGGTAAACATAAGAGGGATATTTCAAAGTCTGTTAAAAGTGCCACACTGCCACCAGTTGGTGGTGCTACGACCATGACCCACAATAGCCATATCAATGTGATCAGCCTGCAAGGCCAAACATACTGCTCGATTTTGATGTAAATCACACGATGCACACAGAAGATATTACAGAAGACATTAATTTATTGCGTCATCATGGCAACACCATTCGAAATATCAAAAATCAGTTTGCAGTTTGGCATCATCAATGTCTTGGCATGATGTCACCCACATTTGGTACCTGTAACATGAAATCCCTAGGAGGAGTATTTCAAATTCCAGAGCATGCATTTTTCAAACAATTCAAAATGGCCAACTTCCTGTTGGGTGGAGCATATGACTGTCAGAACGAAAGTTGTCCGGCTTGATGAGATCTATATGTGTAAAAGATTGGTGACGGTAGCTCAAAAGGGATATGCTGCAGAGCCCCGCGAAAATGCCCATCTTGTAGGTGGCGCTACATAGCCCCCCCCCCCAATGCCTTCCCTTGCAACTTTGTCTAGCCCTAATGGCCAACAACTCTGAGTGTGCAAACTTTCAAGAGTTTTCACTCATGTTATGTACCCCAAAAGTACTGAAAACCTTGAAAAGAAGAATCCTTAGAACAATAGGGCCACCGCACTTTCAGTGCTTGGGCCCTAATAATAATCTTTAGAAGAACAATAGAGCCTCCATACTTTCAGTGCTTGGGCCCTAAAAAGCCTGTCAGTGTTCACTTACTTTTTTTCTGTCAAAGGAGAGAGAGCAAAAAAAAATAAAATAATTTTTGTTCTTTTCTATACACAACAAAAGCATCCAGTAACTCTTCTAGAGGTTTGTCATTAGTGAGCGAGTTTACATGCATGATCTTGTACCAGTTATGCATAATTAGCCGACAACATGTAAGGTCATGTAATCACCTTAAACAGCTTTTCTGTATCAGAAAAAGGTCATAAACGGTTTAAGCAAAAACTGGTTGACGCAGGTTTTGGCCGATTAGCTTGATTTTGTTTTGCATGTAAACACCTTTACCGGTGTTCTTACTGGCTTATCCATTGTGTACAAGTGTTGTGTTGTCTGATTTTTTTTAATAAGCTTATTTTTAATAGTTATCAGTGTATTGGTGTGCATCTAAATGCATGCATTGACGCCAAACAGCTGTTTTCATGCATTTCATAAAAGGTATATTCCGTATGCAATTATAGAGCACAAAGCTATTATAGAGCTTCAGAAAATGAATATAATGCAAGGTTGATATGGTCAGTGTTGTGTAAGTTACTCTAGAGAATAATTCACTAAAAATACTCTTAAATTGTAATTAGATCACTGACTTCATCAAAGTAATCAAATAACGTATTACTTTTACATACTTTTTGTTTTTCCACGTAACGAATTCAAAATAATGCCTCCTTGTTCATTGACTTGTTAGAGGAGAACACACCCTTCAGCTGTCACAAAACGCAAATGGATGTATAAATGAATGCAATTAATGATAATAAGAATTTGTAATGTTATGTGCTATACTACTTTTATACTAAAAAGTAATTAGATTACAGTAATTATTCATTTTGTTATTCGATTATACCCAACACTTGATAAGGACTACTTTTTGGACTACTTGTAGTTTTATGATGCCTTTTTGTTCTTTTTGGAGCTTGATAGCTCCTAGTCACCATATGCTTTCTTTGTGTGAAATAGAGCAGCTCAGAGATTCTTCAAAATTTCACCTTTTGTGTTCTATGGCATAAAGTAATATGGGAACTGGAATGACATGATAGCAAGTAAATGATGATGATAGAATTTTCATTTTTGGATCAATAATCCTTTTAAACACTACTACACTTTACACCAGCTCACTCTAAAGTGCACTTACAGTAGGTGCCTTCCTTAAATTAAATTATGCTTTTTTTTTTTTTCAAATATGTATGTTGTATGGCTTAACATAATCTAAATAGCACTTATAAGATGCTAATAAATTGGTTGTGTGTTGCAGTCACTAAACTAATCCCAGCTGACAGTCTTGAAACAGAAACCTTTGGTTGTCTCTTCTTAGTTGTTTAACACCACTGTGAAAGCTCTTCTTCTGTTTTTGTCTTCTATTGATTGCTCTGTTACATGGTTGAATAAACTGGTTTTTGCTTTTGCATTTGTTTTTGATCAATAAGTCAAAATGGAGATCAATAGACTCAAACCAGCCAAGATGTTAATTGGCAGACAGCTTGATGAGAAGGTGCAAATGGACTAGACAACCGTTTATTACCAACAATGTGCATTGATGGACTCACAACTTTATCCAAATGTCTTATAATTCAATAGCAGTGATTGCACTTGCGTTCTGCATTATAATCCGTTTGATAAAGTCACTGGTATTTTTGAGTTTTGGTCTATAATTAGACACACTGCCCTGTCCTGATGATGAGTGTGTCTCTGAACCCTGCATGCTCTGCTGACCTCTTCCCTTCAGCGATCCTTCTGCCCTCAATTTTTATCTTGATGCTTGGCAAAGCTGGAGAATAATGACATCAGTCATAATCTCTGTTGATCCCCTCCCTACTTCATTTCTCCATCCCTCCAACTGTCCCTCTGTACTTCTGCTTATCAGTCAACATAAAGCCACTCCTCCTTTCTCTCTTTTGTCCCTTCTTTTCATATTTTATATTTGAAGTCTTTTTTTAAAGCAAGTCACTTGACGGCCATCTTGGTAATGCCACTGGGTAGCTAATTCTATTCAGTGAGTTCATGTGAGCTCCTATCAACTGGAATGGGGAAAGACATAAACTTCCAAATGTGCTTTTAAAACATTTCAAATCACCAATCAAATGTGACAATTTTTTTAATCATAAATTGTGCTTTAACTCATTTCTTTCAGAAATTTTCAAGTGTTTTTCAGCTCTTCCTTATAGCTGCCATGTTGTGATTTTACCCATTTATTTTTAACAACTAGCCTGTTTCCTTACTGTATACTGTCACTGGCTGAATTTACAGTGTATATATGTATGTACACTCGCGGCCAAAAGTTTGGTATAATGTACAGATTTTGCTCTTATGGAAAGAAATTGGTACTTTTATTCACCAAAGTGGCATTCAGCTGATCACAATGTATAGTCAGGGCATTAATAACGTGAAAAATTACTATTACAATTTGAAAAAAAAATTCAGAACTACTTAAACTACTTCAATGAGTTCTCATCAAAAAATCCTCCACGTGCAGCAATGACAGCTTTGCAGATCCTTGGCATTCTAGCTGTCAGTTTGTCCAGATTCTCGGCTGACATTTCACCCCACGCTTCCTTAAGCACTTGCCATAGATGTGGCTGTTTTGTCGGGCACTTCTCATGCACCTTACAGTCTAGCTGATCCCACAAAAGCTCAATGGGGTTAAGATCCATAACACTCTTTTCCAATTATCTGTTGTCCAATGTCTGTTTCTTTGCCCACTCTAACCTTTTTCTTTTTGTTTTTCTGTTTCAAAAGTGGTTTTTTCTTTGCAATTCTTCCCATAAGGCCTGCAGCCCTGAGTCTTCTCTTTACTGTTGTACATGAAACTGGTGTTGAGTGGGTAGAATTCAATGAAGCTGTCAGCTGAGGACATGTGAGGCATCTATTTCTCAAACTAGAGACTCTGATATACTTATCCTCTTGTTTAATTGTACATCTATCCTTCCACATCTCTTTCTGTCCTTGTCAGAGCCAGTCGTCATTTGTCTTTGAAGACTGTAGTGTACACCTTTGTATGAAATCTTCCATTTTTTTTTGGCAATTTCAAGCATTGATAGCCTTCATTCCTCAAAACAATGACTGACTGACGAGTTTCTAGAGAAAGCGGTTTCTTTTTTTTTTGTTGCCATTTTTGACCTAATATTGACCTTAAAACATGCCAGTCTATTGCATACTGTGGCAACTCAAAAACAAACACAAAGACAATGTTAAGCTTCATTTAACAAAACAAATAGCTTTCAGCAGTGTTTGATATAATGGCAAGTGATTTTCTATTACCAAATTAGCAATTTAGCATTACTCAAGGATAAGGTGTTGGAGTGATGGCTGCTGGAAATGGGGCCTGTCTAGATTTTATTAAAAATGAGGTCAACAGTGAATGGCCAGACTGGTTCGAACTGACAAAGTCTACGGTAACTCAGATAACCGCCCTGTACAATTGTGGTGAGAAGAATAGCATCTCAGAATGCTATTCTCGCTGTTTTGGTGGCACGAGGGGGACCTACACAATTTTAGGCAGGTGGTTTTAATGTTGTGGCTGATCTGTGTGTGTGTGTGTGTGTGTATGTGTGTGTGTGTGTGTGTGTGTGTGTGTGTGTGCATATATATATATATATATATATATATATATATATATATATATATATGTTGCATAGTCTCCGCATCAGACGGAATGCCCATGGACCGTTCACAGTCCATGCACTAACCATCTAATGCATTTTGAACACAAAACTGTTAGAGCAAAAATGTTAGTGACAGCAGTAGGAACACACACTAGCGGCTTCACAGCACAGAGACTAGCGACTTAAAGCGAAAAAGTCGCTGCATGTGTGAATGTGGCTTAAGTGGGCAGCTCTTGGCCAATTTAAGCTGCTATACAGTTCAGACCTTTGCCAATTTTTAGTCAAAGGTCTGGCTATTTGAGACTATGTTGTGAATGAGAGAGGCTCTATTACTATTATTGAAGGTGTGATAATTTGATCTAGTTATTGTTTTTGCTGTAAGTGGTGCTTGCTAAGGCACGTAACATATCCTATACTAAAGATACCTTAAACCATGTGGCTTATTGAGAAGAGGTTCGTTATCTTTGGGGTGTCTTAGGGGTGAGCTTTTTTGAATTGGCCCAGTGAGTAACCACCCAGAACACCCTAACAACCACCTAAAAACCACCTTGGCAACCACATCGCAACATGCTGAAAACCACTGAGAACATCTTAGCAACAGCATAGCAATGTCCTGGGAACCAACCCTAGTATTGTAGTGGCAAGCTTTGCACCACTTACATTTATTTTTTTTATGTAAAAACTGAGTTAATTTTTTTTCTTCTAGTGATTTGATTTGTAATGTTATGTGCTTCACTACTTTTGTGGTAAAAAGTAATTATATTACAGTAATTAATCACTTTGTTATTCGATTATACCCAACACTTGATACAGACTACTTTTTGGACTGCTTGTAGTTTCTTCTAGTATTCCTGGGGTTTAAAACTTTGGTCTACTTGAAGCACAGCTTACTCTCTGTATGAGCCAACTTGTTAGCATTTAATCCCCTTGCATGTCAACCCATCAGTCCCCTGCCCATCTGAGGCAGACGGTGGTCTTTAGGTGCCCTCCCTATGGGATGCCCCATTCCTGCTGGTGCTTGGCCATTCACATGCAGCTGCCAATGTACTGACTTTCCCCAAACACATGGACAAAGAAATGGCCTACACAGAATGTGCCCAGCTAAATAACACATCAACTTTCACACAAGTATCTGTAATAGCACACTGTTTTGAAGCACAATTAATGGACGTACAGTGGCCCCAAAAGTTTTTGGACACTTAAAAGGGTAGTTCACCAAAAAATGAATATTCTGTCTTCTGACATTATCTACTCACCCTCATGTCGTTCCAAACCCATTTGACTTTCTTAGGCAGAACATAAAGGGAGACATTTTAATGAACATTGTATTCCATCTTTTCTTTACAAAAGCTGTGGATATTGCCTCACTTTAAGATTAAATGGACACAACAGTAACATAAAAGTAGCCAGCGCGACTCGTGTGTCACGTTTCAAGTCTTCTGAAGGCATACAATAGGTGTTGGTGAGAATCAAAACCATTTTACTGTGAAAATCCTGATATCCACTGTAGTACTATGAGAGTAGCCTGTTCACAGCTCACGTGTTTAAGCGAGAACTTGCGTACCACTGTAAACAAGCTTCTCTAAAAGCACTAATGAACGCTCAACAGACTTTAAGATTTTTGCAGAAAAAAATTTATTTTTCATTTATCAATACAATGCAGCTGTATGCTATTAGGACTTAAAGTGCAGTGAGTGTGCTTTTTGTATAATGCACTTAATACATTGACACACACGCACCCTTTCTATCCACAGACCCCCCACTAGGCCTCTCTTGTCCGATTGCTTGTCCAAGGCCACCCTTACTATTCATTCTCTCTCTCTCTCTCTCTCTCTCTCTCTCGTGAAGAGATAAGGTTTTCTCTCCAGTCCTCTTCCTCCTCCCCTCTCTATATCTTTTTCAATGCTCTTTCATTCCTTCATGACTGTCCTCTTCCCCCCCAGAACTGTTTATTACTCAGTGTTATTTTATTCCTTTGTTTACGCATAAGCAAAAGATCAAATATGATGCCTGAAAGTTCTTCATCCCACAGGAGATTTTGTTTTCATTGGGGACCATTCTCTTTCATTAAAAGACCTTTCTCTGTAGCTTTCAAATTTTCTAGACCCACTCCATTACTTAATCTTCCTTTTTATGTACCCTTGATACACAACTTATTCTCTCTATCTCTTTATCTCTCTCCTTTATTTGTCTTTCTCTCAGTCTTTTTTTAAAGTGATTATATCATGCTAATTTAGTCCATTTTGCTTGAGAATGTGTGGTGTAATTTACTTGGACAGGTTAAGTTTGGCAGGTTAGTTGGTTTGTTGGAATATTGATTCATTTATCTAAACTCTCTTCCTTTTTCTAAGAATTGAGAGATCAATTAAATAGGTCAGAACCTTTAAAACAAGACAAAACATATTACCAAAGTTGTGATATCTACCGATGTTCTATTTGCAGATGCAGTATATTTTGTTCATGTTGTATTGTTTTTGGAATTCTTGGAGTGCAATTTCTGTTTATTAGTGCCTGACTGATATATCGGTCGGCTGATATTAGCCTTTCACCGATATTTCAGAACATATAATGCAGAAAACGTCCTGGTTACTTGCGTAACCTTCGTTCCCTGATGGAGAGAACGAGACTTTGTGTCGATGTAGTGACACTAGGGGTCACTCTTGGGAGCCCGAGACACCTCTGGTCTTTGATAAAAGGCCAACGAAAATTGGCAAGTGGTATTTGCATACCACTCCCCCGGACATACGGGTATAAAAGGAGCTGGTATGCAACCACTTATTCAGGTTTTGTGCTGAGGAGCCGAGAGAAGTTCCCGGCCATTTCAGCGGGTAGTTCAGCATTGTGGCAGGAGGGACACAACGTCTCATTCCCTCCATCAGGGAACGGAGGTTACGCAAGTAAACAGGACGTTCCCTATCTGTCACTCACTCGACGTTGTGTCGATGTAGTGACACTAGGGGTCCCTATACGAAACGCCTCAACTGGCTGAACTGTGTTATGTGAACTGGCGGTGTTGAAGGGCAGACCACTGTGTGCCTCGTAGCCAGCGCACCAGGCCGACACGTAACCTCTCCCAACACTGTTATGAGTGTCGAACGGCCCTTTGGGGACAAGTCGACTACCCAAAAGATAGAGACGGGCAAGCCCATTCGTGGCCTCTTATCACCTTTTTTTTTTTTTTTTTTTTTCCTCTCCCCAAAAAAGGGAATTAACAGACTGGGGCCACCAGGTCTAGTCGGGGGGGTGTCCTTCCCAAGGGGAAGACACCGCGGAGGGGGGGGGGGGATTTTGAGTGGAAATACGTCACATGGCCTTGCCGAGCTATGTCGGAAGTATGCCATGTGGGGAAGTCTCATGGTAGGTCCTACCCTACGGGGGAGTTTACCAACAGGGAAACGAATTAGCGGAAGATATACGTCGCATGGTGTTACCTATGGGGAACCACCACGTGCGGAGCACCTACCCCAGTACAGGACTTAGTTAGCACGTGTACTGAGCTGGCAGCGAGTTTCTCCGCAAATTCGTCTGCCACAGGGCTCTATGGAAATCAACCAGTGAAAACTACTGGGAGTCAACGGCTCATGTCTTCAGCTCAGGGGAGGTGAAAGGCGCTATGCGCAAGCGATATACCCGGCCGGCTGTCCTGGACTTACCTGCTTGTGCGTGCCACTACACGGGATAAAACCGGTTCCACCCAGAGATTGTAGATCCTCACAAAGGTGTTGGGTGTTGCCCAGCCCGCTGCTCTGCAAATGTCTGTTAGAGAGGCGCCACTGGTCAAGGCCCAGGAGGCCGCTACACTCCTGGTAGAATGGGCCTGTAGATCCCTGGTAGAATGGGCCCGTAGCCCTACCAGGGGTGCATGTCCTGGGCATGATATGCCATAGTTATGGCTTCAATGAGCCAGTGGGCGATCCTCTGCTTGGAGACAGCACTTCCTTTCCGCTGTCTACCAAAGCAGACAAAGAGCTGCTCAGAGACTCTAAAGCTCTGCGTGCGATCCAAATAGATGCGTAAAGCGCGCACCGAACACAGCAACGGCAGGGCTGGGTTTGCCGCCTCCTGGGGCAGCGCTTGCAGGTTCACCACCTGGTCCCTAAAAGGGGTCATGGGAACCTTGGGCACATAGCCCAGTCGGGGTCTCAGGATCACGTGAGAGTAGCCCGGACTGAACTCCAGGCACGTTTCGCTGACAGAGAACGCTTGCAGGTCTCCTACCTTCTTGATGGAAGTGAGCGCAGTCAGGAGGGCAGTCTTCAATGAGAGTGCCTTAAGCGCAGCTGACTGCAAGGGCTCAAAGGGGGCTCTCTGTAGACCCTGAAGAACTACAGAGAGGTCCCAATGATCAGGTCATGCTTCCCTAAGGACTTAGCATCCACTGTGTTGTGGTGTGCCGCTATAGCGGCTACATACACCTTCAAGGTGGAGGGGGGGCAGCCGCCCTTCCAACCTCTCCTGCAGGAAGGAAAGCACCGATCTGACTGTGCATCTCTGGGGGTCTTCGCGTCAGGAAGAACACCACTTAGCGAACAGACACCACTTAAAGGCATACAGGCGCCTCGTAGAGGGGGCCCTAGCCTGAGGGATCATGTCTACCACTGCCGGTGGTAGACCACTTAAGTCTTCCACGTCCCGTCCAGGGGCCAGACATGGAGATTCCAGAGGTCTGGTTGTGGATGCCAGATGGTGCCCCGTCCCTGAGAAAGAAGGTCCTTCCTCGGGGGAATTTGCCGGGGGGGCTGTCACGAGGAGCATGAGGTCCGAAAACCACGTCTGGGTGGGCCAGTAGGGTGCTACCAGGACGACCTGCTCCTCGTCCTCCCTGACCTTGCACAGGGTCTGTGCAAGTAGGCTCACTGGGGGAAATGCATATTTGCGAAGTCCAGGGGGCCAGCTGTGTGCCAGCATGTCTATACTGAGAGGTGCTTCGGTCAGGGTGTACCAGAGTGGGCAGTGGGAGGATGCTTGGGAGGCGAACAGGTCTACCTGTGCCTGCCCGAATCGACTCCAAATTAGCTGGACCAACTGAGGGTGGAGTCTCCACTCTCCCCTGTGGGTAAACTGCCATGACAGCGCATCCAATGCAGTGTTGCGGTCACCCGGGATGTGAGTGGCTCGCAGCGACTTGAGGTGCTGCTGACTCCAGAGGAGGAGACGGTGGGCGAGTTGTGACATACAACAGGAGTGCAGACCGCCTTGACGGTTGACATATGCTACCGTTGCCGTGTTGTCTGTCCGAACAAACACGTGCTTGCCCTGGATCAACGGCTGGAATCTCCGCAGGGCGAGCAGAATTGCCAGCAACTCGAGGCAGTTGATGTGCCAACGCAGACGCGGGCCCGTCCATAAGCCGGCAGCTGCGTGCCCTTTGCATACAGTGCCCCAGCCCGTTTTGGAGGCGTCTGTCGTAACCACAACATGCCTGGAGACCTGTTCAAGGGGAACGTCTGCCCGTAGAAACGTGAGGTCGGTCCAAGGGCTGAAGAAGCAGTGACAGATTGGCGTGATGGACACGCGATGTGTCACGCGGCACCATGCCCATCTCGAGTGCTGAATCGGTCTCATATTTATCAACCCGAGCGGAGTGGCCACCACTGAGGATGCCATATGCCCCAGGAGCCTCTGAAAGAGTTTCAGTGGAACCACTGTTTTCTATTTGAACGCCTTCAAACAGGTCAGAACCGACTGTGCGCGCTCGTTCGTGAGGCGCGCCGTCAATGATACTGAGTCCAACTCCAAACTGAGAAAATAGATTCTCTGAACCGGGAGGAGCTTGCTCTTTTCCCAGTTGACCCTAAGCCCTAGTTGGCTGAGGTGCGAGAGCACCAGGTCCCTGTGTGCACACAACACATCCAGAGAGTGAGCTAGGATTAGCCAATCGTCGAGATAGATGAGGATGCGAATGCCCACTTCCCTTAACAGGGCAAGGGCTGCCTCTGTGACCTTCGTGAAGACGTGAGGGGACAAGGACAGGCCGAAAGGGAGGACCATGTACTGATACGCCTGACCCTCGAATGCAAACCACAGGTAGGGTCTGTGTCGAGGTAGAATTGAGACGTGCAAGTACGCGTCCTTCAGGTCTACCGCTGAAAACCAGTCTTGATGCCGGACGCTCGTCAGAATGCGTTTTTGCATCAGCATCTTGAACTGGAGTCTGTGTAAAGCCTGGTTCAGTACTCGCAGGTCCAAGATTGGCCGCAACCCACCGCCTTTTTTCGGTACAATGAAGTAGGGGCTGTAAAACCCCTTCTTCATCTCGGCCGGAGGGACAGGCTCTATCGCATCCTTCCGTAGGAGGGTAGCGATCTCCGCGTGCAAGGTAGCAGCATTCTCGCCCTTAACCAAGGTGAAGTGGATGCCGCTGAACCTGGGTGTACACCTGGCGAACTGAATTGCATAGCCGAGTCGGACGGTCCAGATCAGCCATCGCGATGGATTGGAAAGCACAAGCCACGCATCCAAGCTCCGGGCGAGGGGGACCAAGGGGACAATCTCGTCAGACGTACCGGCAGGTGGGGCCTCGCGGCGGGGCAGAGCCCGAGGTGCCGCGCCATGTTGTGGCCGTGCTGAGTTCAGGGATATCGAAGCACTTACCTGGCTCCTTGTGACCACCCCCGGAACAGCCTGGGACGGGGGAGGAAGAGGCCTGTCCTCGTGACCCGTGGAGACTGTCACATCGGGGGCAGATTTGTGCCACAGCTGGGCGCGCAAGGGCGGGGAGACCGCCGCTGGAGTGCCAAACCTGCAAGGATGAAAATGTGGATGGTGGTCGTGATGACGGCCGTGCACACCGGGTATGTGACCCAGGGAATGAGGAAACCGCCCTTTTGCTGAACTGTTGGGTACCGCAGCCACTTGGGCATGCGGCAAAATTAAATGAAAAGGCAACAAAAGATTCTCCTCCCGGCCCTCCACCAGGGGATGGAGTGGTCTGCTTACCAGCTCCAAGGTGGGTTTCGTCATCCCTGGTTCGCCCGTCTCAGGGGTGCTTCGAAGCATTCTGTGGGTCCTTGCAGCCGGCCGTGAGACGGGTGGCGTCTGCTTCCTGCGGTGGGCTCCACGCCAGGGCCGGGCCAAAGGGGCAGGCTGCGGTGGAGATGGTGCAGTCACCACAGGGGGACACAGGATGTGCCAGATAACCCCCGTCTGCTGCTTCACTGTCGAGAACTGCTGGGCAAAGTCCTCGACGGTGTCGCCGAATAGGCCAACCTGGGAAATGGGGGCAAACAGAAAGGCATCTTTAAAAAGATGCGTCTTTAAAAAGACGTTCCGTGTGTGCCGCTCTTTTAGAGAAATATACTCTTTTTGAAAAATATACTCTCTTATTTCTGCCGAAGCGCCCAAGGGCGTTCTCTGCAGTGCACCAGTGCAGAGGAGGGAGAAGCCGCTGAAATGTGCCGTCAGATCCAGCAGATGTGACTGAACAGTCAGCTCGGTAAACATCGACTGTTCGGCTCTGAAGAGAAAATCTGAATGAGTGGTTGCATTCCAGCTCCTTTTATACCCGTATGTCCGGGGGAGTGGTATGCAAATACCACTCGCCAATTTTCATTGGCCTTTTATCAAAGACCAGAGGTGTCTCGGGCTCCCAAGAGTGACCCTTAGTGTCACTACATCGACACAACGTCGAGTGAGTGACAGATAGGGAACAATGCTTTAGAATTGGTGTCATAGCGTAGTTTGTCCAGCAGAGCGTGCTCCGACTCCATTGGTTACAGAGCTGACTCTGAGCTGACGGTGGCTCTACAGACAGGGCAGAGTTGAGTGGTGTCTTCATGGTAAGTTGCTTACTAGTTTGTGAGATACATACTGGAAAGTTAATAAACAATGACCCCGTCATTTTCCCTTTTCAGTATTACTAATATAATGTTAACCCTGTCCCTGACAACCATGTCACTCATGTTTATCTTTGCTATTGTTTGCTATGTTAGCCAGCTATAGTTTGTCAGTGCAGTCAGTAATGTAGCAGATTGAAAGGTAAACATCAGAGCATCTTTTACAGCTCAGCAAACAACGGTGTGGTGGTGGATTGTGTCTGAGTGTTGATTTCATGCTATATTATTACCTAGTTGGTGAAACACAGTGCTGGAAAGTAAAATAAACTACATCTGTCTTTTACTCTCTGTGACAACAAGCTTACAGCTAACTAGCTATTCACGTAGCTACTTTCATTGTTTTCAGCTGAGTGGACGCTAATGAGTAAACATGTATTCACCAAACTGTTTTGTTCAGGATTCACAGTTTGCTACCTCCTTCAACCGAAAAATTCCAGTCATTGCATTTACAAAATGCAATATTTAAAAGTCTGGTTTTCCACCGTTGAAAGTTTCCCCTGAACTTGCATAGCAGAATACGGTGTAACACCGCTGCCGCTGTTTATCTCCTTTCTCGGCAGTATTAAACAATAATACTGATGTTTATTTAGCTATTTATTTTATTTTTATTTATTCTTTATTTAAATGGTCAGCATTTGACTGCTTAACCGTAATACTGATGGTTATTTAGCTATTTATTTTATTTTTATTTATTCTTTATTTTATGGTCAGCATTTGACTGATACTAAACAGTACTGATGTTTATTTAGCTATTTATTTTATTTTTATTTATTCTTTATTTTATGGTCAGCATTTGACTGATACTAAACAGTACTGATGTTTATTTAGCTATTTATAGTATTTTTATTTATTATTTATTTAAATGGACAGCATTTTACTGATAGTAAACAGCACTACTGATGTTTATTTTGCTATTTATTTTATTTTTATGTATTCTTTATTTTAATGGTCAGCATTTGACTGATACTAAACAGTACTGATGTTTATTTAGCTATTTATTGTATTTTTATTTATTATTTATTTAAATGGTCAGCATTTTACTGATAGTAAACAGTACTACTGATGCTTATTTAGCTATTTATTTTATTTTTATTCTTTATTTTCTCATTGTTCTTTTCTAGAATTTGTTGACAATGTATAATAATAATGTCAAATATTCTTTGATAAAAATATTTAAGAAAGCAGCCTTCTGCATAGTCATATCAGTGCAAAATCGGTGAAAAATCCACATAGAAAAGGTCTGTTTTCATTCCAGCTCAAAAATTAACTATATCGGCCACCATATCGGTAATCAGTGAATTTCCCCCCTCTAAAATCAGTATCGATCTCAAAAATCCCATATTGGTCAGGCTCTACTGTTTATTGCTAAAAGGTTTAAACTTTTGTATAGCTTAATGGAGGCCATTTTTGCCATAATCCAAAAAGCATCTTTTGTGCTTGATGAGAACACATACAGGATTCACTGTTCTGAGGTTCTGGGAAATTAAGTCTTTGAGGTATATGGTCCATATAAGGATTAAGTGCTCTATTTCATGTGGGCAACCACCATACACCTGATTAGGTCACTTCACACCTCCACAAGTTCATACAGATTATTTTTTTGATAGCTGCTGTGGTTTGTTTGTGTTATCATGTTTTCTCTCTCCAGTGAAGCAGTGGGTGGTCTGGGTAGCTTTCAGAAATGACTGAAAAGAACTGAGAAAATCAGTTACATTTTAGACCGAAACAAATAAAAACAAAAAGAGAGAAATTTGAGAAAGACAAAGAATTGAAAAAGCATAGACAACAGAGATCCCACGGTTATAAAATGTTTGATGGCTTTTGTCTTTCTCTGTATTGGTTTAGCAATAAGCAGTTGTTAATTTGTTATTAATAAATGTTTTCAGAACATGCAAACAGGATCTAGTTTATAATAGGCATAGCTGTTTAGTAGACGCAAGCCAGGAGTGTGTCCGCTTACTCCCCTTAGATTTCAATGAACAAACATGTTTTCCTCCATACTCCACTCTGTTCCAAACATACAGTAGTAAGCTGCCTTGTTACCTGCTGCCTACATAAGCAGCTTCATTCTAACACCCTGTCTACACCGGACGCGAGCGGTGCATCGCATCAAAAGCAATAGAACCCATTATAATCAATGATGCTGTCTACACTGAAAGCGTCAGTTGCTGCACGTCGCACCGGCAGCGAATGGGTGTCCATTACATTTTGCGCTGCATGTGCTGGTGTTACTACTGCCAACAACACAAATAAACAGGTTAGAACGTTCGTGTCGACGAGGCCAGCGTAGAAAGCCTCAAGCCGTTGCGTTGCATCAATGGACGCAGCCAGTATAGACAGGGTGTCAGGCCACAATCACTCTAAAAACTTTTAATTTGAAAACACATTGTTTTCTCTACGTTTATGCCTCCCATCCACACTGGACTGGGTTTTTCTCCATTGAAAACGGAGCGTTTCGAAAACACTTTACATGATTGCATACTTTGGAAAACGATTCTAATGTTTTTTTTTAGGTAACTGAAATTGAAAATAGATTAGTGTGGATGTTGCCTGAGTCAGCATCCTAATTTTTAATGTAACCTCATAAGTGACAGATTTAGAAGGCTTTACATAGGCAGCAACATAACATAGTCTCATGACAACTCGTAATAATTAGTTAGAGATGGCGAAATTGAGGATACTGTGTATGACTTGGCTCGTACAAAAAGATATGATTAGACTATGGGTGTAATGGTACAAATTTCTCACGGTTCGGTTTGTATCATGGTTTTAGGGTCACGGTTTTAGTACGGTTTGGTATTTGCCATGTTCAGAAAAAAATAAATATTACTGCCAAATCCAAAGTAAGAATACTCTATTTGGTAGCAAACACTTCTACAGGTTTGCCCTTAATAAAAAACAGTGTTTTACAGTAACCATATTAACTATGGTATTTGTAGTAAAAACATAGTAACCACAAAATCAACATGGTTACTGTCATATTTACAATATATAGTATAATTATGGTTACTATATGGAAACTGTAGTATTACTGTTGTAAAACCATGGTTAATTGTATCAAAACCATGGTTTCTGCAAAGAAAACCATGGTGACAGCAGTCATGGTTACTACAATTTTACTATAGTAAAACCATAGTTAATTTTCGTTAGGGTCTTTAACTAAAAAACCCTTTTCTCTAATTACTTAATCAACATTTTAACTTTAATACCTGCACTATTACGCTACATGCATATATATGCAATATTCGGAAGTTGTACTTCACTAAAGAAGGAACTTTGCTATTAAAATGGATACAGGGATGTTTTGATGAGGTTCAAGTGTTTTAATCATACGCGGTAATCACGCATCTTCGTCAGTGGAGTAGGGAAACATATCGTTGGCAGTGAACACCCCAGTCGCTTTAGTTATTGTTTTATGCCTGTCCGAATTAGCACTGAGTGCCTACCTAAAAACGAAAGGGAGTGTGTGCAGTTTTGGCTCATCTGCGGCTCTGTATATTCTTTCCCCGGTGATTTCCACGTAATTACCAGTATACAACACTTGTGTCGAGTGATGTCTGCAAACAGTGCCTGTTTTGTAAACGTTTTTTTAACATCGCTGTTGTAATTGACTGCAAAAAGAAAATATTTCCAGACAGGAGACCTGAATAACGCAGGGGGCTTCTCTATCAGCGGCTCATTTTCTCCACTTGCCATTTTCAACTACTCACAACGCTTGCAGAACAGTGATGTCATCAAGTTGACCCACGTGAAACACAGGTGGAGCGTATCCATCTACAGATCAATTCAGATGCATTAGTGGAGGTTGTAACTGTGCTTGTCTATTTGACGCTTTATTTTCTTCACAAAACCTTGTGCTCCAGATACGTCAATAAACTTGAGGTGAACCGTGGTACCAATGCTTACCGTACCTTGGATGGCGAACCGTATGGTTCGTTTTTTTTTTACCGAGAACCATTACACCCCTAGACTAGACCAACCAATAAACACCTTTTTTTCAGATCGATACAATACAGGTTTTACATTTTAGCTAGTCTCCTATCTAACACCTCATTTTAAGAAAGGAAACGTTCTGTCACAGTGTGAACCACTTTTTGTCATCTTTCTCTGTCCAAGGACTCTTATGTTGAAATGTTTCAAGGACTCTTAGTTTGAAATTTATTTTTGTTCTCCTCGTCAAACCTGTGTTCCTGATTTCATCCCTCATTGTTTCCAGCTGTCTGTCGTTTAGTTATTAGTCTTCATGTGTATATATAGCCCTCATGTTTACGATAGTCTTGGTCGGTTCTTGTTCGATTGTTAGCATATTAGTTTGTGAGTGTCACATACAAAGTTAACCAGCAAACTGCTGTTGCGTTTTGATTTCCCTTTTGTCAGTGCTTTATTTTCATCATTGTTTCTTCATCTTCTTCTGAGTATCATAATAAATAAACTCAGCAAAAAAAGAAACGCCCCTTTTTCAGAACACTGTATTTTAAAGATAATTTTGTAAAAATCCAAATAACTTTACAGATCTTTATTGTAAAGGGTTTAAACAATGTTTTCCATGCTTGTTCAATGAACCATAAACAATTAATGAACATGCACCTGTGGAACGGTTGTTAAGACACTAACAGCTTACAGACGGTAGGCAATTAAGGTCACAGTTATAAAAACTTAGGACACTAAAGAAACCTTTCTACTGACTCTGAAAAACACCAAAAGAAAGATGCCCAGGGTCCCTGCTCATCTGCGTGAATGTGCCTTAGGCATGCTACATGGAGGCATGAGGACTGCAGATGTGGCCAGGGCAATAAATTGCAATGTCTGTACTGTGAGACGCCTAAGACTGTGCTACAGGGAGACAGGAAGGACAGCTGTGGCAGACCACTGCGGGACAGGTACAGGATGGCAACAACAACTGCCCGAGTTACACCAAGAACGCACAATCCCTCCATCAGTGTTCAGACTGTCCGCAATAGGCTGAGAGAGGCTGAACTGAGGGCTTGTAGGCCTGTTGTAAGGCAGGTCCTCACCAGACATCACCGGCAACAACATGACCCTCCAGCATGACAATGCCACCAGCCATACTGCTCGTTCTGTGCGTGATTTCCTGCAAGACAGGAATGTCAGTGTTCTGCCATGGCCAGCGAAGAGCCCAGATCTCAATCCCATTGAGCACGTCTAGGACCTGTTGGATCGGAAGGTGAGGGCTTGGGCCATTCCCCACAGAAATGTCCGGGAACTTGCAAGTGCCTTGGTGGAAGATTGGGGTAACATCTCACAGCAAGAACTGGCAAATCTGGTGCAGTCCATGAGGAGGAGATGCACTGCAGTACTTAATGCAGCTGGTGGCCACACCAGATATTGACTGTTACTTTTACCCCTTTGTTCAGGGACACATTATTCCATTTCTGTTAGTCACATGTCTGTGAACTTGTTCAGTTTATGTCTTAGTTGTTGAATCTTTTTGTGTTCATACAAATATTTACATGTTAAGTTTGCTGAAATAAAAGCAGTTGAAAGTGAGAGGACATTTCTTTTTTTTTTTGATGAGTTTAGTTCTGCGTTTGGATCCACAATCTCTCGTCTTGTCTTTCCCAGTAGCGTGACAACTATAAACCCCCTGGGGGCTTTTTATGTGGGGCCTTTTACCCCAAGTGTGTGGAAAAGGCTTCCTCAGCACTTTTTTTTATATATATATATTTTAATAAAAACAACTTTTAGTTATTGTTTCTTCTCACACAAATTATGTTGCTCCATCAATATCTTGATGCTTTGTGGAAAAAGCACATTTTCCTTAAGATGTACCATTAGCCCCATTGTACCCTACTCTAATAAATATATAACACACACATGATGAGTGAAATAATCCTATTTTAACTGATACTTTAGTTGATAGTATTGAAGAAAATGTAAGTTTATTTATAATTATAATTTCTCTCGCTTTGTCCACCATTTTGGATTTATTGTTTTCACTTAACTCGTTGCAGTACATTCCAGCATTGACGTCGTCCAAGAAGGACACATGTAATGCTCCCTTAGCATTTGGCAAAACGAGATATCTAAAGAGGTAGCAATTAAGTTGCCTACTTTTCCATTTTGATTACTTTGGGCCAGGAGCATGTCTATGATGCCTCAAAATTCTGCTGGCAGATACTTGGTTTTGGAACCGAGCAAATGTCTCTTTCCCTCCCACTCAGATCTTAAATCTGTCTCCTCTTCTGCAATATCTCTCACACTCTTTTCTGTACTTCACTCCAGGGATGTCCCAATACCGATACTGGTATCGAAATCGGGTCCAATACAGTGCTCGTATACTTGTACTCATACTCATAAAAATGCTCAGATACGGTAATGCAATACCATCTGATGAATAAATGTCATTCCTTAAACATTCAGTGCACAAATTAAAATCACGTTATGGCCTTGTGTAATTATTAAAGGTAAAGACTGTGATTTAATGAGGTAAATATATAGTTTGCATGTGCTGCATGCTTCAAATATGAGCACTTGGTAATGTGTTGTGCAGATACCAGCTGCTTTTAGAGCTCCTTGGCCCATAAACGTAAAAACACCATCATGAGCATTGCTTGCACTCTTTGTAGCAGATGACAGCGAGCAGAGTGCTAATTCACTTTGTAGCATGAGGCACATACAGACTACATATTTATTTTATAAAATAGCTACCTTTTGTGGTTTAATAATCGCATTGGGTCACGTAGCGTCCTGCTTTTCTGGAAGTGAGAAGCTACTGTCAAAAACACACAGAAACGGAAAGGGCTTCACTCCAGAATTAAAGCTTCCAAATAAAATCTCAATTTAAATGGAAAAAGTATGACAGAAACATATCACTACTGTATAATTATGTAATATTCACTGTAATACTACTACTACTATTACTAACAATAATAATAAAAGTATATCATAGTAATATAGTAATTGAATTATATTTAAGCAATATCTCACATCTGTGGTGCTCTGTAATGATGCACTTTACCTGACAAAAATAACTCCTATGCTTTATTTTGGATTGTGCTGTTTGGTTTTGTATAAAAGCACTTAATTTGGTAAAAATGTATTTAATATTATGTTGAAAATTAATTGTTCTATTTTCATTTGATTTAAAGTTTTAATGAATTAATTTATTTAGAGACTATTTTCATGATAAAATATAAATAAACTTTTGATATTGAATTCAGAAAAAATTCACAGAAAAACAAAACAAAAAAACAAACAGGTATCAGTATCGTTATCGACGAGTACTGAGTGTTCTAAAAAAAAAAAAGTATCGGGACATCCCTTCTCCCTGTACGTCACATTCATAGATCCAAGCATGTTATAAATGCCAGCCAGTAGATTCTCCTTTGCACCTTCCTTGCTGCCTTGTTTGGCATGCTATGCTGGGCCAGATCTCTTTACTTGTTCTGCTTCAAGGACATAATATATGAACTTTCAACAGAGTGAGGTTGCTTCCATTTCATTTTTTGCACATTTGGTGCTGCCAATGATAGGGGGAAGAAAAACGAATTAAACAAGAAGTAGGTGTTACCACATTCTGTTGAGTTGAGTGTCAGTGGATTGAATAAACAGCCATGTAGTTAAATGTGCACAATGTTGTAGTTCATAATTGTTTATGACAGATTCTCTTTTACAAGTATATGGCAAACAAGTTCTCTTTTGAAACACTTTAGAACAGTTGTTCTTAGCTGGTGGGCTGCAACCCTAAATGGGTCACAGTTCTGCTCTGACAGGTTTGGAGACGGCAGGGGAAAATAATGCTAAATTCAAAGGATGAAATGCAACTTTATAATTGTTCGTATGTTGAGAGCAAAATTTTATTACAACATTGACATTTAAAAGCCAATGTCCAGTCATACTCTGCTGTATTTTGGCATACATTCAACTGTCATTGGTAGAAGGAGCCCATCAAAATAGGCAGGTGCCAACATGGACAGGTTGTGTAACAAGCCCACATCCTTGAAAACAAGGTGAAAGAAAATATGACCCAGACTACATTAAATATAGATAACATGTGGCTCTGTGTTGCGTCGCCACTTAATGTCCAATGGAAAATCTGGGTCCTTATGTCAAACCAGTTGAAAACCACTGATTTTTTTTTACACATTTATGACGTATAATATTGCGATTTAATGATTTTTTTCCTCTTGTACATCTACACAACAAGTGTAAATTTCCTTCCATTGGTGGATCAGTTCTCCAGGCATGGCCTAACCTCCTCCCCCATGTCTGCTGTAATTAACGCAAGGGATTGGGACAAGCTTTGCTAATTAACAGCTTGGAACAGCTCCTCAGGGTTTGAGATGCCCAGAGCACAGCCTCTTAACTGCATCCCAACAAACAATCTGACACTGAGTCCTTGACTCTGTTATTATCATTAACAAACTAATTGAAAACACTTTCCTTAACTGAAATTAAAATGAAAACCAACATAATTGGAAAAACTGAAACTAAACTAAAATACATTTATCCCAAAACTAATGAAAATAAAACTAATGATTACAAATTTCAGTTATTATAGCATAGTTTTGATTCATGGTATATTTAGGCTATAACATTTGATACCTTTACAACCCACCATCGTTAAACATGAAAATGCCACTAGATGGTTGGCCATAATAACACATTGAAATGACTTACGAAACTGAAAGGATAAATTCAAAATAAATAAATAAGCTACATTAAAGATTCTATAAAATATATAGATTCTATAACCCAGGTCCTCGGGCCTGTCTGACTGTTTAAATAGCAGCTGCTATTAGCTTTCCATGCCTAATCTTGAATAAACAGCAGCCCAGGTGATTGCAAATTTATCCTGTAAGGCATTTTCTTGCAAGGTTGTGCAACAGAAAATGCAGTTACTGCTTTCGGAGTGTTGTTGCATGTCCTTCACCTTGAGTTGCTAGGCAGCAGGCATACAGTATAGTCCAATAGTGTATTCTGTTTATACCGCTAAACATTTGAAATGTAACTGTTGTATTTAATTGTGCAACTGTCTCCCGTCTGAAGAGTCTGATTCTTTTTTTTTCTTCTTTTTTTTTTTTTTTTTAGGTCTTTCTATAATGTGTACCTTAATGTTTGCCAGGCAGTCAATTATTCAAAATTCCCACTTGTCTCTCTAAATCCATGGTGATGATTAGTAAAAGATGCATGAACATGTTTGCTCTACTCAGTGTCAGCTACCATGTAGGCTGTGTGAATCCAGAGAACTGTCCTGTAGAGTTTTCTCTCTTCTGTCTTACCGCATGGAAAACTGCTCTGATGCCAACTTAGAATGCAGCAGCAGTGTTAATAAAGAATGACTGCACTTTTACCCTTGTTAAATTGCTCTGTCTCCTTCCAGCATGCACTTGCTCTGGGTAAAGAGTCTCGGGAGGGGTCTGGATGCATCTTTGAGGTTCTTTGAAGCTGGGCAGCAAGGGAATACAGCAAATGCTGCAAAGGGTGAACAAATCTTTTCAAAGCTAGATAGAGGGTAATTGAAAATTTCAAGAGCAGTTAAGTCAAAAAGGGGTTGAAGATGATGAATGAGAGGGATTGGATACCTTTTAGTTTTTGTTGGGATATTTGAAATACTGCATTTGTGGTTGGAGCAAAGTAGATGAATTTCAGATTATATGATACTTCCATGTAACATGGGAACAATTTTTCCTTGTTTTATGCATAAATCTAACAATGTAATTAGATTTATGCTTTAAACATGAAGAAACAATTTGCCAAAATCCCATCAAAAGTATTGCGGTCACGGATCCAAAAATAAGCGTGAATCAGAATAACAAGCGTGAATCAAAAAATAAGTGCAGATAAAAAAATAATAAGCACAAAAATAAATAAAAAGCGCAGATCAAAATAATTAGCACAGATCAAAAAATAACAAGCATGAATCAAAAATATATAAACACATTTAAAATATGCTGCAAAAAACAACAGAAAAATTAAAGCAAAGTCATCAGAATTGCAAACAAAATCATGTTTTTTGTGCTCTCTGACAATTTTGTTCATATTTTCATTTTTTTGTAGGCTCACGCTGTATTTTTCTTTGTTTTTGTTTCCAAATTCGGCGCTTGATTTTCCAAAACTTGTGAGTAGAGTTTCATGTAAATCAGGGGGCATTTTGCGTCCCTATTGGTCCACTAGTTTTGATCGACAGCTCCTGCTCTAGCCAATCATTCGAAGAGGGGAGGTGACGTCACTCCAGTGCGTCTCTGACGGCTGCTGCTCAATATTATATTATTTATGGATGATAAATAATATAAAAAGCATATATAAAGCGTATCGCTGCTTGTGTCTGTTTTGACTATTTTCTGCCAGCTCTAAGAAACAATGTGTTGTCAGACTAGGCCATTATCATAGTCCGTTAACACATGTATCCAGTGTCAGCTAAATTTAGTTAGCAGAGTCTTTAGTTTAAGCATTATTTAAGACTTCTTTGTTAGTAGGTTATTGGCTGCATATCTAAAAAAAAAAACCTTGAAACTCAGAACCAAACTTGATCCGCTTTTCCATGAAATAAAATCCAGATCCTGACACCAAGGCCTATTACAATACTGATGAATACAGAAATGCTTACATATAATTTTTAATTATATAATTTATATAAAAAAATTATTATATCAAACGTGTGCATTATTGCTGACACCTACATGCACACTTTAGAGTTGGTTGTGTGCCTGTAAGTCATTTGCTACAAATGTTACAGAAGTTGTATACTCTGTTGTGGAAGTTTTTGTAAATGTTTTGGTTATGTATGCGCCAATGTTGCCTGTATCTTTAGAGACCGTTCCTAAATTTGCGACTATTTGTGAATAAAGAACGTCCAACATCAAGCCAACTTTATTGCATTATTTATTGATGTGGGGACGCTTGGTCACTTGTTTCTGATTTCGCTACAGTATCGTGGAGAAAGAAACTACATGTAGCCGTGCCAACGATGCCAACGTAGGATCAGTACATAACGGCACATTCAGCAACATGGAAAAGCGGATCAAGTTCTGAACTCGCGACCACATTGGTACAGCTAGTAAAAACATGCATCAAACATCCACACCAGCCGAGACTTGTGTTTTTTTTTTTTGTTTTTTTTTTAGATATGCAGCCAATAACCTACAAACAAGGAAGTCTTAAATAATGCCTAAACTAAAGACTCTGCTAACTAAATTCAGCTGACTCGATACATGTGTTAACGGACTATGATAATGGCCTAGTCGGACAACACATTGTTTCCTAGAACTGGCAGAATATACTCAAAACAGACACAAGAAGCATATCTATAAACCACAAATAATAAAATATTGAGCAGCAGCCGTCGGAGATGCATTAGAGTGACGTTACCTCCCCTCTTCGAATGATTGGCTAGAGGAGGAGCTGTCGATCAAGAACTAGTGGACAAATAGGGACGCAAAATGCCCCCTGATTTACATGAAACTCTACTCACAAGTTTTGGAAAACCAAGCGCAGAACTTGGAAACAAAAGCAAAGAAAAATACAGTGTAAACGTATGAAAATATGAGCAAAATTATCAGAGCACAAAAAATAGTAATATAACCAAGGAAAACATGATTTTGTTTGCAATTCTGATGACTTTGCTTTAATTTTTCTGTTGTTAGTTTTTGCAGCATATTTTAAATGTTTTATATATTTTTGATTCATGCTTGTTATTTTTTGATCTGTGCTAATTATTTTGATTCAAGCTTATTATTTTGATTCACGCTTATTATTTTTGGATCCGTGACCTTTTTTTAAATTTTCTTTATTTTTTAATTTTTTTATAAATATAATAAAAACATTAAAGATCAAAGTCTCACAAAATATATACAAAAAATATGCTATAAATAAAATAAACACACAAAGGAAAAATACAACACCAGATACAGTGAAAAATATATACCTCAATACTTTTGATGGGATTTTGATCCCATACTATACTGAGACTCCCGTGTGAAACAGATTTTAAATCAACAGACTAGGCCTATAATAATGGCCGCACTATTCTGTCTAGATGTTACAGAACTAAGGTTTAGCAAATTATTTGCTGGACTTCCCTTTCTCTCTTCAATCTATGGGATGCTGAACGCTGAAGAGGACTTTTTAGGAAATGAATAATGCCTGAAAAACACACTCTTGGCAGGGTAATCAGACGTTGGAGTGAGTGGTGTATCTGGGCTTTCTCTTCTCGGTCAGAGCAGCTTTGAAGACTGCCTCAGGCTTGATTGTTTTTAGAATGGAACCTCGCGGTGTAGACTGAAATCTGTGTAGGCTGTGAAAAAACTGTGATAAGAGGAGCCTGATTGTGGAAACGACCGGCAATTACTTCAAGTGCTGCACACTCGATCGTGCAAGACCAGCCAGGCTTCGCAATCATGGCTGTAAATGTGAACTGCTTTTCCCTACTTCCAGAGCTGTTTTTAATGGGCTAGCAATGAACTCGTCTGCTTGATTTTGTACAATGATAAAATGGAAATGACCATTTTTAAATTTGATTGTTTTTAACTAGATATTGTGAGGCCAAAAGAGTTAATTTAACTGTAGAAAAAAAAAAGTAAGTAAAGGCCTGTTACAGTCTAATATATTTCTACCAAGTTTTTTTTAGTCATATTTACACCCAGAAAATGCTCAGATATCTATGACATCTTATATAAGTAGATAATAATAGGGCAATCATGCATCTGTGTAGAAAGCAATAAAACTTTTTTATTATTATTTATTTATTTATTTGTATTTATTTTTTTCTCCCATTTTCTCCCCAATTTGGAATGCCCAATTCCCAATGCGCTCTAAGTCCTCGTGGTGGCGTAGTGACTCGCCTCAATCCGGGTGACGGAGGACGAATCTCAGTTGCCACCGCGTCTGAGACCGGCAATCCGTGCATCTTATAACCTGGCTTGTTGAGCGTGTTACCGCGTAGACATAGCGCATGTGGAGGCCCACTCTATTCTCCGCGGCATCCACACACAACTCACCACGCGCCCCACCGAGAGCGAGACCCACTCATTATAGCGACCATGAGGGGGTTACCCCATGTGACTTTACCCTCCCTAGCAACTGGGCCAATTTGGTTACTTAGGAGACCTGGCCGGAGTCACTCAGCACGCCCTGGATTCAGACTCGCGAATCCAGGTGTGGTAGTCAGCGCCAATACTCGCTGAGCTAACCAGGCCCCCAAACTTTATTATTATTATTATTTATTATTTCAGGATAGACATAACACAATGTTCAGTGAGGATAATTGCATTAAAGCCCGATTTAAGTTTTATGATACAAGTTTAATTATAAATAAATTTCCAAGTAATGAATCAGGGCACTGGAATCTCCATAGCTGTCAGGTGATATTAGGCAGGAGCTTTTCAAATTGTAATTGTACTCTCCTTAACACTTTGCAATACTTAAATTATTTCTTAATATTATTAAGTACGGTAACAACTGGATTAGATTTAGTTGGATGAGGACTGTTGCCATTGACATAATGCCCTTAATGCATCAAAACCATTTATGATCGTGATGCACCTTCCCTATCATCCTCCATATTTGCCTAGTTTTTTACTCTTGGTAAGAACAGGTGTTTCATAATCTCTCTTTTGCTGTACTCTTATTTGCTTTAACAACACATTTCATCCATCAAGCTGTTTATAGACAAGCTCAATGTCAGGAGATCAGCGCTGCCTCGCTTTTCTGCTCGTCGTAATTCTATTTTGGCCCAAACAGCAACATTTTCAGTTAGTTGGATGTTAGGATTGACGGCCTCTAAATTAGTTGTTGGTTAATCCATGTGTGTTCCCCTCTAACCCTGGTAAGTCACTGGCTCCCCATCCGGCACAGATTACCTCTTGGATCCCATAGGGTGGGAGTAGTGCGGGCAGCACTAATCTACTGCTTTCTCAGAGCTGGAATCATTAGCTGGATTGGAGTGTTGTTCCATTGCTTGTATGGAGCGAGAGTGGAGTATTATGGAGTATGATTTTTTCCATGGAACACAGGATTTTAGTCACCATTCACTTTCATTGCATCTTTTTTTATACAATGAAAGTGAATAGTAACTGAGTCTGTCATTCTGCCAAACATTTCCATTAGTTTTCTACAGAAGAAAAAGTCATACGTTTTTGAAACCACATGCATTATAAAGTCAACCTGGTCACATAGTGAAAACGTGACTATAAATTTTTGCAAAACTTGTTAAACATGTCTCCAGGAAAAATTCCCTGCAGTTTCCAGGTGAAATGAACACTAGAGGCGCTACAACAACTGTGTGTTTTATTCACTTTCACTCAAATCATGACTTGTATAGCTGATAATGACTTTATAAATACTTGTTTTTTTTCTCTCTATTACTCAGACCCTGCTATTTTATGATATCGACACACTTTTTACACTAACACATCTTTTGAAAACAGTACATTTTAATGCTTGTATTACAGACCCACCTACATATATACACTTATTCCAGAACAAGTAGTTTGCACGGTAGCTCACCTGATAGAGTGTTGAACTTAGAGTCGGAGGACTGTGGTTCAAGTCTGGCCGTGACCTCGAACAGACACATGATACAACAGAGTCGTACAAGCGGCACGAAATGAGGTGGTTGCTTCAGAAAATTTAATTTTTCATTTCGCTTCTGTATTTTAAAATATTAATGGTTAGGTTTAGGCATTCATTTGGTAAGGATGCCTTTTTTAAACGTCTCATTTTAAAACACTAATGGTTTGGTTCAGGCAAACATTTTAAGTTAGGGAGGTATGTTTTAAAAACATCCATCTAAAATTCACCTTAAAACCTCATCTGAATATGACAGCATTTTACTCTCTTTTGGCACCCTCAGCTGGACATTTCACTGGAAAACTGCAGCCAAACGTATTTTTCAGCACGTAAATTTTGAATTACAAAAATGTTGTCATGTTCACGTAAATTTCATGAGATCAGACTGTATAAAGTTCAGTATGATGTTCACACAGGTTTCCTAGCAGATTAACATCCATTAGAGTAAAGATTATATAGAACAGATTACAGTATATCTATTGTTTTCATTTGAAACTCACCAAACATCTTTTTGTCAAATGTTCTGCTTCAAAAGTATGTTTGTGCTATGTTTCTTTAAAATTAATGCCACTTGGTTTGATATTTAGCTATATAATGAAAAAAACAAAAACCCAGTATGTGTGTCTTAAGTGTCCAAAAACTTATCAACACATACTGTATATTGGAAAGGCAGTAGAGAAGACTGATGTCATTTGGGTTAGTTTGCCAAATCACTGATGAGTTTGTATAAAATGCCCCTTTAAGGGCAGGGATTGGACACTTATTAAAGCTAGTCAGTGTTGGTAGGAAAGGAAAAAGGCCATGAGTTACATTCTCTTGTCCGCCACCAGTGCCCAGCATTTTAGTCCTTATTATATTTTCACTTGTCACTCTTCATTTTCTGCTCTTCTTTCCAGATGCGCCTTTCTCCTTTGTCCTCTGTTTCTCAATCCCTCCAGCTTCCAATTATTACCTCCTTCACTCTAGTGCTTGTGCTTTCCTTCCTTTCTCCTTTTCCTCCTCCTCCTCTTCTCTTGATTAAGAGGAGATAGGGGCATGTCTAAATTTAACTACACTTCATCCCCCACACCGACCCACCCCACTGTGTCTGATACTTTTGTTATCCTTCTCAGATTGATGGATGGAAAGGGCTTATAATATCACTGTAATGTTATATTATATGGGGGAAAGGTATGTATTTTACCCAGTTTCTACTTCCATTTCCCCAGCAAAATACCACAATTCTCTTGCGAGTTGTCATTCCCTTTCCTTAATATTCCTCAGATTTCCCTCTCATACACATTTGCAATCCTTTCCATCCTGTCATGCCTCCCTGGCAAACCCTCCATTCTTTGGCTGGAGAAAGAGAAAACACATCTATATTTCAAAAACAAAGCGAAATTAAGTGTGCCTAGTGGGATTAAGTCTGATAGATGCCTTTTAGGCCACAACGATACATTAAAAGCTTTGCAGACTTGTCGTCATGGTTTCCTGGAGAAGACTGATGGGTAGGTGACATGGGTGGATAGACAGATGAGCGACCAGTTTTTTACGCTACTCTCTGTGGGTGCTCTTGGGAGTCCAGGCACTAATGCTGCATTTTAGCCTTGCATGGTCATGCCTGCTAACCTGCGATCTCTCTGTCTCGGCTCTCGACGTGGTTCACCATTATTGTCTCAGCTCCGCTATCACCACAGTCTGCCTGAACACCTGCTGACCTGGATTCACAGCGGCAGGCTGTTGGCTCATCAGGCAGGTCCTGATCCAAGCGCAGCAGCTTTGAGGAATGGTGTCCGCTAGCTGCATAAAGAGGCAGACAAACGAACATGTCAGAGTGTTCACTGGCTGCACACTGTACTCACTGACCTGACCAGTCCACTGCCTCTTTGGTGTGAACAGAAGAATTCTGAATTGTGGTGTTTTATTAAAGCCCTAGTTTTGTCTGTGCTCTCTTTGACATGCAGTAGAAAGGATGTGGAGCTATGCATTCACTGTATTTAACTTCATTAATATGATTTTTACATGTTATTAAGAAAATTGAGTGCAGGGCTGTCATGATTATGAAATTTGGCTGATGATTAATTTTCAAACAAATAATTGTGATTATGATTGACGGTTAATCCCTAAAATAGGGATGTATGACTTCCAAATACTTAAAATCTCTCTCTCTTTTTGGTCAGCATTATTCTTGATGCATTTTATATTTACACTGATGTTTTTGGAACCCAACCAACCTTTACATTACAGTACATTACATTGCATTATGCAATAGTAAAATATTTCTGTTTTAAATTCTTCACTGTCACATGTTAATTTAAAGCTCTCCGATTAAACCCATGAATCTCTAATGGTCTCTAGATATGGCTCAGGTCTCTCCTTTAATGTTAGTCTATGGGATTTTTTGTTTTGTTTGTTTTTTTGCCTATTTTATCATGCACCAAGCTAAAATCGTAAGCGTGAACACGGAGTTACGCACCAAAGTTTAATACTTAACATTAGGGGTATGTTCAAATGCCTAACCAAGTGGCAAAGGAGAATAAAGGTTTATGTTTGCTAGGAGTGTTACTGGTTTAAAATGGGAGCTTATAGCACTGGCCTATATGTCCTAATGTCTAGAATTGAATACACAATAAAGTCTCCTGAAGGAAACACATTATGTCATTGCAGTAGTTAGAATGTGTTATCTGGGATTTCCAGCCCAAGCTCTTTGGCACTAATCACTCTGACTCTCATTACAGAGACACAGAGAATCTGCAGAAGCTAATGAACTTCAGATGTACCAAAAATGAAAATGGGCTTAATGCAAGCAAGAAAATACTGTGTGCCTTAGCAAGCATCAATGTTATTATTGCTCATATTTAGGGTCAGGCAAGGTGACAGATTTGCCTTCATTCAGCTATTGCTTTTGTCTGTTACACCAAAATTGTATTATGTCATCTATCTGAACTTTTTGGGATACATTCACCCAAAATGAAAATCCTGTCTTCATGTACTAATGCTCATGTTGTTCCAAACCCACATGACTCTCTATGGAACACAAAAGGACATATTTGCCAGAATGTCTTAATTGCTCTGTCCCTGGTCACCGTTCACTTCAATCTTGAGAAGCAGTCAATCTTGAATATTTCCTAGGCACATTTTTATACATTATGGTGACCAAAATCCTAAGCTTGCTTGGTGAAAGTAATTTAGAATATGGCATGATATTTGGATATAGTTCAGTTATGTACATAGACATCAGTAATTACCAAATGAAAAATGTATGGCTTAGAAAAGCAGAGAAAACAGAGAGATGCTACATATGTTTTAGGCAGCTCAGACAATGTCCGTGCACAGTCCAATACGGTTGTTCAGAGATTGGCAGTGATGTAATGCAGGATATGGTTGGTTTATACTGTAAAGGCCAGAGGAAGTGAACCACAGTTCAGTTCCATTAGATGACATAAAGCTAAATCAATTTTCCAAGTGTGTTTGGATCCAAGTGTTGGGCCTCATGTATTCAGATAGAAGACAAAGGCAGGCCTAACAGTCGTAAAAACATAACTCAAGCCCCCACATTCCATGTCGTAAATTTTACTGATAAAAATCACGCCAAAAACAAACAAAGGGAGTCCAAAACAGACTACAGATCCATGAAGCGTTGCTCACTAAAGGATCGAGCACTCAACTCCTATTGGATGAGGCACACAACAGAACGTCCCTCAAACATGACATCATCAGGAGTTCAAATAATTCTGAAATGCTTCCAGAATTCGCTTCCAGCGACTTAGTTCACCGAATACGGACGTAGCTTTTTGCTGCTCTCCGGTGCAACCTCGTGGCATAAGGAAGTAATATCCGACTTGAAACTGTGGCCATACAATCTCCATCTCGCTGGACGAGTTGAGATTACTCTGTGTTCAACCGAACACTCTAACAGATCCGAAGGAGACCGCTGAGAAATTCGCATCTTCATCCGTTGGCCTACAGAAGTGAAGAGATTAAAGATTTCTCTTCCATCTTCAAGTCGACATTTCTGAGTTCTCCGCCAGGCCGCCGAGAATCAACAGCCGTACCGCCCGCCGACAGAGCGAAGAAACGGCCTCCCGTCATCACACCAGCCTCAAGGAACCGGGTCAAAGTTAAAGGACAGAGGAAAACACATTCTACCCGTGTCCTCATGCGATTCAAGTAAGAGGTTACGTCTGGGCAGAGATAGAATATTATAGTGTGTTATTCTTGTGTTTCAAGGTTTTTGCTTGTACAGTTTACGGATCGCCATGTCTGCTTATTATTAATACTCAGGGTATTAATTATCACGAATATGTTTTGCTGTATTGTGGTCCAACCAAATTGGATTGTTGTGCATTTTCGCCATCGCGGGCGAGACAGAAGCTGAGTTCATCCATTGGAGTCAAATAACACAGGACTTTTACGAGCCCCGCTCGTAAAACCGCGTCTCTGAGTGATGAACACGGCTGCTTTATCTCCAGCTATCGCGAAATCAGCTTTCGGGCTGTCACTTAATAATCTCTCTCTCTCTCTCTCTCTCTCTCTCTCTCACTCTCACTAACCACACTGACACACACACACACACACACACACTGTCACACACACACACCTAATGTGTTATAGGATTATTTTTATTTCCATATCTAATCATATCACTGTTTAGTTTGTAGTTGTAAGTCGGAAGTTTATTGACTGCACTGTATTAATTATTAATTGATATTACTGCATAAATAAACTTTTGTTTATATTACAAAGAGAAGTGTTTTGGTTTGTTTTGCATACGCCTGTGTCATGCTGACGGGATGTCAGTGCTCGGATTCAAACCTTCGTTCATTGTTCAATATTCTTCGGATGCCGATTTTCCTAAGAAAACAATCTAATATTGAGACTGTTTTACTATTTGGTTATTAGTCCCTGATTTCAGGGTGGTGCCCCGTCAATGTTAATCCTTATTAATATTCTATTGATTTTTGATAATTGATAATTATCTTTGATTGAATTTGAATGATCAGTAAGCTAGTGTTAATTTTAATTAATGTTTCATCGATGTTAACAATTAACGATTATCTTTGATAATTGTTTTTTTTAAAGGATTAAGAAAAGCTAACATTGATTCTCATCAATGTTCTATTGATTTTAATAATTATCTTTGATAATTATTAATTATTGCTAATAACCAAACTTGCTCCTAAACGTAGCACACTACATTTACTGGAGTCCCATATGAGGTTTTAATGAGTTAGATCCAATGAATTAATTTAAATATTGATTAATAACTACAGAAATAATTATTAATTAAAGGTAATTAATTAATTTACGGCTGGGCAGAGATAGAATATTAAAGTGTTATTCTTGTGTTTCAAGGTTTTTGCTTGTAACCAAACTTGCTCCTAAACGTAGCACACTACATTTACTGGAGTCCCATATGAGGTTTTAATGAGTTAGATCCAATGATATAATTATTAATTATGTCTGATAGTAACACTGATCTAAACAACCAGTAAAGCCCTACATAAGCCTACAGACATGCTTGAACACAAAGAGCTATATGTGATCAAAGAGATAAAGCATTTCATGCTTTAGAGATTTAAAGCAAAATTTTTGGATGCTAAAATACTGTTCCATATCCAATCTTGTTATGCAGACATAACTATAAGTAAGCTGTTTGTAGGTTGATTTCCCAAAAAGTGTAAGCAATCTAGCTTTGGCACTTTCAAAATATTTCTCTGTTTGATTGACAATCCCGACCAGCATGACACTGGGCCTCATTCATGAAACACGAGCAGAACAAATTGTTTTCGATCATAAAGGTGTTGTGACGTAAATTCTCTGATTCATTAAAGTTTTCGTGTTTTCAAAGTATTAGTTGGTGTGGACAAAAAATAAAACACCTGCTCCCAACCACTTGTAAATCTTATGTAAGACATCAGAATGTTTTTTGTTCTTTCAGACAAACTGCCACGGATACATTTTGATAGAGAGAAATTAAATAAGTAATTAAACAAAATTAACTAAACATTAAATGAGTAACATTAACCCTAAAAAAATAACATACATATGTAAAAAAAATAAAAAAAAAATAAATAAAAAGCATTTATTTATAAATAATTTTTTTTCAAAATATAGTTTATTCCCAACTCTTGGAAATTGTTTATTCCCAAAAATTCCCCCAAAAAGTAAACTGTTTTTCCAGAATAAGTGGCATTTAAAAAAAAAAAAAAAAAAATGTATGCCCTCTAATGTGACTGGTTTGACAGTTTCTTCTTTGGATATGAAAGCAATCATTTAGGTTTCACTAATAAAGTATATAGTAATAAATCGCATTTAGTTGATAACGTATGATCAGTGTTAATGCTGTTAAACCTCTAATTAAGCACATATCGCGGGCAGTTGCATTCACAATATAATGGGGAAAAAATAGAAAAAGCCTTGCATACTGTAATTTTAGTTTGCAAATCTTGATTAGCTTACAGCGTTTCAGTCAAAGACCTTCTTCAGTCATTAAATTCATTTCTCTAAAGACTCTTCCAGTTGCAAGGGAAGTATATCATTTTTCATACCATCATACCATTAGCCTACCTGGGAAGTTTCACCAATGATACTGGTGATGTGCTTAACTAAACCAGATAAGGTTTTTGGTGGTGAACCTCCTCCTGCCGGCATGAACTGATGATTTTTTGCACTTTTTTTTTTTTTTTTTTTTTAACCTCTTGGACTATTCAGTTCACAAAAGAACCTCCGATGGCAGCCAGAACATGCAATGACTGTAAGTTCCCCACTTTCTTTGTGACCACACCAGCGTATTTGCTAAATAAATATTTTGTGATTTGAATGCACTTCATTTTAAAACCGTTTCATTACTATTACGCATATTCCCTATTCACATTTGCTAGCACATCTGATGCCTTCCTTTATAGGGTGTTTTCAGGGATGTGGATTATGATAATTGTAAATGAACTGCACGTTTGGTATTCACTGACAAACATAGGTGTAACCAACAAATCTGGGGTGTACGCAGCGTTTGTGAATCTGGAGGAAAGTTTTCGTGAAGGTCCAATTTACGTGCAAATGACTCGTATTTACAAAAGTATATTTATATATGTGCACTGACTTGGCTAATAGTGTGAGTTTTAGGCTGGACTGTTTGTTTGCCAACCAAAGGCAGACGGGTGAGTGTTTGGGGAAACCTGTTTGAGAATAATCAGTATTTTTGCAATTCTGTTCAGGTGATGCAAGTGGCTCAGAAATTAGACACTTAAGCTTAAAGGAACAAAAGTGGCTCTGAGCTACTTCCTTTTTTCACATGGTCCTCAGTCTTTTCTTCTGTCTTTTCAAGGACCCCTCAGTGGCCAAGGTCAGTGGTGGGCGGAAGAAAACAGTCTCCTTCAGCAGTATGCCATCAGAAAAGAAGGTGAGCAGTGCGGCAGATTGCCTCGCCTTCATGCAGGGTGGCTGCGAGCTGAAGAAGGTGCGACCCAACTCGCGTATCTACTCGCGATTCTACACTCTGGACCCTGAACTGGCCTGCCTTCGTTGGGAACCCTCCAAAAAGGATGCGGACCGAGCCCGACTTGACATTTCTGCCATTCGTGAAGTCCGGATTGGAAAAAGCACAGAGACCTTCCTCCATAACGGCCCATCAGATCAACTGGCTGAAGAAGCAGCATTCTCCATCATTCACGGTGATGAGTACCAGTCCTTGGACCTGGTCGCTCTATCTGCTGATGTGGCCAACATCTGGGTGACAGGGTTGCGGTACCTGTTGTCCCACCCTGGTGCCATTGGGGGAGGAAGTGGAGATGAGGGGAGTGTTGGAAGCAAGATGAGGCAGAATTGGTTGGCGACTGAGTTTGCTCTGGTTGATGAGGATGGACATGGAATTGTTTCTGAAGACACCGCAGTGGCCACCATTTGCAAACTGTGCCCTGGCATTAAGGAAGCAAAGGTAAGACTTTCTCTTTTAATTCACTTTATCAACCACAAAATCTTGTGCTTTCATGAGTAAATGGCACTTTTCAAGAGTTCGGTAGACTTTGATGCCCCATGACTTTTTTTTTTTTGTAAAGCATTAGTGGCACAAATCCCATGTTTGTTATTGTGAGAACTATTAGATATGTTAGAGAAACTATTATTGATATTAAAATGAATGTAACATTAAACCAATCTAGTAGGGGTGTGCAACGAAGCCTGTATCTGTTTCTATCGCAAAATTATCTGTATCTGTATTCGGATAGAACCGGGTGTGGGCGTGGCTTAAACCGGAAGTGTCCCGTTTTTAATTGTAACTCTATTACATTTATAGTTTCTTTAAATATTCATTGTGTATGCCTATTCATAAAAATAGCCTAATAAATAACAATAATATCAATAATAATAATAATTATTATTATTGTTGTTGTTGTTATTATTATGCTATGATTATTTAATTAAATTATTATTTTATTATATTTTTTTCTTACCAGATGAAGCTTAATATGTAGTCTACATTAACTGTGGAATATGTTGTGGTTTCTCCTCATATTTCTGTCATTTAAAAGGATAAAAAAAATTATCCTATCATTTTACTCACCCTCATTTTATTCCAAATGTGTATGACTTTCTTCTTCAGAACACAAACGAAGATTTTTTTTAAGAATATCTCAGCTCTATTGGTCCTCACAATGCAAGTGAATGGTGGCCAGAAATCTGAAGCTCCAAAAAGGACATAAAGGCAGCATAAATGTAATCTATACAACTCCAGTGGTTAAATTTATATCTTCAGAAGCTATATGATAAGTGTGGGTGAGAAGCAGAACAATATACACTATATTGCCAAAAGTATTCGCTCACCTGCCTTTAGACGCATATGAACTTAAGTGACATCCCATTCTTAATCCATAGTGTTTAATATGACGTCGGCCCACCCTTTGCAGCTATAACAGCTTCAACTATTCTGGGAAGGCTTTCCACAAGGTTTAGGAGTGTGTTTATGGGAATTTTTGACCATTCTTCCAGAAGCGCATTTGTGAGGTCAGACACTGATGTTGGACGAGAAGGCCTGGCTCACAGTCTTTGCTCAAATTCATCCCAAAGGTGCTCTATCGGGTTGAGGTCAGGACTCTGTGCAGGCCAGTCAAGTTCTTCCACACCAAACTCGCTCATCCATGTCTTTATGGACCTTGCTTTGTGCACTGGTGCGCAGTCATGTTGGAACAGGAAGGGGCCATCCCCAAACTGTTCCCACAAAGTTGGGAGCATGGAATTGTCCAAAATCTCTTGGTATGCTGAAGCATTCAGAGTTCCTTTCACTGGAACTAAGGGGCCAAGCCCAGCTCCTGAAAAACAACCCCACACCATAATCCCCCCTCCACCAAACTTCACAGTTGGCACATGCAGTCAGACAAGTACCGTTCTCCTGGCAACCGCCAAACCCAGACTCGTCCATCAGATTGCCAGATGGAGAAGCATGATTCGTCACTCCAGAGAACGCGTCTCCACTGCTCTAGAGTCCAGTGGCGGCGTGCTTTACACCACTGCATCCGACGCTTTGCATTGCACTTGGTGATGTATGGCTTGGATGCAGCTGCTTGGCCATGGAAACCCATTCCATGAAGCTCTCTACGCACTGTTCTTGAGCTAATCTGAAGGCCACATGAACTTTGGAGGTCTGTAGCGATTGACTCTGCAGAAAGTTGGCGACCTCTGCGCACTATGCGCCTCAGCATCCGCTGACCCCGCTCTGTCATTTTACGAGTTGCTGTCATTCCCAATCGCTTCCACTTTATTATAATACCACTGACAGTTGACTGTGGAATATTTAGTAGTGAGGAAATTTCACGACTGGACTTGTTGCACAGGTGGCATCCTATCACAGTACCACGCTGGAATTCACTGAGCTCCTGAGAGCGGCCCATTCTTTCACAAATGTTTGTAGAAGCAGTCTGCATGCCTAGGTGCTTCATTTTATATACCTGTGGCCATGGAAGTGATTGGAACACCTGAATTCAATTATTTGGATGGGTGAGCGGATACTTTTGGCAATATAGTGTATATATTTTTTTACCATAAATCTCTAATTTCACTTCCACATTCTTCTTCTTTTAGTTTTTTGGCGATTCACATTCTTCATGCGTATTACCACCTTCTGGTCAGGGAGGGGAATTCATAGTAAAAAGGGCTTAAATATTGATCTGCTTCTCACCCATACTTATCATTTCGCTTCTGAAGAAATGGATTTAACCACTTGAGTTGTATGGATAACTTTAATGATGCCTTTATGTGCTTTTTGGAGCTTCAGCATTCTGGCCACCATTCACTTGCATGAAATGGAACAACAGAGCTGAGATATTGTTCTAAATGTCTTTGTGTTCAGAAAAAGAAAGTCGTACACATCTGGTATGGTATGAGGGTGAGTAAATGATGAGAGAATTTTCAGTTTTGGGTGAAGTATTCCTTTAATATCTGCTGAAGCAGCATTTTCGTTTATATCTGTGCATGTCAAAAGTTTTTCAGGAGTCTGATTTAGTGCGGACATATTTTACAGTAACATCATTTTGAGGACATTATTATTAAGTTAAATAACATAGAATTAGTAGAGAGTAGAATTAGTGAAATGCAATTGAATACATGGCAAGAGCGAGCCTCTCTTGTTTCTCCAGAAGTGAATAGCGAAAAAAAGAAATTTTAGTTTCTTCGTATCATATTCTGAATAGATGAACACAATGGAGCATTTAAACTTTTTTTTGGAATAAAGGCTTAACCATATAATTGCCTTAATTGCTAATGTGGATATAAATGAGGTAAATTTTAAGAGATGGACAGACGAGTTCCACTGTGAAATCATTACTTAAGCTCACAAATTCAACATTGCGCTCAGGTTGGTTTTTAATGCATGCATGGGAATCATTAAGTGTGAATCATGTGAAACATTAACATAAGACATTTCACAAAGTGGAAAATGTATATGATATAGTTTGTAAGTTAATTTTACTCTTGAAAAGCTCAAGACATGCACAATATATGGAGACTGCAAACTGAGTCGAGACCGCGGCGGCCCTCCACTTTGAAATCACACCGTGCGCATTTTCATTCATAAGGTTTACACTGTAGTCATACTGGCTTCACAGACTCATCATTGCGTTGTAATTTTGGATATGCTTTTTAAAATTTCGCTTTATCTTTTTACTTCTTGGATAGTCAGTCAAGAAAATGTTTTTTATTTTATTCGGATGAATTTGTTATTCAGTTTGATTAGTTATTGTGCCTTTCCGAATAAGGCATTCAGCTTCAGGCACGTAGTATCTAATTTTAAATACGTCAAATGTCTCTAACCCTCCAAAAAATACATATATACAGGTGCATCTCAATAAATTAGAATGTCGTGGAAAAGTTCATTTATTTCAGTAATTCAACTCAAATTGTGAAACTCGTGTATTAAATAAATTCAATGCACACAGACTGAAGTAGTTTAAGTCTTTGGTTCTTTTAATTGTGATGATTTTGGCTCACATTTAACAAAAACCCACCAATTCACTATCTCAAAAAATTAGAATATTTTGACATGCCAATCAGCTAATCAACTCAAAACACTTGCAAATGTTTCCTGAGCCAGCTTTTTAAAGATGCTGATTTCATTTTCCAGCAGGATTTGGCACCTGCCCACACTGCAAAAAGCACCAAAAGTTGGTTAAATGACCATGGTGTTGGTGTGCTTGACTGGCCAGCAAACTCACCAGACCTGAACTCCATAGAGAATCTATGGGGTATTGTCAAGAGGAAAATGAGAAACAAGAGACCAAAAAATGCAGATGAGCTGAAGGCCACTGTCAAAGAAACCTGGGCTTCCATACCACCTCAGCAGTGCCACAAACTGATCACCTCCATGCCACGCCGAATTGAGGCAGTAATTAAAGCAAAAGGAGCCCCTACCAAGTATTGAGTACATATACAGTAAATGAACATACTTTCCAGAAGGCCAACAATTCACTAAAAATGTTTTTTTTATTGGTCTTATGATGTATTCTAATTTTTTGAGATAGTGAATTGGTGGGTTTTTGTTAAATGTGAGCCAAAATCATCACAATTAAAAGAACCAAAGACTTAAACTACTTCAGTCTGTGTGCATTGAATTTATTTAATACACGAGTTTCACAATTTGAGTTGAATTACTGAAATAAATGAACTTTTCCACGACATTCTAATTTATTGAGATGCACCTGTATTTTGTCCTGTCCCACCTCAGAGGTCTTTAGATTCTTGACTTATCCAACAATTAAATTCATACATCATAAGTTTGATATATTCTGTTAAAATGATTTTCAATTTACTTTAGTAAAAATAATAATTTTTAATATTAACCAATTTTACCTACCAAAAATGCAATGTTTAGCTGTGTCCCACATATTTCCCCCAATTACACAAAATGTTACATTCCTTAAAATTGTGCGAACCATGAATGGACATTATTTGGATCCTTTCAACAGCATGACAGGAAGACAATGTCATTTTATTTTCTCAGTGTTATTAAATATTGTTGTGTTGATTGCAGTCATTGTGGTCAGTCTATACAGTGACTCTGTTACCCAACGTATTGTAAGAAACATTGGCTCTTATAATATTTAGTTTGACCTTCTGTGGTTGACAGCCAACATTTTTTGAAAGTTAAGCACCACTTTCTCCTCCTATCTATGACAAGAATAAAAAAATAACTCCTTTTTCCAGGCCTTATTTTGTACTCTATTGGTAGAAAGTGCCAGACGTGTTCAAATTTATACAACACATTTCTAATTACCCAAAATGTAAGGGAACAGAAAAACACTGGAGCAGTTTTTATGTAGGACCAATAAAATAAGCAATAATTACAGTCAATACAGTCCTAGAGCAGTGGGAGATGAAATAAACAAGACCTATAAATGCAAACAAAGCCAATTTGATAGGTTCAGAAATTGGACGACTGTTCCAGAGCTCGTCTCTCTGCATCACTACTCAGCCTGACTTGTTTGCCAACCCTGCTGAGGCAAACAGCAATTGCGGGGTTTGGTATCTGCAGCTGGGACAGTCAAAGTGGTTTTATGCATGCATGTTTGTATGTGGATTGGACAGCTAGGGACAGGAGGAGGATAGACAGGAGCAGCAGGGCCAAGATTCATATCTTTGTGACAGCGGGTGTGAGGCATCTGTTTCATGTGTCTAGCGAGACAAGCAAAGGCAAAAAGGGCAAGCAAACAAGGCAGACTGTACAAGCATGACTCACCTTGCTCCTGGCTGTTTTCTAATCGTAAAAAATGCAAGACACAATCTAGGCCCGGTGAAGTGCTGCTATATCTGTGTTTGTATGAATGTGACATTTTCCTCTCAAGATTCAATTCATTCTCCGCTGCGAGCTGTTTATGTGATTCGTTTCTAGTCTTGCTAATTGTATTTCAAAGTTATATTCAAAGAGCAAATTCAACCCCCCCCAGCATTTCTTATTGATGGAAATAAACATGAAAAAGTGATGAAATACAACAAAAACAGATACAATGTTTACATACATACTTATAGTTGATTGCAGAACTCTTAAGGCTTGGTCATCAATAACCACCTGTCACCTGACAGTATTTCATGATGTGATTTGTCATTGAGTAACTGCTCTCTTATCCCAAGAAGTTTATTACAGAGGCATTCCCCCTTGAGCAGCCTTGTCACAGGTCATGGTTTAACCCTTCCTAACGATGGGTTAAAGACCCCATGAAATCTAAAGTTTTGCTGCTTTTAGTCCATATCTATTAGCTTTAAGGCCATCTATATGCTAGTATACTTTGAAACATTGACAAAATTAGTTTTCAGAAGATATAAGCATTTAAAATCTGCAGTCTCTCTCTTCCAGCTAAAAAGACCCATAAAAATGTATGACTCACAATGTACTGCATTAATTTTGACCAATCAAATGCTATCTAGAACGAGAACATCCCGCCCCCCTCAATATAATCAGTGTCTGGCTGTGTTCTAAATGGTGCTGATCTTGACATTGCAAGGCACTTCGAAGGGTGCACAATCCATGCTGTAGTGTCGTTCTAAACAAATTTTCCAATAAGAATCGCTTACATTTTTTTTTTTTTTTTTAAATGACCGTTATCAACTTTCAGCCATCTGAAGCACTCAAAGTGGAGGGTAATTGTATCTGAAGGGAACAGGGCATAGGGATGATCACTGCTGAATACAACGTGCCAAAACTGGAATTGGATGTGAGGAAACTCACTGGAGTTTCTTCATATGTTTAATGCAGCTGTTTTTCTGAGGATTCTTGGGATGTACAGCCAAGTGAGTGTTCTTTATTCTTTATGTTTAGTGTATCGTGATTTAAAACATGGATATATTTCAATGTTTTACTCACTTGTTTTTCATTCGTCTGCATTTATGTGCACAACGTCTCGAGCCTCATCATTAGCAAATACTGTTTTTCAAAAAGGCATGGGCCGTCATGTCCCGCCCCAACTTCATGTTTCAGAAGGAAATACAGGCTTAAGAAAATTGCATTTTTCAAGGTACTTCAGGGTGACTTTAAACCTAAGGTTTGGATTACTAACCCATAACGTTAACCATAAAAAGCTAACACACGAATATGTTCTAAAATGTGTAAATACCTACACTCCTCTTCTCTTTTGTGTTATTTTGCTTAGGTGCAGTTGCGCTTTAAAGAGATTCAGAGAAGCAAAGAGAAGCTAACTTCTCATGTGACATTGGAGGAGTTCCAGGAGGCCTACTGCGAGTTGTGCACACGACCCGATGTCTATTTCCTGTTAGTGCAACTCTCTAAAGACCGAGAGTGCCTTGATGCCCAGGACCTGCGTCTTTTCCTGGAGACTGAGCAGGGTCTGTCCTTGGCCACCACCGAAGGCTGCTTGGAGCTCCTTCGGCGTTTTGAGCCCTCTGCTGCTGGACTTGAGCGAGGTCTACTGGGCTTGGATGGCTTCACCCGTTACCTACAGTCCACTGAGTGCCAGTTGTTGGACCCGGAGCACCAGAATGTGTGCCAGGACATGAAGTTGCCCCTGTCTCATTACTATATCAGTGCCTCCTACCGCTCCTACCTGCTGGATGATCAAGTGCATGGCTGGGCTGATCTGGGGGGGCTCATTCGAGCCCTGCAGGCTGGCTGTCGGTGTCTAGAGCTTGGAGTTACCGATGGGCAAGAAGGAGAGCCACTATTGGGTGTAGACCATGGTACAGATGGAAAGCATCATCATCATCACCATCATCATCATCACCACCACCATCATAACCACCATCATGGTTGTGTTACCCTACGCAGTGCCCTGGAAGTGGTCAACAAGTATGCTTTTCTCACCTCCCAGTATCCTCTACTGCTGTATCTGTGCCAGCTTTGCTCGCCTTCCCAGCAGCGTACTCTTGCACAACACCTCAAGAAGGTATTTGGACAGAAGCTCTATACCCCTGACTCTCTGCCTGTAAGTCTTGGAGGTCGAGCCACCACTCTGCCCTCTCCAGAGCAACTGAAGGGTAGGATACTTCTTGTTGGAAAGAAGCTGCCTCCAGAAGAGGATGGCTCTGAAGGAGAGGTGTCCGAGGAAGATGAAGAGATAGGTGGTGGTGGTCCTCTGGCTGGCCGAAGGATGACCATCCCTGGGGAGGAAGAGCTGGGTGTGGTCCTTGTTGTCCCCCCACCCCCACAACCAAGACGTCTCCGCTTGCGCCGCGAATTGTCCGATCTGGTTGCAGTATCTCGCACTGGAAGTCGCAGCTTTTATGCTCACCGGGCAAGTACTCAGCAATCCCAGCAGCATTCTCCCCCCTCCACTCCCTCTACACCAGGCACGCCTATGCCTCTAGAGCCCCCCTACTGGACCCTGTGCTCTCTTGGGGAAGGGGAGGCAGGCCGGCTGGCTAGCGAATGCCCCGAAGAACTGGTGAGCTTTACCAAGCGCAATCTTACCCGTGTGCGCCCCAGTTCAGTAAGGCTAGACTCTAGCAACCCAAACCCACTGGGATACTGGAAAGGAGGTGTGCAACTGGTGGCGCTCAACCAGCAGACGCCAGGTGCCATGATAGATTTGACCCGTGGTCGGTTTTTGCAGAATGGTGGGTGTGGGTACGTACTGCGTCCAGCAGTAATGCGAGAGGAGGTTTCCTACTTCAGTGCCCAGTCGCAAGGCTGTGTGCCTGGTGTACCACCGCAAATACTCAGGGTGAAGGTCATCAGTGGCCATAGCCTACCCAAACCACAGGGCTCTGGTGCCAAAGGTGAGGTCATTGACCCTTATGTGGTGCTGGAGCTGCATGGTGTACCAGCAGACTGTGCTGAGCAGAGAACTCGCACTGCTGCCCAGAACCAGGATAACCCGCTGTTTGATGAGACCTTTGAGTTCCAGGTAAGAGAGCGAGACACATCATGAATACTAATCTGTTTTATAAAACAGTGGCCCCATAGTATTTGGACACTTGAAAATGTATTAATTTCATTGCATTAAATAAAACTTTATCAAACCACATGGCATCTACAAACAAATGATGCAAGACCTTTTATGTGAACTAACTTAAATTCTGAGCCATTTTTTTAATTACATTTAACAAACTGTCTCAGGGTCATTTAGTGGGTGTATGAAGTCGGTTCATACAAGTTTACACAGGTTTCCTCACAGAGTTACCACAGGTGTAATTCAACACATTTAACATATTCCACTACGTTTGACAACCAGAAAGTGTCCAAATACTTAATACACATAATTTTGAATGATACATCTACTCTTATATCATTTGAAACCTTACAAACTTCTATTTTTTAAATGTTTTGCTGTGCTTATGCTGTCTTTAAAAAAGACACTTGGTTTGATATTTAGTTTTATAATGCAAAATTTTAAGTGTGCCCTAAGTGTCCAAATACTTTTTGGGGCCACTGTATAAAGTGTGATTTTTGAAGAACTTAAGACAGAGATTTAAGATTATCTAAGTTGAGACAGAGAACATGAGACATTTTGCTTGACACCTTGCCCCTTGTTTTTTGACCATGTGTTTGGTGTGGTCTGTGATGTGCAAGGTTATTCTGAGATTCTCTGTGTGTATTAGTCTTGAGGTCAGTGTCCATTTTCATGTGTCTTAATCCGAATGCTTCATTCTATGAAAGAACCAGTCAACTGAGCCATGTCTCAGAACACTGATTACCTACTGCATGCAATATTAACACAGTTCTGACTGAGCTCAGTTATGCCCTATCGCATGACCTTACACATACAAATAACCTCACTGACCTCCCTCATCAGGATGTATTAAGTGATTTCAAACTAAAACATGGTGTAATATTTTACTGCTGTTAGATGGATTTGCTGTTAGACTGTTATGTGAATATAAAAAAAAAAAAACATTTAAACTGCCTGGGCTTGGCACAAACCGATTTCAAAGAGCGCAACGAAACCGCTAAAGGCTAATTCTGCTCTTAGCTAGACAGAACTTTGAATTTTTTACATTTGTTTTGAATTGTTTGAAAGTTTTTTGTTTTTTTTCAAGATGTAAAAACAAACATGACAACATGTAGGCTTGCTTTCTATATGAATAAGACATACTATAAACATTACATGTTAGTTCTCATTGGCTGTTAATTTGCCTTGATTTCATTGCATCCACTAGCCATTACTGAGCTGGCAACTATAACATACATGTCATATACATGTAGCATACTTATATAGAGTACTGCTGACCTGTGATCCACAACCAGAATGAGGTTAATGGATGCAATATGTCTCCATGGGTGCAGCTAAACACAACTCTTCCTAGATCTGTAATTAGGTAAGATCTCCATCAATATGTAATGGCCTGCTAACACTAATGCTCTTGCCCTGGATTGTAGTTCAGACCTGCAGTCTAGATAGCTCATCATTATACTACTCTATAAGTAGATGCCAGTTTCTACCTGCGTGATTCTTTTTCAATGATGTGACCTTTCTTTTTGTAGAACCTAATTACACCTGCGAGCCAAACTTAGACTGCTTTAAATAAGAGATGCTGATGAAGGTACGTTCTAGCTACAGGTGAAGGCTTGTTTTATCTGCAATAACCAGTGCAATAAAGATGACACGTAAATGAACAGCTCGAGTGTGAAGTGAGATTGCAGGAGACAATCAGTGTCAAGTAATTAGGGAGATTCTTCTAATGAATTTTTGACAGTGTGCAAATGTTTGAGTGAATTGTGTTGCTTGCAATTTTTGAGTGTAAAAAAAGACAGCCCTTTTGTTGAGAATACTGGGTAGCTTTTTGTAGTAATGTTCTGTTCATTAACATAAGTCATGAAACCTAATGCATTAACTTAATAATAAACCATTTGTTTATTTAATTTTATCAATCTAATTTCTAAAGATAATTCATTGTTTGTTCATAATGCATTAACCTAGGTATACAACTTTTAATGTCAAAATGAACAATAACTAATATTAATAAGTTCTCTAAACATTATGCATGCTGTTAAATCATGTTAACTAATTACTACATCCAATACCAAATACAACCTTATTGTACCAAATATTGGTTTGTAGCAAAAATCACCATTGCGAGCACTCCATTATCATGCTGTCATTCCAATTTGTATATTTTTGTTGAACCAGAATTCATTAGAAGTATATATGGGCCTTTTTGATATTTGTGCATGAAATCTAAGAATAAGATAACAAAAAAAAAAAGAATCTAATTATAAAAAATGTAAAAAGAAAACAAACAAAGTGGGTAAGACTTTAGGGATATAAATCCCTGCTATTGTGATTTAGCCCAAATACTGTACCATATGGTTATTTGAAGAGAAGGTTTTGAGAGGGATTCTGTGAAATTGTAAATATATCTCTTACGCACACACTTACTCTATCCATTGGGATTGTGTGCCTCTTGTTGTTTGCATTTGTTTGTGTCTTGTTGCTTGGAGCTTGAAGACATCATACAATTATAAGTCATGGGAGGGGGTACACCTATCAGACTTAGCCCCACACGTGCGTGCACGCACGCACACACACACACACACAGAAGCAGGTGTACATTCCCTGGTGGGATCTGAGCAAATGCTTTTGTGTCTCTTCCTGTGGCCTTTTCCACTAAACATACAAATCTCTCAGTGCCCTGTGCCCCTAATGATGCCAGTTTCAATGTCTCTGTTTGATGTATAATTCATGTGTTTGCCATAGGTTTATATGTTTGCATGACCCTTACGTAAAAGTAATATAGTGGTACCGTATGGTACAGTGGCAGTATCAGATACCATGGTACTGAGTGATTACTAAATTCATGTAATATCATGGTCCATGTCCAACAAACATGCTATTACCATTGGTGCACATCCAAAAGACACAGTATTATCATTGTACATGTCCAAAAAAACATGGTATTACAATGGCACCATGTCAAAAATACTATTCATACTAGTCATACTATTTGTGCATACATGTGTATATGTGCATGTCAATTTTGAAGCAGGTTCTCTGAAAAGCTGCACACTTGTATTGTGCTATTTTCATTTGCTCAGGTCTGTGTCCAGGCATCTGTTGGTGTCTGCAACCAGCTGAGGTGTTTTATCTTTGTTATCTTTGTGTCATTTTCCTTGCAGCTGTGAAATATCTTTATTAAAATGTTGCAAAACACACCTTTAAAGGGATAGCTTACCAAAAAATTAAAATTGTATCACAATTTACTTACCTTGTTTTGTACCAAACCTATATGACATCCTATCTTCAGTGGAAAACATTTGGAGATATTAGGCAGAATGTTAGCCTCAGTCACCATTCACTTTCATTGTATGGAAAAAAAAGACAATGCAATGAAAGTGAATGTTTACTGAGGCTACCATTCTGTGTAACATCTGATTTTGAGTTCAACAGAATAGAAGAAGTCATACGAGTTTGGAACACTAATGAGTGAATGATGACAGAATCTAAATTTCTTTGGTGAACTATCCTTTTTACATACAAACAAAAATACACTCACTGTTTTCTCTTTTCAGGTGAACATGCCTGAGCTTGCCCTGCTACGTTTTGTAGTTCTGGATGACGATTATATTGGTGATGACTTCATTGGCCAGTACACCATTGCCTTTGAGTGTCTTCAGCCTGGCTATCGAAACGTGCCCCTGCTGGGCCTTTCTGGAGACCCTTTGCCTCATGCCAGCCTGTTTGTACATGTGGCCATCACTAACCGCAGAGGTGGGGGTAAGGCCCAGAGACGGGGTCTGTCTGTAAGGAGAGGAGTGCGGCGTGGGCGAGAGTATGTCACCCTGCGAAACACGGGCATCAAAGTGCTGGATGACACTTTCCGCTCTTCCAGCACACCTCTGCGAGAGGCTACAGACCTGCGAGAGGATGCGCTGGTAATGGAGGTGGCACATGTCACAAGTTTAGACAACACAAAACACTAGCAGTTTCAATGCTAGGCAAGCTAAAGCCATGTGATTGTGTTGAATTACGAATGCCAGGTGTATGAAGTTGCTGATTGCATCAGAAAATCTTATCAGTGCACTAAAGAGAAACCTATGTTTTGTAGAAAATCATAGAAAATGAGACTTTTCTGATGTTGAACTGTAAAAATGACCTGGTTCTTTGGGTGCAGATTTAAAAGTTTTGTAAATGTGCTTCAGTTTAAATGGATGAAGTTGCAAGGCCGGATAAGAACCGGGGTGGCACTGGTCCATCCAGATTGATGGCTGGTGACTGGTCCAAACTGCTTTTAGAGTATAATGGTTTAGAAATAATGAGAAAAACAAAAGGAAAACACTGTATTTTTTTGCTTGTTAAATAATCATAGATACAACAACCAATTAACCTCAGTGATGTCACTTTTCTGCGGGAGGAAACAATGGCGGTGAATGGATAAACACCCCGAAAAACGATATCAAGAAAAACATAAAAAAATGCTTTTGATCCATGTCAAGTCTCAGGAAAAGTTCAAACAGGTCTGAAGATAGCACAAATATTGCCAAATTGGACTTTTGCGGACATATAAAGATATTTTATCCACTATTCATCCATGGACTGTCTGATGTTAGACCGGTGAGTGCACACCCACCGGCACATAACCGTAAACATCTCTCATTCAGAAGTTACACATTTTTTGTGTTGTTTTCTGGTGTGATTTAGTCAACGTAAATCTCACGTCTGTGAGGATTCCATCTGTATGAATGCAAGAGCTTCTTTTAACCCCTGAAGAAGGTTTTTGTTGCATCTCACAGCACAGCACAATGAAAGTATATGGAATATTGGTCACAAACATGGCGGCGCAGTCATACAGTGACATCCCATGAAACAGGTCAATACTACAGTAAAGTCAAAAAAAGAGAAAAATCCCACACACTACCTTAGCTTGCGAAGAATATCACAAACCTTTTATTGCAACATTTCGGTCACACGACCTTTGTCAGGCATTTACAAAAAAACATAGAGTGAAATACCACCAAATTTAAAATACGTCATAACTAATCAACACATCTGATGACCATGACATAACCTATAACCAATAACAGTCAATTAGATAGAAGATCTCTAGAAAACAACAAACGCCTACTGGCGAACTTATTCCAAATTTTATAAAAGACAAGGAAAATATTTTATTCATAAGTACAGGATAACATTTTTTTTTTATAGTTTAACATTTGTAAAGTTTTTTTTACAATAACAGTAGATTACAACCTGAAGAGGACCAGTGACATTGTATAAAGATCCTTATTAGTCAACATAGAGAAAAAAGAAAAGGAAAAACCTTTAACTACACATACAGAATATCTACAGCATCACATTAAACACAAGTTAATCATTATGTCCCATCGGTGATGAGGTTTGAAGTGTATAGATCCAAAACATTGGAACTGAAATGTTGCAATAAACGTTTTGTGATATTCTTGAAGTAATGTAATGGGAGCCAGCTGGTACATGATAGGTATGCGGTATGTGTAAATCTCACTCCTGACCTCAAGAGGTGCACTAGCGACTGACGCTAGAGGCTGTAGCCTTTAGCCTCCTCGTTAGCGCTCCCACCTCCCATGATGGCTGACGCCGGTTTGAATTCTGCTCGGAGTGAATCAGGAAGGACCAGTTGCAGTGGTGCTGAGACCCAGATGTGAGTGAGCTTTAGGGGGATGAGTGTAACGGTCTGTGATAGCTGTGCGGGATGTGTAAACCTCATTCCCCTGGCCTCAAGAGGCGCACTAGCGACTGATGCTAGAGGCTGTAGCCTTTAGCCTCCTCGTTAGCATGCCTGCCTCCCATGCTGGCTGACGCCGGTTCGAAACCCGCTTGGAGCAGGTCGAGCAGGACCGTTTACAGTGGTGCCATGACCCGGATGAGAGTGAGGTTTAAGGGGGTGAGTGTAAAGGGAGCCAGCTGGTACGTGACAGCTGTGCGGTATGTGTAAACCTCACTTCCCTGGCCTCAAAAGGCACACTAGCGACTGACGCTAAGGGCTGAAGCCTTTAGCCTCCTCCTATATCTGCTGACGCCGGTTCAAATCCTGCTTGGAGTATTTTTTCAATATCTATTTTTTTATTACATATCTTTATTTTGAAAAGGAAAACTTGATTAATTTAATTCGTTTACACTTCCCACATGGATGCACCGGTTGTGGTTTGCGTAGCGTTATTCAGTGGGTCACACAGATAATTGGTCTGCACTGTGTAGTTCAGTGGGTAAACTTGATTGTGTAGTTATTGGAATTGTGCTTTGAAATGTGCAGTTGAACACTTGGCTTTGTAAAAAGAGCAAATAAATAAAAGAAAAGGTCTCATGTAGGATAAGGAAAGGGGTAAACTTCATAATATTCACATTGAAATTATAGAGAGTACACAGCTGTACACAGTACACACTTAGAGATTTCTGGCCTCACCACTTGTTTAAATGTTTTTGTTTTAGAGTCACTGACAAATTCTGACCTTCTTATTTAATAATCAGTCAGTACAGTTGTAAATTAAGTCTCAGTTCTGAACAAGAGGGAACCAGACACAGAATACTACACCTCCCCACTGGAGCATTGCCATCCATTGTGAAACCATAGCTCAGTTTTACTCACCATTTCTAGGTTTTAATCTTTGAAAGAGCCTGCTTGGAAAAGTAAATTTACTGAGTAACATATGCTCAGCAAAATCTACAAACAACTATCCAGTGTTCATCTGGATTTTCTAGCAAACCCTAGAAATAAAACCCAGCATAAACACTGTCCTGCTGACCTAGGCTCTGTGAAGTCAGTAAGGTGTGATACATGGGTGAAGGTAAGGGGAGGAGATGATGGAGGGTAGAGTATCTAAGGTGTCAGGTGACAGATGGGATCAGATGCTACTGGAGTTTGTTGCAGAAGAGGAAGAGATAAGTTACTCAACATCCATAATAACAGTGTTTACAATGACCTACTGACCTTATTGATGCATATACACACATACAGAGGCCCCAAAATGTATTTAGCCACACTTAAAATATAAATGTATGAATTCCATTGCATTAAACAAAAACAAATATATATATATATATATATATATATATAAAACTAGGTGGCATTTATTTTCACAGAAATTTCTTAGAATTTTTTTGCAATTACTTTTGACCATCTGGTCCCAAATTTAGTGGGATCAGTCTGTAGTTCATATATAGCACAGGAACCACATGTATAGTTTATCCCATCAACTACATGTGTCTTATTTTATCATTCAAAACAAAAACACATTTTTTTTTTAATTTGTTTTTTAATGTTTTGCCTAAAAAAAATAATTTATCTTTCTTGAAAAGATTTGCCACTTGGTTTGATATTTTGTTATCTAATGCAATGACATTCATTAATTTTAAATATGGCTTAGGTCCCCAAATACATTTGGGGCCACTTCCTGCTGATAAAAACATCTTAAACCAGCTAAGACCAGCAAACCGGCTTTTTTTCAGCAGGGCTGTACGCTTGCATATCTTTCAAAATTCTCTTTCTCCTTCAATTCCTGCATTTGCATGCCATATTTCTGGATAACATACTTACTTTAAGTAGTACACACTCTCAACAACATCCATTTTATTCATAGCTGACTAACCATGCAGTACTCCCCTACAGACCTCCATTTGCATACATATAAACACAGATACACATGCTAATCACCCACAACACTCACTCACACACTTCCACAAATGAGTTTAGTAATCATGGTTGTGGGTGTGCGACTCTGTCAGGTGAAAAATAGAAATTGGCTGTCTTTCTGCTACACTGTAATGAGAAGAAATTTGCAATTTGAAAATCCGATCAGACCAAAAGCTAAGGCCTTTGACAGCCAAGGGACACAGAAAAATATCTAAATGCAAAGGTTTATCTTTCTGTATACAGGAAATAAGTTCATTATTTTTATCCTACATCATGGGAGTAGCTTTACTGAACACAACATCAGTTTCTGCGCTTTTTTTCAATTAATTTAAATATCAAGAATGTTTTAATGACTCTTAGCTCCTTTGTTTTCTCATGGATCTTGCACTTGTGATTGTCTTTTGTGAGTGTATGTGCCCAATTAGAAAAGTGCACTTGGTGAACTGTCCCTTTATCATGCCACTACTTTTTTATTTGACAGGGGCTTACAATGAACTATAAGGAGTAAAGAAACGTTTTCCCAATTCCCCTTTATCTGTGTCACTTTGGCTTTTATTGAAATATTTGTGGTAGCCTAGTTTGACTATCTCTTCACGTTTCCTCTTTCTCTAGAGCGCTACAGTGGCTTTCAAAGAGCAGTGTGGACTCCCCCCAGTGGCTACATTAAAGCAGTGCATCCAGAGCTTAGCCACGAGGTTGCAGAGTCCAGATGGGCCCCCAGGGGCCATGCTCACTCTGAAGGATGGTTACCCATGCTTGGAACTCATGGGCAACTTAACTGATGTTACTCGTAAACTGCTAACTGGTTATGACACTGTAAGAGATACATTTACATAGGCTGTTTTAATGTTGCACAATGTTGCCATGTGTTTTATATGTAATGGGTGTGGCTCTGTATAATAACACAGCATGCACAGCATGTGGAGGGAAGAGGTTTTTAGATGTTAACCAACTTCATGCTTATGCTAAATTTATCAGGCAGTACTAATGTGCTGATAAAACCTTTTCGTAAAAGATAGGGTGTAGAGGCTGCTGACACACAAATTGTATAGTACAGGAATAGTTCATCCAAAAATTTTAATTATCTTATCGTTAACTCACCCTAATGCCATCACAGATGTGTATGACTTTCTATTCTCTGCTAAACACCAAAGAAGATTTTTAGAAAAATATCTCCGCTCTCCGTTTTAGGTCCATAAAATGCTAGAATGAATGGTGGCCAGTAATTTGAAGCTCAGAAAAGCACACAAAGGCAGCATAAATATAATCCATATGCAGGGTTGGGGAGTAACGGAATACATGTAACGGGATTATGTATTTAAAATACAAAAGAATTTAAATACAAAAAATAAGTAACTGGATTCCACTACAGTTACAATTTAAGTAATTGGTAATTAGAATACAGTTACATAAAAAAAAAATGTTGATTACTTGAAGAGATTACTTTGCATTTTATTGTCATTTGTTTCATTTAATATTTAGTCCTTTCAGATGGAAAACATTTATACATATAAATGATGCGAGCCAAAACACTTTCTTATGATGTGTTACATTCATACGAGCAGACAGAGAAGTTTGGAGCAGAAGAAATAGAAGTAAACCTTGTGTAAATTGTCAGCTTTACGCTAAGCTAAAATGCTATTTCTAGCCATTTTACATGCACGTTAACAGGCACAATCATATTTTTTTATCAGGAAAATTCACGTTAGATCAAAAGATCTTTGAAATTAGGGCAAAAATCATATTCTTGATAATAATTTTTGTATTGTTTTCCTGTAACAATATGTAAAAATCCTTAAAACAAGATCAATTTGATTAATCTTGTTTTAGAAACAACACTGCATAAGATATTTAGGTTTTTTAGAGAATGTATTTTTAACATGCGTATTTTGTCTTACTGAGATTTTATAGTGAAAACAAGTGAAAATATCTACCAGTGCTGAAGAAGTAATCCAAAGTATTTAGAATACGTTATTGACCTTGAGTAATCTAACGGAATATGGTACAAATTACATTTAACAGCATGTATTCTGTAATCTGTAGTGGAATACGTTTCAAAAGTAACCCTCCCAACCCTGTCCATATGACTGCAGTGGTTTTATACAATTCTTCCGAAGTGGTATGATAGCCGTGGGTGTGAAACAGATCAATATTTAAGTCCTTTTTTTGCAATAAATCTGCACATTCAAACAGCCCTCCTAAGCGCTCTTCTCTCCTAAGAGTTCTTCTTGTGTTTTTGGCAATTTGTATTCTTCATGTATATAGCCACCTACTGGGCAGGGAGAAGAATTTATAGTAAAAAAGGACTTAAATATTGATTGGTTTCACACCCAGATCTAACATATTGCTTCAGAAGACATGGATTTAACCACTGGAGTCATATGGATTACTTTTATGCTGCCTTTATATGCTTGTTGGAACTTCAAAGATTTAATCACCATTCACTTGCATTGTATGGATCTACAGAGCTGAAATATTATTCTATAAATCTTCATTTGTGTTCTGCAGAAAAACGAAAGTCATGCTGTACATATGACTACTGCCCTTTTGCACATTGTGTAATTCTTGCTCTTTTTTTGTACACTGGATAATGGCCCTGTTTACTGAAGCTCATTCACTACATGTCCATTATATCTTACTATTTTATACCTCATTGACATGCACTTTTCATGTATTTTTGCTATTTTTATTCTATTGCACTTGCACTTTAGTATTAAATATTTTTACTACTTTGCACTTCTGGTTAAATGCTAACTGTCCCGGTACCTGTACTTTGCACAATGACAATAAAGTTAAATCTAATCTAATCTAATCTGGGATAGCATTAGGGTGAGTAAATGATGAGAGAATTTTTAATTTCTTTTAAAAATCTCTTTAATGTGTTTTAATAACACTTGACAAAACAGTTCTGAAACATGGACCTTTGTCAGTCTAGACACCATATTTAATTTGTCATGAATGAAAACAAGGCTGTGAGGGATAGAAGTACACTCTGTTTTCAGCATTGTTTTCATTTGTGTAAAATTAAATATGGCATCTACTCTAAGTTTTAAATCAGATGGATGTGTAACATTAATACAAATCTTAAATATATATATCAGATCTACTTTTATTACATAATTTGACGTTAACCAATTTACATTATATTTATGTATGTGTGTGTACATTTGAGTGAGACAATATCTGAAGCTTTAGTCATCATTATCCTCCTCTTCTTTAGTCATGGGCTCGCACTTTCTTTGTCTCTGTTTCTGCCTGTGGGTTGACTCTGGATTCTGCCGTGTGTTTGAGACGGGCATAGTCAGCACTGACTGGCAGGACTACAATTTATAAATATCTTAACCGTGGGAGAGGGCAGCAATGGTCTTGCCAGAAGGAAATTTTATTGCTCAAAGATGACTTTTTCATAGTTCAGGAGACATAATGGAGTTTCCAGTTGTGTTTTGTTTAAGGATCAATTTAGATGTTTCTCCTAAAAGTGCTTAGGAAAAATAAAAATCAATGGTTAAAATACGTAAGAGTATAGAGCAATATTTTGATGAGATATACTATATATTTTGATGAGAAATGTTTGTACATGTTGAAATATTATTGCAAACAATGATAGACAAACAAGTGTGTGTGTGTGTGTGTGTGTGTTTGTGTGTGTGTGTGCGCATAGAATTTGCATATATTAGCAGATCATAATCTTGTTCTTGTCTGCATCCTCCTCAGATGATTTCGGCCAACAAGCAGCTCATTGAGAATGCAGATGGAGTGCAGGAGCGAATCGCACAAGTGCAAAAGGAAGGCGAGTACAGGTGGGGAGGGGCGAGAACAGGGGAGAAGATCAGAGAAGGATGAATCATCTTTGTGTTTCAGCTAAATATCGTTTCAGTGAGGCCCCAGAGGATGCGTGGGAAATCTTGAGAAACAATTCAGAAAATTCAAATGTATTTGCATTCAAAGAAGTTCATGTACTCCACAACATACAAAGTCCCCTATCAACACTTTAAAGCATTGCCTTTTATGATGAGAGATGTTGAGAATACCATAGGATTGTTTTGACATGTCGTGTTCCACCTAGACGAAATAAGATGATATCATTTGAAAAAGTACCATAGTATCCATAGTTTATAGCAAACAACACTGTAGTTATATGGTTTTTGTGTCTACTCTTAAATCATAATAAATGAATATGGGATCTCCTTCAAACAGTGTGAGAGGCTTTCAGAATCCATCTGTCAATTTGTTTAAAGGATTAGTTTACACAGAAATTTACAAAACCCTCATGTCTTTCCAAACCCAATGACTGTCTTCCTTTCTTCCATGGAGCACAAAAAAAGAAAAAAAGAATTTCCTTTTAATCCTTCAGTTTCTTTCTTTCTTTTTTTTTTTTGGGACAACAATAGTGACTAATACAAAGTTACCACAGTATCAGCAGAAACTCTGGTTGCCATGATAATTTTCATAAGACCACTGTAGTATTTTGTCTAAATTGTTACTTCAAGCACTAGAGTGTCCTTACTTGCCTTCCTAATTCTACGTACTTTACGTCATTTCCTCTCACACACATTTTTCACCCCTAATTACACATCTGAGGCATTTCTGTCAAAATACTTTTTCTTCATGTCCTTATGAGGATACATTGTAGAGCAAGAGAGAGGGAGCACAGACAGTAGCAGATTTGGAATGAAAGGGCAGCTTACAAAGGTCATGACAAAATTCATCAAGGGAAGCACAGTATTATCTAACCAGAGGATGAACAAATACATAGCACCCATTATTTGGCAGCTCCGTTCCTGGAGAACCATGTCCACACCATAAATGGCATTTTAAAAATCTGAAGCTCTATCATTGTCAGAAAATGGAAACAATATGTTGCTTATGTGTATGTTTTATTTTACATGCCCTTTCAGGTATGATGTTTCATGAAGACCTACCCAGGTTAGGGGAGAAGGAAAATTTGAAAGGCCGTAAACAGAGTAAAGCTTTGGAAAGTTTCACTTGGAACATCACTGTGCTGAAGGTAAATAGCGTGAGCTTTCTCTTCTCCCTTCTCCTTCCCTCCTTCAAATAGCCTTGACGTTTTTGATGAAAAGGTTTCTGTTGTTTTGAAATTTTATCCTAAAAAATTTTGTTGACCTTATATTGTACATATACCACTGGTGTGCGGTGGACTTCTGATATGAGTCATCTCTCTGGAATTTTATTATTTTAGTCCAAAGTAAACGTTTCACTTCCATTTGATGCTAACACAGTTTTCGGGTTCATAGCATATGGAACACCATTTACAGTGCAGTACTTTACAACACTATAATGGTAATTTTCTGTTTATATTAGCTTACTATGTATTAAAACTAGGATTGTGAATAGATTAAAAAATGTTAACTAATTAATTGCACAGTTTTCTGTGATTAATTGCAATTAAATTATGGTACATGATACATTACTAAAACATTAAAAAATCATATATTTTAATATAATAATAAATATATATTTATACTTTGTCTCAAAGAACTTGCAAGAAATTGGTTAGTCATCATACATTTTAATTATTTAAATATGTACATGTTAATATGTTTTTAATGTTAAATAGTTAATGGGGTTTTTTTCGTATAGAGAGAACACATTTTTGTGGTTATAAATCTTTGATTCAAGTATATGTATACATGCCATAAAATCAGTGGACATGCTGTAATTAAAAGTTGGGCAAAATCTTCTGGTGTTTTACAGTGGACTTTTTTAAATAATAGGATCAAATGGGCAGATTTAATTCATATCAAACTTTATTGGAAAAAGAAACAAAAGTGTACATTGCCAATGCATTATTAAACATTATACATGCATATATAAAACAGATCGAATGCTGAAGTTTAAAATCTCAAAGCTTATTTTCTCTGGCTGCTGTTCAGTCTCTACAAGTATACCTGGATGCAGTTTGCAGAACACCCAGGTCCTTTTCAGTCTCTATATTGCACACACACTGGGTCTTACTCGGGCGTTTTCACTTTTGACTCTGGTTCAGACGACAGTAGTTGAGCATTTACAAACGATGTGAAGAGATACAACAGCTTGCCCGTATCTCTCACATGCCACTGGTTCGTCACTTTCGGGTGAAGTCTCCATTCTCCATACAGTTAATCCGCTACCGTGTTTATTATGCTTGGGACATTCGTTGCGCCTGACCCCGCCCCCACCCTACTATCCATAGAGCCTGTGGCTGAATAGCCTGCCAGGAACATCTCGAGACACCTTTCTCCCATTACGTGAAGTTTCAGAAAGTTAAAAAAAACCAAAATGGATAACTGCATTGTGTTTATTTTTTTACGCTTTAAACAAAAAATATTAATAGCAGAAATTGACACATTACATTTCCCAGCCCTAATTAAAACCAATCCAAAATCTCAATAGGTTTTTTGAGTTTGAGTTTAAGATTTTTTTTTAAATTAAATTACATTTATTTTTGTATTGTTTTCTATTCTGTATAAACATGTGATAGATGGATGTCTTTGATCATTGCGCATCAACTCGCTGTTTTTTCAGCATCTTGTGTGGGAGAACAGCAGTTTTTAATATGCCATGTGAAGTTAAAAAGAACTTAAACTTTTAAAAATGCATTTTGAGATACCCGAGTTCTGTTCAGTTTGTTTTGTTGCATCTAGCTTTTATAAATGTAAGAACATGTTTGGTCTGAATGGGCCCTAGGGAGACACTGCCTTATGTGACTTAGGACTTCACTGAGAACACAACGAGATCAAGGACAGTAAATAAGAGACACTACCTCCCTCTGAACCTTGAATCCACTAGTGTTGATGTTTGACAGTGTTACTTTTAACAAATAAAAAAATAAAACAATTAGAATTAAATTAAGTTTCAGATAATATGCCATTCCACTGTCACTGCCCTTTGTCTTTGTCTAATGGAATTTTATATTTTTTTCACTTTACTTAATAGTCACCAAAGACAAATTATGGAACAAATCTAAAAAACTTCATAATAAACCAAGTTCATATAATCTCTCTCTCTCTCTTTTTTCAGGGTCAGTGTGATCTCCTACGCAGTGCTAAGGTAGATGCTTTGGATACTTTGAGACAGCTGGTACTGGCTGGGGAGGCGTGTGGCCTGACCTTGACCTCTGATGGTCAGTACACCCCTCATTGCCTGTCCTCCAGACATGGCAGTAACCATGGCAACGGTCGCATCTGAGCCCCAGAGACACGCAGAGGGATTCAGAGAATATAGTAATAGATGAATGAATGGATGAAGGAATAGATGGATGTCTAGATGGATTGTTGGACAGACAGATTGGCAGGTCTACAGGTTTCTCAGATGGACAGACATATAGGGATATTCGCCCTTTGCTTAGTGCAGTGGAAGAGGTGCTTGATTTGTAGCACAGCAGTGGCCAATAGATGGGATATGAGGACAAAATAAGAAATGTTCTGATCAAGACATACTGAATAAAGGACGTAAGAGGAAATTCCTCAGCAATACAAAATGACTCGGCAACTCAAACCAACATAGATTGTCACTGGAATAAATAACATTCCTGTAATATTTAAGAGGACAGGACTTTAGTAGAAAACTCCTTGTAATTCGCAAGCTAAACAGAGACACATTCTTTCATGTTGACCTTTTTACACATTCTCCTAACATTTTAGATACATTTATGAATAGAAACTTAAACTGATGCAGACTAGATTTTGTCATTCCCCAAAAGTTCATGACCAAATGTGTGAGGGTTTTATTTTTTTTTTACTCATGTTAGCACAAACACATGTCAGAAACTCCACTTTCAAGGGTTCTACTGAGGGAGTGACATGAGTCTGCACTGACTTCCTCTGTTTTGTCACTCAAACTGATTGACAGGTGATGCCCACCAGCAGGACAACAGCGCTTACCGCAGCCCTGTACAGCCCAGTGTGAATGGGATATCTCTAGTGCCTCTCCATTGCAGGGAACCATATCCTCATTTTCCACATTCATGTACCTTCAGGGAAGTGACATAGATTGTATTTGGCTTATTAAGAATGCAGAATGAACATAAGAAGGCTTTGTTTGAACACTGCTCAGCACTCGCTCACAGTGTTAACTGAGCCTGTTGCTCACATGCTCAATGGGATGACCAGGACTGATGACACCAAACATTCCTGTAATCCATGCAGAAGGCTTTCGTGTGTGTACTGTAATCTGCACACAGACCTGGGATTGTTCGAGGAACAAATGTTAAACACACAATTTAAATAACTGTTTGGATCAAAAGTGGCTTTATTTCCATCATGGATTCCTTGACTTCTGAATCCACTGGCCTGGTCTTTGCCACCTTTTTTGTCATGGAGACAAAAATGCTTATTAAAGTAACATGGCAAGAATTACTGCCAATTCTCTGATCAAAAACTAACTGTAAAAAAAATAAAATAAAATGCTTTAAGCACTGAGAGGACTAAAATGGATGAAAAATCTGAAGTAAAAAACTTACATCATACAACATTCATTGTGTAATACTCAACAGTGTTGTGATAGACAAGGAAATATTTGCCAGTTTTTTGTCTACTGCTGTTAAAGACACTTACAGTACAAACGTTTTTTCCCCCTCTTTTTTCCCGACATGGTAACAGAGTAACAGAGATTAGATATGTGACTTTTGAAACTGTATACTGTGTGTGTGTGTGTGTGTGTATATATATATATATATATATATATATATATATATATATATATATATATATATATATATATACCACAATATATACTGTGTGTGTGTGTGTGTGTATGTATGTACAGGTGCATCTCAATAAATTAGAATGTCGTGGAAAAGTTCATTTATTTCAGTAATTCAACTCAATTTGTGAAACTCGTGTATTAAATAAATTCATTGCACACAGACTGAAGTAGTTTAAGTCTTTGGTTCTTTTAACTGTAATGATTTTGGCTCACATTTAACAAAAACCCACCAATTCACTTTCTCAAAAAATTTGAATACATCATAAGACCAATAAAAACAATTTTTTTAGTGAATTGTTGGCCTTCTGGAAAGTATGTTCATTTACTGTATATGTACTCAATACTTGGTAGGGGCTCCTTTTTGCTTTAATTACTGCCTCAATTCGGCGTGGCATGGAGGTGATCAGTTTGTGGCACTGCTGATGTGGTATGGAAGCCCAGGTTTCTTTGACAGTGGCCTTCAGCTCATCTGCATTTTTTGGTCTCTTGTTTCTCATTTTCCTCTTGACAGTACCAATATTGAAGTTCAGGTCTGGTGAGTTTGCTGGCCAGTCAAGCACACCAACACCATGGTCATTTAACCAACTTTTGGCAGTGTGGGCAGGTGCCAAATCCTGCTGGAAAATGAAATCAGCATCTTTAAAAAGCTGGTCAGCAGAAGGAAGCATGAAGTGCTCCAAAATTTCTTGGTAAACGGGTGCAGTGACTTTGGTTTTCAAAAAACACAATGGACCAACACCAGCAGATGACATTGCACCCCAGATCATCACAGACTGTGGAAACTTAACACCTGGACTTCAAGCAACTTGGGCTATGAGCTTCTCCACTCTTCCTCCAGACTCTAGGACCTTGGTTTCCAAATGAAATACAAAACTTGCTCTCATCTGAAAAGAGGACTTTGGACCACTGGGCAACAGTCCAGTTCTTCTTCTCCTTAGCCCAGGTAAGACGCCTCTGACGTTGTCTGTGGTTCAGGAGTGGCTTAACAAGAGGAATACGACAACTGTAGCCAAATTCCTTGACACGTCTGTGTGTGGTGGCTCTTGATGCCTTGACCTCAGCCTCAGTCCATTCCTTGTGAAGTTCACCCAAATTCTTGAATCGATTTTGCTTGACAATCCTCATAAAGCTGCGGTTCTCTCGGTTGGTTGTGCATCTTTTTCTTCCACACTTTTTCCTTCCACTCAACTTTCTGTTAACATGCTTGGATACAGCACTCTGTGAACAGCCAGCTTCTTTGGCAATGAATGTTTGTGGCTTACCCTCCTTATGAAGGGTGTCAATGATTGTCTTCTGGACAACTGTCAGATCAGCAGTCTTCCCCATGATTGTGTAGCCTAGTGAACCAAACTGAGAGACCATTTTGAAGGCTCAGGAAACCTTTGCAGGTGTTTTGATTTGATTAGCTGATTAGCATGTCACCATATTCTAATTTTTTGAGATAGTGAATTGGTGGGTTTTTGTTAAATGTGAGCCAAAATCATCACAATTAAAAGAACCAAAGACTTAAACTACTTCAGTCTGTGTGCATTGAATTTATTTAATACACGAGTTTCACAATTTGAGTTGAATTACTGAAATAAATGAACTTTTCCACGACATTCTAATTTATTGAGATGCACCTGTATGTATGTATGTGTGTGTGTATATGTATGTATGTGTGTGTATATATATATATATATATATATATATATATCTCATTAAAGACATGTAGAAGTGTTTGTAAGTTGTGTGCATATGTGCAGTATGCAAACGTGTACAAGGGTGCTGCTGTAAATGTGAGATGTTTCAGTGGTACATGTTCTGAATGTTAACCTATCTCTCTGTTGCTTGAAGGATTCGGGTGGTTGTTTTTGATGTCAAAGCTTTTGTTGAAAGAGTAAAGGATTTTATTTTTGATGTGAAGGCCAAATGAGCATTATATTCACAACGTGTGAAAATTAATAATGAACACAGACACACACACACACACACACACACACACACACACACACAATAAGAAAAGGCATAACTTCCACACAAACAGATGCTAGACTTCCCACTCTCCTTATCAACCCTTTTACTGTCTATTCTCATTTACTTTTCTCTTGGCATCTTAACTGTGTCCTCTTCCCATTCTCTCACCCTCTCTGAATGAGTGACTGGGGTAATGCTGATGCTTGACTGAATAATACACACCGGGTCAAGTGCTCCTTGCCTGCCATGATCCGTTCAGAGTCCTGAAGTGTTACCTGTAAAGGGGCCAAAATCTAAATAATGAATACCCATTCACAGTATTAGCTTTCACTTCCAGTTTCTCTCTTGAGACTTTACCAGTTGGAGACGTGAAGTTGTCTCACTTTAAATGGATACAATTACTCTTAAGAACAAAGTTAAGCAATCTAACATAAATACAGTGTGTCACTGTCCGCAAGGGTCAGTGCCAAGCAAAATGAACCCCATTGAGGACCACTTTAAACTAAACAGAGCAATCCATTTGGACGAGTCCATTGATTCCTGCAGTATTAGGTAGTGGTCAACATCTAAGGCAATAATACTCTGCTGTTTGACATGAAACATAATGACTAGTCTAAAGAGGAGCATTAATCCAGCTGTCTTAATTGGCTTTTTCTTTTTTTTTCTTTTTTCATGTGTGGTTACCATCCCCTGCTCTTAGTGTGTGTTTGTTTATTGTGTCTACCTTTCCTCTAACTCTTAAAATGAAATATTTTATTGTTTTGTCGCATTCTTGTTAGCAATTGTTGTTCATGTATAAACAGAGATTATTTATTAAAGGTGACAATTAAAGGTGCGTTAAACAAAGCAAACTTCAAAGCAACATTGCTTCTATTTTGAAGTGTTGATTTTCATTTTAAAACATTAACAAGTTGATGTAAAACAGATGTGCCACAGACTAAATAAAGCTATCTTTTACTGAGTGGTGTCTCTGCATTACTTCCAACTGTTGTCTTATCAATACTGCTGTAGGTCTTTAGGCTTTTAATGTTTTTGGGTCCAATTGTTAATAAGATGCTTGACTACTTAAAATGATTTTGTGGGAAAGGGAGATCAATAATGTATCAATATCAAGAAGTACCAAAAATGACCATGGAAAAATGTCAGAAGTATCCAGCAGATGGAGCAATTTTCTGTCTTTAAAATCTGAATATTAATGACGGCATGTTTCTTTAGAAACGATTGTAAAGATGTTTAAGTGTACTTTTTCTAAAGAATGAACCCACAGCATACTATGTATGTATAAAAATGCCTTAAAAATACACCAAATAAAAGAGCACCTTGACAAAATCAGTTTGAAAAGTTTTTAAATACATAATGATTAATATATATAGCCTACGTCAAAACATGGTGTGTATATATATATATATTTATAGGCTACGTATCAGTAATATATCACATGCATACAGGGTATTTTGACTATATTGCAATATAGGAGTTAATCAATCTTGAAACATGAATCAGGATTCAATTGTGACAAGCAGATACAAACTGGTTTTGTCTCAATGCAGTACATTATATATTTTCCCCTACCACTACCTTAACTGAGTTATTTATTTATTAACTTATGTAGGTTGTCGTTTGTCAATTGGGAAACACATTCTGTCTTGTATTTTGGCTTATGCGACTGTATCCTGTTGTTAACGAAGTTACCTCCTGGTGGAGACAGTGACAGAATTACAGAGCAAAATTAAAAAATGAATTACAAACACTCTCTGGTGCCCTTCTGAAAAAACCGAAAGCAGAAAATGTAGTTAATATCATATAATAATTCAGTAGTAATAATAATAATTTCCTTAACTAAACAAAAGCACAAAATTTCATTTTGGTGCAATTTCACCTCTGGCACAGAGTTAGGGTAGGTTGTTTGAATCTTGTCATCTCTTTTTCATTCCAGTTGTCACTAACAATCCATAAACCTCAGTGGTCATGTTCTTTTTCTCTATAAGACCATCTTGGTAAAGACTAAAGAACGGCTGCTGAGTCCCCGTGACACACACCACTGGGTTTTAAAGACACGCATCCCACAGGAGCCGATGTCAGACAGGTGAGATGACCGCCTGACAGCTTATAATGCAGAGAACATCTGTCCGCTGCTGCACTCTAGGATTCTAAAGACACTTTGAGGTTCTATAATGCCCACTGGGTAGACTGCGGAGTCAAAAGTAATCCTATGGTCATTTTACTTGAAAGCATAAAGTGTGGGAGAGCTGAAATCTGCTTATATTCATTGCTTCTGTGTGCCGCGAAACATGGTAGGCCTACATGAAATACTGCACTGTAAACATAAGAGCCCAGTAAAGTATAAATGCTTAGTCTTAAATGTATAAAATGAAAAAGGTGTCAACCTGCAGTAAGTTTGCACTTTTCGACCACTACATGTTAAGTTAAACAAGTTAAGCTCAATCGTTTTTTTTTTGTTGTTTTTTTTTTTTTTTTTTTGCATAATGTTGATTACCACAAAAATAGAATTTCTTTCTACTTGTTCCTCGTTTTCTTAATAATAATAATAATAATAATAATAAAGCAAAAATCAGAGTAGGGCACTTACAATGCAAGTACGGTGCTAATTTTAGAGGAAATACTTTGCGCATATTTTTTGTTAAAGACCTTACATAAATAAATCCATAAAATGTGTATCATTTGACCTGTAAAAATGTCTGTCTCATTTGTGGTGAAACTACTGCTATTTTTTTGGCGGATGAATTGTTTTGTGTCATATACACAATTCCTGTGGGTGGCGCCAAATATCAACTCAGTGTCGCAACGCACATGTCGGCAGGTATAACGAAGCGAACAACTTTTATTTGGTCTGTTTGTGGCTGTTTTTCGTAGTCTGACATCATGAACGTATGCAGACAACAGGTAGGAGAAACGTGTTCTTCTGATTTAAGACAATAGCACTCAATCAATAGCACTCAATCAGCTCCATGTAAAGAAAAGTCACCTCTTTTTTGGTATGCTTGCGCAGACATTGTGCGAAAATTACAGGGTTTACCTGCTCATCGTCATGACAACGGGGTTGGATATAACTTTATACAGTCAAGGTTAGTAAGCGATTTCATCACACTAAAGTCATGTTAACATGTATTAGGTTTATGGTATCTGACTATACTTTTGAAATTGTAGGCCTATTTTCATGTATCATGTACTGGCTCTATTAACTTCTATTGTAAGTTCCTGAACACAACATTTTTCCTTTAAAAAATAACGAGGGATGAGAGACTCAAATATTTTTTGTGGTAATCAACATTAGGCCACAAATGCTTTCGATAAAGCTTAATTTGTATTGAACCCGCAACATTTTTTAAATTACTAATAAAGAAAATCGATTTGAAACTAGCTTAACTTTGAAAACTCATAAAACCTTATGAAATTGATAGATGATTTTTTTTTTTACAGTGTAGACATCTTCAGAATTTTTTTTGTACTTTGTGATGTCTCATCACCTTTTTTGACAGGTATGTACCAAGGTTTATCTATACCTTGAAGAAAAGTTTAAGTAACGCTCAATGTCCTTGGCGTGTCTTTTACTTAATGGCGGTTCAAGCAATCAAACCCTACACAGCTAGCGCTAAAACAGCCAGCTATTAGAAGCTGGAGGTCTCTTTGTGTTTTTGTCAGGATTCTCACAGCAAGTCTCATCGCTGGGACATTTTCTGCCAAAGGTGCACGCCAACGATGGCACTGTGCTTCCCAACACTAATAGGGCCCTGTTAATTTTAGCCTGGCGTGTGCCTCAGAGGAGAGCCACTTTGAGTTTAATTACAGTCTTCCTGAGGCAGCAATTTCACTATGATTTTGGCGGAGAAGAGGGGAAAAAAACGCGAGAAATGATCACCTCTTAAAAGTGTCTAAATTGCATCTTATTTTCCCCCTCTTTTTAACCACATCAAAAGGGACGGGCACAATAGCGCGGCATGTTTCCTCCCAATCGAGCGCGCTGTGACCAATTACCAACACCATTATCTGAGCTGTATTAAAGATGGCACAGGAGGACTGATGAGGCATGATTGAAAAGTTTGTCATGTAAAGTTTCTTTTCAGCATGTTGTGTTTCCTCTCTTAACAACAGTACATATTTATTAACTAACTTGCTTCCTTCAAAATGTACTAGGTTCTTTTCACAAACTGCATTTTTAGTACAAATACTTTAGGGTGACTGTATTGAATCTATTGCACGTCTAACCCACTTCATGGCTCATAGTTCAGGATTGGACTCACAGAAATGTTTCAGGCTCCCTTAACACCATGGGTTAGGGATGCCATTCCTAAATCCCTAAATCATGCCACGATCTGCTTGAAGTGCAATCACATTAGGATCTGGGAGAAAATGTGTAAAGTATAAGACATTATGGATGGACTGGCCATAGGGAGCCAAAGACTTTTCCCGGATGTTCAGTTAACTTGTAGATATAAGTATTTAGATTCAAAGTAGATATATACAAAGGTTTTAAAGAGAGAAAAAGTCAGGCTGTTCCAATTATGCAATAGTGGTGGATTGCTTAACATTTTATAATTATTTAATGTTTTATTTGAGCTGCATTTGCTATACAAAAACAGCTATTTCAGACCTATCTCAATTCATAGAAAATCTGAAATTTAGGATAGTTAAGAACTAGATAATACAGCAGGCAATAATTTGTAAGAGGCTGACACTGGACCCAGGCTGTTTTTTTCTAGGTGATCACACATGAAGTGAGTATGTTGTTTCTGAGAGTTCCAGTACCCTAAGATTGGACACATAATGCCGACTCACTGACAAGCGGCATCGCCCATCAAACATTTTTGCATCGGCTCAAGCGTGTTTACCTTCCCTTTGCAAGGTATGATCAGTTACGAGTGTGATTTGGAGGTTGCATTTTTCCCTTTAACATTATATTTTTACTCCACTAATCGTTAGGTTTTGGTTTGGGGGTTGGGTTCCCCTTCACTGTTAAGGCCTTGATATACTTCCTACGAAATCAAAGAACAAATGGGTGTGATGTCATTTAGAACAAAATCTGTCCAAAAAGAAGGTGGTTTTGCATTCGTTTCAGTGGTTTGTAACAGCATGCTGGGGTGAACTTTTAGGAAAAATTCTTACCGGATGCTAAACACCTTCTTACTGCCATTGGTCCACATCATTGGTTGGTGTGACCTGGAGCTCCACCTACCTTGAGGCCAATAGCTAATTTTGTTTATGTTGTTCAGTCAGTCAAAATGAGTCAACATGAACACATCGATGTGCAGAGTTATTAGCGAGCTGGTGCAAATATGTACCTATATCTGTACGATTGTTTGCTTAGAGACATTTTCCAAGACCATGTCATGTGATTTAAAAAAAAAAAATTTTGTCTACTAAAGGAATCAAAACTTCTCATATACTCTCAAGTGCCCATTCACTCATGTGCCATCTGCAGCAAAAGTCATTCTTTATGAGGCATAAAGTCATTTATAACACATTTTTAAGGTTTTACATGTAGCGTCCTCATATTTAAATATACTTCTAAATGCCTCCCACATCGGTGTGGCGGGTGACTGAATGTGAATGTATACTGAAACAATATACCGTTGCTCGGCTGTTTAGAACTTCTTTTTACCCCTGAATGAAGAAGAACTTCTACAGAAGTATATCAAGACCTTTCCATTCTACACTGCCCATCAACACTTACTGCTTTGGCCACTGGGGGCAATGTCTCGAATTTCAGTAAGCACAGATTCATTTTTTTAGCTGAATAAAAGTCAACCTGCTGTTTTTGATTTCACTGAGATCAGTCTGTTTTTTTAAAATCCCAGTCCTATAACTTGAAGAGATCCAGCCACTTTCTACAGTATATTACTTCATGGAGAGCTGACTGATAGCTCAGGCTTTGACCTCTATAAGACAGCAGTCAAATTTAAAAAGCCTTGTTTCCTCTCTCAGCTTTTAAATTAGAGAGATCATTCAGTTTGGTCATTCATGCCATTATGAAATCATTGCCTATTGTTTAAGCATGAGGCAGAGTTAAGTTGTGAGTTGTTTGAAGAATGTATAGTGTAATTGTCTCTCAGTATCATGTATGTGAGAGTGAGCCTCTCTCCGCTGGCCCTGTGGACTGAGCTCCACCCCCTACTGATGAGAGGATACCTGTGTAATCAGACGGCACACCGAGAGCTATTGTATCATAATCACTCTCCTTCACACACTTCAGCTTTCATCCTGCAAGATTCATTATCCTCCTTTCAAAGTCATTTACCTTTTCTTATTCTTTGGTGCCTCACTTGTGTTACTTCTCATAGGTCCCAGTTACTTTGTTGTTTGTGACTCTTCTCTTCTCTTCTCTTCTCTTCTCTTCTCTTCTCTTCTCTTCTCCATACCCCTCCTTTCTTCCTTTCTTTATGCCTTGACTACGAAGTTCCATCTTTACTTGCTCGTTTGCATCTCAGCATCACTCACTGGGACAAAGAAGGGACCTGTGTGATTAGCACACAATGTCTTTCTGCCATTTATCTTTCATCATTATGATGACTCCTCTTCGTTCTTTCTTCCCCGCTCTCTGTCGCTTGTAGTGCAGGAGTTGTTAATGGCCTGCGTTGTTTCAATTGGTTTCTAAACGCTCATGAACGAGGGTCCAACTGTGCGCTTAATGAACAGGTATGACTGGGTAATTACAGCAATCTCAGCCCCCTCCTAAACGCACACACACTCAAACATACACACACATGCCGGTCTGGACCACACAAAGCCCAACAGGACTAAGGAAACCAGGCCCTGCAGGAGTCTGCAGAGGTGGAAAGAAAGGGCAGCGGTATAGAGAGAAATGGTGAAGGAAAACAAAGAGAACGAACAGAGAGATTTAAATGTGGTAACTGGCTATTATCGTCATTTAGATAAATGCTCGAGATGCTGGAGCTGCATTTGGTACACAAGTGTGTGTTCATGGATGCTTCACTAAAATGTTTGTACAGTACAGAGCCTGAGAACTTAAATGCAATATATATATTTTTTTTCAGATAAAATGAAGGATTCTTTGCATTTATTGTCAAAGCAGATACTTTCATATCAGAAGTAGTGGTTCTTGCCAAGGTGAACATCACTATTACTCTTGCTCTTACTTAGGGTTCGAGATTTGCACAAACACCTGACCTAACCTAAATATTACACATGTTGTCATCAACAATAGCTGCTTCTTCACCATCGGGCCGAACGGTTCTTGTTGTCAAACCATACTGTTCCGTGCTAATTTCAACCAGTTGGCACGGTTTCTGTTTCTTTTTCCCCTGTGGTGCTTAAACATACATAACAAATACATCAGTTGGTGATGGTGTGAGAGGTACATTGGAGCGAGTGTGCTATGGAGGATGAGTGCATGTTATAGTTTTTAGGACTGCTTTCCCCCCTGGTTTTTATTCTGCTAAAGCATGCAAAAGACATGTCCCATGTCACAAAAAGGTAAGCAAAGAGAAAAAGCGAGAGGTTTACCATCATTTGCTCATGGGATGTGTATGCTTCCGGACATGAACTCATAGAAATGTAAAAGTTCCCAGTCTAGCTAAAAAGGGCATTTCTTGACATAATATTATACGAGTAAGATAATGACATATTATATGAGTTTTAATGAGCTAGCTTGCATAATCTTCCTCCCTGATGAAAAAGGTGTGTAGAACAATAATGTACTATACTTGTTAAACTAACATCATAAAATCATGAATATAGACCAAACATGCTCCTTTTTTTATACCAACCTCACCATGACTTTGCCAGGTACTTAGAAACAAATGAGATACCTTGGCGTTGGCAAATTGACAATCGTGAGTCGCAACGTAAAGCCGTTCCACTTGCACAGTTGAGCATGGTAAGCTAACTGTGCCAAGAAATCAAGGCCGTGAACGGTTTGTAATTGTGCCGAACCAAGCTGATGGTGGAAAAATGGCTAATGATTCCTCAAATCATGTAGCTTACTGAGGAGAGGTGTGCTATTACTATTCATAGCAGACTTGCGATTTTCAGTCGATAAAATGGGAAGGACCCAAAACAAATCTAGATTCCGGAATATCACAGAGACTTGAGGGTGGGCTTTTTTTTACTTCGGCTTGTAGGAACCACACAGAACACCCTAGCAACCATCCAGGGTACCCTAGAAACTTCCTAGAAGCACCCTGGCACCCACCCAGAACACCCTAGAATTGTGGCGACAAGTTTTGTATGGGTGAACACCACACATATAAATCAAATTATCTTTTTATTAGTACTTACACTTAAGAGTGACCTAAATGTTCTCTAAAGTTTCTCCAATAAAACCTTAACATTCTCTGCTCTAAAACATTTTCCATTCCAGTGGGTCCCATCCATTTGCTCTCCATCTGCTTGCGTTCCTCTAACTTTTGGTATTGGGTGAAGTTCTGTTCCCTAAGTCCACCTGTGACAACAGCCACAACAGCCAGCCACTGCACACACACTTCCCAACCATGGATATTTATCATGGATTTTTATAGAGAGTTGACAGAAGTGAGTTACTCAGTGATGGGGCAGAGATCACTGGAACTGTTAGTGTGGCAAATTCAGCTGAATAGAGAGAGAGTGTGTGTAGGAGATGGAGAACACCTCGAATTTTGTGCAAAGTGCAGAGTCTTGGGACTCCTGCTGCTTGTATACATACAGTATTTTGCCATTTGTTTAAACATGCCAATTCTTGACAAATGGAGGCAGAGAGAAAGAAAGAAATAGAGAGAAAGAAAGAGAGAAAGCAGTGATGGGGCTAAGAAGGGGGCAACACTTTGCCAGACGCCCTTTCCTAAATGAACGGGAATCCTCAAAGGGGCTTGGGCATCTTGTTCTCACTGGTCCCAGTGGATGCAATCACGGCGTGCTACTGTCTGCAGGGAGAGAGAGGAAAGGTGAAAGGGCTCTGCATAGGGTGTCTGTTCTGTATGAGCCCTTGGTTTGACACGGCCAGGCAGCTGGTTAATTCATTAAACCAGGGCTCTAATATAAACAGCCATTCATTTCACTTTCTGACAGTGTGCCGTCTGGACAATGTGAAGCACCCAAATATAACTGCCATACTGTGTTTATGTGTGTGTGTGTGTTTGTGTGTGTTCAAGGGAGAAATATCAATGTTTATGTGTACATGATGTTGTATGCGAAATGTTTGGAATCGTTATTGAGTATGCGGGAGAGGGGCCAGCCAACACTTTTCAGTCTAAACACAGGACGTTTTGAAAGAAGCAGGGAGAGGTTTGGTTAATTGGCAGGGCTTACTGCATGGCTATGGCATTTCTCTATGCAAAGCAATAAAACCACATATCCTTATGTAGGTACAAGCTTTTTTGTTAAGAATGTTAAGAATGAAATGCTAGCGTACTGCATACTGCAAAGTATATACTGTATATAGCCTACTATTAAACAATTGCGTGTGAAACTGTATAGAATATGGAACGATAAATATTTAAACAGTAGTATGCTACATTGTTGTCACATCATGGCATCATCATGTTGCATTTTTATTTCAGCATGCGTTATCCAGGCATCATCTACAAATACAGTAATTTTGTATTTTTAATACCAACATATTTAATTAAATTATTGCAATCCAATCAAATATTTAGTAAAAAAAAAAATTGTGGTATATTTCTTCCAGTTTGTTTGTCAGACAGGAAATCGGCAGGTGATTCTAATGAAACCTGTCAAGAAAATGTCCTGGTCATATAACCCCAAATCTATATAAAACAAAAAAACAAAACAAAAAACATATAGGACCATTAAGATTATATGCATTGATATTTTTTCCAAAATCAAAAGAAAAAAATAAAACATAATTTTTTGCATATAGAAAATGAACCTGCTTTTTGGGCCATTGAAGATTTTTTGCATTAGGACATTATTTTCATGACACTTAAGTACATTTTACCTCCCAATTCTCATTACCATAACATCTCAGGATGTTTTTCTTTTACTATTCCCAATGTTTTTAATGATGATTCTCATTATCATAACAATGTACTGTAATTTTTTACTGTATTAAATTTTTTTAAATATTACAATCAGTGATACCAATGGAGTAATAATTTGGTAATTTGGTAATAATTTGGTGTATTAATATTTTACAATTTAAATAATATATAATTTTTTCACATTGCAGTAATGAGAATTGGGGGGTAAAATATGTGTAACTGTCAAGAAAATAATGTCCCAATGCAAAAAATCTTCAATGACCCAAAAGTCAGGTTAATTTTCTTTATGCAAAATATAATTTTTTTTTTTTTTTTTTTTTTTTTAAATACATTGTTTTGTGGGATACTGTATTCTGTGCAGTGTGCTCTATTGTACACTGCACATTTTGGCAAATGTAGTAGGTCATCCTGCTCTATGGATACAGAAAATTAGCTGTGCACATTATACTTTCTTTTTACTGCAGAAATAGTACTAGTATATGGTAGTAGAGTGCTATCCCGAACATAGCCATAGTGATGTGAACATTCCTTTGGATTTGTTTTACAAAGTATGACAAAATTCTACACTGGAGCTAGAAATGTGTTTTAGATACACTGTTCTTAATTTTGAATATACCTGACACATAGGGTCATTTGTTGATGGATACATCTAGAAGGTCTATTTATTGTGTTATACAGAGCCATTTGGAACAGAACAACACACATACATAAGCACACATGAAAAGGCACAGAAGAGTGACTGACAGAGCCCTCCTGCTTTGTCCATGCTGTTGAATTGTTTAGTAGATCAATCTGTCCTACTATAGTTTTAGCTCCATGTCTCCATTTCTCCAAGATGAAGGGAGAGAGAAAGCAGAAAAAAAGCTCACTTATGTGTTCTTACAGTAAAATGAGAGTTCTTTTAAATATTGTTTTAACAGTGCTTTAAAGACGCACAAGGACAAACAGGTGTACTTTTAAAAAATGTGAAAGCTATATAAGCGGCACGCATCCCAGCCATTTCACTCTCTGCATCTCTTTTACATCTCTGAATTGGCAAATGCATTTTCATGATTTCTCTATGAAGAATTGTTGAGTCTCAAAGGAAAGAAAAATCCCATATAAAATATATCTTTAACAGCTCAGTTGTTACTCCTAGACAGCAAAGAGAATAAAGGGAGAACAAACTGAGACTTTTCCTTAAGTCTCCTGCTTCTCTGATTTTTCTCCTGAGTAAAAGACTTTAGTTACATCCCTTAGGGAATGTGTCTCGTTTAGAGTTTTCGAAGAAATCTCAACAAACTGTACTAAGATTTGCCAAGATACCATAGTCTGCAATCAAAAGTCAGAGATTTTAATTTGACTTCAAACGTTTCTCATCAGATTCTTCCAAGACCAAATTATCCACATCAATTTTATAGCTCCATGATATTACTGTCAACAATTGCCTCATTTGCTCCTATTTGTGAGAGAGTTTTGTGTCATTTGACAGAACTGCCACTTGCCCTATCAGGCCATTGCTGCATTTTCACAAAATGCTTTGTTTATGCTTTGCAACCTTAAAAATTTGGATTTCTGTGATGTATTTAAAATTGTTGAGAATTCTGCTGTTTTAAACTTAGGTACCATTATCTAGCTGGCTAACATTGATGAGGTTTTGTCAATATTGTGAGAATAACATAATTTTGAAGGCATCAGTAAGAATGGGTTGAGAATTAAAAAGCAATCAGTAATGATTTGTATCATATGCCACCGTTTTCCTGCAAAGATACATATACAAATGCACACATATATGTATGGCACATGCTGCATTTATATAAAATAAAATGCAGAATTTTTTGTGGTGGGGGCCATTGTAAATGTTAGCAGGGCAAGTACAAATCTGAACTACTGTCCTGACAAGGCCAACAGAAAAAATACCCTCTCTCTTGAGCCCTGCTCTATTGCAAAGTGGACTGGGTAACCGCTGGACAGAAACACAATCACATTCAAACATTAAACTGACTGTGAGGTATTAGTAGGGCATCGTAGGGTATCTCACCACACACCCAAAAACATACACACACAGACTGAGAGTCTGGTGTTAAGGAGCACTGCCTAGTGTGGTTAGGCTGCTAAACACTGGTTTTTCATAGCCCTGTCATTACCTCTCCACCACCATTTCTCTCTCCATCTTCATCTTCTCAGACGTGGCTGCATTCTCTCTCCGCATTCCATAGCATGAAGGGCAAAATAAGTGGCGGGTTGAACAAACACAACACCGGCAATTAATAGTCACAGTCAACAGTCTGTAGAGTGCTGGACCCAGTCAGTGTCCCTTTGACTTCCTCCCAGCATCCCTCGTTTTCTCTTCTTTCAGTTTGAATCTCTTTATTAACTGTATGCTACTCATTCATTCTTGTCCATGCAATCTCTGGGTTAAATACAGGTTAACCTCAATGAGCAGCATCTGAGGCATGCTGTCGATTTCCACAGAAAATTATTTCGACTCGTGCATCAGTTTGTAGAAAAACAAAATGTGTTTACAGAAATGCACTTATAATGGAAGTCTATGGTGCAAGCGTACAACATTTGTAAGTGCATTTCAGTACACATGTTGTTTTTTTGTTTTTTTGTTGTTTTTTGATTGGTTGATTTGTTTTTTACAAACTAAGGTATGAGTCAATGTAATTTTAAGTGGCTATTGATAGAGCTCAGCTTGTATTTAAAGGAATATTCCATGTTCAAGACCAGTTAAGTTCACTTGACAGCATTTTCGGCATAATGTTGATTACCACAAAAGATCATTTCAACTCATCCCTCCTTACAATGGAAGTGAATGGGACCAATTTTTGGAGGTTTAAAGGCAGAAATGTGAAGCTTATAATTTTATAAAAGCATTCTGTTTTCATTGATTCTTATGTTAAAACTTGTGTATTATTTAAGCTGTAAATCATTGTATTTATGGCCGTTTTAGTGCTTATGGTTATGTCGTCATGGTAATAAAGTTGGAAATAGCTCAACACGGAAAAGGTTAGCAAGCGATTGTGTCACAAAATGCATAATTTTTACATCTTGTTGTTATACTTTAGAAACAGTGAGTATTTGAATGTTTACAAATTGGCCCCATTCACTTTCATTATAAAGTCCTCACTATATTCCAGATTTTTATTTTTATTTAAGAAAAGACAAGTCAAAAAATTTTAACAACATTATAACATCAACATTATGCCACAAATGCTGTCGGTTGAGCTTAACTTGTATCGAATCTGGATATTCCTTTAATGTGAAATATTCCTTTAAATCAGGGTTTCCCAACTTTTTTTGTCTTATGTTCTTGCATAGTTCTATCAGTGCGACTCAATTACCCCTTCATTGACAACATACTAGAAATGTGTCCCTTTTAATGTATATTATAATGAATATAATTTAGCATGATCATTAATATTGATAAGTTGATTAAAAAATTACACTGTCTGTGATAAACAAACTCACCAATATCATATATTTTCTGGTACGAGTGTCACCACATACATTTATAAAATTTGCACACATTATGCACACATATTTATTTTCTTAAAAAGGAGCTTAAATTTTTAATTTTTTTATTTATTTACTTATTAAAAGGTTTTATAAAGCAAAATCAAAATATTTCCAAGTAGGCTACACCTTGGAACCTTAGCCAGACAAAGATTATTTTGATCATAAATCATGCTTTTATTTATCAGTTTATTATTTCTATTTAATTGTCCCATTTGTTATACGGCTGAGAAGCAGTGGGCGCAGAAAGACACCTTTCCTACCAGAGTCCTGATATACAACCTTTGGCCACCAACAGCACTGGGCTCTGGTCTTATTTGCGCTTAATGCAAAGCCGCTGATAAGATCACAGCTCGTCGGCTCCATTAGGGGCCATACGGGGACCAGTGAGCGTGTATGCGCACTTATCTGGTGCGAGAGACTGCGTGTGGGGTCGTCGGGTCACCGCGCACCATCACCATGATGGCTTCTGACACGGGCCTCCTCACCCCTAGCTCACTCCTTCAGCCCTAAATAGAGGTTGAAAGCTCTGCCCTTTCTCCTTTTCTTCCCTCCCTTCATCCCCTCGCTTCTGTCTCCTATATGTTTATCTTATCATCAGAGCTCTTTATTGGTAAATAAGGGTGGGCTGCCTGGCTGGTCTCTCCCGACGTTAACTGCTGCTGATGTGCCTGTGTAACCATAGCATCCAGTGTTTAGGCTATTAGAGCTGCCTATTTACAATCTGAAGTTTCCTATTGATTATGTCTTAAATTCTGTTTACCCAGGAAATAAATAACACATGTGTCTCTTCCTCTCTCTCTTTCTCTTGTTTCTCTCTCACTGTTTTCCTACTTCTTTGTCTCTAACTTCCACATATTTTGTCCTCTTCATCTCTGCGTACCCTAAACAGTTGCTCTGTTTTGTTTTTGTTGTTCCTCTGCTAACAATGATTCCATTTATTTAGCTGTCATTTTTTAACTTTTATTCTGTGCTTTGGGTTGCGGTTAAAGTACAGTTTGAGAGTCATTTGTTTTTACTCAAAGGCACAGAGTGATCAAGTCAAAAAAATTTTTTTTGAATAATGCTTTTTTAAATTAATATCGTCGTAAAGCAGCTTTACAGAAAATAAAGATTAATGCCCCTGTGAGCAGAACTGGCCTGAACCAGTGATTATGTCAGTATATTACTTTGCCAGTACTTTGACACAATTTTACTAAAATTAAAGTGTATGCAGAAAGTGTCACCACTGGAGGAGACATTGCATAAATCACAAACAAACACATAATCACACTCAAGGAACCCTTTTTGCATTTAGAGCAATGCATCTAGCTCACACATAAAACATGCATACTTTTGTATGCATGTATGCTTTTAAACAGATGCACACACACACACACACACACACACCCCTCCTGCCATACTTTGCATTGGCAACAGAACCCTTCATTAGAGGGGTGAAGGCCTATGTTTCATTCGTTCCATCTCTCTCCCTGTCTCCCCCTTTACTGATCACACAGATAGAGATACAGATAAGAAGGCAGTTCATGTTAACATGTTTGTGTAGTGCTGCACGCCACACTGCTCACACCAGTGTCTCATTCAAAAAGACTGTATTAACCCACTCTGTGCTATCCAATCCCATGTGCCCTAATCAGACGCTCGGAGTTAACCCTTTGTGCACCAAAGCAGAACTTTCCGGGATGCGTTCTTGCATAATTCTGTGCTGTTTTTTAATCATTATTCCATGTAAGCATGCTTTGTATACACCGCTGCAATGTGTCTTTCTGTTTTCTTTCAGATTCTTGCACCATGAGCACCACATTTTAAAAGGATAAGTTCACCTAAAAATTTAAATTCTGTCATCATTTACTCACCATCATGTTGTTCTAAACCTGTAGGACTTTCTCTGAAACACAACAGGCAGAGATTTAAGAACTGACAGCCTCAGTCAACTTTCACTTTCATTGCATCTTTTTTCCATGCAGTGAAAGTGAATGGTGATTGACGTTGAGGCCTAACAGCTGCCTTTGTGTTCCACAGAAGAAAGAAAGTCATGCAGGTTTGGAACAACATGAGGATAATAAGTTAATGATGGCAGAATTGTCATTTTTAAGTGACTTATTGCTTTAAGATAAACTTTTAAAAACATGCCTCGAGACCCCCGTGTTCTATTCTATTACACTGCCATATTCTATTCCTATGTGAGCGGTCCCTCCTTTGAGATATAGACCATTTCAAGGATGTAAACAATAAAAAGGAATTAGCCCTGAAGCATTTCTAGTAGTGGCATTTTCATAACCGAAAACTCTCAAAATAAAATGACTAGTGCGTTCTTTTGAGTCTAGCTAAAACAGAATAAATAAGATTGGTCAAAAACTGAAAATAAGTGAAGTGACACTGAAGTGTCGTTACCGGATCCTTTAATTAAAACTCAGAGTCATAGAATTTTATCAAAGAACATCAGCTGTTTACCTGAATTGACTTATACAGACATGCTGTTGATACTGAGCGTGTCTACATGAGAGAGGAGATGAAAGTGTGTTGTAGTTAAGATATGTACAATTATTTCCTCAGCGGAAAGGTTGGGACTAATAGAACGCTCCTATTATAACCAATGAATGCTGGAAGCGTGTGACTTGCAGACAAGGTAAGAGTTTTAATTTTAATTGTAAAAAAACATTCAGTGTATTTTTCTTCTGCTGTAGTTTCTATACAACTCTATTCTGAGATCTTGGCAGTGCAATACTGCAGATATTGTTGACTTTTGTGTGAAAAATGGTTTATGTTCCTCCCTTATAAGTTGCTTTGTTTGGATAAAAAGTGTCTGCTAAATGACTAAATGTAAATGTAAATGACTTGCGCAGCTTCATTTATTATAATGGAAGTGATCTATAGTCACTTTTAGAGCCCATAAAGAAATACTCTGATTTAACTATCCAGCTAAACTCTACCTATCAAACTTGCTATTAGTTGGCAAAAATTTTGATCACCTACCAGAGATAAAATGTGTGCTACAGTTTTTAGTACTGCGCACATCCAGCCATCTCGCTTCACTGCAGCAGATCATGCATCCATTTTTGGTTGCTTTTCGGCAATCTAAACACTTTAATTTCTGTTAGTTCCAGGCATCCAGGGAGCATCCAGCCATCGAACAACATGGTCCGCATATTAATAATGTTAAATTGTATTAACATTATTAATGTTAATCATGTTAAAGTCACTTTGAATGAAGCGCCTCCCACCGTTGTTTTTAACTAGTTTGACAACCACTAACCGGAAGTGTTCTAGGAACAAAGACGTCACTTCATTAAACCTACGAATAGTCCTTGAAATGGTCTATACTCATTCAGAGCTCTCTCGCTCTTGGCCTGAAATAACATTCTCTCAGGGCAACCCAGCATCTCAGTTATGAAGCTTATTAACCCTTATTGTTCAGCCCGATGTGTTTCTCCATAAGACTTACACAGGCCACTAATGAAAAGGCCATGTGAGCAGCTGAATAAGTGCAGCTTGTGTTTGTTCTGCCTGTGACCGTTATTTGGAGCTATTTAGAGTGACCTCACCCAGCTGGCACCGCCGTCATGCTAATAAAGATTCTCTTGATTTGAATCAGACAGACACTGGAGCAAGGGAGTGGACCACAAAATCAAAAAATCACTGCACCAAGCTCTGGCATGATCTGTCAAAATACAAACACGAATAGTGTGTTTATGTGTATACACTTTAGTTACTGTGTACATTCCATTGTTGTTGTGCTAGCTCCATAAGCCATAATGAGACTCCACAAGGGTCTGTATGCGGACCTTTTGTTTTGTCCTTGAATGCATGCCTATGTTGTGTGATCTGCATATGTATGACTACATTTGCTAAAAAACGTGTGTAACGCCACTTTGCTGTTACCTTTTTATAGCACAATGTCTTGAAGTGATTAATATCTCATCTCTACCATTAGATCCTGTCTTCTTATGATACTTGTCTTTGAATCCCCTTTTGGAAATCTCTCATTTATGTGCAGAGAAGGCTCTCCTGTTTACAAGTTCAAGGCTCTAGTTTATCTTAAGCAAGAAAGACAATAGTAATTATATGTGTAAAGTGAATCATTTGTTTGTATTGAGCTGTTGGTGGGTGGATGGGGAGCGCTGTAATCCTAGCAAACTGAGTACACAACAGCGTAAACAGCAAACAGATGAGATTTCATCTGGTTTATCAAAGCCTCACAACCTGAGGTAAATTTTGTGGTCTGGATCAGTCAGTGGCTCAGTACTGTAGCTGTTTTTGTTTGTAACCTCTAGAGGGAGCGAGAGACTTAGTTAAAGGGCTCTTACACAATGTTTAAACTCCAGTATTGTGTGGTGGGGATTTAATGCCATAAAGCACCAATTAGTAAATAAAGGTTTGCAAGGGATTGCAAAATCATTATTTGCAATTTTATAGTTTTGGGAATCAGTCACAATATTCTATATATTATTTACAACATTATTTAAATATAATCATTTTATAACATACCATTTCTATGTAATATAAAATAAAAAAAAGTTATGACCTTAAAAATTGAAGAAGTATTTAAGACTATGGACTATTGCTACACTGTAAAAAAATTATGTTAAATTTACAGTAAAATACTGGCAGCTGTGGTTGCTAGAAATGTACTGTCAAAATACTGTGACAATGGTTTAGGCATTATTGGATATCATTTTTGGGCCTGTATATTTTACAGTTCACTACTCTATAAAGTATAGTAATAAAAAAAATAATCTGCTATGCACTTTTAAATGTATCGTTACTTACCATAGTAACAACAGAAGGCAATGATTAATAGTGTGGCCCTTTAGGAGCAATGGCCAGTACACATGTATAGACATTGTACAGTGTCACTCACAAACACAAAACACCATCTGGGTAACACATGTGATACTAAAATAGTGCAATAAACAATCACTAAACAACATAAAAAGTAACATAAAACACCCCAATGTTCATAACTGATATAAAAAATAAGAATAATAAATAATAAATAAATAAGAAAAAAAAAAAAACGTAACTATTTCCAATATAATGAAATGTGTTGTGTCAGGTACCTAATTCTGGTAACACCTAAATATTGTTTCTCATTGCAATTTTAACATAGTTTACCATAAAGTACACATATTGTTTTGTTAAACATAATTTTAATCTTTAACTTTAAGGCAAAACCATTCTTTTTACATCTAAAAAACTTATTTTTTTTATTTTATTTTTAACAATTGTTTTTTAATATTTTATTGTAAAATTACTTGTAGTGTTAAATATAATGTAACTTTTCCCCATATATGGTAAGTTAACCAATTAACTTTTTTTTTTTTTTTTTAAACTAAAATTAAAATTACAGACATTTTTACAGTGTAGCTCACTAATCGAATTTATGACATTTGTGGCATTGCCCATGTTAACTTAATTGCACAAAGCATCAGATTTCCTTGCTTTGGTTGAAGCACACAAGATGAAGATGCTCTGTGGAAATGTTTTAAATTATGCCAGAATAACATGGATCATCAGGTTTTACACAAACCCACAAGGTCTATGTCAGCTTGAGTACATGCTGTCAGTAAAGCAAAAGGGAGACATACCAAATTCTAAAATGTATGTACATTTTTCAATTCAACTTTTCATTTAAATTGTAAAACAATTTATAATAATAAATTGTGTAAAATTGTAATGAAAAACGTGTGTGTGTGGAAGTGTGTGTGTTTGTGTATGGCTATTTGTACTGGCAGAGTGTGAGGTGTTGTACTGTGAAGGATCCATCAGCAGTGCTGAGCAGCACTCAGGAAACAGGCTTTGACAGACACACACCACTGACGGAGCCACATGTGTGTGTGTTACAGAGAAAGAGAATGGGTGAAACTGAGAGCCTTAAATTACTCCCTGGCACCTGCTTTGAGTCTCTTCTGCCCTCTCAAAAGTCACAGGATAAGAGGTAGTTTTAGCTTATTTCATCAATCATAATTTATCATTTTAGTTACTTTTGTCAAGGCCATGCTATTACAAAATATTGCATATAGAGGAGAGCTTATGAGTGATCATCTTCGTTGGAATGATTGCTGGTTGTGTTTCAATGTGATGAATTGACTCCGCACAGAAAAAAAAAAAGATTTTGATAGAGCTTTCTTTGGAGGGGTTCATATTTAAAGGTTTAGTTTGCCCCAAAATGAAAATTCTTTCTTCATTTACTCACCCTCTTTTCATTCCAAACCTGTATTACATTTTATTTTCTTCTTTTTTTAAACACAAAATAAATATTTTAAGCAGAATTTTGGAGACTCAGTCACCATTCACTTTCATTTTATGGAAAAATATGCAGTGAAAGCGAATCCTTACTGAATCTAATACATTCTGGCTAATTACTTTGTGTTCCACAGAAGAAAGAAAGTCTTCTGGGTTTGGAACAACATGAGGGTGAACTATGTCTTTAAGCAAAGTTGACATTAAGTGAAACCTAGCATCATGGGCCCTGTTGTTTTCAACTGATGTCTCTCAGCCCTGCCACATCCACACATGAAAGACATCCAGTGAAATTATACATCAATCAAAATACACTCTGTATTCATGTTAAATAGCAGCAGTAATTGCTATCTTAAGGATACCTTTTGGAAAAAGAATTTAAGAGCACCCCAATGTGTTGAGAAAGTGTTTCCATAGCATGTGTGTATGTTTGGTGGTGTGTTTCTGCCTGTGTGGCTCATGAGAGAAAGTGGTAAAGGAATTGAAGGTGACACTTTGCAACCATAATCAGAATGCCATAAAAACCACAGACGTTCCACACTAAGGCAAACCCTATCCTGCTGCCCTGACCCTGGGCCAGTTTGGTCCCCGTGGTTACAATAACCAGGTGGTGTGGCGTTGTGGGCTAAAGCACAGAACTAGTAAATTGAAGTAAGCAGAAACAGAACTGGTTGCTGGTTCGATCCCCACTGTCACCACCATTGTGTCCTTGAGTAAGGCACTTAAATCCTGGTTGCTCCGGGGGTATTGTCCCTGTAATAAGAGTACTGTAAGTCACTTTGGATAAAAGCAACTGCCAAATGCATAAATGTAAATAGATGAACTTGCTGTGTGGAGAGCTGATCTGGTTAGGTGGAGGGAGTGTGCAGTGCCGTGTTGAAATTGTGAACTTTCCCTAAAAAATCTCCAACCTTTCAAAATCCAGCCTGGCTTTTCCAGTTCCACTCTATTACAGAGTTAAATGAACATCCAAGAGCTTCTGTCTCTGCGTAAACAACACAATCCCCATAATTTACTGCTGGAATGACTGTAAGAGAAGAGAAGAGAAGAGAATGGAAGGGAAGGGAAGACGAGAGGAGAGGAGAGGACAAGACAAGACGACAAAGAAAAAAGACATTAAATAAAAACAAGAATAATCAATGCAAGTATGCAGGCTGACTATTTACCCTGCTTTGACAACAAAGCATTACCTTCTGTTCTTTTAGAAATACAGCATAAGGAAAGAAAATTTTAAGCGTAAGGTCTCAGTGGCAGAAAGATTACATTTGATAAAGGAATAATAAATACAGTAATTACAAATATTACATGTAGTCATTTCATACATTTAATTTATTTCCATAACAATGGCCAAGAATTGTCAATGCAAGTAGGCGGACTGGCCATTTCATGCTGCTTTGACAACAAAGCATTAGTTTATGTTTTTATCTTTAAACTCTTTTTAGATAAAGGTATCACAGAGGAATCCCTCCCATCTCAGTAAGAAATTCAAGTATGAATCCCATTGTAACAGACATTTCTCACTCATAACAGCATAATGTGCCAACAATACAAATACTGCAAGAAAAAAACACAAGTATCAGCATTTGAAAACATTAATATTCGTTATATAAATGAAAATGAAGATGTGAACCAATGAAATGAAAAAAGTGTACCAACAAACCAGTGATTCATGAAATTCATGAAAATGTATTTAAAAAAAAATAAAAAATACCTCAGTTTAAATGTATCAAAATAAAATGCCAAATACTGTGTGAATAAAATACAGAATTTTGTATCTTGAAAATACACAAAGTATGTGTAAAATTGCCCATTCACTGAAGTATCACTATTAGGATGAACTCTATCTGGACCTATTCTGAATGCAAAGAACATTTTGGTGAACAATTGCTTAGAAACTTTTGTTTTCATTTCACCTACCTCTTCAACCAATTAAAGACAATTACATATAAACAGGTACATGATTACAAACGTACGTAGTGCAAAATGCCAAATAGCTATTTCTATACTTATTTCTATCCAGGTTACACTGCAGCCTGCTATTACTTGTGGTGAACCCTATTAAATAAATCACATGTAAAACAGTGGTTCTTACAAAACAGTGGCTATCTAGCAAGGAGTAATGCTTTACACACTTGACTAGCTAGTAAATACACAAGCAGTTGCTAACACCAACAACCGATTAGCTAGTAAGACTAGCTAGTGCTAATGTCCTGTGTGCTAACTCTGTTTTCCCCTTCCCAGTGCTCTTTTATTCCTTCATGATAACTGAAGGCAAATAAGAATAATGTTCCATTTTAGCTTGCTAGCTTGTGATCTAGCTAACGATAGCTAGTGAACTTGCTAACAATAGTTAGACTAGCTCACTAGCTGGATGCTGACTAGTTTTGATTTCCTCTTTGTTGACACGAATTGCATTGGCTGGTGAGAAGTATCATATTAGTATCATAATATTAAGCTACCTTAATATTTGAATAGAAATTAAATATCAGTAGGTAGCAATTATTATATTTTTTTGCAACATGCAGAATTGACCATCACGTCCTCACCTTATCTTATGCTGTGTTCCATTCAACTCTGAAAGTCTGATTTTCCAATTGCCTACTAGGAAAAGTTCAATGGAACGCTATTTCAAGTAGGAATTCCAACAGGGAAACTCATGCGGAAAGTTTCAACACATGTGCCCTTCAAAAGGAGTCGGAAATATCGCAATTATGAGTTCCGAGCACATGAATGACCCTGCGAAGTCGCATTAACGATTGGGAAAACGCAGAATTCTAGATGATACACGAGTTTCCAAGTTGGGACTTTGGAAGGGGCATGCCGACATGAAAGATGATGAACAGCAATGATTTTGCAAAATTATTTCTCCAATTATTTCTTCAATTTATTTCAATAATTTATGACAGCGAACTAATGACTCACCCTTAACAGTTTGTTTTAAGCAAATTAATTAATAAATATGTTAGATACCATGCATTAAAAAAAATCATATGTCGTTTATAAGTGATTACGTTTTTTTCATTAATGTTTATCCACCGGTACAACAGAAAAAGAGTCTTTTGCTGTTGTTCATTGCGTGATTGTTTAAGTTTGAATGAATGTGTGACATGTTGTTGTAATGAATGCCCGATTTGGAGGTACGAGCTTCCTAGGTGCACTTGAAGGCAGCATCCGATTTCGAGATGCAGGTGCGTGATGTCACACAAACATGTCTGCACCAGGGGAGATATACAAAGTAAGTGATAAACATTCACTTTTTTTAAGTTACATTGATAAATGAGTCAAAGTTCCTACATTGCATGACATTAAAACTTGTTTAACAAATGCCTGCAGAAACAAGTGTATAAAACATGGTATATTATACTCTCTATTGATAACTGTACACCTGCAGCACAAATGCTAGCATTGCAGCATTGTTTATCAATTGGGTTACTAGGAAACGTCTCTGGTGACAGTCGAACAGCTGCTAAACTAACAGGAACGTTGCAGTTTTGTTTCTTTACACGTCATCTTCCGAGCATCTGGCAATGGAATGCCTTTATGGTCAGAGATTGGAGATATCAAGTAGCAATATCCCACATCCGAGTTGAATGGAATGCACCATGACTCCATATTTCCTTGCAGGAACACAGAAAATTTGCTCACCCAATGCTAGATGGAGCCGTTCTTTCTGACATCTGCAGCTCGCGTACATGAAAATTGGGGTTGGGGTGCATGCCTGATCTTGTTGATACAGGAAATCAGTAGCCTAATGAAGAGGTTAACTGGCACAAACTATTTTATATATTTTGAAAACACACAAATAGCAAACTTAAATGTATTTAAATAACATTTTTATGTGATTTGTTTTCAAAGACTTTAAAATTCCAACTACAAAATAATAATAATTCCTTACATTTTATATAGCGCTTTTCTAGGCACTCAAAGTGCTCCACATAGTATAGAGGGAATCTCCTCAACCACCACCAGTGTGCAGCATCCACCTGGATGATGCAACAGCAGCCATAGTGCACCAGAACGCCCACCACACACTAGCTATTGGTGGAGAGAAGATTAGTGTGAAGTAGCCAATTCAGGGATGGAGATTATTAGGAGGCCATGATAGATAGGGGCCAATGGGGGGGGGGGGGGGATTTGGCCAGGATACCAGGGTTATACCCCTACTCTTTACAAGAAGTGCCCTGGGATTTTAACGACCACAGAGAGTCAAGACGTCGGTTTAACATCTCATCCAAAAGATGGTGCTTAGTGTCCCCATCACTTTACTGGGGCTTTAGGACCCACACAGACCGCAGGGTGAATACCCCCTGCTGGCCTCCCTAATACCACTTCCAGCAGCAACATTGGTTTTGCCCAGGAGGTCTCCCATCCAGGTACTGGACAGGCTCAACCCTGCTTAGCTTTAGTGGGCAACCAGGCAAGAGCTGCTGTAAATAATAGTGGCCAAAATAGCATTTTGTATTTCAAATACGTATTTCAAATACATATATCTGCCATACTGCCAATCCCTGACAAAAAACACATACTAAAACATAAACAGAGACAAAATACAGTCTTTCTTACACACTCCACAATTAATTGAGCTGGGTTGAGGAATGTGGGTGAATTAGGTCAAGTGATAAAAAATAAATGAATACTAAATAAATGAAAAAAAAACAAACAGAGTGACACATGAGTATGTCAGTAAGATTAATCACAGAGGAGAAAGAAGCAGTAAAAAGTGACACAAGAGATACACAAGCATAATCCATGCCAGCAGACCAAATAGAGGATTGTGGCAAGAGAGTATGCATAGAAATGATGGCGGTGAGCTGCCTTTCCTCAGGCATGTGCCTCCCAGGCCAGTATGGTCTACACACCCTGGTGACAATGACCAGTGGCCCCTGATTGTCTGGTCTCAGAGGGGCGGGGCAGGCGTGGTGTGCCGTGGTGACCACGCCGAGTTCATGCTGGCCCCACACAGGCGCCTGCTCTCCGGGCCAGCTGAGGTCATAAATAGTGGACAGCGCAGGGCCCACAAAGGACAAAAAAAAAAACAGAGAATGGGTTGCACGCTGCTGGCCTACAGATCATTGTGACCACATAAAGAGTAGGCACTGTTTCGCTTGGTGCCTATAGGGGAAAAACATTCCCACAGACACTTGCCTTTTTTTATCATGCCCGTAAAACTGTTCTTCAGGATGAGGCTAAACTTCCTATCAGACTTATTGATTGTACTGTATACGTTGGCCCCAAAAAGCATTTGGACACCTTTGGATATTTAAGTCATACTAAATATTCCATTGCATGGATTCTTTAAATGTCATGTGCCGTGAAGTGCAAGTGCTGAGTTTGGTTTAGGCGAGAGCTAAAACACTATATCATTTCTTAATTAATGCAATGGTGACGGGGATGCTTGTGTGGCTGTAAATCACTTTAAGCAGTCACAGTTCCCTCCCAGCTGCAAAACTTGTGTGTAAGAGATAAGTTGTGTGTCTCTGCGTATGCCTTGTGCGCCTCTTTCGAGATAGGCGAGGCTGTCTGTGGCACCTGTCCTTAAGCTTATTGTGTAAAATGTGAGGAAATCAGGTGATGTCGCAATGGATACATTGGGTGACTCCTCCCTATTGCCATGACAAGAAATGCAGTGATTGCAGCTAGTAAATAGTGCATTCAGGAAGTTTCGAAAATAATATCTGTTAGCGTGTATGTGTATTGAGCGTGTTTGAGAGAGAAGGAAATATGAAAAGTTTACAAAAAAAGGAAAAAAACAAAACAGAACATCACATGCTCCAATAGTTTATGATAAATGGTTGCTCGATGCTTAATTTAGTTGTATATCTTATACTATGGCCCTTGTTTTTTAGTAAACAGCACAGAAATAATTTAACTCTTGCGACTCGAACGAACCAAGGTAAGTGGTTCCCAAAACAATTCTATGGTGTGTGCATGTGTGTGTGCAACATGCAGGTGAATAGGGGAGATCTTAGGGGAGTTTTATGATGTCATAAATACTTGTTCTGATCCTTGAAGATAAGCATTTGTAGGAGGATGATGAGGAACAGAGAGATGAAGATAACCATCTCTGACAAGGCCATTAATGAGTTTGGCCTTTGCACCAGGTCTCTAAGAAAACATCCAATGTGTAAAGCTGTGAGCAGCTGTTAAATGGATGAATGGTTCTCCGGGTTTTATATGGTATGATGGCCAACCTCTATCTCTCCGATCTGCATGCTTTTTCACTTTATCTCTCTGTTCATCCATTCATTAGATCACCTGCTCATCCATCCATGCCTGATTGTTGTTCAACTCATTTTCCAATGAATATTGGTAGCCTTTAATTTGCCTTTTCATTATTTAAATGGGTATGAATTACTTAAATCAGTTAATACATTCCTCTTGAATTTAGAATTTGATCACTGATTCTGGTGATTTATTTATGGGAATTTGAATATGCAACTATTTGTGACAAATGTAGTCCCTAGAACACGTACATACAAGTGCACAGACACTTTCATGGCATCAACACCCCACTAATTTATTCCTTTTGAATGCAGGCAATCGATCACTAAAATTATGGACACAAGTGACAAAACCAGACATAACAGTAATAAATACAGTTATCATACTTAATAGTGTGAATTTATTAATGGTTAACACTGATAAATAATTCTTTTGGTCTTTAGTGTAGAAGACCAATAAATATAATCCTTAATTGATATTGAATTTCCATCCATACTTTGAAGATATCTTTGTATTGATTGCAAAATCGTATTTGATAGTGAATTTATTTGGGAGGCTAAAGTTCTACAGTTTGCTCAAAGAAATAAGCCACAAGCGGCCATGCTAAGATCCCTGTAAAACAAGGACTCACAACAATTTTATAAAAGACATCAATATTCCAATAATAGTTAAATTTATTCAGATTAATAATTGGAATAAACAATTGTCCTTAAGTAAAATAGTTCATTACCCTTATATAGGCTGTTTACTGTTTCTAAGCAATGTAGCAACTTGGTGCATTAATACTAAATGTGCAGTCACAGGTGCACACTTATCTGCATTTTGGCTTCAAATGCGGCTCATCAAGTCAGAACTACCAATTTTATAAAATGCCATTAATGTTATTGTTCCTTCACTTTGAATCATATCACTGTAAAAGTGATATGATTCGTACTGTAAAAATGAAAAAGACAATAACTTTTGTATTTGTGATGTCCTTATTTGAGCTCTGCCATCAGTCCACTGTTTTATTACCATCAAACCCAAGGCCATGGCAGGTGAGGACAGAGGTTGGGCGTTAATGTTTGTTAAACCCTTTATACGGTGGGGGTGGATTAAATGCTGTTCCTCATCAGGCAGTGTAGCATGTCCTTGATCGCTTTAAGAGGTAATTAAAATCATTAAAAGCACAACTCATCAGCACTTTTTGACAGCCCTAGCGTGAGAATGAGCTTTCTTACCCCATCATCTCAAAAACGACACCCATAAAATATTCAGTTCACCTTTAGCATTACCTTTTTTTCAGAATATGTTTAAAAACAATAATGCCGTAAAGTGCTCGTTAGGTTTACAGTCGCTGTAAAAAAGCAGCACTGCAGTCATATTAAATGACTGGGCTGTCTCTATATGTGTATTTGTCTCTGACAGCTTTGTTTTATTGTGATGAGACGTATGACTATCATCAATAGATGGGGTGAATTGTGCACATGACACTCCTCTACCTTATATTACAGCTTTAATAGAGAATTAAACAACAGGCAGGGAGTGCAACAGGCCAACAGGCACGGCACAACGAACCTATCGATTTTCATTGCCTCGTATCCTCATTGACTTTCATGCTAAAACAAACAGCTAATTGAGGACTATGAGGGAGGTCTGGTCATTGTTTATCCAATTACATATGAAATGTGTAATAACAGGTGATGTGGTTTTTCTTAATAATGTGCTTAACGATTATAAAACCTCATTTCCCATTTCTATATGAGGACTGGAGCAGCTTCATTACATATTTAATTTGATGCGAAAGACATGATGGAAGCAGGTTTGTATGTAGCAATGCATCGGAAATGTTTTGCGCCTCTACAAAAGCACAAGAAAAGGGTCTGACCACAAGCTGATTCTTATGGTAGCATCTGAGAGGTGAGAGATGGACAGCCAAAAGGCATTGTTGTTTTACAGCCTGACCATAATAATTTAAGCAAACAGTGAACTCAGAATTTACAGTTTAGAATTTGGATCTGAAACACATCAGTTCTAGAATCAGTATGGTAAAATACATAAAATACATTCACTTTGTTGACTACGTGCACAAGGAAGTGACATAATTCGAGAGCTGCATTTGTCAGACTATTGGGTTTTATTAGAAGGCACCTAGAATACAATGAAGAGAAAGATATGTGTATTTGTCACATTTATTCCGGAAGATCAGAAGTTTAACTAAATAATTTCTATGCATGATGAAGTATTTTATTGAATAGTGTTACGAGGAGGCGGGCGTGGCCGGGCCGTTGCGATGGACGCCCGGTGCTGAATCAGCCCAGTCAGCCGGGACAAGGATAAAGATGAGCCCTGGACGCCAGTTCGAGAGAGAGGGAGAGACGCACACAGCCGCTGTGTGTGTGCGTCAATGTTTATGAGTGTGCTTTTGTTTTGAGGAGCTTGCAGCCATCCACCAGGGGGCAGTGCAGCTGGCTGAGGACCATGTGGCAGCATGGTCGGTAACCAGAGTTTTTTTTCCTCCCTCTCTCTCTCTCTCTCTCTCTCTCTCTCTCTCTCTCTCTCCCCTCTCTCTCTCTCGGGCTCTCCCACTCTCTCTTTCCCTCTCCCCTCTCCCTCCCCTCATCCTACTCTGATTCCCAGGAGGCTGGGAAGACCGGCCGGCGGGAGGACAGCCGAAAGGGCAACACCTTCCCTCCAAGAAGGGAGGGGAGAGTAAGTCAGGCTGGAAGATTCCCCAGCCTGAATCAGGCATTGGGGGTAGCTTCTCCGCCCCCTGGCAGACGGCAGTGGTTCCTCCTCCTCCTAGTGGATGGCAGCGGGCTCCTCTGTCCCCTGGTGGATGGCAACAGGATCCCTCGCCCCTTGGCGGACGGCAGTGGCGAGGACTCCATGACAGCGTGTCTTCCTCCAATCCCTTGTTTCGGTACCAGTGTGGCAGACAAGCCTCTTGTTCATTGGGAAAGGAGGAAGCAGAAATGGGGTTAACACTTAAAAATACTTTTAATAAACAAAACACAACTAAAAACTGCTTTCCAGCATAACAAAAGCACACTCATAAGCACTACCGCACACACACACAGCGGCTGCATGCGTCTCTCCCTCTCTCTCGAAGTGGCGTCCCCGGCTCCTCTTTATCCCTCTCCTGACTGATTGGGCTGATTCAGCACTGGGTGTCCATTGTTCACCACGCCCTCCTCCTTGTCACAAATAGGTTTGATGCTGTTATCTTGGAACGACAGAGGTCACAATGCCAGTCGGTGAAACTTTGAGCAAATGCATGTAATAGCCAATAAAACAGGATGTTTATTAAGTGAGACTCCCTTCACCATTAAGTTGCTCCATACAGTAATAAAACCAAAAACTTATTGACCAAACACTTATTACATAGAGGTAAACTTTGAACACTCAATAAACACTGAGGAGCTACAAATGCTATCAGCATTTTTTAAACACGATTTTACACTCACTATGTCTAATAAAAATCCTTTTCCAAAGTCATCCTTGGTTCTCATTAACTCAAGCTAGACATTTTTACCTCATTAACTGGGACTGACCTTTGATTGCAATTGACACTGTCCATCGCAGTCTTTTTGTGACAAAACAACATTATGCGTTCCTGCATAATTTGTTTATTGAATACTTTTAATTGATTTTTGTGTATGGAGCTTATTGAATTAGATTAATACATAGCCATTGCATTCATTATTTAGATGAGTGGCACACAGTTTGCTCTCTTGAATCAATTGTAATTAAATGTTTCTGTGGTTATATGGTGCAACAGGTCAAACCACAGGGTGCTCTGTGGTATTCTAGCACTATATTATTGCTTACTGTATTATTGATGGGAAAACCATTTCCACCAGTGGTCAGGACTGTGGCTAAATGGTACATGTGTGGCATGTGGTGCTGGGTGTCTCTGACTTCCTTCATTCACTGTAAATGGAGGGCCAAGGGATGTTTTCATCTGACCTTTGCCAATTTAACTGTGTAACTATGGCAACATCCAACCAGTGACATAAAATTTAGTAGCATCATCACAGTGAAGTACACTGTCTCAAATGATGTACTATTCTGGATATCCACTGTGTTCTTACACTATAGAATATACTTGGCCATCTAGTGGGTAAAAAGTTTAGTATTTTCCCAAATGAAGCACTAACAATTTTTAATACACAGAAGCATTTGCTGTATTCAGTGGTGTAAAGTAACTGAATACAAATACTTTTACTGTACTTAAGTAGCTTTTTTTCAAAATTTGTACTTTGAGTATTAAAATTTGTTGCAACTTTCACTTTTACTTCGCTAAATTGTTTTAGACAAATAAATTATTTTTACTCTGATACAGACCCTCTTGTTACTCATTACCATGATTATTACAAGTTTGTGTCATTATTTGCAAAAAGAGAGCAGAGAGCAACTTATAAACAGACCGCAGTGTGTTTGACTGACAGCAGTTCGAGCACAGACACTCTCACGCATGCGCTCATGGAGTCTGCATAAGGAGAAGTTCTGAACTTAAAATGCGCTACGGCATTAAAAAAGCTGTATGAGAGAATTAGTTGTTGGAAGGTAAGGATCAAATTGGCCTCTTTGTCCCTATTGTTGTTTTCTGTGTCACTCTGTGAGAATGCACATGAGTAAGGCAATGGAGGAGTGGCCTCGGCCTTTCTCTCTCTCCCCTCCCCGTTCGAAGCAAACTGCTCGCAGCGGAAGGTTCATGCATGGGCTGGTGAGCCTGGCCACAGAACTAGGGTGCTGGAATAAGAGAATATTCCCCAATGGAGTGATGGTTAACCAACGCGTGGAGTGCTTTGTCTGTGCCATTATTCTTTTGGGATTCTATCAGGAGATGCGAGGTATTTTAACTAGTTTCTTTTATCTTTCGCCTGTTTGTTTAACCGAACGAGTATTGAATATTTTTTAGCTATTGAAGACGTTTCTGTTCGGGAAGCCCTGTTTTTGATTCGGGAAATTCACTCTCTCTGAGAAAAAGGGGCAATAAAGGAGATTCCCTCCTCTAAGAGGAAATGCCGTTTTACAGCCATTATTTTCTGGTCCAGAAAAAAAAAAAAAAAGACGGTGACTTAATCCCATTCTGGATTTTGAGATATTTGAATTTTGCTGTAATGAAATGTAAATTCAGAATGATGACGCAGAAACAAATAATGTTACAAGTGCAGCCGGGGGACTGGTTTGTGACAATAGACTTGAAGGACCTTTATTTCCATATTCAGATTGCGCCGAAGCACAGGCGCTTTCTCAGATTCGTTTTTGGAAGCAAGCATATCAATTTTGCGTCCTTCCATTCGAACTTGCACTGGCACCACACACTTTCACAAAATGCATGAATGCAGCTTTGACGCCCTTGAGGCATCAAGGCATTCGCGTTTTGAATTATCTCGCCGATTGGTTGGTGTTTGTCTACTCAGAAACTTTGGCTGCCCAACATCAAGATGTCATTCTCAGCCATTTGATCTAGGGCTGTGTGTAACCTAGACAATAGTGTCCTGTTGCCAGGGCAACAGACTCTGTTTCTAGGGGTGGAGCTGGATTCGTGAGCAATGCATGCGCGTCTATCTCCAGTTCATGTTCTGTCATTTCTCCAGTGTCTAACGATGTTCAGAGTGGGATGTGTTCTCCCTGCGAGAACATTTCACAGGCTTTTGGGGCTCATGATCGTGGCTTCCACTGTCATTCCCCTGGGCATGTTGCATGAAAGACCTTTTTCAGTGCTGAATGAACTCCACAAAGGGACTTCAACCACTGACGTATGTGTTCCGTCCCTTCAAAGTGACGCATGGGTGCTACCGAAATCTGTTACCATGGAAACAGACTCGCCTTATAATGTCAGGTGTTCCATCAGGAGAGGTGTGTTGCTGCAAAGTTATAAAGACAGACGCCTCCTCCATGGGTTGGGGCGCTGTATACGAGGGTCATCCAGCTTACGGGGTTTGGACGGGCCAGCGGCAATATTGGCACGTAAACTGTCTGGAGATGTTCATGGTGCTGCTAGTGCGTTCTCATGCCATGCTGAGAGTGACATGTCACATTCTTCCGTGGGCACGGGACAATGTGCTGTCTCTATGAGCTGTGCATGTCCTGGGCCGGTTGAATTTGTGGGCGGATCTCCTTTCCAGACAGGGCTTGATGCCTGGAGAGTGGACATTACATCCTCAGATTATGGAACAAATCTGGAGAAGGTTAGGCAGAGCGGAAGTGGAGCTGTTTGCTTCGAGCAAGACGTCACACTGTCCCCTCTGGTTTTCCCTCTCACTCCCGGCACTGCGGGGCATTGATGCATTGGCGCATCAGTGGCCAACAACGCGTCTTTATGCGTTCCCACCAATCAGTCTGCTGCACGCAGTTCTGCAGAGAGTTCGGGAGGGAGATTCGGCTTCTGTTAGTGCCACCGTTTTGGCCATCTCAAGTATGGTTTTCAACTCTGGTCTCTCTTCTGAAGGAAATGCCTTGGGAGATTCCAGTCAGAACAGACATGTTGTCTCAGGCTTGGGGCAGCATTTGGCATCCCCGGCCAGACTTGTGGAAGTTATGGGTATAACCCCTCAACAGGGTGCACTTTTGAATGATGGTTTATCCCCCGCTGTGGTTGATCTCATTCTGAATGCTAGTGCTCCATCAACTAGGAAGCTTTATACATTTAAGGGGCATATTTTTGCTTCTTGGTGTACAGCGCGAGGTAAAAATCCAGTTCACTGCCTTGTCAGTACAGTGCTGGATTTTTGTGCAGGAGCATTTTGGGGCTGGGGTTGCGCCGGCAATGCTTAAAGTCTATGTTGCCGCTGTAGAAGCTGAGCATGTGCTTATCAGTGTAGTCTCTGTTGGTAGACATTTTCTTGTCTCTCGTTTTATGCGCCGGGTACGCAGGCTTAGACCTTTTCATCCCATCCGCATTCCATTATGGGATTTATCTGTTGTTTTAGAGGAGCTCTTGGGTGCTCTGTTTGAGCCCTTGGCAACAGTCGCTGATAAGTTTCTGTCTCTTAAAACTTCCCTGTTAGAAGCATTGGCATCTTTTAAAAGGGTGGGTGATTTGCATGCCCTGTCGATCAATCCCTTATGTATGGATTTTGCATCAGAGTGTTCAAGAGTGGTGTTACGTCCTCGTTTGGGCTATTTGCCCAGGGTCATTTCTACATCATTTCGGTTGCAGACTATTTATTTTCAGGCTTAGTATCCTCCCCCATTTGAGTCGGAGGAGCGTGAAAAATTGCATATGCTTTGCCCAGTTCGGGTGCTGTGAGTTTATGTTGACTGTACTAGCCAGTGGCGTAAGGTGTTTGTGTGCTTCGGTGGCCGCAACAGGGGTGTTTTGGTGTCCAAGCAAAGACTGTCTCATTGGCTAACTGATGCAGTTTCAAGTGCTTACGAAGCGCATGGTTTACCTTTGCCTTTGGGTATTCAAGCCCATTCTACGAGGAGCATGGCATCCTCATGGGCTTTGGCTAGAGGTGCGTCCTTGGAGGACATTTGTATGGTGGCAGGGTGGTCCTCTCCACATGCATTTGTTAGATTTCATAATCTGGATGAGGGTTTGACTCCTGCTTCCCTGGTTCACTCTGTTGGAACAGGAGTAAACTCATAATTTTCTCTGTTTTATTCAGATGCTTTAGCTCGCTTGTGTGTCGCTATATGCTTGCCACATGAGCGTAGGCAGCTACTGTTAGCATGGCGTGAATGTATATTATTCCCAATGCGATTTATGCAGAGATGTATAAGGGAACATCTCAGTTATGTGAAACATAACCCTAGTTCACTGAGTGGGAACGAGATGCTGTGTAAGCTGGCCATACTTTCTAGCAGCTGCATAGGCTTGTGCCTTCCTGCAGAAATTCTGACTTGATGGCACCAAGTGCTTTTATGGAGCCCTTGACGCAGCTCCCTAGGGGTGTCGCTTAAGTGCAACCAGCCAATAAATTGGCATGATTGTACAAGGGCTTCAGACCATGTGACACTCAGGCCGTTTCCCAATGCATTTACGCAGCTTCTTGTTCCCACTCAGGGAACCAGGGTTACGTTTCAGGGAATCAGGGTTACGTTTCACGTAACCGAGACGTGTTTTTTCTAGGACCGGTAGCGCAGCGTATTGACCCAGTTTGGTACCCGTGCACTGTTTCTGCTTCTTTCAAAGTCTCATGTGTGTGCATATGTCAGTGTATGCTCATGCCGAGTTGCAACCCGTTCAGGATTTCCCCAGATCGTCCCGATTTTATGTCCATCTGTCCTGGAAAAATTAAATTACATTCGAAAAATGTCCTGGAATTTTAACATTTTTCTGATGCATTCACCCATATAAGCACTTGTTTATGTGCTCACTACTCAAGAAAAAAACACTGATCAAACATGGTCTCCTAAACCGCTCTCACATATTAATTTTTAGAAAGTCCAGTTCATTTTAGTGAATCAGTTAATTTGGAAGATTCATGGTTATGAAGCTCTCCTAAACTGTCCTCCCTCTCATATGAGGGATTGGGAAGTTTTAGTGAATCAGTTTGTTCTGAGGATTTGTGTACATGAATCATTTTAAAGGATGATTGATTTGAATTTTACATAGAATACCCTCCACATTGTGCTTTAAGCATGTGCCAAGTTGAAGTTACAGCGAACAGGAGCGGATCTGCTCAGATCTGCATCGGCAAAGACTCCAATCAAGTTATTCGCAAAATACCTTTCCGTCTCTGGTTCCCCCTGTAATTCGCACCCTGACTTCCATGAACTATAGATTATTTTCTGAATCAAATGCCCTGTCCTTATTTACCTGCGACTCAGCTTCAAATATTGTACTGAACTATCACTTATTGTATCCTATATTGCCTATATGTATGAGACTCAATTATATGGCTTTAAAAATAAAAACATAAATGGGTTGCATTGTATTAGATGAACGGATCTGAATTTGCAGTATTTACTTTTACTTTTTGATATATAAGTATTTTTACAAACTTTTTACTTTTACTTAAATAGTATTTGAATGGATGACTTTTACTTAAGTAATACATTTGTGTGGCATCTGTACTTTTACTTATGGTAATTTCCACAACTGGCCGTATTTCAGTTCAGAGGGAAATTATGACATTTCAAGGGCTGCACAATTAATCTAATATATAATTTAGATTATTATTACAGCTGTCACAATTAGCTAATTGTAAAAAGTGTCAATCACAGCATTCTATTTTGGTGTACTCCTATTGCATGAAAAATATCTTACAACTTGTTTTTTTGCATTAGTGGAGCATTAACAAATAAATGACATGCCTGTTGTATGTAAATTTTTTTTCAAAATTTTAATAACATGTTTTTCACACTGCTAAGAGGGCCAATGTGAAGTTGACCGTTTAGGCACTGTCTTGATGTACTGATGTATAAGACAGCAATTCAGGCACACAATTCTCGGCTCGTTTTTGGATGTGTAGCCTACGTAAAGAAAATGGCGTGCAGATACCCCAGACAAAATTTTTATGTAAATTATTTTTATTTAAATTATTAACAATTACAATGTCAAGGGACAATAATGATTATATTCAACAATTACATTTTTTGCCATTATAGTGCAACCCTCCAACATTCCATAAAGTTATTTAGGTTAAATGAGTATAGTACATCCTGTTACTTGTTGTGCACTACGTCTCTGCATTTTTCAGCATGCTACTCATACTATGATACTACAAAGTGGGATAGAATAGTGCAGAAGGATGTGAAATGGGACACATCTTCTTTTTCTTCCTGTAATTTGTTGGACCTGCAGAATAATAGGAACATCAGAGGTCATCTCATTTAACCGCTCATTCTTTTCTGTAAATGTACATCATCTTTAGAACTTTTTGTCCTTCTTTTGTGTAATGGGTTGAACCCAGGGTGACCAGTAAGATAAATAACCCTTATGGAGCCCATGTGTGGTTTGGAGGTTTGTTTTAGACAAAAACACACAATGACTAAGTTCACCCTTCATAAGTAGCTAGTATTTAAGTATAGGCAGACGTACACACAAAAAATACATAACAAATCACTATATTCCATTGCCAGTACTGTGGTCATCTGCATGCGGGGTTATGTTCAGGCTTGTTTTTTCCTAAGATTTTGTAGGAATTCGATTCTGAAAGACACTGTCTTTCTCTCTTTCTGTATGTAAAAAGATTAAAGGTTTTGCTCTTACTTTTGACAAGATTCCTTTTGACCCTGTAGGTATCTGTTGGGTTCTTTCAAATATCTAAAAAAATTACCAAAAAATGTAAATAAATCTGTGACACCACTCTTAAACAGCACGCCCTCTTTAAAATGTTAGGTACATAATTAGTGACCACAGCAAGGACGACCAGCCAATGCACAACTTGCACTGAGCCTCATGGCGTACTTTTGCTTTGAAATAAAGCAGCTCGCTAGTTTCCGGTAATATTTGTTAACAAAATACTGTAGTTGCCTACTCCACTCCTCTTAAACTCCACTTAAAATGAGTGTTTGGATGAAGATTTTAAAGTATGGATAGGTCAGAGACAGGAGAACAAATATTCCGAATTTTACTGTGTACAGCATCCTCAAAATTCAGTGGAACAGTTTTCAAAGCTTTAATTAAGCCTAAGCGATCCCAAACTGTTTCTCCTCACTTGAAGGTCTGTAGCAGACATTTAACCACAGACCAGCTTAAATCATAAATCACAGAAGGATGAAGTAGACTAGTAAAGGTACCAGAGTTCTTTGAATAAAACAACTTCATACTCCAAACACTGCAATACTCCATGTGTAAGAGGAAAGAGAGACCTAACGAACGCATGCATCACCCAGTTTTTATTAAATGTATGTTTTAATCTCTATTTTGTTTCATTGTTTCTTTGATAAGTATATCACTATATGTTGAAATTTAAATGCAAAATTAGAAGAGCTGCCAAAGATAATAAGTTATAATGTTTGAGATTGATTAAATATGCGTAGTGCTGTTGAATACATTTTAACACTGTTCATGTATTTATTCAATTTGACATTAAAACTGCTTTAATAAAACTGTTCTGTGTGATTTTTAAAGCCTGTTAGGTTTAAGAGAACTGCTAATAATCAAATTCACATGGGACATTTAACAAAAGTAAAGTTATTTGCAAACAGATATGAAATATCATCAATGAATGAAACACTGTTATTGAGAAGATGCAGGTTAAAAATAGAGTACTGTGCAACAGTTTTAAGCACTTGTGAAAAATGTTGCATAGTGAGGATGTCTTCAAAAATAATGCCATAAATAGTTTTCATTTATCAATTAACGTCATACAAAGTCCAGTAAACATAAAATAAAAAAGCTAAATCAATATTTGGTGTGACAACTTTTGCCTTCAAAAAAGCACTAGTTCTCCTAGGTACACCTGGACACAGTTTTTCTTGGTTGTTGGCAGATGGGATGTCCCAAGCTTCTTGGAGAACTTGCCACAGTTCTTCTATCTATTTAGGCTCAATTGCCTCTGTCTCTTCATGTAATCCCAGACTGACTCGATGTTGAGATCTGAGCTCTGTGGGGGCCATACCACCTGGGCTCCTTGATCGTCTTCTATTCAATTTTGTTTGCAAAGGTAATGCTGAAATCTAAAACTTATATTTCCCACTGATACACTAAAAGCAGAATATATAGAATCGCTTTAAGACAAATGTTTTTGTGAAAAAAATAATGCACCTAAGACTTTTCCACAGTAATCTATATACGTTTCATTTGTTTCATTTTTGCAAAGGAAAAAATATATTTAGAGGCAAATTTCAGCAAATGATAAATTTGAGATCATGCATGTTAAAGCCAAAAACATAATTTATTGTTTTAATCAACTGACAGCTCTAAAAAGTATAAATCTCTGCATGTAGGTGCGCTGAACATTATTACTGGAAACACCTTATCTGCACTAAGTAGAATGAAGACACAATTGTGCAAGTAGTCAGCTACTCATTAAAGCCACTCTAAATTAATGGGGTACAATCAGTAGGTTTTCCATTTGGAGTACAATAAAAACATTAAAACCACAAAGACTTTGAGTCCAAATCCAAATGAACAAAACCAATCACACCCTTTTGTATGATGAGAAAATCACATTTAAAAAGATGCTATTTTAACTTCTCTCTGCAGCAAACCACACCTATGGTATGTTTGATCCACCAAATGTCACAGTGAATCAGAGAATCTTGAACATAAAGCTGCATCAAGTGCATAGACCACATCTTTTCTACTGAAATGCACAGAACGTTTCTAAAAAGTGCATACAAGCTACTCAACAGAGTCCTGTAAGACCTTTATCAACTGAAAGATGTAAAATCAAAATTAACTTCAAACCATTTTTGTAGTTAAGAAACTGTAGGCAGCCAGCAGATATAAAGACATGTCCATCACCTTCGGTTAGGTGTGGCCCCTTGGGTCCCAGTGGTGAGGGCTGTCCATGCTGATTGCTTGCGTGGTTTAATTAAGAGCCCAGTAAATGTGCCACCCCACACCACTGAGTCATGTGATGGCATGTGTGATGGGAACAGATGCTGAACTAATGACAACCTGGTGACATCCAACCGCATCCTACCCACTTTCTCAAACTGTCTGTGGGCCAGACCCCCCACATCTCCAAGTCTATGTGTGTCTCTTCAAGCAGTGTGTGTCCTTCTATCTGGTGATGTGTTATGGTGTATAATGATGGGGAGGATAGTGACTGGGATGATGGGTTGTGTGCACATTTATGGTCAAGCTCGGCAGATGGAGTGGAACAATCCTGTCCCTTGTATCTAAACACCAAACATCTGTGGAGCTCTGGTTTACCAAAGGAAAATACAAAGCAGAAGAAATACATTTTCTATGGTTGGGAGATGGAGACAGGATGAAAGAGAACCAGTTAATTGGCTTTAGTGAAGGATCAACAACTTCTTGGCTCTGTTCACACAGTTAAGGTTGTGTTAACACAGCTGAGATAAGGCTGCTCTGAGCCTGCTCAAAATTCTGTGTAAAGAAGACGCAATGTGCATAAAAGTGAGACACACCTCAGCCCCTAGTATCAAAGGCAGTTCTGATGCTGCTTTGGTTCTGTGTACATAAAAAGGGATAGTTCACCCCAAAATAAAAATTCTGTCATGATTTACTCACCCTCATGCCATCCCAGATGTGTATGACTTGACATGACTTGATATGTATGACTTCTTCTCCAGAACACAAATTAAGAATAAGAATATTTCAGCTCTGTAGGTCCTCACAATGCAAGTGAATGGGTGCCAAAATGTTAAAACTCCAGAATCCACATAAAGGGAGCATAAAAGTAATCCATATGACTCCAGTGGTTAGATCCATGTTTTCAGAAGCGATATGATAGGTGTGGGTGAGAAACAGATCAATATTTCAGTAATTGTTTTGTCATAAATTTCCTCCCTGCCCATTAGGGGGTGATATGCAAGAAGGATGTGAATCACCAAAAACAGAAGAGGGAGAATGAGAAAGTAAAGTGGAAATTGACTGAACAGGGAGAAGAATTTATAGTAAAAAAAAAGACTTAAAGATTAATCTGTTTCTCACCCATACCTATCATATCACTTCTGAATATATGGATTTAAGCACCAGAGTTGTCTGGAGCAGTGGTTCTCAACCTTTTTGACTCCAAGGCTTCCCACTGTCAGACAAGTATTTGAAGGCCCCCTCGCCCGAAACTAGATGTGTCTGATTAAAATAATTAATCATGGATAATTTTTTATTCTATTAATTTTTTTTAATTAACATTTTTTTATGAATTATTACAATAATAAAGAAAAGCAAAAACATATATACATACAATCAACATTTAAACCCCACAACCACTCCTCCCCCCCAATCCCCAACCCCGCCCTGACCCCCAACAAACATCCCGTGGTCACACATTAGTAAATACACACACACAAAAAAGCAAACAAACACACAAACTAAAATATTTATAATAATCATAATCAAATTAAAACTATACTACTCTCTCCACGTCCCATCCCGAGAGCCCTCCAAAAACTCTAAATAGCTGCTCCATTTCCCAACAAACAAATCCAAGTTACCCCGTCTTCCAATTGACACCTCTTCAAAATCCGCCACCCTCCCCATCTCCGTGCACCACTCCCGAAATGGGGGTGCACCAGCTGACTTCCAACCCCTCAAAATAATCTGCCTGGCAATCATCACACTGGTCAGAACCCAATTCTCTATGTGACTATTCTCCACATCGATGACTGCCCCATTGCCCAAAACACAAAATGAAACCCGAGTGCCCAACACATCACACACAAAACTCTGAACCTTCAACCAAAATTCCTGGATCTCAATACACCACAAAAAAACATGGGTCTTGTCTCCTTCCTCTGATTGGCATCGCCATCAGGTGGGTGTCTTTAAGACCAAGCCTATACAATCTAGAGGGGGTCCAGTAAAATCAATGTAAAATCTTGAACTGCATAAGGTGCACCCTTACATCTCTAGATGCAGACTTGAAATTTTTTAGAATCCTAGCCCACACTCCCTCCTCCAATACCAAGTTGAAATCTTTCTCCCATAATCTCTTGATAGAAGTTAAAGCTCTGTCCCCCAGACTCCGAATTAGCAGGGAGTAATACACTGATGCCTCATGACCTTTTCCAGAAGCAGTAATCACCATTTCCAGAGTATCTGCCGCTTTAGGGGGGTGTATGCTACTCCCAAAAATAGTACAGAGCAGGTGGCGCAGTTGTAAATACCTATAAAACTGAGATCTGGGAATCCTAAAATGTTGAACTAAATTTTCAAAAGATCTCAAGACTCCACTTTCATATAGGTCACTGAGCATCCACTCTGACCAGCAGAAATGTCATGGTTACTAGTGTAACCTCTGTTCCCTGTTGGAGGGAACGAGACGTGTCGATGTAGTAACACTAGGGGTCACTCTTGGGAGCCCGAGACACCTCTGGTCTTTGATAAAAGGCCAATGAAAATTGGCGAGTGGTATTTGCATGCCACTCCCCCGGACATACGGGTATAAAAGGAGCTGGTATGCAACCACTCATTCAGGTTTTATGCTGAGGAGCCGATATAAGGTCCGGCCATTTCAGTGGGTAGTTCAGTGTTGTGGCAGGAGGGACACAACGTCTCATTCCCTCCATCAGGGAATGGAGGTTACACAAGTAACCATGACTTTCCCTATCTGTCACTCACTCGACATTGTGTCGATGTAGTGGCACTAGGGGTCCCTATACGAAACGCCACAATTGGCTGAACTGTTTTACGTGAACTGGCGGTGTGTGGTGGGCAGACTACTGTGTGCCTCATAGCCAGCACACCAGGTCGACACGTAACCTCCCCCAACATAGTTATGAGTGTCGAACGGCCCTTTTTGGGGACAAGTCGACTACCCAAGAGATAGAGACAGGCTTAACCCAGTTGTGGCCTCTTTTCCCCTTCTCTTTTCGGATAAGCTATCCCGGGCTTATCCGCTTGTGTTGCATGCCACTACCTGGGATGAAACCGGTTCCACCCGGAGGTTGTAGAACCTTGCAAAGGTGTTGGGTGTTGCCCAACCCGCTGCTCTGCAAATGTCTGTTAGAGAGGCACCTCTGGCCAGAGCCCAGGAAGCCGCTACACCCCTGGTAGAATGGGCTCGAAGCCCTACCGGGGGCGGCATGTCCTGGGCGAGATATGCTTTTTTGACTGGCATCAATGAGCCAGTGGGCAATCCTCTGCTTGGAGATAGCGCTTCCTTTCCGCTGTGCACCAAAGCAGACAAAGAGCTGCTCAGAGACTCTAAAGCTCTGCGTGAGATCCAAATAGATGCGTAAAGCGCGCACCGAACACAGCAATGACAGGGCTGGGTCTGCCTCCTCCTGGGGCAGCACTTGCAGGTTCACCACCTGGTCCCTAAAAGGGGTGGTGGGAACCTTGGGCACATAGCCCGGTCGGGGTCTCAGGATCACGTGAGAGCAACCCGGACCGAACTCCAGGCACATTTCGCTGAGAGAGAATGCTTGCAGGTCACCTACCCTCTTGATGGAAGTGAACGCAGTCAGGAGGGCAGTCTTCAAGGAGATTGCCTTAAGCTCGGCTGACTGCAAAGGATCAAAGGGGGCTCTCTGTAGACCCTGAAGAACTACAGAGAGGTTCCATGAGGGAACGAGGCACGGTCTGGAGGGATTCAGCCTCCTGGTGCCTCTTAGGAACCTGATGATCAGGTCGTGCTTCCCTAAGGACATACCATCGACTGCGTCGTGGTGTGCTGCTATGGCGGCAACATACACCTTCAAGGTGGAAGGGGACAGCCTCCCTTCCAACCTCTCCTGCAGGAAGGAAAGCAATGATCCGACTGCGTATCTCTGGGGGTCTTCGCATCGGGAAGAACACCACTTAGCGAACAGACGCCACTTAAAGGCATACAGGCGCCTCATAGAGGGGGCCCTAGCCTGAGTGATCGTGTCTACCACCGCAGGTGATAGACCACTTAGGTCTTCCACGTCCCGTCCAGAGGCCAGACATGGAGATTCCAGAGGTCTGGTCGCGGGCGCCAGAGGGTGCCCCGTCTCTGAGAAAGAAGGTCCTTCCTCAGGGGAATTCGCCAGGGGGGAGCTGTCGTGAGGAGCGTGAGGTCCGAGAACCACATCTGGGTGGGCCAGTAGGGTGCTACCAGGACGACCTGCTCCTCATCCTCCCTGACCTTGCACAGGGTCTGTGCAAGCAGGCTCACTGGGGGAAACACATATTTGCGTAGGCCAGGGGGCCAGCTGTGTGCTAGCGTGTCTATGCCGAGGGGAGCCTCGGTAAGAGCATACCAGAGCGGGCAGTGAGGGGATTCTTGGGAGGCGAACAGGTCCACCTGTGCCCATCCGAATCAACTCCAAATCAGCTGGACCACCTGAGGGTGGAGTCTCCACTCTCCCCTGAGGGTAACCTGCCGTGACAGCGCGTCCGCTGTAGTGCTGAGGTTGCCCAGGACGTGAGTGGCTCGCAGCGACTTGAAGTGCTGCTGACTCCAGAGGAGGAGACGGCGGGCGAGTTGTGACATTCAACGAGAGCGCAGACCGCCTTGGCGGTTGACATATGCTGCTGTTGCTGTGTTGTCTGTCCGAACTAACACGTGTTTGCCCTGGATCAATGGCCGGAACCTCCGCAGGACGAGCAGAATTGCCAACAACTCGAGGCAGTTGATGTGCCAATGCAGTCGCAGACCCATCCAGAGGCTGGCGGATGTGTGCCCATTGCAAACAGCGCCCCAGCCCGTTTTGGAGGCGTATGTCATGACCACGACGCATCTGGAGACCAGTTCTAGAGGAACACCTGCCCGTAGAAACGAGAGGTCGGTCCAAGGGCTGAAAAGACAATGACAGACCGGCGTGATGACCACGCGATGTGTCCCATGGCGCCATGCCCATCTCGGGACTCAAGTCTGGAGCCAGTGCTGAAGCGGCCTCATATGCATCAACCTGAGCGGGGTGGCCACCGCTGAGGATGCCATATGCCCCAGGAGCCTCTGAAAAAGTTTCAGTGGAACTGCTGTTTTCTGTTTGAACACCTTCAAACAGGCCAGTACCGATTGGGCGTGCTCGTTCGTAAGGCGTGCCGTCAAGGAGACTGAGTCCAACTCCAAACCGAGAAAAGAGATGCTCTGAGCTTGCTCTTTTCCCAGTTGACCCAAAGCCCTAATCGGCTGAGGTGTGAGAGCACCAGGTCCCTGTGTGTACACAACATGTCTCGAGAGTGAGCTAGGATTAGCCAGTCGTCGAGATAGTTGAGAATGCGAATGCCCTCCTCCCTTAATGGGGCAAGGGCGGCCTCTGCGACCTTCGTGAAGACGCGAGGAGACAGGGACAGGCCAAAAGGGAGGACTTTGTACTGATATGCCTGACCCTCAAATGCAAACCGCAGGAAGGGTCTGTGTCGAGGAAGGATCGAGACGTGGAAGTACACATCCTTCAGGTCTACCGCCGCAAACCAATCTTGATGCCGGATGCTGGGGGAGGAAGAGACCTGTCCTCGTAACCCGTGGAGACTGCCACATCGGGGGCAGCTGTGTGCCACAGCTGGGCTCTCAGGGGCGGAAAGGCCACCGTTGGAACGCCAATTCTGCAAGAAAAAAACCAGTGGATGGTAGTCGTAGTGATGACCGTACACACCAGGTATGTGACCCAGGGAGGAAAGAAGCTGCTCTTTTGCTGAACTGTTGGGTACCGCAGCCACTTGGGCATGCGGCGAAATCAAACAAAAAGTCAACAAAAGATTTTCCGCCCGGCCCTCCACCAGGGGATGGAGTGGTCTTTTTACCAGCTCCAAGTGAGTGGGTTCCTTCGTCCCTGAGTCGCCCGTCTCAGGGGCGCTTTGAGGACCTCCGTGGGTTCTTAGGCGCTGGCTGTGAGATGGGTGGCGTCTGCTTCCTGCGGTGGGCTCCACGCCGGGGCCGAGCCGAAGGGGCGGGCTGCGGCAGAGCCGGTGCAGTCATCGCAGGGGGACGCCCTTGGCGATGAGCAGATGGGGTGTGGGATCTTGAGCCGCACCGGGGCAGGATGTGCCGGATTGCTTCCATCTGCTGCTTCACCGCCGAGAACTGCTGGGCAAAGTCCTCGATGGTGTCGCCGAATAGGCCCGCCTGGGAAATGGGGGCAACAAGGAACCGTGTCTTGTCGGCCTCGCCCATCTCGACCAGGTTGAGCCAAATGTGGCGCTCCTGGACCACTAATGTGGCCATCATCCACCCGAGAGGCTGCGCCGTGACCTTCATCGCTTGGAGAGCGAGGTCGGACGCCGAGCGCAGTTCTGTGTGTGCCGCTCTTTTAGAGAAATATATATTCTTTTAGAGGAGGAAAAGCTCTTTCAGAAAATATACTCTCTTGTTTTTCTGCCGAAGCGCCCAGGGGCGTTCTCTGCAGTGCACCAGTGCAGAGGTGGGAGAAGCCGCTGAAATGCGCCGTCAGATCCAGCAGAGGTGAATGAACAGTAGTATTCAGCTCAATGAGCATAACCGTTCAGCTCCGAAGAGAAAATCTGAATGAGTGGTTGCATACCAGCTCCTTTTATACCCGTATGTCCGGGAGAGTGGCATGCAAATACCACTCGCCAATTTTCATTGGCCTTTTATCAAAGACCAGAGGTGTCTCGGGCTCCCAAGAGTGACCCCTAGTGTCACTACATCGACACAACGTCAGGTGTGTGACAGATAGGGAAGGGGACTTATTAATACATAATTTTGGGTGTTGCCGTATGCTCGAGACAACATTTAAATAAATGTCCAAGTTAAACGCTCTGGACACTTTTTTCCATAATGCGTGCAAATACAAGATAACGGTGTGTAACTTAACTTCTCTGGCTAGCTCTCTCAGGTGGAAGCGACCAATGAGCCAAATGTCTGAGACCGAATGCATAATAATAAAACAAAATCTTGGGTAGGCCTAGCCCAGCTTTGTCAATCGGCCTATTTAACTTATTGAAATGTAATCTGAGACGCTTACCATTCCAAATGAAGGACTTCGCTATGTTATCAAACTGCTTGAATAAGAGAGGGGGACATCTACAGGGAGAGATTGTAGCAGGTAGTTAAATTTTGGAATACAATTCATTTTAATAACATTAACCTTCCCAATCATAGATAAATGTAATGAAGCCCACCTGCCCACATTGCTCGAAAACCTTTTTATTAAGGGGTCAAAATTAACTCCCCAAATACTTAATGCCCTGTCTGGGCCACTGAAAGGTGCCCAGCTGAAAAGCCATTACTGGGCAGTACACTGTCAGAGCCACAGCTTCGGAAATAGACCAATTGACTCTGTATCCTGAGAACTTAGAAAAGGAATTCATAATTCTCTGGAGGCAAGGCATAGATCTAGAAGGGTCGGAGATGAATAATAAAATATCATCTGCGTAAAGCAAAAGCTTATGCGCCACACCTGCCGCCATCACCCCTGGAAAATCATCCTCCTTTCTTATCGCGAAGCTAATGGTTCCAGAGCAAGACAGAACAATAATGGGGAAAGAGGTCAACCCTGCCGGGTGTCTCTATCCAGAGTAAAATAATCTGAAATTAATCCATTTGTTTGTACCGCTGCTAACGGGTGTCTATAAAGTAACTTAATCCATCCAGTAAATGTACTCCCAAACCCATACATTTCCAAAATCTTAAAAAGATAATTCCATTCTACCATATCAAATGCCTTATCGGCATCAAATGAGATGGCAGCGACCGGAGTCTGATCATTTGCCACTGACCACATGATATTGATGAAACGCCTAATGTTATCAGAAGAGCTGCGAATAAACCCCACCTGATCTATATGTATAAGAGATGTCATAACTTTACTTAATCGATTAGCCAACATTTTTGACAATATTTTTGTCTTGCTAGATCAGGGAAATTGGAAGGTAACTCTTACACTTGCTTGGATCTTTGTCCTTTTTAAAAATCAGACTGATCCGGGCTTGTGTCATGGTTGGCGGAAGCTTTCCATTCTTTAATGATTCTGTATAAACTTCTAGCAAAAGTGGAGCTAGTTCTGTAGCATAAGATCTAAAAAACTCAGCAGCAAAGCCATCTGGCCCCGGAGACTTGCCTGTAGGCAAGGCCTTAATTACCTCGCCAAGCTCCTCCAAGGTTATCTCAGAATCAAGAGAATTTTTTTGCTCAGTCGTCAGTTTAGGGAGTTCTAAAGGTTCCACAAAATTTATAATATGTTCATCAGTAGACAAAGACATGGAACTATAGAGATCAAAATAGAATTCTTTAAAATCATTATTAATATCAATGGCTGAGGTAAATATTTCACCACCAGCAGATTTCACTGAGGGAATGGTAGAAAAAGACTCTCTCTACTTTATATATCTAGCCAAAACTTCCCTGCTTTGTCCCCCAACTCAAAGTAAGACTGTCTTGCCCTGAATAGCCAAAACTCCACCTTCCGTGACAAAATAGTATTATATCTGTATTTCAATTGGGTCAATTCCCTGAGGCCATCAGACGACATTCAGTGCTTCAGCTCTGCCTCGGCACTTTTAATATTCCCTTCCAACTCCACGAGTTCTCGTGCTTTGGATTTTTTGGTGAGTGAAGCATACTGTATGATCCGACCTCTAAGAACCACTTTAAGTGCCTCCTAAGCCACGTCCACAGAGGATACTGAGGACCAGTTGGTCTCCATATAAACATTGATTTCAGCCTTTAACATTTGTTGGAAATCAGGATTTTGCAAAAGGGATACATTAAAGCGCCAACTATATGATTTCTTTTTCCATATGTGGCAACACCTCTAAACACACTAGGGCGTGATCTGAGACTAAGATGTTTCCAATTGAGCAATCATCAACAGATGAAATGAGGGACTTAGATATATAAAAAAAATCTATTCTAGAATAAATCTAATGGACTGATGAAAAGAATATATAGTCCCTACCAGATGGGTTCAAAAGTCTCCAAATATCTGTAAGACCAAGATTTTTACACATTCTGTGAAGCGTCAGTGTTGCTCTAGGGGGCTTACACACTTTTGCTTCACTATGATCAAGGACTGAGTCCATCAATAGATTAAAGTCTCCTCCCAATATTATATCATGAGGGGTGCCAGTGGCTTGTAACATCCCTTCAAGATCTATAAAAAAGCCCTGATCATCAAAGTTAGGTATGTAAATATTAGCCAAAATCTACCTTTGCCCCTGAATTTCTGCTAAAACAATAATGATTCTTCCTAATTTATCTTTACTCTGTTTGAGACATTAGAATTGTAGATGTTTACTTATCAATGTAATGACTCACCTTCTCTTACTTGAGCCAGCACTAAAGCATGTCCACCCCTATGCCTACGAGAGCCCCCGTGACAACTTTGCAAGTCCGGTGCTTCTATACAAATTTTTTGAGACAGAATTACACAGTAAAAGATAATCTATAAAACAAACTCCTGCCAATAGGCAGAATAAACACAAAGAACGTGTAGATTCATCTGCATACTTTCCCAAAGGTGTGTTCCTCCACAAAACAAACTCCAGCCTCTAGTGGAACCAGCACAAAAAAACAAGCCGTTCAGTTTCCTCGGACAGTCAAATGAATGTTCAGTGAGCCGGCTGTTCATGAGTGCATCAGATGATCTAATCCTTCCAATGTCCTACAAAAAACAAACTCCAGCCAATAGGAGGCATAAACACAAAAACGTGCAGATTTATCCTCATACTGACTCGGAGTGTTATTCCACAAAACAAACTCCAGCTGCTAGGTGGAACCAACACAAAAAGAAACAAAACAGGCACCAAGCTTCCTCGAACAGTCAAGTGAATGTTCAGTGAGTCAGGTCCACTAGGCTGCAAAGCGAGCGCCACACAATGACTTACTCATTCCACTGACTTTATGAAGGACATCGCCTGTTGGGGACAAGTAAATACTTTGCAGCCATCCTTAGCATCTATTCTCAACCTGGCCTGGAACTTCAGTGCAAAAGCAACCCTCCATCAATGCAAACATTTCTTGAAGGAGTGTTATTCCACAAAACAAACTCCAGCCGCTAGGTGGTATCAGCACAAAAAGAAACAAAGAAGGCGCTCAGTTGATGCTGAATTTCTCCCACCGCACCATCCAAATTGAGTCCCTGGTCTGTGGCCCTGTCTGGGGTATCAGCTTGAGCACGTAAGTGTCTTTTAATGTCTCCAGAGCCTGGGGATTTTGAATTATTTTACATATTGTTTTCATAGAACAGTTATGGAACAGGGTGTATCGAATCTCACCGGTTTACACAAAAAGTATTAAAGACTAGCAAAGTGCACAGAGCTCGCCTTTCACATGTCCGTCCCTCACATGGCATCACGCGACCCCCCCCAGAAAGAGTCTATTTATAATTTGTAGGCATACATCTTAAAGTCTTTTAATATTTCTTATTTTAAGTCAACTTGAGGACCTCTTGGAAGTGTGCTGAGACCCCCTAGTGGTGAGAGTACTTTTATTTTGCCCTTATGTGGATTTTGGCCATCCATTCACTTACATTGGAAATTCTTCTAAAAATTTTCGATTGTGTTCAGCAGAAGAAAGAAAGTCATAAACATCTGGGATGGCATAAGAGTGAGTAAATAATGAGAGAATTTTCATTTTTGGGTGAACTATCCCTTTAACTTAATTCTGAATAGTAGGGCTGCACCTAACGATTATTTTTTTATCGATTAATCTAACGACTAATTTGCCGATTATTCTAAAGATTTTTTATAATTATTACTTTACATTAATACATTAATATAACAATTAATTAACCCAAAATAAATATAAAAAAACGTGTCTCATTAATATTTAAATATTTATGAAATCATCTTCTCTTAAACACAAACAAATGTACAAGAAACAAAGTGTGAACCGCAGGGCATTATTCTGCAACAAAAAACAGTGTTACTATGAATGCAAACTTTAATAGAGTGAAAAAGACACTCTATTAGCATAACACACACACATATATATATATATATATATATATATATATATATATATATATATATATATATATAAATAAACATTTCCAACATTCTTTTGAATGTCCATGTACTAAAATAAAATATTTGATGCCATGAGTGTTCCTTCATTAGCTATTACTATTATTTTGAATGGCCATGGAAAATGAAGCAATGTGATAACAATTTTACCTAGTTGCAAAAAGTAGTCCGTTAATTTACCTGATGAACTTTCACCTTTTGCTGACCCTTTATGCTTTGCAGAGCTAATGTGTGCTTCTAAATCACTTGCACCTTTATTAGCAACTGACACATAAGTGCCAGCTTTACATGTCATACATTCTGCTTCCCACGGATCTCGACCTGGACGAAAGCATGGGAATTTTTTTGCAAATCTTCTGTAAATTTGCACTTTCGTTTTGGCATTGTTTCCACTCAGCTGTCATTTGCTGCTGCTGTCAAGCAACTGTTTGATGCCGAACACAACAGCGCTTTACGCGTTCGCGGAGAGATTGACAGGCAGGAATTTGGCGAATAGTTGCTGCAAGCCTTGTATAATTGACCAGTTGGTGTGCGAGAATGCGGGACTTACAAAGAGGGGTTAAAGAAATGCAAATATGCGCGCACACACAATGAAGTGTTAGACCAGATGCACATCATAATGCAACTAAAGCCGAATCCCGGACATTTTCGCAAATTTAGAAATCCCGGCCGGACGCTTTTCTTAAGGTCTGAAAAAGAGGACATGTCCAGGAAAAAGAGGACTTATGGTCACCCTACGTTAGCAGCGGTGCAGAAATTACTTTTAACATGGGGGCGATGAGGAAACATTTAGAAAATCAATTTAAAGTGACTACTACTAACAGAAACACGTGTTGTAATACTAATATGTCATGCTTGGGTGGGGACAAAAAGTAAACAGGACTTACGGTGCTGCCTTGCTGCCGTCTTGACAAAGTGCTCTGGGATGCTTTCGCTTCAAGTGTTCGTTCATGGTGGTTGTACTGCTGTGATAAGCCATTTCCAATTTGCATAGCTTACACAGCACCACATTGTTGGGTCTCTGGCTAAAATACTCCCAAGCTTTAGATGACCGTAGGCAAGTTTTTTTAGCTGCAGCTTGTTCGCGCCGAGGCATGTTATGAAAATCAACGTATTTCTGTAATCGATTACGTCGATGAATCGTCCCAGCCCTACTGAATAGCCTCTTGTTAGGCTCACATTAAATTGGTAAGATTACATTTTTTTTTATTGTTCCTAACTCACATTAATTGAATTCTGAATGATGAAGCTTGTCCCTTTTTAGCTGAAGCAGCCTCTGCTGCTGATCATATTCCTTGCTGTATTGAGTTTTAAGGTGGGTAATCAAATTAGTTGTGTTAAAAGTTTTAATGGTAGTTCCTCCTTGTGAAATTCGAATTGCAACTGTGCTGTCATTGTCACCAAATTCAATGAAATTCCACACAAGAGACATTTTCTTTTACACATAACACAAATTGTAGGCTGATTGTCAGACTCATTTTTCACAATTTTTGATAGGAAATAATACTGATACTAATGTCCGATAGTTCATACAGTGGATATAAAAAGTCTACACAACCCTGTTAAAACAGCAGGTTTTTGTGATGTAAAAAATTAAACAAAGATAAATCATATCAGACTTTTTGCACCTTTAATGTAAATATTACAACCTATGCAATGCCACTGAAAACCAAAGTGACACATTTCAGAGAAAAAAATAAAATAAAATAAGTGTGCACACCCTTTTATAATTGGGTATGTGGCTGTGTTCAGAATCAACCAATCATCAGGCTCATGTGAAATAGTACACACCTGTCTTCACCTGAAGTGACTCTGATTAACTCCAAATAAATCTCAGCTGTTCTTGTAGGATTTTTCTGACATCATCTTGGTTGCATGCTACTACAAGAGCCATGGGCCACAAAGAGCTTACAAAGCATCAACAGGATCTCATTGTTGAAAGGTATCGCTCAGGTGAGGGCTACAAAACAATTTCCAAAGCATTAGATATACCATGGAACACAGTGAAGACAGTCATCAACAAGTGGAGAAACTATGGCACAATAGTGACATTATCAAGAACAGGACGTCCCTCCAAAATTGATGAGAAGACAAAGAGAAAACTGGTCAGGGAGGCTTTCAAGAGGCCTACAGCAGCATTAAAGGAGATGCAGCTCTTTCGGGCAAGTACTGGTTGCTCCCTACATGTGACAACTATCTCCCGTATTCTTCATCTGTCTGGGCTATGGTGCAGGATGGCAAGACTTTTCTGACAAAAAAAAAAAAAAAAAAACATCCAAGCCCAGCTAAACTTTGCAAAAACCTATATCCAGTCTCCCAAAACCATGTGGAAAAATGTGTTATGGTCTGATGAGACCAAGATTGAACTTTTTGCCCAAAATTGTAAAAGGTATGTTTGGTGCAAAAACAACACCGCACATCAGCAAAAGAACACCATACCCACGGTGAAGCATGGTGGTGGCAGCATCATGCTTTGGGGCTTCTTTACTTCAGCTGGAACTAGGGCTTTAGTGAAGGTGGAGGGAATCATGAATAGCTCCAAGTACCAGTCAATTTTGGCACAGAACCTTCTGGCATCTGCTAGAAAGCTGAAAATGAAGAGATCTTTCAGCTTTCAGGATGACAGTGATTCAAAGCACACACCCAAATCAACAAAGAAAAGAATGGCTTCAGCAAAAAAAGATTAATGTTTTGGAATGGCCCAGCCAGAGCCCAGATCTGAATCCTACAGAAAATCTGTGGGGGGACCTGAAAAGGGCCGTACACAGGTGATGCCCTCGCAATTTGACAAATCTGGAATGTTTTTGCAAAGAAGAGTGGGAAAATATTCCCAAGACAAGATGTGCCAAGCTAATAGACTCTTATCCAAACAGACTGAGTGCTGTAATAAAATCAAAGGGTGCTTCAACTAAGTATTAGTTCAGGGATGTGCACACTTATGCAATTAGATTATTCTAAGTTTTTTATTTGTTTTTATTTTTTTCAATGAAATGTGTCAATTTGGTTCCCTATCTGTCACTCACTCGACGTTGTGTCAATGTAGTGACACTAGGGGTCACTCTTGGGAGCCCGAGACACCTCTGGTCTGTGATAAAAGGCCAATGGAAATTGGTGAGTGGTATTTGCATACCACTCCCCCGGACATACGGGTATAAAAGGAACTGGTATGCAACCACTCATTCAGATTTTCTCTTCGGAGCCGAACGGTCGATGTTTACTGAGCTGACTGTTCATTCACCTCTGCTGGATCTGACGGCGCGTTTTAGCAGCTTCTCCCTCCTCTGCACTGGTGCACTGCAGAGAACGCCCCTGGGCGCTTCGACAGAAAAAAGAGAGTATATTTTTCTAAAAGAGTATATTTCTCTAAAAGAGTGGCACACACGGACCTCCCATTCCCCAGCACGCTCGTCTGCCCCGATTGGGCTTCCGGATGAGTCCGCCGGCTTGTCTCACGGCGAGTTTGACCTCTTGTTCAGAGCCTGCGAAGCTGATAAGCTCTCGAGTGCAGCATCGGAGAGCGGGCTCATCCAGTCGGATGCAGAAACCTCAGCTGGGCTCCCCCCCTCGGGGGCGATTGCCCAGTCACAGGCTGATGCAGAAATGACGGACATGCTTTCCCGGGTGGCCGCGAGCGTCGGGCTAGAGTGGAACCCTCCGCTCTCCCCTGAACCCTCGCGGCTCGATGATTGGTTCCTGGGCGGCGGCGCTGCTCAAAGTAGCCACACCCCGCTCCAGTCCCTTTCTTCCCGGAAGTGCACGAGGAGCTGACAAAATCGTGGGAGGCACCTTTTTGCCCAGTCCCGATCTTTCAGCTCCCCTGCCCTCACTACCCTCGATGGCGGGGCGGTCAGGGGCTATTCGGTGATTCCCCTAGTGGATAAGGCGCTCGCGGTGCACCTATGCCCGCAGAGCGCTGCCACCTGGCGCGGATGCCCAAAGCTCGCGTCCAAGGCCTGTAGGTTCACGTCGTCCCTGACGCGAAAGCCTACAGTGCCACTGGACAAGCCGCCTCCGCCCTGCACGCCATGGCTCTCCTGCAGGTCCACCAAGCCAAGGCGCTAAAAGAACTGCACGAGGGTAGTTCCATCCCAGATTTGACGCAGGAGCTGCGCTTGGTGACTGACCTCGCTCTCCGGGCGACAAAGGTCACAGCGCAGTCTCTCAGGTGGGCGATGTCCACCTTAGTGGTCCAGGAGTGCCACCTTTGGCTCAACCTGGTCGAGATGTGTGAGGCCGACAAGGCACGGTTCCTTGCTGCCCCTATCTCCCAGGTTGGCCTATTTGGTGACACCATCGAGGACTTTGCCCAACAGTTCTCGACGGTGAAGCAGCAGATGGAGGCTATCCGGCACATCCTGCCCTGGCGCGGCTCAAGATCCCACACCCCGCCTGCTCGTCGCCAAGGGTGTCCCCCTGCGGTGACTGCACCGGCTCCGCCGCAGCCCGCCCCTTCGGCCCGGCCCCGGTGTGGAGCCCACCGCAGGAAGCAGATGCCACCCGTCTCATGGCCGGCCGCCAAGAACCCAAGGAAGGCTTCGAAGCGCCCCTTAGACGGGCGACCCTGCGACGACGAAACCCACCTTGGAGCTGGTAAACAGACCACTCCATCCCCCCGGTGGAGGGCCGGGAGGAGAATCTTTTGTTGCATTTTCATTTAATTTCGCCGGCACGCCCAAGTGGCTGCGGTACCCAACAGTTCAGCAAAAGAGCGGTGTCCTCGTTCCCTGGGTCACATAACCGGTGTGCACAGGCGTCATCACGACCACCGTCCACCTTTTTATCCTTGCAGGGTTGGCGCTCCAGCAGTGCCCAGATGTGGCACAAATCTGCCACCGATGTGACAGTCTCCACGGGTTGCGAGGACAGGCCTCTTCCTCCCCCATCCCAGGCTGTTCCGGGGGTGGTCACAAGGAGCCAGGTAAGTACTTCAATGTCCCTAGACTCAGCACGGCCACAACATGGTGTGGACCCTCGGGCTCTGCCCCGCTGCGAGGCCCCACCTGCTGGTGCGTCCGATGAGATTGTCCCTTTGGTCCCCCTCGCTTGGAGCTTGGATGCGTGGGTTGCGCTTTCCAATCCATCGCGATGGTTGATCCGGACCGTCCGACTCGGCCATGCGAGTATCCACTTCACCTCGGTGAAGGACGAAAATGCTGCTACCTTACGCACGGAGATCGCTACCCTCCTACGGAAGGATGTGATAGAACCTGTCCCTCCAGCCAAGATGAAGAAGGGGTTTTACAGCCCCTACTTCATTGTACCAAAAAAGGCGGTGAGTTACGGCCAATCTTGGACCTGCGAGTACTAAACTGGGCTTTACACAGACTCCCGTTCAAGATGCTGACGTGGAAACGCGTTCTGGCGAGCGTCCGGCATCAAGATTGGTTCGCAGCGGTGAAGGACGCGTACTTCCACATCTCGATTCTACCTCAACACAGAGCCTTCCGGCGGTTTGCATTCGAGGGTTGGGCGTATCAGTACAAGGTCCTCCCTTTTGGTCTGTCCTTGTCCCCTCATGTCTTCACGAAGGTCGCAGAGACAGCTCTTGCCCCGTTAAGGGAGCTGGGCATTCACATTCTCAACTATCTCGCGATTGGCTAATCCTAGCTCACTCTCGGGATATGTTGTGTGCACACAGGGACCTGGTGCTCTCGCACCTCAGCCAACTAGGGCTTCGGGCCAACTGTGAAAAGAGCAAGCTCCTCTCGGTTCAGAGCATCTCTTTTCTCGGTTTGGAGTTGGACTCAGTCTCGTTGACAGCGCGCCTCACAAACGGGTGTGCACAGTCAGTGCTGACCTGTTTGAAGGCATTCAAACAGAAAACAGCGGTTCCACTGAAACTCTTTCAGAGGCTCCTGGGGCATATGGCATCCTCAGCAGTGGCCACTCTGCTTGGGTTGATGCATATGAGACTGCTTCAGCACTGGCTTCAGACTCAAGTCCTGAGATGGGCATGGTGCTGCGGGACACATCGCGTGGTCATCATGCCGATTTGTCACCGCCTCTTCAGCCCTTGGACCGATCTCTCGTTTCTACGGGCAGGTTTTCCCCTAGAGCTGGTCTCCAGGCGCGTCGTGGTCACGACAGACGCCTCCAAGATGGGCTGGGGCACTGTTTGCAACGGGCACGCAGCCGCCGGCTTATGGACGGGCCTGCGGCTGCGTTGGTACATCAACTGCTTCAAGTTGCTGGCAATTCTGCTCGCCCTGCGGAGGTTCCGGCCGTTGATCCAAGGCAAGCACGTGTTAGTTCGGACAGACAACATGGCAATGGTAGCATATGTCAATTGTCAAGGCGGTCTGCGCTCCCATTGTATGTCACAACTTGTGAGTCAGCAGCACCTCAAGTCGTTGCGAACCACTCACATCTTGGGCGACCTCAACACTGCAGCGGGACGTGCTGTCACGGCAGGTTACCCTCAGGGAAGAGTGGAGACGCCACCCTCAGGTGGTCCAGCTGATCTGGAGTCGATTTGGACAGGCACAGGTAGACCTGTTCGCCTCCCAAGAATCCTCCCAGTGCCCGCTCTGGTACGCCCTGACCGAGGCATCTCTCGGTATAGATGTGCTGGCACACAGCTGCCCCCCTGGACTGCGCAAATATGCGTTTCCCCCAGTGTGCCTACTTGCACAGACGAGGAGCAGGTCATCCTGGTAGCACCCTACTGGCCCACCCAGACGTGGTTCTCGGACCTCAAGCTCTTTGCGACAGCCCCCCCCGTCAAATTCCCCTGAGGAAGGACCTTCTTTCTCAGGGATGGGGCACCATCTGGCACCCGCGACCAGACCTCTGGAATCTCCATGTCTGGCCCCTGGACGGGACATGGAAGACCTAAGCGGTCTACCACCCGTGGTGGTAGACACGATCACTCAGGCTAGGGCCCCCTCTACGAGGCGCCTGTATGCCTTTAAGTGGCGTCTGTTCGCTAAGAGGTGTTCTTCCCGACGGGAAGACCCCCAGTGATGCGCAGTCGGATCGGTGCTTTCCTTCCTGCAGGAGAGGTTGGAAGGGTGGCTGTCCCCTTCCACCTTGAAGGTGTATGTAGCCGCTATAGCGGCACACTAGGACACAGTGGACGGTAAGTCCTTAGGGAAGCACGACCTGATCATCAGGTTCCTGAGAAGCACCAGGAGGCTGAATCCCTTCAGACCGTGCCTCGTTCCCTCATGGGACCTCTCTGTAGTTCTACAGGGTCTACAGAGAGCCCCCTTTGAGCCTTTACAGTCAGCTGAGCTTAAGGCACTCTCCTTGAAGACTGCCCTCCTGACTGCACTCACTTCCATCAAGAGGGTAGGAGACCTGCAAGCATTCTCTGTCAGCGAAACGTGCCTGGAGTTCGGTCCGGGCTACTATCATGTGATCCTGAGACCCCGACCGGGCTATGTGCCCAAGGTTCCCACAACCACTTTTAGGGACCAGGTGGTGAACCTGCAAGCTCTGCCCCAGGAGGAGGCAGACCCAGCCCTGATGTTGCTGTGTCTGGTGCACGCTTTACGCATCTATTTGGATCACACGCAGAGCTTTAGAGTCTCTGAGCAGCTCTTTGTCTGCTTTGGTGGACAGCAGAAAGGAAGCGCTGTCACCAAGCAGAAGATCACCCACTGGCTCATTGACACTATAACTATGGCATATCATGCCCAAGATGTGCCGCCCCCGGTAGGGCTATGAGCCCATTCCACCAGGGGTGTAGCGGCCTCCTGGGCCTTGACCAGGGGCATCTCTCTAACAGACATTTGCAGAGCAGATAGCGCCTTTCACCTCCCCTGAGCTGAAGACGTACGCCATTAACTCCCAGTAGTGTTCACAAACTGTGTTCCCTGGTTGACTTCCTCCGAGCCCTGTGACAGTCAAGTTTTCGGAGAGACTCGCTGCCGGCCCAATACACGTGTTAACTAAAGCCCTGTACTGGGGTAGGTGCTCCGCATGTGGCGGTTCCCTGTAGGTAACCCCATGCGACGTATATCTTCCACTAATTCGTTTCGCTGTTGGTAAACTGCGTCTTCCTTGGGCAGAGGCCCCTCTGCCCCAGTCTCCATGCTTGTAGTAACTCCTCCCCTGTAGGGTAGGACCTACTATGGGACTTCTCTACATGGCATACTTCCGACATAGCTTGGCAAGACCATGTGACATATTTCCACTTAAATACCCCCCTCTCTCTGAGCAAGGTGTGGTCTCCGCGGTGTCCTCCCCTTGGGAGGGACACCCCCCCAACTAGACCTGGTCGGCCTAGTCGGATAATCCCCCTGTTTTAGGGAGTGGAAAAAAAGGGGATAAGAGGCCACGACTGGGCTAGCCTGACTCTATCTTTTGGGTAGTCGACATGTCCCAAAGGGCCATTCGACACTCATAACAGTGTTGGGGGAGGTTACATGTCAGCCTGGTGCGCTGGCTACGAGGCACAAAGTGGTCTGCCCATCACACACCGCCAGTTCACGTAACACAGTTCAGCCAGTTGCAGCGTTTTGTATAGGGACCCCTAGTGTCACTACATCGACACAACGTCGAGTGAGTGACAGATAGGGAACATCCTGGTTACTTGCGTAACCTCCATTCCCTGATGGAGGGAACGAGACGTTGTGTCCCTCCTGCCACAACGCTGAACTACCCGCTGAAATGGCCGGACCTTGTCTCGGCTCCTCAGCATAAAACCTGAATGAGTGGTTGCTTACCAGCTCCTTTTATACCCGTATGTCCGGGGGAGTGGTATGCAAATACCACTCGCCAATTTTCATTGGCCTTTTATCAAAGACCAGAGGTGTCTCGGGCTCCCAAGAGTGACCCCTAGTGTCACTACATCGACACAATGTCTCGTTCCCTCCATCAGGGAATGGAGGTTATGCAAGTAACCAGGATGTTTTCAGTGGCATTGCATAGGTTGTAATTTTTACATTAAAGGTGCAAATATTGATATGATTTCTTACATTTTTTACATCACAAAAACCTGCTGTTTTAACAGGGGTGAGTAGACTTTTTATATCCACTGTATAATTGCTTGTATTGGCCGATGCCAATGTTTGGCTGAGTAGTACATATAAAGGAAATATAAAGTAAATTTAAAAGATTGCAACTTAACACCGGAAATCCTTATAACAACTGACACTGTTAATTTTGAACCCTTGTGCATCAATAAAAAAAAAAGTTATTCCAAGGTTCTTAGAGGACAAAAATGTCAGTGTCAAAAAACTGCCATAATTATATTAATATTATTTTCCACTTTCAGTTAGTTAATTTTTTTTTTAAAACATCAGTCCTGATCAAATATTCATTAATTTTCAGGATTTTAACCCTTTAAATACAAGTTTGTTTACATAATGCCACTGTTGTTTTTTTACACACACACACACGCGTGCACACATTTCTCAATACACAAATACAAAACACGCTCTGACATCCATACCAACACACCCACACAATTTTAACTGCATCATTTATTCAATTGGCCTGCAGTGCTCTATAATACAGCAAACAGAATATAGGAAAAAAGCATGTATTTGCTCCATAGGCTACACATGATAAAAATGGCGCTATCTGGTGGAAAATATTAAAAATTTACATTTTGAAGCCAGGGCTACGGAATGAAAGCATAATATCATAGAATTCATGATTTTATGCTTTAATGGCACTGGGATCAAATATTGCAGTTTTAATGGTGAAACCCATTGTCCATGGGGACATTTTTGTCCTGAAGGTCCTGAGTGTAGCTATTTTGTGTACACTGTTTATTATAGATGTATTATAGGAACTGAGGTTGAAATATCAAAATTCCCCCAAAAATACACACATTTGGAAAAATGTATGCTGTTAGCATTAACACTGCCAAAATGATAAAAAAAAGAAAAATGTCTCGAAGGTCACAAAAGGGTTAATCAAATGCAATTGAAACCCGAGTTAATCTGTCAAATTTTGATTTACCAACAGCAGCTGCGAAAGTTTTATTTTTTTTTATTAATGAAGAGTGCAGCTTATGGGTCACACCCAGACCGCAAAATTGGTGGGAGCAGATTCAGTGGAAACACAGTGAAGGATCTAAAACCTTTGAATGACACTCCACTTATATCTACAATTCAGTTACTGGAACCCCACATACACACAAAAAATGGAACACACACGAGTCAGTCAGTGTGTGTGCACAAGAGAGTGACTATGGCACTTCAAATTGTGACAGACAATTAGCTGCAAATTCATTCATATAGCTTAGGTTAAGCAAACTCACTCTCAAAATTTGGTTGTGAGTCCTGACAATTTAAGGAAGTCACTTTGATTTACAATGTAGTTGTCACTCTTGTTCATAAGTGAATTGTGTGAGAATGTAACAATATTTAGCACTGAGAGCTATATTATGCTACTGTGTGAACATAGCCTTTGAGCTACAAACTAACCTGCATGAGCATTGCAAATCTAGTTTTCCTCCATTTGCTTCATTCATCCCTCTCTGTCTCCCTTCCCTTGTGCTATGTTGGCCCAGGTTGATGTGGGCAGCTCAGCGGTGCAGACGCAGTCAGGAATGGTTGATAATGCCACAGCTTGCAAACAGATGTGCTACGCTGTGCCCTGTTGCCCTGTGCCAGTCATGTGCTGTTCTCCCACCATCGTCAACTCACAAAACAAAGGGCACATTCAAGCATTATCTCTTTTAAATCATTCATATTTAGTGTTTCATTTCTAAAGCTCGAAGTCTGACAATTAATATTTTTCATAGTAGACCAGCAGTTTGCATTCTGTGTTTGCAATGAAGTGGATGCAATTAAAAACATTTGCTTTTATATATAAGTTAATCCAATATACCTTTGTATTTTTTAATTAAGATTTGATACAGAAATATAATCTACTGTAGAAACAACTTCCTTTACAGAGATCACACTTTCATTGACTTGTCAATTATCAGATGGTGTTGGAAACTGTTTGGAAACAATCATTATTTTTGGTGCAGCAAATTGTGCAGAAATAACCAACACACTTTCAAGACGAAATTGTCAGGATTCGTACGACTATTCTAATTTGGCTAATTCGTATGATATCATGTGACTGCACTCGTTTGAATTCCTACGACTTTCACTACAGCCAATGATGTCACTGGATATCCTTTCCATCTAATACGCGACAATTACTTGTTTCTGTCATGCACAACAGCTTCCTATCATGTTTACACACTCTACTGATTGGTTTAGATAAGTGGTTTGGGTTAGGGCATAATATGAATAAACATGTCCTTAACACCTTATTCGCGGAACTCACGCTTCCGCATTAGACATCCGGGAATTTGCACGTGATGAAGTCATACGAGTTTATGCTAACAACATCGTACGAGACCATATGAAATAGCCAACTCGTAAATTATGTACAAATTTTCATGAGATCGGGTTGGAAATAACACATTGCACCTTTAAATAGGTAAATGTACTCCTGTTACCTTATTTATTGAAATGCCCTTGTAAAATGCCAGACCTCTATTTTCCAGTACATATAGATATGGGATTGGCTATATGACCTTAAACACATTTTGAGACACTATCATGTGGCAATAATAATAATATGCTTTACAATGTATGGGCACACTAGTGGACTGTTTACAGTCACTCGCCAACAGTTGCGCAACATCGCTAATTTATGATATACTTGACAATACCAGATAATGTTAAAGGAATATTCCAGGTTCAATACAAGTTAAGCTCAATCGACAGCATTTGTGGCATCATTGTGATTACCACAAAATACATTTTGACTTGTCCCTCCTTTTCTTTAAAAAAAAAGAAGAAGCAAAAATCAAGGTTACAGTGAGGCACTTACAATGGAATTTGAGGACAATTTTTGGATTGTTTAAAGGCAGAAATTTGAAGCTTATAATTTTATAAAAGCACTTACATTAATTCTTCTGTAAAAAAAGAAAAAAGCTTTATTCCTTTAAAGCTGATTTTTCTCAGTGTTAAAAACTTGATTATGTCTCAGCTAAATGTGCAGAGCATGTCATTTGTAGGTAGGCTTACCTGTAGGGGGGGAATATTTCTTTACTACACAGTGTATGAAGTATATATTATGTACAGTATCTGTACACACATTTGCCAAATGCGCAGTATACAGCAGAGTGTACTGTATCCCACGATGTAATGCACTTGACTTAACCTTCCATTTCAGTGTATGAAATTAACCAGAAGTAATATCAGGCACAATTTTGTTAACATCTCTTTCTGACTGCCAAATATTAATTCAGTAGTTAAACGGATTTGGCTCGCTGTCCATAGTGGAGGGCTTGAGACTCGACCTGAGCAGCGGAGGTAAGCAGCGGTTTATATATTCTTAATCTGCCATTGTGATTAGTCAGATTAAATGAACATGCTGCTTCTGAACTTTGTTTGTAAAACTCCATGATGTGTTTACATTGGATTAAGAAGAACCATTTTTTCAAAGATGATAATAGACCTTATTCACTCTAGCTCCATCTTTGATTTTTAATGGGAATGACAACGAGGCCATGAGGGATAGACTTACAGTCTCTTCAATGGCCTGAACGATAGCTGTATAAAGCTCCTAGAGCAGATCTGATTGTCCACAACTCATGTTGTCTGGAGTTCTTTGTATACTGTTCTTGGACAGATTTTGTATCAATGTTTTGTTTGAGGAACGATCCAAAAACACTTTAAACTGCAGTACAGCCCATTGAAGAGACTGTAAGTCTATCCCTCACAGCCTTGTTGTCATTCCCATTAAAAATCAAAGATGGCGCTAGCGTTAATAAGGTCTATAGGATGTCAATAGCTGAATTAAACATGCAGCTTGATGAGGTCAAGTGACAATGTAGCATATTGAAACTGAACTTTAAAAAGAAGTATTAACAGAATTTTCATTTGGTGCCGCTACTGATGGAAAAAAAAAAGAAAAATCACACACAGCAGCTTTAAAGAGCTTGGCTGAGTATGAAAAGCAAAAGAAAACTCAATGGAGTGGGAAAAAAAATAATGGTTTATTTTGAACAGTTGTTTAGTTTTTGCCGTGGAGCTAAGAAAGCTTTATCAATGATGAACATTTTGGTTATCAAATCCCCAAGTGTTGTTGGATGCTTAATTTTGAGCTTGGATGAGGTGCTTGTAAAGGATAAAGCAAGTGAATTTTGTGCCCTATCTTTGCACTCCTTCCCACCGCTGCCTGATTGGTTGACATCGTGGTTGACAGTGGAAAAACTGGAACATGTTTTTGTTCTCTCCAGAATAATTCATTGTTTTCCTTTAAGATATTCTGTTGTTGTTATTAAAAAAATAAATAAACAAAATAAAAAAAATAAAACTGTACTGTAGCACAATCCTCATTTTATAGAGCAGGAAACAAGGGGTAGAGTTTGAAAGATAGGCTAATCAGTGACTTGCATGTGTCCTTTTTATCCCTGCTGTTTATGCTAGTGAGACTGAAATGTGTAACTTTGATTATCTTGTTAAGTGACTGAAGGCTTCCTGACTGATGAGACAAAGACACAGATGGCTGCAAAAAGGCACATACTCACCCTCTCCCAACATCCCATGGGTAGATTGATTTAACCATTCATGGATACTGATCTAAATACAGAAATGCAGATTACTCAAAACCAGATTAAGACAAGTGCCCTCAACACATTGGTTTTTAATTTAGTTTAAAAAATTATTATTATTTTTTTTTTTTTTTTTTTTGCCCTTTCAGTTTAGTTTTAGTTTTAGTTTTTTAAGTATTTTCTACTTTCAGTTTAGTGTTTTTTTTGTGTATTCATTTTTTATTTTAGTATAAAAAAGTATTTAAAAGTAAAAATTTTAGGGCCACCTAGTGTTATTGCTATTTAATGGTATTTACATGTTAAATGAAGGTTTCAAATTTTAGAATATATTGTGTGTCAAACCTGTGATGGACTGGCCACCTGTCCAGGGTGTCTCCCTGCCTTCGGCCTGAGACAGCTGGGATAGGCTCCAGCACTACTTGAGACCCTGCATAGGATAAGTGGCTACGGAAAATGTATGGATGGATGTATGTGTGTCAAACACTATAACTAAAATTAATCAGTATGCATTTTTATTTTATTTTGGCTAGTTTTAGAGTCATGCAAATGTATTTTTGTTTAGTGTCAGTTTTTATTTTTATTTCAGTTAACGAAAATGTTTCTCATTGACTTTTCGTGAATGATAATAACACAGTCTCTTTCTAAGTTGGCAGGCATTTTTTAACGGAACAAGCTTTATTTGTGGCTGTCAGGCCAGCTACAAGGGGACGGGCTTGACGTTTGGCAACTTGTCGCCTTGCTTTGGCCCTGAACAGTCTCTCAGGGTCTGCTAGCAGAGTGCAAAATCATGTCGCCTAACACTGTGCTGTTTACTGCCCAGCCTGCCAGCAGCCCTGCTAACATTCCGAACATCTAATAAATAATACAGCTCAACAGACGGGCGGGGGAGGCCATCAGTGTGTTTGTTTGTAAATAAAGGAGTAGAAGTGGAATGGGTAGGCTAGAGTATTCTCTATAGAATACTCTCATTCTGTAGAATGCCTATTTATTTGTGAACATGCAAAATGCTAACCCCAATGGTCACAACTATGGCAGTTATGTTGAATATATGACTTTGTGAGCAAGTGAGTTGTCTAGTCAGTGAGTAAGCACTTGCTCTACTGGAAATTAGGACCATCTCCTAATACACTGGGTTTTTTGAAACATTGGGCAGTGTTCTGCATCAGCCTCAATTCTTGACAGTATATGTAATGCATTTATTACCCCACAAAATGGAATTTACTCTGAATTGATGGAATTCATAGCAACAATTAAACTCAATCTAAAATTTCTAAATGCCCTTGAACCCTTTAACATCTTTAAATGTTTAGTTAAAAGAACTTAAAACATTGTTGTCCTTGACTATACAGTAGTTGTTCCCTGTTCCAAAGTACTGTGCCATTGTACATATCCAACACCTGCACAGAGCTCAAATACATTCTGTGCTACCTTTCATACTCTGTTGACTAAGTCAACAAACAGTTTCTTACATTTGCAAATAAAACATGGCCACATGTTGCATAAAAGAGAAATAGAGATTCCCCATGGAACTGGGTAAGAGTTAACTAAATCAAGCCATTAAGGACTGAGTGGGGAAAAGCAAATGAAAAACTAGCAATGGTCTCTTTTATTGTTGGGTTTAATTAAATTTTCAGCTCTAATTACAATTAAGCCACTTAGTATGTATAATAATGTGTGCATCACAGAGCAGCACAGATGCAGTCCATCAACGCAATTAAATATTAAACCAGTAGAGGCTGTACTAATAGTGGCACGGCATGAAGCCTTACTGTCTGTGCGCCAACCAATGGAACAGGGACTCCCTGTACGGTTGCTCAGAGACCCGCGGAGTGCCATCGCCATTCCCCGCCACTGAGCTGTTTAGCCATGTGTTGGTATTTTTGCCCCTTTTTTCAGTTGGTAATGCTTTTCCCAGCAATGCTCTTCGAGGTGGATATAGGTCATTTCGTAGAGTGTTCGTTGGAAAAAGCATTAGTAACAGAAAAAGGCGGGAAAAAATACAGACACATGGGTAAACAGCCCTGGAGAGTTAGAAAGTGTTTCTGAGCTGTTAATCGGCAGTCTAATGCAAAATTAGTGTTGTGCTGGCAAATTATTCATGAGTGCATTTTAAGCCCAAATCATACATTTCTTGACTCATCCCTCTCTCTCTCGTTCTTTCGTGTGTGCACAAATGTCCTGTCTTCTCTTTCAGTGGTAAGTTCAGTTTTGTGTTATTAAGGACACGGTGACCACCAACAACACTAAACAAGGGTTTATTTGGTTCTGCTTTGTCAAGTGCTTTGACAGCATGCATGTTTCCTCTCAGCGATTTACAGTAAAGAGCAAATTTCAGTGATTTTGCTATGGAGACATCAGTGCTCTTGAATGACAGACATTCTGCCACAACCTAAATTTAATCAAGATACAGTATCTTCAATCTACAATATTTATTTAACTGTTCACATCAAAATGAGGATCAGTTGATCAAACAATATTGTTCTCAGACAAATCAGTTGTTGTAGCTCAGTTTGTACAGTCATCTACACCATCGCTCTCTCTCTATCTGATTGTTGGAGTCAGTGCATCCCTTGGCAAGCCTGAGTCCTCCATTATGGGCAGAGAGGAATGTGTAAGGGTGCAGCATCTTTGAACTGTAAAGTCAGACTTTTGGCTCGGCCGGCATCAAGGCATGCCTGGATAAATTTAGCAACCATAGAATAAACCTAAATAGAAGGCTCCTCTTGGGGTAATAATTGGGTGTTGCTGCCCTACATTACAAACACGCTCAATTCCAGCTAAATATTTCTGCACTGAGGCACACACACAAAGCATAAACACAAAATACTGTATATGAGAGAGAGAAGAGAGAGAAAAAAGATGCTGAGGACACTGTCAACCACTGGTGGGTTGGGTGTATGTGTTTGTGTGGGAAAGTCTGATATCTGTACCATAATAATTCACAGTAATTTACCTTAGTGCTTCTTTTACAAGAGACTGAAAGGTTTGGAGTGTTATTTTTGTGTCTACATGTGAATGTATGGATGTACAGTAGTTTTTGATCAACATATCTATGATTATATCATTTGAAACCCGACAAAATTCTTTTTGTGAAGTATTTTGCTTCAAACGTGAGTTTTTGCTATATTTCTTTAAAATAAATGCCACATGGTTTGATATTTCCTTCTATAAAGAAAAAAACATTCATACATTTTTAAGTCTGGATTAAGTGTCCAAATACTTTTTGGGGCCACCGTAGGTATTGTGTTTGTATGGAGGCTTTGCTAACTGAAATAGGACATTTATGACAAAGGTGAAATAGGACAAATCTCCTCTACAAGAGAGTCCATAAGAGTATTGCATATGTCAGTCGATATGTCTATGTACACATTTTAATGTTTGAATAGAACTGTGTATGAGAGTGTTTTTAGTATATTGTGTGTGCATGAAAAACACAATGTGACCATCAACAATTTGTGAGATTTAGCAGAGAGATTTAGCATGCACCCCCCTCAACCAAATAACAGGTGGTACTTTTGGACAAACACAGAACCTGGCACACACAAACAAATACAAAGAGCCCTGGTATCCCGTGAAACACTACACCAGCACGTCAGTCTCGTTGTGCATGGCTCACTTTGGCTCATTCCTGAAACAACAAGCTTTTCGGTGAACGGCTGGCAGTAAATGATGATATTCTCTTGTTTTTGAATGGTTTGAATGTGATTATTTTTGTGCTAATGTCCTAAAAAGTATTTTATTTATTCACATATGTGCCTTGTGTTGCATTTATTCAGAAATGTATTCAGGATTTAATTTTTTTTTTTATCAGTTTGTGTTGTGATAAGCTGCTGTTTATTGATTTCCTTTAAAATGTTATCTATCTAGCCATCTATTTGTGTGTGTGTGTGTGTGTGTGTGTGTGTGTGTGTGTTCATGTCTGTGGGCGTGGGTTAGATGGGGATGTTTATGACGAGGGATTATCCAGAAGTCCAAAGGGCACCATTACTGCTGTCTTTAAGCTTGATCTGAACTGGTTCATCACCATGCAAAGACAAACTTTTCGTTAAAGGTCTGTCTTTCTATTTGTGTTCAGCACTGTCACTAGTTGTTGAATTGATAAGAGACTCAGGAACTTGGAGGGTAAGAACGGTATGCACAGATGTTCTGTAGAACTGTAGTTCAGTGTAGTAGTAATCCGCAGAACTGTCTTTAATAAATTTGGTTGTAGCCCAAAGTAATATACTGTACCTGTTCACCTCTTATCAGAAATATAGAGTTGTGGTTTTTAGATCTAAATAAAAACAGGAAAGTGTGAAAATATGATAATTTACTGTAAATTACAGTGTTGATCTGTCTCTATTTGTAAAAGATAATTTACAATCAATGAGACACGATATAATACACTCCCTCAAACCTATAGTGATGCACTAAAATATGTGTGCAAATAGCTCAAAATGGAAATGTCATTGCACACATAATACAATACACAATATAACAGCGCATTAATATGTAAGCGAGATGCAATAGTGGCAAATACAAAACTCTGCTCTCTCTCAGTGTTAAGAAATATTATACTTTGGAAATATACGAGCATAGCAGACAAATACAAGAACGGAACATTGTTATAAATGAACATAACATCCACAGATGCATGTAATAAATTAAATCTCACTGTCAAGAAATATGTAAATATGGAAGGGTACGAACACTTTAGTGTTTCTGGCAACTAATTCAAAACAAACTTGGGTGCTGGCATAAACTGTCAATCATGAAACAACCAGTATGACATAAAACAGGCAAAACTAGCTAGCCTTTTCTATACAGATGTTTTGTGTCTACATACAGTAGTAAAATGGCAAATTATTGAATTAACAAAGTGACACTGCTGTTCTATTAAGAGTCTAGGGGGCAGTGCACGCAAGACTGTCATGGCTATTTTATTACCGTTAAGGGCTTTGTGTTCGGTGCATGACCTTTCTTCATCTGATAACTACGTAATCCTCTCTTGGCTTTTATGCTCTTGGTTCCCATTAATTTGTAAATGCAATGATTTTTACAGCAGAAGTCGGCATGTACACAAAATATAAGGACTGACTGTTTTAAACATTTTAATTGTATGAAAATTTCCATTAAACTGCACTGAGTAATCTTAAACTAGTGGAAATGTTATGAAATCAGAATAAATATGAAGTATTTTATTAGAATCTATCAGTAGAATGAGCTTTTAAAACTTAGTAAACCAGTTTTTTTATATTTAAATGATACAGTTTGGTAAATGGCAAAGCAACTACGTTTGCTTTGGCATTAATTTAACTAATTTTATACTTAGCAAAGTTAAGCATATTTAAATAAATCTATTTTAAACCATTTGTTTAAATCTTACTCTTGCCAGGAATAATTATTTCGAGTGCTGGAAGGAAATTTATATATTCAATTTCTCTGAAATTGTAGGAATTCAGAAATTTTTGTAACAATATTACTGTCTTAAATAGGATCAACAACAAGCATTGTGAAAGTTTCTAAACTATAATGGTTAGCATGGACCTTATCCCTTTTTTAAACCCTGTATTTTCCCTAAGGTCAGTGGTCTTTGATGATGTCCGTCTGTAAAACTGGATAGAAGGGATTGAGTGTGATGACACTCTGCTTGGTTGTGAGGGTTATGCATGTTCGTGCCAGTGATAAAAAAATCAGCAGCCAACAATGACAATGTACAAGTTATAAATGTTCATCCTATGCTCTTTCAAAAGCTCTGAGGCATGTGTGTTCTTTGTAGCTACAGTTAAAAAACATCTCAATCAAAAATGTGTATACTCCTGGCAAGATGGTGGTAGATGGTAGTTATTTAATGTTGGAACTACGGATGATAGTCACTCTGGCGCTTGCTGTGTACAGAGTGCTTGTTAGTGGCTTGGTGTGGCCGTCATCTCATGTCATCATCTTCAACCTCCAAGGTCACAATGTCTCTGTGAGTGTCTGTTCTCACCATCAATAGCCACATTTTCCTTCCTAAAGTTCCCTCCTCTCTCTTTCACTTGAGTTTGACACTTTCTTTCTCTCCAGTCTCCATGTTGCCTACCTTTCTCTCACCCTCATTGTGCTGTATCATAATCTGCCTAACTGAAAACAGGTGGGGAAATCATTTGACAGTGAGTGGGCCAGATGTGCTGCTCCCATGTTGGTGCGGCTATCCTTATGAGGAATCTCCATAGACATAATGATTTTTATACTGCACGAACTATAGATTCTATTCCCTAACCCTAACCCTAAACCTAACCCTCACAAAAAGAGTGAGGGTTTTTTTTACATCAAAAAAAAAAAAAAAAAAAAAAAAAAACATTGTTTAGTATGTTTTTCAAGCGATTTGAATTATGGGGACACTAGAAATGTCCTCATAAACCACATTTATAGCATAATACCCTTGTAATTACCAGTCTGTAACCTAAAAAACTTTCCTTGTAAACCACCCAAACCTGTATACACACACACACACACACCAGCTGTATGGCCCAACAGTGATTACGGGGCAGCTGTGAGTGGAGAGGACGATGTGAAGCAGTTTACACACACACAGTTGCTATTAATGCCAAAGACTCAAGGGGCTCCTTTATTTATTTATCTCTCACAATGCCATTGTGTGGATGCAGAGCGCAACTGATTGGGTGCTGTTGTGTGCAGCAGGAGGCAGCAAACCATGAGGGACACACCTGTTAGTGAGCTCCTCTCTCATCATGAGATGTTTCACATCCTTTGCTGCATCTGTCTGCCTGTCTGTCCGTCCATCCATCCATCCATCCATCCGTCCATCTGTCTGTTTTTCTACTGTATCTATTGTTCTATCTATTGCTCTGTCGTTCCATTTATCATTCTGTCTGTCTAACCATCCATCTACCTTTCTACTGTTTCACCTGTCTTTACTGTTTAATTATTAAAAATGGATTCAGACTTACATTGTCAACTTACTTTCAAAAATAGACATTTACTTACGACCTATCTACCCATCCATGCATCCATCCATCCAACCATCCATCCATTTATCCAGCCTTCCATCCGTGAATTGATCCATCCACAACCCTTAACTGTGGTAAAATGGCTGCCTCTAATGGCTAATTGCTTTTTTAAGTGTTTCTGCTGAACAAAAATAAATTGAAATGACATCTAATGTTGCAAAAAATACTGGGACATTTTTATTCTTCACACAGTCTATTGTAGCTGACCAACCACATGAAATTTCACAAAGTTTTTTTTATTTGAATCTTTATATTTTGTCCGTGGACAGTCTCAGACAATTAACTGTTCTGAGCTGGCTTTTATGGTTTTGGTGACGGGCTGTATTATCAACCATACGCCACTCCAGACAAAGAACGGGACATAATCTCATGCTCAGCCTCTCTCATCCACTAATGACAATGCTTTCTAATCGCTCCATCTTTTCTTACTCCTTTTCTACTCTGTTGTCTATCCTCTTCAATTCTTCATCCTTTCTCTCCCCTCTTACACTGCGGACCAGATGCCAGTGTTGGCCCAGGAGTCTCTGGAGGCTTCCAGTAACATATTGGTTTATAATTAATGAAATTAGCGCCATTATCTGTTGTGAAGATCCCAGCTCTGGAATTAGACACTCATGAGTGTGTGTGCGTGTGTGTGTGTGTAAGAGAGAGAGAGAGAGAGAGAGAGAGAGAGAGAGAGAGAAAGAGAGAGAGAGAGAGGAAGCATGGTGATGGAAATGTGAAGATGTGAGATCCCAAAATGAACAGAATGCCACTAATGAGGAAAAAGAATGGAGGAAAAGTGGAGTTGACAGAACAAATGAGTCTCCATTGTAGTAAGAAGGACAAAAACAAGGCAACAGACCAGAAGGACAAAGCCATGATGAGCAAGGGAGAAATGTTTTAAAAACTCAAAAACTTAAATTAAAAACTTAAATTACAGGTGTACTTGTATTAGTGTACTGTATGTGAATGTAATTGTCAAAAACTCTATCAGAGTCTGCCAAGGTTTTCACACAGTTCTTAGATATTTGTGTACTCCCCAAAAAATAAAAAAATAAAATAATAATAATAATAATAACAATTTTATTATTACTAGGAATGCATTGGAACCACTTTTTCTATAACTACACATTTCAGTATAAAATAGAGTAGACAGAGAGTAGACTATTACAGTAAGAAAACCTTTATTGTTAACTACTGGATAATGCAGCAGCAAAATTAACAGTATTTCCAGTGAAACCTTAAGTGAAAATGAAGCCAGTTCTATTGGCATTCATATTGTTTTATTCTTGTTAATAATAATAATATACAGTAGTTATATTATATAATAATGGAATTTCAGTTGTAATTTCTTAACTTTAAAACCCTCTGGCTTTTATTTTGGAAGCACTCCAGGAAGCAGTGCATCATGAGCTTCATGAGTGCACCATGAGCCACACCTGCTATGCGTGTGTGTCAACAACAGAGCATCGGTCATTCATTTAAGCATTCTGCACATGCAGACTTTATATTTATTTAAATATAAAGATGTGTTTTAAAGTAAAGATACATTGTTTTACCAGCCTTTCTCAATATTGAAAACAATTTCTGCTATTCTTCCTGAATGTTCCTTATAAGTTTATAAACAATATCAAATATACAATGTAAATCAATCAATCAATATGTTTGTCAAAAATAGATTTACATGGATAAAAGGACTCCAAACCATTAAGGGCAGGCTGTGTTTTTCAGATAATCTATTAGTCCTGGTTTGGGTGGACAGTGCTTGGCCCTGGAGGAGTTACGATAATGACAGGGAACGGCACACGCTCGACACTGAATGAGACATGGCCGCGTCTCCAGACACGTCGGCCCATAGGCAGCTCTCCAACAGTCAACCTCAACTGCTCCTTAGGGTCACTTTAGCCAGAGTGCGTGGTTCCTGTTCCGCCCTGTGCTGATCACTGTTCACACACATACACACACACACACACACACACACTTTCTTTCTCTCCAGTCTCCATGTTGCCTCCCTTTCTCTCACCCTCATTGTGCTGTATCATAATCTGCCTAACTGAAAACAGGTGGGGAAATCATTTGACAGTGAGTGGGCCTGATGTGCTGCTCCCATGTTGGTTTGGGTGTCCTTACGAGGACTCTCCATAGACATAATGATTTTTATACTGCACAAAATATAGATTCTATTCCCTAACCCTAACCCTAACCCTCACAAAAAACTTTCTGCATTTTTACTTTTTCAAAAAAACATAGTATGATTTTTAAGCGATTTGAATTATGGGGACACTAGAAATGTCCTCATAAACCACATTTATAGCATAATACCCTTGTAATTACCAGATTTTAACCTAAGAAAATGTCCTCGTAAACCACCCATACCTGCCCCCCCCGCCCCCCCCCCCACACACACACACATCCATGGCAACGAAGTATTGTTCTAGTTCATAGGCACAAAAATGGACAGTTGGTGTTTATAGGGGAGTGTAATGAGTATTCATAGAGAGGAACATGAACATATTGTGGGACATTATGAGAACAATTGTATCAGAAACATACCACATGAATTGTTGTGCACTCTCACACATACACAATAGAGGTTTGTTTAGACAGGGTGGGTAAATTGTTTTTGTTTGGAGGATGGCCCTGTGGTCCAGTGGCTTCTGTAATGGATCTGATTAATGTGGCCTTATTAACAAAAGGTAGTTTGTTCAGACCCCTCAGGCACCATGTAATGCTGCCACTCAACACTGCTGTAATGGGCTGTTTGAGGAGCACTGTGATTAAACACCATTACATGGTTACTAAACTGTTTAACTACACACAACAGAACTTGGTTAACAAGCTATGAAGCCTCAAGACACAAAGAGAGAATGATGGATGGATGGATGAATGGATGGATGGAACAATCAATTGATTAATGGACAGATAGGTAGGTAGATGAATGGATGGATGGATAGGTTGGAAAAGTAGGTTGATGTGTATATGTGAAATGGTATCATATATGCATATTTCAATTAACTGGATAGATAGAGGAAGGTACTGTAGATGTGTAAAGCTCTTATTTGTAAATATTTTTAATTAGACATATCTCTAAGAATCTTGAGTAGATTTGGTTCCTTTTGTAGACTAATTTAAAAAACACACACAACATGTTCTTGGAAAATGCCTCTATGCGAACAATCATACAGGTAGAGGTAAGTTTGCACAAGCTTGATAACTGTATGCCGGTGTTTTTATGTTGACTGATGAACGTAACCCGGAGTTAGTTGTCAGCCTCAAAATACGTGGAGCACCAGGTGACACCCATCGATGATATCGACCAATGGCAGTATGAAGGTGTTTAGAGAAGGATACTGCAATCACATTGTCAGCATGCAATTTTTTAAGTACTGGGTTGCAAATTACAATGCAAAATATAGGTCTAAGTACATTGTAAATGCAAATGTTTGCTAATATTTGTATTTGAGGTAGGAGGAGTCATTGTTGCGTGTTGGCACAGTTCCAAATGCACTCCCTGGATAGACTCCTAATTACGGCCGCCCAAGCTGAGGCCGCCTGCATGTGCTGCCACTAACCTCATTCCGCACTATCTAGTCCTTGCCGTTAACTAATCCAATCAGAGCTCATTTCAAACTTCACATTGGAACACTAATAGAATAATGCCATCATATCAGCTCTACACTGAAGTGGGAGGCACGTTTTACGACCTCTCACACACACACATGTGTCCCGACGTATCTCTGGCTCTCCCCCCTCCTCTGGCACCACAGGGCTGGCAATAATAATTATTATGTAAATAAATACGCCAACGGTAATCACATTCGTGCCACTGATCCAATTAGAGCACTGATACTCACGGGCTCTGTGCAGACCATTGCCTGATAGATAGAGTCTATATGTCTGTCTGGGCCCCTAATGCTGGAGCCAAACCTCTGAGCTCACCTGCTCCATAAACATCCATCTACTTACTCAACACAACATCCAGTATCATTAACAGTATCTACAGTGTTTTCCCTCCAAGACTAAGGTTTCATCAAAGGCAAACATAAGACAAGTATTTATTTATTTATTTTTGGTTTATTTGTTTGTTTGTTTTTTCTATTTACAGCCTCCTTGAGGTGGCACTTTATTGTGTAAAACAATAAACATCCAGATAGTTGCTCTTTTTATAACAATACCCTGTGGGGGATAGCTATCCGATCAAATGACCATGTGTAAATGCCCTCAATGACATATTTGCGATGGATAGCAATCCAGCAACCCAAACCTAAGGACATGGTTTGGCGCGACTCGGCCAGGTGTTAATGCACCTCAAACATCAGTACAGTATGTGTGGCCTGCCGGAGACGAGTGTTTCCTTTTAAATAAATGCGCAAACTGATGCAAATGCAATCGTTTTGCATATAAGTAGTAAACGTTATTTTCTCCCACCAGTACTGACTTTATTGCATTTAGCCCTTTGGTTTTGAAATTTAATGTAAGCAAACTGCTGCCAAGTGTTGCCAAAAAGGTGCCACGTATGACACATCACTTGTAGGTAGCAAAGTCACCTAACAGTACTCAGACAACAATCCACAAGTAAGCAAGTAACAGCCAGCCTTAAAGGCTAAAACCATGTCCTGCCTCCAGAATGAATATGTAGTACTGGGAAAGGCTATTAATTTAAGCAGTTCCTGCTTTGCGTGCATGGTGCCATTGGCCCTGCTAACAATACTATGGTTAATGCATCATTCTAACAAATGGCTCCCAGAGCTGAGTCCCTGCCTTTTACATCTCAATCAGGTCATTCCTGTTTATTTATGTAGTGTACGGGAGGAGGAGGGAGGGGAGAAGCCCAATGAAAAGTGCATATTTTTTCTCTATTTAGTTAGCGGAAAGCTTTTACAATGACTTTGTGCATCCATACAGATCCAAGGTCTGAAATTCCCCCATGTGTTAGTGTGTGTGATGAGAGGGGCTAAACAGATAAAAGGCATCGTATATACAAATGCGGAAAATGGCTGTATGTATTTCCCCCATACTGAATGTGTTCTTTATATCTACCCATCATTCTCTCTTTCCCTCTCTGCCTCTCTTTTTCTCCTATATCCTTTTTCTTTCCCAGTTGGTCGCACGCTATTAAACAAACACTCTTAATATTTGGGCTGGCTGGCAGTTTGAATTTCATCTCATAGACGCATCTTGTTTCTTTCAAACCTTGACTGTTTTGACATTCGCTTCAATTTAGATATAAACAAGCAGGCCTCTTGATGGTGATGGCGGAGCCACTAATTTGCCTAATTGTTTGCAGTTGTCTGGGAAGCAGGGGCCTGATCGTCTAAACCAGAGAAGGGGAGATGGTGAAGGAGGGGGGAGGGGGTTGGAAAGAGAGCGAGAGAGAGGGAGAGACTGAGTGATTATGGCTCTAAAGACTTCCTCCGCCTGTTTATGTGCTAGATCAGCTTCAAACACGGCCATTAGACCACAATTACAGATTTGGACAAGGCAAGAGCGGCTCTGGGGAGGCAGTGGAGTGAGAATGTGGCCCTGGAGGGTGGGCATCCCACACCCATGGGACTTAAAGAGCCACCCAGATAAGCACGTCCAGTTAAGTGCTGATAAGAATTTATGAGCTTGAACAGGCAAAATATCACTGATGGAAGGGACAGTGGAGATTGTCTGCATTAACATAAATTTCCACGACAACCAGCATGGTTTTCCAGCTAAAGTTGGTTGAGTAACGACATCTTGCTGTATTGGAAAAAAAAAAAAAAAAAGTAGTTCTTTAGCTGAAGTTTTTATCCAAAGGGACTTTCTGTATACTTTCTGGTGCATTCACACTGATTATAAGTGTTCCTACTCAATTGCAGTATTCAGCTGTATCAGAGGGTGGATTAAGTGAGCTCCACTGTCCTCACTCCTATTGGTAGTTGTAGTTGCATAAAGTTAAACTCTGCTCTACTTTGCCGCATGTCACTAACTTTCATTGAAATTGAATGACTTCTGGCTGTTTTGTAGCTGCAAATCACTATCAATGTGAATGCCTCTTTATAGCGACAATTCCCCTACAACCTGGAGTTAAAGGGATAGTTCACCCAAAAATGAAAATTCTCTCATCATTTACTCACCCTCATGCCATCTCAGATGCGTATAACTTTCTTTCTTCTCCTGAACACAAACGAAGATTTTTAGAAGAATATTTCAGCTCTATAGGTCCATACAATGCGAGTGAATGGGTGCCAACATTTTGAAGCTCCAAAGTGCACATAAACACAGAATAAAAGTAACCCATAAGACTCCAGTGGTTAAATCCATATCTTCTGAAGCGATATGATAGTTGTGCCTATATTTAAGTCCATTTTTACAATCACACTCCACAATCACTTTTAATTTTACATTCTTCTTGTTTTTGTTCGTGCATATCGCCACCTACTGGGCAGGGAGGAGAATTTATAGTCAAAATGCCTTAAATATTGATCTGTTTCTCACCCACACCTATCATATCGCTTCACAAATATGGATTTAACCACTGGAGTCTGATGGATTATCTTTATGCTGACTTTATGTACTTTTTGTAGCTTAAACATTTTGGCACCACTTCTCTTGTATTGTGAGGACCTACAGAGCTGAGATGTTCTTCTAAATAAATTTGTTTGTGTAGAACAGGGGTGTCTGAACTTTTTCAGTTGGGGGCCAAATGCAGAAAAAAATAAGGTGCCGTGGGCCGCATCCCTGAAATAATTTAAAAAAGGGCTAGAAGCTAGATTGCCACTATGCATAATCTTTATATTGTATGCTTAATATTATGCATGTTTTAATCAGAATTTATGCTCTATGGTATGCTTGTGTAGGCCCTTCATGTAAGTAAAAGAACATTTATAATGGAACAATGATGCATCTTATACAAAATACAGTATTATACTCACTTATTCACATTTTTATCTTTTTTTGAAGCCCATTCAGTGGCACTGCAAAGCACATACAGAGCTGCTATAAGTGTTGGGTGTGACCCATCACAATAATCAGAATCAGATTATATTTTCCTGTTATGAAGTGATGCACGGAATTACTCTTTATAGCTATTCAATTATAGCTTCTGTTCTGTTGTTACTTGTGTTACAAATACGATTTTAATTTGATCAAAATTATTGTACTTTTTAGTAGACACACATATGCAAGCAGAGCGCATGCATCAGGCACAGATGTGGAAGTCTTTTAAACGCACTCTCCTATAGTGTGCCCTCGCTCACATGGTGAATAATTTTTCTTGTTCCAACGAAATATCAGAATGAAACAATTAATTATACTTCCCAGTGCTACAGAGGACATTTTGGAAGAGTATGATCGGTTTGCGTGTCTCTGTGTGCGCTCAATAAACTCTACAGCTGCTCGCACAACAGCAGTTCTACTCAGTTGTATGATGTGAGGTATCGGGACATTTAAACAAGAACAAGTACATGAGTAAAGTATCTAACCTGATATCAGTCCTTTAATAAATGCATCATTCTTTCTGTGTGGTGCTTCATCATTGGAAATAACGAGTATTCCAAACTCCTGTTGAACTCCGTCAGTGGATGAAACTGATGGCGACAGCACAGAACCAACTAGTGGAGACGATGCGTTATGAATAGTGGCTGTAAGTGATAGTGACATCCAGTGTCCAGAATAAGAATTTCATATCATTTCTCCATAGCGGATGAGAGATTTAATGAGAGAATGTTTTTGGGGGGGGTAAACTATCCCTTTAAGTGTCTTTCTCAAGAGCTCAATAGAGAGCAACAGTCTGGTTCCAGAAGTAAAAATCCCATTAATTGATTCCATAGACAAATTGATTTTCAACGATAACTTATAAACCTTTAGAGGCAGACCTACTGTGAGCTACGAGGTTGTTCATCGATGGTATACCATTGAAGCCATCCGTCAGCTTCACCAATCAGAGATCCGCGGCCAACGAAGCCCACAAAACATGCCTCATAGTGACTGCCCACTCCCATGATGCACAGTGAATGAAACTTCCAGAACCCAGATAGCTGAATAAGTGGGTGGGCACTGTTGCACTCTATGGTGATGGCTCCTGGCTCACTTTTTGCACTGTTTGAACCAGCAACCTTCCAATTATCAGTCGTGAGCACTGGTTTCTACTAGTAATCAAAATGTGTCAGAGCTCTTGGGGTTTTTATAACTTTACTCTTATAATTTAAAGACAATAATCCATGACGTCAGTTCTATTCTGTAAATGCCTTACAAAACAATTGTTAAATTGCTAAAATTGCTGATGGAAAATTTGTTTTAAATCACTCATGTAAATGTGAAAAATTATGTCAGAGTAATAATTTGACAGCATGCTTGAAATGTTTTTCTGTTTTTAATGTAATAAAACAGAATGGAATAAGAGTGGAAAGTTTATTATTGTGATTTTGCTGTCGTTGTTGTTATGGGGGGTCCCTGAACTCTTATGGAGACCCACGAGTAAGCTACAGTATCAGCTTGACCAGATAATACAGAACAGAAGTCATTCATGAGAGGCAGTGGTGAGCTTCGGTTGAATTTGTCACCTCTTCCCTGGTGAAAGTATCTTTAATGAATAAACCAATGATTCATTCACATATAATGATGTGTGTTGAGTGAGTGATGACTGTCTCAGTGGTCATCTATTAGGAAGAAGGTCATTGCCCTCAAAACCTACCAGGCCTCCTGCCACTCAAATGTGGAATCCAATTCATGATTAACACACATACATACTAGAGCTATAAGAGAATCATTACCCTTCTAAAGTGCTGGTAATTCAAGTTATTTACTTTTTTATTTTTTTTATTTTTTTACTTTTAGCCTTTTTATTGACACAGATAGTAGAAAAGTCAGAGCATGTGTGCTAATCACTAGGCCTCGGTTCCAACAAACTATTTACAGTATATTTAATTTTTAAAATTTAATTTGCATTTCATAAGACACACATAAGTAACATATAGACGAGGCTAAGATGCATTTCAGGCAGTCTTTATTTGAGGGCACTAGACACAGACTGACACACTCTCTTTTCTCCTAATGAGGCGAGCTTATACAAATGGGATTAACTGATTACTCAAGTCAGTATAAAATTTACAGTTAAACATTTTTTTTTTAATGTAAGGTCAGTTATGGTCAGAGTCACATGGCAGTGGAAAAAGAGGCACCCTAATATATGCCAAATTGCAATCTAAATATACAAAAAGCAAACAAACACATGCAAAACCTTTTTAAATTTCACAGTAGATAAATGATACCCTTAAAACTTTGGACAAGGCACAAACCGAAATTTCCGGAGGCCATATGATAGAAGCCCTGGGATCTCGACCAACCCACACGTTCTTTTTAGATTTACTTTAGGTCCTTTATATTTGGTGTTTCAGAGATAATAATAATACTAATAATTTATAATAATAGTCATTTTGAATTAACTTTAATTTTCCATTTAAGATTCTTTAATATGTTCCTCTGACTTAATCAAAACCCAGAGGGCAGATATTATTGAAACTTTAACCCATCTATTGTATCACAAACTTTAACCCATCTATTGTATCACAAAGTAGACATGCATTTTTCCAGAAATGTTATCAATTATAGAAAAAAAAATGTTCTATTTGACCTCAGCAAAAATGCCTTGTAGAACAAGACAATAAAACAAATTTAAATAACAAACTGACACAAATGCATCTATTCATACTTTATAGCTGGTGTCTCTGAGACCCCAAACATAATGTAACATTTTCATGGAGGCATTCATCAAAGAATGTTATCAAGTTTTGTGTGTGTGTATATATATATATATATATATATATAATCAGTTCTCATAAGGTTAGGAAAAGTCATAAAGAAACAACCGATACTTAGTGTTAAAGGGACAGTTCATCCAAAGTCCTGTCATCATTTACTTTTAAGGCAAAATATTTGAGAAAAAATGCAATAAATGGTGACTGACACTACATACTACCTAGCATCACCTTTTGTATTCCACGGAAGAAAGAAAGTCATATGGGTCTGGAACAACATGTGTGAGTAAATTATGAAAGAAGTTTCCTTTTTGGGTGAATTGTCTCTTTAATATGTTTTGTGTCTCTCAGACCCCAAACAGAATATGTGGGTTAATATTACTACACACAATAGACTGTAGGACAGTCGTATAGGAATTTGATAGGATTAGAAGTGGACTCTTCCTGGTCACTCTTATGTTCCTGTTTAAATTTTGACCCATGTTGTTCTTCCCCCTATTATGACTATTTAACAGCATTGCTTGTGTTACTCATGCATTGGACAAGCCATAGTAAGGCAGCAGGTGGCCATATGCAGTTCATGCCCTCTCTTGCTTGTGCCTGGCATCAGGCCGGGAGATGTGCAGCAGATGAAAGCGTCCCGGTGCAGCTGTGAATGCTATCATCCCAGCCATCTGCAGACAAAACGCTGCATGCTGGGGCTAGAGAGGAGACAGCAGCTCAATGCTATCACTAGGGCCATCAGCCAGTGGCTGCAATCAAGAGAGTCAGCCTTGCATGTGCTCAGTGATGGCTAATTGAGTGTGACTGTGGAGACATGAGGCATTGTGCCACACAGGTAAGCTAATATAACCGCCCACGCATGGTAATGCAAAGACAATGCCAACACATATGGGCACAACTCTGTAAGAACACAAGACACAAAACAGTACACCTCTAGTGCCTTAAAATTTAAGCAGTTCAAGAACATTGGGAGTCCATGAAAATGTCTTTATTTAATACTGTTGTTTCCATTACAAATTATATTATCAGCATAACAATTTGAGTGAAAAGTTCAATTGAAAAATTAACATGGACTTCTTAATTTATTAGTATTTGGTAATGTCCCACTTTTGCTTTAACGACAACATGCACTCAAGCTGGCATAGACTCCAAAAGTTTGTGTAAAATTCAATGATCCATGTTATCCCAGCATGATTTGAAAATGTTCCAAAGAGCATCTTGCATCAATTAAAGCAAAAAAATCTGGCCTTTAACATGGTTTTAACATGGTCAATATAAAAAAATTACCTATAAATAGTAAAGATTCTTAAATATTCTTATTCATTGACCTTTTTAATCATAATAGGGCGAATTCAATTAAGGGTTTCACCACTTTTGTACATGGTATTTCAGCACAAAAACCTGCATCTTATTTACTAACAAGCCGCAATCTAGTATAAGCAGGCGCAATAAGCGCTGAAATTGCGCTAAGCCAACACCGTGCACACACACTTGCTTTCTATGTTAATTAGTCTCTTTATGGATTGTACTTCATACACAAAATTTGCCCGGTGCAATTAACATTGTGCTATTACTGCCAGATGAAAGCAGGCGGTAAGTTTAATTTTATTTAAATGAAATTTTGTACATTTTATTTAGATCATATTAGCAGATATTCATCAAATAATTATCAAATGGTGGAGAAGAGCATTTTAACCTGCTATATATCCAGATGCGCTGTGTAGTCAAGTGCACTTTCAGCATGTTAAAGATGATTCAGGTGTCTGGATCACAGTGATGCTGTTCAGTCCCACCAGAGTGTGTCTGATCACGATGGTCTGCTGCATATATCGTTAAGAATTGGGCTGCAAGATCAGAACTGCATGTGCAAAATGCATTTAGCACAGGTTTTGTGCGCACGTTTGCGCCATTGCCTGATCAACATATTTCCCTTAGTGAACTGGGTGCTAAACCAACGCACAATTAATTCCTAGTGAACTCCAAACACTTTGTTTCTTTGTTTTTGTATTTTTTGTCCCAAAACTTTAAAAAAATCCCCAAAAGTCCCAAAACATCTTAATACCAGGTGTAAACAGGCCCCCAGATTTTCAGTGTGGCCTCAGAAGTTTAAACCTTACTATATCTCACTTCAAATCATTGCATGAATATGATTAAATGCATGAAATGTGAGTAATGTCTGTATCTTGTGGCTTTTACAACACATTCTCTTCAGCCGTTCTCTCTGGTTATCTTCCATTCTAAAAGTGTTTTTGTTCCTTGCTTGGAAGATCTCCATCTTTGCTCTGCAGTGTCTCTATGTTACTTAGATTGGGAGGGAAAAATCAGTACCAACTGAACTGACTGTCTTAATAACTGACATTTAGCCATTAACTCCTCCACGGTCAAAAATCAGTGGCGTTTCTTAAACATACTGGCCTGGAAGCTGATCAGCACTGCTCACTTGTTAATCACCACTTAAGGGGATGGGAGAGAGAAGGGGGCAGAGATGGTGTGAGGAAATGGTACATATTGATTCACATATAGATACTCACTTATGTAGAACAATGAAAACAGCTGCTTAAGCTTAATGCCTATTTTGGCTGTACCCTTTAATTCTGTGGTATGGTTTGATTACCTTTTTTATATACCATGTTACAGAAATGGTACTGTAGGTTTTTCAAAGGACACCATGGTATTACCATTATAGTAGTGTCCAAAAAGCCTTTTGGTTTTACCATGGTACTCAATGTTATATTGGTAATACCATGGTAGCCTACTTTTTTTTTTTTTTTTGTAAGATACTGAACTGGTTTTGTTTGTTAAAGGGTTAATTGACCCAAAAAATGAAAATTATGTCATCATTTACTCACCCTCATTTTGTTCTAAACACAAATGACTTTCTTTCCTCCATGACACACAAAAGGGGATGTTAGGAACTGACAGCCTCAGTCTCTATTCACTGCCACTGTATGGAAAAAGGATGCAATGGTAGTGAATGGGGACTGAGGTCGTCAGTCCCTAACATTTGGCCTAATATCTTAAAAGTCATATGGGTTTGTAACAACATACTATTCTAATGATAACATTTTAATTTTTTGGTTGAACTATTCCTTTAACTCCCATTCTTTAGAACATACTCCCATTTCATTTGTACTTTGTATCAGGGAGGGCTCTTGTTCTCTCAGCTTACGGGACTCTGGCTATTCTGAGCCCTGTTTTACGAGCTCTGTGTCTTTTGCCCTGCATTCATTGCTGACCTTTAATACCATGAAGAGGCAAAATGAGCACCAAGCCCATCATTATTTCCTATTTTTTACACAGACGCCCCTGACCAACAATCATTGGAGCCCACAGATTGTAAATGGCAGCATCCGCCACAAGTGTCCACAGACGTTGTTTGAGATGGCTATACATAGAGCCCCTCCAAAAAAAAAACTCCATTCCACAGTGGTTTGGTTAGTTGAAGGGGGAGATCCAAGCCATGCCGGGCTCTTAGGTTGCTCTGCTCTGTCAGCTGTTAACCAGCATACAGTGATTGAGTTGGCGGAAGAAACTTATTATGTGACAGCTTGCTGATGAATATTGATGTGTGTAAAGCTACATTAGTGTGGGAGTGTGTGGTAACGTGACAAGTGTATATGTGTGTGACACATATACACTACCGGTCAAAAGTTTTGAAACACTTGACTGAAATGTTTTCCATGATCTCTATCTGAAGATGTATGCTTAAATGTTTGAAATTAGTTTTGTAGACAAAAATATAATTGTGCCACGATATTAATTTATTTCATTATAAAACTAAAATGTAATTAAAAAAAAAAAGTTTTTGAAATGGATGACTTGGACCAAATAATAATGAAAAGCAGCCAATAAGTGCCCAACATAGATGTCAAGAGTACATGTCTGCAAATCTAGGCAAAGAGTGACTACTATGAAGATGCTAAAATATAACAAAGTTTTGATTTATTTTGGATTTTGTTTAGTCACAACATAATTCCCATTGTTCCATTTATGTTATTCCATAGTTTTGATGACTTTACTATTATTCTAAAATGTGAAAAAAAAAAAAATTATAATAAAGAATGTGTAAGTGTTTCAAAACTTTTGACCGGTAGTGTATATGATAAAAGTTTAGAATATTTTGTGTGGGTGTGTGGATGTAGTTTAAAGACAACTCCCTGAGTTGACAGCATAACTTGGCACTTGACATGCTAGAATCAGAGACTGCTCAAGTGTTTAATAAGCTTATTTAGTAGGTGCTTTTTCCTTTTTGCCTTTTGACGTGTGTGCTGTGTCTTAACCTCCTGAGACCTGAGCGCGACTGCTGTGTGCAGTTTTCATTTTCCCTTTTGATTTGTGAATAGCAGCCCCTAATAATCATGCAAAAAAAAAAAAAAAAAAAGAAACAAACAAATTTGAGCAAATAGTTTTCCTAAAAATGTATGTCCTCATATGGGGACAGCGGGACTAAGTTGTGAAATGTTAAATAATACCAAGGTATAGAAAGTCAGATTAAAAAAAAAAAAATGTATTTATTATTTTTATCAAATTTCTTTGTTTATTAAGGATTGTTGGTTTTTCTTGTTTTTGAGATGTTACAGAATTTACAGCTGATTTTCTGTAATGCTGCTTTGGAACAATGTTTTGGGAAAAGCACACATAAAAAACTATAGAAATACAAATTATTTGACTTGATACAAATTTTATGTTTCAATGTTTTTTTTTTTCTACTTTGGCAACACAACCTCAATGTACTCTCTTTGTACTGTCAAACAAGTGATTGCCAGTGCTGAAGCTTTTTACCTTTCAGAAATTAGCTTAATTAATTCTGGTACAAGGAATGGCCAGCATCTTCCAATCACTGCCAACCATGTTGAAATAAACATGGTTGGCTGCATAGGAAAGCTATAGGATGCTCCCTTGTTCCCTTGCTCCCTATTCAGTGAATGACTTATCCTCCAGTGTGCTGTGTGCTGTCTGTCTGCATTGGCCTCAGAACAGTTCAAAATGCACCTTATTTTCATCCTAACTCCACATAAAGCCTCTGAAAGCAACATTTTTCAGCTTTTGGATAAACCCATTGATTCTCAATGTGATAAAGCACAGTGAATATAGGATTTGTAAGGAAAAAAAGGCCTGTAGTCCTTGTAGGTTGTCATCATGTTAAACAGCATGCAGTTTCACGATAAATCGCTAAAATTTTCAAAATGGCACATCGGATGAAACTAGAGACTCTAGTCTTTTGATGCAGACAGGTTACAATATAAAAACTTAATGAGGTTTTGTATCATATGTAGTTTTGTTGTCATTTCTCCCAAAGACAAACTTGTAATCGGCACCATATTGTTGACTCGGTGTGTCAAACATATAACCCTTTACTGACAGCCCAGAGTGTCCTGAACTGAGATCAGTCAGTTTAAATTAAATGAAATTATCAAAGGGTATAGCGAAGACAAAACACAATGACATCCACATTCAGATCCAAAATTTACTTTTTGTCACCTGTCAATTGAGTGTGTTTACATATACGTTCTTACACCGATTATGCTTAATAAGCTGTCAACGTGTGGTCATGTAAATGCATGAAATGGCATTCCTTTATCAGTCTAAGAATTTAATCCTTAAAATGGCGTAAAAATAAACCAATCAACACGGGGAGATTTTTGCCCATTACACCAATTTCGCATTGTATGTACCTTAACCGGCATTCTTACTGGCTTATCCAATGCGCGCATGTAACGATGCGCTGGTGCTGGCAATGACAAAGACGATGACGATGAAGTGAAGAACCCAAGTGCAATTTTATTAACAAAAGTGAAATCCAAAAACCCTAACTACAGATGTGAAACACAAACATACATGAACTTGACTAGACTTGACTTAAACTTGACTTGAAATAAACCTGACTTGACATAAACTTGACTTGACATAACAACATTACCAAACACAAAACCGGACAATGGAAAACATGAGGGCTTAACTACATGGACAAGGGGTAAAACAATGACGAGGGAACCAATGAACAGACAGAACTGATAACAAGATAACAAGACAATAACCCAATGAAAACAAGACAAATGAACATGGAGGGAATCACATGACTAGGGAACACATGACATGAAACAGGAACTAGATTTTCAAAATAAAAGACATGAAAAACATGAACAAACACATCAAACATTATATATACCCCCCACACCCCCCTGACGCCCCAAAACATGGACAAACATATTAAACATGACATAATTTCCAAAGTTCTGTAGGGAGCTGGGGGGGGGGTCTTGAGGCGTGGCTTGGAATGGCATGGCATGGGGCGTGGCCTGGTGAGACAGGGCGTGGGGCATGGGACCAGGGAAAAGTCAATGGAAGGAGGGGCCCTTAGAGGCTTGAGGGGTGGAGCCATGGAAGGCGGAGCCGTGTGAGGCTTGAAGGGCGACACCAGGGAACTTGGTACCCAGAGAGTAGCCGAAGACTCGAAAGGCCAGGGTGGAGCCGGAGGCAGGGAGGACCAAGGTGGCGCTGGAGGCTCGGAGGAGCAAGGTGGAGCGGGGGATCGGAAGGCTGAGGCGGAGGGGCTGAGGACCAAGGCGGAGCCAGGTGACCAACAGATCAAGGAGGAGCTGGAGGTACCCCAGTAAAGCCAACAGGCTGAAGGACCGCAGTGGAGCCGAGGGAACGTAGAGCCGAGGTGATATTGAGGGATCGACAGGCCAAGGTGGAGTCCAGGGCTCGGAGGGTCCAGGCAGGGTCGGAGGGTCGAAAGTTCCCCTTGCCTGATCATGAGAAAGCGTCCATAGGTTGGGTACCAGGGCGGGAACAATCTCCAGGTCCAACTGCTCAGATGTGGCCATGACATGGCGTGGAACAGACTCAGGCGTGGCTGTGACATGGCATGGAGCAGGCTGAGGCGTTGCTGTGACATGGCATGGAGCAGGCTGAGGCGTTGCTGTGACATGGCATGGAGCAGCTCAGGATCCGGGGAAAAAGATGGCGCTAGCTCAGTGACCATGATGAGGAACTCTGGCTCGGCGGCCATGACGTGGGATGCTGGCTCAGCGGCCATGACGTGGGACGCTGGCTCGTCGGCCATGACGTGGGACGCTGGCTCGTCGGCCATGACGTTGGACGCTGGCTCGTCGGCCATGACGTGGGACGCTGGCTCGTCGGCCATGACGTGGGACGCTGGCTCGTCGACCATGACGTGGGACGCTGCTCGTCGACCATGACATGGGATGCTGGCTCATCGACCATGATGTGGGACGCTGGCCCGTCGGCCATGACGTGGGACGCTGGCCCGTCGGCCATGACGTGGGACGCTGGCCCGTCGGCCATGACGTGGGATGCTGGCTCGTCGGCCATGACGTGGGATGCTGGCTACTCGACCATAAAGTGGGACGCTGGCTCGTCGACCGTGACATGGGACGCTGGCTCGTCAACCATGACGTGGGACTCTGGCTCAGCATCTGCCTCCCCTACAGTGAATGTAGAACCAATAATCTGCAGGGCAAGGTCGATATACTGAGCCAGGCCGTAAGTACTCTGACCGCCAGGCATCAGGGAGGAAACTGGCTCACTCAGACCTGCCCGGAAAATGTCCTTGAGGGCTATGTCATTAAAGTCCACCCGGCAGGCCAGAGCGCAGAAGTCCTCCACATAATCCTGACGTAGGTGTAGGAGTTGGACTGGTGGGTTCATTGTTAGGTCAGGTATTTCTGTAACGTATGCTGGTGCTGGCATGACAAAGACGATGACGATGAAGTGAAGAACCCAAGTGCAATTTATTAACAAAAGTGAAATCCAAAAACCCTAACTACAAATGTGAAACATAAACATAAACATGAACTTGACTAGACTTAACTTAAACTTGACTTGACATAAACCTGACTTGACATAACACAATACCTGACAAAGGACAATGGAAAACATGAGGGCTTAAACACATGGACAAGGGGTAAAACAATGACGAGGGAACCAATGAACAGACAGAACTGATAACGAGATAACTTCATGGTTACTTGCATAACCTCCATTCCCTGATGGAGGGAACGAGATGTTGTGTCGATGTAGTGACACTAGGGGTCACTCTTGGGAGCCCGAGACACCTCTGGTCTTTGATAAAAGGCCAATGAAAATTGGCGAGTGGTATTTGCATGCCACTCCCCCGGACATACGTGTATAAAAGGAGCTGGTATGCAACCACTCATTCAGGTTTTATGCTGAGGAGCCGAGACAAGGTCTGGCCATTTCAGCGGGTAGTTCAGCATTGTGGCAGGAGGGACACAACGGAGGTTACGCAAGTAACCATGATGTTCCCTATCTGTCATTCACTCGACATTGTGTTGATGTAGTGACACTAGGGATCCCTATACAAAACGCCACAACTGGCTGAACTGTGTTACGTGAACTGGCGGTGTGTGACGGGCAGACTACTGTGTGCCTCGTAGCCAGCGCACCAGGCCGACACGTAACCTCCCCCAACATAGTTTTGAGTGTCGAACGGCCCTTTGGGGACAAGTCGCCTACTCAAAAGATAGAGACAGGCTAACCCAGTCGTGGCCTCTTTTCCCTTTCTTTTTTTCCACTCCCTAAAAAAGAAGGGGGATTATCCGACTGGGCCGCCAGGTATAGTCGGGGGGTGTCCCTCCCAAGGGGAGGACACTGCGGAGACCACACCTCGCCCAAAGAGAGGGGGGGATATTTAAGTGGAAAAAATACATCACATGGTCTTGACGACCAAGTGGAGAGTTTCAAGGTAGATCCTACCCAACGGGGGAGGAGTTACTACAAACATGGAGACTGGGCAGAGGGGCTCTGCCCAAGGAAGATGCAGTTTGCCAACAGGGAAACGAATTAGCGGAAGATATACATCGCATGGGGTTACCTTACAGGGAACCGCCACATGCGGAGCACCTACCCCAGAACAGGGCTCTTAGTTAGCATGTGTACTATGGTCAGAAGCGAGTGTCTCGAAAACTCGACTGCCACAGGGCTTGGAGGAAGTCAACCAGGGAGCATAGTTTGTGAACACTACTGGGAATTAATGGCACACGTCTTCAGCTCAAAAGAGGTGGAAGGCACTATGTGCAAGCGATACACACGGCCGGCTATCCCGGGCTTATCCACTTGTATTGCGTGCCACTACCTGGGACGAAACCGGTTCTACCCTCTTGATGGAAGTGAGTGCAATCAGGAGGGCAGTCTTCAAGGAGAGTACCTTAAGCTCAGCTGACTGCAAAGGCACAGAGGGGGCTCTCTGTAGACACTGAAGAACTACATAGAGGTCCCATGAGGGAACGAGGCATGGTCAGGAGGGATTCAGTCTCCTGGCGCCTCTCAAGAACCTGATGATCAGGTCGTGCTTCCCTAAGGACTTACCGTTGACTGCGTCATGGTGTGCTGCTATGGCGGCAACGTACACCTTCAAGGTGGAAGGGGACAGCCGCCCTTCCAACCTCTCCTGCAGGAAGGAAAGCACTGATCTGACTGCGCATTTCTGGGGGTCTTCCCATCGGGAAGAACACCACTTAGCAAACAGACACCACTTAAAGGCATACAGGTGCCTCGTAGAGGGGGCCCTAGCCTGAGTGATTGTGTCTACCACCATGGGTGGTAGACTGCTTAAGTCTTCCACGTCCCGTCCATTGGCCAGACATGGAGATTCAGATGGTGCCCCGTCCCTGAGAAAGAAGGTCCTTCCTCAGGGGAATTCACCAGGGGGGAGCTGTCGTGAGGAGCGTGAGGTCCGAGAACCACGTCTGGACTCCAGAGGAGGAGACGGCAGGCGAGTTGTGACATATGCACAACTCGCCTGTTGTTAACTTGGCGGTTGACATATGCTGCCGTTGCCGTGTTGTCTGTCCAAACTAACACGTGCTTGCCCTGGATCAACGGCCAAAACCTCCACAGGGCGAGCAGAATTGCCAACAACTCGAGGCAGTTGATTGCCAATGCAGTCGTGGGCCCGTCCACAAGCCGGCAGCTGCGTGCCCGTTGCAAACAGCACCCCAGCCCATTTTGGAGGCGTCTGTCGTGACCACGACATGCCTGGAGACCAGTTCTAGGGGAACACCTGCCCGTAGAAACGAGAGGTCGGTCCAAGGGCTGAAAAGACGGTGACAGACTGGCGTGATGACCACGCGATGTGTCCCGCAGCGCCATGCCCATCTCGGGACTCGAGTCTGAAGCCAGTGCTGAAGCGGTCTCATATGCATCAACCCGAGTGGGGTGGCTACCGGTGAGGATGCCATATGCCCCAGGAGCCTCTGAAAAAGTTTCAGTGGAACCGCTGTTTTCTGTTTGAACACCTTCATACAGGCCAGCACCGACTGGGCGCCCTCGTTCGTGAGGCGCGCTGTCAAAGAGACTGAGTCCAACTCGAAACTGAGGAAAGAGATGCTCTGAACCGGGAGGAGCTCGCTTTTTTCCCAGTTGACCCGAAGCCCTAGTCGGCTGAGGTGTGAGAGCACCAACTCTCTGTGTGCGTACAACATGTCCCGAGAGTGAGCTAGGATTAGCCAGTCGTCGAGATAGTTGAGAATGCGAATGCCCACTTCCCTTAACGGCGCAAGGGCTGCCTCTGCGACCTTCGTGAAGACTCGAGGAGACTGGGACAGGCCGAAAGGGAGGACCTTGTACTGATAAGCCTGACCCTCAAATGCAAACCGCAGGAAGGGTCTGTGTTGAGGTAAGATGGAGACGTGGAAGTATGCGTCCTTCAGGTCTACCGCCGCAAACCAATCTTGATGCCGGACGCTCGCCAGAATGCGTTTTTGTGTCAGCATCTTGAATGGGAGTCTGTGTAAAGCCCGGTTCAGTACTCGCAGGTCCAAGATTGGCCGCAACCCAACACCTTTTTTCGGTACGATGAAGTAGGGGCTGTAAAACCCCTTCTTCATCTCGGCCGGAGGGACAGGTTCTATCGTGCTCTTCCGTAGGAGGGTAGCGATCTCCGTGCGCAAGGTAGCAGCGTTTTCGTCCTTGACCAAGGTGAAGTGGATACCGCTGAACCTGGGCGGGCACCTGGCGAACTGAATTGCATAGCCGAGTCGGACGGTCCGGACCAGCCATCGCGATGGATTGGAAAGCGCAAGCCACGCATCCAAGTTCTGTGCAAGGGGGACCAAGGGGACAACGTCGTCAGACGTACCGGCAGGTGGGGCCTCGCAGCGGGGCGGAGCTTGAGGTGCCACACCACGTTGTGGCAGTGCTGAGTCAAGGGACATCGAAGCACTTACCTGGCTCCTTGTGACCACCCCCGGAACAGCCTGCAAAGGTGGCGCTCCTAGACCACTAATGTGGCCATTGTCCGCCTGAGAGACCGCACCATGGACCTCGGAGAGCGAGGTCGGTCGCCGAGCGCAGTTCCTGCATCAGATCTGGGGCGGAACTACCCTCGTGCAGTTCTTTTAGCACCTTGGCTTGGTGGACCTGCAGGAGAGCCATGGCGTGCAGGGCAGAGGCGGCTTGTCCAGCAGCGCTGTAGGCTTTAGCCTTCAGGGACGACATGAACCTACTGGGCTTGGATGGGAGCTTTGGGCGTCCGTGCCAGGTGGCGGCACTCTGTGGGCATAGGTGCACCGCGAGCGCCTTATCCACCGGGGGAATTGCCGTATAGCCCCTGGCTGCCCCGCCATCGTGGGTAGTGAGGGCAGGGGAACTGAGGAATGGGGGCCGGGCAGTAAAAGGTGCCCCCCACGATTTCGTCAGCTCCTCGTGCACTTCCGGAAAGAAAGGCACTGGAGCGGGGCGTGGCTGCTTTGAGCGGCGCCGCAAGCCCAGGAACCAATCATCGAGCTGCGAGGGTTCAGGGGAGAGTGGAGGGTTCCACTCTAGCCCGACGCTCGTGGCCACCTGGGAAAGCATGTCTGTCATCTCTGCATCAGCCTGTGACTGGGCAATCGTCCCCGAGGGGGGGAGCCCAGCTGAGGCTTCTGTATCCGATTGGACAAGCCCGTTCTCCGATGCTGCGCTCGAGAGCTCATCATCTTCGCGGGCTCCGAACAAGAGGCCAGAGGAGCCATGACATGAGCTGGCGGACTCATCCGGAAGCCCGACTGGGGCAGACGAGTGTGCTGGGGAATGGGAGGTCCGCGGGGAGATATTCGGCGGAGGCGATCCCATTGGGGTCCCCAAATTGCCCCCAGTGCTGGCTGCGCTGGCCTCATACCCGTAGGTAGAAGGACCAAGGTGGGGAGCCGCTGGTGTGGCTTGCTTTCTTACGAAAGCAAGCTGCGACCGCAACGTTACCATGCTCATGTTCTCGCAGTGAGAACATGAACCATCCATGAACGCTGCCTCCGTGTGGGTCGCGCCCAGACATGAAAGACAGCGATCATGACCATCCGAAGTTGAGAGATAACGACCGCAGCCAGGAATAACGCACAATTGGAAATGCATCTTTAAAAAGACGCATCTTTAAAAAGACATTCCATGTGTGCCGCTCTTTTAGAGAAATATACTCTTTTAGAGAATTAAACTCTTTCAGAAAATACACTCTCTTTTTTCTGCCGAAGCGCCCAGGGGCGTTCTCTGCAGTGCACCAGTGCAGAGGAGGGAGAAGCCGCAGAAATGCGTCGTAAGATCCAGCAGAGGTGAATGAACAGAAGAAATTCAGCTCGGCTCCGAAGAGAAAATCTGAATGAGTGGTTGCATACAAGCTCCTTTTATACCCGTATGTCCGGGGGATTGGCATGCAAATACCACTCGCCAATTTTCATTGGCCTTTTATCAAATACCAGAGGTGTCTCGGGCTCCCAAGAGTGACCCCTAGTGTCACTACATCGACACAACATCGAGTGAGTGACAGATAGGGAACAAGACAATAACCCAAAGAAAACAAGACAAATGAACATGGAGGGAAACAGGAATCACATGACTAGGGAACACATGACATGAAACAGTATATTGCATTTTGCATTAGAAAACTGTATATACAGTGGCCCCAAAAAGTATTTGGACACTTTAGACTTTAAAATGCATGAATGTCATTGCATTTGATGCAAAATATAAAAATCAAGGTGCATGTGCAAACAAATGGTGCTAGACTTTTCTCAGAATTAACTTCATTTTCTTTTGTGCCATTTATGCAATTAGCAGTACACTGGGACATTCTTAGCATATACTAGTTAGCCTCTCTGTGAATGGCACCAGTCATCAAATTATTTAGACCCATCGTGATTGTATTTGTCAGGTGTTTTGGGATAGTTCACCCAAAAATGAAAATGTTCTTATCATTTACTCACCCTCATGCCATCCTAGATGTGTATGACTTTCTTTCTTTTGCAGAACACAAATAAAGATGAAAACTATTGTTCTTTAGTTGTGATTTAAACCATTGCATGTTGCACTTCGTAAAAAAGTTACTGGTCAACTCAAGTTGCTTTCTCAATTTGCCAAAACCAATTTTGACTTGCATTTGGTGATTGGCAAGTGTTAATTTTAGTTCCGAATCACATTCCTCTAACACAAATGTAATGTAACACAGGAGTTAATAGTAACCATTAACGGGTTTAAAAAATATGTGTCAACTCAGGGTGTCACACACTAGTTCTTGGTATAACGTTATTTTTGCATGGTAAATCTTTACAAGTTTGCTTATTTTGGCTACGAAGGAACATATTAAGTTTAATATCAGGTTGGGGAAGACACATTATGATGGATAAAAGAATGACAGCCATCAGTCAGGCTTTAATAAGTTAAACAATAAAGGGACAATCAGTGACGGGGAGATGGGCTGCTCAGTCACGTCTGGTACTGTGGTTAATGTCTGAAGGGAGTTCAGCACTTGCTAATGTCACATCTGAATGGGTCAATCATTTATGGATGGTGTGTCACTGCATAAGAAGTAGAGAGTATGGAAATAGATCGAAAGAATTACATACAGGACATGTTAATGGACAGCCAATTGTTTTGATATTAGCTTTGCTTGTTTGCGGGTTTGTATTTGTGTGTTGATGAGGACAAAGCCAAAATCAGGGATCTGTATGTTGATCTTGATGTAGAGACAGTGACTGAAAACAGTGGCGGAAATGGTTAAATTACATTTTATGAATCAAAACTTGTATGAGAGGGTCCCCGTTGCTCATTTATGGGCTTAACATGAGAATTCTCTCCATCTGAAAGAACCGGCAAGCTTTTTTGTGTTAGTTTGATCATGTTGAGTATGTTAGGACTTGTAATGTGTCTTTGCATCAATGATCAATACTAAGAGTGTAGTCATTTTCATTAACACAGACTCAAGAAATGTCTAGAAAGTACTACATGTATGTTCTGAAGTGTGATAAATTTTGCAGCTCTGTCCTCATAAGAGTGCCTGACTGTCAGAAAGCATTAGATATGGACGGGGCGGAGGCGTTTCACCCCGGGACCCCCTCGGGCAAGGCTGCTTCATACACCTGTCATTGTGCCCTGGGCGCCTTTGGGCATGAGAGAGGAGGCTGTGATGGCATCTTAGTGGAATTTTGTGAAATGCATTCCTCTATGTACATTTACTGTAGGTCTTATTGATCTAACTTGATTCAGGTTTATAAATGCAAATGCCAGAGATCTGTTTACATAGAAAGAAAGGACAATTTTATTGATTATATTCACTTTTAATACAAAAGTAAATATAAATATAAAGTTGTGGCGGCAGGGGCGTGGTCGAGCGTTCGTCCGGAGAGAGAGAAAGCGGTAAGGGTGCACACACCTGAGCGCTATAATGTCTAACACCTGTTCCTGATTGCAGTAAGCACTGGGGAGAGCAATAAAAAAGGACGAAAGGAGAGAGAGCTACCAGACAGAAAAAGACTTTGTTGAATTGTGACTGTGATCTGCTGAGTGTTGTGCTGAAAATCCATTTTTAGTTTGTTTAATTAAAGTTCTACCTTTGAGTTGAAATCCCAAGTTTCCCGTTTCCTCCTTTCCCACCCAATGAACCTCTCACAAAAGTGTTAATTGCTGTCTGATTATGTGATATAACAAACAATTCAGCTGTTTTGGGAAATAAACAATACTCAAAGTTGAAGAATGTAGGTCTAATTTCTGCACAACTACTGGCAACAAACAAAATAAATTAATTTTATTTATTTATTTATTTATTTATTTTTTACAAAATAATGATTGGTTACAAACAGGTATCCTAAAAACTCCTTTAGCCCTGTATCTATAGGCTATCTAGTAACATTAAACATATACCTATAAAGCTGTGTGAATAGAAAACAAATCTGTGAATTAAGCGGGATTCATTTTATATGGGGAGGTGGGGTAATGTATTTACCAGAGTTTCTCTGTTATTTTAATCCCATCCCATTATATCAGTGAATTTATGAACTTTTCATAGACTGCCCCCCCCCCCCCCCCCAATGATAAAGATTACAGCACCTTTTACCTCATATAAAATGGTCTGAAAATTAGCCCAAGTACAGGTAGTCCAATATGAATTGTCATGCTGGTAAAAAGCCTTTGAATCTGCACTGTTCAGCCTGTGAGCCCTTTAACTAAAGCTGTTTCTTTAAAGTGTTTGAAGTGGATGTAGATGTAGAGGTCAATGGTCAGACACAAGAAAATGAAAAGACATGCTTCACAACTTCAGATAATGCTGGATGTTGTGTAAGGGCAAATAAAATTACATAACATGAATGTATTGTAAGAGTGTAAAGGCCCGGGTATACTTTGTTTTTCTGTTTTCGAAAAATGCGCACAGACAAGGATAGTGCACATGGACTGTGCTGATGACGAAATTTGTGTCACGCATACTGCGGCGCGAACACCAACATGGACAACTGAAATATACTTTGGCCTTAAAGGGATAGTTCACCCAAAAATGAAAATTCTTTAAACATTTACTCACTCTCATGCCATCCCAGATGTGTATGACTTTCTTTCTTCTGCAGAACTCAAATTATGATTTTTAGAAGCTCTGTAGGTCCATACAATGCAAGTGAATGGGTGCCAAAATTTTGATGCTCCAAAAATCAAATAACTCAGCATAAATGTAATCCATTGGACTCCAGTATTTTAACTCATATCATCAGAAGTGATATGATAGGTGTGGGTGAGAAACAAATCAAAATGTAAGTCCTTTTTGGCAAGAAATTCTTCTCTCTGCACAGTAGTGGGCGATATGCATAAACAAAGTGAATCATCAAAGAACAAAAGAAGAAGAATGTGAAAGTGAAACTGACAGAGCAGGGAGGAGAATTTATAGTAAAAAGGACTTAAATATTGATCTGTTTCTCACCCACACCTATCAAATCACTTTTGAAGACATTGATTAAACTACTGGAGTCTTTATTCTAACTTATGTGATTTTTGGAGCTTCCAAATTTTGGCACCGATTCACTTGCATTGTATGAACCAAAATAAATTCTTCTAAAAATCTTGATTTGAGTTCAACAGATGAAAGAAAGTCATACACATCTGGGAATGCATAAGGGTGAGTAAATGATGAGAGAATTTTCATTTTTGGGTGAACTATTCCTTTAATATAAGAATACAGGCTTGCTAATGTTGCTAGCTCATTTATATTTTGCCAGAAATTCTAATCAATTTCTTCTAATATTCCCAGATACAGTATATGCTCATGTTCAATATTTCCTGCATAATTAATCAGCACAGCTAAATAAATTTCTTGATAAGTTGGAATGGTAGAATTGACAATAAACCTAACAGATGTCCGCAGTTGCAATTAGGCTACTTTACAGACATATGTCATGTAAACTAATCCCATTCAAATAGGGCTTTAGCCGGGCATACCTGCCATCAAAGAATCCCATGGTTTTTACACTGTGAACATGAAGCCTTTTTAATAAACTGTTTATTATGGGTAGTCCTGCCCCAAATTGCCATTGGTTGAGAAGCTGAAATGTCGGTCCGTTCAACCAAACAATGTTTTGAAAAAGTATTCCACATCTCAAACTCCTCCCAAAGTTTAATTAATTACATGATTGTAATGTCTGTCTCCAGGCCTCAAGCGATGTTGGTCCAGTTTATGTTCTGTTTAAATTGGCATGTGAATAATGCTTGGAGTATACATTTGCCATAACTGTTAATAAATAGTGTTGATGAAGGGTCAATATTTTTATATATTATTACTAACCATAGTTGTAGGTTTTCATAAATTTCATTGCGTTTGGCTAAAACATTTTTAGAGGTAAATTGTTTTTTAATGATTTCTGCTTTCCCCTACTTCACCTTTTTCAAGAAACAGAAACATGTTGATCTATATACAGTATATTGTCCCCGCTGTGACAAACAGTTGTTTTTTACAATAGATGTATTTGAAAGTACTGGGAAACTGCTGATTCTGTAAAAGTTGAAAGTTTATCCCATCACCTGAAGAGCTGTAGATGAAGAGGGGGTGACACTACCTCTCTCCTCTCAGACAATGTGTGTGAGACTGTTTAATGTGTAAGCTGTTTTGTTTCTTCAGGTTTTTGATGGATGAAATCATTACATTTCCTCTCATGTTTTTTTCATGTTACAGAGGAGATTAGTTATTCTGGGATTTAGAGGAATGTGGCGCATAATAAATTTTTTATTGCAGCATCTGTTTAGCCTCTTATATTGAATATTGTGCTTGACGGGGATACTGATTCAATCAGACAAATCAAACCCACTGCAACGCTTGTTGTTCTTTTTTACCACAAATAGCTTTTTGCCACATGTACTGTACCTGACCCCCTCCAAGGTGTAACCTATGTGGACTCCATAAACTAATCAAATCTAAATATCATTCTTGCCCAACAAAATATCCTAGCAGGTTCCTGGAATTGAGGTCAAATTTCTAACTTGAAATCGTAATTTGGGAAATACAGAATAAAAGTATTCCTGTATTTGTCAAAAGCCATTTCAGTTTTTGCTGTCAAGCTAATTAGGGGCACCAATCAAATGTAGACAGTTTTGATTTTCATGCACGGTTGAGATAATTGAATGTTTGTTCATGTGAATGTTGTTGTTTGGTACATTAGTGTTGATGTATAACACTCTGATACGGGCCGTTGACAGATGCCCTGTTTTAGCCCAATCTCCCATGGGATGTCATCATGACAGCTCACATTTCCACTCAAATGATGAGTAGGGCCCCCAGTTAGGTTCTTTGGCACTTCTGTGTTCTCTGAGATCTTGTCCTGCTATAGTCATGTTTGAGGAAAGACATTCATTTCGCCATCCAGCGGGCCGATATTGCTCTTTAACAACCGCACATCAACGTATTAGACCGCTCATCCGGGTACTGCAAGCCGTGTCTCCTGCTTCTCGGATCACTGTGCGATCTCTACTAATAAGCTAATAAAATAATTTTAGCTGAAATCAATGCTTCGTTTCCATTTATTTTGTTATTTGGCAAGTAGTCGTGTAATAGGCTGAATAATGAGCAGTCAGACGATCATTTTCACAAAATAAACACCAACAGAACTCCGATGCAAACCAGAGGTTGATTTCAGCCATTCAGCGATTTTTTAATAAGCAAAAACTTAGTGCACCTTTAAATTAATTTGAAATATTTTTATAAAAGGACATATTGCCAGTGCATGCTCATCCAGAATTAAAATAATGTTCGTAACTTAATTAAATCTTTTGGTAAAATCAGACAATTGGTGTTTTCAGGACTAGCAAATATTCGCCCCAATGCATTATTATACATTATAAATTATATTCAATATTAGTAATTTTATAAAATACTATCATTAAAGCTCCATAAACTTTAATTTCCTCTGGCGCAGATTCACTCTCACACTTGACAATGTATAAACAAGGCGTTGATCTCTCGCAAGGACAAGCCGTTTCTCTCGGTTCGGATGTGAACAGCGGTGGCGGCTGGAATGAGAACAAACAAGTGAAGGTCATGAATAAATGGGTGGGAGAAATCACTTAATATATTAAACTACTCTCCCTGTTGCTCAAATTTGCTGGACTGATGATATCAGAGCTTTTTTCTCCATGTATATCACTTGGATTTTACAGCTGTGGGTCCAGAAGTCTGCTGGCCCACCAGGGCAAGTCCCGGTGCTCCCATTATTTATACATATTTTAAATATTTAAAAATGTTTTAATTATTATTAGTTTTATATTTTGGCACAGAATGCATGTATTTCTTTTTGTATATTTATAATTGTTTGTTAAAGATTAAGAGAAAATATGTGTGTGTGTCTGGTGTAGAGAGAGAACACAAGATAAAAAGCAAAAATGTTTGAAAGGGAAGGAGACTCTTATGAAAGCACACTCTGGGTATTAGTGTGTTTATCAGTGTGTGTATTAATGTGCGTGAGTGAGATTAGGGGGTGGGTAGCATGCGTGCCAACGGGAGACCACAGGTGTGTGTTTGCGCTTTACCCCACTGAATTCTGGGTAATAACAGGCATTGGTGCACCTGTGTCCCATGCCGCCCCCTCTCTCTCACCTCTAATGGCCCCTAATCATGCTGCCATCAGGCCCTAATACCTCAGCAGCAGTGCCCTGGCAGCTGCCCCCTCTCCCCTGGCAGAGGACTGTCAATCTCTGTTCATCTGTTCTCTGTCTATCATTCTCCACACTGTGTCTAACAGCTCACAACACATTTAAAAGACACTGCATCACTCTATAACTCTCCCGAACTGAACTGAACTGAAAATAGATGCGTATTTGATGTCATGCAATTAAGGAGTGTTTCGAACCATTGTTTTTCAGGATGTTTTTGTCACTTAATCAGGAAATACTGTCCCTGGCACAATTTAAAAAGCATTAACAAGGGCTGATACAACAAACAGAATCAAACTATTTGTCAAAAAGGCCACACACAGATCTGCTCACAGACACATTGATGTAAACAGAAAGCAACAGAGGGAAAACGCATACAGCCACGGCCTCACAACTCTCTGGCTGTGTCTCGTTTCGAAGGCTGCGTGCTAGGTAGGACGTGTCCTTTGAAGGCTGCAGTATACCGAGCGTCCTCCTTTAAACAAGCCTCATTAAACAAGATGGCCTTCGTAGGACAAACGGAAAAGGAACATATCATGATTGCTATGAGAGCACACCACACTTTAACAAGCGCGAGTGCTTTGAGTGAGAAGGGAACAAAGACCCTTTGGAAGGGAATATATGAGGTAAAATCTAGGAGAATTATAATGATGTAGAGAGAAAAGAAAATAGATTTTACAGGTGTAGTTTTAGTCTAATACTTTCTTTTAATTATATATTAATATAATTATACATATCATATACTCTGCACACATCTACTGAGGTACTTCAACTTGGGAATTAACATCATATTTACAGGCAAATTGGCGTAATTTTTTTAGACATTTCCGTTGAAGCAAAGAATTGTGGGTTGTGAGTGTCCATGAAGGATACACCTCATGCATCCTCCGAATTCCCGTGAAAGAAGGTCACATTCAAAGGTCGCATTCGGAGTGTCCTACTTGCTTTTCTGAAACGCTTTTCTGAAATGGCTTTTCTGAGCCGACAAATGCGACCTCCGGAGGATGCAGCCTTCCAAACAAGACACAGCCTCTGTCACACACAGTGCTACATCTAAACCTTTCCCACAGAAACAATGATGCCTTTTATTGTGTCCGCTTAAAGCCCTTGGCCACATGGGCCCCTTGAGCTTCCTTGCATGCACTTTTCTGTGGTTTGATAATTACAAACAGACAGCACAGTGTTAGAAAGTTTGGGTTGTGCTTTGGTGGGCCAATATTTATTCAGGGGTGTGTGCTTCGCTCATGCCCAAGTAATGCCCGCTTACTCAGAGGCCCTGACCTCATTTACAAACCTATCTATCAAACTGAAGACATTGCTATCATCCCCTCTAAAAAGTGCTAATTTGAGCATATAGAGTTTACAGCAGATTACAGGTTATGTAGAAATGTATTCAAGAGCCTCTGGACGTGCATTTCATTTGTTCAAGCCAGTCTGTCAGTCACTCAAGTGGCTTTATCAGTTGTAGGATGGTCCTGACTATGGCATAGAATCTGGTCAAAATTGTATTTTATTCTGGGCAAGAACTGTCATCTTAGACAGCACGACAGTTTGTTATGTTTTTTTATATGTTGTTTACAAGTGGGTTTATCTAAAATAAACTATACCAAAATAACAGACCACAGTGGAAAAAAGCGTATTCAAATAATTGTGCCGCAGTCTCTGCGAACAGTTGTACAGAAAACACTGAAAAAATAATGGAAATTGTGTATAGGCTTTTTGTTTGTAATTTCTGTTTTCCCAAAAAAATTAATAAATAAACATTACTTGCCATTATGCCATTAACCTGACAAACTTTGACAAATCCAATGATTTGTTTTTCCTCAAAAGCTCTTGTTATATCAGCTCGGTACCTTGTAAACACGTCTTTAGTTGCTTTTCCAGCATTGGGCTGAATGGTACTTGTTGCGGAACAGGCCATTCCGATCCGGGCTCGTTGACACAATTACGGTTTCTTTTTCCACTGTGGTGCTGTGAAATCAAGATTAGAATGGACTGACTAAGCACATGACCAATCGCGAGTTGATCACTTCAGGCATTCCACCAGCATGGTTCTCTGCTCTGAGTATGGTTAAATAACCCTGTTGAGAATTCTGGGCCAAGAACAGTTTGTAATCATACCGAACAGAACAGTACTTAAGTGGAAATGCTATTGGAACTGTTACTCACCAAAACTGTTCTGCACGATGGTGTTAAAGTGCCTTTTGTTTCCAGGCGGTCTGATAAAACAAACCTGTGTGCCCTTACTCCTGAAAGTTGAGTAAGCCAGCCAATCACATCAGTCAGTGAATGGACTCTGTGGGCTTTCTGTGAGCATGACATCTGACTGAGGTTGAGACTACCTCATTACAAACTGCAATGGAAGGCCCATTCACGGTATCTGTATGTTTTCAAGGTTTACTTCTCAGGCTTGTCTTCCTTTTCACTGGACTTTAAGATGTTTTACATTCTTTCCACTGGGTGATGTAGTGTTTTTATGACTCCTAGAATATGTTCCAGAAAATTATCTCAAACAGCAGGTGCTGGTCTTTGACTGCGCTTTCTGAAACTTCAATGCCACTTACAATGCCACACTTTCACCTCTACCCTGGCAGTTGTATTCTTATCATTTGGCTTAATATTTGGTTTGAACGATATATCCATATGTTTACGGAACAACCACGTCATACTGATATGTGAATAAGAGAACCACACAAATGGCTGTTAAAATGTTTTATAAAGATTTTAGTTCATATCAGAGGGGAAGAGACAGAGAATGAACAAACAGAGAGGGATCCAGATCACCAAAGTTATCAGCTGGGACTACAACTCAGCCAGAAAACAAACTGAGCCACACATCCCTCTCTGGGTGGTCTGGCTTTGCTGCTCTCATAGAATGAGCATTGACTCTCTTCCAGCAGATGCAGCAGCAAATCCTGCCAGGGACCACGATTTTATTGCTACACCCCTCCAGCTCCTGATGCTCTGTGACTGAAAAATCCTTTGGCTAATGACATCCAGCCTTGGACCTGGAGGGGGAGAAAGGGTTAAAGCATGCCAATTGAGCGAATAATAAGTTCAATTAGGAGATTGGAGGGCTGGTGTGGAATGAAAACCAGAGGACACCACTGCAAGCTGTTATTGGAGACAAGGGAACCATGGAAAGGAGGGAGGCCTGGCAGGTGGCCAGAGACAGGAGTTGTGGGGTGGCTTTAGTGATGTGAGGTCAAATAATTTTAATTTGTACAGCGCTTTTCACAACACACATCATTTCAAAGCAGCTTTACAGAAAATTATGCTCTAACAGATGTACCAATGTCTCTGGCTGGAGGACTACGTGAGGTCAAGGAACTGAAGGTGAGCTGATGGAACATTTTGTATTGTATTAACACTAAGAAAAATTTAAAATGTTACCAGTACTTTTTGTAAGGGAACTCATTCAGTTTATTGAGGGCAAATGGAAAATAGATTTAGATAATTCCAGTTGGACAGAATAATAAATAATCACGAAAAAAATTGTCATGTGCTGTGGCAATTCAATGGAGTTAACGCCAGTGAAAGTTTTTTATCGCTTGTATGCAAATGCACCTTTCATAACCCACAATAAGCCCAAGAGAGCACTCAACAGAATTAATGCATAGACTGCAGCAATATCAGGTTGTAAAATGCAATAAGGCATTGGATTATCGATGCAGGGAAGTCTTTCTTAATGTAGATCTTGTTTATTGTGTTGAGATGAAAGTCAGGTTTCTGTTTTCAGTAGGGACAAAATGGCAATTTTGAAAAACGGTTGATTCTAAAGAATTTACTTCTGTGAGTGTGATTTATAGAGACACTTCTGACAAAAGAAAATAGTTCATTACGCACTAGATCGCAGTAAAGTGATTTATTCAAATCTTCGTAATTGGATAAGTATGGAAAGCTACATTGTCATTTCCATTAACAGTCTTGCTATCATGGTTTTTTTTGATTGCTTTTATGTAATGAATGAAACTGTATTGTGTTCCTTTGGACACATCACTCATGTGTCTCCATGTCTAATCCCTCGCTAAAAACATCATAGCTTTGTGAAATAGTCACCCACTGATTTCTTTGAACATCTGGAACTGTATTTCTTGACAAGAGGATAAAGTGACTTGAGCCACCAACTTTTGGTTCTGCCTGGTCCAGTCTTAGTATTTAGTCAATATGCAACCATCATTTTGCTGGAAGATCAAACACACAGACAATAGTTCAATTTTCCTTAAATGTACTTTATTTAAACAACAGCATTTGAAAAAAAAAAAAAAAAAAAAAAAAAAAAAACATTGTCATACAAACAAAGGAGCCAAATGATGCACATAAGTTAATTATCACTTAGTGATAATGACAATGCATTCAATTGACAAGGAAAGTACCAATTCAGGAGTGGCAATCCTGATTCACATTGTAGGCGTTAACGAGTACAAAAACAATGAAAACAATGATGAAAATTATGAGATCATCAAATTTTGTCATCTCCAAAGCAAATAACAGGAGCATTGTGCTTAGTTCAGAGGCACTGTTAGATAAACTGAAGGTTTAGGCCTAGATACAAGAGCAAGAATATCCTTTCTCAGAAATCTGTGGGGTAGGGGAAATGTGATAAAGCAGGCTTTTGCTTATAATATGTTTCTGTCAGATTTTGTCTTTTTCTTGTGTACATGTACATTTAATTTCCAAGTCATACATTTATATCTAATTGTTTTTACAGTATTAATGTCTAAATAATGGGAAAGTGTTCGTTAAAGCAAATACAGGGAGGCCTTCAGCTTTTGAATTTTCTACCCAAATCATTGAAAATCATCCTAATGGTAGAATGGCTTTGTAGACGATCAGATACAGAGCAAATGACTGAAATCGGGCTACAAGATTCTAACCAAGCCTTTGTCTTCAATTCCACTTCTCAGACATGCCAATCTGGGAGTTGGCTGTCTCTTAAGGAACTACTCCACAAGGAGACATGATCACCTCCACTTAACCTCGACACCACAGCATGGGAGAGAATGATTACATTCCCACCTAGAGAATGAGAAAATGAGGGAACAGAGAGATGGTATAGAGAACTGAAAAGACAGAATGAAATTGAAAGACATGGATAATTGGGAAGTGACCTTGACCGAGTGCTCATCAGGGACTCTTGGAATCTTCTTTGTTTTCTCCTCAGCTTCTCTATCTCTAAAAAGGCAGAGAGGAGGAGGTGATGGAGGAGAGAACTGCGTGGTGTTCACTCATGCTGAGTGGGATGCCACCCCCACGGCAGGTTAAACACCAGTCTAGGACACACAGACACGTCCCTGTATATGCTCTCATCATTTATGAGGGTTATTTGAGAAGTATACAGGGATGGACTCATCAAAAATGCTCCAGCTGATATGGGCTTGGCAGGGTGACAGGATCTGAGAAGATGCTTGGAGAGTTATGAAAGGTGTGGGGCAGGCCTTGAAAAGTGACAGAAGATTGACAGCTTTAAGTAAGGTGTAGATCAAGCAGGCAATCACTACCATGTTACTAAAAACCTTTTGCAAAACCTGCAGGTATCCAACATTTCATGACTCCAGTATCAAAAGCAATAAGAGACCATGTGTCAGATTAGTTCAGCATTTGTTCCATTTAAAAACAAAGAAGAGCTATGGAGGTGTTTTTGTGACTGTTTGAAATCTGAGAATTTCAACTATGTGCCCAATATATGATGAATATGTTGGGCCAAAATAAATTTCCCTGTGACTGTTGTTTTGGTATGATATTCTAGAAAACACATTCTCCACACTTGGTCACAAATATTTACTCTCAACCATCTCTAAGATGCCAGCTTCAGGCTAGAAACTGATGTCACTTTCACACTAGAGGTCTATTTTACATTTGGCACATTCGTTTGCATTTTACTCTGATTTCTGATTAGATTACAGGTTTTTAATGACTGGTAATAGGGGTATTCAGATTTAAATAACCTGAAAACATGAAATGAGACACATATTCACCGATTTTAGGGAGGCTGAAATGAAGATGAAAGATGAGATGAAGGTCATAGGGTGTAAAATCACCAATGATTGAGCATAAAGTTTGCTTCGATTGATCAGGGTAAAAGAGGGGGAAGGGAGGACATTTAAGCAACTCACTTAACGTTATATTGACATAAGAAAGCTACTTGATGCAGATGGGTGAATTGGACAGAAAATGACTGGGAAAATTCAATCTCTCTGGAGAGGTGAGCAGCAAAGAACCACATAATCTGAGGTTTGCAAGGAGTCAGTGCTTTCTGAGTTTGAAACGCAGCAGGCTTTTGTGCAACAGCTTGACTGCTCTGTTAGCACGAGCACTTCCATGTGAATTATTGTCACTCCTGCATGCCTTGTAAGAGAACTCCAGTCCTTGAGACTTTACACTAGCCTTTAATTAATTAGAAGTGAGGGAGGCAGCCTGGCCACAGCCACACAGCTTGGCCTCTGCTGAGTGCCAGAGAATTTGTATTAATGTACAAATGATCCATGCTATGGAGGATGACATGTTAAGATTTTATGCTTACAAAACAACCACATAGACAACAGAAACCACATAGACAACAGAGAGAGGAATTTGTCATTGTAATTTGGATGCCATCTTCTATTACTGTCTGATAGAAATATGTGGATACCCATTTTAAAGTAATACTCTGCTGGAATGTATTGATATTTATAGACATGTACAGGTGTGGACAATGTCTATTTGAAGGATTCAGGATGCTCAAAGTAATTTTAAGAACCACATCATTTTGCACATTAAAGACTCTAAATAAAACATTTCCTTTTGTAATAGACAAAATATGAACATAGACCACAATATCACTTGTCTGAAATAAAAATAGTTTAAGGGATAGCATTAACAACAATATTTTTCTATTATCTGTGAAAGAGCAGGTAGCAGCTGATTCTCAAAAGCAAAATCAGAACCCTGGATCTAAGTGTTGCCTTGGTGTCATGGACATTTTGCAACAGGTGGCCATGTTGCGCCATGTCATATTAAGTTCATTATCATTTCAATCAGAATACGGAGTTCATGCTTGCTGAGTTCTGATTGGCTCAATAGAAGGATTGTCATTTTATGCACAAAAAGATCATAAATTCCATTGATAATTTTTCTCTCTCATTTTAATATTCATATATTAAAATAAGTGCTGTTCTCTTTGGAAAAGTACATAATGTTGATAGAATTGGCAGCATATATCACATGATTCACTCAGTAACTTCAGTAACTGCTTCCAATTCTTTCCGCTCTATTTTGGTAGTGTTCCTTTTTTTCAAAAACGTCTCTCATTACCAAAACAACTGCTGCAAGCTAAAAGCTGATATTAGACCATGAACATAGAACTAAAAATAACAGCAAGGACAAACATAATAACAATAATAAAAATAACAACAATAATAATTGTGGGTGAAGATAGCAATAAATAGTGCTGGAGGTCAGGACATTGTGGGCACCAGTCTGTACGAAAGAGAAATGTGGGAGGTGACAGAAGAGAGAAGGACTACAACACTTCCACACAAGCGCCTGATTGTTGACAGTTGCTGGAAATTGTTTGCATGTTCCACTAGATCAGAGATAGGCTGATGCAGTTAGACTGCATCTTCACCATTGTCCTTTACTCTGTCCATAGCAGTCTGTCCTCCTGCCAATATGTGTTATGTTTTCTTCTCGCTGTCTTTTTAAGTGCTGAGAGAGCACAACTGGGACAAAACTCTATGATCTAAATGTATTTGCATAAAGCAAGTTCTCAGCCATTGGACAGGAGTGACAGATCGGGAGGTTGCAAGGAGTCTGAGTTGGGTGTGCATGGGTGGCGGGGTAAAGGGAATTATTTATTTAATGTGGGACTGCTTGGAATGATGTGGCTGGTTGTGGGAGGGATGGTGCAATCTTCAAAAGTGATACTGGGCTAACTGTGGACATTTCAGCACACCGCATGTGTTTACAGTAGGGTTCATGGGCTGGGTTTATGTGTTTCACCCAAGATCTCATCTGTACCTCCAACCCAACCAACCACTTTAGCAGTCAAACACAGTTCCGAGTTGGCGACAGCCAGAATGCCCCATCATGGAGGGGAAGATGAGGATAGCCACAGCCACCCATTTAGCTCCCTGATCAGGCAACAGTGAAGATGTTGGTGTAATGGAAAACCATGTCTCTTCTAAAGCTCTGTCCCTGTCTTTAACCTTGTAGAGGCGAAAAGGAAGTATGGATAGTGGTATCTTGAAAAAGAGCCCCTCAGGTCTCCATGTCAGAGTATAAAAAAATGTGTGACTTGTTCTAAGAACTTATTTCATTAAGAACTTATTAAAAGACTGGCCACATTGGCAGTTTTATCATGCTAGTTTGATTGCTTTCCTAAAACTTGATATTAATAACCTGCCTTCACTGTAAATTTGAGTTTCTTTTAACTAAGAAATGAACATTTTCAAACAAACCAAATTATTTCCTTGTAGTATGCTATATGGACTTCTTTTGGACCATCTCATTCCCATTAGTAACTTGTGATCTACTCCTGGCATACTTGGCTCATACCTCACAGCTCATTTTTCTACAGCAACAATGTGTGTGCCACCTTAAACAATATTCAGATCTTGTCTGGTTTGGTAGACAGGTCCTCAAAGAACACTGTGTCTCTTTGTCAGTAAGTTTCTAAGCTGTCCGCTACTCACTCTCCTCCTCTACAGAATAATTGTAAGTGCTCACTCCTACCCTTCACCACCTATTGTCTCTGCTGAGGCTCTTTTATCTCTGATATTCTACTTGATCTCGGGGACTGGCAGATGAACCACATGGGGACAGGGAGTTGGGCCTGGTTATCCCCAGAGGTAGCCCTTTGTCTTTACTCTCATCTTGGCCAGAAGAAGGAGCTGGAGTTGAGGCAGGGTTGGCTGCTCCGGCTGATGCACTCTCATGCCCAGTGTAGATCTCCTCATGACCATCTTCACTGGACTCTGCATCCTCTGAACTGGAGAGCAGCTCTTCGTCACGATATTCTGCCACATCTACGCCACTTCCTTCAGCTCCCAGCTCCTTCAGCCGACCATGATGCTTGACATGATAGCGCTGGTTCTGGAAGAACTTCACAATGGTGTGTTTGGGAAGATCCAACTGGGCTGAAAGTGTGTGGATTGCTTCCTGGTCAGGGTAGAGGCCCACATCTTGGATAAAGCTCTGTAAGATGCCTAGAGCCTCCAGTGAGATCTTGGTGCGGGAGCGAGGCTTCTTGGTGACACTGCTAACCCCTCCACTGTTGCCTGAACCTGCACTAGACTGAGGGTTCTCTTCTGCTCCAGAACTGGGCACGGGGTCTTCTCGGATTGGAGAGTGGTCCTTCAGTGGCTGCACAGGTTGTCTGTGAAGTGTCTGATGAGAAAGATGAAAGGTTTTTATTAGTAGGGCACAGTGATCTCTTACCTAAAGTGGTACTCAAGGGTCATCAGTAACGAATAAGTGAAGAACTGCATAAAAGTTCAAAGTGTCCCTTCAATGAATGTCCTTTGGATTTAATGTCCTCAGTGCACTTGAGTATGTTATTGCCTCTGGTAAAAATCCAACCAAACTGCCCCAGGCTATGATTGTTTTAATTGTATATTGTACACATATTCCACAATACAAAATGTTTTGTCATTCCTTCATGCATTGAGGCCATCAAGACAACTAACTGCATCTGAATTGACATATCCATACGCAGCATTAAGAGAAGCCACATGAGGCTGAACAAATACACACAAAACCGAAGTACTCCAAATTACATCAAAAGAATCTGTTATTAGGAAATATGTTTTGAAATGGTTCTTGACATAAAGTAACAATTTGGTTTTCTTCAGAAATGAATTCCATCCCTGTAAGCAGGGCAGAGTATTTTTACTTTTCATTGACTGCTAAGTTTAACAGAAAATGCAACCAAACACGAAAATACAGACAGCCAGATGTTGACACTTTTGACTCTTACATGAGATGAGCATAGGCTGTTGGCTTATACAAACCATTCCCATTTTTAAATTATTTTGCAGGCTTACAGAGCAATGCTATTGATTTTACAGAGGTCCCGAGAGCCTCCACATGCCTGTCTCAATAAATCAGCCATTTTCTTCTACAGTTAGTGTGGGCGTCAAAAGAGGGGAAGTGGGAATTGGGGGGGGAGTCTGACGAGCTCTGACACAAGGGAAGGTGCAGTGTGTCACAGCTGAACTATCGAAGTCTGTGGCGCTGTCCTGCTGAGTTTATGACCAGGGTGGGGCGCCCAGTGCCTCCACACTGGAATGCTAAGCTATAAATCTGCGGTGCATTAAAATTAAAGGACCAACATAAAGATAATAGTCATGTGCCTCTCTCTCTCTGTCTCTCTCATGCTCTCTCTCTATTCCCTCAATAATAACAGGGTATTTTTTTAAATAATATTGAGGGCAGGCCAGACCATGAAATTGCTTTGGTTTCACTTGTGGGGGCTGTTTTGGGCTGGCGCTTTATAGGAAGTGTCTAGGTTTGTCCTTTTTTCTTTTATATTTCTTCATAATGTATTACTTTCCATGTCTAGGAGAAACAAACAGGGGCCACAAAAAAGGATGAGAAAAACAAATGTCAAAGTATTTTGAAGATGGTGAATAATTAGATTGAACAGAAAGAATAACACTGCAAAATACCAATTACCCCAGCTAAAGAGACCACACACACACATTCACAACCCATTCATCCTGTATATATTTGCTACATATGTACAGCACATATCTTGTTCATGTTCTTGTGTATCATTGTTTTGGCAACCTTGTTGTAGAGCTGACAGTATATACTGTAACTCATTTTAAAATTATGTACCTCACACACATCTGCACTCATGCACACACACTTTCTCAAGTATGCCAGGTCTGGTTCTCAGACTAATGATTACATCCATGTGTCTTATCTAAGATGGAGAGTGAGTCCTCCAAGAGCTCATCCAGAGTACTCTGCTGAAAAGACCAGCCTTGCTGGTCACCAGTATATGTGTCATGATCTCGGTGAGTCCACTGGTTTGTTCCAGTTTGTGTTTACATTTTTCCTCTGATGACACAGGTGCTGCTGTCTCACGTAATCAGCATTGCCATGGGAACCCTGATTGTTTCCATGGGAATGCTGATCATTCCAACTTTCAGCGAGCGAGCGGCACCTGATCGCTATTAGTTCTCTACCTATATTTACCTCACTCTGTTTTGTGTTCATTGCTTGATTGTTGTTTGAATGTTGTTACTTACCACTCTGTCTCTTTGCCCTAGTCAGTCCTATATCGTGTTCTCTGTATTGGTTGCTAGTCTTCACTGTTTGTGCCTGGATTGTGGTTATCTTCCAGCCTGTTGCTTTGCTTTCCTCGGCGCTTTTCCTTTGTTTCCCTCAGCGGTTACCTCTTTGCACTGGATCTGCTTCTCACACTACCACGACACACACAGACTTATGAACACACTACTCTCCAGAGGATTCCTCACGGATCTGTGCTCTACACTTCCACTAGGCACACAAGCCTACGAACACACTCTCCATCTCCACGCTGCAGTCGGTGCCTGGAACCCTTGACGCTTCACCAGCTCTTGCTGTGTTAAATAAATAAACTGTTCCTTGCCTCCGCACTTGTATATTTTGTCTTATCCTTTCTGACAGAACAATCGAGCCAGAATGGATTCAGCGGAGGACACTGACCTGCGATCCGCGCTCGCTCAGCAGAGAGTGTTTTTGAGTCACCAGCAGGACCAGATCTCCACCTCCAACCACGCCACAGAGATGATACCGTCCCAGCTAGCGGAGCTCACATCATTGGTCCAACAACTCCCACAACTCCATCAGCATCCTGATACCGACTCCACTGTGGATGTTTTCACTTTGGCCCCAGCGATTTCCCCAGCACCGGATGCTCAGAGCCCCATATCAACCTCCCGCCTCCATACTCAGGTGAGGCGGGGTCATGCCGCACATTCCTCACACAGTGCTCACTCTGTTTCTCGATGCAGCCCTCCACATACTCCACAGAGGCAGTTAAGGTAACGTTTGTTATCACACTCCTGACTGGGAGGGCCGGCCAGTGGGGAACCGCTATGTGGGAGAATCACCACCCTTGTTGCTCATCTTTCCAGGAGTTCTCGGTGGAGCTTCTTCGAGTGTTTGATGGATCTGCCCATGGCATGAAGCTACTAGGATTCTGTCTGGTTTGTCTCAGGGTAACCGTTCTTTGCCACTGTGCCATAGTGTGGACTATGCCATTGAGTTCCGCACCCTCGCTGCATCCGGTGACTGGAATGATAGAGCTCATTGGAGTCGGTTCCTGGATGGCTTGTCAGATATGATCCAGGATAATATTTACGCCCTGGACTTGCCTCCCCGTTTTGACGACCTGGTCGATCTGGCCAGCGCCTCATGCTTCGACGCAGCCAATGCCACTCTTCACTCCCTAGGTCGGCTGACTGTTACCTTCCTCCCACTCCTGCGGCCAGAGCATCGGAACAGCAGTCCGAGGTGGAACCCATGCAGATCGGGAGGACACGCTTGTCACCTGAAGTGAGACAGCATCACATGTCCAAGGGTCTTTGTCTCTATTGTGCTGGTCCTGGTCCAATTGCCCAGTAAAAGCCCACACTCGTCTGTAGGAAAGGGGTTACTGGTGAGCGCAACTCCTCTGAGCAAAAGCCCCACACAACGACCTCTTCTCCCAGCCCGGCTGCAGCACAGAACAACCAGTCACTCTGTTCCTGCCTTGGTGGACTAGGGAGCGGAGGGAAATTTCCTGGATGCCGCCATGGCTTCCAGATGGCGGATTCCGGTGGTGGCCGATCACGGCTTATTCCATCAGCGGCACGCCCCTGGCCATCGTCACTAGTAACCATTCTACTAAGCTGCTTACCCTCATCATGGGCAATGGCTCTGAACAGCTGTCCTTTCTGCTTGTCCACTCCCCCGGTGGTACTAGGGCATCCATGGTTGGTAATGCACAATCCCTCTGTTCTTCAAAAACTCTGTTCTTGCCTGGAGTCCTTATTGTCTTTCCCATTGTCTTAACTCTGCTGTTTCCCCTGTCCAGTCTTGTGTGTCTTTTTAGGATGAACCAGCATACTATGATCTGAGGGTGGTGTTCAGTCGGTCCCATGCCACGACCCTTCCTCCTCATTGCCCATACGACTGTGCAATCGATCTGCTCCCTGGTACTTCTCCTCCATGAGGTCAGTTATATTCGCTCTCTGCTCCTGAGAGGGAGGCCATGGATAAATAAAATAATGATTCTCTGGCAGCCAATCTTCCACTTCCCCTGCAGGGGTGGGGTTCTTCTTTGTGGAGAAGAAGGACAGCTCGCTAAGACCCTGTATAGATTATCGGGGGCTGAATGACATCATGGTGGAGAACCACTATCCTTTGCCATTGATGTCTTCAGCTTTCTAAATCTTGCAGGGAGCGTCCGTCTTTACGAAGTTGGACCTACACAACGCTTATCACCTGGTTCGGATCAGGAAGGGGGATGAGTGGAAGATAGCTTTTAACACCCATAGGGGGTACTTTGAATATTCAGTCATGCCATTCGGATTGGTCAGTGCCCCCGCTGTCTTCCAGGGGTTTGTGAATGACGTGCTTCGGGACATGGTCGATCGATTTGTTTTTGTTTACCTAGGCAATATTTTGATCTTCCCCCAGAATATCAAGGACCATGTCCAGCACGTCAGGCAGGTGCTTCAGTGACTGCTAGTGAACCGACTGTTCGTTAAGGTGGAGAAATGTGCTTTTCATGTGCAGTCGGTTCCGTTCCTGGGGTTCATCGTCTTGTCCGAGGGAGTGCGCATGGATCCGATTAAGGTCAGAGCAGTTTCCAGTTGGCCAACCCCAGATTCCCGCAAATCCTTACAATGGTTTCTGGGGTTCGCAAATTTTTACCATTGTATCATTAGAAACTACAGCTCGCCCCTGACGGATCTCACCTCCACCCGTACCAAGTTTTGTTGGTCCTCGCGGGCAGAAGCCATGTTTTCTAAATTGAAGGAAAAATTTACCACTGCTCCCATTCTAAATTCTCCCGACCCTTCACATCAGTTTGTGGTGGAGGTGGATGCGTCAGAGGTCGGTGTCGGTGCTTTTTTGTCACAGTGCTTTTCCTCAGATGGGAAGATGCACCTGTGTGCCTTTATTCGCACCACCTTTCCCCAGCTGAATGGAATTACTACATCGGTAATAGATAATTGTTGGCTGTCAGGTTGGCCTTGGGGGAGTGGCACCACTGGTTAGAGGGTTTGGGGGTACCTTTTGTGGTCTGGACTGACCATAAGAGTTTGGAATATATCCGCGGAGCTAAGCGTCTAAATTCCAGACAGGCTCGTTGGGCACTATTTTTCACTCATTTTGATTTAGTTTTGTCATATCATCCTGCTCTAAAACCACCAAGCCCGATGCCCTGTCATGATATTTTGAAGTCAGGACCTCATTAGACAGTGTCTCTGGTGGCCGTTGCTATCGAAGAATGTTCGCGGTACATGTCCGCTTGCCCTGTCTGTGCATCTAACAATACTTCCTGTCCACACTGCCATAGATTTTGTCACCGGTCTTCCCCCATCCCATGGCAACACAGTCATCATGACCATGGTTGACCGGTTCTCGAAGGTGGCTCACTTCATCCCCCTCCCCAAATTACCTACAGCGAGGGAGACAGCAGTTGAAGTCACTAATCACTTCTTCCGCATTTATGGCCTCCCAGTCGATGTGGTTTCTGACAGGGGACCCCAATTCTTTTGGGCAGAATTCTGCTGACAGCTGGGGGCTACCATAAGTCTGTCTTCTGGTTCCATCCCCAGACTAATGGCCAGGTGGAGTGGGCGAATCAAGAGCTTGAAAAGACCCTGCGTTGCGTCGCTTCCCGTAATCCGTCTTCTTGGAGCTCTTATTTAGCCTGGGTTGAGTATGCCCAGAATTCCTTTCTGTCGTGATCTACGGGGCTATCACCTTTCCAGTGTTGCATAGGTTACCAGCTGCCTCTGTTCCCTGCCCAAGAACCCAACGCCCAGGTCCCTTCCACGCACGCCTTTATTCAACGGTGCCAGAGAAGCCCTCCTCCGGACTGGCACATGTGTTAAGAAGTCGGCGGGCCGTCACCGGTCTAAACCTCCAGCTTATGTCTGTGAGCAGAAGGTCTGGTTGTCTGCTATAGACATTCCTCTCTGACTCCCCTCTCGTAAGCTGGGGCCCAAATTCATTGAGCCTTTTCCCCTCACGAAGGTCATTAGCCCGGTGGTGGTCCATCTCAAATTGCCTCCCTTCCTCAGTCATGTCCACCCTGTTTTCCAAGTCAAGCCCATCATCCAGTCTAATTTTCATCTCTCCGCACCCATTCCGCCTCCACCTCATGGATGGCACCCCGGCTTATTCCGTTAAACTGTTACTTGATGTCAGAGGCAGTGGCAGAAGGATTCAGTACCTGGTAGACTGGGAGGGTTATAGTCCTGAGGAGAGATGCTGGGTCTGACCCAGCTCGGGACATTCTGGACTGCGCCCTCATTGATCGGTTCCATCTTCATCATGGTAACTCTTCTGGGTACGCCAAGAGGCATCTCTGGGGTGGGGGTGTACTGTCACGGCCTTGGTGAGTCTGCTGGTTTGTTCCAGTTTGTGTTTACATTTTTCCTCTGATGATTCTGGTGATGCTGGTTCGCGTAATCAGCGTTGCCATGGGAACCCTGATTGTTTCCATGGGAACGCTGATCATTCCAACTTTCAGCGAGTGAGCGATACCTGATCGCTATTAGTTCCCTGCCTGAATTTACCTCACTTTGTTTTCTGTTTGTTGCTTGATTGTTGTTTGAGTGTTGTTACTTACCACTCTCTCCCTCTGCCCTAGTCAGTTCTGTATCATGTTCTCTGTATTGGTTGCCAGTCTTCGCTGTTTGTTCCTGGATTGTGGTTACATTCCAGCCTGTTGCTTTGCTTTCCTCGATGCTTCTCCTGAGTTTCCCTCAGCGGTTACCTCTCTGCACTAGATCTGCTTCTCACACTACCACGACACACACAGACCTATGAACACACTACTCTCCCGAGGATTTCTCGTGCATCTGTGCTCTACACTTCCACTATGCCCACAAGCCTGCTTCACCAGCTCTTGCTGTGTTAAATAAATAAACTGTTCCTTGCCTCCGCACTTGAATCTCTTGTCTCATCCTTTCTGACAATATGCTAATATGGTGTCCATCAGGCTTCTTAACTAGCTTAACCAGCAAGACTTCCTTGGTCAACTAGCTTCATCAGAAAGACCATGCTGGTTGATTATCTTCACCAACTAAATATAACATGGCTGTACTGGTTAACCAGATAGACCAGCACTAAATCAGCACTAACTGGCCTAAGTTGGTCTTTTCAGCATAATCCCTGTGCTCTAATAGAGAACATTAATAAAGAGCTTTTTTGCTAAGCCAGAGGAGTGAATCTATTTTAAAATCAATCCCAATCCCACTTTAGCAATTAGGTTTGCATCCGATTTCCTCAAAATCCAATTCACCAACTCAGTTCTCAAACAACATTTTTTCAACCACACAAGTGACATTTGAACATTTTACCCTGCCTCCCCTCTTTTTTTTTTTTTCTTTTTTTTTTTTTTTTGCTGTATAATTCAGTATTCAAACCCCTTGTCTTCTCATTTTCTAATTCCGAGCAGGGATTGGTTTGTGAGTTCATTGCATTAAGACAATTTTTTTTTATTTATTTTATTTTATTTATTTTTTTAACTCAAATCAAGGCAAATTACACTACCGTTCAAAAGTTTAGGGTCACTTTTTCTTTATTTTTTATTTTTTTCACATTTTAGAATAATAGTAAAGTCATCACAAATATGGAATAATTTAAATGGAACTATGGGAATTATGTTGTGACTTAAAAAATCCCCAAAATAAATCAAAACTGTGTTATATTTTAGCATCTTCAAAGTGGCCACACTTTGCCTAGATTTTTCAGAAATGTACTCTTGGCATTTTCTCAACCAACTTCTTGAGGTATCACCCTGGGATGCTTTTTAAACAGTATTGAAGGAGTTCCCATCTATGATGGGCACTTATTGACTGCTCTTCTTTATTATTCAGTCCAAGTCATCCATTTCAAAAACTTTTTTTTTTTTTTTTATAAAATTTTAGTTTTGTAATTAAATAAATTAATATGTTGGCACAATTATATTTTTGTCTACAAAACTAATTTCAAACATTTAAGCATACGCCTTCAGATCAAAAGATTTTTAAGATCATGAGAAACATTTCAGGCAAGTGACCCCAAACTTTTTAATGGTAGTGTATGTTGAAGAAGTATGAAAGAATTATAGAACATAAAAGATTCAGTTGATTCTTAATGAGGACTGTTCCTCGTGGGGACGGAGACAGGACCAGGGTGGGTGACATATAAATATGTAATGATGAGAAAGACACTTTCCTGTTGGTTTGCTTGTGCATGACTTCACCTTCCCCAATTATCATGTGCATCATAATTTTTGCCACAATGCAATACCTCGGGAATGGGTGAGTCAGTATGTGTGTGAGTGTGTCCTGATGTTCATTTAAGAATGTTTAGAGTTTAGTCAGTCCATAAAAATAACAGAGAAACTAAGTACAACCTAATATGACTAAACCTTATTTATCAACATAGCACGCAATGCACACTCACCCTAGGCACTACATTAAGGCACTAAAATACCTTAAAATAAAATAGTATATTAAAAAATAAGACTAAACGAAACAAGCAGTTTGGTAATTTGGTATTAAAACTTGAGAATTGGACTCCTAACAAGGCACTGATAGCCATATATTAGTGAGCCAGTGATGTCAGTTAAATATTTGCCACGCTGAGTGCTCTCTTCCTACCCAAGCACTCAGTTGGGGTCCCAATCCACATGGCAGGGTCTAGGGGGCACTTCAGTGCACATTGCAGCAACCAATTTAGCAAAAACAAAGGAGAAATTATTCATAAGCAATGTCCTGTCAAATGAGCAGAGGGAGGCACTTATGACCAAGCGCATGAGCACACTGCAGAAGCAACATGGAGACGACATGGGACCAGGTTAGTCATCCAGAGTGTGTTTGTGTGTCCCTCAGTTGAGGCGACTTGCACCCAGGGGCTCACACAGAGCTCACTTACATGATGACTTCTGACCTGTCCTGGAGTGCATGAAACGGTTACGCTACAATACCATGCACAGGACATAAACAAACATACATGCAAAAACAATGACAGCACTCCCACATTGGTGGTGGTGTAGTTCATGTTGGTGCTACCCAGAGTAAAGGCTTATTGCTCAATATTTGCTCTTTCACAGCTCAGGAGACATAATGAAGTTCTTAGCTATGTTTCATTTAAGTATCAATGATGTCTCAGATTTTTCTCCTAAAATTCCTAGAAGAAATTATACTCGAAAAAAAAAAAGACAGTCATTAAAGGAATAGTTCACCCAAAAATGAAAATGTGCTGATAATTTACTCACCCTCAGGCCATCCAAGATGTATCTGAGTTTCTTTCTTCAACAAAACAGAATTTAAGACTTTTAGGATTTCATTTCAGGCCTCCTCCTCTAAACAATGCAAGTGAATGTACCCCATTTTTTGACAGTCCAAAATGCATATTTAGGGTGTATCAAAATAATCCACGCGACTCCAGTCGACAAATAAAGTTCTTCTGAATGCAAACGATTGATTATTTTGAGAAGCAAAACAATACTTGTATACTTTTTAACTACAAATGTTCGCTCCGTACATCTCTGTGACGTGCCCTCATGAGAGGGATGACATAAGCTCGTTGGTAAGGTCACGCGTCATGTGGAGGAGGAGTCAGGAAGCGCGTCATTGTTTACATTGTTTTTTTTGTTTTTTTTTTATTATTATTTGGAAATGATTTTTTATTTTATTTTATATTGTTTTGAAATTGTTTTGGACTGTTTTGGTTTGTGAACGGCGCTTGGTCTGTGCAAGTTTCGATTGTCAACAATGACGCGCTTCCTGACTCTACGTGACCGTGACCTTACCAATGAGCTTACGTCATCCCTCTCATGAACACACGTCACAGAGATGTACGGAGCGAACATTTGTAGTTAAAAAGTATATAAGTATTGTTTTGTTTCTCAAAAGAATCAATCGTTTGCGTTCAGAAGAACTTTATTTGTTGACTAGAGTCATGTGGATTATTTTGGTGCACCCTAAATATGCATTTTGGACCGTCAAAAAATTGAGTACATTCACTTACATTGTTTAAAGGAGGAGGCCTGAAATGAAATCCTAAAAGCCTTAAATTCTGTTTTGATGAAGAAAGAAACTCAGATACATCTTGAATGGCCTGAGGGTGAGTAAATTATCAGCACATTTTCATTTTTGGGTGAACTATTCCTTTAACATATAGTAAGAGAATAGAGCTGAGGATTTGATGAAAAATGTTTGAGTTTATGAAATCTTTAACTACTGATTGCAAATCTGAGCAAAATTTGTGACATTGTTGAGATCTCTTCTGAAACTGTCAGGAAACACATGCAATGTTACTAGGGTCTTTCTCTTATGAAAAATTTGGGACCTACAGTATAGTATGCAAATAATCTACATGGGCTCTATTGTATTTTATTTTTTTCATTATCTCATTGCTGTATTGACCTGTTTCAGTGACGTCACTTTTGCCTGCAGCCACCATGTTTGTGACCATCAGCGGTCACACCCAAAATACCCAAAATACGATATCAAGAAAAACATAAAAAATTGCTTTTGATCCATGCCAAGTCCCAGGAAAAGTTCATACAGGTCTGAAGACAGCACAGATATTGGCAAATTGAACTTTCACTGACATTTAAAATATTTTATCCACTATTCATCTCCGTACGCCGGCGAGTCTGATGTGTGACCGTGCGAGTACACACGCCCACTGGCACATCACCGTAAACATCTCTCATTCAGAAATCACAAATGTTTTTGTGTTGTTTTCTGGTCTGAATTAGTCACATTATTAAAAACCTTTGTGATTACCCTGCCTGTATGAATGTAGGAGCTGCTTTTAACTCTTGAAGAAGGTTTTTATTGCATCTCACAGAGCAGCACAATAAAGGTATATGGAATATTGCTCACAATATGGCAGAGTGGTGATACCGTGACGTCACATGAAACAGGTCAATAGGAGAATAGGAGAAACCATTAAGATGATTTGTGGTGATTTGTCTGTCCTATGTGTATCCATGAAGATGCCATTCTTTGTCTAATGAGCATATCAATCATGCACTTTATTTGGTTTGACATGTGAATGTTACAGGATTTCATGACTGAAATGGGGGAGGATGTGATTATGTGCTGGATGTTTGACTTATATTTGATGATCATGTAAAAATGAAGTAAATATATCTACGGAGACTGTCAGTCACATTCATTTGATATCTGCTAAATAAACTATGTGCTGTGTGTTCATTAATTAATGTGTCCATGTTTATACAAGCAGCTTTTGCAGACTGTGGTGGAAGGCAGGCTGGAGCCGAGGAGGTATATTCTGGGTATTTTGATCTGAGGAGGGTAACTCATTACTACATTAAAAAAAATAAAATAAAATAAAAAAAACAGTAATGAGGATACATACCCACATACATTCTAATTTATAGTATTTTCATGTGATGACACAACACACAATTGGGAAACCTACACATAGGCAACCCTTTCTATCCCATCAAGTCCTGCAATTCCTTCATTTTATTTTTTCAAAAGAATGCCCCATACACAAAGATGGGTGATACATTTGACAAAGTGCAATTTGTTAAGATTTATGTGTTCTCAGATCAGGAGTTACAACTACTGAAAAGAGTACCTTGAGTATTTTGTGTGTGTGTGTGTGTGTGCGTGCCTATTTTTAGCCTCCTTTGCCTATCTTGTCTGAGCTCTGTGTCAGGAATGTCCTGATATATGTAAAAAAGTATGGCTATTGTTGGAGCTATGGCTTAGTGGTTTGTGCATGTGCTCCAGACACATTGAGCCTTGGAGCTCATGCAGGAGATGCAGGTTTAAAAATGTCATTACATGTACTTTCACTGGCAATACAAGCTGCAAAAGTCCTAAAAATAAATAATAATGTGATTACAAATACAATATAAATGTCAAATGCTGCTTTAGCATCCAAAACATATGTCTTTATGATCAATGATGTGCAAGAGTTCATGGCCAAAACCACTGTGGAGTTACCAAAGAGACCTACTGTAGTTAAATCCCATGAGTCATTTCATGTGTATGTGTTTGTATTTGCATATACAGTATGTGTGTGCATGTGTGTGTGTGTTCAGTCTTTTCCCGTAATTATTAATATCAGGGCTGTGGTGGCACTCTGTCAGGGTGTGTCCTAATGGGGCATTTCCTTCTGTGCCCCAAACACATAAATGAGAGTATTTACACACACACACATGCTGCCAACAGTCTGTTTATTCCACTGACATAAAAGAAAGCGAGAGAGAAAAATAAATGGTCTAAGACAGTAACATAGAGTCACTCTGTCTCCATTTGTTAGTACTTAATCTTAATACGAGTGCTTAACTAAAGTTAATAAATGTTAATAAACAGCAATCATTAAGAGTGAATTAAACCACAATGCTTTGCTGGAAGGGTGATAAAGAACTGTAGGTTAAAAACAGAAAAGAAGGTGGAACACATTGATCCAAGTGTTCCTAGATTTATGTGTATGTGTCTTGTGTGCGCATATATTTACATATAAGTATTTGTGTGTGTATGTGTGTGTGTGTGGCCACAGTCCATACTGTAATGACCCTGGCTGGCATAGGGGAAAGTCCATTTAATCAGTAGTGTGTTATTTGCAGTTCTTTGTGTGCGCGCGCATGTGTGTGTGTGATTGGTTGGGGTGTGCTGGATTATTAGATGTTGGCAGGAATGCTGCATAAATGATGCTGACATTAAAACTAAAACCAGAAAGAAGTGCACATTCACACAATGAACATGCAGCCATGTTATGCAAAGAGAATTGTGCTTAAAACATTTGTGTATAAGAAAAAAATCATTTTCCATAAACTTTTAGTATAAAGGTCTTTGTTGTAATTCTTTTGATTACCACAAAGAATTATTTAGACACTGAATGTGTTTAATAAATACTAAAATACACATAGTTTCAAAAGTGTTTTGTAGTGTTTATGGACTGGCCCCATTCAATTCCAAGTTCTGTACTACAACCACAATTTTTGCTTTTTTAAATAAAGGAAGAACTAGTCAATTATTAACATTAAAAGTACAATTTAACATACAATGATAAAATTATACCATAAATTCTGTTAATTGAGCTTCACTTGTACTGAATGTGGAACATTCCTTTAAAGGTGTACTCAGAATTTTATGTTTTCTCATTTAAAAATTACAAATAGTAATTTTGAAACATATGTATACAATTATGACCACTCACATGAAATTAAGACTCCAGTCATATCAGTAACCAGTATAAAGTAATCCGTAAAAAAGCAGTTTTATTGTACATGGAGGGGGTCTCCTCATGGGGGCTGCCATGTTAGGATCACATGAACAGCCTAATAATACTCACTTAATCTTTGTACCTACTCTGTAATTGGCCATTTTAACTCATGGATTCATTTAATCATGGTTGTGAATATTGAATTGTTACAATGGCATCAGTAACTGAAAAATATTGCGTTTGAATAATGCTGCATCCATTCCCCTAGGTGTTAGTACAAGTCCAAGACAACTGCCATATTGACTAGCCCAGCATAAAACAAAAATACCAAGTGCACTTTTAAGACTTTTATGTAAATACCCGCTTTGCATTTGAAATGAGCAAGAGCACTTTGCAGCACCGCGTACTCCCAAGCTGCAGGTTTGCTGTTGGGTCCAGTCCAGTTTCTTCAATTTCTCATAATATGAACCTTTTCATGCAAAATTCTTAAACATTAAATCATTTTCTTTTTTGCTCTTCATATTTGAAGTGTTCAATTGAATTTTTGGCAAAAACTTACATGAGGGTCAGAGGGCAAGTGTAGTACAGTGTGCAGGCGTTCGCTGTGGTGATGGCGAGACTCTTCCTCATACACCAGGTCCCTGTCACCCTGTGGTAGGCTCAGAAACCTCCGGATAGTACAAAGGTTTTCCCAGAGAGTCCTATTCTCTGGGCTGGGACTCTCTTTCCAGCGGAGCAACTCACACAGCCATCCCTAAAAAAATAAAAAAGACTGTTAATTCTAGACAGAACATTTGCTGTGGTCTCCCATTCACTGCTATAGAAGTTTACCCCGCAATAGTTTACTTCGATGTTCCAAACCATCTTTTTACTTTACAGTACACAATTACCACAACAAAGCATCACAAGTGCATTGAGAGAACTGAGAGAGGTAGAGAAGAGACTGTGTTAAAAAGAGAGTGAAATGGTGAGTTTAGAAAGATTTGATTATCTCTGCTAGATTGGGCCAGTCTTTGACACCAGCTGTTGTGTGCAGCCAACCTCTTCCAGCACACATTGTTAATGACCTGAGCATCTCTCTCTCCCTCTTCCTCTCCTTCTCCCTCGGCTCCTCCTGGCCCGCTGCAGCAGATGGGCGCGTTCAGCTGTTACCCCCCCACCCGACCCCAGACCTGTGAGTCCTAACCACATCTGTTACACACACATTCATGCTATTGTAACGGTAGCGAGCTGGTAGGTAGCTGTGCAGTGTGTAAAACCTCATTCCCCTGGCCTTAAGAGGTGCACTAGCGACTGACGCTAGGGGCTGTAGCCTTTAGCCTCCTCGTTAGCGTGCCCGCCTTCCACGCTGGTTCAAATCCCGTTCAGAGCGGGTCGAGCAGGACCGGTTGCATTGGTGCCGTGACCCGGATGGGAGTGAGGCTTAGGGGGTGAGTGTAACGGTAGCGAGCTGGTAGGTAGCTGTGCAGTGTGTAAAACCTCACTCTCCTGACCTCAAGAGGCGCACTAGCGACTGATGCTAGGGGCTGTAGCCTTTAGCCTCCTCATTAGTGCGCCCGCCTCCCACGCCGGAGATGCCGGTTCGAATCCCGTTTGGAGTGGGTCGAACAGGAACGGTTGCACCATACATAAATACAAACACCAACAGAGCACCACTTTGCTGACATATCTCATACACGCAAACATGCAAAGACACTGCCCCTAACACTTACCTCTATATGAGGTTGTCACACCTGCAAAGTCATGCCCTAATAATGCAGAGTTCCTCTGTAAACCAAGCAGCAGAGACCAAGTCTCTCTCAGGCTATTAAATGGTAATAATTAGGTGCAGCTGCAAGCGGGATCATATCTGACTAAATCAGTGATCTCTTTTTGGTATAAAATGAGAAAGAAGAGAACAAACTGGCCAATAGCTTTTCCAAAAATTTCTTAATCAACACTCAGAAATGAATGCCATGCTTTTCCAGCTTACAATAAAGAAATGGATCGCTGTTGTCCTTTGTGCTAGGACAATGCGTCCAACCTTTTGGTCCAAAATGAACTTTTTGCCATTCCTGTCATTCACCTGGTGGGTGAACTGAAAAAATATACCATCCATATATTTCTTTTTTACCAGTAATGAAAATGCAATTTTAAATGTAATTTCTTTCAAATATATAAATATAAATATAGTCTGAGACTAGACCACATTGACAGTCTCAAACCACATTTTTTTTCCATTTAAACATTATAAACAATGTTTTAGAATTTCGATAAATGGTAAACAAAACAAAACAAAGTTATGAGGAAAATGAGGAAACGGTATTTATGATTCTGCACTATTTCTAGTTCACTATGAAAATTTGACATTTATCATATTAACTTCTTTGTACAGAAGATTTGTTTGCTTCCATTAAAGCACACAAAATTCTCTTTGGAACATTTTCAAATCATGCTGGGATAAAATGGATTAAACTTGTGGAATTCATGCAATCTTAAATACTGTACATGCAGTCAAGAAAGCCTAAGCGGAACATATCAAAGACTAAGAAGTTCTGAAGATTCCTCCAGTGTGATGTGTTCTTCATAATTGTCACTATGACTGTATACTTGTTTTTCAAAGCCTCAAAAACATTGACTATAGCTCTGCCATAACGTAGCCCTTTATATATCTTACTCATTATCTTTTGAGTTTTTTATACAGTATATAGCTGTTTGGGAACAAGTGTCAATATAAGGTATGTGGACAGTTATCACATCTCAGTGGCACTGAAAATACATTGGACAAATTTAGCAGTACCGATGCATATCTGTATCACAGCTTAAGCCAAGACTCATGGAATGGGAAAGAGAGATTGATAAAGACAGAGAGAAAGAGAGAGAGAGATCCTTTGGCAGCATCGAGGATGGTTAGCCATAGATGAATAAATGAAAGGCATTTATCGGGATATCTACTGTTGTTGTTGTTGTTTATCAGCTGCAGAGACGCAGCAGGATCAGATATAGACACCTGCATAGACAGACACCATTTCTTCCCCTACACTGACTGAGGAAGGAAATATACACTAAGCATAATCTTAGCATTTCCTGAATAAAACATATTACAGTAAAAAAATAAAAAATAAAAAATAAATACAGGTGCCTCAAATATTCTATTGCGAAACTTCAAAATTTCAAGTGCCGCAAAAACATTTTACATTTCATTGGTCACTGGTGGAACCATCGGCAATCTTTAAAGTTCTTGCAGGAACTTATGGATTCTCTTCAGTGCAAAGTTTAGCTTTAGCATTATGTTATATGAAAGGGTGGAAAAGTGTTAGGTTGATGAGCCCTATAAAGAGAAAATCTTAATAGAGTTAACAGTATCAGCTCTTACTTGGCTCTTGTTGGCTGCAACCTTGGCAAACAGTGCCTGAGATACTTTTGCCCGTTTCATCTCCTGCTGGATTTCGTCATAGATGCCTGAGGTGATGTTAACCAGTGGCTCCAGTTTCAGGGGAAGGTCAGGGTTAGGACCAGAAGCCTTGGACTATGAGGGTCCAGCAGTCAAACGTGAAGTTAAGGAAACAGAAAATACATTTTTATGAGATAAATATTCATAATTGCCAGAGATAGCACAATCTGAGGTACATCCATTATATTTCAGATCCCTCCTTGTACCTGCAATGTTTTGAGATTTTAGCATTTAAGTCATTATGGCTTCCTCTAAATGCTTTGTAGTACATGTTTGAAGTATGGTGTATTGATTTTAGAGTGTGATGTTTTCTTATGCAGTGTTTGAAGTTGTCCTGCAGGCACAGGCAAGTAATCTCACATTCCCCAGTAAAAACGATCATAAGATAAACATATACAGACATAATAGTAATGATAATACAAAACCACATTCCCCTAAACTGAAGAATGAGAACTTTGTTCTCGTATCAGAAGGATTTTATTATCTGCATGTTTTCATTAACAATGGTCTTGGGTGGAAAGCACGTCCATTCATATGGCTCAAACAAGCATTCTAGAAAGTCCACACACCAAGTTCCAGGTCATTTAATATAAACGTGCCTTGACAGGAGCAGAGCAGTGCTATCCTACTTTTGTCGCACTTTAGAGGATTAAGGACAATAGCTTGTGGACCCAACTTTTAATGGGTATAATCCAGTAATCTCTTACAAACATTCTTATATGGTTATAAATCTTTAACAATAATATAAATAAATAAATATGACCTTCGCCAATAGCATTTATTTGCAAAATGATTGCTACATGTAGAACAGATCTCAGAGGTCTCGGAATCAGGTAAATTCTAAAAGGAAAGCAGAGAGTGTGGCTGTAATCCTTACCGAGTTTGTGATTTTTGTCTTGTTCTTCCAAATAGATGCCCACGCGTCAGGGGTTAATTGTTCATCAATGCTGCGCTCCCACACTTTCTGCATTGGGTGGTATAATGTGAGGTTAGCAAATAAATGGTCATTGACCATTCACTGTAGTTTCAGTAAAAATATCCACAGTGTTTTTGTCAAAACGTCTATCAAGAATTAACATTTTATGAAAAATTTTGACAAAATATGCTACGTTTATTACATAATACTAGCATGCTAGCATAACAATCTGTGCCAGATATTTTAACTAAAGCTGTCAAAGTTTCAAAGGAACTAAACATATGACATTGGTTCTATTTCATTACTAAACCCAGATCTTGCATTTTTTTTAATCTAGCTCTGCAATAGCCTGATATAGATTGCAAAGACAACGATGTGTAAGACAACAAGACAAGTAAACAGATCACATTAATCCAGACAGAAACCAAAGCAATCTAACATGCATACAGACAATTCAGAAATAGACACAACACAAGCTTTCAGGTATTTCTACACCCAGCCATACAAACATACAAACACAGCGGCGCTGCAAGGGAAGAAGGAATTATGATGGGCTGAACCTGGTGATTTGTGGGAAAGTAGGGTACCTGAGAGAGGCGGGGGCCACCAGGGCTGGGGTTTGTGCTTGGGGGCAGACTCACAGGAGGGTTCATGCTGCGTTCTCGCTCTTCCTGGTAAATTCGGTCCCTCTCGCTCTCAGGTAAGTTGAGAAAGTTTTGCATAGCTTTGAGGTTCACCAGCAAGGACTGAGAGGCTGAGCGTGGGTCCTCCTCTTTCCGCAAGATCTCTGACAACAGGCCCTGGTGTTCACACATAAACACGCAGAGCCATTACTATGAGGAAGGCCCATTTTTGGAACACATCCATGCAGTTACACAACTAATGTCAGTCGTTCTTCACCTGCGCCATTTAAGCCTCCACCCACTCTTAAGATGAGAACTATGTTGACTGTAATTGGGCATAATTTAGGCCTGCAGTGACTCAATTCACCAGGTGCATTTGCTGCTGAGAGGGTGTATGAGAGAGGATCCAACCTCTGGATCCAGCTTGTAGACTAGAGCAGTCATGCTGGCATGCTCAAAGCAGAAGCCCACAGACCTTAAACTTCCAATAGAACTCTCTGCTCTGACACCTTGATTACGCCCCTGCATTTGGTTCAGTGCAAAATTAACTTGTCTAGTCCTTTATTTATATGAACCTTGACTTGGTCTGGACGTATGGGGTTGGGTAAACTGAGGTAGTGACTAGTATGTTGGATGTTTTCAAGAAGCTCTATTCTTCTGTATGACATCAGTAAGTATATGGCCCAGTGTCTTAAAGGCTCCTTCCTCTTGGAATACATTCTGAAGAGGTTTCTGTTTGAATCTTGGCCATTCTGTAAACATTTGTTCCATTTAATTATCATGCAGTCTGTGTCACTGTACCTGTGTACGGTTGAAGGCAACTCGGGCGAACACTGCCTGTGAGACACTGGCCCTTTTCAGCTCATCTCGCACCTGCTGGTAGATTTCAGAGGATACTTCTGCTGCTGAGGGGTTGGATCCAGGCTCTCCAGGGCCACCGGACTTACTAGGCCGAGGGATGGGTGGGTGATTGAGAAACTGCTGGTTAAGAGCCTGCGGGTGCTGATGCAGGAGTCGGCTTACGGCCAGCTGCTGGTTGATAAGATGAGCCATGGCTAACTGCTGTCTCACCAGCTGTGGGCTGAGTTGGGGTGAGAGAAGTCCCCCTGGTGCCAGAAGAGGCTGCAGGGCAGCAGGCGGAGGTGGAGGAGGCACCTGTGCTCGTAGTGGTGGACTGTGATGGAGCTGTCCGTGAGATGATGGGGTTTGTGGCTGCCCTTGGGCTGGAGGCTGAGACTGGGCTGAATTTTGAGGTTCTCCAGAACTGCCTTTTAACAGAGAGCCGGCACTGTTTAATGGACCAAGTTGTACAAGTCCAGCCAGGTGAGGGGGTGGACGCTGTGCTGATATACAGAAGTCAGCGAGACTGTCCCTTTCAACTGTGAAGGGATGGAGAAAAAGAGTAGCATATGAGGCACTAGAATAGACTCTATAGTCTTCTAGATAGGGTAGATAAGTTGCCTACCCTCAGGGAGTGAGAGAGACATTTCAAAGACAGCCCTACACCAAAAGAAACATCAAAGCATACTGTAGATACTCACCCTTGATTTCAGAACTTTCTCGGCCTTGCCACAAATAATCCCCTGAAAAAGGACGACATAACATTGAGAATCATGGTAAGTGACAAATACAATTACTTACTAACCTAGTCATGCAAACACTGACACTGGGGGTTAAAACAACACCATTCTTTCAGTAATAGAAAGGTTTCACAACTTTCACGATGATATATGAATCATCCAATGGGGTCTCTCGGCAGTGGCATACACATCTGGCAACGCGGGCTGAGTGTTTAGCTCTGGGAGGCAAGGAGCAGAACTAATGGAGGGGGCTCGGTGTAACTCAACACCACTTATTCTGTCAGCATGCCGAGGATCTCTTTATTCTCTTTCGGCTCTCTCTCTCGCTGCATTTGGGGTCTGGCCCCCACTTTTTGTCCTGCTGTATAATTATTTTACTTTTTGCAGGGACATGGAGAGGAGGAAAATTTTCGCAGACATTTGGATGCTAAGAGGCTTAAACAATGTAGCTGTGGGACAACCCTCTGTTAGACCTGATGCTGGGAGACCCCCTGCAGCATTCTGGGGGAAGGAGTGCTGGTATCTATTAGGCCACGAGGTGGCTTGGGTTTCCCCATCCTGTGTAAGAGGAGTCCTTAAGAGATAATGCACAATATAACGCAGCAAGGAGCATAGGACTTTTAACCTTCATGACTCTGAACACCTCACCATATGCCAGAAAGGTGTCATCTCAGAAAAACAGATGATTTCCTGGCCAGACTACAGTGCGGGTGTCAGGTTAGCTCTTTAGCTTTTCTCACTCAATTCAGGATGACACCAATTAACAGAAGAGGAAAAAACTTATATGGTAGATTTTGGTTGGTCAGAGTGAAAATCATATTAGAAGCAATGCAGTGTTGGTGAGCATCAGCACAAGGCTTACCTTTAATCTTTTTGTACTTCTTGTACCAGCGACCAAACTCTTGGCACTTGGCAGTTGAAACATTAGCATAGTAGGAACTATTCACAATAGAGGAGATCATACTCTGGAAAAAGCAAAAGAAACGAGAGAGGTCGGAAAAAAAGGGTAAAATAAGGATAACTACAGAGGTGGGATAACAGAAATTAACACACATGGTCAAATTCATAAAACATAAAATTGCGATGATAAATGGCCTATAAAACACATTACTGCAGAAAGCCACCCAGGAAAGGCAGATAGTGAACACCACAACAAGCTCTGAGCCACAGTGACACAAGTAGAAATGAAGAGCCACACACATATGCAAACAATTGATATGAGAATCAACAACCACACAGAGTTCCACTTAAACACAGCATGCACAGATACATAAATCTCAAAGATTGCTTGTTTGCTTGGAAATGAGCTCAACGAGGATCATGGATATACACCCACCTAGACACACAAACACATAATCTATGTCTCACACTCTCTCATGTTAAAGTAATTTCTGGGTTTTAGAAATGGCCCATGAATGCATGGAATTTTGGAGGAAATTTTGAATTGGAGAATGAAACACAGCCAAGAAGATTTAGGCTACATTAAGCATGAACTGACTGCATTGATTAGAACATCTGCAAGGACATGTTGTTAGCTTTAGCACATAGTTTTACCAGTGGTACAACTGTATATTTTTTTTTACAAAACTATTTAATTGGCCAAATCTAAGTATGTTTGATAGCAGAAAATCTGACTGTAAGTGGGTAGCGACTGTACCTGAGAGAGTGGACATTCTTTTGCCAGGGTGCTCTGGTTCATCTCTTTCAGCAGTTCTTTGAGGGCGTTGCGCACTGTTGCGTGGTTCCATTGCTCTGATGGGAGGTCCTCCAGCTTGGCAAAGCTGTTTCCATAAAATCATCATTACTTGTCCCCCATAGCTCAACAGTAATCATCTTCAGTTCCTAATCAATAAACACTGCAGCTGGCATGGTGCCAGGTCAACAGTACCATCACCATGGAAACCCAAGAAAACAAACCTGGATGGTACATGACTACACAATGACTATATCAATCCTCTCATCTGGAGCCTATGTTTATCTCTCCAGCATTCAGGGGTAAACTGCAATCAGTGGGCATGAAAGGGCTCATTGAGCAGTTCTGATAAAAGTTTAGCCTGGCCTGTTTGCTGCTTTTTTTACATATCCACAAGCCTTCCTTAACAGTCCTTTAAATTTCACAAATTTAGAGGCTGTCTATCATTTATAACCTATCACTGATAGGCAAAAGAATTCCTTAATTATCTGAATACTTCCTTACAGTGTAGGAAATATATACTGTATATAATTTAGTCAACCAATATTTTATTTTATTTATTTATTTTAGAAAAAAAAAATGTTTTACTATTGGAGAACCTTTTTAAGTTCCACAGATAACTTTTTATTCAATAATTCTTCAGAAAACCATCCATGGACTAGTGCTTTAAAGAACCAAGAAACCAACATACTGAATTGAAGAACCTAATATGATTATACAGAGTTAATAAACCCAGTGAGAAATGGTTTTTGATAAGAAGAGGTTTCTCTGCTGAGCCTGAAACAAAGTACTTCTGAGAAAAAAAAAAAAAAAAGAATATATATATATATATATATATATATATATATATATATATATATATATATATATATATATATATATATATATATATATATTTAGGAGTGTTGGATCCCATGGGGTTGTGCTCTTACCTCTGTAGTTGGATGCGGAGCGTGACCATGTGGTAAACATCCAGCAACATATCAGCGACCGTTGCCTCTGGAGCATCTGTTAGGCAATGGATGGGCAATGGGTTCCAAAGGCCTACCTTTATTATGCCTTTGGAAAGAAAGCAGAGAGACAGGGAGAGTTGATTAACCCCACTTGATCTCATTGTGCCACAGATTTGTGTAGCATCATTCCATGGCATCATCAAGAATGGCCTCAAGTCAATGATGGCTGTAATGAAATCTAAAGAAAAGTGAGGAGGGGCACCATTCTATTCAGTAAGTAGCTCCACTAAACCAGAACTAAAGTCTGAATACAGCACATTACACCATCATACCAGCACCAACTTACATTAAAAACTAAATAAATAAAATACAAAATATATATTAATTTTTTTAATGTATTTTTTTATGGTAATTTGGTGCTGGTATATATATATATATATATATATATATATCATTTTCAGCAGTGGTTCATCCCATTCTATAAAAGCAGACAGCAAGGAACAATACTAACGATAAGGCTTTATCTATTAAACACTTATCGGGTCAGGAAGAAGCACCTAACACACAGGCTGAGGATCGGACCATTAAGCGTGGGCCCCAGGGGCGCCTCTGGCTCTTTTACAACCAGGCAAGACATGTAGGAAGCAGCTGCTCATCTAGAGCATCGCAGCCTCTGACAATTACGTCAACCCCCCCTCCATTAATGGGCCGTCATAAACACAGGTCAATGATTGTATGATTAACCCAAATTGACTGTTATAAATGCCTCTCGTTGTGCAAAGGATGAGACGAGTATTTATGGCTGAGGAGTAATCTGTAATCGGGGTGTCACAGTGAGACAAAGCCATTTTACTGAACAATGCCATCTGAATGTTTTGTAAATACGGCAGGTAACTAAGACCATCCCAGACTGAATTGGGTGAAAAGACGTGCAATGCTTCATCTTCTGTTTTGTGAAGGTTAATGAGAAATGTGTAATAGGTTTGAACTATTACTGATTACTTTTAAAAGACAGAAAACAGCCAAGCAATATAGCAGTGAGACTCATCTACTTAAACTTTTAGAAACTACTCAAGCGTCTTTATAGGGCCTCAGGCACTTACAGTGTATTTACCTCCCGTTTCAAAGGCTACATTCATGTAACAATGTGCACAACAGTATGCAGAAATATATCCATTTTTAAACAGTATTTAAAGTACATCTCTTTAAATTACACCGAAGCTGAACAGGCTTACAGATGAACCCGTGTTCATAATTTGAGTTAGGGCCAGGACAAAATCTATTCCACTGTGGCATCAACTGAGGGTGCCATAGTTTTTTTCCAAAAACCACGCTGTGCTATTAAAAATGAATTAGCTGAATCTATTATGCCCTCCGCTCTATTTATTTCCAGATGTCGCAATCACTGTCAAGATGCGCTTTATATGTAAACTGGACCCTCTGCTCATTGCATTATTAACTGTTTTCCAAACACAGCACACATCCGTAAACACTTTTTAACACGCACTGCTTATGTAAATGTGCACCCAATGTATATCCCTTGTGTGAATGTATATATACAACATATCCGACAACAGGAAGAGAATAGAGATGACCAAAAACCAAGGGCATGCCATGAATAGATACAAAACACATCCATGCACACACACACTCTCTCACACACACAAACATATTTCCCATGGTCTTATAGGGACTGGCTGAAGCTGTGAAAACTAAACAATGGTAATCACATTACTATCCGCTAAATTAGACCCAGACACTGCCCAGCTTCTCTCTCCCTTTTTCTCTCTCTTTTGTCATATTTGGGTGCTTTAGACTGTTTGTGTCATCTGAAGAGCTCCAGCTGCTCAATCACACACAGACATGCCAGTGGATGACTTACCTACATTATAACACAGCACTGCCATTGCCACTAATGCCTAATTGAACGAGTTAGCTTTGGACAGATACTGCTTTCACAAATTAGCAAAAGCTCCATTGTTTTCTCTCAGCTCAGTGTTTGTGTTTTGACTAAAGAGAAGCTAACGAGACATTTTATGTGACCTGCTCCACTGTTTCTTTTCCCTATTGGCTGATGGCTCCTTCTTTGGAAGCATATCAGTGTCACCAAATCTGGTGACCAGGGCTGGCCTTTGGGTTTGTGGTGCCCTAGCCAACATTATGAAAATATGCCTCGCTGGTGTAAAATATAATATACAGTACATAATATATAAAATTCTATAGAATCACTGCAACATGATAAGTAGTTTCTTTTTTTAAGAGAAAACAATATAAATATTCAAACTGTACACAACTATGAGCATAAATGTTTATTTAGTTCAACAGACTCAGTGTAAACAAACAATTGGGGCAGAACTATGTACAAAAGTAAATAGGCCTATAAATTAAAACAGATTTGGTGCAAACAAACAAAAGATTGCAGTGAAAATTGGGTACAGCTATACAGAGCAAAGTAAAATTAAAATAATGCATAAATAAGCTAAATAAAAAATTAAATAAAATGTGCACTTGCAATGTGTGTTTTGCTTAAAGTATGTTTCTGTCCTAAGAAAAGCATTAAATATATTCTACACTGTGAGTGAGCTGCTCATCAGAATTAAATCGGTATGATCATTGATCATATGGGAACAGATATAGTTATAGTTGTCACGGCATGCCACCTGCTTCCAGTGTTTATTGGGTGCTAAGCATCTTCATGCCAGACTTTATGATCTACTTGCTTATTATGTATCTTACAGGATCTCCCCTAGCACATCAGGGCCCTAAACGACCGCCTATTTTGCCTATAGGACAGGCCAATCCTATTTCTATTGGGCAGAACCTTCGGCAACCTGAGCAGAATATTATATAATATACTGTATATACACTTTTATACAGCCTCATCTGAATCTTTATAAGCCTCAGCTTTCTGTTCTTGGCTGATAGAAGTGGAACCCGACGGGGTCTTCTACTGTTGTAGCCCATTCACCTCAAGGTTTGACATGTTGTGCATTCTGAGATGCTAGTCTGCTTATTACAATTGTACAGAGGGGTTATCTGAGTTACCTTTCTGTCAGCTCGAACAAGTCTGGCCATTCTCCATTGACTTCTCTCATCAACAAGGCAATTCCATCCGCAGAACTGCCGGTCACTGGATGTTTTTTTAGTTTTTGGCACCATTCTGAGTAAACTCTAGAGACAGTTGTCAGCAGTTATATAATTACTCAAACCAGCCCATCTGGCACCAAAAATCATGAATAAGTACTGTAGGTGTACAGGTGTACCTTTTAAAGTGGTCACGGAGTATACCACAGTAAAAATTTATAATATGTTATTATGATATTGAACACACTCCTTTATTTTAAAAGTTTTATAAATATTATAAATAAAACAATGGCATTTTGCCTTAGTGTTTCTCAATTAAGTAAACACTGCTTCATGTTAATTATTCAGGTAAATTGTAAATAATAATAGAGAATAATAAGAAGTAGCCTAATTAGTAAGTAAACAAAAATACTTGTAGGCTAATAATAAACAAATAAAGAGCAGTCAGTGTATTTCTTTTCAATATTGTTGTTTGATTAATATTAACGTCATAATAGATCCGATATTTTGACACATGCCTGATTTGTTGCACCTGTTTGCATTCTCATAAGACATAAGTTAATGTTTATGTTAATCACACGGGGGACGAGCATGGACCATGAAGCACATTTACCCGTTCAGGCACGCAGCCTGACCGCACGCAGCCTTTCCGCATTCATCAATAGCGCTCGGGCCACGCGGTAAATGAGGTTATGTATATCCCTGTGTCCGAATATCCATAATTTCTTACTATATACTGTAGTATGCCAAAAACAGTATGCCAGTGGAGTAGTATGTCCAAATCCACAGTATTTATAAGACAGTAAGCAAGAAATGCCCAGATGACCTACTACTTCCGGCAGGAATCTGAAGTGTGGATCGGTTGAACACTTTCCTATCCCACAATGCATCAGGTGCTGAGGAGATGTCACATGCAAATGCTGGATTTAAAACAAATGGCAGAGAACCGAAGGGCGGAAGGCTGTTTTCAACAGTAAGTGCTGTATACACAAAGAATGTTGCTCATTGTTCTTAAATGATGCTTATTTAACCAAACTTGAGTGGATTCTTTTCATGGTTGTTGTTGTCATGTCATATAGTCTGGTCACGGGACCATGCGTACGTTCCTGTATGTTAGCATGTCCAACTTCTATTCATACTGCTTCTCGCATATCTAAAGAGCGTACCATTTTACTGGCCAAGAAGTGTGTTTCTCATCAAATACAATACATACTGTGACAGTACGCGGTTTCGGACCCAGGGTATGTGTTGTTTCACGACTCAATAATGTGCATTTCCACCTTGTCAACACAAAAGTTTTTACTCAAAGCTTCTGCTCTATACTGGAAAAAATTACAATTTCAGTTGAAACACAGAGCATGCCTTTAGCTCTGATTCAAGAACACCTCTTGGTTTTCCCAAACACTTAAGTCCACATCTGCGCGGATGTTTTTTCCATCTACACGGAAGCAAATTCAGAAGAGCGTGGCCGCACATGCGCAGCTTACAGGGAGCAGTCCTACTAGTGAGCCTTATAACTACACTGTACTTCTATTATATTATACACAGGCCTCGAAAATGGGGGCGTCTCATCTTTGGTCAACTGTTTCAGAGGTATTTGTGGAGATAAATTCCCCAGACAGTGAATTAAAGATGAGAGGCAAGTTAGACAGATGAAAACAACTTGTGAGCTTGTGCCACTCCCCTCTTGATCACTGCAAGTGTTTTTTTTGGGGGAGGGGGGGGATTTTTCCCCTTTTTCTCCCAATTTGGAATGCCTTTTAAGTCCTCATGGTTGCGTAGTGATTCGCCTCAGTCCGGGTGGCGGAGGACGAATCCCAGTTGCCTCCACGTCTGCGACCATCAGCCTGCGCATCTTATCACATGGCTTGTTGAGCATGTTGCCACAGAGACATAGCACGTGTGGAGGCTTCACGCCATCCACCGCGGCAACCACGCTCAACTCACCACACACCCCACCGAGAACAAACCACATTATAGCGACCACGAGGAGTTTACCCCATGTGACTCAACCCTCCCTAGCAACCAGGCCAATTTGGTTGCTTAGGAGACCTGGCTGGAGTCACTCAGCATGCCCTGGGATTTGAACTAGCGAGCTAGGGAACTCCAGGGGTGGCAGCCAGCGTATTCTACCACTGAGCTACCCAGGCCCCCGTGTAAGTGTATGTTTATTTTACTGGGTTTCCTTTGATTTCTGAGTGTCACATTGTTCAGTGCTGAATGTATTAATGCCGACCACAAACGTCCTGAGCCTCAAGAATGTATGGAACCCATGATTTCCGCTATCAGAGGCAGCATCAGATTAAGCTGGGATTGTTCTCAGTGTACAACGGAAAGTCCACATTCAGCTGAGGTTCTTTGAAATTGCTGTAAGATTTGAGTGTCATTGAGTTTAGACTTCGAACACCCCACTTCCCAAACATGCAATTTAATCGACTGATTCATATTCACATGTTCGATGTTGAACAGACAGCCCACTGGAACCAATTTGCAAAAAAGGACATGTACCCTATTCCAGTAAACGGCAGTTAAACTCCTATTTACAGTATGAAGTATAACATCATACAGAGACTGTGGTAATGTTATTAATTAATAATTTTTAACTTGGAAAGGCTCTTTTCCTTGTCATTTTTTGCCCCCTGTACAAACCATTGTTCCCATTGCCACATTAAAATTCCTCCTCCCATTACTGGCCTTTCATGTGGTCAGCTGGAGGCTTGGCTGAAGCTTATGTGTACTCATCCATACACACTCACACACACAAACGCAACCTCACACAGTCTGAAAATGTTCCCTAACACACATATTAATACTCAGAAGTGTGTACTTATCCATTCACACACACACAAACGCAACCTCACACAGTCTGAAAATGATCCCTAACACACATATTCATACACAGAAGAGCGAGTTTGGATACACTGAACTTGGTGTTCCGAACGACTTGGCTGTGTTGAAGGGATGCCCCAGTCTTACTATACTGCCACAGATTACTATACTGTTACAATGAATCATCGTTAAAACAGTACTCAATCAATATAAACAATAATCAATCTACATAGGAGAATAAATCAAATTTGAAAGGCAGGCCTGAGAAATGCTGTCTCCCAAGAAAATACTATAGTTTTACTATAGTAACATTATTACTTTGTACATCATTTTTATTACAATTATGGCAGTTGTAGTTATAATTTCTAAATGTTTAGGCTACTCTATACCATACACAATACCATAGTTAGTTTTTTAGAAACCATAGTTGAAGTGATTAAACCATGGTAATGAGGAGCCATCTGTATGGTTTACTATGTGTAACTACAAACACAGAAGTTAAACTATCGTTACTACGCAAGAACTATGGCAGTTTTGAAAAGAGTTAACTGTTAATGTGAAAGCTTGTCTGGGAAACTGCTAGATGTGGCTGTCAAAAATGACCAATCAGATTACGTGGTAAAGATCCCTGGATACAGCGGTGAACTGATTTGTTTCTAACTGGCTCCCAGTTGTGTCAGATTGCAAGCTGGATTATGTGTTTTCAATATTCAGTTGAGAACTGAGACAGGCCTTAAAGGAATTGTTCACCCAAAAATGAAAATTCTCAAATTATTCACTTACCTTGATGCCATCCCAGATGTGTATGAGTGTCTTTCTTCAGCAGAACACAAATTAAGATATTTAGAAGATATTGAAACTCTGTAGGTCCTTATAATGTAAGTAAACGGGTGCCATCAGGCTGCTGGCTATTTGACGGTCCAAAAGGCATATTTAGGCAGCATAAAAGTAATTCACACACCTCTAGTTGATCAATTAATGTCTTCTGAAGCAAATCAATAGGTTTGTGTAAAAAATACATGTAAAATTAAAACTTTATTAACTTACAAAAATTGCTTCCTTCCAGCAGTCGACACATCAGTGACGTAAATGCTATGGCGCGTTCACGTGAGAAGTCGGAAGCACGTGCTTTGTATACAACAGAGGAATGAACGTCATGCGAGAGTTAGTTCATTACAAACTGAAATTGCACTTGGCAGAAGCAACGATTTAAAGTTAAAAACATTTTAATTATCGATTTGTTTCTTACACCAACCTATTGATTTGCTTCAGAAGACATTGATTGATCGATTGGAGTTGTGGATTACTTTTATGCTGCCTAAATATGCCCTTTGGACCGTCAAATAGCCAGCAGCCTGATGGCACCAGTTTACTACATAATAAGGTCCTACAGAGTTTAAACATATTCCTAATAATCTTAATTTGTGTTCTGTTGAAGAAAGACAGTCATACACATCTGGGATGGCATCAAGGTAAGTGAATAATGAGAGAATTTAATTTTTGGGTGAACTATTCCTTTAAAAACGTACTTTTAACTGAAAACAATGTGGTCCTCTGAATTCACAAGGTCAACTAAGACAGGTAATGTGAATGTTTTTTTTTTTTTTTTTTTTTTCCAGAATTGTCGAAAACACACTTTTAGACATACACTGATCAGCCACAACATTAAAACCACCTGCCTAATATTGTGTAGGTCCCCTTCGTGCTGCCAAAACAGCACCTACCCATATCTCAGAATAGCATTCTGAGATGCTATTCTTCTCACTACAGTTGTACAGAGCAGTTATCTGACTTACCGTAGACTTTATCAGTTTGAACCAGTCTGGCCATTCTCTATAATAATTATAATTTTCTTTATTTATCACACATTATACATTTGCACATATACAGTGAAATTCTTATTTTTTTCACATATCCCAGCTAGGCTGGGGTCAGAGTGCAGGGTCAGCCATGATACAGCGCCCCTGGAGCAGATAGAGTTAAGGGCCTTGCTCAAGGGCCCAACAGTGGCATCTTGGCAGTGCTGGGGCTTGAACCCCCGACCTTCTGATCAGTAACCCAGAGCCTTAACCGCTGAGCTACCACTGCCCCACGCTGAGCTACCACTGCCCTCTCTGTTGACCTCTCTCATCAACAAGGCATTTCCATCCACAGAACTGCCACTCACTAGATGTTTTTTGTTTTTGGCACCATCTGAATAAATTCTAGAGACTGTTGTGCATGAAAATCCCAGGAGATCAGCAGTTACAGAAATACTCAAACCAGCCCATCTGGCACCAACAATCATGCCACAGTCCAAATCAATGAGATAAAAATGTTTCCCCATTCTGATGGTTGATGTGAACATTAACTGAAGCTCCTGACCCGTATCTGAATGATTTTATAAACTGCACTGCTGCCACACGATTGGCTGATTAGATAATCGCATGGAAGATTGTTGGTGCCAGATGGGCTGGTTTGAGTATTTCTGTAACTGCTGATCTCCTGGGATTCTAACACACAACAGTCTCTAGAATTTACTCAGAATGGTGCCAAAAACAAAAAACATTCAGTGAGGGGCAGTTCTGTGGACTGAAATGCCTTGTTGATGAGAGAAGTCAACAGAGAATGGCCAGACTGGTTCGAACTGACAAAGTCTACGGTAACTCAGATAACCGCTCTGTGCAGTTTTGGTGAGAAGAACACGGGCTGGCACTGTTTTGGTGGTACGAGGGGGACCTACACAATTAGGCAGGTGGTTTTAATATTGTGGCTGATCGGTGTATAATATCTAGTTTAGTTTTCATTTGCCATTGTGCAAAGTATGTGCAATGACTCTTTGGCCCTATCGGGATTCAGGCAACAGAGTGTATTTTAATAAAACTGACCCATGGTGGCTGCATGTCAAATGTGGCAGCGCAACAATGCGCTCGTGCTGTAATCTCTCACCACTGTTAATTGTCTGAAGCCTTAAAATACAGGTCTGTCCATACAATTCTATAAAAGTACTCAGACCCTTATAATTGAAATAAACAATATCTCCCAGTTAATTACTGGCCAGGCTAATTAAAGAAAGGCTGGGAGAGGAGCTTAAATATACCACTACGAGAGAGCTATGCAGGACACAATTCAAGCAGGGAGAAAATAGATGGGACTGTGTAATTTTGGTTGTGAACCGCAGAGGAAAAAATGTATAATTTAAGCCAGAAATTATTCATTTAACATAAACGCTTGCTTTAAAAAACAAAAAGTATTCATTTGAGAGGAGAGCTCTCTCTCTCTCTCCATCTCATTTTCAGTGAGGTCTAAGGAATAAACTAAAGTCAGTGTACTTCCCCATAATGGGATGAATCTTGTTAGGATGTGTGAGTGAGTATGGGATAGTTCGTTTAGCCATATCCCTCTCCTTCTCTTTTATCTGGGCTGAACTGATGACAGTGAGGGAGTGTTGATTATATTGTGTCCAAACTGTTTTTTTTTTCACCGCTGCCCTGTCCTCCTCCGTGTCCTTTTGATATTGTTTTGTGATGGGCTGCTCTGATGTGCAGAAGTGACCTCTCTTTTTTTTTTCGGAGTAACGTCTGGGACTTCCTCACAGATGTGGCGCCATTGTGTGGGCCAGACAGGGCTATTTGGCCTTTCCAATCATAATGCCGCTTCTATCAATTTGCATAGTTTTTAAATTTTATTTTAAAGTACAGAAAGGTATTTCTGGAAGTTACACAAATGGCTTAAGGAGTTACTGTGTGGGATCCTGTTTCAGGTTATTCAAAGGAATCTCTAAAAGGCACGTCGAGTGAATTTAAAGACAAGCTGTTGCCTTTTGAGTGATGTACATATTTTTGTATTGTACTTCTTTCTGTTTTTGTCGCTGTGAATTTTTATATTTATAAAAGCTGTTGATTAAATGCATTAATGCATATAATTAATTATGAATTATATAAAAAATAACACGCAACAAAATTAACACAATTAATCATGTCACCAGACCATAATACTATAACCGAAGAAGTAGATTCGCACTCTGTTATACTATCCCCTTTTATTGATTAAAAACATCAGCAACGTTTCGATCTATTCTAATAGATCTTCATGAGTTTTTCAGCAGGGGGCAGTTAGAGAAACTCCTGCTGTATAGGCAACACACACTTGTGTACAGACAACAAACCACACTCAGGTTTGCTTGGCACCAGCGACAGCACAAGATGAGGACACGTTCTTGTGTTAAAACACAGCTAAACAGAGCACAATTGTGAATGCAGGGATCTCGAGACTTGTTTTTCTCAGTTTCAAACTAAGATTCATTTGTCCCAGCGACCTAAAAATGCTGTTTATTACGCAACCAAAGTGAGAACCTCCAAAAGCATCCTTCTTTCTCATGTAGGCCTATACATTGACGCGTTCTTAGAAAAGCTCTTATAATAAATCTATCTCGAACAGATTGACGAATTAAATTGCAAAATGGATTGATGTGGACTGCAGGCCAATGATAGGTTTATATTCAGTAATATGGAAAGAAACAATATATTGCCTTTCAATATATACAGTTTGCAAAAGTTTGCATACCCTGGCAGAAATTGTGAAATTTTGGCATTGACTTTGAAAATATGACTGATCATGCAAAAAATTTCTTTTATTTAAGGATAGTGATCATATGAAGCTATTTATTATCACATAGTTGTTTGGCTCCTTTTTAAATCATAATGATAACAGAAATCACCCAAATGGCCCTGATCAAAAGTTTACATACCCTTGAATGTTTGGCCTTGTTACAGACACACAAGGTGACACACACAGGTTTAAATGGCAATTAAAGGTTAATTTCCCACACCTGTGGCTTTTAAAATTGCAATTAGTGTCTGTTTATAAATAGTCATTGAGTTTGTTAGCTCTCATGTGGATGCACTGAGCAGGCTAGATACTGAGCCATGGGGAGCAGAAAAGAACTGTCAAAAGACCTGTGTAACAAGGTAATGGAACTTTATAACGATGGAAAAGGATATGAAAAGATATCCAAAGCCTTGAAAATGCCAGTCAATACTGTTCAATCACTTATTAAGAAGTGGAAAATTCGGGGATCTCTTGATAACAAGCCAAGGTCAGGTAGACCAAGAAAGATTTCAGCCACAACTGCCAGAAGAATTGTTCGGATACTAGTTAAAACCCACAGGTAACCTCAGAAGAAATACAGGCTGCTCTGGAAAAAGACGGTGTGGTTGTTTCAAGGAGCACAATACTTGTTGACCCCTCTCCAAACATAGCGCTTATGGTTGTGACCATAAAGCTCTATTTTGGTCTCTTCACTCCAAATTACAGTGTGCCAGAAGCTGTGAGGCATGTCAAGGTGTTGTCGGGTATACTGTAACCAGGCTTTTTTGTGGCATTGGATTCTTTCTGGCAACTCGACCATGCAGCTCATTTTTGTTCAAGTATTGTCGTATTGTGCTCCTTGAAACAACCACACCGTCTTTTTCCAGAGCAGCCTGTATTTTTCCTGAGGTTACCTGTGGGTTTTTCCTTGTATCCTGAACAATTCTTCTGGCAGTTGTGGCTGAAATCTTTTTCGCATGATCAGTCCTATTTTCAAAATCAATGCCAAAATTTCTCAATTTCTATATATACATACAGGGTTGGGAAGGTTACTTTTGAAATGTATTCCACTACAGATTACAGAATACATGCTGTAAAATGTAACTTGCAACGTATTCTGTTAGATTACTCAAGGTCAGTAACGTATTCTTGTATTATATACTTTGGATTACTTCTTCAGCACTGGTAGATTTTTTTTTCACTTGTTTTGACTATAAAAACTCTGCCAGTACAGTAAGACAAAATACACATATTAAAAATACATTCTCTGAAAAACCTAAATATCTTATGCAGTGTGGTTTCTAAAACAAGATCAATCAAACTGATCTTGTTTTAAGGATTTTTAGATATTTTTACGGGAAAACAATACAAACATTATCATCAAGAATATGATTTTTGCCCTAATATCAAAGGTCTTACTAGAAAAAGGAAATTATGATCCAACGTGAATTTTCTTGATAAGAAAATATGATCGTGCCTGGTAACATGTGCATGTAAAATGGCTAGAAATAGCATTTTAGCTTAGCGTAAAGTTGACAATTTACACAAGGTTTATTTATATTTCTTCTGCTCCACACTTACTTCAAACTTACTTCTCTGTCTGCTCGTATGAATGTAACACATCATGAGAAAGTGTTTCACTGCTGTTCAAATGCACTTTGGATCACATCATTTATATGTATAAATGTTTTCCATCTGAAAGGACTAAATATTAAATGAAACAAATGACAATAAAATGCAAAGTAATCTCTTCAGTAATCAAAATACTTTTTGAATGTAACTGTATTCTAATTACCAATGATGCAAACTGTAACTGAAGTGGAATTCAGTTACTTATTATTTTGTATTTTAAATACATATTCCCGTTACATGTATTCCCTTACTCCCCAACCCTATATATATATATATATATATATATATATATATATATATATATATATATATATATATACATATATACGCACCAGTTTTTTTAGTGACTGTCTGAACTGTCTATTTTCAAATCACGGTTGGCTTAACAGGAGACACCAAAACCTTCGCGTTTTTAATAATGTTAAGTTGAAGTTCTGTTCTGAAGACGCTGCATTGTGTTCCATTTAACTGTGCTCTGTCTAGCCGTTTGAAACACTCGCCTGCTGTATACGCGCTGCATCAGCGCGTTGAGTCCAGTGCCGCGTGTGTGTGTGTGTGTGTGTGTGTGTCCACAAATGTTCGCTCTTGTGAGGAAAGCCGCGATGCTCCACATTGTTGCTGTAATGATTCACGAAGCGTTCCATTCAACTCTGAGAGTCTGAATTTCCACCTTTCAACTGGGGAAAGTGCAACGGAATGACACTGTATATCGGACATCTAAATTGGAAACTCGTGCGGATATCTTCATTCATTTCAAAGAGATGCAGGTGTGTTACGTCATGCAGGGCAGGGAGGTTTACAGTCACTAACAAACATTCACTTTTATTAAATAATATTCATTAACGAGTCAAAGTTCTTACATTAAATGATAATAAAATGTGTTTAGCAAACGTTTTGCAGAGACAGGTATTCAAAACACGGTTAATTACACTCTCTTTGTTTTGATTATCGTAACGATAGCAATTCAGCATCGTATATCAGTTTGGCTGCTATGAGACATCTCTGACAATCAATGTACCCCACAAAACCACAATGTAATCAATCTCAAAATTAAAAATAAGCTTTGACACCTTTGTGTTCAGTTGTCAGGTAATTGTCACTGGATTTCGAATTTCAAAAAGTCACATACTTGATCACCATCGATCAACGTTTTCATGATTGATCATTGCTGCCACGTCCGAATACCTGAGTACTCGTACTCGTGCCCATCCCTAATATATATATATATATATATATATATATATATATATATATATATATATATATATATATATATATATATATATACTGTGTATATATTACTTTGTATTTGCAGTTATTTAAATATAACTATTTATCATTATTTAATCAATATGCAGTAAATTGAATTACTGTTATTTGAGGGCCTTTCTGAGCAAATATTTATATGTTCAATTAATTGCAATTTGATTAATTAATCAGCATATCATGTAATGAATTTGATTACAAATTTTAATGAATTGACAGCCCTAATATTTATTTATCAAAAAAATAAAAGGATGCTTATTTTAGAATTATTTTCAGATGAATAAACAAGTTGCAGTCACACACATACATGAACAGACACATACATGTCTCGGCACAACAAATAAGTAGCAAACATTTCATCAGCCTGGCCTGAAGGATAGTTTAATTAAAGTTTGAAATGTAGCCTTCAGTTTTCGCTCTCTCTTTTCTGTCTGTATCAAACTTATCAAACTGCTGGCAAAACTTTTGAAAATACATCAGTAAAATGCACATCATCTCATCACACAACAAACTTTGGTCTAGACAGACTTAGTGTGAGAACTGTGAATAAAACGTACAAAAAAAGCAACATGAAAATAAATGTACAGATGCCAAATGCTGAACCTATTACGTAAAATGTGATGTATTATGTTACCATGCATCCACATGAAGTACTGGCTGTTTTACATTTTCTACATACAATACCAGTAAACTTCACAGTCTTCTGGGAGATGACAAGCATGTGTACAGCAATAAAGTAAAGCATTATATTCCTTCTTTTGGCCCACATAAACATTCTCTACATACATACACAAACACACACACAGTAAAGTAGACACATATTATGTGAGTACAAAGACCTTAAGCACACGTACACTTGCATTTCCACATACCACACACACACTCTCACACACACACACACACACACACACACACACACACAAAACAGTTCACACACCTCTTTTTGTGACGTGAATGTACCAGATTTGTTGCCTCTCCATCTCCTTTGTTCCTTTTTAATGGGATTTTAAGACTGTTTTTAATTTGGTTATGTTGATCAAATGCCCTTCATCCTCAGAATTCTCAGACGCACAAGCACAAAACAGTATATCCTCCTGTCAACATCTCAACAGCCAAACCTCCTCCTAGTCCTCACTGTCACTCTAATAGGTCTGAACTGTAATGGAATGGTATACTAGTGTACTGCTTATTGCATACTATGCAGTATTGTACTGTATACTACTATTAAAAATATATATATATACTGTATATAATGTAAAACAGTATGCATTATGCAATAAAAAGCATTTCAAACAGAAGGATGATACATTGCTGTCACATTAGCTCAATATATTGCATGTTTAATTCTGGCATCCATTTATAATATTAGAAATATATATGGCTATTTTTAACCTAGTTTTGTGAAAAAAAATAAATCTTTTGGTAGTCCAATTAAATATTAAATCAGGTCGAACATTTTTCTTCTGGTTTGTTTTTAATGAAATGGAAGATCAAATTAACGTATTAGGTCACTTGGGTGTTTTATGTGTATAGGAAACTTGCAAACTGTGAACAGTACACATACTGCATAACACTTTCTTTCAAAAATAGGTAGTATGCCCCTCCGAACATACCCTATGACTACCTGAAACAAACTGTCTGATACAAACAATTTCAGCACGCTGTCAAGGTAATTTAACCAAACCTTATTTCAGACCTTCGGCATCTGCCCACCCAAAGGTTTTTTTATTTTGTATTTTTTTTAATTAGCCTAAAACTGAAGTGAAACCATTGACTTCTATTCATCAGTGCAGGTTTTTAAACTAAAATTGTAAGTGTAAATTCATCAAAATTCATCCATAACAAGTCTTACATGATCACGGAACAGTAATGAACTCACCATGTGCTTGGGCTGCAGAACTGTGAGAGTAGCCCAGGGCTAGAAGCGCCGTCTCAACCAGCTGAGTGAAAAGGATGTCCTTCCTGACCAGCACAAACTCTGCATGTTCCTCACGGCTCTCTCGTTCTGATATCATCCCTCCATCCACCTGCTCCACCACACAGAAGACTGGAATCATCAGTCCTGCAATATAGGAGAGGAAAATGGCACTAAAATCATTACAGAAACAGAAGCCAAAAGTGAGTAGGACATTTTTTTGCATACTTTTCCATGAAAAAAGGCTTACAGCACCTTTAATATAAAATCTGTGCTCACAGATGTGTTTATAGTCATTTTATAATGGCTTCGGCATATCGAATAAGAATTTAGAATCAGAACTACAGTATGTAACACCACAGTCATCTGTTGAAAACACATCCCAGTAACTGAGTTGATATTTTACAAATGGAAATTTGGCTCAACCTCATTTTCCTACAATGTTTTAAGCATTTCCATCCAAATTCTATTTATGACTCCATTTCTAAATCAAGCACAGCGTTAATTTGAATAGGCACCATGTGCTGTTTGCAAGAACATTCTTTTCATTAGAAACCATTAATGATTAATAGGTTAATCATTTGCATTTGAATAAGAAGACCAGGTTCAATTGTTTGTCCTAGCTTTCCTGGCTCATGCAAATAGTCATCGTGGAAAAACCGTACAGATTCTGTATCAAACCAACCATCAAACCAGCTCTTTTATACTCCATTAAAGCTATCATACTTTATGGTACCTCCCTACACTTTGTCAGGGCAGCTGAGTTGATATCTCCTCATGTCAACCAACTATGCACTAATGGCAGTGTCATTTAATAAAATTAGTTTCATGAGACTTCAACGGATATGCAAACCTTTGTGCCTTCTGTGTTTGAATTACGGCTCATAGCTCTGCAATTTAACACATTATTTTAGAAGTGTTGGCTTTGTTAACATTTTAGTCGAAAACGTTTATGATTAACTCAGAAAATATGTTGGCAAGTATATCGGTGGGTACAGAGTCCCATCTTTTAATGGGATGTTGGGATGCATAGTCATCCACGGCTTGTTGAGAAATAGTATGTAGCACTTAATGATGCCTGAAAAACACACATCCCACCCAAGTTTCCTCTGGTTAATCCGGGCTTAACCTGTCCCCATTTGATTTATTTTTTTCCAATTTTCCTCAAGTGCTTTGAAATTTACAGCCTTCTATCCACTGACTATTAATTAATGCTCTCCGCAGATATCATAGACTGAAAGCATTAAGCAAAAACTCAGTTTTGCTAATAAATGCAAAGCAATACTCTCTCTCTCCTAATTTACACACACACACACTTCCAAATACATACACATTTACTGAATGCTCCCAGAGCCCCTTGGTTTAATCAGTCAATTCCTATATTTCTATTTCCTTTCCATTAATCACCCTGGCTTGCAATTCAGAATGCTCTTATGGAGTGAATTACAGGCCAGGGGCCAGTGCCAATCCAAGTAAGTGAATTTCCCCCAACAGGGAAATATAACTGTCAACACACAGCAGCTCCCAACAGTCCTTTTCTCTTGCTCTCTCTCTCTCTCTCTCTCTCTCTCTCTCTCACTGGTTAGCTCCCATGGATTCATCCGTGTACCCTGTATAAGCACAGTTTCATCATAAGATAATAGCAATGTGTATGCAGCCTTTTCCACCACTTTCCTCTTCTACCATGTCACCTTTATCTGGTCTCTCTATCTAGTGCCTCCACTCTCTTCTGTCTAAAAAGTCCCAATCGTCAGCCCAAAGTTCATCTCCGTCTTTAGTGCCATTCCCGTGAAGTTTGAGAAATCAATCTTCTGTTTACTGTTTGTTGACAGATATTGTGTCAAATCACATCTGCTCCAGAGGTGTATAGCAAGCAACTGAAAAGCACACATGCACAAATACAAACAAACAATATGTGTTGTTAAGGTCTTAGCCTCTTAAACATATCTAATCTCTCTCTGATATGTATCTTTATGATTGGCTACACACATTGCTCGCTGTCTAGGTAAATTACATTAACCTTGATGACTTTTTGGCCCAATGCATAAATTCAGGGATTGCACAGTGTAAGTGATGACAGAGTATATACTTGTTTTGAAGCTGTGTGTTTCTGGATACAGGCTGTACTGTATGTCTCTTTTGAGGAAAATGTGTATTGGCTTTACAGTCAGGTCCCCATGATGGTTCATGTGTAACAGTATGTGGGTAGTTAATATGCAATTTTAAGCAAAGTCAGCAGTGTCCTGCAGTGTATACTTCATCTAAATCTATTTAAACATCTTTGTTTTCCTATTCTTGTTTAATTATCTAACATGCAATTAATATTATCTCATATTAATTGAGAGACTATATGATATATTTGTACTTTTAAAAAAATGTCACACAGGACTATTAAAGTGAATGGCAAATAAGCTAAAATGTGATTAAAAATTGTGAAAATAAAATGAATAAATGAATAAAATAAAATATATATTTTGTAATGTTATGTGTTAATCACCATGTTAAAAAACATATTTAAAGCCATTCAGTTGGCACAGCTGTGACCACACCACTGTACATGTGTCAGTTAATTAGGGTCACTGTAATCAACATTACAAACCCACACACACGGTAGGCTACTGTTGCAGTTGTTAACTGACCAAGGGGAATAAACCAGATCTATATAACTGTACTTAATACAATAAGCTAATAATGCCCACAACACTCCTGTAGTCTGAACTACAGTGGTGTATGAAAATAAACTGATCTGCTTTGCACTATGGTTGGTTCTTTTAAAAAGTCAGACAGAGTAGAGAAACAGGGTGCATGTACAGCCAGAAATGGGATTTGAGGTTAATAATAATAACAAAAAAAATAATAATTATAATAATTACTGATAATATAAAGGCTCATGAGGATTGCTTGTCCTTCTGGATTTATCTTGCTAAACGTGTGGCTAATTCCTGTAAATCAATCCATTGCTTTGAACAAAAATGCTTCTTTTTCAGCTGAAGACTTTAAATCAGTAGTTGAAACAATTATTATATTTGTTGGAGCTGTGATGTAGTAGTTAACATCTGTGCCCCAGACATTGAGCAGTGGTGCCTATGCAAGTGATGCAGGTTTGAGCCTGGCTTGCAACATGTCTTGATCCTATCTCTCTCCCCATAATATCGGTCTTTCTCCACCATAACTAACAAAAAATTCAAAAGCACAATAATATAATAATAATAATAATAAAAATAATTAAAAAAAATAAAATAAATAAAAAAACAAATATATATATATATATATATATCTATACATATATATATATATATATATATATATATATTTATAAATAAAGGGGCAGAAGGGGGTTATGAGTGTCTTACCTCCGAGAGGTCTTTGAGGGGCCCCATTATGGCGACTGCAGTGTCCGGTGGGACTGCCGTTAAGTTCCAGACGGCCCACCTTTTGTGGCGGACCGCCAATATCAGGACTGCTGCTCCCACGTCGCTCTGGGCTCTCCCGCAAATGAGGGCTCTCTCCTCCACCTCGCTCCATCTCCCTCCACACCACAGGGGGAACACCAGCCAGAGGATAAGGACCTGAGACACAGAGAGGGAGAAAGCAATCAAAAACAGTCAAAATCAAAATACATGCTTTTCTGTTGAACCTCACAAACTGTGTATACAACAATAAAAAAATAAAAAGAAAGTGGAATGACCAAGAGAGGGAGGGAAAGAGTGACAGAAAGAAACTTTCTGTCACTCAAGAGAGAGATGGAAAAATGTGAAAAGAAATGGTGAATAACAGAACTGGTTTCCAAGTCAAATAGCACAGTAAAATAAAATGAAAACATAGTATAAAAAATGTAAAAAAAGAATTATCCAGTTGTATATTAACCCAGATCTGTCACCCTGTGAGGCTAAATTGTCAAAAACCCTAAATATAGGTGCAAAACTCAAATAATCCAAGTCTGATCTACATGCCTTCCATTAGGAATGCTAATGGATTGTTAATGGAATTTCTTTATTAGAATAGAATAATAATTCAAAATGTTTGAAATGTCCACACTAAATCATTTTCAGATTCTTAACATAATCATTTTCCAAAGACAGTCATGGAGAGCATTTTCAAATGTCTCTGTTTTCAGTGGATGAAATGTCATTCCAGTGTAGTGTTTTCAAACAAAAGAGGTATTAGTGTTGACATGGCCTTTGTTTATTCAGTGGGATCTTATTTGATTCTTAGAGGGTTCTGATTTGATCCTTTTCTGATTGCTTCCTGACTTCAATAGAAATTCCAGTGGCATTCCTTGAGGAGTTTTTTGAATAGAACTCTTCGCTCCTGAGTCAGAGGATTCCACATCGCTTGATGCTTAAACACAATTGAACAGCTGTGTCTAGCAGACAACAAACAGACATCAAACTCAAGGCTGTGTCCTAAAATACAAGTCATTGTTTAAGAGGATGCTAGCATCTTATCACCTCTATCAGCAAACAGAGAAGCTGAGGCCCTGTGTCTTGTTCTGCTCCAGTGTCTGTGGGGAATGTAAACTGGTGTGAGTGTGTGTGTAGATTTACTTAGCTATAGTATGGGGACATATTTGTCCCCAGAATTGAGCTAAACATAACAAAACTTATGGGCATTTGGGGATGTCCTCATTTGGCGAGGATGCAAAAATGTAAAATGCTAAAAGTTTTCGATTAGGGTTAATTATAATTAGCTTTATAAAAAAGCAATATAATTTTATTGTATATACTATTGTGTGTACTGTTATGTGTTAGTGTGCAGCATGGGTAGCCAAAATGCCAGACCTCTCTGCAAAAACAAATACTATATGAAGGCAAAAATGCTAAATATTTTTTATTAATTTTATTTAATTATTAAGTCACTAAGAAAGTGATCCTAATTTTATCTGTATGCATTTGTATGCAAATATAATAACGTAAAATGCATATGGATGACGGTGCATTTTTATCAGAGCCAGGGTGCTCCGTGGGGACAGTTTCCAGAGGTCTTTGTTTTCCAGCCAAACCTTTAATATTGGTTATGTCCATCAGAGTCAGTGCCAGGCAGTATCCAGTCCATGCCAAATGTTAAAGAGTGTGAACATGCTCCCCACCGGCCAAAAGGAACGTTTTGATTTGCATATCACTAAACAAAGAGGGACTGTGATGGGTCTAAAACATAGATTCTCCTCCCTGTGGTTACACAGAAAACATCACACCTCCTTTCTCAGGCCTTGACGACAAAAACACCATCACAGAACAAAAAAGTCCAAAGAGGATTACAAGCTGAGGCTAAATTTTCAAAATGAACAATAAATTAAAAACATTAGCCTCTGTGTGATTAAAAAAATAACGCGGGTCCAAAAAGCAAGTATATGAATCCTTGAGAGTTTAATAAGCGGATGGGAGGAAAAACACTTTAAGGGCATTTTGATGGAAGGAAATGTGTTAGAGTGCTGCCTAGGGGACACAAACTGATGATCCAAACTGTACACACACACACACACACACACACACACACACACTTTTTAGATTTACAGAGCCTTTAAGACAATTTAATAGACTTCAAGTGTGAACAACACACTACAACAAATAGACATACATGCTTGTGAAAACACACATCACATATCCAGTATATACAAAATTACAGCTCGTTCTCATTCCGTCTCATTCTCAATTTTGACGCTTGTGCAGAAGCCATCAGCATCTGCATGATGACGCCAAAGGTGCCCCCTGGTCCTCTCATTGACGTGGTGAGAAACCCAGTTGTTTTCAACGAGAAAACTTTGTTGTCAGTAATCAAAGTTTGAATATTACTTTATGTGCTAAACCTCAATGTTTTATGATATTTATGAATATATTAGTGTGACATTATATCATACAATCATATATAATATTTTAGATCCCCTAACCCAACCCCATTTCTAAACCTAACCGATAATCAACAATATAAAACATGAGACACTTTGATATACATAATTTGATATACATTACACTATTTATAGATATTTTTAAGCACCAAACCACACATTTATGCTTAAACCTAACCAGTACTCTACAATAGAAAAGACATAACAAGCAGATAAAGTACAGTTTAATCGGTGAAAATATTCCACTTTGTGAAGGAACTGTCATCCTGATTCTACTGACACGTCTCATTCAAAAATGAATACAACCGAACATGAGCTTGTCACAACCGGTCTCAAGACACGCGAGAGCCAATGGTAAAATCGATTGAGTCTCTGACATCAAGCCCGTGTCATAACGCCTGAGGCGGCAATTTTTGAATAGGCTCGTTTGAAAAGCCAACCGCCTCGCCTTAAATGTAGACGAGAGCAGGCAGCTGCAGTCAGGGGAGGAGTGAAATAAGCGCTGTCAAGTCAGACAATTCGTCACTTCTCGTAGTGGATTAGACACCAATGAGCTCAAAGGCAGATATCGCGGGATTCACATTCATGCTCTTTGTTGTTAATAAAGTAGATGCAATTTAAATTCTGTTGCTTTTAAATGAAAATAAATATGATGAACAAAACACTCTATTTTGTATCTGTTATTTAACTCCCTCCATAAAACGTGTCTTCCCATCCAGTTTTAGTTTAATAAAGACACATATTTTAGATATTTCAGAAATACAATACTAATCACTTATTCCATTCGGAGATTGCACTGTCAGAGTGTCGGGAATATTCACATATAATTTATACATATAAAAATATGATATTATATATATATATATATATATATATATATATATATATATATATATATATATATATATATATATATATATATATAAGAAAATCAAACATTTTAGAAGAGAACGAAACATCACGGTTGTTTAAGCCAATGAGCATTAAGCTGTGTATGAAGGTAAAATAGTGCCTAAATGATTTGCATGCGCAGAGTCTGACTTGTAAAAGCGTAAATGAAGTTACAAGCGTGATAGAAAAATTTGAATGCACAGAGTAAGATCTGTGAAAGCATAAATGAAGTTACAAGCATGACAGAAAAATTTGAATGCACAGAGTAAGATCTGTGAAAGCGTAAATCAAATTGCAAGTGTAAAAATAAATTACATGCGCACAGAATGTTTTGTAAAGGTGTACATCAAGTTGCAAGCGTAAGAAAAAATATTAGCAATACTTTAAATCTTTGCATAAGTCTAATTTGTGTGTTGTGAACCTGTAATTGCGTATTAACACAAAGTAAATTTTGTGTGTATTCTGACTTCCTTTTTTCGCACTTACAATTTTGAGAAGGAAGGCGGGTCTACCTGCTTCTAGTAACCAATCAAATGAGGTTTTCCTTGACCAGTTTATTCTGATCTGTTTGGTTTAATAAGGTGACAGACAGCTTCTTCTTCATATGGCTCCACATCATTCTTCTGGGTATCTCTCCTCTCTTAAATATTAAACTGAAATAGTAATACATACACGTTCTTTTATTGTGAGTGTAAAGTTGTGCTGACACCATTTATTGATATAAATCTCAATCTGGTGTTCAAATATTTCTTCTTGTTGCTGTTCATTATTTTAATTATATTTAAATTACTTTCGATTATCATCGGCATGGTAAATGGATGAATGGATGGATGGAACTTGCTGGTATCATTGAACTCATTCTAAAAAAACTAAATGATATAAGTCACCTATTTATATATTTGTTTACAGAGTTTGGTTTTATATGGCTTACTTTATTAATTTGTTTTCTAGCATGATTTCTGTGATACCAGCTAATTCCATCTATTCACCAAAATGACTTGCCAATGATAATTCATATTAAATATAATTAAATCGTGTATGTATTATTAATATTTCAGTTTAGGGGGCCTGGGTAGCTCAGCGAGTATTGATGCTGACTACAACCCCTGGAGTCGTGAGTTCGAATCCAGGGCGTGCTGAGTGACTCCAGCTAGGCCTCCTAATTAGCCAAATTGGCCCGGTTGCTAGGGAGGGTAGAGTCACATGGGGTAACCTCCTCGTGGTCGCGATTAGGGGTTCTCGCTCTCAATGGGGCGCGTGGTAAGTTCTGCATGGATCGTGGAGATTAGCATGAGCCTCCACATGCTGTGAGTCTCTGTGTTGTCATGCACAGCGAGCCACGTGATCATATTTTCAGTGAGAAATTTGTGCCAAAAGTGTGAGCGCAACAAAAGGAAAGACGGAATAGGGTATATCGGATTATTTCTGGAAAATATTTATGCCACAAACACAAGTCATTTACACATTTGCAGTAGTTTATTTTACACATACAGACTGATTCTACGCGGTCAATCCATTTTGGTGTTCATGACACCCTTTCTTTGCTTGCATATCGCTGATTGCAGGTTCGAAATGTTTTTGGCCATGTTTAGGTGCAAAAACAGTGCCAGAAGTGTAAGCGTGAAAAAAAGGAAGTCAGAAGAATACACACCAAATTTACTTTGTGTTAATATGCAATTACAGATTCACAACACATGAATTACACTTATGTAAAGCATTAAAGTATTGCTAATATTTTTTCTTACATTTGGAACTTACAGATTTACAAATTACAAACTACAGATTTACATCTGTAAAAAACGTTCTGTGTGCATGCAATTTATTTTTACGCTTGCAATTTGATTTACGCTTTCACAAATCTTACTCTGTGCATTCAAATTTTTATATCACGCTTATAACTTCATTTACGCTTTTACAAATCTTACTCTGGGCATGCAAATCATTTAGGCACTATTTTACCTTAATAGCTGTGTGGTTAGCAGCAAGTCATTTCCCATCGTGCTTGCAGTTCGCACAGCTCGAAAAAGCAACTGCACCTCCTGACTTCTACAACTGCGGCCACCTCGCTCTCGCAGGAGTATTTTTGACATACGTCATCATGACATTACAGCATGTCATACAGATTTCTAACCAGCATGCACCTACCGCTGATCTCTGGTGATCAGTTCTGCGAAGAACTTGCTCATCTCAAACGAGCCTAGTGTGTTAGAATGAAACTTGTGCACGATGTGTTACGGTGGACTCCAGGTGACTGTGATCGGTGACTAAAAACTTACATTTAGGTTTGTTCTTCACATAAAATGATTGTAAGACTCGGAATACACCCGGAATGAAACAGGTAACTCCAGCAATGCAGTATGTGTACAGACAGATTAAATAAACAGATAAACAACAGATTAAATATTAAGCACTGTGAATACTGATGTTGCTGATTTGAAATTAAATTAAAATCATTCTCCCAAAAGATGTCACCATGACAAAATTAAACCCCAACTTATAATTAAACGATGCTAAAATTCTGATGCTCTTCCTGTCAGTCAGTTGATGTCAAAGGTTTCTCGTTGAAAAGAACACACTTGCCGGTTGTGTCGGAAATTTTGCCATCTGTAGGTTGACACGCTGGGAGTGAGAACAGTGTTGGCAAGCTACTCAAAAAAAATATAGCAAGCTAAGCTACAAAATACTCAACAGAAAAATTAGTTAAGCTAAGCTAAAAGCTACACTTCAGAGAAAGTAGCAAGTTACACTACAAGCTACATGCCAAAAGTAGCTTGCTACATTTAAGCTAGTTCTTATTTTTTTTCAGCTGCAGATGCACTGAGCATACTGTCATAGACAAAGCACCTAAAAGACATATTCACATGATGTTTATCAAAGCCTTGGTACAGTATATTACAGTTTAGTGCAATATACAGTATGGTGCAATACGTACTGGTATGTGCACATAAAAAAAATAAAAAAAACATAAATTAATATTTAGACATGCTTCTTATACAAACCCATGTGTTCAACATTTAAAGTCACTATTTTTACATGTTATTTTTCATATTTATACTACTGCCTCTACAAGCACGTGTTCAATATGAAAAATCACTATTTTTACATTTTATTTTTCAGATTTAGACTACTACCTCTACACATACCCATTTAAACATAATTTCATTTACACATTCCTGTACAAAAACTCTGCGTACATACAGTATACTATTCATCTATATATTCATCTATACAATACACAAATACAGCAGCTAGACACAGAATTACAGGTTATATCATCAGAGGCCAAATGTCTTGTGTGTGTGTGTGTGTGTGTGTGTGTGTACGTGAGAGAGAGAGTGAGAGAGAGAGAGAGAGAGAGAGAGAGAGAGAGAGAGAGCGCACACATCTGGGCAATAACAATGTGATTTCTGATGGTATCAGATGGTAATACCATGGTACTTTGATATAAAATTACCATATTTATGTACCATTCTGTATTCACATGGTGCTTCAAAGTACTTCAAAGAATACCATATTACTACCATGGTAAATTGATATGATTACCATATTCATATACTTATATGACACTTCAAGGTAATTAAAAAATACCATGGTACTTTGCTATATGATTACCATATTCATATAGCCTACCATTGTTTTAACATAGTGCGTCCAGGTAATGGTACATGTCCAAAAAACATGGTAATGCCATGGTACTTTTTTATGTGTTTTCGTGTAGGCTAATACGTGTTTTGATACTCTTTTGGTTGGAAAATGTATTTACCTGCAGAAGTCATTTACAAGCTGCAAACTGGCTGAACTTTGTAAAGACCTTCTTCATCACTGGCAAACGACAGGACAAATTTGCAGGTTTTGTTTCCATTGATTGTAGATCAACTGCAACCAGCATTATAAATTACTCCATGAGCTTATTAGTAAGTGAGAGCGCGCAAAATTATTCAGCAGTGCACACTTTCTGAGGCATTCAGATGGAATCGTGAACTGATTCAGACTGCTTTCCTATCATGTGTGACCAATTTATTTTAAAGAACCGATTCAGATGAATGATTAATTTGTGTTCGGACATCTTTTAGTTTTGATTAAAAACTGGGGATAGTAAACACCGGGTACAAGGCATGATGAAGCGGTGTAGCTTTTCTCAATGCTATGCCGCTACCTAGTCAAAAATATAGCTTCGCTACTGAAAAGCTACTTGATTTAAAAACTAGCAAAGCTACCACCTCGCTACTCAGAAATGTAGTTAAGCTAATAGCTTCGCTGTTTGTAGCGAAGCTACTGCCCATCACCAGTGTTGGGGGTAATGCGATAAAAGTAACGTGCTTTACGTAATCAGATTACTTTTTCGTGTAACGAGTAAAGTAATGCAATCTTTTTTATTTTAGACACTATTATATGAGTTATTTTTGTAAAATAAGTAACGCGTTGCTTTTGTACACCTCTCCATTCCCCGTATTGTGATAAATCAGGAGTAAAAGAGTGCAAACTTCTTGAAGGGGCATTATGGGCATTGTAGTTCTAGAGAGTGGGAGGTTTACTAGAGATATTCAGTGAAGTTGTAGAATGTGTGTGCATGATGGTATTGTAGTTCTAGAGAGTATGAGCCATGCTTATCAGCGAAGGGCAGAGAATTTATGTTTTAAAAATGGCAAAATATTGCTGGTAAAGGAATGTAAATCTGAACGCTTCAGTGGAATCGAGTTGTACTCATCATCTGCAGCTGTGGATTTTTTTTGTGCACTGAAGCTTAAATGAGCAGCCATCATAAACTTTGCCATTGTCATGACAATCACAGCAAGTGAAGAGAAATGTGTTCTCAAAAGGCAACATTTTGTCAAAAATGTAACATTCGGGTAAGTGATACTTTGATTCTCACAGCTGATTCAAGTAGGCTGCATTTAAAAGTAAACACACATTTTCGTGGTATAATATAGCAAAGTCATAAGCCAGAGAAGTCTTCCCGTGGCCACGACATGATTATACAGATACATACAACTTGGAATGATCGCTGCCTGTTTGTGCATCCGAATTTCTTTGTTTTAAAGCTGCCCGTAACTACTTCTCTATAAGACTAGTCTTCCACTAGCCATGGCATGATATACAGGGTGAAATTCTCGCTCAATTCACTGACATATGCAGCTGAACTGCTCCGTGATACAGCTCCCCTTAACTAGGAGAATGAGATGAGAAAAACTGACTCTGGATCAGCAGTTGCGAGCAACGTATGGTTTGTGTACGCAGACAAAATGTCTTAATTTCTTAAAATATCCAGAATTTTTGTTCTATAATAAACAAGAAATTTGATTCATGAAACATAAAGTTTGAAGACATTTTGGTAGCAATAAAAACTATTCCATTCAAGTTGTATCAACATGCGCATTTGCAGTTGTATACAATCAACCAGTGGCGTCTGAACGCACCATGGATCAGCTCAAAACAAGTGTGCACTGAGATGACTTAAGTGAAAAATATTAATTTATTCATCAGACTAATTCCTTGAACATGTTAGGTTGGCATTCCCCACTGAATATAATCCTGACTTCTGAAAAACATCTCAAGTTGACTGGCATTGTCGATGGGCACCACATATGATGACATATATGATGCAGGTTCAAGTGTTGGACTTTGCTGCTTTAGGTAAGACAGTGGTTATTCTTCATTATTAAAGTTGGCTGCCATGTCAATGGAAAAACAAATCATGCATATTCCAGTTATTGAGTCTTTATTATAAATATGATGTAATTTATTTGACTACCACACCTGGAGTCGCAAGTTCGAATCCAGGGCGTGCTGAGTGACTCCATTCAGGCTTTCTAACCAACCAATTGGCTGGTTGCTAGGGTGGGTAGAGTCACATTGGGTTAACCTCCTCGTGGTCACTATAATGTGGTTCTCGCTCTCGGTGGGCACGTGGTGAGTTGTGTGTGGATGTCGTGGAGAATAGCGTGAGCCTCCACAAGCGCAATGTCTCCAAGGTAACGTGCTCAAAAAGCCACATGATAAGATGTGTGGATTGACGGTCTCAGACGCAGAGGCATCTGAGATACATCCTCCTCCACCCGGATTGAGGCAAGTCACTACGCCACCACGAGGACTCAGAGCGCACTGGGAATTGGGCACTCCAAATTGGGGAGAAAATTTGAAAAAATATATATATGACGTGAAGACCTACTGATTGTAGACTTTCTAAATATCTGTTTGTTTAGTGTGTTGTTTTGACATGAGTATTGTACAGTAGCTAGCATGACCTGTAATGTCTCTACATATCTCTTGTATTTGTATTGAATGTACAGCAGAAGAAAGAGTGGTGGTGAAGTAACACAAAAGTCACGTAACACTTTACTTTCCATAAAAAGTAACTTTTTATACAGTAACGCAATATTCTAACGAGTTACTTTTAAAAGTAATGTTACCCAACACTGCCCATCACTGAGTGAGAACGTGTTTAAAATTAATAGCACCCATTAAATATAGTATTCCAGTTAAAACTGCCATTTCCCCAGTGTGCATGCAGCAGTTAAAAAGTATTACCTTGCATTTCTGTTGTGCTCATGCCCATGTTCATGTCCTATTAGAAAGCTTAATGGCACAAAGTTTGAAAATACTGCACCTCACAAACAATAGAGGATAAAGTCCTAAAGCACAATAGATAAAACCCACTGCTGGGTGTAGGATCACTGAGATCCACTTCAACTCTATGAGGCGAACAGATCTGTTTTTAATTAACAGCTCGTCTACGATGTGGGCTTGCCCATTAGACTTACAGTCCCAGGGGCAAAATAAAATCTCTTCACAAAAAGTGTCTTGCATGAAGCTGAGGGGGAAAAAATCTAAAGCCTGTAACCGCAAAAGGACACAATGACCATTATGCTTGAAGTTTCTAACTGCCATCAGTGATTATAAGAGTTTTTCATTAGCTTGCCTCTCTTCACCCTCCAAGCTCCCCTCCATTTCTTTGCTGTATTATCAACCCTTAAAGTCTTTTATCTGACTCAGTTCATCTAGCACCGGTGGGGTGTCTTTGTTCCTCCCTTCACTGGGCTTCACAGGTCCAAACCTGCCTAATTCTAATGAGTCCTTCGATCCCAATCAAGAGTTTGTCTGAATCTCCTCTTCCATCTCTGTGCCAAACTCTCCCTCTCTTTCTTCCTATCTGATCCTCCTCCACCCCAACTCCAAATATTTGATGAGGAGATAAAACCAGCTCCAGTGTGTCTGCTCATCACTTAGTTACAAATGAAGATGGCACTGTCTATGCAAAAAAAGGTGAAAGTTTCTTTTGGTGAACTTGCTTCTTTTGACACCTAATACAAGCCTGATGAAGAATTGCACTAGGTGTGATGCACTGTTTCAGACACTTCTGCAATACACTGATGTCATTAAATGTTGAGAAATTAGTATTGTGCGTGTGATTATACATGCTGCTTTGCACTTTCGGGGCAAAGCTATGTAATTCAGCGCCACAAGATTTTAAATTCACCTGGATTTTGTTGCTCTAAAAAAACTGTTGTAACTACTTCATGTCTTTTTAAAAGAGAACGTAGTCGTCTATTTCATTGGAAGAAAACTGACTGGAAAAAAATAATTGTTTGTGTTCACATAAAAAGTGTATAAACCATAAAAATACCACAATGCATAAATGGTAGGCAGTGGTTAATATTTGAATGCTGCCATTGTAATTTCATCTTTGTATTCATCAGGGGAGTTACGGTACGTTGTTGAATTGAATGAATCATAACAGTGTTAATAGTCATGTTTAAGTGCTATCCCTCCAACAGAAAGATTGTACAAAAGAGATAAATGTCTAATCAGTGCAAATTATCAGGAATAATCTACATAGATTGTGAAGATAACTGAAAGTGAATGCAAGATTTTGATTCATATAGTGAGATTAAGAAATTGCTTATAATAAAATGATAAATATTTGGAATCTAAGGGATGCGTTGAACTAAGTCATTATAATATCTCATATAGCAAAGCACTTACAAATACACTTACATTTTTTCTGTGTTATTAAAAAACAAATTTACTAATTCACCCTCTTGACAGCTTCCACAATTCCTACAATTTCAGTGTTGTGCCTATAGATATTTACTACCAAATACATGGTTCCATTTTTATTTGTAATTCTTGCAGCCACACATTACAAACATAACTAATGACTGTTATGTTTAGTGGTAGATGAGAGAAGCCAGACGAGGGAGTGGAACAGAACTCAGATCCCATGAGACTCAAATTTCCAAACTATAATGACCACACTGCAGAGACTCTCTCTTAAGCATGCAATATACATTTTCTGCTCTTTCCCTCACTAACCTTCTTCTTTTCTCCACATTTCACTCTTTTCTTTGGCACTGAGAGTGGCCTCTGCCAGTTCTACCACACACAGGAAACTGAGGGCAGTAAACGAAACACTACTGACTATCTGACTATGCTCACACTGTCAGTCAGTATACACCAAGGAGAACGATAAAGAGACACTGAGAAAAAAAGGCAGAAGGCTGGTAAAAAAAAGAGAGAGAAATGCTGCCTATCAAGATGCAAAAACCCAATACACCGAGAAAATAGCAAATGACATAAAAAGAAAACTGCTGTCAAGACAAAATGGGTGAATATTAAAGTGAGAAGGGACAAAAAATAAACTCGACTTGCCCAATTTTTTGCTTGTCTCCTAGTCTGGTAATAAATGTAACCCTTTACCCAGGTACAGTTAATAACAACTAATGGACACATAACACAAATGAGCGATGAGATAAAGTTGTGTCGTGATACAGAAATAGGGTGGTATCTCTGTGTTGACAACGTGCTAAGGCGTTCACCTTATTGACCAGGGAATAGGGCTGTGATACTCATTTATTGCAGGGTTATTAAAGCATCGGCTCAGTGAGGGTACAGATAAAGCTGGTGAAGATGGTCGAGGGATACATATTAAAGGCCCCCATATTGTCTCTCTTCAGCACAGGTGTGTGCGTTGGGAAAGGAAGGATAGATAGATAGTACCTTATCACTCATGAATTTGATGGCAGATCAAACTGTAACCAAGACAGATGATTACAGGACAGAGGGAATACACATTATAAGGAAAAGCTCAATACTTGGACTTCCTTGGACATATTTATCATACATATGTCTAGCGGAGTACATCTGGTCTGAATACGTAGTTAGGGCACAATAAAACCATCAAATTGTGGTATACATAAGCAGTAAGAATAAGTGTTAATTGGATATCATTTAACTGATTAATGTGGGACAGAGAGAGACTGCATTGCCGAACAGACTGATGAAACAAATACAGTCGCCAATATGTGAGTGAGTGTTTAAATGTTTAGGAAATGTGGTGGAAAAGGTGTAGATTTAGATACAAAGAAAGGGTGAGACACTTAGTTGGCTAATAAACATCTTAGACAGTTAAAAGATAAAGATTTAGTAGCAATTATGTTCTCCCTCAATCTCTTGCTCTCTGTCTCATAAATAGACAAAAGCACAAAAACACAAGTGTACACAAACACTCACACACAAACCACAGAGCAGGCATGCAGCTCTGACACTTCCAGGGACCACACATTGACATTGACAAAAATCACACATGGTAGACAACACTAAGCAGGGCTATAAACAATGAACACACACACACACACTGAACCTATAATGCAGTAGTGTAATATGTATATAATATGTGTGTGTGTGTGTGTGTGTGTGTATCATATGTGTGTGTTCCATTTTACAAAAGCAGGCACAACAAACTCCACATTCCATGGTCCCACACATCTTTATATATATATATATATATATATATATATATATATATATATATATATGAAGCCATATTAATGTAACATTTTAATAACATCTTAATAAAACAAAGATCTTCATTTTTATGGCATAATACCTCTTTAAAAAATCTAATTCAATCAGCAATCTTTTTGTTAGTAAGGAGCTGAGATTTGTTTTAAAATGTGTTTTATATTCGGTTGTCACTAAGTGTGGTGTGGCAGAAAAGTGACGACTGGCACACAGTTATTAGGCTTTGATCAGCTATGTGCTGCAAAGTTACATTATGACACCAGTTCAACAAGCCCCTGTGCACTACAGCATCCGCATGTGGCCAACTGTTAGGCCAAATCTTAGTTTACATTTAGGGACTATATCTTTTAGTGGAAGAATTGTGCTTAAAATAATAAAATGAAATAGGCTAATGTTTAAATTAAAATGTGTGTCCTTAATTTTTGTGTAATGCAATAATCGTTTTTATAAAAGCATTAAGGTATGCCATGCTACATTGTCAATGTAGTCATGGTTGAAAGGGTTGCAGGAAGGGTTGCGTCTAAAACTATAATTAACCGTCAATTAACCGTTAAGTGCCACTGTCAAAGCCGGACCGAGACATTTACATTTTTAAAACACTCATTTTATCTTGACATTTCGAGGCACTCCAAAATAAAGTTGTTGAACCTGTCTTAACTATTTTCTTACGTCATAATAAGAAAAGTCTAAATACAGGTGTCTTGTGTAGGCCTAAAGTATTAAAAATTAGGCTACATAATAAATCAACTACTGTAAATATTAAGTATTAAGGCTTACATGTAGCTAGAATAAGGTAAAGAAGTCCTGAAGCTGAACCAAAACGCTCTCTAAAGTCACGGTTTACTAATGGTCTATTACTGTAGAAGGTATGGGCTGTAGAAAACATACCGCGAATTAATGCAGGATTTCATCCATTCTGATGTAAGCTACTCCACAAGGCGAATCCTTAAAATATTACATCTATTGCAAAGTTACAGAGACTAATTAACTTTTTGTTTTTGCCTTTGCTCTTGACTAAAAAAAAATAAAAAATAAAATAAATAAATAAATTCTGTGCTGGCAGTGGGGGCCAATTTGTTCAAGTGAATATTGCATACATTAATGTAACTTTTAAAAGAAACACTGATGGCAGCTATATAGCAAATATACTTTCTCTTGCATTGGCATGATTTTGTGAGTGACTCTTCAGATATTTTACTGAAGTTGTGTAGCCTATGCCTAAATCGAAGTTTGAACTGACAGTGGAAAATAATGCGAGAATATCGCATGTAGCCTAATATAATAACAAATCACGTGCACTCGGTTTGTCTTTTTATTTTATTTTGTTATATACTTCATAGTTCAATGTCCAATAAGAATACAACTGTCTTTTATATTGAGGTTCCATTTGCACTTAATGTGCATTGTTTTTGACAACTGATGGATAGTGATTTAATGACTTAATTCCGAGTTTCTTTTTATTGTCTTTTTATTTATTTATTTATTTATTTATTTATTTATTTTGCTTCAAGTTAAATCTTTTTCAAAATTTTGGTTCACTTCATACATCCATACATTTCATGTAAAAGAGAAATGAACGTGCTCTGCAAGGGAAAATCTCATTCATGTTAAAGGCGTGTGCCATTTCTTATAAGAATAAACTGCAAACTACTTTTATCGAGTAATTTGATAACACTGCGACCAAATGAATCAGACAACCTATTTACATGCAAACATCTCTGAAAGTCCGACGTATTTGATTTCTTTCGTCCCAAGGTTAAAATTAGGTCTGACATAAGAACTGAAATCTCTCGAAACAACCAGATTTAATTCTCGATGTTTTATTCTGAATTATTTTACGTTGCATGTTTCTCTGTGTGTTAGGTTTTACTCCAGAATTGCCGTCTTGATAAAGTTTCTAAATCGGCTATTTCTATAATAAACATAAGATAAATATAATGTAATTTATTGAAATATATCAATATTCTCCGCTCTTTGAATACAGTTATCACAGACCTAATGATTTAAACATGGCCCGCAATGTTTCTCTTTATTACTTCAGTTACTTTTTTTTTTTTTTTTTTTTTTTTTGCAAAAGGCTGTTTCTCCTCATACTTCCTCATATTTTACCCCAATGAACTGAATTAGTAGTTGTTTTACAATTAAAACACAAAACAATAGATTTGTACAAATCATGAATCAAAAGTTCAATATTATCTCTGAACCTGCATTGTCGCATATGTAAATACTATTTTATTGTAAATCCTTAATTCTTAAAACATGAAAAAGAGCAACATAATAATAATAATAATAATAATAATAATAATAATATAGGCATACTAAGTATTGCAATTAAACAACTCAAGGGTGTAATTTTTCCAGGCTTCTGAAGGCATTTAACAGATTAAATAGCATATGTATATTTATAATATCATTGTATTATTATATAAGAAGGCGAACATAACATCACATTTTCGATATCAAGCCTCAGAATCCTCAAACTTTGAACAGTTAAATTAGACTAACACGTAAATAAAGGTAAGAAATGCAGAAACATAGGCTATACACAAGCCCAAACACACACACACACACACACACACACACACACATCAGGGCGATGAGACCGCAGACAAAAGTCAAACTCGTGTAAAGGTAAACTTGAGGCCTAAACTCAGGAAGAAAAACAGGATTTCCCTAAAAACGCCTTAAAAAATTGCGCTATTACTTTGAAATGTTTAAAATATATTTAAAAATGCTTTTATTTTTAAATTACAGAGCATACATATTAAAGACTTTAGAGCTCTTACTCGTGGACGATACACTCGTCTAGCAAAAATGATCTGCTGAATTAAATGGTAACATATTTAGCCGAATATACATATTTATACAAAATTACCTAAAGAAAACATGATCAATTGTTAGATGTCGCAATAATTAGTGTATCATGTTTGAAAATTAATTTACATATACATTTAAATACAATCTTCAGTAATGTAGGGTAGAGTGATTAATTACTATTATTAGTATTATTATTATTATTATAGCAATTATTATTATAGCAATTATTATTCTGGTAATTATCGAAAATGTAAATGCTCAGTTGTGCTCATATAACAGACTCTAGATTACACACTTTAACATCAATCACTGAATAACTACTACAGGTAAATTGCATCACTTTCAGCCAGATTAGTTGCTTATTAAATAAGGAACTTGGCGAAGGTGCTGAATGAGTTTTCAGAAGATTTATCAGTAGTCATATTCCATGTGAAACATGCATGTGCTTCTAAATTGCTTAGTGGGCCTATGATTGTTTTGTTGTATAGCGGATAAGGGACTAAATGTTAAAGGTAGCCTAGCAAAGTATTTGTTATAGATAGGTTATAGATAACTTACTAATAGATATTCAGAGCAGTTCATCTTTTTGAGATGTCAGTAGGAATAAAATAATAACTGTGTACATGAATGCGTATAACACTGGATGAAAGAAGACGAAAGTTCTCTACAGTTGCACTTACTGCTTATGGCGTGTCGGTACCTCGGTTGGCCGTTGAGAGGGCTCTGTCCATTGATTAAAAGTATTGAATCCAGGGCTGGGCTTTCCGCTGCCTTGCGGAGGACTGAAAACGGCTGGTTTCGGTGGGTTCGGTGTTGGACTCTTGGGCTCCGTGCACTGTGCGCTGTGACTGAGCCACTGGAACGGAGAGACTCCGAGCTGACAGGTAGCAGGAAACAGACAGCATGAAGAGTGAGAGGGGTGCTGGGGTGAGAGAGAGAGAGAGAGAGAGAGAGAGAGAGAGAGAGAGAGAGAGAGAGAGAGAGAGAGAGAGAGAGAGAGAGAGAGAGAGAGAGGACAGTTCACGGGATTGATCACAGCACAGAGATCCCAAAAGCAAACGACACAAGTTCCGAGAAGCGACCGACGGCAATCTGTCCGGTAGTACGCAATCTTGCTCACGCTTTACCGCGAGTTTGAGTTACGAGTGTCCGTGGCACAAACCGGGCAGAACTGAAAGCCTCTGCAGCGGGAGCAAAGACAACGCATTAGAAGCTGAAAATGTCCATCTATGTTGCATGCACAAAAAGAGAAATGAAGCAAAAACACACGTCAAATATCGGCTTTGTGCAATGCGGACACAACCTACGGCGGTGTTAAATCTCAAGAGCAACAATGTGAGTGTCACTTTCAATCTCTCCCTTGCGCGGCGCGCGGACTGACGGAGAGGGGGAGCCGTGAGCGGAATGGGAGTGGGAGGAGAGGACTGGAGAACAAACCGACTGGAGAGAAAGTGTGACAGGGAGGGAGGGGCGCCCACGGTAAGTAATTAATTCACTCCATAAGTTATCAATAACGCCATTCCCTTAGGCCTAAATATCTTAGCTTTTTAGTTGGACTTCTTTTAACAGCTATTTTTTTTGTACAGGTGTTGTCTGTGCTGAAATAAATTTTAAAAGCTATATTTTGTTCAATATAAAAACTGCATTAGTATTGAGAAGCTGTTTGAGATAAAAACGCATGCCAGTATGGTTATTTTATTTAGTGCATTTTCACAAATCAAATACATTAAGTCAGTTAAGTCAGTGTCTGTCTTGAGAAGCAAGTTCCGTACAGAAATGATCACTGAACTGCTCGACCCACGTTAAACAGTGATCAAAAAACCTTCAGCTGAGGCTGCTTGGATATCCTGTGGGGGAAACTACACGGGTGGATTTGAGGGTTAATTCTAAAACGCAAAATGGACAAATCTTGTTAGGAAATAATGAAATACACACTCTCAAGTAAACACAAACTAGACTTACTTAAAATGTAATTTGTCTCTGTAGATAGATATGTTTTTTTAAGCGGAATCACCTAATGGCTTGTTTCTAAAAACACATTGGAAGTGACAGACTCGTGTTTGGTGGTCCTGACTGAGACGAGACTCTAAGCACAAATGACACCATCTCCAAGTGTCAACAATAATCATAGATGTAAGCTTAGATGTATGTTGAGGCTGCTCAAGTTGAAGCAAGTTTGCTGGACTGTGAGTCGCTGATGATTTGAGCTGTGGTGTCCAAGAGGAACAGGCAATGCTGGAACACAGGGGTTAAAAAGATCAAATGCGTGGACACGTGAAGCTTAAGTTTTTCAGGGTCTCGCTGTCTTCATTGTTGCTTTAACCTCTTTCAAATCACCATTGATGCTCTCAGTTACGCACTCAACCCGAACAAGCAAAGTAGCAGACTCGAAAACAGTACCAACGCAGTTCCAACAGATCCTTCACAGTCTACACTTAACACTACAGTATAGCCTACACGTTTTTGTTCACAACAGTAGCCTGAGCTTTACTGTCTAGATGTAATTACATTATCGCCAAATAAAGTTGCATAATCTAAAGGTTAAAAAGCATGCAGAAATTCTGAAACCTCTTTGGTCGTTGAACAAAAGTATCTTCGCTTTACCCAAGAGTGCTTGAACGGGAAATCATTAATAACTCAAATGTGTGTGCAGTTGGCCGCTCAGCTGGTTTGAGACCCTCTAGGATGTGTGAGCGAAATTTTGGCTGATTCTCCGGCCTCATTCGTTACTATTGTTAAATAAGATAATGACCACGATGACTATGAAAATGTGATGCAGTGTTGCGTGTCAGTGACAGGTAAAATTACCTGAACTGTGCTGCTAATAGGAACCAGGTATTGCAATTGGTCAATACCCTGTATGTCGAAATCTGAGAGAAAAGAGCGAGCGAGTAAGAGAGTAAGGGAGAGGGTGAATTTTTTATTTGCACAATAAGGTTCAGAGCGCTTGGGTTAATACACAACCTCGATGCAGGTACCTCCTGGTCTGGATGAAACCATAGCAAATATGTTCAGAACTGGTAAGTAGAAGGTTGCCGGTTCGATCCCCACAGCTGCAACCATTGTGTCCTTGAGCAAGGCACTTAACTCCAGGCTGCTCTGGGAGGACTGTCCTTGTAATATGTGCACTGTAAACCGCTTTTTGATAAAAGCGTCTGCCAAATGCAGAAATGTAAACGTGCATGTTCTTAAACGTGTTCCTGTGAGACAGCCATAGACAAATGTAGGGGGGGATGATATGAAATAACACAGGCTGCTTCCTAATACCTGTTGGACTCGTGCAATATTGAATAGGTGAGCGCAATTATTCATTTATTTATGCATAAATAAGTAGCATAGACGTTTGTGGCCACTGACAGAACTGCTTCCGGTCAATTAAGTTTTGCTTGCTTTAGCAAACATGCTTTTTATTTATTTATTTATTTATTTTTTACTTATACAACCAACAAATAATTAAGAAATGATATGTATAGAAATCTTAGAAAGAAAGACCTATTATTGTAGGCTATAATTAATAATAATAATTATTATTATTATTAATAATAATAATAATAATAATAATAATAATAATAATAATAATGACACTATGCTTGTCAGTGCCTCGTTCACTTCTATATGAGAAACGAGATAATTGTATTCTCTATTCTTTAAAATACTTTGACATTTTTTGGGGGGCAAAGAAAGACGCAGGCGACCAAATTATCAACTAGCATATTTGGGTTAAAATGAACGCAAATTATTTGGTCAGGTTATCCTTCATGCCGATTCAATAGATTTTCATGAAGTTACAGGAACTTATGAACCATAAAGCGCAGTGTCTTTCTCAACGAATTGTTTCTGCTGGTGTGCAAAATAAGGTACTTAATCTGTAAATACGTCGCCCGTGAGAAAATGAATATTTCATAGTGCCTGTGCCATTCAATCGTAGATTTTCAGATGAGTAAAATATAAGACAGACTAGCATTAATTAAATAATTAAATAAATGAGATGTCACATGAATGCATGCAGATATATTATGAACGAGTACTCTAGAAAACTGTGTGAAATTACATATGCCCAAGGTTAGATTATTACACCTTGTTATTTGACACCTTGTTATTTGGGGTGTACGAACAATAGAGACTTTATTAAATTTACAGCACAGTATGAATATATAAAAATGTAATCAATTGCAATGCTGCCCTGAAAAAACAATTAACTTTTACTCTTTTACCAATTATAAATGATCATTATAGTATTTGTCAAGGAGAATGTTTCTCTAATTGATGTGAACGTTTTGCATGCTTAGTGACTCGAGCACATTTAAATGATTGAGCTCTGGTTTTAGGAACCTTTCTTGAGCATTCTGACTGTCCCCATAAGCGCTCTCCTTTCCAGTTCTTGCATAACTGGTGATTTAAAATTTGCTGACTAATTAGAGTCAAATCAACAGTCAAGCAGAAAGAGTCAAACCGTTTAAATTAAATTAAAATAAATATGCCAGAGTTTTCAGAAACAAGAAAACAATTCAGGCTGATAAAGTAAATAATTTAAAAGATGCTATTTCATGGAAGCATTGGTAAAACATGACAATAATTGCGCGGCAGTTTAGAACGCGCTGTGCGTGCGGTAAATCTGAACACGTTTGAAGTTTATTAAATGGACCTTTTCAACAGGTTGGATCAAGAGTGTAAATATTCAAGAAGGGGGACGTGGAAGCCCAAACGTAAAAGTTTAAGAATCAGTCATTAATATATCCATATCAATCGACCACTAATCTGAATAGGCTATAGGGCCTATAGTTTGTGTTTACGGTTCTGTATTAAAAGACACTGAGTTGCTTTTCTGTGGAACAATATGCAGTCTATTCAAGTGACAGGGTTGTTTGCAGAATGTCGTGTAACGCCCCAGAAATGCAAAGAATAATTTTTTTTTTTTTTTTTTTTTTTTTTTTAATCTTATGCAGACCGACACTGAAAATTCATTTATATGCAAAAAAATGCCTGGAACAATTAAGAGACGATAATGGAGCAGCTTTCAATGTTTTATAGCTACTGTTTATGGATATAGGATTTTCACTGACAAAAAAAGGTAACATCGACATGCTGTGTTTGAATCAAACATGTTCATCGTTTTATTATGTGTTATGTGTTGAAAATATATATAGTGCCTTGAGATGACTACTGATTATGGTGACTAGCGTATGTGCAGTAAATGTGGAAATGGCATCGTCTAGTGGCCGGAATCAAACATTGCCTACACCCAATACCTTACATTCCCGATTTAATAAATAAAGTTGTATCGAACTTCCTTTGTGTTTGTTCTTTAAATGTATTTTCAGGGTAGATATAGAGTGGAGGGGTGGGGGATTCGCACATACAGATTTTATGAAGCACATAGCCCACCTGCATAATGTAGATAAAAACCCTAGTGAACCATCTGAATTCTGAAAGGTTAGTCCTACGATGAGAGAGAGAGAGAGAGAGAGAGAGAGAGAGAGAGAGAGAGAGAGAGAGAGAGAGAGAGAGAGAGAGGCGTGTTAGCGATTAAACTGGATATGATTATCGGGAGTCATTCTTCTAAACTTTTTTCTTCAGTTGTTTTTAGGCTAACATTTACTAGACACCTGGGAGCAAGTTAGGTTGTTGACTTCAAGTAGCGTATTAATTATCCCAAATAATAGGCTACAATTATTTTTGCTCATTCTATTTGTGTTTCACTACTACATAAATACATATTAACACTGTATTTAGTAAATAGGCCTACGCCTATTGTGTTTCGCAGACCAATGAACTAAGGCTATGCTTTACATTAAAGCCATTCCATCTATTCCATCTTTTATGTTTTAATGCTCTGCTGGAGCTTTCTTACCTGCGGAAATTTCATCCACAAGTCAAAAAGTTTGTTCAAACCGAACAAAACCGATCTTTATTGTGGAATTAGAGAATAGTTTGTGATATACACCGATCAGCCACAACATTAAAACCACCTGCTTAATATCATATAGGTCCCACTGGTGCCCCCAAAACAGCTCTGACCCGTCGAGGCATGGACTCAACAAGACCGCTGAAGGTATCCTGTGGTATCTGGCACCAAGACGTTAACAGCAGATCTTTTAAGTCCTGTAAATTGCGATGAATGGCCTACATGGATCGGACTTGTTGGTCCAGCACATCCCATAGATGCTCAATCGGATTGAAATCTGGGCAATTTGGAGGCCAAGTCAACACCTTACACTCTTTGTCACGTTCCTCAAACCATTCCTGAACAATTTTTGCAGTGTGGCAGGGCGCATTATCCTGCTGAAAGAGGCCACTGCCATCAGGGAATACCGTTGCCATGAAGGGGTGTACGTGGTGTGCAACAATCTTTAGGTAGGTGGTACGTGTCAAAGTAACATTCACATGAATGCCAGGACCCAAAGAACATTGCCCAGAGCATCACATTGCCTCCGCAGGCCTGCCCTCTTCCCATAGTGCATCCTGCTGCCATGTCTTCCCCAGGTAAACGATGCACACGCACCCGGCTGTCCACATGATCTAAAAGAAAACGTGATTCATCAGACCAGGCCACCTTCTTCCATTGCTCCGTGGTCCAGTTCTGACGCTCACGTGCCCATTTCGGCGGTGGACATGGGTCAGCATGGGCACTCTGACCGGTCTGCGGCTACGCAGCACTGTGTGTTCTGACACCTTTCTATCATGGCCAGCATTAGGTTTTTTTTTTTTTTTTGTGCTACAGTAGCTCTTCTGTGGGATCGGACCAGACGGGCTATAGCCATCGCTCTCCACGCGGATCAATGAGCCTTGGGCGCCCATGACCCTGTCGCCGGTTCACCGGTTGTCCTTCCTTGGACCACTTTTAGTAGGTACTAACCACTGCATACCGGAAACACTCTACAAGTCCTGCCGTTTTGGAGATGTTTTGACCCAGTCGTCTAGCCATCACTATTTGGCCCTTGTCAAAGTCGCTCAGATCCTTACGCTTGCCCATTTTTCCTGCTTCCAACGCATGAAATTCAAGAACTGATTGTTTACTTGCTGCCTAATATATCCCACCCCTTGACAGGTGCCATTATAACGATATAATCGATGTTATTCACTTCACCAGTGGTTTTAATGTTGTGGCTGATCAGTGTATTATTATTTAAGGGTACAACGGGGCTAAAGATTCCGCTGGGTAAAAGGCTCCATTTCTTTTCTTTTCTTGCAAAACACTAAATAGCATCAAAAACTACCACAGCACTTTCCTAAACACCTGATTGTCACTATGCACTGCAAAATTTTCCTCTTCCATGAGATATTTGCCTGTAATGTTTAAAAGTTGATTTTGGGGTAATTCGATTTTTATATTTTTTTAAATGTTGCAAATGTATGTACAGTAGCTAATTAATATCCTGGAAATTATCACATTTATTTTGAGACAAAATATTTATTTATCATTTTCAGTTTTGTTTAAGGTCACTAAATCAAATATATTTCAATAACTGTCCAATTGTTGCAGGTGTTAAAGGCCCCTATTAAACACATAGATTTGTTCTGAAAAATGTTCAGAGTGGGTTCACATTGACTCATCTAATCATAATGGAGATTAGTTTGTTTATAGAATACTTGAGATGCAATAAAATGCCAAATGTGTTGGACATTAACAGGAAATGGTTCTGGAAATGGTTTTTCTGACATTTTTGTGTAAGTATCTTCTTAATTTGCTACTTAAAAAGCATCTTGCTGTCTCAAAATAATTAGCATTAGTTGACAAATTGTACCCTATAACTATTGCCCCGGAATCTACACGATATCACTTTAAACCCCCTATTGGCCTTTTACCCCAAGTGACCCCTTTACACCCCTTTTACCTCACCACATTTTTTTTTTTAAACTGAATGTTAATCAACACAACTTTCCGTCATTATTTCTTTTCACACAAATGATGTTCCGCCATCAATTTTCAATAAAAATACATACATTTTGTGATACATTTTGTGACCAGAAAAAAACAACATTCCCTCGTTTTAGCCCCGTTGTACCCTATTATTTAATGACTTCGTACAACAAATAGTAGCCTAATACTATTAATAATAACAGTATAATAATAATAATAATAATAATCATAATCATAATAATACAATATTCATCACTTATTTCTTTTACAATAGAATTATTATGGGTTTCTCGCATTAAATAGAATGTCAGTAGCAGAAGTGCGTGAAACGCTGATAAATAAACGAGAGCCTTGGACCGTAAATACATTATGTGTGCAACTTAAATGGATTTGTCTGTTTGCTTTCACAAAAGTGTTGGGGGGGAAATCGTCTTTAAAACTCATGCCACGTGATAAGCATGAACTTTGCAGACAATAAGGTATAAGGTACAATAATTACTTTAACTAACTAAGGCTGCGTTTCCCAATAACGATGCAACTTAAGATTTAACGATCATCTTAACTAACGTCGCTCGTTATTTTACAATGAAGTAACGCCTGTTTCCCAAACCAGCACGCAGATCGCTCCTTAGGCTCCAGTATGTCCAGGTGTTCGTCTTCTCTCAAAATGAAAATAATGTGGAAATACTGACAAACATGGAAGTTGTTTGTAACCTTGTCAAGGGGCCGAAATTTATTACCTAACTATTACAGAATTTAAGTAAAGAAATAATTATGGCTTTAGTATGACAGAGTTTCAGATGTATTGATGCTCAATCATAGAGACTAATGAAAGTGACGCAATAAATGCACGTAAGGTGAACGCTATGTGAATCATAAGGAGCACTCACGTAACCTAAAGTTTTGCTCCTCAGGCTGGAAACTGAACAATTGCACACAGAACAGGATTAAAATGAAGGGCGTCAGTATTGAACTACTCATAGACCTGTCTAAATATTAATAGATCTTCTTAGAGTTCAAGGTACTGTGTACTTGTAGCCTTACTGCATTTATGCATCATGCGATTTGTTACTGCCTTGTAAAAAGACTAAAGGCGAGCCGATTTGAACCAGCCATTGGAGGAAGAAAGAAGAGGAGGAGGATGAAGAGAGAGAGAGAGAGAGAGAGAGAGAGAGGGAGGGAGTGAGAGAGAGAGAGAGTGAGAGAGAGAGAGAGAGAGAGTGAGTGAGTGAGAATCTGTCATTGCACACTCTCGCTCTAATCTCCTCTGTTAACCATATTTTAATTATTTATTAAGGCATATTTAAGTTTTAAACTGCGTGGTCAAATTACTCAAATATGTCGTCTTAAATAATCTGTTTAATAAGAACATGTCGTCTTTCTATTGCCATTACAATTATGCTTATCAAAGAAGGCTAATATAATGTTATACTGTATTACGTGTCTTGTAAATTTAGACCTATCACGTCGCATGCGCAGACTGCTTGATTTCATACTGATTTTTTTTCCAAAAAATAAATAAATAAATAAATAAAAAAAAAAACATCCTCTGAAATAGTTTGCAATGGCTTTCCAATGATCAAAACATATTAAAACAATTTACGAAATGTCCCATTGTCTTTAATAATCTGTGACAGATGCCAGAAAGATATGTTTAAGTTGCACTTAATGGACTTAAGAGCGGTTCAAAGCTCTCGTTAATTTACGAACGTTTTCACGAACTACTTAGATAACGATGCTTTTGGGAAAGAGACTTAGATATTAAGGACTACTTAAATGAGGCTAATGCTTTGGGAAACCCAGCCTAACTCAGTATATGATATAGGCCTATTCTAAAAGTTGTGACTCTGCAAGTTATTTTTTATATAAATAAATAAATGTAATTAGTATATAAATGTAACAAAGGACATATAAGTGAGTGTGTGATCACACTCTCTCTGTCTCAGATTCACCGTCAATTTCTTTCTCAATGAGGTTCAAATCTTCAGTATCCTTGTCTGTGTCATAGTCACATGGGCATGTTACATAATGACAGTAACAAGTAGGCCTAACTATTACAGTCTATTACAGACTATATACAGTCAAAGACATCAAACCAGATTATCTATCAACACACAAGGTTTCTCTGTATGGAGATTTGTAGGAGTTAAGTGCAGTGCGGGTGCGGAAGCAACCGTACCATCATTGTAACCGTGTTCTGTATAGCACACAATGATCCACATCGCGTGTAATCATATTACATGCTATTATTCTGGCCACTTACATTGGCCATTAATCTCGCTGTAGGCTATGAAGCATTAACATTTTTAGTCTAACCTAAACCACAATTTTTGTTTCGATAATTGGTAGCAAATATTTAATGCCAGCACCTCGGTCAAATAACATGCGAGTTCACTCTATTTTCGTACTATTTTTGTGTTTGGGAGACATATTCCTTAAGACAGCACTGGTGAAAGTTTAGCCTCAGATCAGCACCTTTGGACCTGACAGCTCCCATAACGATTCATTTTAAGGTGTACCTAGCCTATAAAGAGCAATCAATATGCTGGTTTGGGAAACAGGCATTGCTCCATCATAAAATCACGTAGGCTACGACGTAAATTAAGATGAGCTCAAGATTGTGAATCGCAACGTTATTTTTCTTTTTTTCTTTTAGTTATTTGGCCTATAAGCAAATATACAAATATTGAATAGTTTAATGATCATTTCAATATATCCCCGTATATAACACTGGACAATTAGGCAGTGTTCTAACAGAAATCAAGGCCCCGATAAATGTTGCATCCATTTGCCTTATAAACGAAACTCAAATAGTGAGTCCGGTGCGTGTACACAAAATGCTTCTACTCAGTGGTCACAATTCCCCATTTAGGCTATTTTCCCTTTCTAATGGGTGCACTTTGTGAGATGTCTGCATTAGAGCATTTTAGGTCATAATCTACTAAGAGTAAAAAAAAATCGTCAATATCTGCTACAAATAATAACAAGAAAAGTATTATTAGTAGTATTATCGTTATTTGTTTAGGCCTATGTTGGTGTTGCTGTTGTTTGTTTTTTTTCCTTCTGCTGCTGCTATTGTTGGAAAATTGTCATGAGAGGTTCATAAAACCAAATCAAAAAGCTTTACTGTAAACAAAAACACATGGCAATTAACGTGGAAACGCTGGTGATTATCACGCACCATAAAAATGAATAAATAATAATAATAATAATAATAATAATAATAATAATAATAATAATAAAACATGTTAGAAATACCTGGCCAAGAGAACTTCCAAAAATGACACTGTACAATTTGTTTGTCCTTCAAATTCATTTAGGAATTTTAAGAGAGAGAAAAAAAATCACACTTAGGCCAACATTTGTAAGCTGAGGTGTCTTGCCCATTCAGACTGAGAGGGCAATTGAATGGATTCTGAATGGATTATTTGAAATTCCAAAAAAAACCCATTTATACCTTTGGTAATTAAATTAACTGATTAATGCATGTATAAAAAGAAGATGGGCGGGCGACCTTAGTCCCCCCTCAAAAAAAAAAAAGATGCATGACGCCCCTGCTGTAAGCATCGAAATAAAACATGTTTTGCAAAATTGTAATCTTCTCTGGAGCCCGCGAGATCTGTTATAGCCTAACAAAAATTATGGATTTACATGGTGAATACAGCAGATTTGGATGTCTGTCTGGCCCTAGCTCTTCAGCTCCTCTCACTGGTTTTTACCTGAAATGAAATCCGCCTGACCCAAGACATTCAGGCAGGGGCTTGGAAAGCAAATGCGAGTTGTTAAGCGTGAGCACTCTGCACTATGTCTGTGCTCAAAAGTATTTGACAGTTGGAATGATCTGTAAATACTTCATTAGACTGTGTATGAGTTCCCCCTTGTGCCTCATGGTCCATTTCTGGTTAGATTTACAAATTATAACATAAACAGAGCAAAAATAAATTGATCCAGCGTTTGAAAGCGGAGGAGGGGCCCTTAAGAATGTGATCTGCCCACTTAACATGAAAACCAGGCAGTCAGTTAGCCAAGATGTGTTTTGACCCACCACAAAGCTCACAGATCACGGGTTTTTGCTAATGAATTTATTAACTCAGTTGTTAACTAACATTGTCGCTGGTCCGTGCTGAACGAACAGCACAAGGAGAATTATCTATAATTTGTGTACATTTAGAGGTTTTCTCAGATCTAGCAACTCTTGTTAAAAATTGCAAAATGTAAGAATGTAAAAAAATGTATTCTGCAATATAGGTCGAATATTTAGCCCTTCAGTTATTGGTTTCAGAGTAAACTACGTGTGTTGCACTCAACTATTTCTTTAAATTAAATTGAAAATTAAGGATTAGTCCAATGGACAGTCAATTTATTCTGTCAAAACAACTTCAGTCAGAGTATTAGTAACACTTTACAACAAGGTTCCATTTGTTAACATTAGTTAATGCGTTAGGTATCATGAACAAACAATTAACAATACATTTTTTACAGCATTTATTAATCTTTGTTAATGTTAGTTAATAAAAAAAAATCATTGTTATTTCATGTTAGTTCATAGTACATTGACTAATGTTAACAAATATGTTTGTAACAAATATGCAACAAATAAATTTGTTAGCTAATGTTAACAAATGGAACCTTATTGTAAAGTGTTAACAGAGTATCTTTTTTATTTGGCAAACGAACCCTTGTGCAATACAGTATATTTAGAATATACAAGTCTCCCTCCAGTGGACGTTAGTATTTATTACTAAATCAATTATTAGTAACAAAGGCACTAAAGCTTCAGTCATATTTATGAGTGTCATTGCAATTTTGATGTCAAAATAATCAATTTTGATTTAGAAAATTACAAAGGCTTAATCAATGCAACAATGTATTTATCACAGCAGGGTCTAGTTGGGGACTTTGTCCACCAATCCTGATATATTTAATATAATAAATATGCATGTACTGTTTTTGAACACCAGCACCTCCTAATTTGATTTCTGTAGCTTGTATTGATATATATATATATATATATATATATATATATATATATATATATATATATATATATATATATATATGTGTGTGTGTGTGTGTGTGTGTGTGTTTTGGGGGGATGAGACCATGAGAGGAAAAATCAGCCTGTTTAAATACAGTTGTTGTGCTCAAAAGTTTGCATACCCTTGGAGAATTGGTAATATATGTACCATTTTATGAGATATAAACTGAGTTATGAGTGAGCAGGCAAAACACATTTCTTTTATTTCTTATGGGATTCATATTCAGCTGTAGGTTATAACAGAATGGCACAATCATAAAACAAAACATGGCAACAAAGAAAAAAATGAAATGACCCCTGATCAAAAGTCTTCATACCCTTAGTTCTTAATAATGTGTATTGCCCCCTTTAGCATCAATGACAGTGTGCAGTCTTTTGTAATAGCTGTCTACGAGGCCCCAAATTCTGGCAGGTGGTATAGCTGCCCATTCGTCATGGCAAAATGCCTCCAGGTCATGCAAAGTCTTTGGTCGTCTTGCATGAACTGCACGTTTGAGATCTCCCCAGAATGGCTCGATGATATTAAGGTCAGGAGACTGTGATGGCCACTCCAGAACCTTCACCTTTTTCTGCTGTAACCACTGGAGGGTCAACTTGGCCTTGTGCTTAGTGTCATTGTCGTGCTGGAAAGTTCAAGAGTGTCCCATGCACAGCTTTCGTGCAGAAGAATGCAAATTGTCTGCCAGTATTTTCTGATAACATGCTGCATTCATCTTGCCATCAATTTTCACAAGATTCCCCATGCCTTTAGAGCTCACACACCCCCAAAACATCAGTGAGCCACCACAATGCTTTACAGTGGGGATGGTATTTTTTTCACTATAGGCCTTGTTGACCCCTCTCCAAACATAGCGCTTATGGTTGTGACCATAAAGCTCTATTTTGGTCTCGTCACTCCAAATTACAGTGTGCCAGAAGCTGTGAGACATGTCAAGGTGTTGTCGGGCATATTGTAACCGGGCTTTTTTGTTGCATTGGCACAGTAAAGGCTTCTTTCTGGCAACTCGACCATGCAGCTCATTTTTGTTCAAGTATCGTCGTATTGTGCTCCTTGAAACAACCACACCGTCTTTTTCCAGAACAGCCTGTATTTCTCCTGAGGTTACCTGTGGGTTTTTCTTTGTATCCTGATCAATTCTTCTGGCAGTTGTGGCTGAAATCTTTCTTGGTCTACCTGACCTTGGCTTGGTATCAAGAGATTCCCGAATTTTCCACTTCTTAATAAGTGATTGAACAGTATTGACTGGCATTTTCAAGGCTTTGGATATCTTTTTATATCCTTTTCCATCTTTATAAAGTTCCATTACCTTGTTACGCAGGTCTTTTGACAGTTATTTTCTGCTCCCCAAGGCTCAGTATCTAGCCTGCTCAGTGCATCCACGTGAGAGCTAACAACTAATTGACTATTTATAAACAGACACTAATTGCAATTTTAAAAGCCACAGGTGTGGGAAATTAATCTTTAATTGCCATTTAAACTTGTGTGTGTCACCTTGTGTTTCTGTAACAAGGCCAAACATTCAAGGGTATGTAAACTTTTGATCAGGGCCATTTGGGTGATTTCTGTTATCATTATGATTTAAAAAGGAGCCAAACAAGTATGTGATAATAATTGGCTTCATATGATCACTATCCTTAAATGAAAGGCAGTTTTTTTGCATGATCAGTCATATTTTCAAAATCAGTGCCAAAATTTCACAATTTCTGCCAGGGTATACAAACTTTTGAGCACAACTGTATATATATATATATATATATATATATATATATATATATATATATATATATATATATATATATATATATATGCATTGTTATCAGCACACTTGATATCTCAGGGCAGTATAAAACCGAACCTGAATTCTACAATCTTGTTGCAGCAATCCACTGGTCCATCCTTTTCCTTCCATGACAGTAGTCTCTAACTCCAACATTCAACCTGACAGCCATTTAAACAGGCTGATTTTTCCTCTCATGGTCTCATCCCCCCAAAAAACATCACAGGGTTCAAAACAAGCAACCCAGTAGGTGTCTAGACAATGTGTCTACATTGACACAGACATACACACCAGAACAGACTGACAGGGAACAACTGAGCTTTTATCAAAGGACCGTCACAGGGACTTGGGTGAGGTGAAGGACGTAAGGGAGTTGTTTAGAGCTACTGATGCTGATGCCTTTTGCATCGTCACTAACTTAATAGGGATCGAAGTCCACTTTCTTTTGTCTTAAAGACTAGGACAATAAACCAGTTCCTAAGACTGAGGCCGACTTTATTAAGAACAAACGCAATCACAGATACACATCTAAAACACAGTCCTGAGTAAACAACAATATATTACTTCAGACACCAGTTATACCTATCAGTGCTAAACATGGCACAGTATGGAAAATCCAAGGCACCGGGAGAGTTCTTGTAAATTTGGGGTTGAGAGTAATGCAATGGGAAAAGTATTTTGAGAATTTTATTTACAACATTCGGACAGACAGATATCGAAACTAAGTGGTCTTTCTGATTCTACTCACTTGTTACAGAAGAATGCAAGGGTGGATGAGACTGGCCATCTGGCTTTTCTGACTTTCACAGCCTTCACTGAAAAGACAGCAGTTTGGCACAAGAACAGCCTTGTCAATCAACAAAAGTAAATGGCATGCACAAGTTTGGTTTTACAAATGGGTGTAAATACAACACATAAATCATTTACTGCCACTCACCAATGAAGAACTGAGCCACTGCAGGTATTATTATTTGATTGGCTTGTCATCTGTCAAAGAGTTTGATTTATGATGTGCTTTCAGTAGCAAATAATGACTAGGTTTGTTCTTAATAAAGAAGAGCAGAGACTCAGAGGAGGCAAGATTTCTGTCAAAAAGTACTGTGTGAGCTTGTTAAAGGAATGTTCCGGGTTCAATACAAGTTAAGCTCAATCAACAGCATTTGTGGCAAAATGTTGATTACCACAAAATTAAATTTTGACGCATCCCTCCTTTTCTTTAAAAAAGCAAAAATCAAGGTTACACTGAGGCACTTACAATGGAAGTGAATGGGGACAATGAAAGTGAATGTGGACAATGTTTTGAGGGTTTAAACACAGAAATGTGAAGCTTATAATTTTATAAAAGCCCTTTCATTAATTCTTCTGCTAAAACTTGTGTATTATTTGAGATGTAAAGTTGTTAAATTGTCATTTTTTACAGTCATTGACATAACTTCGTGACGATGTAGTAAAAGTGTCTGTAACTTTACACAGGAAAGGTAAGTGATTTTATCACACTAAAATCATGTTTACACACATATTGTTTGTCTAGTGGCTATAAAATGTGAGAATTTTAACCTTCAAAAATTGGCCCACTTTCACTTCCATTGTAAGTGCCTCACTGGAACCAAGATTTTTGCTTTTTTTTTAAAGAAAAGGAGGGACGAGTCAAAATACATTTTTGTGGTAATCAACATTATGCCACAAATGCTGTCAACTGAGCTTAACTTGTATTGAACCCGGAACATTCCTTTAAGGGAAGTCATTGTCAGTGAGCTGTGTTCAGTATTGCACATCACTGATCCACCTTCTTAGTTCTATTCTTTGGCTTTGTGACATTTTCTAAAGCTGGAATAGATTTCTGTTGGTCTGATGCACTAAAACACTGAGTGAAAGGACAGAGGGAGAAAATACAAAGAGCGGGAGAGAGAAATGGGGACTGGAGCCAGGTCATATTACTCGTACTTATTAAAACCTCAATCAGGTCTGAGAGCTCTGGACCAGAGCATACTGTCAGACTTAGCTCACAGCAGTACCACAGAATTTGAATCTGATCCTTTTCTTTCTCTGTGACGTGTCTGCAGTCTATAATTCAGATTGTTTACAATTAAGATTCAGTGGCATGCACCAGAGACATGTTTTAATGCAAGGTATCACAAATTTGAAAATTTTCTCACAGTTGTGCAGTTTTTTTTATTTATCCTTATTTTATCCTTTATTTTGCAGAGTTACTAAAAAAGAAAGAAACCTATGTGTAAAGTTCTGTTAAATAGTTTTTCAGTGATTGAGATTGAATCACTGTAAGCATGTGGTTTAAGTGGCTGTGCAAATGTTCTCAACCACTTCAAAATTGTATGTTTCTTGTAAGTATATAAAACTGTGCAGAGAAATACATGTTTTTCAAATTGAATAATCTTTTCTTGTTTTTCCCTGTGTGTGTGTGTGTGTGTGTGTGTGTGTGTGTGTGTGTGTGTGTGTCTCTGATCTCTTCCCTACTGCCTTGTTTGGGGCTTTGAAGACATTCTGTTTGATAATAATCTGTGTGGTGTTGGGCAAGGGCTCTCAGGTCAGGGGTCACACTGGTTCTGTGATCATGTGTTTGTTATTGCTTTGCTGCCCTTGGCCAGGTTAACACAGGGCCGTCATCTCATACGACTCACTGTGCTGAGGGGGAAGGTGGAGGTCACCCTCTTAAATGTGTTGATGGGACATGGGTGGGTAATCTAAAGTGGTGAAATGTTATCCCACTAAAGCGTTTCAACGTTTCAAATAACACTTACCACCGTTCCCCTTGTCAGAAAGACTGCTTGCCAAACAAGCATGTTGCTCTGTTCAGCAGGATAAGCGACAGCTGGAGGGAGCTCTCACACTTCAGAGGGAGTCTGTAGTACATAAACTCTGCAGTGTAAAATCATTAGAATGAAACTAAGAGTTAAAAGTTTAATAAAAAATAAAATAGACCTAAATTTTAATTTACAGATGAATGGATGCCACATTAGTCTTCATATTTTATGGATTGGGTACATATCTCAACATATATTTTCATATGAAATGATGTGTCAGTAAATCTTTGTTTAACTGGCTAATGATTAGGGCTTTCTGTCTGGACACTGTTAACGCAAGTTTTTTCCACTCTTTTTCCACTTCATTCAAGACACGCAACGCTACAAACGTTCTCTCCACAGAATACAAACTGCTCAATTTTAAACAGTCAGTAAAAGTAACCATAAATATCCATAAAAGCTCATTTGGAGAAATACATATACAAAGTCAACCTATGCAACCTATGTAAATGTATCCTCCAACAACAATGGCTACCATGTCACTAATGCTAGCTGGGCCGTGGATGCACAGTGTTAAAAGTGGCTAACATAAATACAGAGCAGTTAGAGTGAATATACCATCTATAAATATCAGACTTCTGTAATTAATGAGTTTACTTAGTGTGGCATGTTTATTGCCTGTTCACATTTATGCTCACAGCATAAGCATATCTCTGCCATGTTTCCACTGAATCAAGCCACTATTAGGGTCTTTTTGAATATGTAACAAAAGAAGTTTTAATCTATTAAATCCTCTTTCATTGAGGGCTTCCCCTGGCTCATGGGACCAGTCCCCCTGCATTCCCAGTCCTATTCAGTAATACTAATGCAGAACACATTGAGGGCCACAGCGCTCAGACCCAGGCAGCAGTAAATTGGGCTAAGAGAGCTGGCGCGGCCACTTAATCAGCCATTATTTATGGGGCTCAGTGGTTTAAATCAACAAGAGCAGGAACTGGGGCCAGGCCTTATGGGTTTATAACTGCTGTCAAAATAATCACATACAGATATATTCATCAGAGCGCAAACCAGATCAGTTTAGCGCCCTCCCTCACTGATGTAAGCCCCCCTCTTCTCTGTTACTCCATCTCACTGGCTATGTTAACTAAAAGCAGTGCTGTGTATTGGCTTGTCCCAATATACTGTATGACCTTCTCTCTCCCAACACTTGTTTGATGTAACACTTAGCTTTTGGACTTTGTTCAACATGGGGCAGACACTGTACTGTACAATGACCACATACCACCAGTGAGAAGAGGGAAGGAGGAGCCAGAGCTGGATTTAAAATGAATGAAATATCTGAATAAGTAATACAGTATATGACCATTGGATCTGGCTGGTTTGGGAACAGAGGTATTTAGGGAATTGGACTGGGGAAAACTGCTGATTTGTCATGGGGGGGAAAAAAAAGTAGAATACTTGCAAATTAAGCTGCAGGGCCACTGGGAGACAATGGTATAACACTGTATGAGGCTGAGATTCTGGGTGATCCTCATTCTCCACGTGCCATTAATTAACTTAATAGCCTCCAAGCTATTTAGAGGATAAAGACTCTCAGATGAAGGGTGGGGTAATCTGATTCAAAAGCAGGCATGTACATTAATGGTTATGCATACAGCTTGATTTCATTATAGGATGATATATGGAAGAAAGAAAATGAATCAAATGAGTGATGGTATTAAATAATAACTTGGAATGCACGTTCTGAAACAAAAGTATGACATAACATCCAAAAAAGAATACAGTGGTTTCTTATGAAAGCTATACATTACTGTACAGTACAGAAGTGTAAAAACTGTGGTTATATGCCAGCAAATTATATTAATATCATCTAAGAATGAAATAGGCCAGTAGCAATAATCATGAACCTGGCTCTAGTTTTCTGGGCCAATGGCAAACAATTACAAGTCTGACACTGAATATGGCTGTTAATTCCCTTTCCTCAGTTGGTAACTCACATATCTGGTGATCTATTTGTCCATGCTCAATTCAACAGAAGCAAAATAACAATACAGAATATAGTTGACAATCAGTTGATGGTACGAATAACTGACACTTGCCAAATAATCAGTAATTGAACTGTATTGTTCAGATAGCTGAAACTTGACATAATTATTTATGATGACTGTTCATTAGTTTATTTGTCTATATGAACTATTAAGACTTTTAAGCCTCATACACTTCATAAATTACTTATACAACAATTCAAGTGACAAATTTTGGGGGTAATGTAAGGCTTGCAGAAAACAAACCAGAGCCAGTCTGGGAAAAAAATATTAAATATACTGACAGTGTTTAAGCTAGCTACACAATGGACAAAATATCATGCACTGTTAAGCACCCTAAAATCTTGTGGAGCTTCCATAAAATATGTAGTCTCATAAAGTGTCTACTTGATAAACTGATTTGTACAGTTTCTACATTGTGATTTGCATTGTACGATCTAAACCTGACAGTATGAAATTGGAAAGCACGAAATTGAAAAAACAAGTGGAAAGGCCATGGTGTAAATTATCCAAGTAGTGGGAAATGGTGTACTTGTTCCAAGGGTGAAGGTAGAAGAACAGCCAACACTATTTCAGCCTCTGTAGCACCTGGTTTCTCTCATTGTGTCTGCAGAAAGAGTGTGTGGGGTGAGGAGAAGGGGATGGTGGTGAGCTCAGGGGTCCTATCAGGGACAAGGCCAAAGCACTCTCTGCTTTGTGCAGCTCTTGGTGGAATCAGGGTTGTAAGGTGGCTTGTGTTTGCAGGCTTGGAGGACTAGACGCAGTGTTTGGGGCTCTCTAACTGATCTAATTTGTTGGCTTGAATGGAGGATACTTTTTCCAGCCTACACCCAAGGGAGTCTGATACAGGAGTCCTGGAGCATGTTGACTGACAGCCTCTGAAGCAGATCTAAAAAAGAGGGCTGTGAATTGGTGTAGAGGGGCTCAATGAGCTTTGAATCAATGAGACAAAAATAAACATTTCTCAAACCTGTGAAATTTGTTATATTTGCTCATTTTTCCACTTAAACTTATAGTTGTCATCAACAAGAGGGCTCCAAAAACATATCATCTGACTGCCTCGGTCACACAATATCAGAGCATTTCCACTTCCTGTAACTCGCAAGTCATGAATATTTAAGCCTGTCAATAAACAATATGCTGCTGTGTTATTGTATTAAGCAAGCAAAAGTCTTCCCAAATCTCTGCAATTGTACAGATATTGTCATCAATACATTCTTTCAATACAGAGTAGGAACCTTGTTATCTGGATCAGATGCTATTAGGAATAGGGCAGAGCAAACAGCTAAAGGCCAGATATCCGTGTATTCATGTGGCTTTATCTAATCTATTCGCTTGAGGATGAGATGGACTTTGAATCCCAGCATATAACTTTGCTGTTTGAGTACAAAATAGAAAACATTCAAGTCAAGTTTTCCTCCTCTCATCAATTCATTAGAGAGAGGGACAACAGAACAGGTATGCTGGCTTAAAAAAGCAACAATAAATGTAATCTATCTATCTATCTATCCATCTATCTATCTGTCTATCTGTCTGTCCGTCTGTCTGTCTGTCTAGTCTTGATAAACTTCACTTATCTAGCAAGCATTTTGTTTTCTGCAGATATTTACTTAAAGTTAACATCACAACACATACAGTATGTTGCCTACCTTGGGCGTTTGGTTCAGTGTACCCAAAATAACAAATACTAAATTACTAAGACCCATCAAACCCTAAACTCAAAAAGACATTTTCACATTTGCAGAACCACTTAGTCAGACAGAACTACGGCAGACCCAGTCTCCAAACCTTTGTGTGTAAGTTTCTTTTCTTCTGGCCATGATACTGATGTGTGCATGAGCATATATTTACTCGCACACACACTTGGCCAGAGGAAGCTCTGTTCGTAGGTCCGGCCTGGCCACCATCAGGCTAAGTGGTCCTGACAGCCAACTGCACAGTTATTAACTGTGATTTGCCACCACAGGGCCTGGGCACCGCCACTGTGGGGAGGGTATAGGATGGGCTCCACACTCACACAAAGACTGCTTTCAATGCCCCCCTTGCACTCTAGTCCCCAAACATCTCTAATACACACTTACTGTATTTTCTATACATATACATTTTGGCTCTAATCTTCAGCTTTAAAATCTCTGTTCCTGCTGAGCTGATATGTGTTTTGTTTTTTTTATTTGAAAGCAGGAGAAAAATGCACCAACAACTGCATGCAAGCACAACCAAGGGCCCTACAAAATATTAATACCATTGTATATAATATTTTAGTACCATTGTGACCCTTTGGATTTCTGTACAGTAGCCCATATGAGCCTGGAAGCAACAAATGCTCTGCTTATCCTTGCATGAAATACATGCAGAGCCCATTTAATCAAGACCGGTGGTCTGATCGCTGTTTGTGTCTCTGGCTTTACATGGCTCTACCACCTCTTCCTCAGGATGTGGATGCTGAAGTTTAGTTTCAGCCCCCACAGCGGATAGAGTTGCGCATTAGCCTGTGAAGTAGGGATACAGTATATATGAGACATTCTGAGGAGACCATCCATAATGACAGTCGTCTATGTTTAGCCCTGAAAATATTTCAATAATCAGCAGCTCGTCCTTACAAACAGACAGTTTAGATGCTGGATTGAGAAACCCCAAGCCACTTTCCTGCCTACGTTTCCCATAATTAGAGCCCACAACTCGCTGTTAAATAGTTGAGGCTTTTTTGCCTTTGAATCGACAGTCTTTTATATAGTAACGTGGCTTACAGAACCTCCTAGCGCCATGGGACAGTGCTGGCAGTCCACAGCCGCCTTCAAAGCAGCCGTATACTGTGGACAACTGACATGCATTATTCTATCCAAGAGCTGCCTTTTGTTTGCTTCAGTCTGCCAGCCACAAAATAACTGGATTTGTCCATCAAGCAGCCTATGTTGTTATTTTGGATGTCCAGTTTTTTTATCCACCACTACTTTCTATATGTTGGTGTAGCACTGATAACCACATGCAACTAAAATACACAACACAGAGAATGTTATTCTAAAAGTTCAACACTTACAAAAAAAAAAAAAAAGTACTGTGACAGTACCATGTGGTTCAGTGGACGGTACAGTATCAACTGGTAATAATGGTGGTACTTTGATATATACCAATGGAATGATTATCATATTCATATACCACAGTATTTATATGGGTAACTTAAAATAACATAAGGTATTTAGAAGTTTAAGCTACGATTACATTACCATGATACATGTCTAAACATGCAATTCCATTATACCATTAACATAAACATGCTAATACCATGGTACTTTTTTGTAAGTGAAGAATTGATAATGTCTGAGGAGTTAATGTACTTTGCTTTTTATAAATTAATTTATTATTGTGATTATTTATGATGATGATGATGATGATGATGATGATTATTATTATTATTAATAATAATAATAATAAAATATTTTCTATTTTATCTTTACCTGAAACATTTTTTTTTTTAAGACAACTAATGTGCATTATTAAGGAATATTTCACCCCAAAATGAAATTCTGTCATCATTTAGGAGTTTTTTTTTTTTTTTAGCAAAATGTTAATCCCATTCAGTTTCATAACATGAAAAAAAAAAAAAAAGATCCAATGTATGTGAATGGAGTTTGGGATAACATTTTGCCTAGTAGGCAGGGCAAGGGTCCTGGTTCAACGAGTCCAAATTAACCATTTAAAACTACTTAAAAACATTAACACTGCAAAATCTGGGTAAATCGAAGTGCTTGGCAGCTTTGCCTCAGTACCACCAGGAAGCCTCTCTAATTATGCCATTAAATTTTATGACCTGACATGATTCTTCTGAGTTGTGAAGAAAAAAAAAACAAAAGAGTTTTCAGAAATCTCATCTCACTCAGTGGCACACATCCCAACTGTGGCAGATTATTCTTGCAGTACCATTATACAGAGAACATTGCTATTATGAGGAAACTATTTAGCAATGAGTTTATCAAGTCAGATAAGTACAGTTAAATACGGTTGCTTCTGTATTTCATACACATAGAATGAAAATTTAGGGGATTCACTCCCGCATTTAAATATGGTTATCACTCTCGAAACTTTGTAGTGTGTACACAGCCTATGTTAACCCAAATTGAGAATCTCTGAGGACATGGGGTGGACCATCAGCAGAAAATCCCCATCCTTCAGTTTTAATATCATGGTGGGAGTTCAAAACATATGTACAGTATATAGAAGGGAGCCATCAGCCAATGGGAATGCTGAAAATCTATTTTGTAGGCCATTTAGAAGGCAAAATGAAGAGGAAGAAGAGGGACAAGTCTTGATTGAGAATGATTTGAAGGAAACATAAAGCAGTGGTAAGTAGCAAGGTAAATAGAGAGGTCTGTGGCTTGGAGTTGTGGGATGAGGGAATGACTCTCCAGTGCAGATGCTAGGAAGATGTTTAAGAGAGACCTCCCATATACTCCAAGACACACACATACAAACATAGGGTACAACGGGGCTAAAGACTCCCTGAGGTAAAAGGCTCCTTTGATTTTATTTTCTCCCAAAACACTAAATAGCATCAAAAACTACCACAGGCCTTTCCTAAGCACCTGTTTGTCACTATGAATTGCTAAATGTTCCTGTTCCATGAGATCATTGCATGAAATGTCTAAAGTTGGATTTTTAGGTCATTTGATATAACCAAATTTATGTAGCTAATGAATATCCATCACATTTATTTAGAGACAAAATATTAATTTGTCATTTTCAATTTTGTTCAGTGTAATTATATCAAAAACATTTCAATAACTGTCCAGGGGTAAAAAGCCCTCCTGTTGCAGCAATAAAACACATTGACAAGATTCACTTGTTTATAGAATATATTAGATGTTCTGAAATGCCCAGTATGATTGAAATTAACAAGAAATTATGCACTCTTTTCTTAATAGGTTATTTTAAATAAGAAATATCTTAATTTGTTACTCAAAAAAAGCAACTTACTTTCTCAAAAGTATGGGGTAAAAGGCCCCCTAGCCACTTTTTTTTAATTTAATTTTATTTTTTTTAATTTTTTTTTAGTTTTATTTCTTTTCACACAAATTATGTTGCTCCTTCAATATTCAATAAAAAGAAATGTATTTCTTGAATCTTGATACACTGTGTGCAGAAATGCTTTTTCCTTAACGTGTGCCTTTAGCCCTGTTGCACCTTATTTATTCTCAGTTACTCACATACATTTTATCCTGCTTACAAGACCCCTAAAGAGAGACCTTGTTTCATCCTTTTAATTACAGTGCTTGTAACAGCTTCCACACATTTGATTTGATTATACATGATTCAAACAGATTTTCTTCATCCTTGTTGCTCCACCTAACAGGCATATTTACAGAATTCATACACATGCTGACAGAGAAATACACAGAGAGGAAAATTCACAACACGTATAACCACACTGTAAAACAGTCATACAAACAGATGCCTCTAATAGCTCTTTTGCAAAGCAGGCCACACCCTGACAGACGACCTCCTTCAGAAGATCGACCACCCGTCCTTTAGTCCGAATACGCAGAGCAATGCTTCCTCCACCTCAGCTCTGTGGCCTCCAACACAGTATAAGTAAATCCACCTGCAGTGCTCTTAGAGGTCACATCCACTGCGGTGGCGGGTGAACTTGTGTTAGACAAGCTACAGAAAGCATACTCAAATCTGACTACATCCGAGAGGGGCAGGCTGATACCACACACACTGTATTATCAGTAAACATGACAGTGATTATGACACACTCATAAACACACACACACACACACACACACACATACAGACTACATAGTAGGCTACATATATCACTCTCCATATGGAGTCTTCAATATGGAGATTTGTCCTTCCCGAAAGGTCACATGCACACAAAGCATTCACAAGCACTCAGATGGAGACAGTAGGTCTTATGAAAAGGGCTGATAGAAGCTGGGTGGGATTCCACTGCATGATTAAAGACAGCAAAGCCCTTTGATCTGTAATGAGCTGTAATTAATGTGTCCTATAATGTGGGCATTAATAACTCTGCTCTAAATATATGTGAGTTATGGGAAACAAATGGAGTTTTGTCATAATTCTTGCTCTTGATTTGGCTTAGCACTACCATTCTTACATTCTGAACAATTTAATTTTTTTAAGTGATGAAATATGAGCAGGTTAGACCTTTAATTAAATATTATACTGTATATACTCTATATAAACATTTCACTGCCACAAATCTAAAGAAATCGAAATTATCCATACTTTCTGTGGTGTGTCTTTTAGTCATTTTACAACAAGCTGAACAAGGTCCTAAATTTGTGGTGTTTTGTCTACAGCTACTATGAGCAGTATTCTCACCTCATGCAAGGACTAATCCCGGAGATCATCTATCATTTGCTGCCCTCTACTGGAAAAATCAGTTACTGCCTATCTTTCACAAATCGGTAGGGTGCTTACAAACTACACTCATTCTGTAATATTTAACACGATTTAGAATAATAGTAAAGTTGTAAAATATATGAGATATAACAAATTAAAGTAGGGGGGATTATGTAAAGACCATAAAATGTTAATATAAAACTACCTTATATTTTAGCATTAACTAACTGCATTCTCTCAAGCAATGCATTGCATTCACCAGGGATGCTTTTTAAAAAAATATGGATGGTATTCTAATTTTTAGCACTATCCAGTCCTACTCCTCAATTTCTATTTTTTTAATTAGTTTTATAAATAAATTCATATTTGTCTACATAAAGCATAAGCCTTTAGATTAAAAGGTTTTGAAGATCATGTGAAACATTAATTCAGTCAAGTGTGTCCCAAATATTTCACTGGTATTGCACATTGAAGGAATTTCTCCTCAGTGTAATCCTTCAAAGTTTTCTGAATATTTTTTTCCCATTATCTTATCCCATTATTTAAAAGTCCCCATTTACAGTTGTGCTCAAAAGTTTGCATACCCTGGCAGAAATTGTGAAATTTTGGCATTGATTTTGAAAATATGACTGTCTTTTATTTAAGGATAGTGATCATATGAAGCCATTTATCATCACATAGTTGTCTGGCTCCTTTTTAAAACATAATGATAACAGAAATCACCCAAATGGCCCTGATCAAAAGTTTACATACCCTTGAATGTTTGGCCTTGTTACAGACACACAAGGTGACACACACAGGTTTAAATGGCAATTAAATTTAAATTTCCCACACCTGTGGCTTTTTAAATTGCAATTAGTGTCTGTGTATAAATAGTCAAGGAGTTTGTTAGCTCTCACGTGGATGCACTGTGCAGGCTAGATACTGCGCCATGGGGAGCAGAAAAGAACTGTCAAAAGACCTGCGTAACAAGGTAATGAAACTTTATAAAGATGGAAAAGTCCATAAGCCTTGAAAATGCCAATCAGTACTGTTCAATTACTTATTTAAAAGTGGAAAATTCAGGGATCTGTTGATACCAAGCCACGGTCAGGTAGACCAAGAAAGATTTCAGCCACAACTGCCAGAAGAATTGTTCAGGATACAAAGAATAACCCACAGGTAACCTCAGGAGAAATACAGGCTGCTCTGGAAAAAGACGGTGTGGTTGTTTCAAGGAGCACAATACGACGATACTTGAACAAAAATGAGCCGCATGGTCGAGTTGCCAGAAAGAAGCCTTTACTGCGCTAATGCCACAAAAAAGCCCGGTTACAATATGCCCGACAACACCTTGACACGCCTTTGGAGTGACGAGACCAAAATAGAGCTTTATGGTCACAACCATAAGTGCAATGTTTGGAGAGAGATCAACAAGGCCTATAGTGAAAAGAATACCATCCCCACTGTGAAGCATAGTGGTGGCTCACTGATGTTTTGGGGGTGTGTGAGCTCTAAAGGCACGGGGAATCTTGTGAAAATTGATGGCAAGATGAATGCAGCAGGTTATCAGAAAATACTGGCAGACAATTTGCATTCTTCTGTGCGAAAGCTGCGCATGGGACAATCTTGGACTTTCCAGCATGACAATGACCCTAAGCACAAGGCCAAGTTGACCCTCCAGTGGTTACAGCAGAAAAAGGTGAAGGTTCTGGAGTGGCCATCACAGTCTCCAGACCTTAATATCATCAAGCCACTCTGGGGAGATCTCAAACGTGCGGTTCTTGCAAGACGACCAAAGACATTGCATGACCTGGAGGCATTTTGCCAAGACGAATGGGCAGCTATACCACCTGCAAGAATTTGGGGCCTCATAGACAACTATTACAAAAGACTGCACGCCGTCATCGATGCTAAAGGGGGCAATACACAGTATTAAGAACTAAGGGTATGCAGACTTTTGAACAGGGGTCATTTCATTTTTACTTTGTTACCATGTTTTGTTTTATGATTGTGCCATTCTATTATAACCTACAGTTGAATATGAGTCCCATAAGAAATAAAAGAAATGTGTTTTGCCTGCTCACTCATGTTTTCTTTAAAAATGGTACATATATTACCAATTCTCCAAGGGTATGCAAACTTTTGAGCACAACTGTACATTATGTTTCCTTTTCTCTACAGTCGTATCTTATTGGTGAACTAGCACTTTGAATGATACTATTATAACAAGTTTGGTGTAAGGAAAATATAATTGTTCCAGGACAAGAGGTCCTTCCATCTTTTTTATATTTACTTTGGTGGAATTTTTCAGTTGTATCCACAACTTTGTCTCAAAATGCCTTCTCTGGTTGAAGGGTCTAGTCTTTGCGACACATAGTCATTGTGACATGACACAGGGAATGAGGATACAAAGAATCAGTGTCTTGATATTTGTTTTTGCTGAATTTGCATAATCCATTTGGATCAGGCCAAAAACAAGGTTTTAAAAGGTTTGATTTGAAGCAATAATCAAATTGTGTGACCAGTATGTTAAGGTGGACCAAAGCCACATGAAATCTTCCAAAATATACAAATATTCTATTTTCATATCAAGTCTTTTTGAACCATAATTAGAAACTTTTAATTTTCATTTGAAAATTACAAACTTATTTTCCTTCAATTGGGTACAAGATGATATTCTAAGAAGTTGTTCTTTTTTGTCTGGTGCAGTCCACAAAAATGCAAAGAAAAGCGAGCAACTGGGACGAGACCCATTGGGCTGAACATCAAGAGGGGTTGTGAAGGAAAGAAGAAAGTGAGGTACGTCACAAAAAATAATAATAATAATAATAATTATCAGAACTGAACTGTACAATTGAGGAGGCCTTCTGTTTGAACTTCAAAACCAAGTAAATGCCTCAGAGGAAACAGACCTGTAACCTGAAGGCATAACTGAACCAAGTTGACAATAACTGAAGCAGCACAGACTAAAATATATGGATAGCAGCTGTTCATTACAAAAACAACAACTGCAACAACAGTGATAAATCCATTCTTTAAAACAAGCACACAAAAGACTGAAAGGTCTAGGTTGAGACAGTTTGAAACACATTCATACAGTATAACTGTTTCTTTCTTAAAAGAGGGCCATGAAGACAGTGCTGAGGCAGGTATTTAATTTGTCCTCTGGTTTGAAATCTCAGTCCTCCTTCTGTATTTGCAGTTTTTGTAGTATGTCTCTTAACTGACGCAGAACAAGTGCCACTAAACATTATGCTGATCCATGATTGGATGATTGTTGACTGGCCACAGCAAAAAGCGTGTAGTCACTCAAACTGATGAAAAATGTCTTGAACTACTTAGTGAAGGTATAAAACTGGGAACTATATATGGAAAAAATAATAATAATTTGAACAAAAACACATTGACTCAAATAAAAATACTTTCCATCAACATTCCATGAGAAAACAATGCTTTTAAAAACAGAAACTAAGGTTGAAAAAAAAAACATTAAAGTTAACACATCCTGAGAAGAATCTGACAAAAATAAATACACCCCCACTGCTTGTTCGTCAGTGTGTATTTAAATGTGTGTATGTGTGTAAAGGGCAGACAGGAACAGGGCAATCAGTCCTGATTTAGTTGGCTGTTTGTCAGTATCCCTGCAGTCCGTTATAAATCTTTTGAGATGGTGTCTGTTTCAGAAGCTGCCTTATACCTGAGAAAAAAAATATTCATTGAATTCATTAAATCTACTCACAGATACGCAAAAGATAAAGAGACAACACATTCGAGATTATACTTATTAGATATAAAAACCTCTTACCGTCTTTCTGCTGGTCATCAAGCTGCTCTTTGGGGAAGTCTACATCAAAGGTGACTATGAGCGACCCACGGATATTGTTGTTGTCAAAATTTGGCAGGCCCTCACCCTTCTTCCAGAGACGAGCTCCTGGCTTTGTGATTTTATCCCTCACAATGTGCACCTACAAGAGAACAAGAGACACGTTCCTGTGCTTGCAAAGATCATGTGACAATAGGACAATATTACATTACAAGTACAACAGATATCCATGAACTGTGTTAACAGAAAAACTAATTATTCAATCAGATGAAAGTACAAGCTAGAAAACTGGACATGCCTTGTGACCATCTAGATGAGTGATGTCCATCTCAAAACCAACAAGAGCCTCTACCAGAGAGATGGTGACATTTGTGTAAAGGTCGTCACCTCTGCGCTCAAACACAGGATGCCTGGACAAACATAAATGTACAAGTGATAAATTGGAAACCCAAAGCTATAACTGTGTATGACCTCACTCTTTTAGATTGAGTAAAGGACTAGACTTTACCAGAATACAAATACACTACCTTTGATGTGTATCATAACAAATGGACTAAAGATATATTATATCTACATTGAAAAAGAAAAGGTTCAATCCATTGATTGTTATTGTTGCAATAATATATTACTCTTACTTTAAGACTTTGATGCGGAAACGCAGATCTCCTGGCTCACCATCAATATGAGGTTCGCCTGTAGAAAAAGACATGTAACAGAAACATAATATACACAATCTATAAATATCAATGTTTCACCATTAAGCCAATTCATTAAAATTCAAGTAGAATTATTTCCCATACCTTCCCCCATGAAAGGGTATTCCATCTCATCTCTCACACCCTGCTCGATCTCCACCTCTAGCGTTCTCTCCTCATTTACAAGCCTGAAAATAAAGATAAAACCATTTAAAAAGGAAATCATATACTTTTTGGTGAGCCAAAGTGGAAGTGATTTTTGGGTAAAACTTACTTGACATTGGGGCATTCATCACACACTACTTCCTGTGTCATCTGGAAGCGACCTGGTCCTAGTTGTGTGGTTCTCATTTCCTGACGGCAATTGCATTTCCTTTTTCCTGGTGCTTCTTTTGCAACAGGTTTGTTTCGTACCACCTACGTGTTGAAAGAGAGGAAACAAGAGGACAGGATTGAGAAAAAGAGATTACTCTTGAGAGTGTCCTTTTTCGCATGGATTACGTACACCGCCAGGCAAAAGTTTATTAAAATCCCCTAACACAATTAACCCTTAAATACATACCTCGGGTCTTTAGTGACCCGGGACCTCATTCCACCCCCTATATCTAATCCAATTTTTTTGCAGTTGTGCCCCCATCTCTTTAGTATTCCTCAACATTTCTTTCATGAATAATATAAAAGAAGCCAAAACTGCAATAAATATATATTTTTTATAATTGCTTAAAGGGATAGTTCACCCATCATTTATTCACCCTAATGCCATCCCAGATGTGTATGACTTTCATTCTTCTGCAGAACAAAAATTAAGATTTTTAGAAGAATATCTCAGCTCTGTAGGTCCATACAATGCAAGTGAATGTTGAACAAAACTTTGAATTTTCAAAAATCACAAAGTCAGCATAAAAGTAATCCATAAGATCCAGTGGTTAAATCCATGTCTTCAGGAGCAATGTGATAGGTATGGGTGAGAAACTTATCGATATTTAAGTATTGATATATTTTACTTTTTTTTTTTTTTTTTACTATAAATCTCCACTTTCACTTCCACATTCTTCATGCATATCGCCACCTAATGGTCAGGACTGGTCAAAGGTGGAGATTTATTTATTCACCTGTTTCTCATCCACACCTATCATATTGCTTCAGAAGACACTGTTTAAACCACTGGAGTCTTATGGATTACTTTAATGCTGACTTTGTGATTTTTGGAGATTAAAAGTTCTGGCCACCATTCACTTGCATCGTATGGACCTACAAAACTGAGGTATTCTTTTAAAAATCTTTGTTTGTGTTCAGCAGAAGAAAGAAAGTCATACAGAATGTCATCTGGGGTGGCATGAGGGTGAGTAAATAATGAGAGAATTTTCATTTTTGGGTGAACTATCCGTTTAAGTACCATAGGTATGTAATAGTGTTGCTTTTTTGCGCTTCCATAAATCATATTTTTTTAAATTATTTAAAATCTTTATTATTTTACTATCACGTTTCTGTGTGAAAATGGTGAATTATCAGTATCTCATATGCGTGTACATATACATATTATACATAGTATTTCTTTCTCAAGGTGGCACTGTTGTTTCAGTGATTGACTTGATTTACATTTGACCTTGCTATTTGATGAAGACAGTACAGTAAACTTTAACAAGTGTAACACTTGAACAGTATGATATAGCTATTAACATTTGGGTGAACTACTGACAATATATAAGCTGTGTGTCTATTTAGACTCAAAAAGTGCTTGAGAAAATACATGTGTAGCTTACGTGTTATGTGTAACTCAATGTGTGTTTGAAAGCCAGTTGAGTCTCATGAAATTTCAGTGTGAAATTAATGAACTCTGTTCTAGATTTGCTCTGATTTGTTGCATCATCTCTTTGATATATCAAAAATAGAACATCAAAATATATCAGAATAAATGATAATATGTTCTATTCTATTATTTTCTAATTGTCTTAAAAATGCTTTGGAAAATTTTACACTGTCTGGGCATTTTGTAGATCCATTGATAGATAAATGTGCCAGGTCTCTGGAGACCCACGTATGTAATAATGTTTGGTGAAATACCCATGCATTTAAGGGTTAAAAAACCGAGAGTCTGCGCACTACATCTGGTAGGAAATTAGATCAACAGCGAAAAAAGCTCACCTCAACAAAATTCCCAGAATACACCTCTTCTAGGGTCACTTCAAGGTCCAGTACTATGTCATTACCCCTTGGAATATCCCGGCCAGCTGGCTGCGTATTTCTACCGAACATAAATCCAAAATCCCCAAAGAAACTGGAAAAGACAATAAACATCTTTGAAAAATCAGTTACATGCTGTAGATTAAATTGTGCAGTGCCAAAATTAGTGTTTATGTTTCGATTAGATATGCATCTGAAACTAGATTAACAAATTAGGAATCAGAGGTTTGCAAATCTAGACCACAAATATGTCAGCAATGAACTCTTAATTGGGCATTATTTTTGTAAATATTGTGAGGCTTGTAGTGACATGGTTGTTTACCTGGAGAATACATCACCATGTGAACTATGATGGCCCTCCTTTAAACCCTCCTCTCCATATGTGTCATATTGTTTCCTTTTCTCCTCATCTGAGAGCACCTACATTCAAAAAGTACCATTAGAGATTAGTCTTTATATCTGTACCTGAACTATATAGTCTTTATACATATAGCTAATACCACAAGCAAAGCCGCCCTCCTTGATTTTTTTTTTATCGGTTTGATGAGAAATCATCTCACAGATATCAAATCATAATCATTTGATATACCCACAATCATTTTATTCAGATATATATTAGAATATATGTATTCTATTATACTTTAGCTTTAAACATATGAGCTTCATATAATAAAATTTAATTTATTATTTCACAAAATAAAGATTATTGCCCAACGATTTAAACAGGAAATCATTAAATTATTTAACAATTCCATTGTGCACATATAAGTACACCACTCTCCGCAAGAGATGCTGGAGCTCCACGTCATATGTCTCATGAATAACAATAAGCAGATATTTCAACCAATCAAAGGCGGCCACACATTTCTTTCAACCAATCAAATCACTCCATCAGTTTGTTTCTAACAACAACGCTCATGCTTGTCACATCCGATGGCATTGTACTGAGATTGCACAGAAATATGGGAAAATATTTAATACGAAGCTTTAGCGAAAAAACAAACCGTCCCCAATTTATTTTTTTATTGGATTAAATTTACGCATAAACTTCGCATCAAAATTATAACTAAGACATGCAGTACACCTAGACACACCACTTTCATATTTATGACATCCGGTAAATATATATTTGTAGAGCATATCAAATGTAAAAATGAGTAAAAAGTGCCCATGTGAAAAGACTTTAAAATAATTTAAAATCATACCTCGTAAGCAGCTCCAAGGTCTGCAAATTTGTCTTGGGCATTTGGGTCATCTTGATTTCTGTCTGGATGAAGCTGCAATGCCAACTTTCTGTAGGCTTTCTTTATATCTTTAATTGATGCTGATCTACTAACCCCCAGAATTTTGTAGAAATCCTTCCTGAAAATACAGAGCAGTGATAAATTAATTCAGTGTATGGATGTGTAAAAGTAACTACAATTAATAACCATTTATCATCATGACGAGCAAATCATCCAGGAGAAATTTGTATGGGACTGTCATATGAAATCTTTAGCTGTTTATGATAAACCCACATTTACATAATCATGCGGAACAGTACTTATGAAGCAGCAATGACAAGTTATCAGCCTGGCCACTTCAGTTATAAGCGATTGTAAAACAGCAGACAGGACTATTTTTTGGGAACAATATACATTACACTTTGCATTTCTCCCGATTTAAACTCAATTCGTTAAAGTACAAGAGATTAAAAGGTGCGATTTGCAGTAGTTTATGGAAAGCTTTAGCATGATGCATGGACAGTGGCGTAGACCAATCACAGTGAAACATGTGTACCAGCCAGAGAACTGAGTTTATAATGCACTAACATAAAACCCTGAAAATAACACGATATCTACATACCCGGCCAGTACTGTCGATATCAAATATAAAAGCAGAAAACACACACTTGACAGTTTCATTCCTCTAACAGCCATGGGTCCTTGTTTCTTTCAGAAGTCCAATAAAACACCGGCTTTCTGTGTGTTGTCTATCAAAAAACCTCTTCATGCTCTCTCGCAAGTCCCGCCTCTTTTTTAAACGGAAGTGAAATAAAAGTCCTATCGCAATGTTATATTTTTTATATGCTGTCTGTCACTTGCACCTTTTAATATTGTTGAACTTAAACGTAAGCACTAACTATACCACTGATATTAATTCATGGTATATATATATATATATATTTTTTTTTAACTGCAGAATAAAACTCGGACGACCTATCACACAAGAACTATTACATACTGTGTAATATACAGATAATTTCAATTTGTATTTATGAATTTACACTGGCGGCCAAAAGTTTGGAATAATGTACAGATTTTGATGTTTCGGAAGGAAATTGGTACTTTAATTCACCAACGTGGCATTCAACTGATCACAAAGTATAGTCAAGACATTTCTGATGTAAAAAAAAAAAAAAAAACCCAGCACCATCACTATGTGGAAAAAAAAAAAAAAAAAAAAATAAATAAATAAATAAATAAAAATCTAGACAGGCTCCATTTCCAGCAGCCATCATTCCAACGCCTTATCCTTGAGTAATCATGCTAAATTGCTAATTTGGTACTAGAAAATAACTACTGTCTATCGGCGCTTCATTCAAATTGCGCTGAAACTGCCCAAAAAGTGATGTTTGTGGGGCTGGAACACCCAGTTTCCCACAGATTATTGGAGAGTGGGGCTTATTTAAATTTCCACCAGATCGCTGCATCAGGAAAATTGCAGAATTTTTTTAAGTGCTGTGGCTGTGACAGATATGAGGTCACATATGATCTAACAATGATCTTATCTGATCAAGACCACCATATAACAGAGGAACAGATCCCGTCTCCATCACCGCAGAACATGGACTGTTGAAAGGATAAGTGAATAAAAATAATATAATACAGCGAAAATGATGTTTGCCTTTATTTTGAATGCAGTAAATAATATTATTCAATCGAAACAGCTGTTATTAAGTTTTGATATGGAATATGATCATACTGAAGTAAGAATATTATTATTAATTGTATGTGGGTTAATCATTTAAGCAGTAAAGACACATATTGCATGTCTAGCGGTAATTTTTATTTTTATATATCACATTTCTTAGGCTTTAGAGGCATGTTAAACATGTGAGGATGTCTAATTTTTTCTTACATTTCCTGAAAGATCAAGCGATTTAAATGTAAAATGTGAGTTTGATTTATAATATTCGACTCAAACCAGAGGTGTTAGATTACCATATTAGCTTGAATTTCTACAATATATGATTAAATGAATCATGAGGATAGCTATTAAAAGGAGTTTCATCCACATATGATGTTGTACTTTTATGTTTATTAAAATATATTGTGTGAACCCTAGACTTCCTGTTCTGCTAATTGTTATTTGATGTTTGTTTACTTTGCAGGAGTAGGAAAGTCCTCTCTTGTACATTTACTTTGCCAGAATCAAGTTTTGGGGAATCCATCATGGACTGTTGGCTGCTCAGTGGACGACAGGGTATAGTGGCAATTAAATAACAGTGATTATGTTATGGCTTCCTCATATAAATCTGTAATGTAGTAGTCTGTTGTCTTGATTCTTTGCCCAGGCGCATGACTTCAGAAGGGCACTCCAGAAGAGAAGACTTTCTACATTGAACTCTAGGATGTTGGAGGATCTGTTGGCAGTGCCAACAGTGTAAAAAGTTCCAGAGCTGACTCAACTGGGGCAGGGAGGTATATTTATACCATGATCAATAGAAACATATGAATGCTTTACACTGCAACCCACTCAATGTTCAAACCAAATCTATGCCCTTGGACTCATCAAATAAAGTTGTATTTACAAGTGCAAAGATGGCCAGAAAAATGCTGGAATACCTCATAGGCTATATGGGAACATGTTTAACATACTGTATGTAATGACTCTGCTTTAATGATAAGTCTCTGTTCTTCTTATTGTTTCCAACAGGTATTGTTTTAGTTCATGATCTGACCAATAAGAAATCCTCCCAGAATCTTTACCGCTGGTCACTGGAGGCACTGAGCAAAGACTCCTCGCCTACTGGGATCATCGTATCTAATGGGTGAGTCGAGGTGAACTTATAGTTCTGATCAAACAATGCCACATTAGTCATCTCCTCATGTTGCCTCCATTGGACCATGGGATTCCCACAGCTGAATGATCCTCTTGATGTTGCTTATTTATTTATTTATAACATGTACTGTCCAGAGTATGAGTATGTATATGAGATAAGAGAAAACAATTGTTGTGTGTCTATTTAGGTAATAGAGAAGAGATACTTCACAAGAGACCCTAGGCAGGTGAGTGTGTGCATCTCTCTATGCACTTAACAAGTCCAATCCTCTTGCAAGAATGTGTCCACAAATGTAGAGAATATCTGGGTTAAGCCCGCTATACACTGTAGTATTTTTATAGTGCTTTAAGATTGTTACTTGTCAGATTGTACGATATGAACGTATTGAGATCGCCATGGCACACTGTGCAACAGTATGTCAGACTGTACCATACACATCATAGCCAACTGTGGTTCCAATCGTCCCGATCAGTGAAGATGAGCGTTGCGGAATAGAAGTGAAACTGCGAGATTTGCCCGGAGGAGCGTTTTAATTTTTATTTTTTATTTATTTTTTTATGGAAAGTTAGGGCATCAGCATTTCTTTTGCTCCAATACCACTCCATCACCAGCATAACATATAAAAAGAAAGATGGATTTTGTCTCATAGGCCTATAAGAAGACATCCTGATCACTTATACAGAAAATTACAGTTGTTGAGAAGGAACGCGAGTGGGGGAGGTAGCTTACAGGAATAATTAGCTATCACAAGCAAAGATTCATTGTGGAAATAAAAAGACTTGTGGCCCGAAAAATGACAAAGTTCTGCGTTCACATAAGGAAAACAAAAAAGGTGGGTTATAGTAGCCTACATCTTTCTCATCTTCTAGATTAGTAACCTAGGCCACGCAAAATTTTGAATAGTCATAGGCTAATAATATATCGTGCTTACAAATTCCCTGGATAATGCACAAACATGATATCGATTTCTATAATTGTATCTGCTGATTTGGATTAAAATGTTTTTTTTTTTTTTTTGGAGAGGTGCTTTTTAACTAAATAAGTTTACAGATGCTTAAACGAAATGTATTAAAATTAAAATAGTAATTAAAATAAAGTAGATGTCTTGTAGATGTTTTTATTTATTTATTTGTAATGCAATTCATTTATAATTTGAATGTAATTCAACCTATTATTTTCTTTTTTCTCTCTCTCTCTCTTCTCCTTAGATGCAGATTTTCACAGATAGGAGGCGCTTCAATTTCAAAAGTGACTGAATGTATGCACTTTGTATGTTGATGGGTTTTGTCCTGTCCACCACGACAAAATGATGAGTTTACCATGACAGAATGATGTTTGTGGCTTGATGAGATATCTCATGTTCTGATACATTTTTGTTCTCATATTTTACTTTAATTATATGGACCTAATCCAAAATTTCTTGCTTAGCACAGTGATCATTCATTGGGAATACCCTTTCACTTCCCTTCTGATGTATAACATTTGTACTAATGAGGTCACACATGGACCCTACTATATTTTTGGTAAAAAGTAAACGATAATAAATTTATCCCTTTTTATAGTATCATTTAAAGGGGCATTCAGTAGTTCTCCAGCTAGCGTTAACATTGCTCTTCTTCGTGTACTTTAAATACTGATGTGACAGCTGTGTTAGATCCTGCACTGCCATCTATCAACGTGAATCAGCATGATCGTCTCTGCTGCCCCCATCAGCTCTGGAATATCATTTGCATCTGGAAAATGTCAGAGTTTGAGGTAATTTCTAAAGTTATTTATTACTACTATAATATAATTGCTTTGCCTAAAAAAACAAAAAAAAACATCAGAAATCAAGCGAACATGCTTCTACTGTTAAGGACAGATTATTATTGTCCCTCATATCAGTAATCTTTGGAGACTGTCTATGTTTCATATTATTTCTAAAGATAGTTATTTCCTTTATTAGAGAACTGCTCAGTGTAAAATGAACCTCATTATCTAGCGATACAGAATGTCATGGTAAAGGAAAGATTAGAATTGTTTTTGATAATTAAATTTAACATGTCCATGAATACTGTGTTTGACAAACTTTTTATGTTTCAAAGCAACCAATGTCATGGTTTACACAAAATCCACAACAATCATTGTGCCAAGCTACTTTGCACTAAACGAATGAAGACGTATTCCATTTCATAGAGCTGGAGGTAGATGGGCAACCCTTACTATAGCTGTGATAACAAAGAAAAGAAAATTACATGTTGCTTTCTGGTTGCATTTGTAAACTGCTGAAAACTATCCATTACTAACATATGTTGACTACACACGTCATTTTAAAAAGTTTGAGGGAAACTTGTATGAGTTTTCTGTAAATTTCACTGATACTATTTTAGAGAGTGGTCTAAACAACTAATAATTCCTTACCTGTCCAACAAAAAAAGAAGCAACATCGGCATCACTACTCATGTTTTTTTCCGTCATCAAATCTTTCCACCTTGTGTATACCGTACCGATGTTACTCTAGTTTTTTGCCTTTGCTGGTCTTTCTATCTTCTTGCTTCAGACCTTTTTTTTTGCTTCTTTGGCAGTACAGCTACCGGATTTCCCATTGTCTCCGCTGCTAAAGCACGGTAAATATGTATGTTCCATTGAGTTCTTTTCACTCTTCACATCACCAAACAACACTGCTCTAAGCATAGCCAAGCCTATGTACGTAGCCAGTGAGCGCAAGGATTCTCTTCTTCAACGTTTAGTGAAACACCGCGAGTCATACGAATTCAACATGGCAACAGACATTGAGGGGGGTGACCCGCACCATATATAATAAAACACTTTTTTTAAGAAAACTATTATGAGTACAGTCTTCATCTCATGTGAGTGTTCACCATTCAGATCACTCTTCACAAAAACATAACTCATTTGTTAATGTGTAAAACTTTTTAAATTAGCCCAAAATTACTGAATGCACCTTTAAAGAGAGATGTGTTTATTTTAATAATTACCTGAGCCTACTTATACTTCATCTTTGTGATTAGTCGGTTGCCAGTCATTTGAAAGTAGAGATGAACACACTCACTCATATATTTATAGTTTTTTATTGTTGATCTTTGTAATTTAAAAATAATTTAAAAAGATAGGTCTTTGCTATATTAGCAAGCTGCTCATGTTATGCATGTACATAGAGCTATTTACTTGAAACATCAACAAAAAATAAAGGTGAGCTTTTGAGTTTCCATTCCTTTTTCTCTGTACACTTATATGCTTTATACTGTATATTCTAGCAGCCACAAAAACTAAACTGCAAATATTTCTTTATGATCTTAATGTTTGAGATTTAGAACTGATAAAACGCTCAAAACAAGCTGAGTCTCACAATAAGAATGATCACAGAGATATATTTTTTATTCATGCTTGTTTTATTTCACGTACAAAAGTTATTTTGACATCCCAATTAGCACATAGTCCATACAATGCTTTTGCCAATTTTACTTTGTACAAACACCAATGAATTCTTGTCATCTCTACCAGAAAGAAAGCAGTGAAGAGTACAGAGCCACATAGCAGCATGGTACAACACCATACCACAGTGAAGTGAACCAAAACATTCAAAACTTTGGCTCAAACACACATCCTGCCTTCAGCTGTTTTCATACCTCTCACCACACACTTGCATGCAAAGTTGCAAACACAGGGGCTTCATAGGGTGACTTTTCACAAAGTTACACTTGGAGCAAAGAGGTGTGGAAACATATTGGGCAACTGGTTTTTGCAGGAACTGACTGATTTGAGGACCACCAATGAGTCACACTCACACACGCACAAATCCCTACAAAGCAACAATTACTGTACATTCATGAAAAATAATAGTAATAATAAACCGTCTGTGAAAGCAGTATATTTTGTTCAGTTTGGCAAATCTAAAAGCACTTTTAAACCACCAACATAAACTGCCAAAAATATATATATATATATATATATATATATATATATATATATATATATATATATATATATATATATTTTTTTTTTTTTTTTTAAATCAACTGCAATTAATTAATTTTAATCAAAATATTTCTGTCTTTCTAGGGCAACACATTAATACCAGTTTATTAATAATCTAATTTTGGCTAACCACATATACAGAGACACTTAATTTGACACTTAAAGCAAGAAAAAGTGAATGTTTAAATCCAAATGGATGGACACCAAAGGCAAATATTTAAAGGTGCACATAAACAATTTTTTTATTCATTGTTAATGTTTACTAAACAACCAATACAAAAGTGGTCTTGGACTTATATATTGGCTACTAACATCTTTCGAAGTGAATTCATCATCACGCAGAAGCTGTTTGAGTAAAGATGCTATTGCAGAAATACCCTGTTCACAGATTAATTTAAAGTGTCCTTTAGCGGGGTTACTGAGATTAAGTGAGTAAAATTCAGTCATGTGATCTCAACATGGCAGCCAGGCCACTATGAGAGGAAACATCCTTATGTAAAGAGAGAGACATAATTGGAGTCTCATGTGAGTGTACATAATTTTAAATGAAATGTCAATGGAATCTTTTAGTTCTAAAACATTTTTAAGTGGTTAAAATGTACTTATTACTTATAAGAAATCAATTCAATCATATATTTAATTTTTACCAATCTTCTTTTTAATCCAGGGGAGGAAGAAGGAGATTTTTACGTAGACTTCAGGATACTCTTTAAATGTACAGTCTTGATAGGTATATGAAGCAATTGCTTGTGGTTTATTATTGCAGAAAAGAGGACTTCCTGAATCACCCTATAGTGAATAAGAAGGGAGAAAAAGAGAGACAAAGATATATATATATATATAAAGGAATAATTGACGACGGACCGTTGAATTGTTGAAACATTGTGACCATTGCACCTCGGGTGTGCAATATTTTTCAACAATTCAACGGGCCGGAGTCAATTATTCCTCTTATACCACGGTTACCACACCTTAAAACATCTTGCAGGGTTTTATTTCAAGACATTGTCTGGTTTTCGTCCCTAAAACGCTCTTGTGAGTGGAACGCTGCTTTACTGGACTTACTGGAGTAACAAGTTTGTGCATGTGTGAAGAGTTTGTATTTGAGGGATCGAAAGACAGAAACTCAGAAAATGAGGGAGATCACTTCTGAGGTTACCTTCTTTGTTGCGACTCTTGTCAGAAGTAACATCGCTTCAAAATCGCCATATTCCCGTTATAAACCTTAACACTTTTTCATCCCCACTGAGATGCAGGAGTGCGCTGACATCACATGACGACTCCGTTTTTCTCTCAAGAGTATGTTTGGGCCTTAAGTGTGTGTGTGTCCACGAGTGTGTGTGTGTGTGTGTGTGTGTGTGTGTGTGTGTGTGTGTGTGAGAGAGAGAGAGAGAGAGAGAGAGAGAGAGAGAGAGAGAGAGAGAGAGAGAGAGAGTGTTTTTTTCCCACAGATATCTCAGATAATATAGAAACTGTTGTACTGATCAAGAGTATCTAGCTTTAAAACAGCTCAAGCCTTCGTTGCTAATTAGAAACGGGGGGCAGGGGGTAGCGCTGTGCTTTCCACTACAGCTATGTGAGGCTGATTAGGGCGAAATATATTGAAACATTTAAAGTTATTTCGGATAATATAAATTGTTGTATTGACCAAGTCGCGGAGGTGCGGCTCTATTCGTCAGTTGACTGGAGTCTCAGTGTGTGTGTGTGTGTGTTTGTGCGAGAGTGTGTACTGCGGGGGAGACGAGGGAGGGCGAGGGCTCTTTTTAACCGAAATTGAAATATATGTAGGATATTTCAGATATTGTTTGACGTTCTTAACCGATTTACTTTAACCAATGACTTTGTTTATATGGTTATTTTGTTATAGTAGCCTGTAGGGCTCTTTGAAGTAACTGAAATAATTTGGCGAAGTGATATGGAACCGTTATGCGGTCAAGACCTGGAACTACTTTATAGCCGTGCGTTTCCTTGAAAAATAATTGCGCACCTTAGAACGTCCGTGAGCCAATCAGAATCATTCAACAGACCCGTGGTATATACCACGGGTCTGTTGAATGCTTGATTCTGATTGGTTCACGGACGTTCTAAGGTGTGCAGTTATTATTGGTATTATATATATTATATAATGTGTGTGTATACACACACACACACACACACACACACACATGCACACACACTACTGGTCAAAAGTTTAGAAACACTCTCATGATCTTAAAAATCTTTTGATCTGAAGGTGTATGCTTAAATGTTTGAAATTAATTTTGTAGACAAAAATATAATTGTGCCACCATATTCATTTATTTCATTATAAATCTAAAATGTAATTAAAAAAAAAATTTTTTTTTTGAGAATTTGATGACTTGGATCAAATAATAAAGAAAAGCAGCCAATAAGTGCCTAACATAGATGGGAACTCCTTCAATACTGTTTAAAAAGCATCCCAGGGTGATACCTGAAGATGCTAAAATATAACACAGTTTTGATTTATTTTGGATTTTGTTTAGTCACATACATAATTCCCATAGTTCCATTTATGTTATTCCATAGTTTTGCTGACTTTACTATTATTCTAAAATGTGGATATATATATATATATATATATATATATATATATATATATATATATATAATGTATAATAAAGAATGAGTGTTTCAAAACTTTTGACCGGTAGTGTGTGTGTATATATATATATATATATATATAGTATACAATATATAATATTAGTATAATACAATAGTGATAATAAACATTAAGTAATAGTATAATATTGTATAATTAATATAATACCTGACAAAAAGCGTGTTTCCCATCTGAAACACTACAGATCATTCTCTCTGAGTTAAAGTGATACTGCCACTTTTCTTCACATATTGAATTCTCCTGCAGTTTGAGAGTGACTTCCCGCAGTAGACTTGTTGCCTGTTTTTCATTTGGGTTTTTCAAGCCCCAGCCTGCAATGGAGCATTTCACATTTGCTGGTGTTTTTCCATTTTTTTTAGGAAGATCCATAATTTTTACAAATTTATTCAGCTTGGCTTTGGTCTTCAGCTGCAAATAATAGAAGTCACTGAATTTTTTTATGGCATACTGTATATAGTTGCATACAAAGAGTACAAGTTAGAGTCACAATCGTTGAAGGTAAAAATACCTTAAGCAACATGATATCATAGCTGTAGTTCTTGTTCTTGTTGTTCTGTTCAAACATAGGGTGTCGAATGTATTTCGCTACTTGGATTCTCTGTTGGCTCTCCTCCTGTTTGTTGATATTATGTGCTCCCAGAACAACTTCTAAGTGGTTCCGACCAGAGAAATCATTACGACTGCAGATGGAATTAAAAATTGTAATAATGAGATAATTTTGGTCTTAGAGTATTTGAGTAACTGTAAAATATAGATGTACAAACGGCTAAACTAGTTGTAGTTTTGAGACTACAAACAGTCTTTTTAAAAAGCAACATATAATCAAATTATACAAATGAATGGAACATACTCACTTTAAACAGTGCGCTGATGTCAGTACATAATCACGTCTAATCAGCATCCCTCCACATGTGTGATGTCGATTATACTGAAGAGATGCCATGTATGGCCTGGAATGAGGTTTAGCCTCTTTTCCTCCTGTAATACCACTCTCCATCCCAACTGTGAAACACAGTCACAATATTAGCAGACTATTTAATGAGGGATTTAGTGGAGTGAACGTGAAATTTTACAAAAATAATAATAATAATAAAATCTTTCTAAATTTTCTAGCTAAACTAATAGTTTACAGTTTAAGCACATGCTCTTAGAAATGTATAGGTCCATGGAAAATGATGCACTTTTATTTTCAAAAATTCAGAAAGAAAGATTTAAATAATATCTTACCAGCCGTATAAATGCCAAAAAATAGAAGAAAAATGTAAAGACACATGATGCAACTCTCAACTGAGAAGGACTGAATTTAAACCGTAGTTGTGGATATCATGTCACTATACTCAAACCCACTCTCTACCTTCAACAGCTGTATCTCCTCCCCCTATTTCTTACCTCAAACCACAAATGTGCACACATTTACAAGCAGCCATAAGCAAGCAGACATCAGTGGACTGACAAACAAACTGGAGTTGCAAGAATAAACAGTTACAAAATACTCAAAAGTTTGTTTTTCATCAAAGAAATCAACCTGAACTATGTTACACAATATATAGTAATTATTCTTTCTTATGTAAAAGTAACACTGTTCCAAATATCTTTTTTTTATTTTATTTTTTTAGTCTTGGGTTACACTTTTGGTGTCCTACAAAAAAAAAGATCACATAATGAATCAGTGTACGCAGTAATTCTTTGGCAGTAAATGAGAGGATGTTGACTGTAGAAGGCTAAAGTTTTGATGATGATGATGCAAAACCAGTTCACATGACTCTTTTCAGGCATAATGTAATAATTGTATATATTTCAATCCTTACACTGCATGTTCATAAGGGCACATGTGGCTGGGCCAAGCATAAAACGTCAAGGGATAGTTCACCCAAAAATGAAAATTATATGTAAGTCAGAATGTTAGGGACTGATGGAGTCCATTCATCATTCTCTTTTGTTGTATAGAAAAAAAAATGCAATACAAGTGAATGGTGACAGAGGCTGTCAGTCCTAACATTTATAGCATTCATATAAACATTCATAACTGAATGTTTAAAAGGTAACATTTATTAGAAAGAGAACTGATACAAACAAACAAATAAAATTAAAAATACATTATTCTTCAAAATGCTTATGGTCAAAATGCTTTGAGCTAATGCTCAAAGAACTGGCAGGGGCAAGAGAGTGTAACCAAAAATGAGAAACAGTTCATTTCAAGCATTTCATGGCTATACAATAACACTCACCACTTCAGAGCCTGCAATTTGAAAGACACAACTAAAGTTAAATGGTAGATTATTTAGGTGCATACATGCATTTTATATCAGACTCAGTCACTCAATGTTTTTGTTAATCCACAGAAGGAAAGTAGATATTTTCATGTAAAGCGCAGGGTACTCCTTGTTTTTACAGTCATTAGGATATGTGTATGCAGCCATTCCTAGAAGTTTAGAGTTACAAACAAGAGGACTGCCAGAATCACCCTAGAAAGAAACAGATTAATGAGTTACTGTACTGCCTAAAATGTATTCTTCCACTATCTAAAATATCAGATGACGTTTAACATGCGTTAGGCAACATTATCTAAAGTGACGTTGCAGCACCTGACAAAACACCCTTTGCCCATCCAAGACAGTACAGATCATTCTCTCCGAGTTGAAAGAGTCTTTCCACTTGTTTTTACATTCAAAGCTGAATTGCAGTTTGAGAATAACCTCCTCCAGAACACTTGATGCAGTTTCTCATGGTTGTTTCATGCCCCAGCCAGTAATGGAGCATTTCACAAAGGCTGGAATCTTTTCATTCTTCTTAGGAAGTTCAGTAACATCCACAAACTCATTCAGCTTGGCTTTGGTCTTCAGCTGTAACCATATTAACCAGCAAATACCATTAGGGTGCTTTAGAGTGATTAAACAGACTAAACATACTATTACAAAAAAGCTACATTTAAAAAGTTCCATTGAGGCTATACCTCTAGTAACATGATGTCGTAGTAGTAGGTTTTGTGGTTAATGTTATACTTAGGATGTTTAATGTACTACTTTACTTGGATTATCTGCTGGCTTTCCTCCCTCTGGCTGATATTGTGAGCTCCCAGCACAACTTCTGTGTTGATGGAGGTCTCACTGTGAATACATTAAATGCTATCATTGAATAAGCAGTGATACCTGCAGAGCACCATGTCAATACATCATTGCAAGGCTGAAAAACAGGACAAGGACTAAAAAACATTAGCATATGCTTTGGAAATCCATACAAATTAGCAAATGTTGGCACTTATGCACAGTATGTACTGTATGTACTGTATGTACTGTATATACTCACTCTCACTTAAACGACTTTATACTGTAGTGTATTTGACTAAATCAAATTGACTCTTTGTTATACTATTTATTCTGTTGAAAAGAACAGCACTGCTGGCCACCAGAATGGGATGGCTTCCTAACTAACCTGCTTGAAAAAAACAGCTAAAACCAGCCTGAGATGTTTGACTGGTCTTAACTGGTTAAAGCTGGTCTTCCAGCCTGTCCAAGCTGGTGCTCCACTGGATTTGAAAACCCCTCTAAAACCAGCCATCTGACAAGGCTGGGAAAATATAAGACCAAACAGTCTGGGCTCTCTTTATACTTTCTGACCTGCCTCTGTCACGCCTTGCATATGAAAAAAAAAAGCTGAACCTTTCATGTGCATTATAACAGCATGACTTAGCTTCTCAGGTAAAATGGAAAATGCTTCACTTTAGAACTACGTGAACAGTATGACATCCACACTGATGGAGTACATGTATAAGAAGACTGACTGCTTACTGATAGGATGTCACCTTTTCGTAATGCACAAGAAGGTTCATGGCTCTTCAGAAACATATTTGGTTGGTGTGGTGTAGTAGTTATGGCATAGAGCTGTTAACTAAAAGGATGCTCCGCATGGAGCTGGCCATAAGCCATTGTACTTGACTGAAAAGGTGAGATCCAATCAGTTAACCCCAGGTTGCTCCAGGGGCATCGTTCATGGCATATGAGACATCTACATTAATTGTGCAAAATGTTTTGCTTAAGCTATCTTTCCTTTAAAATAAATGCCATATTTTCTGATCTAATGTAAGACACTTTTAAGAGTGGCTTAACTGTGCAAATACTTTACGGGCTATTGTAGCATAATAGTGCAGCTGAGGTTAAATCCTCACCCACTGAACCATATACCCACTATATCCTTTGATATGTCAATCAAAATGTATTTGAAACTTATCTGACCCTAAATGGTGCATATTAGTACCTTAAGTGTCTCATCTGTCCCTAAAGGGTTTGTAATGCTAAAGCTTGTATTAAAGAGACAGAGTTTGAAAGGTTCTATATGTCTGTGAAAAACAGAAGTTGACTGCCAAGCACAATATATCATCATCACGGATAGGTTTTTATGTGTTTTCACCTTAGATTGGCATTCATCATTGTCATAGCTCTCTGCATTTTAAAACATGTCTGATACACCTGATGCCAGTAGCTCGTCTAATCAAGTAGTTGCTAAAGGTAACAGTAGCGGTTAGTTTTCCTGTGGGGTCTGTGATGGCCTGAAACTCTTGTCACACTCACACTGTGTCAGTCACAGTCAGTGTGCCCAGTCTTGTCACAGTCAGTGTACCCATGTGTAACGTTTTTGTATTGATTTAGACCAGCCAAGTTTCCAACCATATTTCCAACTTGGTCTCATTGTGAAAGTTATAACAGAATCTCACCTCCCACCCCCAAATAACAACTTTAAATACAGTTATTGCTGAAGATTGTACAAATTTAATGTATTTTTCATAACATATACCCAAAGAAAATTATTTGGCATTGTTTTTAATAATAATAATAAAATGTGTTACATCCTGCTTGGTCAGATCACACTTGAAATGAGAAAAGTAGGAAACATTCAAACCTAGAAACCACAATAATTTTTTTTACAATTTAAAAAAATTTTTTTTGCAATTGTGGCCCTGAATCCTTACTCTAGGGGTTTTGTGTGTTTAAGGGTGTGTTCACACTTGTAGTTCGGTTCTCTTGGTCCTCTTGGTCCAGACCAAAAAAGAAATTGATACATTTAGTCCTGGTTCGCTTAGCGTTCACACTGGCATTTTTAACACGGAACCTAACGATACAAAACTAAAGGCATCAGGAAAAAGTCACAACCTGATTGGACAGCTTTTATGACGTATATTTTTTGACGTAACTTAACGATCATCCAAAACAATGAAGGCTGCTGGGCGAAATGCGCCCATTATATTTATATATGTATATATGGTGGTATTTTTACCAGCTGAGAACAAACGAAGAGCTAATAAAATGTGTAAAGGAGTCAAAACAGCGCCAGGAATTCCTCCATTGCACACACAAACGAAGATATGCTGCAAGGACAGCTGACAGCGGTTCCGACGCCTGTACCGAACTGTAATGGGCAACATAGCTCCTATGATGAGAAGAACCAGGTATGCTTGAGGTCAGTATTAGGCAAATTACTTCCTGTTTTTGGTCCGTTTAGATGTCTTTGGTCCAGGTTGCATTCATATATCAATCTAACCACACCAGAGTTCGTTTGGAAGCGGACCGAGACCCACTATTCAGGCGGTCTCGGTCCGCTTGTTTGGTGCGCACCAAGGTTCGGGTGACAGCGTTCACACTTGTTCAAATGAACCGCACTAACAGAGAAATCGCACCAGAATTCGTTTTAATCGAACCAAACCTGCCAAGTGTGAACACACCCTAAGACACTTGATGACTTCGTCAGAATGTGATGTGGAAGACTGTAGACACCTGTGGGCTGAGTCCTGGGCACAAAACAAGCTCCTCCTTAGAAGCATTGATGATGCCCTCCAGAGACAACTTAGGAACTTTAAATAGGAAAGAACTTTAATATAATGGAAGAGACAGGAGAGTCATGGCATTCTCACTGACTGACTTTACTGTGGTTAAACAATCTGTAACCTGTCAAATAAAAAGGAAAACTGCCCTGGAGTGGATTTTATAGTTTTATAACACAACAGTATACATATAAGTTAACCATACACGATTACAAGGTAGCACGCATGCACGCACGCACGCACGCACACACACACACACACACACACACACACACACACACACTAGAGGTGTGCAGTGAAGCCATTAGATGTATTTCTATCTGTATCTGTTCATATGGCAAAATTATCTGTCTCTGTATTCGGATAGAACCGGATGTGGGCGGGCTTAACACGGAAGTGCATCAAAACTAAATTAAACTCCCATTTTTAAGTATTATTCTTACATTTATAGTTTCTATTAATAAAATATGCCTTGTAAATGCCTTTTCATAATAATAGCCTAAAAATAATAATAATAATTATTATTATACAATAATTATTTAAACAAATATTATTTTATTATTATTTTTGTCTTACCAGTTGAATATGAATTTGTAGGCTACATTAACTGTGGAATATGCTGTGGTTTCTCCTGGTATTTTAGATATTAATATCTGCATGAAGAGTCTGGAGTAAAGGCCTTTTCACACCAAACGCGAACCTTCGAAGTGATTTCTCGCCGCGATTAACATTTGTACAGAAACAATGGATTCCTAACAGGCTCTTCACAACTGGAATGAACGCACCGAATTGCCTTGCCTTGCATTCCTTTTAAAAAGCTCTCTGATCTTACATGGATTGTCTTCATATATTGCTGTATTTTTTTCCTTTGCATTTAATCTTACGTGAGTTCTCTTTTATCTCTAATATAACATGTATCACGACATATTTCCACCCCACAAGCCTTGCCGTTTAAGAGATGCTCTGACCCAGTCGTCTGGCCATAACAATTTGACCCTTGTCAAAGTCGCTTAGGTCTTTACTCCTGCCCATTTCTCCTGCATTCAGCACGTTGACTACAAGAACTGATTGTTCGCTTACAATCTAATCTACCCAAACCTTGATGTGTGCCTTGTTAGGAGATAATCAACGTTATTCACTTAACCTGTGAGTGGTCATAATGTTTTGGCTCAGTGTAGTTGCAAAGAGCATAAGTCAAAGTCAGAGTAGGTAAAGGTGATAAACTTTTAGTAACATGATATCATAGCTGTAATCTTTCTCGTTGTTTCGTTCAAACATAGGGTGTTGATTGTATTTAGTCACTTTGATTCTCTGCTGGCTCTCCTCCTGTTTGCTGATTTTGTGTGCTCCCAGAACAACTGTTAAGTAGTTCCGACTAGAGAAATCACTACGACTGCGGGTGGAAATAAAACTGCATAATAATGAGGGAATTTTGGTCTTAGAGTATTTGAGTAACCAAAACACAGGTATACTAACAGCTGAACTACAAATCTTGAGACTTCAAACAGTCTTTTTAAAAAGCAACATACTGTATAAACACTCATACACATGCAGGCAGGGACATCCTCACTTTAAACAATGTGCTGATGTCAGTGCATAATCATGTCTAACAGGCTTAACACTTTTATTCTGTCATGTTCCTTTGCAAAGATCAGTGATTATTACTCCATTGCTGTCATTGTTTCTCTCATTCTTCTTCTTTCTTTTTTACACATTCATTCAGTTTACTATGAAAAAAGGACATATATGGCTTGATGAGATATATCATGCTCTGATATACAGTATTTGTGTTCTCATATTTAAAAATGAATAATTCCTTACATTTATAATGCGCTTTTCTAGACACTCAACGCACTTTACATAGTATAGGGGAACTCAACCACCACCAGTGTGCAACATCCACTTGGATGATGCAACGGCAGCCATAGTGCGCCAATACGCTCACCACACACCAGCTACTGGTATTTCATGTCAATAATACAAAGCTAATTCATAATTAGGGAATATCAGGATCGTTGGAACTGGGGTGTCTTGCTCAACACAATGATCATTCATTGGGAATACCCTTTCATTTCCCTTCTGATGTTTACTGTTTGTCATAAGGTGACATGAACCCTGGTTTCTTTTTGGTATAAGGTAATCTATTGTAAAAATAGTTTCCTTTTTATAGTATCATTTAAGGAGAGGTGAGTTTATTTTGTTAATAACATGAACCATGTCAACTAAATTTTATGATTTGTTGGTTGCCAGACATCTAAATTCAGATATAAATTAATAATTTGATATACGGGTATTTACAATTGTAATTGTTGATCTTTAAATTTAACAATAATTTCAAAGACAAGTCTTTTCTTAGCAAGCTGTTAACATTGTGCATGCACAGATGTTTGCTTAAAACATCAAAAATATGTCAAGGTGCATTTATGAACCAGTAATGTGTTTAAGTCTCCTATTCAAGTTTTTATTGATAGTATATGCCATTCTTTACTAATGTGAGAATGCTGTTTGTAGACTACAGCTCAGCATTCAACACCATAGTGTCCTCCAAGCTTGATGAGAAACTCCAGGCTCTGGACTTAAACAACTCGCTGTGCAGCTGGATCCTGGACTTCCTGTCAAGCAGATGCCAGGTGGTTAGAATGGGCAGCAACATCTCCTCATCACTGACCCTCAACATTGTAGCCTCGCAGGGCTGTGTTCTCAGCCCACTCCTGTATTCCCTGTACACACATGACTGTGTGGCAACACACAGCTCCAATGCCATCATTAAGTTTGCTGATGATATGACGGTGGTAGGTCTGATCACTTACAATGATGAAACAGCCTACAGAGAGGAGGTGCACACTCTGACACGCTGGTATCAGGAGCACAACCTCTCCCTCAATGTCAGTAAGACCAAGGAGCTTGTGGTGGACTTCAGGAGAAAAGACAGAGAACACAGCCTCATCACCATCAATGGAGCATTGGTGGAGAGAGTCAGCAACTTCAAGTTCCACGGTGTCCACATCACTGAGGTACTCACATGGTCCGTCCACACTGAGGCCATTGTGAAGAAGGCTCACCAGCGATTCTTCTTCCTGAGATGGCTGAGGAAGTTTGGAATGAACCACCACCTCCTCACACTGTTCTACACCAGCACTGTAGAGAGCATCCTGACTGGCTTCATCACTGCCTGGTATGGCAACAGCACCGCCACTGGTTGGTATACATTGTTTACAGTCTTCTTATTTTGTGTATACTGTATATAGTATATTATTATTATTTTTTATTTTTTGGTATACAGTCTTCTTATTTTATGTATACTGTATATTGTATATTATTAGGTGTATATTGTGTTGTGTAACAGATGTGTAAACTGTGATATGTGTAAATCATATGTTTATTGTAATTGTCATACTGCTATGTTGCTTGGAAGTGCACCCAAGGCTTTCACCCACTGTTGCACTTGTGTATATGATTGAGTGACAATAAAGGGATTTGATTTGATTTGAGCCAGCAGACTTTATGATTATGGGCCGGCAGACTGTTCCCAAGGTGTGGGGCCACAAACGAAAATACATGGTCACCCTTACATTTTAAGCGGGACCTGGGAACAGATAAAAGCATACAGTTTGAAGACCTTAAAGGCCTGGAGGCCTGATGCTGAGAAAGAAGACCGGATATGTAATGAGTTGCCAAACCTCTCTAAATATCCGTGATATAGCCTAATAACTAAATGACATCCAATTAAAACATTCCCTTTCAAAAGCTTTTGCCTTGTTTACTGAAATGTAAAATGTGAATGCATTTTGCATATAAAAAATAAATAAAAAATTAATGCACAGGAAAGGTGAGGGGGAAAGCCTGACTTTCAAATGTATTAAGAACACACTGACTTGGCTTCTCAGATGCAATGAAAAATGCTTCACTTTGGAATAAGGTAAACAGTATGACATCCACATTTATGGAGAACAGCAGATGACTGACTGCTTAATAAATGGATCTCACCTTTTCGTAATGTTTAAGAAGGTTCATAGCTTTTCTGTACCATATCGGGTTAAGGTGGTGTAGTAGTTATGGAATAGGGCTAGTAACTAGAAAGTAGGTTCAAACCTACTGTATATGGAGCTAGCCATAAGCCATGGCACTTAACTCCAGAATACCATCTTTCTTTTAAAATAAATGCCATATTATCTTATCTAATGCAATGACATTCATACGTTTAAAAGTGTTGACTTAAGTGTCCAAATAGTAACGTTACAAATTTTCCAAAAGACCACATTATATGTTTTTAATGGAATGTTGTTATCATAGAGGAAAATATCATTGATCAGTGATCATTCAAGCACAATACTTTCCTCTTTTATAATATGTTTATATTCCAAGCTGGTATTGCAGTGACAGAGTCCAAAGGCTTCTAAATGTCTATAAAAACAGAATTTTCACCCTTGGATTGGTTTTTCTTCATTGTCATTGCACCGTATTTTGAAACATTCTGACTGAGACCCCTGATGCCAGTTGCTCAGCCAATTAAGTAGTTACTAGACGGCAGTAATGGCTGGTGTGATGTAATTTCCTGCAGGGTTTGTATTAGCCTGAAACTCACACTCACCTTCATACCCAGTCAGTGTGCCCATGTACTAAGTCTAATGTCTTTGTATTGTCTGAGTCCAAGTTTCCATTTTCCTTATATGACATGTTTAAAACAGAATCACCCAGAAAGTTTATGACATTATATTTAATTAAAAATAATAATAATCTCGCTACATCCATCTTGATCAGAACACACATTTGAAATTACAAAAAGGAGGTAACATTTAGCCCTAGAAACCACAATACACAATTTATATCACTGCGTATTGTATAAGTCTGTTTATGCCCCACTTACAGGCAGAGACCATTATAAACCAAATGCTCAAGTTAAGCTTCCAGAGGACCATGTGCTATTGTAGCTCTGGATCTTACACTAGGCCCTCTGTTCTAAAACACTTGATGACTTCTTGAAATGCAACCTGTCTTTATCTGCTTTCCTTCTTCTTGGTTTTTATGAAGGCCTGGTGCAGTGCATCATAAAGCCTTCTTGCCTAAGTGCATCAAAAACAGCAGAGGCAATTAACACAAATGCTTGGGTAGGTTAAAAAAAAAAAAAAAAAAGGGTCAAACGCACATGTTGTTCAGCTTAAAAATCACCTAATTTCAGATGTTACATATAAAGCCAATAGCTGAAGATATTATGTGGAAGCCTATACACACCTTCTGTGGGCCGAGTCCTGGGCACAAAACAAGCTCCTCCTTAGAAGCATTGATGATGCCCTCCAGAGACTAAGGAGATAAAATGTCAACAACTTAAGAACTTGAAAAGTTTTATAGACAAGGACAAAGACTTTTAAATGCACAACATTAAAAAGACGAGGGTTCCTTACAGAAAAAGTAGACAGGAGGGTCATGCAATCTGTCTTATTGACTGACTTTACTGTGGTTAAACAATCTGTAACCTGTCAAACAAAAAAGAAGCCTTTTTTTATGGAAACTGCCCAGGAGTGGATTGAATAGTTTTAAGACAAAACGGTGTACACTAAAGTGAACCGTACATGGTTATTCCAAAATTTTAATAAAAGATTTGTCCTCTAACCTGGGACAGGTAATTTTTCTCCACTTGTTCTTTCAGGAGGTCTGCAGGTTTCTTCTCATAGGATTTATATGTCTCAAGGTAACGACCAGCTTCTTCAGGGCTTACATGCACACATACACACACGCACACATTATATTAAAGGCAGATCTAGATTATGGTAAAGAACTAACTCTTTTAATGAATTCTAAACAAGCCTTTCTAAGGACCAGACTAAGATTATGAGTCATCTCATGGTCTTCTATGGTAAAGGCTAATGTTGCAATAAAATGTTGTGAGAGATGTAGCTGTAAGAACTGAACAAAGTAGATACACTATATTGCCAAAAGTATTCGCTCACCCATCCAAATAATTGAATTCAGGTGTTCCAATCACTTCCATGGCCACAGGTGTATAAAATGAAGCACCTAGGCATGCAGACTGCTTCTACAAACATTTGTGAAAGAATGGGCTACTCTCAGGAGCTCAGTGAATTCCAGCGTGGTACTGTGATAGGATGCCACCTGTGCAACAAGTCCAGTCGTGAAATTTCCTCGCTACTAAATACTCCACAGTCAACTGTCAGTGGTATTATAACAAAGTGGAAGCGATTGGGAATGACAGCAACTCAGGCCACGTAAAATGACAGAGCGGGGTCAGCGGATGCTGAGGCGCATAGTGCGCAGAGGTCGCCAACTTTCTGCAGAGTCAATCGCTACAGACCTCCAAAGTTCATGTGGCCTTCAGATTAGCTCAAGAACAGTGCGTAGAGAGCTTCATGGAATGGGTTTCCATGGCCGAGCAGCTGCATCCAAGCCATACATCACCAAGTGCAATGCAAAGCGTCGGATGCAGTGGTGTAAAGCACGCCGCCACTGGACTCTAGAGCAGTGGAGACGCGTTCTCTGGAGTGATGAATCACGCTTCTCCATCTGGCAATCTGATGGACGAGTCTGGGTTTGGCGGTTGCCAGGAGAACGGTACTTGTCTGACTGCATTGTGCCAACTGTGAAGTTTGGTGGAGGAGGGATTATGGTGTGGGGTTGTTTTTCAGGAGCTGGGCTTGGCCCCATAGTTCCAGTGAAAGGAACTCTGAATGCTTCAGCATACCAAGAGATTTTGGACAATTCCATGCTCCCAACTTTGTGGGAACAGTTTGGGGATGGCCCCTTCCTGTTCCAACATGACTGCGCACCAGTGCACAAAGCAAGGTCCATAAAGACATGGATGAGCGAGTTTGGTGTGGAAGAACTTGACTGGCCTGCACAGAGTCCTGACCTCAACCCGATAGAGCACCTTTGGGATGAATTAGAGCGAAGACTGCGAGCCAGGCCTTCTCATCCAACATCAGTGTCTGACCTCACAAATGCGCTTCTGGAAGAATGGTCAAAAATTCCCATAAACACACTCCTAAACCTTGTGGAAAGCCTTCCCATAATAGTTGAAGCTGTTATAGCTGCAAAGGGTGGGCCGACGTCATATTAAACCCTATGGATTAAGAATGGGATGTCACTTAAATTCATATGCGTCTAAAGGCAGGTGAGCGAATACTTTTGGCAATATAGTGTATATGCCAGAAGTCCTACATACAGTATTACTGATGTATTGAAGGGTATGTTCACACTGCAAACACAAAGTGCCCACTTCCGATTTTCTGATCAAATCCATTTTTGTCGTTGTTCAAAAACAGGGAAAACTCAGATTAGGGCCACATTCAGCTGTAGTGTGAAAGTAGCCAAAATGTGGACTGAGTGATGCAAATATGAAAACACTAAACAAAACTGTATATGGTACACTTTAACAGTTTAAACATTGTTTCCAACAGGCAATGGACTTTAACACCTAACATTTACACATCCCAAAAAAGGAATTCCCCTCACACTTGATTATCTTGACCTCTCCCCTCACCTCCAGGCCAGTATAAGGGTACAGTCAGCCATGATGCATATTCGAGCGAGCTCTTTCAGTGCATGATGAGGGTCTTTCTAATGAACCAGGAAGAGGGAAATCAGACAACAGACTCTAGTCTAAATAAAGTTAATTTTAAAAGTTGAAATACTGGAAATAAAATCAATATTGACTGATTGTCAATCTTAATTTGGTATTACATTCTGGAGAATTTTTGTTTTTTTAAATAATAATACACAGAGAGATCTAAAGGGATTGGTAAGACAAAGCAACAGCAAGATCATGAGTTTGATTACCAGGAAATACACAAACTAATTAAAATGTATACCTTGAAAACATTAAGTCACTTTGGATAAAAGAGTATGCCAAATGCATAAATGTAAATCTAAGAGTCACCCTTCATAGTACAAAGAACACAGACAAACTCACCACGTCAACTTGGACAAGCAACACTCGGAGAGCAAAACTTTGTCCCAGTTGTTTCAGGCGCTCATGGATGTAGTTTGGGTTCAGATTATGGTAACGCACACTGAGGTCATGGAGAGAGCGAGAGCGAGAGAGAGAGAGAGAGAGAAACTAAAAAATCATTTACAGATTCAGTATTCATACCCTAAACCAATAGTATCATTTTAAGTACAAAACCAACACAGAAAACATGTTCATTAGTTAGGAGATTTCTTATGCACAAAGCTCATAGCTGGGCTTTTTCTTCATACAGTAGCCAAAGAGAGTATTTGGACACTTTTTTATGAATTTCATTGCATTAAATAATAAAATGTCAAACTAAGTGGCATCTGCAACAAATGATGCAATACTTTTTCTCAGAACTAACTTTTCTTAGCCACTTTTGCAAATATTTAAGCCAACTGGTCCCAAAGTGATTTTATTCCATGTACTTTACAAAGTCAGTTACCCTCAAGTTCACACAGGTGCCCTACTAGAGTAACCACAGAGTTCATCGCATTGAGCACATTTACATTCACAAACAGATTATGCTTAATAACCTGACAATGTATAAGGTCATGTAAATGCCTTTAACCCTGTTGTTTTATTGGGGAAAGTTCATGAACAAGCAAAAGCGATCGGCACACATAGACTTTTGCACTTTACCCCAATTTTGATCTGCATTTTAACACCTTTATTTGTGTTCTGGTGGTTTATCTAATGTGCTTATGTGTTGTGAAAAAAAAAACACATACTTTGGACATAATAACAGTATATTTATTTACACTGCATTTAAAACAAAAATTTATTTTTGAAAAAAGTGTGATTGCGCTAACTTTCTTTAAAATAAATGCCACATATTTATTTTTAACATATATTTGGAATCATATGCACTCCTTCCTAGTACATTCTGGGGCCACACAATATGTTTAAAAATATGGCATTAAAAATTAAATTATTAATTACAGTATTTCTCAAAAAAAATATTTTGACATCCATCGCTTGGGTAAATAAAAACAAGTACATTTTATTGTCTAAGGGTCCAACTACTTCTGCAAAGCACCATATATTGAAAACAAAGCAACATCTTTCCATATAAGTAAATTCATTTTTTTTTTTTTTTCAGATAGACGAGCTCTCTGTGGTCAATTTGGGAATTATTTTGATTAGAAAATGTTTTTCTTTATTAATCTACCTTACTTCTATTATAATACATTGTGTAGACTGGATTGTTGTAACAATCATGATTGGCAGCCACAATATGTTTGCTGCTTTGAATTCTGACTCACTTTCTTAGCAAAGACTGGTGGTTGATGATGATGTGGTTTCACACTTTAAATGAGAAAATTCCATTCCTATGTAAAACACACAGACACGCGCGTACGCAAACACACTTACTAAATCTGTTAAAAGTGCACAGAGGTACACTCAACACTTCTTATTTCATTAAATAATACACATCATAGAAAATGATAATAAGAGAATGTCAGACAACACTGATGTGTCTGTGACTGATGTGGACAACAATTTCACATCACATTTTATAGGCACATTTCCAGCCTCTAGGAGGTGGATCGTGGAAGATTTGCTCTATCCAGTCATCCTGTAATTGCAAGTTCGTTGACAAAAAAAAAAAAAAAAAGCCATGGGACATTTTACGTACTTCCAGGTAACCCTGCGCTACCTGAGCACTGCCATAGAGATGAACAGGATGTTGACGCATAGCTCTTTCCAGGTATTTTAGAGCTCCTTGGTGCATTCCCACATACCAACCTGAGAAAGAGAGCACATGTTGTCCGCCCCAAAACATAGTCTGGTACCACTTCTCCAAACTCCCAAGGAACATTTCTCACAAACTTCAGGATGGGGTTGCCTCTCTGCAGAGATATGAAAACGCAATTTACCAAACATGTATTGCAACGCCTACACAAACACAGAAATGTAAAATACTTTTTATTTTTTACATGTTATACAGTGGCAATCATATTAAAGATGCACACAGTAAATTGTATAGGTATCTATGTATGCAAGTATGTTTAGCTGTCTCTATGGTGGTCTTGCACTTATTTTACATGACCCATCTGTATGAATGCATGAAGTTTGTTAACTGCTACCAGATCACAACTGAGCATTTTATCTTTTGTTACATTATTATCGATTGCTTTAAAGGTGTCTTTAGTCTCATACTTCATACATCAATAAAATGGACATTCTTGGATTTTAGCACATTGTTAGTGGTTTGTGCTGGTGCACAGCTGGCTGCTGCAGGCTCTCTCCCTGTCTGCAGTGTGCATGCTGCATGTGGCTGCAAGCTGATCTGGTGATCTCAACTCTAAAAAATTTAAATAGCTTTTTCTAGGTGACTGACTAGAGTCTTTATTTCTTTTGCATTAGACGTTTGTCAAAAGTACTAATCATGTCTTTATGTCTAAATAAATATTAATAGGAAAATATTACTGAGTGCACCTTTAATGATAAATATAAACATACACTATACAGACCTGTCGAGGACTGACTATAATACTGTTTCCTGATCCTATAACATGAGGAGAAATGACACAACTCTCCGAACACTGCCCATCCTCTTTTGACTGCTCTATTGTTGGTACCTCAGATGGTTCCTGCTGCTCGTTCTCAGGTTTCCCCGAGACTGAGGAGGAATTACCAACTGACCCAATTCCAACAGTGTTTCCACTACTTTGCACTGCAGCATAATTCCTGCTTTGAGCAGCAGATGTTTGTTTTTCTGGTCCATGGGCTGTACCCTGTTGCCCCCTGTTTTTGGTCTGAACGATGAACTCGGCATAGGACAGTAGTTGGCCCGGAGCTGGCGGAGCGCTCTGAGCAGATGAGGCCTCTACCTGGCCATCTTTGGCCTTGAACAAAGGTGCCACCTGTGTGGATACAGAGAAGCAGGTTAAAAGGTTTTAGCATTACATTTTTTAAATCAACACATGGCACGTTGAAGTCGTTGCATTTATAAAATGTAATATTTAAAAGTCTGGTTTTCCACCGTTGAATGTTTCCCCTGAACTTGTATAGCAGAATACGGTGTAACATCGCTGCCACTGTTTATCTCTTGTCTCGGCAGGTGTAAATGCTTCTTGTTTTACAAACTGCCAATAATTGACAGGCGGTATTAAAATAGTCAGCATTTGACTGATACTAAACAGTACTGATGTTTATTTAGCTATTTATTGTATTTTTATTTATTCTTTCATTTAATGGTCAGCATTTGACTGTTACTAAACAGTACTGATGTTTATTTAGCTATTTATTTTTTTTTATTTATTCTTTATTTAAATGGTCAGAAACTGACTGATACTAAACAGTACTGATGTTTATTTAGCTATTTATTTTATTTGAATTTACTCTATTTTAATGGTCAGCATTTGACTGATACTAAACAGTACTAATGTTTATTTAGCTATTTATTTTATTTTTATTTATTATTTATTTTAATGGTCAGCATTTGACTGATACTAAACAGTACTGATGTTTATTTAGCTATTTATTTTATTTTTATTTATTCTTTATTTTAATGGTCAGCAGTTGACTTATACTGAACATACAGTACTGATGTTTTTTAAGCAATTTATTGTATTTTTATTTATTCTTTATTTTCTCAGTGTTCATTTCTAGAATTTGTTGACAATGTATTATAATAATAATGTCAAATATTCTTTGATAAAAATATTTAAGAAAGCAGCCTTCTGAGTACCTTTGCATTGTCATATCAGTGCAAAATTGGTGAACAATCCACATAGAAAAGGTCTGTTTTCATTCCAGGTCAAAAATGAACTATATCGGCCACCATATCGGTAATCGGTGAATTCCCCCCTCTAAAATCGGAATCGGTCTCAAAAATCCCATATCGGTCGGGTTCTAGTTGTTACACATGGTCTGCCATTGTGAGGACGATCAGCTGTCCTTCCTGTCTCCCTGTAGCACTGTCTTAGGCATCTCAAAGTACGGACATTGCAATTTATTGCCCTGGCCACATCTGCAGTCCTCATGCCTCCATGCAGCATGCCTAAGGCACGTTGACGCAGATGAGCAGGGACCCTGGACATCTTTCTTTTGGTGTTTTTCAGAGAGCACATCCACAGGTGCATGTTCACTAATTGTTTATGGTTCATTGAACAAGCATGGAAAACATTGTTTAAACCCTTTACAATAAAGACCTGTAAAGTTATTTTGATTTTTACAAATTTATCTTTAAAATACAGTGTCCTGAAAAAGGGACATTTCTTTTTTTGCTGAGTTTATATATGTAAATGGTTCTGATTAACTAACCTCTTATGTTTGTTCATGAAGCATACTTCAGGGAAGCCAAGTTGTTATATGTCATATGTTAATGCTGATCACTTCTGTGGGCACTCTTGACCCTGTGGACATTTAGAAATGAAATATTTTTAGTCGTAAAAAATATGTGTGAAAATGTATTTAAACATTTTCACACAATACATATTGAAATGGTTTATGATTTTACTCTTTGTTTAGATATCATAGCTTTTAAAATGTAATGATGCTTTATATTTTTATGATGGGTTTTCATACACTATACTTGCTCTGAGACAAGGGTAGAAAAACAAAAACAATTAAATCTATACATAAAGGCATTCCATGAGTAAAACGAACAAATACATATAAATGATGAAGGTATGGTTAAAAAAAAACTTTCCAAGACAGATTTAATTTGACCTCAATATAACAAAACAAAAAAAGCTAGTTTTAATTCCTTGTGATTACTGAATTATATTAGATTTAGCTTTAATATAAATCAACCCCTGGCACATTAAAGTGCCTGTAGTTGAAGAAACATGATTGTGTAAATGATGCTTTCGACATCATACTGTACGACGATGCTAGTCAGTTTATGGACTGGGTGAGGAGGGAGGCAGCTTTTCGCTGTAAAAGGGTATGTCTGCACAACCCTTTCAAAAGAATAAGTTAAATGAAATCATGTTTTCCGTGAAACGTCGCCTTTAAGTAAAAGTCTTAAACGAGAACATCCTAATAAACCTAGCGTATCGATGATGGAAGAAACACATATCTTACAAGGCTCAATTTTTCCCATTTTCCATTAACCTGCAGAATGAATGGCAGCCAGCACGGTATGGTTTGTGAACATAGCTTGTAATAAATTTTTTTTTTTTTTTTTTTAAAGCGGTTTGTAGGTGTTAATTTTCGCAATAATGTTGCACTTATTGATAGTGGTTGCTTTTCTGGTGGGCAACGTTGTTTTTTTTTTTTTTTTCGAGCATCTCAGTCTGTGTCATCAAGACCTTGTTGTGATTTCAATTAGTTTGAATTACTTCTTGTAAGACGGGTGACAGAAACCCCACATTACATAATAAAGCGTTAGAATAGTCTATGGCCACATGAACAGAGCTGGTGGATACTGTTAAGTATCTTGACGTAGAGGCACAGTGGCGATATTTCATGTACATTTTTGGAGTAAGCAGCTCAGACCGTATACACGTACATTAAGAAGGAGCTATAGTTAAACAATACCCACCGGACTTCTTTCCTTGGTGAATGCTGAATCGTCCAAATTAATACTGAATTTATTTTTTTCCATTTAATAATGATCAGTACATGTGCATGATGGTCCATCTGCCGCCATCGCAGCTAAACAAACAGTGTCAGACATATGTGTCGAACACAGAAACATCGATCGACTCTGAGGAACGGGTTTTTACTAACCGATAGATGGCGCCAAAGTAACAGTTTATAAATTTCATACAGATGACTGGGTTTTTCTGAAATATTTAGTGGGAGTGGAAACATGCGTCGGTGTTTTCTGTTAAGCAAAAGGTTTTTGTTTGTTCTAAAACTTACGTCATAACTAATATAGCACTAAATAAAAGTAACGGTACTATATGTAGCTACCATGTGTGGAATTGTTTTGACCCTTGGAGTACCATGATACATGAATATGGCAATGTGAAACATCACATTATTCCTATCAATGTTTAATGTACTTGTTTAGGTAATCAACTTGTTCTAAATTCAAAACTTGTTTTCACAATTAGGTAGAAACTGAAGGAGTGCTTATGAAATGCGCTCTGACATCACGCAATTTCATTAGCATCATGGGCAAATATGGTTTTGTGAATTTCTGTTTTATCTCTTCTTTTTCTTGATATGTGACAATTAATTTTCTTTAGTGGACACGGATTAACTTCAGGCTGCATTTACAGAATTGATATCACACAGAACCAGAACAGCAGGTACTTTTGCCTTTTATGGCCTCACGCACACGCATGCACACACATATTTACTTAAATGGGGACATACCATAGACTTCTGTTGTTATTATATGATGCTAATTAGAATTACTACGGTAGGCCTATAGGTATAATTACCCTAACTCAAACCCAAACCTTACCCCATAAAATAACACTTATTGCGTTTTTATAATTTTAAGTAAAAACATTTGCTTTATGAATTGATTTTCCAGTAGTCCACAAAGGAAGATATCCTCACCTCTCCTCTCATCTACTCTACTCTACTCTACTCTACTCTACTCTGCTGTACTCTCTGTGTTCGTGTTATATTTGAGATTGTCCAATTAAGAAGCCCAGAGTCTGACAGACAGCTGTGTATTGTCCATTTAACCCAGTTTGTGTGTATGCATATGGAGGGCGTTTCGGGACATCCTGCCACCATGCCCTGGCATAGTGGGTCCCACAGCCAGATGGTGCCAGCTTCATTTTCAATATAATGTTCATGTCCTCCAAAAGAAGCTATGCATATACGTATACAACACACACACAAACGTCTGGCAACATACCAATGTATGTCAGTCACTGTTTGAGACAGAACAGATATTATAATATTCTGAAAGGCAGAATCTAAGCACACACACACACACACACACACACACACACACACACACACACACACACACACACACACACACACACACACATACGTGTATGTTAGCTTTCATCATCACTTTAAAATATTTGTCCGGTTAACTGTTACAAAGGTGTGACAAGGACACACAGCTAAAGTTTTAAGGTAAGGCTGTTTCTACAGCCTGTGGAGCAAAAGACTTTAGGTAAAGACGTCAAGCCAATTAGTTGTTCCATGGGCATAACCTTAATATGTGTCTGCATATTTAAATTATAATAATATTATCAGCTAAAGTTCTAATTTTTTCCCCATGTTTTCAGGAGGATTCCACAATTTTTTTTTTTACATTGTTTTTCACTGTAGACAAACTGAGAACAACAAATAAGAGACAAGGGGACAAACCTTAGTGTTCTTCTCCAACTTTATATTTTTTAAGGGCAAACATTCCTTCTAAATGATCTGTCTGTGGACGTCGATAGTGCAGTGTTATAAATTAATTTCTTTTGTAAGGGGCAATCAATTCCCCCCGGAATGAATTTTCAGGGGCAGTGTACATTTATGAGGGCATATCAAACCATTTAAAAAGTCAAACAGTCCAATTGAACCAACTGAAATAAATTCTCAATCTAAGTAATTATGGCTGTTACCTATAAAAGCCATCAATCAATGCCTATACAGTTAATATCAAATACCAACAAATAAAGAACACCTTATCATAAATCAATAAATGCTCTGCAATGATACATTTTAAATAACTGTCTGGTATTTATGTTGGATTATGCAGCTCTCTACTGCCTACCATCACAATATTTATTTGATGGAAGTTTTGGTTTAGATGTGAGTGTTTTCTTTATGTTCAGTGTTTTCAGACCAGATTTTTATTTATTTATTTGATCATCAAAATACTGTTTAATATTAGCTTCACATTCAACAGAACCACAGATCATATATAACAAAGGTACAGAGGAATTTTATTGCCCTCATCTTTTTAATATCTGGGGCATTTTTTCACTTTCAGTTTTTGAACCAAGCCCTGGTTAATTTCTGACCCTGAGAAATCATAAGATGAGATTCACTGCTGTCATGTAAGATGTTTTTTTAAAATAAAAATGACAGCCAGTCATATCTCACATCTCTGTAGACCTAAATGAACTGTTTTCAGATGTCACTGTAGAGTTCATGATGTTAGGTAACAGAAGTACAGGATCTATCCGGTGCTAAAGGTTTCATGAACCTTTAATTCTTCCAGCAACTCTCATTTTCACTCTTTCATACTCTATTTTCTTTTCCAAAACGAGTGAGTAGAGATGCAACAGGAAAGGGACAGATGCAATAGATGGCTGTTTAGTGTTTTTTTAACACTTGGCGGCTGTATCTGCACACTTTTTTAGTTTTTTTCTGTCACTCTCTCTAGCGTGTTCTATTTTGGCAGTGAGCCTGGCTTTGGCTGCAATAACGGCCACCTCCAGACCTCTAGCCCCTCCCTCAGGTCTTTCCACCCCTCCCTTCGTAAACCCCATGCTGGGCCGGCTGTGTCGAGCTGTCAGCCCCCGGCTGCGGGCTGCTCCTGGGCTCCTGGTGTGGGTGTGTGCGCGTGTGTTGGGGCAGAGGGGTAACGGTCGTGTCCGTGGTGGCCGCTTATCTGCCCTGCCATCGCTGGGCGAGCGAAAGGACAGATTGGCCCTCCAGCTGTCCAACTGAAGGACTCGCAAGACCCCTTACTGAGGAAACCAAATGCCCTGAAACACAACACACACATACGCACACATATCTTATTGAAATAACCACATTCTCTGATACGTACACACAGAGTCAGCCCCAACTTGAACATATGCATTTCAGCGGCACACTGAATGTACCATCCTGTGCCAAATGTGCCAAAGTACCCTCTTAGCCATGAGGTTCAGAAAGAAGCTTTATTTCTGAATGCAGCTTTATTTCTGAATGCAGACACACAATATAAACACACTTGATTAGCACCTCTCTGGTCTAATATAACCACACTGAGAGTACAGTAGTGAGCAAGAGTGATCAAAGATTAACTTTGCATTATGTTGAAGTGTGTAACGCTGTAAACACTGTCAGTTATTTGAAAAAAAGAAATGCTCTAATTTAGGGCAGAACTATCTCTTTGTTCGATTAACGGCAGAAGGGGGAAGTTTTCGGGAAAGCTGTCAGAAAAATAAATAAATATATTTTTGCAATTCCATTTGGAGCACAGAAGTTTCACACTTCAGCTTTAATACATGCATTTAAATGATATGAAGAAAAGTATAGCGAGAAGGGAGCATAGTGTGCCATAATATATTGCTAAAAATTAAATTTCAAGTGAGCATCACTAGCTATACACACTATGGAGGGCAGTGAACTTGAAGGGTGCTGGGCATTACAGTCTTTATGTGTGTGTTTGGTGCACCCAAAAAAAAAATCCTATACAAAATGCATCACTGCTAGTTCATTTTGAATGAGAACATTGCCGTGATAATGTAGCAACAAAATTCATGTTTTGGCCACTGTACATTTTGTAAAAGGCCTTGTGGAAGGGCTCCCTGTGATCTGATTATGTTGCTCACTTACATTTGAACAAGCCTATGAATAGTGCAAAAACCTTTGCTTTTTGTAGATTTATTTCACCTTTTTTGGTCATTGTGAGTGAATTGTTTGTGTGTGATTTGTGGGTAGATGAGAAGTAATTACAGTTCTGCTTCATTAGCTAAACAACTTCACTTTTGCTAATTGTATCCTGGCTTCATGCAAAGTAAAAAATACTCTGCATTTTCTTGTTGTCTTACAGTGTTGTCTGTCACCATGTACTGTGGCATTGGTCTCCAATTGCAGTAGGTACACTAGTTAAGAGAGCTGTTGTTGTCTAGAACATTAATAACCTCTTCTCTTAGCACATAGACACATAATGAAGTGTTTTCTCAGTCAGGTTACAATACATTGGTCCCCATGTCCCAGTGCCACATATTATGAGAATTCCCAGTCAGTCTTCGTTACACTATCTTACCACCCCCAACCTCTAATCCTGGGACCAGCTATTCCCAAAACTGCCTGTTAGCTACAATATCAATGCACAGTGTTTCATTGCCCCTGGTGGCTCTGTCTTGTGTATGTGTATGTCTGTTCACATTGAGAGAGCAAGAGAGAGTAAGGGAAAAATGTAAAAAAATTGTGTTTTTAGAATGTTATTAAAAGTTATTAGATAGGTTAGTGTGTAGGGTTAAATGAGGCAAAGATACGTTCCTATGTGTGCGTGTGTGCACCTGTGTTTGTGTGTGTGGCCCTCGGGACTGGCAGGCCGTCTTGAGGGCCTCCAGGGGCCGATTGTAGCAGGCTGTATGCTGTCTGTGTACGGTCTGTTCTCCAGTTGTGACAGGGAGCAAATCCTTATGAGCACAATTAACCATAGAAAGGTGCGTCCAAAACCACGAAGTCAAATATCCACCATCAGAAAGTAAAAGACAGACAAAGAGGGGAAAATATGGTATTGTAAGAAGATAGGAACTTTGTTAGATGAAGAAAAATAAATAAATGCTAGAAGATGTGCATTATAGAATTTTGGGGAAGACTGGATGGTAAGAGTGGATGAGGGAGATAGGTGGGGCCAGGTGTGGAGAGAACCAGGTCACAATTAACAAAGAACACTAAAAATGTCCACTAATGAGAATGCAATCAAATCTCAAGAGATGCAGAGAGAGAGAAGACTGCCCACTGGATTTAAGAAGTAATCAATGTGAACATCTAGGGAACCCTTACTCACCAGCCACCAAGCCTCAAATATACATGATATTCCATAACCTTCAGAAAACACCACAGACTAAATGATCTCCACGACCCACAATGCTTCTCCGTCCAGATCCAGGGCCTCTTCCCATGACCTACTTCCCCCCTCGTGTAGTGCATTGTTGTGTTTTCGGCTGCTGAATGCACCCCTCTTTTGTGGCTATTTGTGAGATCAGGGGGTTAAGACCCTTTGGTTCTCCCCAGTCTCCAAAACAGGCCTCTAAACAACCGCAGCAACAATAACAACAAAAACAAGCAAACGTTGATGGCAGCCGAACTAGGAAGCAGGCCGTGACGGCATTGGGCCAACACAGTGCCGCCTTTGTCAGCGCTCACATGCCGTATTGTGTGGCACGACATCATCGCCTCCCAGCAGCTGTTGCCGCTGGAAACGAGCATGACTGTCAGCCGTGTTGGATTGTGTAATGTTTGAGCATCAGGCACTATGAATCAGTGTGTGTGTATGAGTATGTGTGAGTTTAGACTGGTTAACCATTTGCAGGTTTCATCTGATTTTCAAATTTTAGGCCTAATGGTTTAACTCTACGCAAGTATGTGAAAGCAGTGGCTTCTAGCTACGCAAGCTCAAATTTGCTTGTTGTTGCACTCTAAAATACATTATTGTGCATTTTATAAAGCAAAACAAGTATGTGTTTCATTTTCAGTATTGCCACAAGGGGTGCTTTTTTGGGCATTTACGTAAACTGTTTTCAATAGTCATTTTTCTCTTTCAGGAGAATTATGTACTGTCATTGAGGAGCATCTGTTTGAACGAAATTTTGCAAGTCAGTTAAAGTAAGTCAAACTGTCAACATGTTTATTGCTAACAAAAAGACTTCTAGTTTAATGGTACAGTCATTTGAAGTTATCTCTGTTGGCCCCTTTAGTAGCATTTGTATGTTACATAGCATAAGTTTGTTTCCATACAGTACACAAGTTATGTTTGTACAACAGGCCCACTTGAAACGCGTTGGCCAAGCATTTGTATTTATGCACTTGTGTACTGGCATATAGTATGTTTCTGGGCTTAGTGCAGTCTACAGTTTAGATTGTAGGGGGCAACCAATAATCCTCTCATTGTAGTGAGTAGGCCTACCTTGGATGCAAACTACTACACATGCAACATACATATACAGTGCACCTTATACTTTTCTATTCCCTATTCAATGAATATATATATATATATATATATATATATATATATATATACACAAGAAAACAAGCAAAACAAGAAACGTCCCTTTTTCAGGACACTGTATTTTAAAGATAATTTTGTAAAAATCCAAATAACTTTACAGATCTATATTATAAAGGGTTTAAACAATGTTTCCCATGCTTGTTCAATGAACCATAAACAATTAATGAACATGCGCCTGTGGAACGGTCGTTAAGACACTAACAGCTTACAGACGGTAGGCAATTAAGGTCACAGTTATAAAAATTTAGGACACTAAAGAGACCTTTCTACTGACTCTGAAAAACACCAAAAGAAAGATGCCCAGAGTCCCTGCTCATCTGTGTGAACGTGCTTTAGGCATGCTGCATGGAGGCATGAGGACTGCAGATGTGGCCAGGGCAATAAATTTCAATGTCCGTACTGTGAGATGCCTAAGACAGTGCTACAGAGAGACAGGAAGGACAGCTGATCATCCTCGCAGTGGCAGACCACGTGTAACAACACTTGCACAGGATCAGTACATCCGAATATCACACCTGCGGGACAGGTACAGGATGGCAACAACAACTGCCTGAGTTACACCAGGAACGCACAATCCCTCCATCAGTGCTCAGACTGTCTGCAATAGGCAGAGAGAGGCTGGACTGAGGGTTTGTAGGCCTGTTGTAAGGCAGGTCCTTACCAGACATCACCGGCAACAACATCGCCTGTGGGCACAAACCCACCTTCGCTGGACCAGACAGGACTGGCAAAAAAGCTCTTCACTGACGAGTTGCAGTTTTGTCTCACCAGGGGTGATGGTCGGACTCGCGTTTATCGTCGAAGGAATGAGTGTTACACCGAGCCCTGTACTCTGGAGCGGGATCGATTTGGAGGTGGAGGGCCCTTCATGGTCTGGGGTGGCATCATCGGACTGAGCTTGTTGTCATTGCAGGCAATCTCAACACTGTGCATTACAGGGAAGACATCCTCCTCCCTCATGTGGTACCCTTCCTGCCGGCTCATCCTGACATGACCCTCCAGCATGACAATGCCACCAGCCATACTGCTCGTTCTATGCATGATGTCCTGCACAACAGGAATGTCAGTGTTCTGCCATGGCCAGCGAAGAGCCCGGATCTCAATCCCATTGAGCACGTCTGGGACCTGTTGGATCGGAGGGTGAGGGCTAGGGCCATTCCCCCCATAAATGTCCTGGAACTTGCAAGTGCCTTGGTGGAAGAGTGGGGTAACATCTCACAGCAAGAACTGGCAAATCTGGTGCAGTCCATGAAGATGAGATGCACTGCAATACTTAATGCAGCTGGTGGCCACACAAGATACTGACTGTTACTTTTGATTTTGACCCCCCTTTGTTCAGGGACACATTATTCCATTTCTGTTAGTCACATGTCTGTGAAACTTTTCAGTTTATGTCTTAGTTGTTGAATATTTTTATGTTCATGCAAATATTTACACATGTTAAGTTTGCTGAAAATAAAAGCAGTTCAAACTGAGTGGACATTTCTTTTTTGCTGAGTATACAGGTGCATCTCAATAAATTAGAATGTCGTGGAAAAGTTCATTTATTTCAGTAATTCAACTCAAATTGTGAAACTCGTGTATTAAATAAATTCAATGCACACAGACTGAAGTAGTTTAAGTCTTTGGTTCTTTTAATTGTGATGATTTTGGCTCACATTTAACAAAAACCCACCAATTCACTATCTCAAAAAATTAGAATACATCATAAGACCAATAAAAAAACATTTTTAGTGAATTGTTGGCCTTCTGGAAAGTATGTTCATTTACTCTATATGTACTCAATACTTGGTAGGGGCTCCTTTTTGCTTTAATTACTGCCTCAATTCGGCGTGGCATGGAGGTGATCAGTTTGTGGCACTGCTGAGGTGGTATGGAAGCCCAGGTTTCTTTGACAGTGGCCTTCAGCTCATCTGCATTTTTTTGGTCTCTTGTTTCTTATTTTCCTCTTGACAATACCCCATAGATTCTCTATGGGGTTCAGGTCTGGTGAGTTTGCTGGCCACTGTGGGCAGGTGCCAAATCCTGCTGGAAAATGAAATCAGCATCTTTAAAAAGCTGGTCAGCAGAAGGAAGCCTGAAGTGCTCCAAAATTTCTTGGTAAACGGGTGCAGTGACTTTGGTTTTCAAAAAACACAATGGACCAACACCAGCAGATGACATTGCACCCCAAATCATCACAGACTGTGGAAACTTAACACTGGACTTCAAGCAACTTGGGCTATGAGCTTCTCCACCCTTCCTCCAGACTCTAGGACCTTGGTTTCCAAATGAAATACAAAACTTGCTCTCATCTGAAAAGAGGACTTTGGAACACTGGGCAACAGTCCAGTTCTTCTTCTCCTTAGCCCAGGTAAGACGCCTCTGACGTTGTCTGTGGTTCAGGAGTGGCTTGACAAGAGGAATACGACAACTGTAGCCAAATTCCTTGACATGTCTGTGTGTGGTGGCTCTTGATGCCTTGACCCCAGCCTCAGTCCATTTCTTGTGAAGTTCACCCAAATTCTTGAATCGATTTTGCTTGATGATCATAAGGCTGCGGTTCTCTCGGTTGGTTGTGCATCTTTTTCTTCCACACTTTTTCCTTCCACTCAACTTTCTGTTAACATGCTTGGATACAGCACTCTGTGAACAGCCAGCTTCTTTGGCAATGAATGTTTGTGGCTTACCCTCCTTGTGAAGGGTGTCAATGATTGTCTTCTGGACAACTGTCAGATCAGCAGTCTTCCCCATGATTGTGTAGCCTAGTGAACCAAACTGAGAGACCATTTTGAAGGCTCAGGAAACCTTTGCAGGTGTTTTGTGTTGATGAGCTGATTGGCATGTCACCATATTCTAATTTTTTGAGATAGTGAATTGGTGGGTTTTTGTTAAATGTGAGCCAAAATCATCACAATTAAAAGAACCAAAGACTTAAACTACTTCAGTCTGTGTGCATTGAATTTATTTAATACACGAGTTTCACAATTTGAGTTGAATTACTGAAATAAATGAACTTTTCCATGACATTCTAATTTAATGAGATGCACCTGTATATATATATATATATATATATATATATATATATATATATACACATATATAATTTGCCAGATGGGCTGGTTTGAGTATTTCTGTAACTGCTGATCTCAAAAACAAAACATCCAGTGAGCGGTAGTTCTGCGGATGAAAATGCCTTGTTGATGAGAGAGGTCAACAGAGAATGGCCAGACTGGTTCGAACTAACAAAGTCCACAGTAACTCAGATAACAGCTCTGTACAATTGTGGTGCAAAGAATAGCATCTCACTCACAATGACCAAAATGATATTTTTATCATCCTCCTTGCTATATCCTTAATTGCCCATAAATGTCAGAGTCACTATGTCTCCAATGTTCTTCTACTAAATTAACCCATGTTCCCCACAAATTCATACACACACTCACACACACACAATTAGCCCTCTTGCGCTGACTCATAGTTGTTCATTAGTGCAGATAAACAGCTGGAATTAGAGTTAAAGAACAAAACAGACCTGACAACATTTATTCCTGCAGGTCATCCTCCTCTTGTCTCACGCTGTGTGTGTGTGTGCGTGTTTGTGAGGTGAAAGAGAGTCACTGGGGAAATTAACCCCAATGCATTCATTGTCTCACCTTGTTATTGTTGCTACTGCTTGCATGCATGGTGGCAACCCTGACTGATTATCTGAATTTTTCAAAATATTGCCCCATTTGCCATTCTGTGGCCTCCTATGATGCATGTACCATCACTATTTCCAAGTGAAAAACTAATACATTATGAACAAGAAACATTGTTAGGGGTAGTTGACATACAGTAAACATGTTCATTAAATTTTTATTAAACTGATTTTAAGTTAAAAAATATTTATTTACAGTATATGTACAGTGTAAGAGAAATGTAACTGCTCACCATTTCTAATATAAAAGTTTTTGTAATCTACTTTTTGCCTCCACTAGTTCATTGTAAATGCTCCTGCGGTGTATAAATAAAAGTATAAATATGTATATTAATAATTAATTAACATGAGGTCATTAATGTATAATAATTATTCAAAAATGAGGAAAATATTGTTTAAAATAATTTTAGTTTCTACACTGCATCTGAATGATATGCCATGAAGACTCAGAAAAATAAGAAAAAAAAAAGAAAAAAAAAAGTGAAATCTTTCAAATCTCTTCCCCTTATGCAAGTATTAAACTTATTAACAGAAACTTTTGTGGTGGAGATAAAGTGTATGAGAAAGAAAGAAAGAAAGAAAGAAAGAAAGAAAGAAAGAAAGAAAGAAAAGAAAGATGCAGGTGGTATCTTGTTGCCTAGGTGATGATTGGTGCAGCCTGGGGGTTTCTGTCCCTTTTTCACCCTGTTCACAGCTGTGTGTGTGTGAGAGAGAACCTGCTGGAAAAGACACACACACAAACACTAATAATGAGCATCTTAGTGAAAGATGGCTCCATAAGCTGTAAGGACTGACAAACACACTCTCTCTTCTTCTCTCTCATGCTGTCTCTTCTCTGTCCTCTGTCACACAGTAGCGTCTTTCTTCTCCAATAGCATTTCAATACTCTACTGTCATGCCTGCTGTATGGGGACCAGATCTTATTGTGTCAGCTTAAGATGCACACATTGAGAAAGAGGGTTTGTGACAGAGGGAGATACAGGGAGAGCTAGAGCGAGAGAGAAAAGTTAGAAGGAGAGAAGAGCGCAGCAGGTTCTCTATGATATCATTGCACAGGCAAGAGATGAGTTCCATTGTGATAAACACTTGGCAGGAATACAATCTGAGATGTAATGCTTTGGGCCAGTCAGGTGTGCGTGTGCCGGCGTGTGTGTGCATGTGAGTCAGTCCGTGCTATAAACACAGTGTTTGTACTGTGGGGGTTTGTTGACAGATGGTCAGGCTACTCGTGGCTGCTGTGGGACAGACCAGTCTTTGTATCAAAAGAAAGAGAGCGATTGTCATTCTTTAACACTTTCCTATCCATTCATCTATCTCTCCAGCCATCAACACTCAAGTTCTCTTTTCAAAGTTTCATTTCGATTTGTTGCTGGCATTTCAATGTGAATTACAAATACTGGTTCTGAAAGACCAGTGGACCTTAGTCATGGTAGGCCCATATTTATTTTTTTCACGACTGAAAATGAGAATTTAAGGGATAGAAGTACAGTCCATTCAATGAGTACTGTTTTAAAATCTTCAAGTCAGTCGTTCAGCTGAAGAAACATTCTTCTTAGATTTTTCTCCTGAAAAAAAGATACCAGTAGTCTCCAACTCGGTCTTATGACAAGTTACAATAATAGTGCGAGATGGCAAAATCGTAAGAAATCATGCGAATTGGCTTGAACAAAAACCTCCATTTACTCAACAATAAGCAAACCAATGAACAATGTTATTAAAAGTTTATTCTAGTTTAACCCCTAACCCAAACCTAAACCCAGCCATACAGACTAACCCTTTTCTTAAACTTTCTTAACCTAACCATGGTTTTAATTGGTTATTGACATACATCAGTCATTTGTTTTGAATATATAAATATGGAATGAGTAACCAAATTTATTGACAGACATTTCCTTTTTTACAATTAAGTGTTGGATAGGAGGCAAGCTAAAATTTGATGTCTGTATTGAATAGAGTTGAAATTATTTTATTAATAAGTTGGTTTCTATAGGAATAAAAGTCGTACCTTTTCGTATGAGCCAAGTTGTACGTAATCTTACAATTTTGCCATCTCATACGAATTATTATGAGTTGTCATGAGACTATGTTGGTAATCTCACATTTGTCTCCTCTAGACTTTCAGAAGAGATCTCACCAATACCAATAAACTGTGACACACTCACATGAGATGAAGACTCCATTTAAGTCAGTCTAGCCTAAAAATGTATTCCACTTGGAGTGGGTCAGTTCATGGGGGCCAGCATACAGTATTAAGATCATATGACCTGCCAAATGTCACTTACTGTATCTCATTAACACCCTTTTATTGGACATTTTCGCTCACAGAATAAATAATTTATAATAGCTGAATAAAAATATGGTATTAATGACATTAGTAACTGAAAGCTTTTGCGTGATGCTGCATCTACATCATATCGGCCTGCACAATATAGACAAAAAATACTGAAAGCACCTTAAAAGCAAACTTCAGTAACCATACAGTCTCTCATTCATCATCTTTACTCTGTTATGCAGTTTGATTTTTAAAAGAACATTTCACTGTGATTTCCAAGTATCTTCGTCAAATCAAACCCCTCATTGCACAGAGACAAATCTTCCCTCACTTTGTAATATTTAGTGTTTTGCGTGTGTTTCACACCTGTGTGAGACCCATGCTGTGCTACAAGCCTCCCTGTCCAGAGACACCAGGGCAGTAAACAAGCATCAGTGTCCCTCAGCAGGAGAGGACAAACAGAGAGAGAGAGAGGTGTGAGAGAGAGAGAGAGAGATAGAGAGAGAGAGAGAGAGAGAGAGAGAGAGAGAGAGAGAGAGCGAGAGAGAGAGAGAGAGAGAGAGAGAGGAGAGATTAATTTAAGGCAAGGATATGTTAAATTAGTTTATTTTGATTAATGGAGGGAAGATTAAATAGATCTGCTTGGAAAGTTGTCTTGTCTTAACTCTCTGTCACACACCAACCTATAATTTCTTTCTCTTCCACATGCTCTGCATGTCTGACATTAAAGGAATATTCCAGGTTAATGTCTACAGACAGCATTTTTGGCATTCTGTCTATTACCACAGACAATAATTTGATTCATCCCTAAGTGGGAGATGCATTTACAGATATACACTTACAGTTAAATCCTAGCTGGCAATCATTCCACTGGGTTCCCTTAAGTAGTTTTGGACTACATTTCTATTCGAATGAACTGGTTATGCATAAAATACTGATTTTATTCTGGTGTAGTTTCGTCCATGTAAACAAAGACTGCATCACAATTTGCATACTGTCCATGCTACATAGTTTGTAAGACTGGAATCAGTGCATCCCAAATCATAGTATGTTTAAAATAGTATGCCAAAGGTGTCCAGATGTTTCATTATTTCCAGTGGATTTTCCAAGTGCATATGCTTTATTTAGACTTATATTGCCCTCAACCCCTTGCACAAATGTTAAAGAAGAGTTTGTAGGCTTTTTTTTTTTCTTTTTTCTTTTTTATCATTTATTTTCTTTTTTTAGTTGTAAAAAAAAAATAAAATAAATAAAATGCCAGAGCAGTTTTTAAATGAATGAACAAAAGTGTATATATCTATATATCTATATCTTTATCTATCTATATATATATATATATATATATATATATATATACACACACATACATATATATATATATATATATATATATGTGTGTGTGTGTGTGTTAATTAATTTAACTAGATGCTAATGCTTACTTGAAAACACATGGGCAATATGCTTCAAACGCTGTCCATCACCATTAGTTGTTAATAACTTAAGTAACCCAATTAAATATTTTAAAGAGGTATACACCTGAGAGACAAAAGAGAGGAGAAAAGGAGGGAGTGAAAACAGGATATGTTCTCTTCTTCTCTTCATTCCCCTGTTTTTCCTATTCATTTTGATTTCGAACTGGCAGCATTTCTCTTTCTCTCTCTCTCTCTCTCTCTCTCTCTCTCTCTCTCTCTCTCTCTCTCTCTCTCTCTCTCTCTCTCTTTCTGGTTTTGGGTTAACTCCAACTCTCTGACGCTGTCTGACAGTATGCAAATATATGCAAACGAGGCTCCAGTCAAGCCAAGCAGCACCTGCGGACCTGACCAGTCGAGACCAGTAGTGACCTGTGTATGTGTGCGTGTTTATGTGTGTGTGTATGTGACCGTGCCCTTCTAACAGAGTTCTTTTTATACACCGCCCACTTTTCTTACTGCCCTCTGTAAGCATAAGGACATTAGTACACAGACTGAATGAAATGACTTTGTAATCAGCTTCTGAGAAATTTATAATATAATAAAAGCATCTGGAATTGAACTCCACTGAGCTGGGACAACCTGAAGTGCATTATTATATTATCACAGATTATCACAGATTTCTCATCTTAAATGAGTAATGGGCAATTTAAGTACAGTTTATAAAAAATTCACAACAGTCACTAACTGCCAAAAAAAACATTTTTTTGTTTGCGTGCCAATTTATAACATTACTCATACTGAAATCTTAATCTCGAAATGTAGTGTAGTAATCATTATTATTCATTAATTTCAAAATGTGAAAACAAAATCAAAATGACCTCCGAATTACAACACTAAACAGTAAAAAAGTTAGTAATTGTAATGGAAAAAGAATGGAAAAAATGCTACTGTAAAATCATGTCTATTAAGTTACCATAGCAAAGATGGTGAAAAAGTTTAGATTTAATAAGACAATAAATGTAATTTTACTATAAAAATACTGTAAAAAATTAAGAATGCTCTTTTCATTTATTATGAACATTTATATTGATTTTTAACTGGACAATTCATGTACTTTTACAATAAAATGTTCTTAGAATTATTTTTGTAAATAAAAAAGTCCCTGCATGAGATGTCACATTTGATCATATTTATATTTAAATAGTTACATTCACTGTGTCATCCTGTAATGCCTAAAACATTGTCACCACATTTTTGATAGTGAATTTGTGGAAACCACAACCGCAACTTTTATTTATTTTTTTATTGTAAATTTAACAGGATTTGTTTTACAATGTAGCAGAACACTGATGAATGGTATTTACATGCAGTTTTAGAAATGTCGGTAAAGCACAATTTGATTAGTGATTAGTCATTTACAGACCACATTTTGGAGCATTTAAAAATTCTGCAGAGCATTGCGCTTTGATCTTGCCTGCTGGTTTTGCCATTCCAGCAAGCTGGGGAGGAGAGGATCTGACCCTTCTCTCTCCACCCTCTCTCCCTCTTTCCCCTCATCTTTCTTTCCTTGCCTCCACTGCCCTTGTGCCGATGTGTCTTTAGGTTTGTGCTGGTCAGCACAACGTCTGTCCGCCGTCTGGCTGAGTTCTGCTGTCAGTACATTTCCAGAGGGGGTATGTGTGTGTGTGCGTGTGTTGAGCCTTGGAATGGATGTCAGTGTGCCCCAAATGAGAAGGTGTGTATGTTTCGTAAGGTGGCTCAAGTCCAGACCTTGTCAATAAATGACACAAACACTCGTGTCTCTCTTTTCACACATACACACATGTTTGCCCTTCCCTGTCTCTGATCAGTGGCAGAGTGCACAGGGGAGAAGGAAGAGGGCATGACAGCATCACTCACACTGTGCGAAACACACACACACACACACACACACACACACACACACACACACATACATAAAGAGAGTAGTGTGGTGGGTTTCTCAGGCTTATACTAAAAATAATCTGTTTTTAAAAGCATTTTATTGTGGGTCAATTACAAATTTGTTTACAAAAACCTTAAAACATCACAAGATATAGTAGGGTCTGTACCATGCTATAATCCACAAAAGAAATATAGCACAAGCACACCTTACTAGCAAAATATTTAATAAATGTTTGTATGGTTTTAAATTATAAAATAATGTAGGCTATTGACTGAAATGAAGACAAAAGGTATTTAGAAACTTTCTAGTTATCAAATTTAGTCAAACATGCACATACATGAAAATGTCTATGTGAACTTGAGGGAACTGACCTCATACATCCACTAAAATAACCATGGGACCAGTTGGTTAAAAATAATTGCAAAATGGCTCAGAAAATTTAAGATAGTTCATATAAAAGTTTGATATTTTGTTATGTAATGCAATGACATTCATACATTTGAAAGTGTGGTTTAAATGTCCATGTACTTTGTGGGGCCAAATATGCATACTGTATATGGATAAGTGTTTGAAAAAACATATGGCAAGTCTGTTAGATGCCATGAGAATATTGAAAAAAATATTCAACTTAGTTTTAAGTTTAAATTATACTTGCGCAATAAAAAGTTTAAATTATTTATAGTTTGAATAATGTATGAATGTACATAAAATACTGTAGTAAACCCATCTGTATCTTCTAAAGGCACTACTCTGCATATGTGATTCAAGGAGGCTCACACACAATGTTTGCTGAGCCCTTTAATTTGTCCTGTGTTTCTCAACAGATATGTACGGGGGCCGTGAAGTACAAAACATAACAGCAAATCTAAAAACACAACGGCAAATCCAAAGACAAAATAACAATTCAGACACACATCAACAAATCATAAAACACAATGGCAAATCTGAAAACACAACACCAAATCCAGAAACAAAACAACGAGTTAGAAAACACAACAGCAATTCAGAAAACACAAAAGCAATTCAGTGGAAACGGAAAGGGTACCATAGCTATCAAAATCCATGCCAAAAGGTCACTGACTAAAAAACTAAATAATTTGGAATGTTTTCTCTCTCTGGAAAACAGTAACAGGAATCTTTATAATACAGTGAGTGAAAACAGTGAGCGGGAAAAGTTCGTTTTAGCTACAATGTTCATCTATGGTCTCATGTTCCCTATCTGTCTCTCACTTGACGTTGTGTTGATGTAGTGACACTAGGGATCACTCTTGGGAGCCTGAGACACCTCTGGTCTTTGATAAAAGGCCAATGAAAATTGGCGAGTGGTATTTGCATACCTCTCCCCCGGATATACGGGTATAAAAGGAGTTGGTATGCAACCACTCATTCAGATTTTCTCTTCGGAGCCGAATGGTCGATGTTTACTGAGCTGACTGTTAATTCACCTCTGCTGGATCTGACGGTGCATTTCAGCAGCTTCTCCCTCCTCTGCACTGGTGCACTGCAGAGAACGCCCCTGGGCGCTTCGGCAGAAATAAGAGAGTATATTTCTCTAAAAGAGTATATTTCTCTAAAAGAGCGGCACACACGGAACGTCTTTTTAAAGACACGTCTTTTTAAAGATGCCTTTCTGTTTGTGTGTTATTCCTGGTTGCGGTCGTTATCTCTCAACTTCTGACGGTCACGATCGCAGTCTTTCGTGTCTGGGTGCGACCCACACGGAGGCAGCGTTCGTGGATGGTTCATGTTCTCACTGCGAGAACATGACCATGGCAACGTTGCAGTCGCGGCTTGCTTTCGTAAGAAAGAAAGCCACCCCAGTGGCTCCCCACCTCGGTCCTTCTACCTATGGGTATGAGGCCAGCGCGGCTAGCACTGGGTGCGATTTGGGGACCCCAATGGGACCACCTCCGCCGGGTATCCCCCCACAGAACTCCCATTCCCCAGCACGCTCGTCTGCCCTGATCGGGCTTCCGGATGAGTCCGCCGGCTTGTCTCACAGCGAGTTCGACCTCATGTTCGGAGCCCGCGAAGCTGATGAGCTCTCGAGCGCAGTATCGGAGAGCGGGCTCGTCCAGTCGGACGCGGAAGCCTCAGCTGGGCTCCCCCCCTTGGGTACGGTCGCCCAGTCACAGGCTGACGTGAAAATGATGAACATGCTTTCCCGGGCAGCCACAAGGCGACCGACCTTGCTCTCCAGACGACGAAGTTCTCTCGGGCGGGCGATGTCCACCTTGGTGGTCCAGGAGCGCCACCTTTGGCTCAACCTGGTCGAGATGGGAGAGGCCGACAAGGCACGATTCCTTGCTGCCCCCATTTCCCAGGTTGGCCTATTTGGCGACACCGTCGAAGACTTTGCCAAGCAGTTCTCAACGGTGAAGCAGCAGAGGGAGTCTATCCAGGACATCCTGCCCCGGCGCGGCTCAAGATCCCGCACACCCTCCTGCTCGTCGCCAAGGGCATCCCCCTGCTGTGACTGCACTGGCTCCGCCGCAGCCCGCCCCTTCGGCCCAGCAGGAGCCCACCGCAGGAAGCAGACGCCACCTGTCTCGCGGCCAGCCGCCAAGAACCCGCGAAAGTCTTCAAAGCGCCCCTGAGATGTGCGACCCAGGGACGACGAAACCCACTGCCTTGGAGCTGGTAAGAAGACCACTCCATCCCCCGGTGGAGGGCCGGAAGGAGAATCTTTTGTTGCCTTTTCATTTAATTTCGCCACGTGCCCAAGTGGCTGCGGTACCCAACAGTTCAGCAAAAGAGCAGTTTCCTCATTCCCTGGGTCACATACCCATTGTGCACGGCCGTCATTACGACCACCATCCACCATTCCATTTTGGCAGGTTTGGCGCTCCAGCGACAGTCTCCCCGCCCCTGCACGCCCAGCTGTGGCACAAATCCGCCCCCGATGTGACGGGTCATGTGGACAGGCCTCTTCCTCCCCCATCCCAGACTGTTCCGGGGGTGGTCACAAGGAGCCAGGTAAGTGCTTCGATGTCCCTGAACTCAGCACGGCCCCTCTGCCCCAGTCAGCATACTTGTAGAAACTCCTACCCCGCATGGTAGGACCTACCATGGGACTTCTCCACATGACATACTTCTGACAAAGCTCGGCAAGACCATGTGACATATTTCCACTCAAAATACCACCCCCCCCTCCTTTGGGCGGGGTGTGGTCTCCAAGGTGTCTTCCCCTTGGGAGTGACACCCCCCCCCAACTAGACCTGATGGCCCCAGTTGGTTAATTCCTTTTTTTTGGGGGGGAGAAAAAAAAAAGAGGATAAGAGGCTATGACTGGGCTAGCCTGTCTCTGTCTTTTGGGCAGTTGACTTGTCCCCAAAGGGCCGTTCGACACTCATAACAGCGCTGAGGGTGGTTACGTATCAGCCTGGTGCGCTGGCTACGAGGCACACAGTGGTTTGCCTGTCACACACTGCCATTTCACTTAACACAGTTCAGCCAGTTGCGGCGTTTCGTATAGGGACCCCTAGTGTCACTACATCGACACAACATCGAGTGAGTGACAGATAGGGAACATCCTAGTTACTTGCGTAACCTCCATTCCCTGATGGAGGAACGAGACGTTGTGTCCCTCCTGCCACAGCGCTGAACTACCCGCTGAAATGGCCGGGACCTTGTCTCGGCTCCTCAGCACAAAACCTAAATGAGTGGTTACATACCAGCTCCTTTTATACCCGTATGTCCGGGGGAGTGGTATGCAAATACCACTCGCCAATTTTCATTGGCCTTTTTGCAAAGACCAGAGGTGTCTCGGGCTCCCAAGAGTGACCCCTAGTGTCACTACATTGGCACAACGTCTCGTTCCCTCCATCAGGGAACGGAGGTTACGCAAGTAACCAGGACGGTTCATCTAGTGTGTAAGGGACCATCTTAAAGTCCACAAACTGCGGTAAAACGTTGGTGGCATCCAAGCGTTCATTCAATTTGCATATTCTAACTTCTTTTTTGTTTTTTATTATAAATGTTCCATTTGCTGTCATTGGATAGATTTTCCAAGTAGTTCTAATTATATGAATACAGTATTCAATTATTTTAGAAAAAACACCACTAAAATTCATCAGGATGTAATTTTTACATTACAAAGGTTGTAGTAGGCTGCCAGTGGTGTGAATGACTAACTGACATTATTTTCTACTGGTTTATTATTATTATTATTATTTAAAAAAAAATTATAGAATACTGTACATGTAGAATTCCAACATATACATTTGGGAAACTGTAGATATGCTGATTTACTCTGGGTGAGATTTTCATCCTGGGAAAATCTCACCCAGAGTAAATCAGCATATCTAATAGCGGCATTCTACAACCTTTACAATATGAATATAAAATCCTGGTCAAATTTCAGCTATTTTTTTCCAAAATAATTGAACACTGTACTCATAATTGGACATGCTGGCTTCAAATGTAGAAAGTGAGCCATCATGCCGGCAGTCTACTGCAACCTTTAGAATGAGAAAATGCTTTTTTAATAGTGTTTGTTATGTTAGAATATGCAAGTCAATTGAATGAACACTTGGACACCGGCATTTTAGCGCAATTTGTGAAATTTTTAGACAGTCCCTTACACACCAGACAAACATCATACCTTAAAATTTCCCACTCGCTGTTTTTGCTCTCTGTGTTATAAAGTGTCCCATTACTGATTTACCGAGTGACAAGCCACTCACGATTTTCAGTAATTGAGCATTTGGAATGAATTTTGAAATAATTGCGAAAGTGGGCAGAGAACCAGTCCTGAGGAAAGGACTAGGCCTCATCTACACAGCCAATCAGGTGAGAATCCATGGTACCTACCCTTTCCATTTCAACTGAATTACTGTTGTGTTTTCTGTCTTGTCGTTGTGTTTTCTGAACTGCTGTTGTGCATGCACAACTTACCAAGTGCCCCATTGAGAGCGAGAACTGCTAATCGGGATCACAAGGAGGTTAACCCATGTGACACTACCCTCCCTAGCAACTGGTCCAATTTGGTTGCTTAGGAGACCTGGCTGGAGTCACTCAGCACACCCTGGATTCGAACTTGCGACTCCAGGGGTGGTAGTCAGCGTCAATACTCGCTGAGCTACCTAGACCCCCTGCTGTTGTGTTTTCTAACTTGTTGTTTTGTTTCTGGATTTGGTGATGTGTTTTCTGATTTGCTCTTTTGTTTTCGGATTTGCCGTTGTGTTTTTAGATTTGTTGTTTTGTTTCGCACTTCAAGGCCACCATAGATATGCCTGCAAGGCTCTCATAGTGAAGTATACTGCACATAGAAATATCTGTAAGGACCTTCGACTCAAGTGAGGTAGATATTTATGGTGTTTGCTTGGCTCTTAGGGCCAAGTGCTCTTTTTCTTTTTTACAGCTCCTTTTAGAGCAAAGAAAGGAAACAATACACTTTAGAAGACAAAAATACAATCAGAATCTCACATTCTTCCTCTGACACTAGAGCATTTTTCATTCTCCTTAAGCTTATGTATTTAACACCTACATTTTGTACTATTATTAAAGTTGCAAGGTTACAGAGTGCCATTTTATTTTATTTTATTTTCAGGCTTTCAGTGAGATCTGTTGAGACAAGCAGTTTTTAACAGGAGTTTATCATGTTTTTAACCTTAATGGGACAAGTAATGTTTCTGATAACACATTCCGCTGTAGTGATGATTTGTAAACTTTGCCAACTCATTTGTCCCCCAAATTACTATGGAAATCATAGTTGTCATCAAAATACCGTAGTTGCTGCTACAATTGTTGTTACTACAATTAAACTGTGGTAACTCATTGCCACTGTTTTAATAAATAAGAAATTGACAAAATGAAAGATTATTATTATTTAGATTTCATGTAGATTTTTATGTAACTTTTTACAACAATAACAACAGTAACTACATTATGGAATTTAATAGGTTATGGAATTATGGCATGCTATGGAAACTATAGTGACCATGGTAAATATACTAAGCACATGAAATATATATATATATATATATATATATATATATATATATATATATATATATATATATATATATATATATATATATAAATTAGGATCAATATTGAAATCTACACTATTAATACTGCTGGTATTTGATGTAACAATTTTACCATTTCAATTCTAAAAAGGCATCATAGTCTTTACCCTTCTTTCTCACTCTTTCTCTCACTTTGGAATATCTAGTCAAGCAGCACTAACAGTGAAAAACTAACCCGTCTAGTGGAGCACAAAGACTATCTCACACTCACTGTGTGTGTCTATACACACACACAGACTCCCCACGCTGTGGCGGCGGGTTGACAAGCCTGTCTGCCAAACAACTCAATTAAGCAGAAAAGAGGAGGAAAACGAAAGAGAAGGAACAGAGGAGAAAGGGAAAGGGAGAGAAAGAGGTAAGCCTGTTCCCTGTCAGCTGCACAGCCGCCTCTATGGGGCAAAGAAGGGCAGGAACACATCAGAAATAAAGAAGAGAAGAAAAAAGGGAGAGAGAGAAAAAAGATAGCTCTGTGATGTGTTAACTGGCATTCCGGACCCCAGGGCAGTGCGGGGGCACAGGTCAAACTAAGAGCCATTGGGTCATTGCCACGCCGACAGGGACACCCGGCTCAAACAGTGTGTCTCTCCGTGTGTGTGTGAATGATTGTGAGTATATGTTTGCTCTTCTCTTCAAACTGGAGAGAACGCTCTCTGGCCCAAGAGTGCAAGTGAGTGTTTATTTATATTGCACTTCACAAACACTCTTAAAACTGATACATGGCTACTGACGACATTCTTCCTCAAAATGCAAATTCCCCTTTTGAAAAGAATATTGACAAATATGAATCTGTTTTATTTTTTATTATAATTTTTTTTTTTTTTACTACATAATAATTTAAACACATTAAATGTCATTGGACATTTAAGACTTACAATAGAGTATAGAGTACATTTCAGTGCATTAGATAAGAAAATATCACATCAAGTGGCATTTAATTTAAGAAAGAAACAAATTTCAAGTGATTTTACGAAAAAAGGTGAGGTTGTAAATTATTAAAAGTTTCTGGTTGTCAAATACTGAAACATATTCATAGTTAACATGTTTAACTACTCCTGTGGTTAATCTACAACAGCGGTTCTCAAACCTTGCATTTCTTGAATTCAAGCAGATGGAGGGCTATATCTGGGACCTATAAAATGAAAATGCGAGACTGAAACTAATAATAAAAGTGATATTGTTAATATATTTTACATTTGTCTTTTTGAAAATTTCAATTTATTCATTATTTATTTTCATAGTTTTAACAGTGGTGTTTGTAACAAGACCATAGTGGAAGCATGGATCTTCTTCACTACCATGGTTAGATGTAATATGATTTCTATTAAAAAAACTATGGCATTTTTGTAATTATAAACAGTAGACCTACTCTAAACACTATTCTAAAGCCATATCCATCTACAGAGCCATACAGGTGCATTAGCCAAGGTTGTGCCTCCGCCTGTGTATTTGACGCTGCTAAACCAGATACTTCAGATAAGTCTCTACTTCAAAATCAGATGAACCATGGTACAAATGTGTACCAACCCAACTGTGAACCAACTGATATACTCCAAGTCTAGATAAATGTTTTAATGCAAAGAGGAACTTGAGGATAGATTTGATTATTATGACTGATAAACGCCCCCAATTTGTAACCTAATGCCCCCCTCTCTACTAATTTGCTCTCAGCAACCCCTAGCATCCTTTGAACGCCCCCTGGGGGGGCGTTACCACCCCTGTTGAGAACCCCTGCTCTACTAGTACTAAGACACCTGTGTGAACTTGAAGGGAACTGACTTCATACATCTTCTTATAATAAATAGATAGTTAGAGAAAAGCATTTATTTATTTATTTTGCAGGTTGTAGAGCCGAGGAGGGTGGGGCCGGGCTGGAATGAGACACACCCGGTCCCCAATCAGCCTGATGGGGCGCGTGAGGGATAAAGGCGGCCGGGGACGACAGTTCGAGAGAGAGAGAGAATTATAGACAGCTGTACTGTGTGTTTATAATTGTGTGTTTTGTTCAAGTTGTCAATTAAATTATTATTTATAGTATTAAGCCGGTTCTCGCCTCGTCCTTTACACAGGTATTTTATCTAATGAAATGACATTTATACATTTTAAATGTACTTAGTGTCTAAATACTTTATGGGGCCACTGTATATAATGCCACTTTTGTTTTCCAAGCAAAAAACTTGGCTGGATGGTACTGTTTCAGCTTTCTTTGGAAAGACATTGAACTCTTCTTTTGATGAGTTTATGAGAGTGTTTGACTGCTGAGTTCTGGTTTGTTCCCATGCCACACCACCCTGAAGCACTCCCAATCTACAGGGGCATAATGGTAATGAGACACTGTTATGGGAGCCAATAAAACTGTGTGTGTGTGTGTATGTGTGTGACAGAGAGAGGGTGTGAGAGGATCGGAGGGTTAATGGCACAGGTCATTACAGGCCCAGTAAAGTGTGTGTACTGGGCTGAGCTGGGCTGGAGAACAGTAGGCAGGAATTTGGGATGGGGAGGGATGGATGAGGGATAAAGGAGGTTTAATGCTTGAGGAGATAAATAAGAGGGGTGGGAAGAGAAGAGGGGTCCCCTGTTCCACCCCTCCCTCTCACTCTCTCTTTCATTCAGATGTTCCAATTTATGGCTCAGCATTTCCTATCCCCAAGACTCCCCACACTGAGTTGAACAAATGAGAGAGAGAGAGAGAGAGAGAGAGAGAGGCTGAAGATCATTTTCATAATTTTCAAGCGATAGAAGGAAGAGAAAAAGAAAATGCTGCGAAAAAAAAAAACTTTTCACATTTTTAAATAGATTTTACATCTTCTGTTGAAAATGTGAGTGGTGCTTTCTTGTGTAAAACTTGCCGTCACTGTCTAGGGTGTTGTGGGTGGTTGCTAGGGCATTGCTTTGCTGTTGCTAGGGTGTTCTGGGTGGTTGCTAGGAGGTTGCTAGGGCTTTTTTGTATAGTTACTGGATGGTTTCTTACTCGCCCAGTGAAATGAGCCCATCCCCAAGTTTCTTTTATGTTCTCATCCCTACTGTAACAAATTTCTGTAGTTTTCATAGCATTATTACTGTATAATGAACAAATGCTTACTGTAGAACCTGTATGCTGCATATTGCTGTAGATCTGCAAAGCATCATGGTCAGATTTCTTTGGCGGGTGAATTATACAGTAAATATATTTTTCCTGTGAATCACAATACAGTAATTTTGAGCAGGATTTTTTTTTTCAGCAGTAGAAATAATAATCTGTCTTTGCTGATGGTACACTTTGCATTATTTCCAACACAGACCTTTTCTAGTTTTTGTTCAACAAGGTAACTTTGCTCATTATTTTGCAATGTACTTTAATTTAGCACAGTTTCCACATGTAAAGTTACCTTTGTGTTTAACTTTAAGAGTGCACCCTCCTTAGCTAGTAAGCTAGTGTGCATAATATTACCAAAATAAAATATTTGCACATGAAATTTTGATAGATTTTGTTATCTGGTGATATTTAGTTAATAACGTCATCAATTTGGTGTAGGAGTAACGTTATTGGATAAAAGTTATATTGGAATCGTGTGTATATGCCCACGTGTATGTGTGTGTTTTGGTGCTATCTCCGTTTAGAGAAGCTTGTCACTCGTGTTTTCACTTGATAGCTACCGTGAGGCATTGGTTACCAAGTACTGAAGCGGGCCGAGGCGAAACAAAACGCAACAACGGGTAAAACTTTTAAACAGCACAACATTTTTGATAGGATAGGAACTTGGTGGATGTATTACACTCCCATGGAGCAGCAAATACCACTATATGGGTAAGAATCCAAACTATCACTGTTTTTCTCCTTGGCTAGGGTAATGTATGATGTCTTTTATATTTACAGATTTTTTTGTCAGGATAAATCCAGAGCAGAGTAAGTGCGCTTCCAAGGTTCCGGTGAGCAAAAGGACAGGCAAGATGGTCCAACGAAAGAATGAGTCCCTCAATCCACATGTGGTATTGTTCATCAGGGACTACATTGAGTATGACTGGCAGAACAACTGATACCAGGTGAGACTGTTAATTATTTTTTTTACCTTGAATACTTTCCATAAAGACATTACTCTAGAGTTCAAGTTTATTTATAGACCTTATTCACTGTTACACAGAACACAGGGCAGTGGGACTTAATAATGCCCTTTTGTGTGTGTGTGTGTGTGTGCCGCTGTACCATGCTACTGCCCTTTTATGTAGTGTTGTCAGTAGTAGAAACATATTGTGGTATTTTTAATAGGAAGTAAAGAGTCAGCAAAAATTGTCATAGAGCCATCAGTCTTGCTGATAAATTTCTACATTTGTAACTAATTCCTTCCACTGCAGGGAAGAAGACTTCAGCCCAGGAAGAAGTATCCAGTTCAGGAAGAAGAACACATTTCGGGAAGCAGAATCCAGTTCAGGAACAATAAAATCAGCCTTAGACATTTTATGGTTTAAAATTCTACCGTTTTTGGTTCGTATTTAATTTGAGTTTTCCACTTTTAACTGAGCATTTGAATTGCTTCCAGTGCTTGGATTTTACTGTTTTGTTTGTAAAAATTACTTGAAAATATATTGTGTGACAGAATTTTCTACAAAGTGATTTTTTTTTTTTTTTTTTTAATTTCTCACTTTGAATCCACGTTACTAGGATACATGTGACTGTCAGCGAGTCTCAGAAAGCAAATGTAAAACAATAGAGGACTTGCACACGTCTTTATGATTAACAACTCCTTCCCTTTGTTTTTTATTTTTCTTTCTTTTATATTTGTCTCTAGAAGTACAGTCAAGTTAACTAAAACTCCTCAAACAATAAATCAACCATTTTAAAACTCTCTAAATATGCATGAAAGATTAACAAAAGAATTTCAGGCCATGCAGATTACATTGCGGGGGTAACTTGAACAAAGAGGAAGGATTTGTATGTTCAGGAAAGTAGTGTTGTTGTTGTTTACAAAATAAAAAATGTTTACAAAATGAAAAATGCAAAATCAAATCTATTTAATGCCTATTTATTTTCAAATATAAAATGTTGAAAGTTGAGTTAAGTTATACAATAAATTTCATTTTTGTGAGAAAAAAGTAATCTTCATTTTACAGTATGTAATTATTTTACAGTTATTCATTTACAGTATTAAAATTAATGCAGTAATGCCTGTTACAGTGGTATAATATTAGCTGTGATAAAAAATACAGCATCCTATTACTCTGATGATAATTACAGTACTGTGATTATTACTCTAATAACAATAACAGTATTTTATTGGAACTGTTATTAAATGTACAGTAAGCATACTGTGTAATGTACTACAGCAACGTACTAGCTAATTGCTGCCAGCCAGTTACTGTACATTTCACAGTGTTCTTTTTAGATATATGTAGATATATGGCTCAGGTCCCCCCCTTCAGTATGTAATTAGTTTTTTCTTAGTTTTATCGTCTGCTAGGTAATATATTAATCTTGATCATTTTAAAAAGTAACAGCACACCTCTCCTCAACAAGCCACACTGTTTGAGGTATCATTAATCTCCGTACAAACAGTCCATGATGAGTTATGCCCCCAAGTTATATCACATACCTGCATCACATGGCTCAACCCCTTACCAAAAAAATGCATACATTTGCATTTTCCATAGTCTTCTTCAGCCTCATCTTGTGTGTGTGTGTGTGTGTGTGTGTGTGTGTGTGTGTGTGTGTGTGTGTGTGATATATCGATGACTCTCTAACCCTTCATAAGTCACAAAGAGGTTGGTGTTTTTGGCTGGGTTGCAGGAATAAAGAACCCCGAAAGGAGAGAGATAAATCCTGGGGCATGTGCGGAGGCACTGAAAGGAGGAGTGGAGATCTTCTCACACTCATCTTTTCACCCATAGCAAAGGATGGATGGCCCTCAATCAGTCTTAATCTTCCTCTGACTCAGAGAAGCGCAAAGAAGTTTGTACACCCACACACACACACACACACACACACACGTTATCTAGCAAGATATCTATTTTTATCAAATAAAGCAAATTATTGCTAAACAATTAATATAGCAAACATTAAGCTAAAGATTAGAACAAAGCAAATTAACTGCTAAAAATTAACCCTAGCCCAACCCCTGAGAGAAGTGTTTTTACACAAAGAAAAGAATATTATTAATAAACCTCTTTCCCTTAAAGAATATCCATAAAATTATGTTTGGTCTGGTTTTCCTAACTTCAGGAACATTTTTAGCAAATATGACACCAAATCACACTTAAAGTATATTAAAAACACAAATGCACACACAAATAGCTCTCACACACATTCTTATACATACACTGATGCTGCTTAGTCGATAAGCTTTACAAATATTTCCCCTCATTAAATAGTTCATATAACAAATGGATCGATTCGCCTGATAATTGGAGAATTAACAGTACATAGGTCACTTATTCTCTCTCTGTCCCCAACACACACTCACACGGTGGCTGGTCTGGACATATATCAGTGAAGTATACCAGGACACACTGGCATTTAGTGGAGAACAATAGGGCACCCTCTTCTATTTTCTCTTCTTTTGTCTCATTTTGTTTTGGCTGGATTTAGCTCCACTGATGAGTTGAAGAATGAACACAAAGGGAGAGCAGACCCCTACATCCTTCTCACAATACGTCCACCATCATCAGAGAGAAAGTTATCACCTCAGGAGAGAGCGACAGAAGAAGATGGCTTTAAGAAAAGAACTGAAGTGAGGTAAAATTAGTGAGGTAATCTCCTCGAGTTGTCAGCGGACATAAGGCAGCTATATGTAAATGTGAGAGGTGGCAAGTTAAAGTGTGTGTGTACGTGCATGTGTGGTAAGGGTTTTAAGTCGGTGCGTCTTACTTTGATATTTCCCACTTCTCAATCCCACCTCTCCCCCCTCTGTACTTCTTTTTCTTTTTTTACCTCCTTGTAGAAAATCAAGGCCTATTAACCCTAATCTCACTTAATGGCATCTACCTCTTCCTTTGTCCCAGGCGATGGGCAACAGACTCCTTCCATTCAGCCTCTCGCCCTCTTTCACGCTTGGCCGGACTAATCCCCTATTGCCGCAGGGCCGATTATTCCTAGTTTTTATCATTATTCTTATGATTATAATCTGCATTCTCATTCACGCACCCATATCCACAAGATGGAATTGCTTTCCCCCCTCTTTCATGGCTCCCTCTTTTTCATCATGCCTCAAGATTGAAAGAATTGCTTCTTTTTTAGTTTTTACTGCTGGGCGTTCAGAGGGGTGGATGTCAGAGTTTGGGTGCTGGAGAGGGTGTTGTTTGTAATTTAGGTAAGTGAACTCCTTTGGTGGAAACACTTTTTCCAGGCATTTGAATATGTTGTTCAAGGAGTGTAATGAATGGCTCCACACCGGCCCGTGTAAACGGCAGTTACCTCGACAAGCAGGGAACAAGGGAGTGGATTAAAGAGAAACAGTGAGGTTGGAAATAGAGTGAGGGGTAATTATTGTGGGCTGCCGGTTTTGATGTGGGGTTTGTTTGGGGAGCTGAATGGGGGTCTAGGATGCGGGTTAAAGGAAAGCTGAGGTGAAAGAAAGGCTTGGTCTTTAAACTCCAAAAAGGGTGGACAATTAATAATTATTTCAATCTGTTTGGACAGAGCCAAGCACACACACATGCACACACTTATTTTGAAGAAAAAAATATGAGAATGTGCTGAGAGGTGAACTTTTTCACTAAATTTCAAACAACAGACACACACAAACCTCTTCAGTAATTATTTCTTTAATTCTTAGCTAACTCAAAAGAGAATTATATAGAGTCTTTTAAAGGAATAGTTCACCCAAAAATGAAAATTCTGTCATCATTCAATCACCCTTATGTTGTTACAAACACATATGACTTTCTTTCTTCTGTGGAATACAAAAGATGTTATGTAAAATGAGTTTTAGTTACCATGCACTTTCATTGCATCTTTTTCCATCCAATGAAAGTGAATGGTTACTGAGGCTTACATTGTGCTAAACATTTTCTTTTGTGCTCCAGGAAAAAGAGAAAGCCATATTCTTTGGAGCAGCATGAGGGTAAGTGATGACACAAAGTACATTTTTGGGAGAACTATACCTTTATGAGAAAAAAAAAAAACACAGGATGGGAGAAAATTTTTGATTTTAACCACAATGTCTAAAAGCAGGATATAAATCTCTCATCTTGCTGAGCGATATACAATGCAGAAAATGTTCAACACCATGGGAAATTAGCTAGACAATCTGCCATTCTCTGTACAGTAATTACATCAAAATATTGTATGGGAACATTTTGCAGTTGGAAAACTAAACAACCAGATACCTCACCTTCCACAGATAGAGATTTTTTAAAAAGTGCATTTTGGAGCTGAAGATTATGTTCTTTTTCTGCCTTCTGAGGCCTTTCTCCAAGTCTGCCAGATTCACTTTGTAAAACGTGTGGCAGGATTTACATGCAACACCCGTGGGGTCCTACACACCCCACACTGGCACACTGGGCTCTCCAACATGCTTCCTGACCCCCACACCGTGGGCTCTTCCTGGGCTGTAGAGGTGTTCTGAGGCAGGAGAGGGCACTTTGCTGGACCCAGCTGCTGCTCAGGTGGAGAGAGCAGAAGCTGTCCCGGTCCGGTAAGAAACGGCCACCCCCCAGTCAGCAGCAGCCGTGGTACGCTCCCGCTGACGCCCATCCCGATGCTGACCTCGCCCAGCAGACGCCTCATCTCCTGCAAGGAGGAGCCAAGGAGCAGGATGTAGTTACGGGCCAGCACCAGCGTGGAGATCTTAGACAGGCGACGTCCAGTTGGTGGGGCTCCAGGAGGGAGGTAAGGGTGCTGAGGTGCTCCTCCGAAACTGGTGGGAGAAGAAGAATAGGGCACCATCACCTCCCGTAAAGCATCCATGGCCACATTGAGGTCCTGCATTCTCTTCCTCTCACGGCTGTTGATCTTTCTCCGTAGCTCCTGTTGCTCCTCCACACTAAGCTCACGTGGGGGTTTTGAAGCTCTGAGTGGCCCCTGGAGACACCCAGCACTGGAGCCTGGTTCTTCTTCACCTGTTACCCGTATCATTCTTGGTATAAGCTGCTGCAAAGAGCCCTCACCCTGCTCTCTGCACCTAAAACCATGCACAGACTGCATTCTGAAAAAGATATTGTGTGAGAGAGAGAGAGAGACAGAAAGGAAAAGTGAGGCAAAGAGTGAGATAAAAGAAATTTGTAGAAATCATCAGCAGATCCAGTCCAGTTGCTGCATTTCTCAGTACTGCTGGTAGGCAAAGACTTTACCTTCAAGCTCTCAGTACACACTCCAGTTCTTCATCCAGTGACTTTGTTGAGTAGTAATGAAGCAGTTCACTTCAAGTCCATATTCATCTACTCATGAGTAAACCTTTCTAAAAACAGTGATGATTAAATATAAAATAGTCAATTAGATGGCCTACTGTCCTGTCCACGAAGTTGTACTTCATTGATAACTTTACAGTGTGGCTAACTTACACACACTCTCTAACCATTGGAAGAGACAAGCACTGCTGTAATGAGCTAATGAGTTACTCTTTCACTCTCTCTCTTACTCTTTTTCATTTCATGACGCCCCCTCATCTGCCCACCATGCTAATGATTTCATCATCATTTTCAAAGGAGGTGGAAAATCTTGATAGCAATCACATCCCTCAATTTGATTGAATAGCCAATCTATTAGAGGATTATTGTTCAGTTGAAGATGTCTTCATTGCTGCTTATCTCTTAATGCAATACCCTGATATTTTTTGCATGCATAGGAAATATTGGAGTGCACAATTTTCAGCTGTTGGATGAGGAAGCAAAAAAGAAAACAAATAACTGAGCAAACACAAACAAACACACACAAAGAAGGCTTAAAGGGATAGTTCACCCAAAAATTAAAATTCTTTCACCATACATTTTATTACATCTTTCCATACCATTAAGGTGAATGGTGACTGAGGCTAACAGTCTGCCCAAACAGCTCCTTTTGTGGAAGAAAGAACAGCTCCATGGAAGAAAGAAAGTGTTACAGGTTTGGAACAACATAAAGTTTGAGTAAATGATGACAGAATTTACATTTTTGACTGAAATATCCCTTTAATGATTCTTTATTACAGGTGGCACAATGGAAAAACATACCCAGGAAAAGACTGATTATAAAACACACACAGTGTAATATCTCTTTGCCCCAACTATTTTTCACACACTTTCATTTAACCTCCCTCTAAATGTGAGAGGAAGGAAGAGAATTTAACAGAAAGCATTTTGTTCACATTGAGAGCAGGAGGTAAAGGAGGATAGAATCTCCTATTTGTCTCATGTTGATGAGAGGAGGGTAAGAAGGTTGCAGCACCCGGTGTGGTCGTGCTGGTAAATGGTATCATGGCATCCATGCGCACATACTCAAGAGCTTAGACAGGAAAGAGAATTAAAAGAGCAATCGCAACGCCAGGCACCTGCAGGGCAACAGAACACAACCTGCCAGTGTGTTGGGGTGTGTGGAAGCGTGTGTGGAAGCGTGTGTGTGCCTCTAGCTGAACCTATAAAAGACAAGCCTGTGATGGATTAGAGCTGGGATGTTTGTCAGCTGTATGTTTGTGAACGTGTGTGTGAAAAGAAACGGCACCAGAAAGGAGGGAGAGCGAGAAGAGAGGGCAGAAAGCGACACCTGCTCTGACACAGAGACAGAGAAGAGATGAAAAAGGAGAGGGAAAGAAAGAACCTGGTGTCCACCCACAACACCGCCCCCCTCCCGCTCTCTCCGTCCTTCCTTCCAGCTTGTGGGGGTTGAATGGGGTGGCGTGGTGCCGGGGGGCTCACATCCGTATCCCCTGCCCCCAGCACCCATGGACTCCGTGGGTTTTATGGCAAGGCTGGAGTGGGTCAGGGACCGGTGGAGTCAGACAGGAGAGATGAGCGCCGTCTTTGTGGGGGTCAGAGTGTGCTCCGTCTGGGCCAAGCCGGCGAGCTTGGGCTGGGTCTCTGGAGCTGCACCTGGGGGTTCAATCAGCTCATTCACACCAAGCCTGTTTCCTGTAGTTACCAGTAAAATTCCTGGCTGAATGGTGCTCACTTGGCATCATTGGGTTTCCCATCTCTGAGTCGGACAAGTGCACACACACACATGCAAGTGGCTGCTTAATGCAATAATGCAAACATGTGATTCAAAAATGGCTCTCATGCCATGATTAAATGGAAAGTGAATGTATCTTAAAGGGACAGTACCCCCCATTTAATCACCCTCATGTTTTTCCAAATCTGCAGGGCTTTCCTTTGTGAAATACAAAAGGACATGTCAAGCAGAATGTTAGCCTCAGTCACCATTTGCTTTTATTCCATCTTATTATGAAAGGTAATGGTGACTGAGGCTTCCATTCTATATCTCATTTTGCAGTCATGGAGGAAAGCAAGCCATATAGGTTTGAAACAACATGATGGTGAGTAGATGATGGAAGAATTTTCATTTTTGGGTGAACTGTCTCTTTAAAAGTAACATTTTCCTTCCCTATTAAAATGAATATTCCAGGTTATTTTCATATGTGTGACTTGCTGTCAATTACCATGTTGTAAACTATACATGCATACACTGTAAATGTGTTTTCTGCTAATTTATACACAATAAGGGATGAATCAAATCTATTATTTATGGTAATTGACATCAAATTTAGTGCATCTTGATTTTAGAACTAGGAGGGGAAGGTTTTCAGGGAGTAATCGATTCAAATTTTGTTCTGATCATCACAAAATCTATCAAATTTCTTCAAAAGACATGCTATTCAGCACATATTTAGTTCTTATCTACAAAGCAGCAAGGAAAGGATCAAACGGAACAAAGGTGAGGCAGGCAGTTTTCTGCAGATTGTGCAGAAAACAAATTTGTGCACATGCAGAAACATCAGTATGCCTCTCTGACAGACACCGCTTAATTGCTCAAACACAAGCATAACTCTACATACAAACAAGAAAACATTGGGCATATAAAGTTGAGCTTCCTGTGCAAACTTTGACAGCTTGTACTGCTAACTGTTTTTTGTGATGCAGAAGGTCAAAACGCAAGCTGATGCAAAAATCAGCAATGCTGAAACAGAGAAGGTCTGCTTCCATATTCATTACCAGACCATGGATACCAAGAAACGTCTGCTAAATGCCGAGCGTGATATTTCAACCGCCGGCTGGCCAGCCCTCCGCCAGCTTGTGTCCGTACTGCACGTACTGCAAAGCTGTCTTGCACACCAAAAACCTGCATAAAGAAAAGTTCTAATGAGAAATTAACAGATGTCACAACTTTATTCTCTGTTTCTCTCCCCTGGAGGGAAGCAGGTGTGGAGGGCAAGACTGGAGGGCCTCAAACTTCAAATGATTCACATTCTCCACAACACAGCTTCTAAAATTCAGGGAGGAAGGGTGCGTATGAGGTGGAGATGCTGTAAAAAAAAGTTGATGTGGGGGAGGTGAGCTGTCTAGAGCTTCAGAGCAGAGAATACCCTGTTTGACGTGTTGCTCTGGGCCAGCAGCCATGGATATGAGAAGATTACAAGCTGTTAATAGGGCGGAACCAATGAGCTGAAGGCTGGGTATTATGACTCTCAGCATGCTCTGGGAAAGGTTGGCCTGGACAGAAATGTTGGCTGCTCAGATGGATGAGGCGAGGCGAAGAGTCACCCCATGGGTCTTTTGTCAAGTTGCCTGAAGAACAGTTGACACAACAGACTCAAAATCATACACAGTCATTGACGTCCAGTCAGCGTAGGGGATCATTCTTTAAACATACGTACTGAGGCAGTCCTGCTGAGGACACACTGATTATAGCTGTCATGGGCTACTCAGTGCCAGCTGCCGTGTGTGTCACATTTCACTAATAAGAGCACTCACTATGACACGTCACATAGAACATTTGCATTGCAGAATGCTATGCCAAGAGACTTTGTGTAAAAAAGAAAGAAAAAGTAAACCTTTTGTGAGGTAGAATTCCATTTCATGGTTTTTAAAGTTTTGTTCACATTTTGTTCTCTCTTTAGAGAACTGTTTTAGGAATAAATTCAAAGACCGTTGAGTGTTGTCAGTTATAAATTAACATTCATTTCTTTATTTATTTTGATATGTGCTCCCACCCCAAGTTTTTTTTCAACTTTCTAACTCTGGTGTATCTCCTATTAGATATTTACTTCCCCGGCATAGCTCAATGTGTCTCTTTCCAGGGCATCTGGTAAATATAGATATACTGCCCTGCAAAGCCAAACACAATAACTAGACATGATGTCTCACTTGAGTTTTGACATGAATTGGGTGTCTTTGACTACAATCTGTCCTGTTTGGTTCAACTATGCTCAGATTCAGAGATAATGGAGTGCATCTATTTTATAATACATTTGGCTGGACAATCTAAAAGCTATTGCTTGAAGCTATTTAAATCAGTTTCTGTATTAGTGAAGTAACTGGTTTTTTTTTTTTTTGGTTTTATAGGGTCCCACATTGTCTAAGACAATATCCAATAGCTAGCAATGTCAATATTTTAATAAAATAATTATAATTAATTATTTAAAATAAATTATTGCAAAATTCACTGTGATTAATTTGTGGTTCAAGAAGTTTCAAGAACTGTATGCTCTTTAATAAAAACAGTTGTTTAAAAGAGTTGTTTAATTAATATAAAAAATAGTTTACATGTTGTCTAAATTGATTTTTAGCATTTTTTTTTTTTTTAATCTATTGATCGCAAGTAAGATTATCATAGCATAGCTTATTATTGAGCCATATTAAGGGTGTGTCTCAATCAGTTCCCTTGTTCAGTAATCAGGGCACTGATCAGTGAGTCGGCCATTTTTAGGGCTGTCTCATTTGCAAAATCGTTCCAGGGCACTGAAACATTCGCTCCCTAAAAAATCCCACAATGCACCGTAAAAACCAGGGAGTATCGTTGCTCAATATGTTCCCTCAACGGAAATGTTGTCACGTCTTCTGAAGTCTCTCAAGTCATTAGAAGAAGAGCACAAGTGTAAATGTACGATATCAAAGCCTTATTTTCGCTTTAAAAGAGATGTTGTTTGTCTGTCATCCACAATGAAAGGGAAACAATCTTTGTTGTTAAAAGAAGGTTTAAAATAAACTCCTTTATATTTTTATTTCATTATTTTTGTCATTTATCTTTTATAATAACACTGTACATTTGAATATCTTCAACGAAAATAAACAATACTGTCCATTTATGCAGCGATAGTGCTGATTATTACCAGCTGCGCTTGAATGTGCGAGATCGTTATCATGTCACTGGTAATTGAGTCATAGGTGTCCCAATGTTCAGTTTATGAACACCCTTGCCAGTGCCCGAATTCGTGTTCACGATATACTGACTCATGCTATAGAGTGCTAGAGAGCTGATTAAAACACACCCACAGTCATATTGAGGCCCCCTTGGAAATTTGCAGATGCCCCCCTTAGTGGGCCCCGGCCTCCTGGTTGAGAACCACTGCTCTAATCTAGTCTCTTTCATACTCAGGCAGTTTGAGTTCCTATGTGTTCTTGCAGTAAGTTGTGTCAGATTTAAAATAAATAAAAAATGAACTGGAGAAATCATAATGCTCAAGAGGGCAGTTGTAAGACATGAACTGCCTATGAATTAAAAGAGCCTATTGCCTTACAAGTAAAGGCATTAACCGGTTTTTATGGCAGTCCTTACTCTATAGCGTTCATGTGCGTTAGCTGGACCAACCTGACAATACATTTTTCATCCTTATTTGAGAAAGAGAAGCCAAATATATGGTACCATTTGTTGTCTGATTTTATTGTTGATTTGACATACACTGATGGACAAAAGTTTGGAATAATGTACAGATTTAGCTCTTGTGGAAAGAAATTAGCACTTTTATTCACCAAAGTGGCATTCAGCTAATCACAATGTATAGTCAGGGCATTAATAACGTGAAAAATTAGAAAAAAATAAATCAGAACTTCTTAAACTACTTCAAAGAGTTCTCATCAAAAGATCCTCCATGTGCAGCAATGACAGCTTTGCAGATCCTTGGCATTCTAGCTGTCAGTTTGTACAGATACTCAGGTGACATTTCAACCCACGCTTCCTGTAGCACTTGCCATAGATGTGGCTGTCTTGTTGGGCACGTCTCATGCACCTTACAGTCTAGCTGATCCCACAAATGCTCAATGGGGTTAAGATCCATAACACTTTTCCAATAATCTGTTGTCCAATGTCTGTGTTTCTTTGCCACTCTAAACTTTTCTTTGTTTTTCTGTTTCAAAAGTGGCTTTTTCTTTGCAAATCTTCCCATAAGGCCTGCACCTCTGAGTCTTCTGTTGTACATGAAATTAGTGTTGAGTGGGCAGAATTCAATAAAACTGTCAGCTGAGGACATGTGAGGCATCTATTTCTAGATTAGAGACTCTGATGTACTTATCCTCTTGTTTAGTTGTATCTGGGCCCTCCATATTTCTTTCTGTCCTTGTTAGAGCCAGTTGTCCTTTGTCTTTGAAGACTGTAGTGTACACCTTTGTATGAAATCTTCAGTTTTTTGGCAATTTCAAACATTGTATAGCCTTCATTCCACAAAACATGATTGACTTATGAGTTTCTAGAGAAAGCTGCTTCTTTTTTTGCCATTTTTGACCTAATATTGACCTTAAGACATGCCAGTCCATTGCATACTGTGGCAACTCAAAAACAAAGACAAAGACAATGTTAAGCTTCATTTAACAAACCAAATAGCTTTCAGCAGTGTTTGATATAATGGCAAGTTATTTTCTAGTACCAAATTAGCAATTTAGCATGATTACTCAAGGATCAGGTGTTGGGAGTGATGGCTGCTGGAAATGGGGCCTGTCTAATTTGATCAAAAATTACTTTTTTCAAACAGTGATGGTGCTGTTTTTTACATCATTAATGTCCCGACTATACTTTGTGATCAGTTGAATGCCACTTTGGTGAATTAAAGTACCAATTTCCTTCCGAAACAGCAAAATCTGTTCATTATTCCAAACTTTTGGCCACCAGTGTACGTTTTGCAACGTGAAGATTTATGTGATTTCAGTCTTTCCCCAGTCAAGTCAATAGGAGCTGTACTCATATGACTACAAATAGCTACCCAGGGATGTTACCAAGATGTCCACCATGTCAACTGATTTGCTTTAGAAAGGACTTTGGAGTGAACTTCCCTTCCATAAGGGAAAGTGAAGGCTCTTAGGATATGATAGATGACATCACATTCAGGTTTGAAGAGAAAACAAGTAATAACGCAGTGACCAGCTGAACAGAGGACAGACTGGCTGAGACAGGCGACATGAAAAGGAACAAGCCAGAGGGACCAAAAAATTGGAAACACACAATGCCCACCATCAAGATCATAGGCTAAAGGGCAGAAAGCCACCAAATATATATATATATATATATATATATATATATATATATATATATATATATATATATATATATATATATGTATAAAGTTACACCAAAGAAAAAAATTAACCAGTAAAAATTGGCCTAATCCCAATCAAAAGCTGCAGATACACCACAGAATCCACAACACAAGCACTGTATGGAGGTACAGTCTTTTTGATCTTCCATTGTTTAATACTGAATACAGCATATGCACAGAGTAATTTTCTGAGCTAAATTAGGCTTCTGGTGTTGAATGTTAACTATAGCCCTGGTCCCTCCATTGAGCCACCACAGACCTGATGAAGGATGTATTCTTAGATGCTTGTCAAGGCGGCTGTGAACGAGTGAAGACAAATGAGAGAAAAGAAGAATCAGGCGACCCATGCAAACTGAGATTGGAACACCTCTATCACCAACCATCCATCAACTGCCCTGACACATGCACACACAGCTCACACAATCTATATGCAGCAATCCCAGATGTGAAAGTGTTTGAGGACTGAAGCGGGCAGAGAACGTTTTTTCTCACACTTTAAAGTTTATCATTTGATTTTGTGTTGCAGAAGGTGAGAGAAAATGTGTGTTCCAAATGGACTGAAAAGTAAGACATACGCCAGAACAGCATAAATTGCAGGACAATGTAATTTACAGTTTTATCAGGTGCGCGCGCACACACAGTGAAACACAGCTCATAAGATCATTTCTCTGAAAGGGTTCAGCTGGACAAGAACAAAGCCACAAACAAAGGTCTAGCAGCACAGAGACCCTGTGCCTGTGGAGCTCCCATGATGCTCTTTGATGTTAAGTTGTCCAGGCCCTGTCTTCTTTTCATAGTGTGTCCACACTCGGCCAGTCATGAATATCCAAGAGTTCACCCCATACAGGATTATCCCCTCTTTCTTTAACCGCTCAAACATGCCTAATGCACATCTTTCTCTATCTTACACTGCTTTGACTCGCTCTGTTTCTCTGCTCCATCTGTCTTAGTCTCTTTCAGTACACACATTGACTCTTTCTGTAAACACATTGATCCACCCTGTATGGGAGTGCATTGGCTTTACATCATAGACTTCTAGGTGCACACAGCACCCCAGTTCATGACCTGCAAACAAACTCATTGAAGTACATATCTGCTCTCTTTCACTCTCTTTTCCGCTCTCTCTCACTCACTCCCAAAGGTACAACAGTTGCAGAAAACAGAAAGAACTAGTTGAACAATTTTAAAAGGTTACTAGGATTACGTTTATGCTGAAAACATGAGAACTACAATGTAAGACAAACCATTGTATTGATCTTGATAATCATTTACTTTTGCAGCAATGATGAATGATTTGTATTTGCAGTTTCTTGTTTGTTGGCCAATTATGTCTGGCTTGGACCAGAAAAAAGTTAATTATTTTGTCATCAAGGCGAACGCTAAATTTGCTGATATAGAATGCTCTACAGCAGACTTTTTCACCTAAATTCATGCCAATTGGTTCCAGTTTAAACTACTTCCCAAAGAATAATAATCAATTTCACTTTCACTTTCCTCTAAGAGTTGACAAGCAATTTGATTAATCATTTAACTGACACATTCTAAATGAATCCCAAGAAACTAAACATATTTTATATGTATTGTCAAATAAACAATGTTTTAAGTTGAGATGCCCTCTTTTTCATGGGGTGTGTTGCAGAAGGGTGAACAGATGATGGAGGGTGAGATAAACACTTGTCCCAGGAGAGGTGTGGTCTCATATGGCCACTGTATGAGTTCCTCAATGCACCCGTCTGCTCCACCTCTAAAATGCACTTCTTGAAATGATTATGTGATAAATAACTGACACTCGCTATAACAATGATGGATCAATGAAACTGAGAGGGGGTAAAATTAGAATTGGTGGAGACAGAGTGGGAGAAGAAGACTGTTTGTCTCTCTCCCTCTCTCTTTCTGCTACTGAGACTTGTTTTTCTAGTGTTCCATCCTCTTTTAATGCTACAGATGCACTTCATTTATTTGTTTATTTTTGCTCTTCTTTTCCCCCCTGTTATTTGTGTTTTTACACCACCTTTGATGCATCTCTCCAATTCTCCCAGTCTAATCTTTTGGACTAACAAGGCCCTGTGTTTGTGTCAGAATGGGCCAACATCTGGGCTGAATCAGAGGAATTAAGAATGGTTTAAAGAATTCAGTTTAAAACCTAACAACCTAATCTGAAATGGCTATGCATGAGACTGTTTTAGGCTATTGGCATAGCTAAATATTACTTTACTTTTCAATATTCATGTTTTATTTAGCCTATGATAACTTTCTTTAATAACAGCGGCCAACATAGGCCTTCTTATACAACGCTACAGAATTAATGTAAATTCAAGTATCTTGAAACTTTGATACTTATGTTTTCATGTTTGAATTTTCATGAACTGATCTGTCAATTATTCACAACAAATGACATGTTAATGACAGTAAAGCACTTTAAGAACAATTTAAGATCGATCACACTGGTGACATATCACTTCATCTGTTCACTTTATGCAGTAGTTTGTCCTTGCGCTGAGCTGGATAATTAGTGAGCCCTATTAGTATCTGTAAATATGTGTCAGTAAATCAGTGAGTGAGAGAAGAGCCTCGTTAAGGTGGGGCTGTGTTTAGTGGCTCTGCGGGGGAGGTGCTGCTCTGATTAATTTGGAAATGTGATATCGTGTAATTCTCATTACCTTTCGGAGTAATTGCATTTTACGCGGAGCAAATGGGCTAGGCGACTGAATATTACTAACAAGCAGATGTTAGGAAAGGAAGACAAGACATCAGCAGCCTGTTTGCTTTCATAGTGTTCAATCTGGGGTCGAAATTACTATTACACTTTCTGCTGCTGTTACTGGGGGTCAAGCTTGGAAAAACATTTTTAAACTAATATGTATAGATTTGTTGGTAGTATATTATTATAATTATTATTTCGGCTATCTGTGTCATAAAAAAGTTATTGGCATGCCCAATAGGGTAAATTGCAAATGTTTGCAATCTGCCTTGTCCTGTTGTCTTCACACAAACAGATAACTTTCTCCATATAAAATAAAAATGCCCTCTTTATTTTTCAAGCCACTGAATGGACTATAATGAATTTAAAAACATATAGACAAATAAACAAGTGACTAATATGAACATTCAGAGGCCAGCTTCCTTCCATATCGTTCCAACTCAAAAAAAAATCCCTTGGAAAATTTTTAACAGAAAGAGCAATCTGCCATCCAGCTGCTGACGTTTAGTTATGTATTCCACCTAATACTCCTTTATTTATTCCCTTCATCTCGCTGCTCTTTCTTTATCTGCATATTTTGTGTAGGCTACACTGCAAGGATTCAAATGCGTTCCCTGCATTCTAAATAAAAGATCCCCTCCTCAAGTCTTAAAAAAACATTAGAGCAAACACTTTGTTTTCCAGAATGCAGTGGATACGCTTTATAAAAGTTAATTAGCTAATCTGCAAAGTCTGGTTTGAAAACCTGCCCAAACCAGCAGGATCATTGGCTTTGACAGAGAGGTGAAGAAGTTCCACAATTCGATGTCACCGACTTATACGTGCCATTTGAGGGCAAAGTGTGAAACCTATAATAAACCCTAATAGTTTGTTCTCTCTCCCCATATCGGCAGGAATTAAACCATTGACTCGGACTGCGCCTGAATTAAAATTACTTTCAATGTCCGTCATTAGACAATTTATGTAACATTTTTACTAATTAAAACGCAAATTCACAGTGAGACTAAGACTATTTAAGTGTGGAAAAAGTTGAGAGTGTATACGTGTTTAATTACGCTGGTATAAGAACAATCAAATCACTTCAAGTAAATAAAAGAATGAAACTCAGTCTCCCATTGCAATTTATAATTTGACTGTGTAAAATACATTCTGAATAGCATTCTGGTTCACGATAATCAGACCGTTAAATCAAGATATCGTTGTTCAGTTTTGAGTGTCTTGAGGAACATTAGGCTATTTTATGCATTTGAAACAAGAACAAAAACATAACTACAGAAAAAAAAAAAAGAAAAAAAACTTTATTGAATTTATAAAGCACTAGTCATCGTGTTTATTTTTTTTTATTATTTATTTATTTTTTTTTTTTAAATTAAGCTTAACGGTCTGTGTAAGCTCGGGAAAAGTTGTTGAACATTCTTTCCCTGTTTGGTTGTTCCAGTGTTGCTAATAAATAAGTGGTATCGGACTGAGCACTTTCTGTTTGTTTTCGCCAATAAATTATTAGCCTATTTGTTTCCGACAATGGCCAATCACTATTTTGAAAATGTATACTTGAAAAGTTATGCTACGTATATTTTTTACTTTTTTAATATCGCTTTTAAGATTGTTTTTTTTTTTATTTATTTTTTTTTTTTTGTCGAACTGCGCTGTAGCCTATCCTTTTGTTTTCTACTTTATTTACTTTATTATTTTTGATCACGTTAGTCTGAAGGTCAATCAAATGAAAGAGGAAAACTCAAGGCACAAATGGAAATAAAAAGAAAAATGATGCCTTATTCGATTTAATTAATGTCAGATTTAGATTGTTTATTTATTTATTTATTTTATTAATTCCATAAGCCACCTTATTTTTTATTTATTTATTTATTTATTTATTTATTTTTTGTTTGTTTTAACTTTTTGCTATCTCCTGTCGTCTGGGGAAAATATTCTGGTAAATGAAATAAGCACAAACAAAAATTCATGTATCAGTTTAAACATTTATTTTACAGTTAGGACTCAAACATTCACCGCACATTAATTTGAAAATACAATCAAAATACGTAAATAAATATCATTTTGCACTTTATCAAAAATAAAAATTGATCATTCTTCGCATCGGTGATGACGGGTAAGCTTGTATAGAAAGAATCAAAATAACGAAATTTCAAAGCCAGAAAACTGAAAGGAGAGAGCGAAAGAGAGAACGAGTGTGAGTACAGGAATGAACAGGTGCATTTTGATTCCTGTTACAGACAGCTCTTGGTAAATGAATTTTGATCCCAAACATAAGCTTGGGAAGATAATATAAAATCTCTTAAACTGTACAAACTATATCTACATATTTACACAGTAAAACATTGTATTCCCAAATTTACAGGACCTTTTCAAACGTAAGATTTCCTTTAATAGCAATTGCCCATTAAATTATTTAGCCCTCTTATCTGTAGTAGGATTTGGCCAGATATATTTAGACATAATTTGTAAAAGTACTGTCCAAGTTGTATGCTATATACCCTTATTTATATCACATTACACTTGTACCTTCGTAAAGTCCCAAGTTTTGAAAGACTAAAAAATATGACAATTTTCATAAACTTCAAATGCACATGGAGAGTTAACCCTAATTCCTCTAATGTGTTAGAAAATCCTATGTTAGTGGCTTTGACCCATTCACATCTCTCTCTCTCTCTCTCTCTCTCTCTCTTTTTTTTTTTTTTTTTTTCAGTTGTTCAGTCATAAATGGATAAACACGGGATGAAACAGTACAAGTCTGTGGTTTCCTTTCAAAGTGTTTTTTTTTTTTTTTTTTTTTATTAGCTCTCTTTTAGAATTCAGTGCTTCATTTTGAGTCACTGCTCAATCGTGGCATGCTGACGGTGCTCATACCAGACATGTGAGGTGGAGGCACCTGACACATGCTGCACGGGCATGGGATCCCTGCTCCCCAATGCTGAAAACCGGTGCCGAGTGGCCCAGCACCGGCTGATGGTGCCTTGAGGAGTCCGTGATGCGGCCTGACAGCTGAGAGACCGGGAGCAGAGAGAGAAGCGGCAGTGGAGACTGCTGGCGGAAGGAGAGGATGATGAACCGGATGAGAAGAATGTGAGACAGCAGAGGGGTGGCCCGGTAAAGGAGCAACTGCCGCGTGCGTAAGGGTGGCACAACTGGAAGGGTGGAAAGCAGCGTGATGAGTCCCGCCCCCGCCGCCGTAGATCTCGCTCACGAGCCGTTTCATCTCCTCTAGTGAGTTGCTAAGCATGAGGATGTAGTTGCGCGCAAGCAGCAGGGTGGCTATTTTGGAGAGTTTGCGCACGGATGGCCCATGGGCATAGGGCATGACCTCCCGGAGCCCGTCCATGGCGATGTTCAGGTCGTGCATGCGCTTCCTCTCGCGGCTGTTGATCTTGAGGCGCATACTCTGTAGTTCGTTTTCCGAGAGAAGTTTGCGGTCCTTTTTGCTGAGCATCTTCAGAGCCATTGCATCCTCATCGCCGCTGGAGATGCTCCGCAGTTCTGCGCCTCTTAACTCCGGAGGAGAGTCGCTCTGAGTGGAAGAGACGGCACCAGAGAAACCCACGGATTTCTTCATGGCGGACAGGAAGAGGTCATCGCCTTCAGGAGAGGAAGGTCTACTGGACATTCGGCTCGTGTCGGAGTCCATGGTGTTCAATGAGCTCTCAATTTCTCACAGATGCAAAATTCCTTTAAAAATGTAAAAGATACAAAAATAAATAAATAAAACACATTTGAAACACTTTCACCATGCAAAAAAAGCTGATATGGATATTAAATGTTATACGGTCGAATGAAATGTAGCCTAATACATCAATTTTAGAGTAATGTAGAGATCCTTATAAAATCACCAACTCCAAAAGTTTCGAATTAAGTAAAAACAGGATTATAAATGTAGTTTATAACTACAGTTTACAAGTGTAAAGGCAAAAGCAACCTATACCTAAATCTTAATCAATAACACATTATTCCAAATGAATGCATGAAAGGAGGAAATTAAGTATTTATTATGCGGGTTGGTTTATATTTATAAATTATACAGTGTTGCAATCGAAAACATTTTCTCAAGTCAGTGCATTAGGATTACATATTTTTCTATGCTTTTATGTTTTCAAACTTACCGGCAGCAGGTGCAGAATTCACTCCTTATTCCTGTTCACTCGTGCACTGTCTGTGTTTGGCACGCCCGAGAGTGACGAGGGGGATTTTATAGCGGATCCCTCCCCCTGCACCACCCGGGGGCAAGTCACCGGGACAATGTCAACGCTTTTTCCGACAGCCCGTCAAGAACCAATGAGCTCCAGTGGGTGGGGGTCCTAAAACCTGATGTCGTTCCCAAAAAACACTGAGGCTTCATTAAATGTATTAAACACACTTCGCATATTGTGCATCCTCACAGACCATCGTTTGGTTTGGATTACAGTAAGTAGGTTGGACAAACTTTGCAATGAAAGTTAAGTGATGAATGGGTCCCGCAAATGATGGCAAAAACAACAAATAGCATGTTTTGACAAATGAAAGAGTCTGAAAACTTTTTGGCAATTTCGTAATTAACCGGCCTCTTAATTTCTTCACCCAAGCTCACTGATTATTTAATGAATTAATTTTGTTTACATTAAATTTACAAAAAATTTTTTTTTATAATTATCCTATATTTATTTTTATATAGCCTATAGGCTTAATTATAATTAGGTTATACTGTATATGATCATAATGATCTCCATAGCTAGTCATTCTTATTTTCTATTATTTATTTATTTTTTGTTTTTAATGCGGTATTTTGATATGATAATGAATCAGCTTGGCAAATTGCAGCTCAATAACTGCATCCAACACTAATCTGTTCTTTAGTCTTATATTACAGTGATTTGAGGAGCGGGATGGATGCCAATGCAAGATTTTCGTGTGCTTATTTCCCGCAGGATTCAGCGCGGTCAGTTGAAGACACAGATTTGCGGTTTTGAATGCACTCATATTGTTTTAACCCGGTGACCCCCATGCGGGCGCCTGACAGCTGACTGATTTCAGCCGTTAAACGCATTTAAAACGTTAATAAACGAGGCGTGCAAAATGGTTTTTAACGGTTATGATCTGAAACATTTCAATTAGGCCAATATGGACAAACAGAAGTCCTTGTTTTGGAGGGAGGAGGGTGGCATAAACATGTAGCTGGCATCAGTTTAGTCCCCTAAAGTATGAGTCATTTATGTTTCACTGATACTTTGGAAATTATTTGGAACAAGCACAAATAGCTTGAAATATCCTTATTGTATATGACTGAAGAAAGAAAGAAAGTCTCGCTTCAGATTTACTGCTTGATCTGTTATAACTGTTCTGTTCGACTTAACAGGTGTAGATTTAACAGCTGCATCAGTGAGTTAGGAAAGACATCACCAGATCAAGGTCTTTAACATATTTTCATTCAAGCATCTATGAGCTTTGTTGTGCGGACGGTCCCGTCTGTCTGTTTGCTTGTTTACTCTCGTTAAATACGCTTATGCAAATGAGATGGTTTAAACTGGCGGTGTCGGAATGAAGTTGTAGTTCAGTTCCTTCATTATGAATTCTGGTAATCTCACTTGTTAAGTGTACCAAAATGGTAATATATGCCGCGACTGTCTGGATTAGAAACTAGGGAGCAGAAAGAGCCCTATTGTCAGAGATGCAGTTTATTCCTTGCGCATATAATTATCTGAAATGTCACCAGAGGAAGAATGCACACAAATTCACACGCGCGCGCGCGCGCACACACACACACACACACACACACACACAGAGAGAGAGAGAGAGAGAGAGAGAGAGAGAGAGAGAGAGAGAGAGAGAGAGAGAGAGGGGGGGGGGGGGGGGGGGGTTTGGGGGGGTTAGTCTGTCCTCATCACAACTTTGGTGACTGTAGTTCACCGAGAACGAAACCTACTAAGTCTAATTAAGAGCACGCATGACTGACGTCATTACCTCTTGATTTAGATCAAATTGAGCCAATGATCTATACACTAATTTTTACATAATTGCTTAAACACAAGATTTAATGCATAAAAACAGGCCAGAGGAATTTCGCTGATATTGTGGCTTTCACGCTGAATTAGTATACTTTTATTTATTTCTTTATTTTTAATTGTAGATTTTTTTTATATACATTTCATTACATACAATTTTGTTATTGTTAGTATGTAATTATTATTGCAATTTTAATTACCTACATGCAATATGCATAATAATGGACAGAGTGTTTAATTTTTTTGGCATATTTCTTGCTTGTCTGTTTGTTTGTTATTAGTGTTGCTACCTTTTTGTACGTATAAAGTAATTTACAGAGCTTTGATTTTGACATGTTTGCTAAAGCAATAAAGGGGTTTCCAGAATGCATTTCACAGCTTATTCAAACTTCACAGTTCAGGTGCAGAGAATTAAATAAAATGACAAAAATATAGAACTGGCTACATTTTATGTCGCTCAATCTTTTAATTAAAAGCTATTTGTTTAGCAAGGGCCTGCCTCAGAGAAAGATGGAGAGAGAGAGGAAGGTTAGATATATTGTAAGAGCTTTTGCCACCTCTGGGTGAATGAATGTTAGATTGTTGGTTGTGTGGAGGAAGATTGAGTGCTAATTTCTGCATGTTGGCAAAGCCAGACTCTTCTTTCCTCATTACCTTTATGAGATAATGATGTGTGGCTTTCCAATAATGATGTGGGCAGAGGTGTGTATTTGTGTAAAAACTGTTAACCCTAAGAGCTAAATTAGTCAGTACTATAACTGCAGTCGTACCTAAGTTAATGAATCCAGCTAGAGTTCAGTTTCAGCATTTTTGCGAGTTAACCTAAGACGGAATAGCAACTCACTTTCTGTATATGTAGGTTCTTGTTTCATCCCTGTTTTAAGTGTATGTGCATTAATTTCCCAGTATATGCTTCTCCTTTCAACTCTCTTTATGTACTTTGTCCATTTTACACAGAGGTTCTTTTTGTAAAACAGAAAAAAATATCTACTTTCTGATTAGGTTTGTGGGGCATATTGATGAATGATTGTGGTAACACTTTATAATAAGGTTGTATAATTTAACATTGATACTTTAACATTTGTGAACTTGCAATGAACACTACTTTTCAGAATTTGTTAACATAATTTACATTTATTAAATTGTTAACATAAAACTAGATGAATAAATGCCATAAAAAACAGCATCTTCATTTTTTGGGTGAATACTACATCCAAAAATGATAATTTTTTCATCAGAATTTGAAGCTTTATTCCACTTTGGTCTGTTTCTCACACAAAACTGATTGTATCACCTAAGAGGACATTAATTAAATGTTGTATGGATTACCAATTTGCTGCCTTTATATCCTTTTTGGAGCTTGAAAGTTTTTTGGAGCTTGAAAGACCCCATTGACTTGCACTGTATGGACAAAAACAGCTCATATCTCCATTAGAATATCTTCGTTTGTGTTCTGCAGCAGATAGAAAGTCATACAAGTTTGAGACAGTGTAAGGGTGAGTAAATGATGAGAGAATTATAATTTTTGGGTGAACTATTCTTGAACTAATGCTAAAGTATAGCACCTTATAGTAAAGCTTTACCACAGTTTTATATATCGTGCAGTACTGTTGCATGTCTCTTTTGCTCTTTCCCCCAAATGCTTCTGCACCCTCAGTGATCCTTATCCCCACCTCTAACAGTCCCACTGTTTTTATGTCTCTCCCTTTCTCACTAGACAGCTTTTTTCCCCCAAAAATAATTGTGAACAGTTTTAATTCTTTGTAGGTATGCTTTAACATCTGAGGAAAACTTTCACCTCTGCCTTTCTCTTTCTCCCCCGTCTGGGTGGCAGGTGGGCTTCTGTTGTGTTGAATGCCATTAGTGAAGAGCAGCATATGTGAGCCAGTCTTAATCCTGCTAATCTTCCCTCCAACTGAAAAAGAAAGAGAATAAGAAAAGAAAAAAGAAGGGGAAAAAATAAGAAAACCTTTCTCTCAGGTTTCTGAGCCCAAATGCAACACAAAAGTAAATAAAATTTAAATAAGTCAAAGATTTTCTCTCCTTTTTCTTGCACATCTTGCTTTAACCCAATAAAGAGAATACGAGTTGTGCTGATGTGGTTACAATACATATTTCACATATTTCACACCACAAATTCCTGGTGACATTTCAGTTAACAGTTTTCCCCTACCCCTTCCTTTCCCTTCTTCTCCCTGCCTTTCTCCTCTATTACAGGAGTGTAAGTTGTTGGAGTCTACACAAGTCTTTTGTCCCTACAACAGCCATTAGTAGGTAATTAAGTCTTAACATAGCCTCTGCTCCCCTGGCTACTATTACACCCTGCTCAAATGGAACGGCTTACAAGCTCCTTTACACGGCTGGACAAATTGAATGGTGCTCATCAGGCTTGGCCTATTATTCCTACCACCCCATCTGGCTGCCAGCGGATAAAGGGGGATTTGCAAGCGATGGTGAGGGGTACACAGACCGCTGTGCGCTGGCTGAGAGCAGGAGAAAGACCTTCACTGGAGGAGAGCCCCCCTTTTAAAGGTGGCTGCTTCTTTTCAGGAGAAAGCTGTGGGATTTGCTGCAGCCAAATGCTACAAATGTTACCACAACCTGCTCCCCTGATCCTCCAAGAGGGAAAGATAAAAAAGGGGTGTGTGACTGCATGTGTGTGTGTGTGCTGAGATCCATCGGATCTGAGAAAATTAAATGATTTCAGGATGCAAATTATAACTTTAATTTTTTTATGACTGGATCATTGGATTGTACAAAATGCCATTTAAGTCAGCGTGTGATTAATTTAATTGTGTTTAGGAATTTTATTGGACTGCTGAGACAAAATAGTAAATGTTAAAAATAAATGCTCAGACTACTTTTGTGAAATCTTTGCCTGGGAATATGTGGATTTGCTAACTTTTAGTAAATGCTTTGATCATTTGATATACTCTAATGATGCTAAAGTGTCTGAAATACTTTTTGGACCACTTTATTATACAGTATAAGACTAAGAGTGAAAAAGGCACAAAAATAGGATGGACAAAGAAAAAAAAAGACCTGAATATAAAAAAGAGACAATAACGAGCTCTCTCTCTCTCTCTCTCTCAAAAGTCACTTGAAAGAGAGCATTCCTGTACTCCTGTTGCTCTCTGGTCCTTCACTCAAACATACACACATGCACTTACCCTCATGATGTCTAACGAGGGGGCTGGCAGCTTTATTACGAGCATCCCCTCCCACAGACAGGCTGAAGGAGTAACAGGTTGGGGTTTTGTTTTCAAAGGATGAGAGTTGTTGTGGGTGAGAGCTGCCCTCTGTGTCACCCTTCTGTTCCCCAAGTGCCTTCTATTGTCTCTTCCCAAATTCTTTAGGAGGGATGTATCTCTCCATCCTTCCTCTGCATCCTTCACTCTCCCAGCAACCAGAGGTCGAGATCACCTACGTCAGCATAACACTGAAAGTTCATTGATAACATGAGTTGACAGATGACACTTTCTGTATGTTCTGCAAGAAAGAGGAGACAAGAATAAAGAACTGCTGTAATGAATACATGTAATGAGCCTTATTCAGTACAGTTTAGTTAGAATCAACTAACTACCTTTCTTTTTTTCTCTTGCTCTCACATACACACCACACACAAGACTTTACCAAGAAAGAGGGGATAAAGCTGTGTAACTTGAAATCAAGTAAAAAAATATGGTGAATAATTAGAAAGTAACAAACCAAACTTTTAATGGCCTTCATGAACAGAATTACCACAACTTTTGACCATTGAATTTATATGACTTTTCCAGCTATAATTACTGGATAAGGACTGTTAAAACAAATTTCATAACTGAGCATAACTAAAAAAAAAATGTACACTATAAAAATATCCATGTTTTTTCCAAGTCTGGAAATCACAATTTAAATATTTTCTGATATTTTCCAGTTTTTTCTTGACCCTGCCAATATTCAGGATTCAATATAAATGAAGCTCAGTTGACAGCATTTGTAGCATAATACTGATTTCCACAAAAAATATTTTCACTTGGTCCCTTTCAAGGCACTTTCATTGGAAGTGAATGGGCCCAGTCCACAAACATTTAAAATACACGCTGTTTAAGAAGTATTGCCACAAGATGCCAACATTACATGTGTTAACATGAATTTAGTGTGGTAAAATTCGCTTACCTTTTCTGTTTAAATTTAAATCCAATATCACAATTTAGTTGCCATGACGATGCAATGCTGGTAATCCCTGTAAGCAATTTTATCTCATACGTCTTGTGGTTATAATTTTGAAACACAAAAATGTCTTGAGATGGTTTGGTTTGGCTGAGTGAATCTCAATTTAAATGGGTTCATTTCGTCGACTTCTCCCAGCCATACAGTCTCTCTCTTTCTTGTGTTCAGTGTCCAGAAGCTTTATAAAGTAGTCTGTGCCTTCTGCCATCCCTCCATATCTCCATCCTCTGCTTTTTTAATGGACTGGCCCCATTCACTTCCATTGTAAGGGCCTATCTTTAACCGCAATTTTTAAATAAACTCAATATTATGTCACAAATGCTGTCGATTGAGCTTACTTTGCATTGAGCCCGGAATATTCCTTTAAATTAGTTCCTGTGATTGGTAGAGTATGGCAATAACAACAAGATCATGGGTTGACATACATATAAACTGTACACATGGAATATAGTCATTTTGGATAAAAGTACACATAAAAAATGACTTTTGCAGGTTGTTTTGTTTACTTAAACTAAATTAACTAAAGCAACAGTTCAAGAAAATGTGATTTCATTGCATCCTATTCAATTAAATTAGTAAAAAATAAATTTTCTTAATCAGTTTTAGTTGGAACTACATCAATATTTTTTGTAGCATTGATGAAACTGGGCAGGGGATTTCCATTTCCCAGCATGCTTTGCATGGGACTGGATGGGGTGAACAGATGTTGAAATTAAAATTATTTTATGCATTTTTGAGCAAGATGAGAACAGGAGGAGATTTGTTAATGTTTAATGTTCTGTTATATTGATATTTAGTGTCTGTTAGGTATGAGTTTTGGGGGTTACCATTGCGGTGAAGACTGGCACTTGTGATTAGATTGAAGATGGACCTTTACGTTTGCTTAGCTTCATAAGCAGTTGTTATCAAATTGCTCACATGGCATACATAATGATTAATAAAATAAATTAATTGGACCAACAAAAGAAAATTAAACATTATTATATTTAAGTTTAGTTAAAACTACTATAGTAAATTGATTTGACCTAATTTAACTAAATTATGTTGGCTCAGTGGAACTGACTTAATCTGAATGAATGAAAAATAAACTGTATGTAAAAACTTTGGTAAGTAAGAGTAATGACCTCATTTTTTGAGTGTATCTGCTAAAATAAATATCAGTGTTGTGATATATGTGTTGGTGTGTGTGTGTGCACGCAACTGTGTACAGTATATCACTGCAGATGCAAAGGAATGCCGTTGGATTTTCTCTCTCCGCTAACAGCGTTGCTCATTCAATTCTTTTGTTATTACATTGTCATCAAGACATTTGGCTGCTCTGGCCTTATAAGAGCGGCACAAGAAAAGAGCTGGTTGATTCAATTAAAGCCACACCAATTCAACTCCACTGAGAGCCAGCCAAGAAGGTACTTTCAGAGGGAAAAAAAAAAGAGAGAGAAAGATAGAGGAAAGCTTTTCATTTTCCCTGTCTTGCTTTTGTGTGTGCATATTAATGTCACCTAGGTGGCTATGTGTCTCTAAAGTACAGCTGTTGTGATTTACTCAATGTATCTTCTACTGTGCGTTAAGTAGTAGCATTTTTTTTTCCAGGACAGTTTAGCAAATTAATACTCTATGTGGGGGGAAAAAAAACTGTATTTATGCGTGTGATATTCAAGGCCTGTCTGTGCATGTGTTTATCGCAGGGGCCAGCAGTGGCCGTTTGTCACAGTGAATAGGCTCAGGGTGGTTCACATCATTGGGGCATTGAAGGTGTCTCCTCCCCTGTTGTAAAACAAGGGTGTGTGTCACAGGGGGACACAGAAGGCATTGTGCTCTCTGCAGGGGCTACCGTACCACCCAGAGTGTTCCCTAAATGTAATACCCCCTTCCCCAATTTCCCTAACACCTCCCCACGACCCTGTCCGGCCGCAGCCGAAAACTCCAGCCTGACCACTAATCACAGAGAGCAAGATAGAGCGATAAAGTATGAAAGTATATGTTAGAGTAGGACATTGGGTCTGTAATATGGGCCATATATATATATATATATATATATATATATATATATACACACACACACACACACCGATCAGCCACAACATTAAAACCACCTGTCTAATATTGTGTAGGTCGCCCTCGTGCCACCAAAACAACACTAACCCACTAACCCGCTATTCTTCTCACAACAATTGTACAGAATGGTTATCTGAGTTACCGTAGATTTTGTCAGTTCGAACCAGTCTGGCCATTCTCTGTTGACCTCTCTCATCAACAAGGCATTTCCATCCACAGAACTGCCTCTCACTGGATGTTTTTTGTTTTTGGCAGGAAATCAGCAGTTACAGAAATACTCAAACCAGGCCGTCTGGCACCAACAATCATGCCATGGTTCAAATCATTGAGATCACATTTTTCCCCATTCTGATGGTTGATGTGAACATTAACTGAAGCTCCTGACCCGTATCTGAATGATTTTATGCACTGCAATGCTGCCACATGATTGGCTGATTAGATAATCGCATGGATGATAGTTGGTGCCAGATGGGCTGGTGTGAGTATTTCTGTAACTGCTGATCTCCTGGGATTTTCACACACAACAGTCTCTAGAATTTATTCAGAATTGTGCCAAAAACAAAAAGCATCCAGTGAGCAGCAGTTCTGTGGACGGAAATGCCTTGTTGATGAGAGAGGTCAAAAGAGAATATCCAGACTGATTCAAACTGACAAAGTCTACGGTAACTCAGATAACCGCTCTGTACAACTGTGGTGAGAATAGCAACTCAGAATGATATTATGAGATGCGGGTTGGCGCTGTTTTGGTGGGACGAGGGGGACCTACACAATATTAGGCAGGTGGTTTTAATGTTGTGGCTGATCGGTGTATATGCCCATATGTATTAGAAAATAGAGAGAAAGAACGAGAGAGAGTGTGGGATGAGATGGCCCTGGAAAAGGGGGGGGCGTGTCTGTGAGTTTCCCCTAACACGATAGGTCAATGGGATGATTGATAGCTGCAGAAGTGGGAACAAAACAAGGGGAGGTGATAAAAATCAGAAAAGAAAGAGAGGAAAGAATGGAGTGGGAACGAGGGCCTTGTATCTGTGCTAGGGACGTCTGTGACAGTGAGAGAGGGTGTGGGAATATTTACTGCCCTGCAGAAGTGGGAGGCTCTGACTTTCTGCTAATTAGCGGGGAGGCATCTGAGCTCGGTGGACATGGTGTGTGTGTGTGATCTGGCTATACCTTATAGAAAATGTCCTCACAAATATAGGGAAACATGTCGAAAAGTAACTAGTGTGAACATTAGGACATTTAAAGTGCTCTACACTTTAAAAGGCTCAGGGTACAATTAAAAAGGCTCAGTTATGTTTTGCTTCAAATCTACTAATGTCAACAAGTTTCTGTGAGGGTTATGTGTGGGGGTAAGGGTTAGTAAATATCAGTGTCTTAGTATGAAAACCATTGTGTGTGTCTATTAGAGGTCCTCACTAATAGAGCTTGTAGGTCAGTGTGTGTGCATGTGGAGATGAAGTCTATGCAGGGGAAGGAATACAACAGGATACTAGGGTGATAGAATGGCTATGCTGACCACCTAAGATGACCACCATCCCACACACGCACTAACACATGCATACACACATATACATACCTAAAGTCACACACCCCTCACTACTTTCCCCCGCCCTCTACAAATTGATGTAAATGAGCTATGCTTTTAACATAAAGGCCAATAATTTATGGGCAACTGTCAGTTTCCTGAGTTTGAAACACACACAAACAGACAAACAGCAGGGCTCTTAAACTGAAGAGTTCAGGCTTGTGTTTTTTAAGAGGGGGTCCCTCGTCATCTGAAGTACTTTGAAGAGTATCCACAAACTGCAAGCACAAACTGTTGCAAGCAGGAACACAAGCAACCAACACACTAAGACATACTGTTTGTTCATCAAAACAGTATTAAAAACACAGGCTGTTCCTGTGTTAGTATTTGCTAAATTTTGCAGCTTTGCTTCTTGGTATAGTCAACTAGCAACTTTCTGACTTTGTTTATTTTTTAAATCTGGCTTCAAACAAACTCAGAAACCTGAGCATGATATGTTAAAATGAATGCTTTCCCTGTATGGTCTTTTTGACTTTCTGTCTTTTAAATCCATTAATAAATATAAAAATTAACAATAAATTACATTTTAATCAAGTTAGACATCACTAATAACCATTTATTTTATTTTCCTTCCTTCCAAAAAAAAAAAAAAATCCATTACTAATGGTGACCACAGGTGATTCTAAGGGGATTGTTCATAATATTAAGTTAATAATCATTACTTATGAGTGTACTGTAAATTAAGTTAGATTAAAGTGTCTGCTAAAATGACTACTCACTTATTAACCCTAACCCAACACAATTCGCCATCTTCATTGTTTCCTGAACAAACTTTTCCATAAACTTTACACAAAGAAGGATATGACAAACCCTGCTACATCCAAAATTACATACCTCTCAGGTCATAATTTTGTAGCAACTTTCCATTTCCTTCTTATTTTCCTCTTTCACCAACCCATCTGCTCTTTTTGGCACATTCATTTACTTTTCACCTTGAGAAAGAGACAGAGTGAGAAAAGCATTATGCTCTTGCGAATTGCACCAATTTATGATAAACAAACCCCCCATTGCTGAAGGCCCCGCATAACGCCACTGTAGAGAATAACAGAAGCAGAGAATGGAAATATGGAGGGATGGCAGAAGACACAGACAACTGTAAAAAGCTTCCGGACACTGAACAGAAAATTACAACACAAGCTGCCAAAAGAAAGAGAGAGACTGTGTGGTTGGGAGAAGTTGATGAAATGAACCCATTTAAACAGAGATTCACTCAGCCAAACCAAAGAAAGAAAAAAGTTTGCCCAGTTAAGCACAAATATGAGTTTGGAACGACAAGAGCAAATGATGAGTAAATGATGAAAGAATTGTCCTTTTTGGGTGAACTACTCCATTAATGTCACCCGCTTTTTCCATACCCCGGATATCAGAAAAGTCTCTCAGGTGTCTAACAGCATATAAGGTGGCATGCAGCTCATGATGCCACCTCCAATTGTGTTCTCTGCTAGAGCCCATTTTCTCCATAGGTTATTCAAAGTCAGCCCTAATACAGCAATAGAGACATCCCACCCAAACAAATGCCTCCCGTTAGAGACTTCCCACAACACACACTGACACATAAGGTCAGCAAACATAACTGTTTTCGACCAAGTATTGGTATGGGGTTACAGAGCAACACCTCACACACTGTCATCGGCGAGTTAACACCCAACTCTCAGTGGTCACAATTGCCAGGTTGAGTGTTTAACTGACAAGTGGGAATGAGGGAATTGTATATGGGTGTGTGTTTAGCAAGCAAACTGTAATGAGGGGGCAGTGTGCATTTAGGCATGTAATGAGGTGTGAGAGAGAATCGAAGACTTTAATAGGCAGCAATTACAGAGTGTTCTGTCGCAGAGCGAGTCTGTTTGTGTTTGTGTGCCTCTCACTGTGTTGCAAAGGTTACTTTGACACCTACACTCTACCAATTCCAGTAAAGAACATTTGATTGACAGCATATCAAAGATGCACATTCAGTTTCAAAACATAAAAACATCTTTGTATAAATGTATATGTGTACGAGAGCAATTCTTTTTTTATATATTTATCTATTTTATCTCTGAATGTTGTTTATTTATTTGGTATATTTTGCCTGTTAGTTTCCTTAATTTATGTACAATATTTTGCACATTTATTATTTTGCACTATTTTCTTTGCATGCAGCTAAGCTGTAAGTGCCATGGAAATGCGAATGTACAATTATAAAACTTAGAGAATGAGAGAGATAAATAATCATTGCTATTGAAACTTGACTTCATACATTATACAATCTGTGTTTGGAAAACATCTGATTTGAACACCTTGTAGTAAGTTAAAAAAAAGTGCACATCAGATGCTTTTTCGTTAATTTGAATTAATTTACTTGAATTAAGTCAATCTGAAGTATCAAAATGTAGTATACATTATTAGTTGCTAGAACTATGAAAGAAAGTTACATACTACATCTCTCGCCGATGCCCGTGCTGATGCACTTTGACTTTTGGGTGACCTGGTGACGACCTCGAGGGGACATACTTGTCTTGGGGTAGTCCCTGGGATGACCTCATCAATTAAGATGATGATGAGTTGAACAGCAGACATTGCTATCTCTCTCCCTCACTTACGCAGTCTGTACATCCTTTGTCTCCATTACTTTCCATCTCTCTGTGTGCATTAGACATGTCTCTTGTGATCTCTGTCCCTGTTGTCCCTTCATTGACATTGTCTCACCCATTCACCTCACATGAACTTCACTTGGCCCTCATGACAGTACTTCCTCTGTTGCAGTCTCTCTCTCTCTCTCTCTCTCTCTCTCAACACTCTTTGATTTGCTCTTTTTGAAATTCACGTTTGAGAGGAATGATTCGTTTATTTGTGCTTTGAAAGAAAAAGAAACTGAAGATATTTGTCAGTGTTTACCAGAAATGAAATGAAATCAGAGACATGTCTAATTCAGGGGCACAGTAAATGACACATCCCAGGATGCTTGAGCAAGTGTAAGTGAGATGGAGTGAAATGGAAGGGAGAAAAGCAAAAGAAAGAGAACATTGCTCTGATCTCTAATGAATATGTAAATCCTGATAGTGGCCCACTCTCCAGGGGACCCCCTTCACCCCTGCTTTTCCACCCCACACAAGAAACGAGCGAGAAGGCTGCACTGAAGCTTAGCGGCCTGAGATCTTCATTCCCCGGATGATAATCCCACTGTCCAAAGGCACGGATAACGAAAAGAGGACCATAATCCTTTTGTCCCTCTGTGTCACATATGTCGCTTAACATACTGTCTCTCCATCACAAGACTTCATCCAGAGCTGCAACAGATTGGCCCCCTCCAAAAAAGTACTTGTGAATATCTCTCTTTCTCCCTCCCTCTTCTATCCATAGTAACCATAGTACATTTATTAGTTAAAGGTATAGTTTACCCAAAAATAAAAATTGTATCATCATTTACTCATGTTGTTCCGAACTGTATGACTTTCTTTATGCCACAGAACAAAAGAGATGTTAGGCAGAATGTTAGCCTAGTTACCATTCACTTTCATTAAATGGAAAAAAGATGAATAGAAAGTAATTCTGCCGAACACAATGTGTTTTTGCATTATAAACATTACACAATGACCACACCCACACAAACTAAGATGCTACAAGAACACAACAACAAAGCAATCTTCAAAAACCATCATATTCCCAAACTCCCCAGGCTGAGTTTGTATCAGTGTCGCATCTCCATATCGCTGTGTGGGTGGCATGCAGTGGGGTGTGTGTGAGAATATTTGTGTGCGTGTCTCAGGTTAAGATGCACCCCTCGTCCCCCTCTGTGCCTGCCTCCCTCAGTCCCATGGCGCTTTGTGTCAGAGAGGACCTGTTGGTGTTCGCCTTTGTTACTGAGTGTGCATGTCCATGGGCATATGGTTGATCCACCTCAAATAGGTTCATGTAAGCAGAAAACAGCCTTTCATATGCCTATTCAGAGCAGCAGTTCGAGACACAGATTACTATGTCATAACACAGAGGGAGGGATTGAGGGAGGGGTTAAAGTGATAGCGAGAGAGAGAGAGATTTCTTCATAAAGTTACTCTGATCTCCGTGTGTGTGGCACTGCTCCATTGTCTTTCTTTCACGCCTCGATTTCAAATGCCTAAATATGTTGCATCAACAATGCAAAACTTCAGAAAAGGAGACGTTCTGTTTGAATGAAAGTCTATTTTTTGCTCTTGTGAATCACAGAACTGTACGGCCTGACAACTTTGCACAAAAAATGCTGAAGTGCTGCTGGTAATGTTTTCCAAACAGAACTGAGTTGCATCTTGTCTAATATTAATTCACTTCTATGTCAGATGTATTTGCCTTCTATGTTTTTTGAATCCTCTATATCAGATTTATCAAGACAGCTTAAAGATCAAGACAGCTTTATGGCAAAGATACTTACCACATTCTTAAATAATGTCAGTCAAATTTATATTTTACAACTTTATCAATGACACTGAAAATAATGACATCCAAATCCTCTGGTTATACTGGTCAACTGATATAAAGTTTTTTAAATGGCCAATACTTTACCAATCCTGGTATCTAGAGAGCAGTTAGGGCAGATGGCCGATATAACGCAAATCAGTACACAATACAATTTAATTACGGCAAATGGCACATACAAAAAACAAAAACAAAAAAAACAAAACAATTTTTAACAAACATAAATACCTGTTTATTACTTTGAAAATGTAAAAATGTAACATGTTAATTAGATTTTGAACAACAAGTGTTGTTTCGTGTGATTCGGCGTTACCTTTGTCAGCCATATTTCGGCAGTGTGCAAGATTTTTTCTTTCTTTATACGTATTTGTCCAAAGATTTTGGGAACGACACTAGGGGTAACTGAAGCTTCTGTTAAGGCTCAGTCACACTTACCTATGCATGGCAAAATTCTGCAAGCGAAATATAGTCATCTCAATGGAAATTTGTGTGATTTGGAATTTCACCTGATGGACTTCCGGTGGCAAAGAATATTGTGAACTCTGATATGTGAATTCACAGTGACTCATAGGAAGTTGCTTGGTTTGGGAATGATCCCTGTGTTGGCAGTGCTTCGTACATAGCTACACTAAATGAAACTAAAAGCTTCTAAAACTTCTCTGAATGCTTCTAAAACTTCTACACTGAAAGCTTCTTAAATATACAAGGAAATATTTTAGCAGGAGTTTCTTTATAACTGAACACTCCTAAAGTATAATTACATACTAACTACAATTTTAAGTGAGTCTTTAATCAGGTATGCTTATCGGCTGATGCTGATCTCTCAAAATGACTCATTGCTCTATGTAACTATTCTCTTTGCTCTTTCAAATATAGCGTTTATACAGAGTTCACTTTCCTGACCTCTGCACTGTTTACTTGGCTGGCTTGCTGTTTGTCTCTTCCCCTGGCTCAATTCTGTCTGTGCTATAATCACACGTCCATCCTTGATCACCTTTTCTGCCCTCCACAGGACAGAAAAAAATCTCTCTCTTTGACAGTAACGCCCATCACTGTCTCACTTTCTCTCCTTCCGACGACCTCTCTTTTCTCAGGCCCCAATCACTTGTACGCCAACAGTGTCAACACTGTCATTAAAGACACATTGTCCTTATTAATTAATGAGTGCTGTTGTTTCTCTCTCTCTCTCTCTCTCTCTCTCTCTCTCCATACTTATTTGGGCAAATGCAGATTAACATATTCATGAGTCGGCCAGCTTTGCAGCAGCTTGATGGCGAATTGGGTGGCTCTGTTTAGCCCCTGTGTTTTTGTCTTCCTCCATACCTAACCTCGTTTGCTGGACAGATCCACGAACCATTAGAGCTCATGATCCCTTTATGCCAGTGAGACTCAGACAGGAGGGCGGGTTATGAACCCAAACGCTGCTGTTTCACGCACCAACGAATACACCCCCGGATAATAAGGCTCAAATGCTAAGTGTTACAAACTGATTAAAATGTCTGTGCTACAACTTCATCTGGGCACAATAAACAATGCTCGCCTGCAAGAAATTGTGGCAGCTCCTAATATTGTCCCCAAAACTTCTCATATGTTCCCAGCCCCAGTTATTTTGCTGGGTGAACTGACAAAAAGATGTTTATTTCATCATGTCATATGCAAGAATTTAAGGCTTCAGTTAAATTAATCTGACCTCATGATTAACAAGCATTTAATCCCAGGACAAGGGAATTGTTGTTATTATTTTACTAACATGACTTGACCCTACCAACATAACCTAAAACTCTTAGTCCTTATATTGTGTTTTAATCTTACATAAGCAAATAGAACATGAGTCTAAGTACATTTGATTTGTATCCTTTGCCTCCTGTTGTGGGTAATCATCATCAAAAACACAATCTAACTTAATAAAAGTATCCTCAAATTACTTGCATGTAAATGTTAGAGATGCACAATATATTGGATACCATATCTGCATCATCCTCTGTTAATGTTTTTTCCCCTAGTTATGGGCATCAGCCTAAATAGGCCATTAATAGAAGAAGTTAATGTCAGGGCTTTTTTTTTTTTTTTTTGTCCTATTCAAACAATACATTTTTCTTCTTTGACCGTTTTTAATAATGATTTTAAATAATAAAAAAAATTTCCTATTGAAAATTATAATGTTTTGATGCCTGACTTTATTTAAAGCATGTAAAATTTTAGTTGGGACTCTCAGGAGTTTTATTGTTTTTTTTCTTTCTTTTTTTAAATACTGTAGGTCATAATGGTTAATGGACATAATAATTAGCAGCTTTTGATATCAGTATTGAAAAACTTTATCAGTAAATATCTTTAGTAAATGTATTTTTAAAAAGTGTAGGGGTGCAAAGGCTTTCATAGGACAATTATTGCAAATTGGGAAGGTCTGGATTTAAGTGATTTCTTTTTTTTTTTTTTTTTTTTAGCTTCCTTTCAATTTCATGAGGGCAAAAGCAACAGTCCCTCTTATTAGTCATTATTGGTCATGTCCATCACACAGCCTTCAGAACTGCTACACATTTTCCCTATACACACACACACACACCACACAAACGGAATCAGTCTCTCCCTCCACTCACTGTCCCTGCTTACACATTTAATCACACATACACTAAAACAGTCTCGATCTCCATCTCTCTGCCTCTCGCTCATACACACACGCACACACAGAACTAGCACTCACCAATTTGTAGCCTGCACAGTCACATTGTTTGTTGAGACTTGCAGTGCAGGCCGCTTCGTTAGCTTGGCCTTTAACGAGCTGCTTAATTGAGCTGTCTAGCATGGCCACCTGTCGCCCCACACCTCATTAGCATACTAATGCTTCTACATTGTGCTGCAGTGACAGAGAGAGAGAGAGAGAGAGAGAGAGAGAGAGAGAGAGAGAGAGAGAGAGATAAAGAAATGTTGTGATTAACCAATTTTTTTATATATCATAAAATATTTCTATAGTTCTTTTATGAATTACAGTCATAATGCCATAATGAAAGTGTTGGAATTGTGCATTCACTTGTCCACTAATGCTGTGGCGAAGTATTAAAACTTTACATTTAAACCTAAATGTAAAGAATGGAATTGAAATGACATGGAAAAGATCTCAACAGAAGTTTTTTATGGGGTTATCAGAAGTAAGAAAAGACCAATTTTAATTTTAAGTTACTGTTAGCATATAGCAAGCAGAAGGGCTGCGTGCCAAGCAAGGCCTTTAACGGCCAGAATTAATCTGATCACTGATTCATCTATCACTCAGCTGGACGTAATTGGCCAATGCTTCTGCAATGATCATGGAAACTCTATGGACAGGATTAATAGGCTTTTCAAATTTTTTCTTGGTGCACACATAGTTGCTCAAGTGCCTGCTTTAATTCAATTGAAAAACTGCAGCTGCAAGACTAAAGATCTACCTGCCAGAAAGAAAGAGAGAGGGAGAACTGCAGTGTTTTTTTGTGAATGGTCAAATGGTTTGACAGGTATTGTTGTGTGTGATTGGAGCATTCAGTACAGGCTCAGGCTAAATTTGCCATTAAACACACTGTAAACTGAAGAGGCCCCAAGACTTTGCACAGGATACACACACACACACACACTTTTTCAGCTACACACAAACTAAACTTTTGAAGACAAGCTCAATACTTACAGACAGTCTTTAGCCCTGACCCACAGAGGCCAAGTCCCCACCAGATGGAGAGCAGTCCACTTCAACCATTGATGACCATTAACACTGACCTGAAACAGGTTGACCACACACACACACACACACAAATCACATGTGATACTTCACACTGGCTTGCTATTCCTCTGGCCAGAGAGAAATATTCAGTCATGGGGGTCTACCAACAATTCATGATATACAGTAATAAAGGATTACGTCACCAAATTCTCTCCCGCTTACCCATTGCAGTAGGCGTGAATGATTGCTCCAAAATAGCACACACATAAAGCATGAAAGATTTATTTGTTCTGTGATGTGGATTTAGATAAACATCCCAGAGAGATACTTGGAAAGGAAAGTCAAACATTGAGCCACTTACCAAATCTGTTTGAAAGTCCAAAAAGTACTTCCTGTTTGCAAAGGAAGCCTCTGAGCAGGCTAGGAAGCTAAAAGTCCAAGAGTGCATTTGCATGTGAGCTCGTGCATTTGACGTGTGCTAATGTGACAGCAGAAAGCTGGCACAGGGAAACAAGCACACAAAAGATGAGAGGCACCACACTGGGCGACCTGCTCTGCTCTTTTTCAGTTCCAGAGTAAAGTGCGATTGGCTAAATACTTCACCTCACTATGAAATGGAGAGATGCACAGAACAACAGACACCTGATAAAGTAACATTTCATTAAATACATTTTACAGAAAGATAAATAGCACTTTGAAAACAGTCAAATATGCAGTTTTAGTAGTCGTAATAATAATAATAATACATTATTAAAATATACTTTGCTAATGCAATACTGTACATTTTGCTAAGGAAGGCATTTAACTGTAATCAAAACTAAAGACTACCCAAAAGACTGATTAGTTATTCTATTCACCTTATTTTTCAGCGTAACTAGGGCGCCACCATTATTAAATCTGAATGTGGCCCTCTTCTGGTATAAGCCATCTCGAGCTATTATTATTTTCATAAACATTAGTTTGAAGTGCATATAGTTTTACATTTATCACATTTTGCCATTGTTTTATTACACACAGTTGCACAAGCAGAATGAATAAGATGCTCAGCTCTGTCTATCACTGCTACAACAAACTTTATACAGTCAGGAGTGAGGAGGAGAAAGAGAGCAGAAATCCACTGGGAAAAACATTCTTTGCACCAAAACGGCATCTTGTTTCATCTTGGCAAAATAATAAACACATTATTCTCTCTTTCTTAGTGGTGAATAGTAAATAGACACTCAGATCATCATTCAGCATGGCTTATGAAATATATTCTTAAATAAAGGCATCATCGGAGGTTTCGCAGATAAATATGAATGGAGGTTTACATGGAGACATCAAAATACTGCATCTCTTCAATACAACAAACAGCACTTACTCTTTTACTATAAATGCTGACATCAGAAAATTATCCGACATTATTCTGCAGTACATTTTGAGGTTATTTGACAGTTTATAAGACCATATCACTAAATTCTGGTATTATTATCCATCTAGATATTTACATTGCGGTCAATGACAGTGGAACTTTGTCACATTTGCCGGAAATGCAGCCGCTTGCTTACTTCCGTGTTGCAAAATAAGGTGGATAAGTCAGTAACACTTTACAATAAGGTTCTGTTTGTCAAAAATAGTTACCTACATTAGTTAACATCAACTTACAAGGAACGATATTTTTACAGCATCTTGGTTTATGTTAATTTTCAAAATAGACTAATATTTTTAAAATGAAAAGTTGTATACGTTAATATCAGTTAATGCAATATTAACTAACAACGAACAATTGTATTTTTATAAATTAACATTAAAATTATTGTTCATTGTTAGTTCATGATACCTAATGCATTTACTAACATTAAAGGAATATTCTGGGTTCAATACAAGTTAAGCTCAATCAGCAGCATTTGTGGCATAATATTGATTACCACAAAAATGTATTTTGGACTTGTCCCTCCTTTTCTTTAAAAAAAAAAAGGCAAAATCTTGCTCCACTGAGGCACTTACAATGAAATTGAATGGGGGGCCAAATTTTGAATGTTAAAATACTCGCTGTTTCAAAAGTATAGCCACAAGACATAAACAATATGAATGTAAACATGATTTTAGTGTGATAAAATCGCTTACTCACCATATCTGTGTAAAGTTACAGCCAATTTTACAACTTCGTTACCATGACAATGTAATGCAAACAAACCCTAAAATGACTGTAAAAATGACAACTTAACTTCACAGCTCAAATACACAAGTTTTAGCAGAAGAATTAATGCAAGTGCTTTTATAAAATAATAAGCTTTACATTTCTGTGTTTAAACTACTGATATATACATATATATATATATATATATATATATATATATATATATATATAACTGGATCGCTGATGCAACGGTAAACTGCCTGCAGGAGGTGAAGTCACCAGAAGTGTTCAAGCGGCCATCTTAGTATGCCCAAACTGCCATAGAGCATCAATGACTGACAGGCAAAAACACCCCCATTTCACCGTCACTGACCAGCGGATAGTTGCATTTCACACTCTAGTGACAATCATGTTTAATGTTTAATTAGCTAGTTATGGATAATATTCATCACGAGGGAGAAGATATACACCTATTGCGATGTTTCAAGTTTTATTGGTCACATACATAACCATACACAGTATGACGTAGTGAAATTCTTGGTACATATATATATATATATATATATATATATATATATATATATGTATATATATATATAGATAGATAGATAGATAGATAGATAGATAGATAAGGAGTAGAAATAGAAGTAAAAAAACAATTAAAAAACACAATTTACAACACAATAAAATACACAATAAAATAGAAGTACTGTATACTGTATGTACAAAGTATGCATATGAATATGAAATAGTGCATAATGACAGATGTAGAGGTGGTAGCAGCAACAGTTTGACTGGCAATATCTACATTGTGCAAGGTAAAGTGCAATTGTGCAGTAATGTTGACCTGCAACAGGCTGATGTTATAGATGTATAATAATGATATATAATAATATGATAATGCAGAGTTTAATATTGCTTCAAATGTGTGGTGTTGAATAGTGAACCTAGTCCTGGTGTTGTCCTTGGTTCAGGACACGGATGGCCTGGGGAAAGAAGCTCCTTCTCATTCTCTCTGTTTTGGCCATCAGGGAGCGGAAGCGTTTCCCTGACTGCAACAAAGAGAAGAGTCCATTATTAGGATGGCTGAGGTCTTTCATGATCTCCTGGCTTTGGTCCAGCATCGTTTGCTGTAGCTGGGCTGCAGGTCAGGGAGTTTGATGTGGGTGATGCGCTCAGCTGATCGCAACACTCTTTGTAGAGCCAGTTTATCTTGTTTTGTGCAGATTCCAAACCAGGCTGTGATGTTTCCTGTCAGGAAGCTCTCAATGGTGCAGGTGTAAATGTTTTTTAGCACCATAGAGGGCAGTTTAAAGTCCTTTAAGCACCTGAGGTGGTAAAGACGCTGATGGGCCTTCTTCGCCATGGTGTTAATGTGGCAGGTCCATGACAGATCGTGTGAGATATGTATGCCAAGATAACTGAAACTGTCCACTCTCTCCACTGTGGCCCCATTGATCATAATGGGGTGGTAGTTCCTCACCTGCTTTGTGCTGAAGTCCACTATCAGCTCCTTTGTCTTGCTGCAGATAGCCCCTCTCATCGTTATCAGAGATCAGGCCCACCACAACAGAGTTGTCAGCAAACTTGACAATGGTGGTGGAATTGGAAGTGGCCACAATTCAGGCCTTTGACCTCCTGCAGATAGGCCCTCTCGTCGTTATCAGAGATCAGGCCCACCACAACAGAGTCATCAGCAAACTTGACAATGGTGGTGGAGTTGGAAGTGGCCAGACAGTCATAAGTGTACAATGAGTACAGCAGGGGGCTTAAAACACAACCCTGGGGGGCTCCAGTGCTGAGGATGAGGGGAGGTGAGACTTGTCTGCCCACCCTTACTGCTTGTGGCCTGTCAGTCAGGAAGTTGGGGATCCACTGATGCAGAGACGGGCTAAATCCTAGGTCCTCCAACTTGGTGGTGAGTTTAGAGGGAATTATAGTATTAAAAGCTGAACTGTAATTAACAAACAGCATTTTAACATAGTTTCCCTTCCTCTTGTCCAGATAATCTAGGACTGTATGGAGGAGATGTGTGATGGCATCATCCGTTGAGCGATTTGGATGGTAAGTGAACTCTAAGGGATCCAGGTTGTCAGGTAGTGAGGAGGTGATGAAGTCTCTGACCATTCTTTCAAAGCACTTCATCACAATTGAGGTCAGTGCTACAGGACGATAGACATTAAGGCAGGAAGGTTGGGGTTTCTTCGGGACAGGAACAATGATGGACTGTTTAAAAGCAGGTTGGAATTACTGACTGTTCCAGGGAGAGGTTGAATATCTCTGTGAACACCGGTGCTAGCTGGTCAGTACAGGCTCTGGGGACCCGACCTGAGATTCCATCTGGTCCTGCTGCCTTCCTGATGTTCACTCTCCGGAAAGCCTTTCTCACGTCGCACTCTGTGATGGTGAACGCGTTTCCAGCGTTAATGCTCTCCACATACAAGCAGACGTTATCACTATTGGCGCTGTCAGCACCGTTAGCGCAGTAAAGTGCAGCCTTGAAGCGAGCGTAAAAAGTGTTCAGCTCGTCTGCAAGAGAAGCAAACACGATTTTGGGGTATGGTGTTTGCACTCCGTTATCGTTCTCAGTCCCTGTCACAGGCTTCTAGAGCCACCCTGTTGAAACTGTGACTCCAATTTCTTCCCGTAGCGACACTTTGCCTCCCTCACCACTCTGCTTGTGTTGTAAGACGCGATTTTGTAATTGTCCATGTTCCCAGTGATGAGCCCCGCTTTATAGGCAACGGTGCAGGATGACAGAGTGTCGTGGATGGATTTATCCACCCACGGCTTCTGGTTGGGAAACATCCTGATGGTGGTTTTGCAGACTGTATCATCTACCAGTTTCTTGATCAGTCCCACGACTGCTTCCGTAAACATGTTGATGTCACCAGAGCTGTGCCGGAACATGTCCCAATCTACGTCATCTGGAGCATCTTGCAGAGTGGCCACTGATTGGTCCATCCAACACGCGACCTCCCTCTGAACCGGAGCTTTTTGTTTCAGCCTTTGTTTGTATTTAGGTATGAGGAAGATGGCAACATGGTCCGATTTCCCATATGGTGGTAGAGACTGTGCTTTGTAGCCTTCTTTAAATGGGGTGTAACAATGATCTAGAGTCCTGTTGTCTCTAGTAGGGCAGGTAATGTGTTGGTGGAAGTTTGGTGCTGTGCGTTTTAGGTTGGCGCTGTTAAAGTCCCCCATCACAATGAGCGCAGCATCCCGGTGATGAGTCTGATGCACAACGCGAGCCTCATGTAGTTCACATAAGGCAGTGTCCATGTCCACCTGAGGTGGTATATAAACGGCACTTACTATGATTGAGGTGAATTCTTGTGGAAGGTAGAAAGGGTGACATTTGATGGTCAGAAGCTCCAGGTTGGGTGTGCAGGAATGTGTGAGAGGAACAATGCTCACGCTGTCGCACCAGCTGTTGTTAACCATCAGACATACACCACCTCCCCTTGAATTCCCTGACTCCATTGTTCAGTCCATGCTAAAAACTGAAAAGAAGTCGGCCAGTTGGATGACGTGGTCTGGAATCGCTGGGTTCAGCCATGTCTCAGTAAAGCAGAGGAGGTTGCAGTCTCTAAGGTCCCTTTGAAAATTAACCCTGGCCCTGAGGTCGTCCAGCTTGTCCTCCAGTGACTGAACGTTAGCTAGCAGAATACTAGGAAGAGGAGCACGGTGGGTGCGAGTCCTCAGTCTGTTCCTGACACCGGCTCGTTTCCCTCTGGGCTGCTGTTGCAGGTTGCGTCCATTGTTCTTCCTTAGAATCTTGCTTGGCCAGCATGGGTTCAGTGTTAAAAACGAAGATGGGTGAGTAAGTTGTAGACCAATAGAGATAAGAGTATGTCTGTCGTAATTGATAGTAACCGTGGTGAGAAGCAAGAAAGATTAAAATATCTTAAAGTGCAAGAGAAAAAAAGCAAAAAAAGCAAACTGTGTACAGAGCAGTCATGACGGCAGCCGACCTCACCGGCGCCATCATAGATCTAAAAATGTCATAGCATTCACCTTCCCCAGTGTTCAGTCTATCAGTGCAGCACAACGATCACCAAAGAAAGCGGCAAAACTGTCCTCAAGTTGTAATGTAAGTAGGAAAAGCTGTAATATCTGCTTGTTTAGGGTGACAATACATCCTTACCCCTGAAAGGGACTTTAAAAAAGTCAGACTGGGTTTTCTAAATCGCATTAAATGCCTGGGATTTGCTTGTTTTCATACTGAAGTGCTCTCTGTAGTCATATATGGAAACATGTCATAAATACATGTTCATTTGCCATTTAAATCTAGTGTATCAGTTTAGTTTTAACCAACTATGTTTTGCATGTCTCTCTCAATCTCAGCGCCCGCTGCGCGTGATAGAGGGAGAGAGAGCGCATGCTCTTATTCAAGTGACTGCGAGAACAAGGCCCTTTTTGATGAAAACATAAAACAAGTAACTCTGAATAAACACTTCGATGTTCACAATAAATAAGTCTGAAAATGTCTTTGTATCTTACCTCAGTTTCAGTGAACTTGTTTACATTCAGCTGATCTGTTCGCTGATGAAGTTTGTTAGAGGTGGATACTGTTTGATATACAGTAGATATACATTACTTGCTCAGACTTTCAAGAAACAGGAAAAATTCCCGACTTAAATAAATAAATAATTACATGTGTGGGGCGTTTGCATTGTAGGGATGTACATGCCGATTTCAGATATAAAATCGGTGATTAAATGATTGTTTACTCGCTGAAATGAGATGATTTCCTATTAAGTCAATAGGGACATTGGAACGTTTGTGTCGTGATATAAATAGGACCCAGACGCAGGAGTAAAAATATAACAATGTTTAATGAGTGAAAAGTGCAGGTATATGATGAAGAAATATGAAGCAGCACAAACAACGGAACAGTCCAGAGATGAAATGGAAGAAGATGAAGGTGGAGGACTCTGATGGCGGCAGCTGCAGTGGGGAGAGAGTAGAGGTAATGTATATTCCAGTGTGTGAGATGGCTGGAGCAGAGAGAAACAGAGGTGAGAAATCCTGGTGAATGGAGCTGTTGGTATTGGCTGGAGCACAGGAAATTAGGCAAAAGTATCCAGACTAAAAAATACAGAGAACAGCGTGAGAGCACGAGAAACAAAGCACACAACAAGAGAACGATCCGATACTGAACTCACACAACAGGGCTGCTTACAAGTGAGAGAGAAGATAGTGTGCAGGTGCCGAGCTAATCAAGCAGCGGCTGGTAATGAGCGTTGCTGGGCAACCCTGCCGTGTGATTCACTCCGCACCAGCAACAACACGAGAGAGACACACAGAAACAAACCAGCAGAATGAATCCTCCCATGACAGTACCTCCCCCCTTCGCGTGCCTCTCGGCGTGCTCAGGATGGGTGACCTGCTGCTGATGGAAGCTGTCAATGAGAAAATGGTCAAGTATGTCCTGGGCCTGGACACAACTCCTCTCCTCTGGACCGTAACCTTCCCAATCCACCAGGTATTGTAAACCGTGACCCCTCTGTCTAGAATCCAGAATACGCTTGACCGAATAAGTGGGTTCCCTGTCTACGAGGCACCCCGGTGGGGGAACAGGGGCAGGCGGATTAATGGGAGAATGAATGACCGGTTTAATTTTGGAAACGTGGAAATTGGGGTGAATCCTTTTGTACGCTGGGGGTAATTTGAGACGAACTGCTACCGGGCTAATGATTTTGGTAACAGTAAAAGGGCCAATATATTTGGGAGCGAGTTTATTAGAAACTGAATGCATAGGAATATCCTTAGAAGAAAGCCACACTTTTTGACCTACAACGTACAGGGGAGGCTTAGACCGGTGGCGATCGGCTTGGGCCTTAGTGCATCGTCCCACCTAGATGAGAGTCCGTCTGGCTCTGATCCAAGTGCGACGACACCTCTAGATGAACGCATTTGCGGAGGGGACTGCGACTTCGGGTTCCAGTGTTGAAAACAAAGGTGGTTGGTAGCCTAAACTAAACTGAAATGGAGAAAGGCCCGTGGATGATACTGGCAACGAGTTGTGTGCGTACTCCACCCACGTGTGCTGCTGGCTCCAAGACATAGGTTTGTGAGAGGCCACACACCGTAAAGCTCTCTCTAGATCTTGGTTAGCCCGCTCGGCCTGTCCGTTGCTCTGGGGATGAAAACCAGAAGTAAGACTAACTGTAGCCCCCAGTAGTTTACAAAACTCATTCCAAAATTTGGAAACAAACTGGGGCCCTCTGTCATAGACCACGTCAGTCGGGAGGCCATGGATTCGAAAGACGTGATCAACAACAGCAACCGCTGTCTCTCTAGCTGAGGGTAATTTGGGTAGAGGGATGAAATGCGCAGCCTTCGAGAATCGGTCCACCATGGTCAAGATGACCGTGAACCCCTGTGAGGGGGGAAGGTCTGTAACAAAATCAAGGGCTATGTGGGAGCAGGGTCTCGAAGGCACCGACAGCGGTTGAAGGAGTCCAGCTGGAGGGGTACAGGAAGACTTGGAAACAGCACAGACAGTGCAGGAACCAACAAATAGGTGAACATCATGGGCCATGGATGGCCACCAAAACCTCTGCTTGACTAGAGCCAGGGTACGCCTGACTCCAGGATGGCAGGCTAACTTGGAAGAATGACCCCAATGTATGACATCTGAGCGAACTGATTCCGGCACAAATAACTGACTTGGTGGGGTTTTAGACGGGGCGTTACCCCTTGTAAGGTCGTGCGGACCTTCGACTCGATCTCCCAAGAAACCGCTGCCACCGCCATTTTGGTAGGAACGATGGAATCTGGGGAGGTTGGTCGCTCAAAACGATCAAAAATATGAGACAGGGCATCCGGTTTGATGTTCTTAGAACCTGGATGGTAAGAGATGGTAAAGTCAAAACGACTGAAAAAAAGAGCCCACCGAGCCTGCCTGGAATACAGACGTTTAGCAGAACGGATGTATTCAAGGTTTTTATGATTGGTCCAGATGATGAAAGGTACCCCAGACCCCTCTAACCAATGGCACCATTCCTCCAAGGCTAACTTGATAGCCAGCAGCTCACAGTTGCCAGTATCATAATTTCGTTCAGTGGGAGAAAGACGATGGGAGTAAAAGGCGCATGTATGCATTTTGTCATCAGAGGGACTTCGTTGGGAGAGTACCGTACCTACCCCCACATTCGACGTGTCCACCTCTACCACAAACTGAAGAGAAGGATTGGGATTGATTAGAACTGGGGCCGAAACAAAGTGCCCTTTGAGTTTGGTGAAGGCTAATTTGGCCTCCTAAGACCACCGAAACTCAGTTCTGGCAGAGGTGAGACCAGTCAGAGGCACGTCTAGTTGGCTGTAATTGCGAATAAAACGGCGGTAGAAATTGGAGAAACCCAGGAATCTCTGCAGGGCCTTTCGAGAATCCGGGGTTGGCCAATCCACCACAGCCTTAACCTTAGCTGGATCTACCTGAATTCCCTCCGGGGACACAATGAATCCCAAAAAATTTACAGATCGGGAATGGAACTCGCACTTCTCAGCCTTGACATACAGCCCATTCTCTAGCAGCCGTTGGAGCACTCGTCTGACGTACTGAACATGTTCCTGGAGAGAATGGGAAAAAATCAAAGTGTCATACAGGTAGACAAAATTAAACTGATCAACCATATCCCTCAGCACGTCATTAACGAGAGCCTGAAAGACTGCGAGGGTGTTGGCTAGACCAAAAGGCATAACCAAGTATTCAAAATGCCCCCTAGGGGTGTTGAAAGCAGTCTTCCACTCATCGCCCTCCCTTATGCGGACCAAATGATAGGCTTTGCAGAGGTCCAATTTCGTGAAAAAGTTGGCTTCCTGCAGATGCTCGAACGCCGAAGACATCAACGGAAAAGGGTAAGTGTTCTTCACCGTGATGTCATTCAGCTTACGATAGTCAATACAGGGATGAAGGGAACCATCCTTCATATCCACGAAAAAGAACCCCGCGCCAGCAGGGGAAGAAGAGGGCCTAATGATCTCAGCTGCCAAAGAATTGAAAATGTATTTCTCCATGGCCTCCCTCTCAGGAGCTGAGAGCGAGTATAAACCACCCTCAGGGGGACATGTACCTGACAAGCTCAATAGCGCAATTGTAGGGACGACGCAGAGGAAGAGAAGCAGCACAGGACTTACTGAACACCTCTCTCAGGTCATGGTACTCCACAGGAACACGGGAAACATCCACCGGCTCATCCTGCAACACAGAACAAGACACAGGGGAAGGAGCAGACAAAAGACAAGCAGAATGACAGTAAGTGCTGCAAGCCAGTATATTGTTTCTGGACCAGTCGATGTAGGGATTGTGTGAGGATAACCAGGAGTGACCTAAGACGACTGGAGCCAGGGGAGAGTCAATGACATAGAAAGAGGTGAGTTCAGTGTGGTTACTGGAAACGATTAGTCTGATGGTGGTGGTAACCTGGGTGATTTCGGTGAGTTGAGTGTTACAGAGGGTATTAACTGGAATCTTGTGCTCGAGTGTGGAGGTAGGAATCTTGAGGGATTTGACCAGGGATGCATCGATGAGATTAGATTCTGCTCCAGAGTCTACCAGGGCATGACAAGAATGATGAAGGATATCCCACTGCAGACGTACTGGGAGGACAGTAGATGAAGAGGGTTTACGTAGAGAAGATCCACCCTCCAGTAACCTCTGGACTACTGGTGGGCTCTGTCTTTTAACAGGCAGAAACGTAACATATGACCAGCAGATCCACAATACAAGCAGAGATCATGAGTGCATCATCGATCCCTCTCCTCCCGGGGTCAACCGAGCTCTGCCCACCTGCATGGGTTCTCCTTCTGATGACTGGCTGATCGCCCCGTAAAGACAGGAACTCCTAGGTGGTGGAGAGATGCTGGGAGTTTGCTCTGGACGAGAAGCTAGTGCCAAGCGTGAGTGAGGTTGAAGACATGAGTCCACTCGAATGGCGAGGTCAACCAACTCATCGAAGGTCTTGGGTAAATCCAGAGCGTAAATTTCGTCCTTGATGCGATCAGCCAACCCATGCAGAAATAGGTCCCACTGCGCTTCCTCGTTCCAGTTACAGCTGGCTGCCAATGTGCGAAACTCTATGGAGTAATCAGAGACAGACAAATTACCTTGTCGTAGTTCCACTAATACTCGGGCAGCCTCTCTGCCACGCACCGAACGGTCAGTAGCTCACTGAAAATTGACTGGAACGAGGAACAACAAGGATGTTTCTGATCCCACACCGCCGTACCCCAAAGGCATGCTTGGCCCGACAGTAATGAGATGACATAAGCCACCTTGGAACCTTCAGTAGGAAAAGCAGATGGCTGCAAGCAAAAGCTAGAGAACATTGAGACAGAAATACTCTGCAGTAGTTCGGCTCACCCGAATAGCTCGCTGGTGGGTTGATGTGAGGTTCGGATCTAAGCGTGGGCGGCATCGCTGGTTCTATAGACATTGGTGGTGGTGGTGGTGTGGGTGCAGGGGACTCACTGGGTGCTGGACTCTGTTGGACGATAGATGAAAGCTCGTTGAATCGCGCCGCCAGAGCCTCGATGGCCGTCCTGGTGGTTTTAGCCAGTTCCTCCTGTTGGGTGATGCGTGATTCCTGGTTGGTAAGATATTGTTGTATCTGAGAGAGTCCTAACGATTGATCGGATCGTTATGTCGTGATATAAATAGGATCCAAACGCAGAAGTAAAAATATAACAATGTTTAATGAGTGAAAAGTTCAGGTATATAATGAAATAATATGAAGTAGCACAAACAACGGAACAGTCCAGAGACGAGGTGGAAGAAGATGAAGGTGGAGGACTCTGACGGCGGCAGCTGCAGTGGGGAGAGAGTAGAGGTAATGTATATTCCAGGGTGTGAGATGGCGACGACTGGAGCAGAAAGAAACAGAGGTGAGAAATCCTGGTGAAAGGAGCTGATGGTAATGGCTGGAGCACAGGAAAATAGGCAAAATTATCCTAAAAACTAAAAAATACAGTGAACAGCATGAGAACACAAGAAACAAAGCACACAACAAGAGAACGATCCGATACTGAACTCACACAACAGGGCTGCTTATAAGGGAGAGAGAAGATAGTGTGCAGGTGCCGAGCTAATCAAGCAGCGGCTGGTAATGAGCATTGCTGGGCAACGCTGCCACGTGATTAACTCCGCACCACCAACAACACGAGGGAGACACACAGAAACAAGCCAGCAGAATGAATCCTCCCGTGACAGTTTGGGCATAGCAATATGGCGGCACATTGGCTTCACTGATATGACGTCATGAGCAATCCAGTTCTATATATATATATATATATATATATATATATATATATATATATATATATATATATATATATATATATCAGTGGTTTAAACCTTTCCAAAAATTGGCCACATTCATTGTAAGTGCCTCACTGTAATCTTGATTTTTGCTTTTTTTTTTAAAGAAAAAGAAGGGACAAGTCAAAATAAATTTTTGTGGTAATCAACATTAAGCCACAAATGCTGTTAAATGAGCTTAACTTGTATTGAACCCAGAACATTCCTTTAACAAATACAGCCTTATTGAGCATATTACTCTAGTCCTCATATCTTTACATTTAGAATAGATTTTAAAGCACTATTAGTCATTTATAAATCAATCAATGGCCTAAGACCTAAACACATTGCAGATATGCTTATTATATATAAACCTAACAGAGCTCTCAGATCATTAGAATCAAGTCAGTTAGAAATACAGAGGGTTCACCCAAAACAAGGTGAGACAGCGTTAAGCTATTATGCCACCCGCAGCTAGAACCAGCTTCCAGAAGAGGTCAGGTGTGCTCCAACAGTGGCCACTTTCAAGTCCAGACTGAAAACACATCTGTTCAGCTGTGCATTTATTCACTGAGCACTGTGCTGCACTTACTGATTGTACTGTATCATTTTATTTCTGTATTCATTTTTAATAATTTTACTTTATTTTTTATTCTTATTTCTAGTTCTTAATTGGTTTTAACATTTATTTTATCTTGTATTTTCTTTATCATTTTATGTACAGCACTTTGAATTGCCATTGTGTATGAAATGTTTTATAAATAACCTTGCCTTGCCTAAAATCTTTTATATTTTCAGTCAAAACCAGGTACAAATTTCTTTTTTACTCTGTTTTTTTTAAGAGTATAAATTAAGGATGCATAAGTCTCAGCTTCAAAAAGTCTATTTCTCAACATGATCTTTAAAAAAAAAATCTAAAGAAAAGAAAAAATAATAGCTGCCAGGCCATTGATAACTAACAACTTCTACATTTTATATTCATACCACTGAGCAAGCAGCAGAAAAAGGCAATGGCCTTAGAAAAGAGGTAAGAAAAGGAATTGAAAGGTGAGGGGGTGTTTCAGAGTTGGGGGAATGGTATCTGAAAAAGTGGCTGTGGAAATTTAGGGGGGAGAAAGTCACATCCATGCCGTACTAACATTCAATTCTGTGGGTAAATACCGGGCCTGGACAAACCACCATATGCTAATCAAGACATCAACACGGCACTTACACATCAAAATCTGCACCTCCATCCCTCTCTCTCCCAAACTCATTCTTCCTGCTTTTTCTTTCCTCTCTTTCCCCCTCACCCCTCATTAATTACCGTATGTCTTTCTCTTTGATAGAGAGTCTCTTGCACGAATTAGTACAATATTGCAGCCCCCTTTAAAGCCCAGCCCCTCAGCACCCCCTTCTTCCCCTCATCTTTTTGGATTGGGCCATCTTGTACATGTATTGGTACTGTGTTTTTCAGTATAGCACTTGTCAGTTGCATGCAGGGGTGGGGAGTAATGGAATACATGTAACGGGATTATGTATTTAAAACACAAAATATACGTAAGTAACTGTATCCCACTACAGTTACAATTTAAATCATTGGTAATTAGAATACAGTTACATTCAAAAAGTATTTTGATTACTGAAGAGATTACTTTGCATTTTATTGTCATTTGTTTCATTTAATATTTAGTCCTTTCAGATGGAAAACATTTATACATATAAATGATGCGATCCAAAGTGCAGTTGAACAGCAGTGAAACACTTTCTCATGATGTGTTACATTCATACGAGCAGACAGAGAAGTACATCTGAAGTAAGTTTGGAGCAGAAGAAATAGAAATAAACCTTGTGAAAATTGTCAGCTTTACGCAAAGCTAAAATCCTATTTCTAGCCATTTTATATGCACGTTACCGGGCACGATCATATTTTTTTTTATCAAGAAAATTCATGTTGGATCATAATTTCTTTTTTTCTAGTAAGACCTTTGATATTAGGGCAAAAATCATATTCTTGATAATAATTTTTGTATTGTTTTCCTGTAACAATATCTAATAATCCTTAAAACAAGATCAATTTGATTAATCTTGATTTAGAAACAACACTGCATAAGATATTTAGGTTTTTCAGAGAATGTATTTTTAATGTGTATTTTGTCTTACTGTACTGGCAGAGTTTTTATAGTCAAAACAAGTGAAAAAATCTACCAGTGCTGAAGAAGTAATCCAAAGTATTTAAAATACGTTACTGACCTTGAGTAATCTAACGGAATATGTTACAAATTACATTTCACAGCATGTATTCTGTAATCTGTAGTGGAATACATTTCAAAAGTAACCCTCCCAACCCTGGTTGCATGCATATGGAAATTTCAGACTCCATTTTAGCCCCCTTCTTTTTTTCCGCTGCAAACGCCCCTTGCTGTGTGCCCCCCACAATCACAACTAGGGGATGCTGGGACCTCATGCTGGGGGCAACAAGGTGTTGTACTATTGAGGGAGCAGGGAGGGATGGACAGGGGTCAGTGCATGGGGTATATTAACAGACAGGACACGCTTCTCTGGTCAAACACCAGCCCACCCCTACTCTGGAGCTGAAACGATCCAGCCTGCTGTACACTGACCAGCTGTCATATCTTTAGAATGGGCAGCATGGACTTTGGACAGAGCGGTCGAGGTAATGTGGTCCATGCGCTTGGACAGAAAGGAGTGGGACAACAATGACTGAGGTTTAACATGTAAGCAACACAAATCATAATTGATTTGGAAATCATATTGATGCAAAGGGAATCAATTAAAAGTGAGCCCTTACTTTACAAGCCACAACCCTCCACTCATTGCTGACTTTTCTTAAAGCCACATTTTTACACCTAATCTGACTGGGTGGCAGGCAAAATCGTTTAGGGATCAAACAAGGTGGGAAAGATGTTGTGAAAAGTGTTATGATCTTAAATGCAGACAATAGCAACATAAAACTGTATGTTATACCACAAATGTTGGGTGTAATGCAATTACAAGATCCTTAGTTACTGTAATCTAATTACTTTTTTAGTAAAAAAAAAAAGTAACAGTAAAAATGTAACAGATTACATTTGAAATGTTTGTAAGCATATGAGAGTTACTGACTTTCAATTGCATTACAATTACTTGAGTTAAACTCTAAAAAATATGTGAAAAAAGGCAATATTATTTACGTGAAATACATTTAAAAGATGAATTACGCTCATATGTATGTCTATTTACAGTTCTGTGACACCTGGAGGCCATTCGTCCCCTTATGAGTCATCAAAATGCGCAGTTCTGAGAGTACAACTGGCATACGTCAATGCATGAAGATGGAAAGTAATTAGTTTGTGATTACTTTTTATGTTAATCAGTCAAATAATAGGAATACAATTTTAATGAAGTAATTAGTAATCTGTAGAGGATAACTTTTTGAACAACTTACCCAACATTGTATAACACTGACAAATGAGTTTTCATTTGCCTTAAATGAAAAAGAAAATACATAAAAAAATTTCAAATGAGTTGGGTGCGTGTAGAGGAATGATATCATGAGAATTTTTTTTTTTTTACCTTTCTTTATATAGACTAGTCCGACCTCATTGTAGAAAAAAAAAAAAAAAAAAGATTCTTTAGTGCATAAACCAATGAGAATTAAGTGTGAATTAAGTCAGAATGAGAATTAAGTGAACAGGGGAAAACAGCCTTTCACACAGACCCTAATCCTCCGGCTGCAATCAAACAGCCCTCTTTTGCACAAGTGTGAGAGGTTGAGAAATGCTGTCTCCTGTGTTTGGATGTGAAAGCAAAGGTGTTTGTGAGAGAAAGCAAAATGACAAGTGTGGGTGTGTGTTAAAGAGTGAGTGTGATTGACTGGCATGCTTTTGACCTGCGGCTGTATGCTGCTAATCCTCTGATCAGGATGCTAGGAGGGCTGCGGGGCCTCAGGCCTTAGTCCGGCCCCTGATAGACTGCCCTACTCAAAATAATAGACACCTCAGCCCATTTACATCTCACAGGATGCCTGCACTGCAAGTCTGTCTCACGCACACACCGTACATGTAATCTCAGCTAATGCAGGACTAAAACATGTACAAAAGTAGAGCTGATTAAAGATTGCAGAATAGAAATTGATATAGAATTACTCTAATTATGAAAGAAAAGATAAACAAACAAATTGTAAGGAGTGTAAAAGAAAATTATTGAACATTTATATACAGCCTATCTGTGGCACTCTCTGTTGAAAGGAAACATAGCTAAACCAGATAAATTCCAAGATTATTTTATTTTAGGTGGGCACTGCTGGTCATTTACTGGCACTGGGTGACCAGCTGAAACCAGCATAAAAGTGCTCAAAACATTAAATGAGACTAGTAATTTAAGGTGGCCACCAACTAAACCACCTTAACTAATCTAGGCTGTTTTATTTTCTTCAGGAGGGCTGGTTAAAAACTGCTAAAGAGAAGGCAGAGTGGCCCAGTGTAAAGAAACCAGCTGACAGTGACAGTGTGTGTGTTTGTGCTAGGAGGTGGGGGTGAGGGGTCTCAGACTGGCAGGCAAATACTTACCATTTGTTTGTATAAGAGTGGCCGCAGGCCCCCAAATCCCTATGTTTTGTACGAACAAATTGGCAGAACCTGCGGCCTTGTTTATCCAGCCTCCCTGGGCGGCTGTGGGAAGTGGGTAGGGTGATGAGAGGTGGGTAGGAGAAATCCCCATCAAAGAGCTCCATGCCTGGGAACAGAAGAAATAGTTAACCTGGTCTGAGAAAAGGCCTCCATCAAAAAGAATAAGGTCTAAAGTAACCAGCAGGGAGACGCATCTGCCTGACCTGACCCGAAAGAATGAGAAAAGAGGGGAACCAGCGCAGATGTCCATGCTATCAGATCACACAACAGGAGAGGAGGTAGCGAGAAAGCAAGGAAAAACAGGGATGATTAAAACTGAAAGCTTGAAGAATGCAAAAAAAAAAAAAAAAAAGAAAAAAAAAGTGTCTGATTTTTGACAATGCATAATAAACAGTGGGGTCCAAACGTCTAAGACCACACTGAAAATCTGGAATTTAAAATGTAATTTAAACCTGGAAATAAACTGAAAGTTTTAGGATTTTTAAAAATGTAAAACAATAAAACATCACGGCACAAAATGGATAAGAAACATTTAAGATTCTGCATTATTTCTGTCACTAATCAAGTATGCAAATTTGTGACAATGATCGTGTTAACTTTGTACAAAAGGTGAGATCCTCTTGCTTCCATTGAAGCACAAGTGGAACATACCAAATACTTAGATGGTGACAGTATAATTTTTAACTGAAAAAAAAAAAAATGTAGTTAATTAGAAAAATGTAAAATAAAGGCATTATCACTAGTGGACCTCAGTAAGATGAGGGTGGGTACTCTGAGGAAATGAGTCTGTGTGGGCAGACCGCAGGTCTCTTTGAGGTGCGTGTAGTCTTGCGTGATGCCATATGATGATCGTGCCTGTTGCTAACCATGTGGCTAATCCTGTTAGTCCAACACACCCATATCCTTTTCTCGTATTGTCTTTGTCATTTCTCATCAGTTTCCAGGACACACACCTCTTCTCCATCCTCCACCTGATATCCTAACCATAGATACAAAAATTAACTGATCATTTGAACTTTCATATATGTTAGATGAAGCACAAGTATTAAAGGTTTTTACATTTAGTATATTTTTTCTTTTTTTTGTGGTACTATACAGCACTTATTTGTTAACTATGTTAAACCAACAAGATTCTATGGACTGTCATTCATTTATTTGTTAAACATAAGTTGTTAAATATAATGGCTCAGAATTTCATTACCAGTTCTCTAGTATTTACACTACTGCTATTTTTGTTTTACATTGTGAATTATCAGCCATTACAAGTTGCAAGTTTATAGTAAATACAGACGTTAATTTAAATACTACATGACTGCATTGGAATGACATATATATATATATAAAATACAATTTGCAACAAAGTACTTTAACATGTTACATACATTTAAAAAAAATAAATAAAACAAAAGTTCCAGGAAATACTTTATATAACTTAAATTTCACATTAAATGGTGTTTTATTTCTCTGTTGTTATGTGCCGAGTCTAAATCAATTTCCACTGACACTATACAATCTTTAGCATAATAAATATTGACTTTATTGATCCTTTCAACTTCAGATTTCAACACACACTCTGTCTAAATGAATATACTTAAATACAATGACACAACAATCTTTAAATTGGTGCTTTCTATTAAGGTAATCTGAAATCTCTAAATCAATTCATCAGTTGCTTTTCTTTGATTTAGAATTTTTTAAAGATTTGAAAAATGAGAAAACATACAGCTACGTATATTTCACAGTTTCAAAATATAGTATATGTTATGAACATGTCAATAACACCCTTTTGTCCACAGGAAAAGCATTTACTATTACTTATTTTTGAAATGTCGCAAGTGAATTAGAGAGCACCCTCTGTTGGACATTGTCCACAGTACCATCTAGCACCTTCACTCAAATACACGTTTGATTAGTAATGTCTGACAATACAGTATTTCAAAAATGTTAAGGGCAAATCACAACAATCACTTTAGAGAGCATCCTATACTTTCTGTTTTACTAAAGCATTCTGATACAAATGGTATACTGTATGTTTGACAGGCAATTGCTCTATGCAGCAAACATGAAGATACTGATTTGGTGGTTGCATTTTCACTTCCCGCTGAGCTTTAGGACATCTCTCACCATAGCACCAATCCCATCAAAGATCAGGTGTAATTTTGTTTCACACATGAATGCAGGTGTGGTCACCACCTTATTCTTCTGGTCCACATGGGCTTCGTGAGGGTCAAAGGTCAAGGGTAATTCAGACAGATTGGGAAACAAAAGGTCTTTCATACAATTTATCAATGATAAGATGGGCAGTCTGAATTAAAAATTGAGCAATCGTCAGAAGAGAAGAGACTCTACAATTAGGATATATTGACTTCTTTAACAGTATGTTTGGCTCCCAGTGCAGTGATGGCTTGTGTAGTACCAGCATAGGGCCACTTCCCACCTTCCTCCTCCTCATGACCCACTGTGACGTCCACACCACGAAGAACTTTCGCTGCAAGCACTGGAGATATACAGCACAACCTGGACACAACAAGACAGGAAGTCAGAGTTCCAGCAAAACCTGTCCATAAAGTCTGACTTTCAGGATTCATATAATCTTTTCAGATATCAAAGCATAAGACATCAGAGCACTTGTAAAGCTTTCCATGACAACAAACACAATTTCTCTATTTTTGGAAACATGTCTAGCCACTTTACGGTGTGATTCTGTTTTTGTCAGCATATAAACTCTTAAAGGGCTAGTTCACCCCAAAATGAAAATTCTCTCATCATTTACTCTCCCTCATACCATCCAAGACGTGTATGACTGTCTTTCTTCTAATGAACAAAAAGTGTTTTAGAAGAATATTTGTTCTGTAGGTCCACACAATACAAGTAAATGGTGGCCAGAACTCTGAAGGTCCAAAAAGCACATAAAGGCACCATAATAGTAATCCATACGACTCCAGTTATTTAATCAATGTCTTCTGAAGTGATCCAATCGGTTTGAAGTGAGAACAGACCAAAATATAACTCCTTTTACACTAAATTTTGACAGCAGTCTGCTTGACGATTGTAATTTTAAGCTCGATTACACTTCCCATAGCGCCACCTAGCACTCTGCGCATGCATCAAGTACTAGAAAGTGTAATCGAGCTTGAAATCATGATTGTGCCTAGAGACTTCAATGGCAAGATGTTCAGTGAAAAAGGAGTTATATTTTGGTCTGATCTCACCCAAAACCGATTGGATCGCTTCAGAAGACATTGATTAAACCACTGGAGTTGTATGGATTACTTTTATGATGCCTTTATGCTTCTAAAAATCCTTATTTGTGTCCTGCAGAACAAAAATAGTCATACAGATCTGGGCTGGCATGAAGGTGAGTAAATGAATGGGAATTTTAATTTTTGAGTGAACTGTTCCTTTAATGAGTCTTAAATAAACATTTCTACAGTGCAGATTCAGGAAAACTTTAGGTCTGTTGATGGCCTTTTCATAAATGAGAAACTAACATTTTACTTCACGTAAATAATGACAAAACCTGCATTACAAGACCATATAAATTTCAGTACAAAAACAAGTCACTTTAAAAGGATTCAGAGATATGACAGAGAGTAGCCAGAGAACAAAAACACCCAATCTGACAGGCAGCAGATCGCTAACCCAATCGGTTTTCCTGCTTTATGGAAGTCCTTTAAAACCCGCTCCACTTCCTCATTCACACTACAGTCCTTCCCATCAACAGCAAATGTTGACCTGGCAAGGATACAGAAGATAAAGTAAAGAGTGACAAGGACATGAAAAGGCACACTACAACAGAATTATACAGTTTCTCAATGGCAAATTAAAATAAATCTAAACTCAAATGTTTACCCAATGTTAACTAACAAGGTTTTGTTATTGAGTTGGTTATATTTAATATATATTTAACTTTTGAAATATTACCTTTAAAAGACAGAAGACTATTAAAATAAATCATGTCAAACAACTCACAGCACTCACAGGTTTTTAGCTGCACCAAAACCACCAGGAAAGATGACTGCATCATGATTACTGGCACTCAATTTAGCCAGGTCAGTGATGTTGCCCCTGGCAATACGTGCTGACTCTGATAAAACATTCCTAATATAACATCAGATTAAAGCCAAAAAAAACAAAAAAACAATTTGAAAACTTAAGCAGAATGAATAACAAATATGTAAACATACTTTTCATTAAACATGAACCTGTACATAAAAAGTGTGCCGTTTTGCCAAGGTAAGTAATGGACTATGACGCCATCATAAACATTTCACAGAATTCATCAGTGGGCCATTCACCTTGATTCTTTCTCTGCAGGCCGACCCTTGCTGTGATCTATAACATGCATCTGAGACACATCAGGAGCAAACATCTGAACCTCTGCACCTCCACGACTAAGATGCACAAGGATTCTACAAATACACAAATGCATAAAGAAGTGTTCAGAAAATGGTGTTGATGCAGGATAATACATATTTGGGTTTCAGTGCTAGGAAATTAAAGGAAATTCAGACAAGCAAAGTGAAATAAATAATGAAAAGTTCCAGTGCTGTTTTAAGAAATGTCAGGACTCTTGAAACGCCTCATGTCCAATCAAACTAGAGGGCCAGAACTAACGTCTGTATAACATTGTTAATATTCAAAGAATTCTTGAAGTCTGACTTAGCATGAAACCCATGCAATAAAAGGACCTTTAGGGCATACTCACACTAGGCCTGGTTGCCTTGTACCGTGCCCAAGCACGATTGTCCCCCTCCCCACTACCCCATTGGCCTGCACTCACATTGCACTTAACGTTCCAGGCCTGAGCACGCTTACGTCATTACGATTCGACTTTCTATTCTGAAGAAAACAGGAAGAAAAGCGCTCTCACACAGCATAATGGAGTCCATCATTGTAACGTTACTTACTTCATTTTGTGGCTTATTTTGAGTAGTTTGGGGTGCGATGACACAATCACATGCCTAATTGTCGACAGCATCGTACCACTGGAATTTATCCTTTTCGTCCGACGAGCTGCCAGATTTACGGAGTGCATTCCGTACCTTCAGATACTGAACACGCAGTTTTTGCTTGTCACATCATTGCTCAATGGTTCTTTGGTATCCACGAGCACGAAGATAGTCGCAAATTTTACCAAATATCTTTAGTTACTTTGTGTGTTGTATCCAGTTGTTCCTGTATACTCTCGTCTGCCCAAATTTCCAGTAAACACTGCACCTATGCCGTAGACCAAAGTGATCCCTTTGCCCAGTTGCATCACTTACGTCATGTTTCGAGTTCCGTGCTCGGTCACGGTTATCGATCAAACTAGATGCACACCGTGCCTGTGCCAACTGAACCGTACCCGAGCCCACCTCTTCAAGCGTGCCAAGGCATGGTACGGAGCGATCACACTAGTCAAACGAACTGGACTTTGGGGGTCAAACGTGCTCAGGCATGGTACAGATTGCCTAGTATGAGTACACCCTAAATGGAATGGGTGCCCTGTTGGATCCCTGTCCCCGTAGATCTATAAATTATACTGAACCTACTGAATAACTTGACAAAGACAAATAGACAAGCACTGTACTTACGCTGATGCTTCATGTATTTCAGTACCATCATAAACTCCACATCCAGACAACACCTAGTGACAACAGAATGAAAGTCTCAGAACTCAACTTGTGTTGGCCTGCAGTTTTGGCTGTTTTGCCATACACCGATCAGCCACAACATTAAAACCACCTGCCTAATATTGTGTAGGTCCCCTTCGTGCCGCCAAAACAGCGCCAACCCGCATCTCAGAATAGCATTTTGAGATGCTATTCTTCTCACCACAACTGTACAGAGCGGTTATCTGAATTACCGTAGACTTTGTCAGTTCGAACCAGTCTTTTGTTTTTGGCACCATTCGGAGTACATTTTAGAGACTGTTGTGTGTGAAAATCCCAGGAGATCAGCAGTTACAGAAATACTCACACCAGCCAATCTGGCACCAACAATCATGCCATGGTCCAAATCACTGAGATCACAGTTTTTCTTCATTCTGATGGTTGATGTGAACATTAACTGAAGCTCCTGACCCATAATAGCGTGATTTTATGCACAGCTGCCACACGATTGTCTGATTAGATAATCACATGGATGATTGTTGGTGCCAGACAGGCTGGTCTGAGTATTTCTGTAACTGCTGATCTCCTGGGATTTTCACGCACAACAGTCTCTAGAATTTACTCCGAATGGTGCCAAAAACAAAAAACATCCAGTGAGTGGCAGTTCTGTGGACGGAAATGCCTTGTTGATGGAAAAGGTCAACAGAGAATGGCCAGACTGGTTCGAACTGACAAAGTCTACAGTAACTCAGATAACCGCTCTGTACAATTGTGGTTTGAAGAATAGCATCTCAGAATGCTATTCTGAGTTTTGGCGGCACGAGGGGGATCTACGCAATATTAGGCAGGTGGTTTTAATGTTGTAGCTGATCATTGTATGTGTCTAACAGCTGAGAGCAGTAAAAAATATATTAGCATAATATTAGTAAGGATTAACAGTACTAATATGTTGGGAAAAGTGTTAAGATCTTCCTTAAAAAAATAAAAATAAACTCATCACACAAGCCGATGCTTTCTTAATCCCTATGTGCTTCACTACTGAAAAAAGTAGCCAAAACCTAGTTTGCTGCTCTGAATCTGGTCTCCCAGACAGTTTAACCTGCTTAAAGGTGCCCCAAACCCCACTCAAACCAGCCAACCAGCTTAGGGTAGTTTTAACTGATTTCTTTTTTTCTTTTCTTTTTTTCAGGAGGGATGACAGGGGAAACCACAAAATAACCACACATCATTTTCACCGTGCCTCGATATATCTTCTGTTTTAAACAAATGACCAGACCAAGGCTACGTTTAAACAAGGGATTGTGTGATGACCTAAACCCTGCCACTGAGTGTAAAGGTCAAGCTCATAGAACTGAAGAGAACTACTTCCAGTGCATGGTCAAGCTTAACCTAAGAAAGTCCCAACTGAACAATAGATGCAAATAGAACAATAGATCCGCAACTACAGAATGTTTCTGAAATCTATCAACAATGGCACAAAATACATAAGGGACTAAAAAAGGACAGTAAACAGGTTCAGATAATCTGACGTGAAAACTCAATAACAGTAATGTGCAGTCTTTACATAACTACTTACAACAGCGACTTTTGCGTCACTGCAGTTTGAAGTTGCGTGAAATTGAGAGGCTGCCGCATATCTGATATGCGCTGTACGGAGCAATGAACGCACCGCAAACATTGTGCTGTAAGAGGACATGCAAAGTGAGCAACTTCGAGTCTTTTTCTTCGAGTTACTGGCGCAAGAAGCATCAAAGGAACATACCGCCACCTACTGTTCACTACTATGCAACCAACATGGGCGATCAAATCTGTGCCACTTGTCCTTGGTGGAACTACTGTGCCTATTTATATTACAGTGATGTCTGCTATAAGCTGAAATGAGAAGAAAGCGTCTATAACAGGCCATAGAAAATATGACTTATAAATAATAATAATAATAATAATAATAATAAATATTTTCTCAGATGTTCATAAACCAGCTAGCCAAAGGTTTCATTTTCAGAATATTTGAATGCAATGAAGTATTTTTTTACATTTTGTTTTTTTCAAGGGTTGTATAGCCTACTTTATTTTATAGTTTATGGCTGATCATAACCAGATCATTTACATGGTTTTATACATTGGCAATTCACCAACATGTATGACAGACTTGTACATTATTTGACCTGGATACACAGTATATATATAGGGTTGGGAGGGTTACTTTTGAAATGTATTCTACTACAGATTACAGAATACATGCTGTTAATTGTAATTTGTAATGTATTCCATTAGATTACTCAAGGTCAGTAACGTATTCTAAATACTTTGGATTACTTCTTCAGCACTGGTAGATTTTTTTCACTTGTTTTGACTATAAAAACTCTGCCAGTACAGTAAGACAAAATACACGTTAAAAATACATTCTCTGAAAAACCTAAATATCTTATGCAGTGTTGTTTCTAAAACAAGATCAATCAAATTGATATTGTTTTAAGGATTTTTAGATATTTTTATAGGAAAACAATACAAAAATTATTATCAAGAATACGATTTTTGCCCTAATACCAAATACTAGAAAAAAAGAAATTATGATCCAACGTGAATTTTCTTGATAAAAAAATATGATCGTGCCTGGTAACATATGCATGTAAAATGGCTAGAAATAGCATTTTAGCTTAGCATAAAGCTGACAATTTACACAAGGTTTATTTCTATTTCTTCTGCTCCAAACTTACTTCAAATGTACTTCTCTGTCTGCTCGTATGAATGTAACACATCATAAGAAAGTGTTTCACCGCTGTTCAAATGCATTTTGGTTCTCATCATTTATATGTATAAATGTTTTCCATCTGAAAGGACTAAATATTCAGTTAAACAAATGACAATAAAATGCAAAGTAATCTCTTCAGTAATCAAAATACTGTTTGAATGTAACTGTATTCTAAATACCAATGATTTAAATTGTAACTGTAGTGGAATACAGTTACTTATTTTTTGCATTTAAATTTTTTGTATTTTAAATACGTAACCCCTTTACATGTATTCCGTTACTCCCCAACACTTATATATATATATATATATATATATATATATATATATATATATATATATATATATATATATATATCCATCCAGGTCAAATAATATACAGGTCTGTCATACATGTTGGTACATATACATAAAAATAATTTTACCTGCCATGTAGAAAATAAAATGCATATCACTTTTAGATAAATTTGTAACACATTTTATTTTTTTATTATTATTATTTTATTTGTTTGCTTTTAACCAGACTAAGGTTATTGTGAATAATCATGGAACCACTAACAATGCTTTCATCACCTCTTAAACTTTAGCGGATTACTGCCACCTACTGGACAAGAGACGGTACATCTGTAACTGAAATCATTAAAATGGTCATATGAATATAATGAATATATTGAATATAATAAATCGTTTATTATCTTATATAATATCTGATATTAACAATAATTCATATTAATTCACGGACTAATTAATTAAATATAATCTAATAATTCATATTAATTTATGGATTCATTAAAATATTACAATAAAATCTAATGATAATAATTCATATAAATGTAAGGGTTAATTAAAATAATCTAATATAAACTATTAGTAATTAATTTTATTTGATATCAATAATTACAAATTAAAATAATCAAGAATTTTCCATTACTCTAATTTTCATAGTTTATATTTGATCACTCTAATAATTTCTTTTTTTTTTTTTTTTTTTGACTGCCCTTTAACAAACTTACAACAACTACACATTTTTATAATGAATGTTGAATGAAATATGTACAAATATTATTTTCTAGAATTCAAGCTTCCAGCTGGTTCCATCTTTTTGCACTTAACTGTGTAACAAAGTTACTAATATTGTCCTTAACAATATTTCACTGTGTTTAGGCTGAAATTATTTTGTTTTTCTCAATAGTGCAGTAGTAGAGAACTTTCAATTTAAAAAAAAAATGGTCAAGACAAGACAGTCAAGAGAAAGAAGTATCCATTTTAATTTATATAGTGCCTTTCCAGAGCTCAAGGACACTTTGCAATCTCGGGAATAATCAAGAATACAAAAATCAATGTCAGACAAGACAAATAGCACAAACATCAACAATTTTAATTTACATGAGCAGTAAACAATCAGAGATCAACAATTTTCAGAGGCGGGGGAGAAATACAATGAGAACAGGTGTGTTTTAAGACCAGACTTGAAGACAGAGATAGAGGTAGTGTTACGGAGATTCCAGAGTTTAGGAGCAATGACAGCAAATTACCTACCACCCATAGTGGAGAAATGAAAATGTAGTACAATAAATAAACCTGTATCAGAGGAACTAAGAGTGCGTTTTGGGGTATAATATGACCTAGAGGAAGCTTGTATGCACAGATTTAAAAAAAAAAAAAAAAGAATTTATTATTCAATTTGTAATTATTTTTAATTATTATCTATGTCTTGTTGCCGTCTTGTTCAGTGTATTGTTGTGCACTGAAAGCTCCTGTCACCAAGACAAATTCCTTGTATGTGTAAGCATACTTAGCAATAAAGCTGATTCCGATTCTGATGTAAATTACGAACAGAAGAAGGCCAAGGACAGAACCCTGAGGGATACCTTGTGTGAGGGGAGCAGTAGAGAACCTGCAAGTATATGGAAATGAAATACCATCTGTCTGATAAGTAAGACTCTAGCCAAGAAAGAGCTGTGTCAGTGCTACCAATAGCAGAAATTCTAGAAAAGAGTAGAAAGTGACAAACTGTATCAAAGGCAGAACTGAGGTCCAAGAGAACCAAGAAACGTAGGTGCTCTTACAAAACAGAACAATAAAAAACCTAAATATAATAATAGTTAAACAGAAAGTTTATGGGATAGTTTACAGGACATGTCTAAGATTGAATGGCACTGTGTTATTTTATTATACACACTGGTCAACAACAAAGACTAAACTATTATGCAGAATGTGCATACTTGGATAGAATTTTGCCTGCTTTCCTCAGGCGATCCAAACGCTCTACCAGCTTTTTCCTTTTACAGGCAACATCAGAATCTTCACTGAGAAGTTTTTCTGCATTGTTACCTGCGATAACGGTAAGCATTGAATTCTGTAGCTGAGAGATGTACTGGTCCAGCATGTGGTACTGGACTATCAGAGGCACTTGATTAGCCAGGCGGTCAGAGGTAATCTAGTAGCAAATATATAAAACTATATTGAAACTCATTCCACAAACACACTTCAGCACAAATGTTTCACAACTCCTTGCACATTAAAGAGAACTAAGATTCATTATCCTTTAAAAAATAATGTGTGTGTGTATTTTTTTGTTTAAACTTTCTTTCCATAAATAGTGTGAAGTGAACAGTGGCACTTGCTCTGTTTGTTTAAGGGGTCCAACATGTAAACTTCTGTCTCAACCAGTGGAATGAATTTGGGACAGGACTACCTGTAATAAGCTGTTAAGCGGGAATTGACTAGTTTTTTCAAACAATGAAATATGGAGGCAGAAGTAAGGAAACCAGTTTGGATTATTTGAGCACTTCCATGCTGTAAAGCTATATCAGCAAATAATGAAACACTTTACTTTCAATCAACAAAGCTTCCTTACTGTTTAAGTATATGGACAGATGGATGAACGCTAAAAATGATTACTGTAAAATAGGCACAGAGATGATTTGCCATCTCGCAAACATTAGCATTGACTGATGCTGTCCCAAAAGGAAAAACTGCTGTGCTTGGCTTCTTTTTAACAACCTCCAGCTTGCAACTGTAGAGATGATCTTGAGAGTAGACAATTTTCTCCATCTTAAACTGAGATTTCACTTTCTCCTGAGCTTTCCGAAACTCTACTTCAAGAAAATCTTCAACTGGATCTTTAGCAGTTCTCAACAGGTGAGAGAAGGCCTTAAAATGAGAGCTAACAATTGTGTTTACACAAGAGTGAACAATCTGTAAACAAATGGGACAAAAGAACAGAAGACCAAATCAGTGGAGGTCAAACACATAAACGATTTTATGCATTCGAATGGGTTTCTTTTGAGTTTATTTGTTCTTGATGAAAACCCTCCAAGTTTGTAATATCTACTTCTGCCCTCTTTACTTCTTCAAGGGCAGCATTGAACTGGCGAATTTTCTTGTAGTAAGAAATTACATTTAGGTAACAATAATGGATAACAATGAAAACTATTGCTATTTACCTGTGATATGTTTGAGAAGCTCTAAAGCAGGTTCCTCTAGCTCCTCAATGTGTTTCTTGACAATGTTCTCAAATGTTCTGTAGTTTATAAATCCAGGAAGCTCCTTTCCTCTACAAGTTCTTATGTACTCTTCGACCTCATCTCTAAAGTTTTCCTCCACTAGAGAAAATGTAGTCAATTAACATCATGAGAATTATGAAGAATACAAGATACATTCTAATTCAGTACATTATAAACTCACTCTTAACTGTTTTGTCATCTAGGGTGCATTTCCATCTACCAAATTCATCCCTGACTTTGGTGAAGACTCTCATGTCTGAGTTTGTAATATCTTCTTCTGGTCTCTTTACTTCTTCAAGGACATCATTGAACTGGCAAAGTTTCTGCAGAGAACAAAAGTATAATCTCAATATAATCAGGTTATGAGATTAAAAAGCCACATAAAACATTGCTGGAGCAGAACATATAAATAACTAACATTTTCACCATAACCAAGAAATTGTTCTTCTTGTTCATTAAGAGGAACTCCATCTCCCAGCGCTCTAAGGTCCTCAGAGGTCTTTTCTAATTTTATCTCAAGTTGTTTCTGCAACTGTGGCAGGAATTTCTGAGGGTAAAGGAATTACATTTATACCCACTGTAAGTCATTTAATGCAAATGAAGACAATAGAATGCAAAAAGCGACCAGAAATCCAAAATGCTGTGCACAGAAGACCAAGTTTACTAGCCTCCTATGTTTGTCATGTACTCTGTTCTCCATCAATGCTTCTATGTCATGTAACTTTGCATATGTATAGTAATGTGTTCAACCAATTCCTTTGTGAGCCTTTCAGCAAGAAGAGGTATTGTAGCTGTTTCTTCCTCAAGAAGAGACCTGAAGTAAAAGAGTGAATATGAATAGTGACAAGGAAATTGTGAGGACAACTACATTACCCTATTTTTTTTTTTTAATTTCTTTTTTCACAGAACAGCTGAAAATAGCACTGGGTATTGCCATCCACCTCAAAATGACACCTATTGGGACACTTCACAATTTGAAGTATCACGATACATCACGATGTCATGAAACAATCCGATTACAATTCACAAGCTCTCAATTTGATTACATTTGTGTATATATTCTATTAGAATTCATTTGGGTATATTTCAGTTCTAATGTCCATTTTACAGAACAAAGCAATAATTAGCAATCTATATGAATCATCATGGTAAAAGTAACTGTAACTGTCGTAACTGCCCGTAAATGTCACATAACTAACGCTTTATTATGGATATTTAAAGAAAAGAAAGGAGACCCTTCATCATCATGCACAGAAGGCAGAGGCCAGTTATGGTCTGATTAAGCCAGTGTAATACATGCATGATGGATGAAGTTGAGCAACAGTCACTTCAGTCAAACTGTAAATATACCGGTGCCTTTTATATCAGACTCCATGTTGTTAGACTTATGTTCATTTGGAGTGCACACAAATGTGCAGCTGATCAGATTGGGAGTGGCATCAAACCAAGGGTGAACATTTTTTCTTTTCCTTATTTAGCCTTTGGTGGATTGACAACATAGTACTATAGTGTTTGCTAATATTTTTACACAAAACCTCAATTCCTAGATTAAAAAAAAAAAAAGTTAATAAAATGAAGAAATTTTACTCAATTTTAAATAACAATTATTATTTTTGACATAAGTTCCTATGTTTTGACCAGACATACATAATTTATTCAAGCCCAAGGGCTTATGGGTATTCCACACAGCCACAATTTTGTACTTGATAATTTTGAGTTAGTAGTACTTGAAGCCAAAGTTTAAATAAGGTATATATTTGAATTATGATTCTAATTTTCCAATTTTTTATTAATGACAACTTTAGGGTTTAGAGAGTAATGGTAACTTAATTAAAACTAGTAAGAATAATAAAATATTTAGCTTAAGTTGAGTAAACAATTTCTTTTACAATTTGAGATAACTCTTGGTATTTACAATGTATTGTATTTACAAGTACTTTCACTGATATGTTCAAGTCCTAAAACAGTACTATCTCTTTAACAATATCGGCAGTAATTGTGTTTTGATTGAGCCATTAACTAGAAAGGAATCAGATGGCTTCTTTACAGCATCTCTCATTGAGATCCTACACAATCCTAGTGCCTAGTGCCAAACGCATGAGAGAGGCCCTGCGTGTCAGTGAGAGAAACGGGCTCAGTTTCAGTCTCTCTCGCACCTCATAGAAGCAACTGATGAATGCCGCTTTTAAAGTTTGTACTTATTTAGATGACCTGCTTCTTCTTTATTAACTGTTGGACATGGTATGAATACACAAATAGTTGAATAAAAACATAGATACAGGGATTTAAAGTATAGATACAACATCATGAGAAAAAGTATTGCAATAGATCGATATATGATTGTATTGGTACATCCCTATTTGAAATGATTTTGCAATAACCAAAATACATGCCTTGCCTGAACTGAGCATGTTCATCAAAAAACATTTTTTCTTTTTCCAGAGCTTTGACCAGAGTAAGCTTCTCATTGATGTCTTTTTGGCCCCGACACTTAACGATCATGTAGCCTTTCCTTAGATGTATCACTTGGTTGTTGACTGTTCTGACTACAGTCTCCTCCATGCCTTTATCCACCAAGTCTGGTTTAGTCAGGATACCTGCAGGTATGAAGATTTATCCAGGCTCCTATCATTGTTTTATTGTATTAATATTTCACAAAGCTATCGATAAAATGAACATTTTGTCCAAAATTACTTATTCTGTGAGTGAAAGTGACATACATTTGTCTTTTGTCTGGAGTCTGAGGTTTGTCTGGAGGAGATGCTTTTCATAAACTTTGAGCACTGTAAACATTTCCATAAACAAATAGAGATGCAAATGATCTATTTATAAATCCAATGACAGATGAAAAATTGAAAATACAGTATTTTTTTTTTATGGTTAGCAAGCAGCAAGCTAGTTAAGTCATCATTAAAAAGCCTGCAGAGAAAGTAAATAGATCAAATTAAATCTAACTTGTTTCTCAGTGTCCTTAGGCTGGTTGCCAGTGGCAACCCTTGCAATGCCTGGGTCAATCAGAGTAAGGTCAGGAACGTCACTGGGACAGTGTGTCAAAATACCTGTGTTTAATATACGAGTTGGTCAGCTGCCTATTTGTAAAGACTTTCCTAAAAATGCTTTTAGTTGTGTCTCCTTACAATAAATAAGAATAAAGGAATTAATAAAATTGTAAGAATAAAATAATTTACATACAGTATACACATGTATTTGTAAGAGTGAAAATTAGGGACATGTATTTCCAGTCTGCAGAACAATGTAATTTGACCTGTATTGTGCTTGTATTGGGGTTGTATGACAGTACCTGTTCCCCTGGGCAGTGCCACACTAGATAGGGCCTCCAATACAAAACTCTTTCCTGAGCTTTGGTCAACAATGACAGCAATAGCTGGCAGGTTCAGGTCTTTTTCAACACCAAGTGACCTGAGAGAGTCCACTAGATCAATACAGGGATGAACCTTTTCTTCATACTGTTGGTTCAGACCACTACTCATATTTCCTGCCTTTGAAGAATTGTGTCAAAACATGTATAAATTGTGGGTTTATTTCTGCAAAATATGACCAAGAGCCAGTTGTTGAGCAAGAGTTCTCACTTTCTTCATGTAAGTGTTTCAAAATCCTTAGTAGGCACATATATTGGGGTTTTTTCAACTGGGCACTTTTGGCCCCATGTACTTCTAAACTTTCATAAAACACACTTTTCAAAATCACTAGTGTCTAATAACAATTTCCAGCACTGGACATTAGTAAATGTATTGGTATTCTACAATATGCCTACCTGGTCCTGTGGACTTAATTAACTTAAATTCCCACACTTTTCTCCTAAATCAATATCATCAGTAAACACAATTAAATATACTTAAGATATAGGCCCTACTTGTATATAAAAATATACAATACATCATTTAAATATAGGCCTACTTAAAAACCAAACATTAACGTAAAGGTCGACAAAAAATAACATTTAACTAGTCTCCTTAAAACTTGCAATGACTTTCTAATTTTGTGTAATTTCTATTCATTATATATAAGAAATTGAGTAGAAGACAGAAGGAAGCAGGTGTACTCAATCATCAATGCCTACTGTGAGAGTCGCTGAGAATATGGTCGCTTTACAAGTGCTTCAGTTTCGGTTTCATTTTATCTGAAACTGGGCACAATGTTCAGTATATGCATTGCAGTGGATAAGGCAAGACAAACTAGAGTGAATCGTTGCCGTTCTATGACACACAAAATGCAAACTTTGCCAGTAATTAAAAGGGAGTGGTTGTCTTCATTTCATTCATTTGATAAATGCTTAGAAACACAGTAAGTTTCTATTAGCCTTCCCCTGTCCACAGGTATGATAAGGGTTGCCACCTTGACCTGGAAATTTTCCTGGACACCTGATCAATGACCGAAAAACAAATTTATGATGGTTCAGGCAACTCCTTGTTTTATATGGTAGTTATTGCATATATAGCAAATACTCTTATTCAATCAAACAATAAAATCAGTATGCTCAAAAAATATTTTAGCCTAGTTTTAAGATGCATATTTAAATTTCATAACAAAATTCCATCAAATTGTAGTGTAATTTTCTTTTTCTTTTCTTTTTTTACTAAATTAAAGTAATTAAACTTTAGATAATTTATTATTATTATTATTATTATTATTATTATTATTATTAAAGATTACAAAATTTAATTTGATGGAATTTTGTTATGAAATTAAAATGTATAAAACAAATGAGTGTATTTGTATTTGAGTGTGTGCGTGTGTGTGTGCGTGTGAATAAAAACAAGTGTGTGCGTGCATGTGTGTGTGTGTGTGTGTGTTTGTGTGCAGACTTAACATATTCTTTACTTATTCTAGTCCTAAGCAGTTTTCTTGAGTTTATGGTTCACATTGAACATTTAAATGTTTTAATGTGTGTGTGTGTGTGTGTGTGTGTGTGTGTGTGTGTGTGTGTGTGTGTGTGTGTGTGTGTTAGAATTAAGGTAAGTTAAAAAAAAACAATCATGCATTTAAACCAAATGCAATCAAATAAATGTACACAAACATTACCTCAAATTTTTTACAGTATGCATTTCAAGATTTATGGGTTTTGATTTCATAACAAATTTTCATCAAACTGAATTAAGTAATCTTTAACAAAAGTAAAACAAATCTTAGATACAGATAGATATAGGTATTTTAAGTTTAAGCTAAGCTCGAGGCACCTTTTCCACATTGCATGAAAGTATTCAAAGTCTGGGGCATTTTGTATCCCTGATTTGACTTTGATTTTTCCAGGACGGACGGGCAAAAACCGGGGCGATCCTGCAAAATTCTGGACGATGGCAACCCTATGATGTCTATTCATAATGCCAATTGTAACTACTAGTATGGGACCAGTTTGCCCAATCTAAATCCAGACTTTAGTTAAAAGTGAAAAGGGATTAATCAGATTTATTCTACATCGCTGCGTGCATCCTCAAGAAGTCAATAAATGTATAAAACAAATATTTTAAAACATATTTATTAAATTATGGTAGGCTAGCATTAAAACGAGTTCATTCAAGTATGCAAATTGTAAAACCTTTCTCATCCTTTTCAATCAAAATGCGACCAACCTCTCAATTAAACTCGAAACAGTCCATTTTATTTTGCAGCACTGTGTTATTGTTATTCACATTTGCTTCCATGCCAATAAAACAAATCACAGATATACAGTAGCCTACTTGCTTGTGTCGTCTCTAACTATGAACAACTATGAACTATGACACATTTTTAGGTAGTACCTGCAATCTAGATATCTTTTTATTTAATACAAGGCTCCAGATAACACAAAATCGACTTGAAATGCATTTGAATCTGTTTTTTTTTTTTTGTTTTTTTTTACAGACCTTTGCACACCTTGTTGTGTTTATATGCCAAAGACCATAGGCCTTTTTCACAATATCAAGTGTAATTATTCTTTATTAAAATTTGTGTCTACAATTCTGCTTCAGCACTGCAGAGTGTTTAAAAGGGTCATTTCATGAGAATCAAATGTCAATTGATATTTTGTCACATATAGAGGTCATTGTACTATAAAACCATACTGTAAGTTTAAAATTTCAAAAATTCCTCTCCAGCCCAAAAAGAGCATTAATTGTTTCCACCCTGCAAAAATGACTCATTTTGAAATCTCACCCCTTGAGACATAGAAGCTAGTATCATTTGCATAGTTACCATCTCCACAACATACATAATCGTCGTGGTGAATTCTGAAAGAGAGAGCGGATGAGGGATGCCAGCACTGGAAGTTGCACTATTTTTACTGTGGTTTGCTTTTAACCAACAAAAAGTTTAAGATGTGGAGTAAAGCATTATTGTGCTCCTGGTTGTGGACAAACTGCATCTCTGCATAGCCTTCTGAAGGATTCAAACTTTAGAAACGGGTGACTTGTTCAAAAAAGCATCAGTGTGGAATTATACTTTTTGGCACATTTTCTCTATGGACTCTTTTGAGAACCATGATTCAGGATTTGCAAAGAAACTTGTATTGAAAGTTGTATCAGTGCCAAGTATACTCAATAGTATCCATCTTTAGAGCCACAGAGCCATACTCACATCAGTTTCAGGACAACAGTCTCAGGCCTGAGGTTAGGGCGGAGCTAATGGTGCCACAGCAGTTTTATGCTTGCGCCATCTACAGTTTTGAAGCGTAATTTCTTATATCTGTTTGCTTTATTGGATTTAAAACATGCTGTTTTCACACTGATATCAATTTGATGATGTTGAAATTTGAAATGATCTTAAACATTTAATGGTAACACTTTTTTAATAAGGTTCCATTTGTTAATGCTGTAGGTATCATGAACAAACTATGAACGATATTTTTAACCATTATTTATTAATCTTGGTAATGTAAATGGATAAACACACAATTGTTCTTTTTTAGTTTATAGAGCATGAACTAATGTTAACATATACAACTTTTAATTTTAAAAATATATTAGTAAATGTTAAAAACAACATTTACCAGGATTAACAAATGCTGAAAATGTATTGCTCATTGTTATTCATGTTAACAAATGGAAGCTTATTTTAAAGTGTTATCCATTTGACTATTTGATATGTGATAATATGATTTCCTTCATGTTAATGATGTTACAAATAGTACTTAAAGAAACAAAGCATGGGCATTTAATGTCATATATATTTAATAATTTAATAATTAAAAATAAACATTACATTTGAAAGCCTAGCACAAATATACAATAAACAATAATTTTTTTTAAAAAAACAAAATAAGAAATGTTAATATTGATAAAATGGAACTAAATGATAATTTAAACAACTTGTAAACAACAGCAACATTTTAACAGAAACACTCAAATTTTATACAACTTATACAACATGAATAGACAACTTAAAACTAATCAAAAGAACGATTTAATCTTAGGCCCATTTTATCATGTAATTCAAGGAAACAAATCTCAATGTCATCCCTGAAAAGAAAATGAAATGTCTCTCTGGAAAGTTCCGGTTCTTCAAAAAGATTGTTGATGACCCTTTCCTTGTCCTCTTGTTCCAACTGTAGAAAATGAGTCTCTTCAACTGTGCCCCTGAACTGCTGTTTATTCCCATGCAGCCATTTCACAACTGTTTTGACATCTTTAAGTATTGGTAACTCCTTCATTAGAGAAGAGTAAATAATAATGTAATTGTCTCGATGTGTGACATGTGATGCTATGGCTGAAGAGGCCGTCTACGTCTGCTCCACTTCAAAGTATGCAAGGGTAAGGGAGGGAGTCCCCACCCTAAGGGAATTCCCTTATCTGTAGTGCCCTTGTCACGTGATGAGTCCCTCAAACACGCATTTGACCAAGTGAGAGTAATCGATGGTCAACAGCTCCAGCCTAACTTCGCACTCGCATACCCATATTTTTCAATTATTAAAGATCGGTTGTATCGAGTGATGCGGGACACTCAAACAAAAGAGAATACAACCAAGTTATTAGTACCGAAGAACTGTCGGGAAGCCCTTTTCCAGGCGGCTTACCATAATCCAATAGCTGGCCATTTAGGACAGGAAAAAACACTCAACTGAATAATGGCCCATTTTTTTGGGGCGGGCAGTTTTGGTGTGCGGTGTCCAGTGAATGCCAGTTGGTGAATCCACCGGCCACCCAAATGCGCCATTGCGCCCTCTACTGCTAATCGAGGTACCATTTGAAAGAATTGGTATGGACCTCATCAGACCATTAGAACGGACCGCACACGGGCATTAGTTCAGGTGAACTATGCAATGTGGTATCCGGAAGCAGTGCCCCTGCACAACATCTCAGCACATAGTGTTGCGGAGGCACTGTTCAGAATAATCTCCCGAGTGGGGATTCCAATAAAAATCCTCACTGATCAGGGCACTAAATTTATGTCACTAACACTACACAAACTGTACAAATTATTAGGTATTAAATAGATTCGCACCAGTGTTTACCAACCACAAACAGATGGCTTGGTGGAACGTTTTAATAAAACCATGAAAAATATGATTTGTAAGTTCGTACACGAGGACGCTAGAAATTGGGATAAGTGGCTTGAACCCCTGCTATTTGCAGTTGGAGAGGTCCCACAATCTTCCACAGGGTTTTCCCCATTTGAGCTGCTGTATGGGCGTCGGCTGCACGGCCTGCTCAATGTCATACGGGAAGCCTGGGAGGAGGGACCTTCAAACAGTAAAAACGAAATTCAGTACATTCTAGATTTTAGAGAAAACTCCACACTTTGGGTCAATTATCACAGGGGAATTTGCTCCAAGCTTAGAAAAGTCAAAGCCGACAGTATGACAGGGGCACTCGACTACGGGAACTCGCACCGGGAGATAAAGTGCTTGTATTACTCAAGCTCTAAATTACTCGCCAAGTGGCAAGGGCCCTTTGAGGTCACATGGTGAGTTGGAAATCTCGATTATGAGGTTAAGCGAAAGGATGGGGCAGGGCACGTCAAGTTTACCACCTCAATCTCCTGAAAGCTTGGATTGAGGCAGTCCCTGTAGCCTTGGCGACGGTAGTCCCAGAGAGGGCTTGAGCAAGAGGTGACGCTCAAACCTAATCAGTTCACCCCGGTCCTGTGTGGAGATCACCTCTCACCGTCGCAGCTCACAGAGGTAGCCAAGTTGCAAGCGGAATTCACAGACGTGTTCTCGCCTCTCCCCAGTAAAGGTTTTGATGAGACATTTCAGTCAAGAAACTTGGTTAAATTTAAAATAGCAGATTCATACAGTCAGCCAGGTTAGGTATAAAGCTAATGATCACACTCTACAAATGGGCAATTTTCAGCTGTCGACATTTAACAAGACACTACACATGTTTATAACCGAGAGAAAATTATACGAACCTTAAGTCACAGTATTCCTCTGAAGACGTCAGTTTCTTTAAAAGTTTGCGGCCTTGGAGCTTATTTGTATGTGCTTGATTCCATGCTCATCAGAGCTCTGTGACTCTGGTCCCACCCTGATAGTAAAACTAAGCGTGATTGGTTGAAGATAGAATGTGCTACGATTGGTCCGAGTAATGTGGCCGTTATCTGATTGGCTTGAGTAGACGATGGGTGGAGTTCACCTATTTGTAGATTTGTCTGCACATCTTGTTTCTAGATTTGTTTCAAAATTGACAAATGCATGTAGCAATCCACAAATGCACAGGAAGCGATCCACAAATAAATGCGCACGATTCACAAATGAATGCTGATCAGAGTTGTGTTTGTGAGTTAAAATATATATTTGTAAATCATTTTTTTTATTTGCAAATCTCATTTTATTTATTTGTGAATTCACTTTATTTTTGTGAAACTCCTAACATATATTTATAAATCTCAATCTTTTTATTTGTGAATTCATTTTATTTTTGTGAAACTCCTTACATTTATTTGTGGATCTGATTCAATTTATTTGTGAACCAACTTTATATTTGCAAATCTCTTTTGAAACATAAATAACCCCATAGAAATGTCCCCTGAAAAATATTTGATTTAATAAAGCATGACAAAAAAATTCAAGCTTCAATAAGAAAAACAAGAAACACACCTATAGATTGAGTAGTAAGCAGATAAAAACTAAGCATTACTATATAGATTCATTGTTCACCAAATAATGATATATTTATTAAGATATTACAAAGACAACAATTCACCGTGTTCTCCGCCATGATTGTTGTTTTGTCATCATTAGCTCGGCCCTCACCTCCGGCCTGAAACTGCTGGCCTGGAACTTCTGTGACGTATGGCTCTGTGGCTCTGCAGATCTCATTATGCTGGACATGACAGTAATGCTGGTGAGTAACGAATGTAATTCTAATGATTAATTTTAAGTTTGTTTGATGGTCCTATTCAACAGCTTACAGTATCGGCTGTCTTAAACTATTCTAAAGAGCCTGTTTTTTTTTTTTCAAATTCCATTTGCGATTTTTGTTTGAACTATTTGACACATTCCGTCCCTATTAAGCGAGTGCACTTGTTCAAAGATATGTCAAGTTCATTGTGCTTCACTCTAATCAGTTGCGGACGCTGGTAGAGGCAGCATATACGAGAGAGGCATGAGACAACGCGCCCACGCGTTCAGATGCGCATTCAACTTCTGTATCGCGCTGTGGTTTGATCTCCATTTAATACAAACTGCGTAATATGGAAATAATAAACTGCTCACCCGTTTCTTAAATCCACAGATATGCAGTAGCAAGTTTGCTTAGTTTATTATAAAGCTACCCGAACGAGGTTTGAATCTGGAATCAGTCGCATCAAAAGTGCATCCATAGATACAAATATCATACAACTTGAGATCAAAACACCACTCGACCAACACACTGTAAAATGTGTGTCCTCCATTTTTTTATTCAGTATTTATTTTTCTTTTGTGTTTTTTTTTTCTTTTATAAAAACAAAATATTTTCTAGCAATTATACAGTGGGATTCACTAGTGAAAATGTATATATTTTAAACTCTTATAATTTAATGCAAATGTTTTCATTACAAATTATATTATCAGAATAATTTGAGTAAAAAAGTTGTTTGTAGAAAGTGTTTGTTTCCCCTGTTAAGAACAATGTGCATTTACTATTAAACTGTGGCATATTCAATGCTTGAAGTGGGGCGTTATGCAGCGGCATGTACCGGCAGTTTTTCTTGTGTACCACCACTTCTCAGAGTCTCCCGGTAAGATGTAATGTATTTATTTAATGTAAGTCAGTGATTCGATGAGGCCAGCCAATCACTTTTTTCTGACCTTCCATGATTTTGATAAAATCTCAGCGGTAAACATCCGAGCCCTCTCCGCGCAAAACTCAGCAGTGAGTTTAACAACACTCAACACATATGCACAACCTTTTTTCATAAAAGATAAATTGCTGAAAACCAAAGCTTCAAATAAAATACACAGGAAAATTTGCTTTTTATTCTCAATTCTTTTCTGTAGTGCTCGTCAAAAACATTGTGAAGCATCACTGAACTTGCCTATGCATAAAAAAAAGTTGTGTGTCAGCATTCACAATCCTGAACATCATCAAATCCATTTGTTCACCATTTCTTATGATTATTTATTATATGCACAAGTATCTGGCTCCTGTGTTCAAATTCATGTGTGCAGGACAAGAAAAGGCTAGGTGTCCCATCATTGAATGGGAGAATAATAAAGAAAAAGGAAAAAAAAAAAAACCAGACATAATGCTCTTTTTATCAGATTTAGGCTGCATTATTTTGTGTAAAAAGACAGTTATACACTTATGTGGGTTGATATGGTCAAAGATAGACTTAAGCAGATCTAAATGCTCTTACTCAGTTTTCATAAACAACCCTACATTGCATGTTTTTATTTTCAAAGTAAAGTTAATCAAAACCTATTTGTTAGTTGAGGGTGTGAGGACATGTTTGTTCTTCATTTACAGCCAGACCTTAAAATTTACGGCCAGACCATACATTTTTGTTATTAAATAGTTTTTTTTTTTTTCTTCATGTTGTCATGTTAATTACAATATGTTACTAACTTGTGTTTGTTTTTGAGTTGCCACAGTATGCAATAGACTGGCATGTCTTAAGGTCAATATTAGGTCAAAAATGGCAAAAAAAAGAAATAGCTTACTCTAGAAACTCATCAGTCAATCATTGTTTTGAGGAATGAAGGCTATACAATGTTTGAAATTGCCAAAAAACTGAAGATTTCATACAAAGGTGTAAGGTGCATGAGAAGTGCCCGACAAGACAGCCACATCTATGGCAAGTGCAACAGGAAGTGTGGGGTGAAATGTCACCTGAGTATCTGGACAAACTGACAGCTAGAATGCCAAGGATCTGCAAAGCTGTCATTGCTGCATGTGGATTTTTTGATAAGAACACTTTGAAGTAGAAGTTGTGAATTTTTTTTATTTTTTTTTTAATTGTAATAGTAATTTTTCACGTTATTAATGTCCTGAATATACATTGTGATCAGTTGAATGCCACTTTGATAAATAAAAGTACTAATTTATTTCCATAAGAGCAAAATCTGTACATTATTCCAAACATTTGGCTGCCAGTGTAATTAGATATAAGTTTATGCTCTATAAGATGACCCCCTACCTAGGGCAAGAAAAGGTAACTTGTCCTAGCTGTCATCTAATGTAAAACATAAAACAATGTAATTTTCACAATTCAGTTGAATAATGGCCTACATAAATAATGACAGACAAATCATTATCTCTGTAAAACAGAATAACTATTTATTCATCTGAAAGTACAGACTTTAATGAATTACATACCATATAGGCTGTAACAATGTTCACAAGATGGGCAAGGAGGAAGCTGGGACTGGCTAGACAAACACGTAAGACACTTTATGTGTTACGCAACTGTATGTGTTTGATATCATTTAAGAGGTCTCTGTGTGACTGGTATAATGGTCTCTTTCCCATGTCTGTAAAACTAATGGTGACAAAGTTATAAGGTCTTTGCCAAATACTGCATAATTCTGAAGGCTTATCCCCCTCCTTGACCTGCAATTTAAATGATCTTCTGTATGTTAATAAGGTTAAACTCCAGGAAGTCAGGAACCAATTCACCCCCAAATTCTCATTGTTCAAAGTATAACACCTCTGGATATTTAAGGAAGGTTGGCAAGGAACTTGGGGAGTCTGTAGTCAGATATCCCACGCTTATCGCTGCTTGTCATTTTCTATTGCCAGGAATGTTTCTTTGACTTGTCTTTTATTTTTAGGAATGTTTGTTTATTCTGATCATGTGTGAAATTGGCTTTAATTGATTTTGTAACTTATGTTTTAAATACTACCTGGCAAATAAACTGCAACTTTTTTATTTATTCTGTATTCCCCCGAAATCATTTATCAGCGGTAGATTTGAGGGACGCCTTTTGTTACCGCAAACTTATGTCCAGGATAATGATCATTACTGGAGCTTATGAATAGGAGAAAACCACGTAAGACTATCAGTCACTGCTTATCACCATCTTAGCAAGTTGTATGAGACGTGACTAAATAAAACTATCATCTGGTTATGAGCAAGCAGTATGCGGCCAAACCAGATGATATTAGTAAACCCTGCAACCACTGACTATGAACGGAACTGGCGATTTTGTGTCCATGAGATCTATGTAATTAATCAGTTGGCATATGACTCTGAGCGACAATCGGGACCTGAATGAAAGGATAATGAAAGTTAGGACGATTCAGAGTAATCAATAACTTAAAAAGATTCAATTAAAAGAATTATCAGAAATCAATTAGAGCTTAAATCTAAATTAGAGGTTCATCTTAAATTGGAGTAAGATTAATATAAAATTGTAGTCAGATCAAATTAATAAGTCAATTGATAAAGTGCAAATTAATAATAAGTGTTTTTGCTTCAGTGCTCAGAAAAGACAGAACAACACAGAAACCTTCAGCCATTTTATTGGAATCTGACATCGGACTAATAATTTGGCCCCTTTTACAGGATCGATCATCGAGCCAGTCAGACTGTAGTCTTGTTAGCTAACCACTTTTCATCAATGTTTGAAAGTGATTTAAATCACTCACATGACTACTGTGAATTATATGATAGTAATGAACAGACAAATTAAAATTATATGATTATTTATTATCCAGTGGGTGCACAGACCTGGGTGACATCATCAAGTCTTATGCTTCGATGGAGCTCCAAATAAAGTATAACAAGCTTGGTGGTAATAGACACAAATGTGAGACAGTACACAGTGCAGTGGCAGTAACATCCAGGATAGCTTGTATATGTTCACATAAAGCGTTTGACATATTTAAGCATTACATTAGAGGTAGATTTTTTTATATACCACAGTGATAAATGTGAGAATAAAGTGGATGTGGTACTCATTGCAAAAATCCTAGTATGTTCACTTTGTGTGGCTATTTTAAGCTGCAGAGAGATACCTACGCAGTGTGCACATTCTTGGTTGTTAGCATAGCAGTTCCTCTACTTTTTCTCTGTATGCCACCCTCTAATGGTCACAGCCAAGTAGCCCCTGGGACACCTTGTGCTGTTAGGCAAGGCTTTAGCTGCAATCATTATCATGGGACTTTCAAAATTGTAGTAATGGTTACCAATGATAACTGTCAAACCTTTGGGTCCACACATTGCAGTATCAATCCTTTTGAATAGTGTTATAGTTCCTTCCTTAACAGGAACATGTGGGGTGTCTTTCAAGTCAACATCATAGATTGTTTGACCTTTAGAAGAAAAGACAGTGAGCTTGCTCTGCAAGTGGCTCTGCAAATAAACATTTTCTGACACATGGATGGGATGAGTTGTAAAATTTGTGTTTATTTTTTATCCATCATTAGTTGCTTTTGCATTATTTCTTCATTGAACAGTGCCTGTTCTCACAGTCACAGAGCTCTCTTTCTTCCCCTTGTGCACACACACAAACACACACATAAATACACAGAAAGAGTGAAGCCATATTTATTTCTATGAAAAATTTGCTGATGCCATCCTACCTGTGCCTGTTCTGCCACTATCCACAACAGAGAAGCGATCATGCTAAAATTACCTCAGGAACTTTTAGTCACCATAAGGCTTTATTCGTGTTTTGATGATGAATTACAGTGACGAGCTGACCTACAGATTTCTTCTTCAAAATTCCATCAGGTATGTTCTTGTTTTTTATAGGGATATTTTTTGGTTCGTTTGTGATCTCATCTAGGTGTTCTCGGACCGACTGTTTTGGTGCAGATCTGAGTGCGATTGCTGTGTTCATATTTGCCTTTATGAAACGAATCAAGGGAGAAAACACACCAGGTTCTGAAATAAATGCTCCAAACGAGCCAGGTGTGCGATTCATGGAGTAACATACCTTGTAGTAGTGATGGGTCGTTCGCGAACAAGTCGGCTCTAAGAGCCGGCTCTTGTAGGTGAACGTTGGGAGCCAGCTCGCATATCAGAATAGCTGAATCTATTTATAAAAATGTAAAAAAAAATTAAGATATGAATAATCAAAAGATTTAAATGAATAGAATTAACTAATTCAAAGAACAAAAAATGAAACAAAATAATATAGGCTTAAATGCTCAAGCGCACACACATTCGTTCTGACTGTCTGCTCAGACTAACAGCCTCACCTGTTGTTCCTGTCAATCAGACACGCAGTGTCAACCAATGAACTAAAGATGCGTGAGGGAGGGCGGAGCCAATTCACTCACAGACACAGTCACACATTTAGCAGCCGAGGAGAGAGAGGAAGGACAGCTCTGAAAACAACAGCTGGAAAATGAGTCGGAAGCACAGTAGCATTTGGATGCATTTTAATAATGTAGACAATGTTAGAGCACAGTGTAGAATTTGCCAAAACAAAATCTCATATAAAGCCGGTTCTACGCACAACCTACACTGGCATATGCAAATTGTGCACCCAACTGTGAAATTAGCTGTAGCGGAGCTTCGAGAAACTAGCGGGCCTGCTAGTGATAGTGGTGGAGCCAGCACCTCCACACATGGAGATGTATTTCATAACAAACTAATGCATTTTTAAATACACTGTGATTAAGGTAGAGTATGATTTCATTTAATAATTTAATAAAAAAATTTTTTAACACCAATCATAGTGAAACTATCGCAAACTGTTTGACTTAAAAAAAATATATATATATTTTAAAGAGCCGTTTGGGAGCCAAAAGAGCTGGCTCTTTTTGGTGAGCTGAGCCGAAAGAGCCGGAATGCCCATCACTTCCTTGTAGGTTTTCCGTAGAACACGTATGTCCATTTTCAGCTTTCAGTGAGGAAAGAAATTACGTTAGATAAAAACAGACTGTTGTGGCTCCACTTTCTGATGTAATTTTAGTGTAGGAAAAAAGGCAGGAAAAACGCTTGGTGACAGAATCACTATGGATAACAATCAGCGTTTGTGACGATATATAGCGGCTGTTGAGATGAAAACATTCAGATAAGCTTGACCTCTTGTCAGTTCTTCAGTAAAAGAAGAAGCTCATTGATGAGAACGCAAGACACAACAATTTTTCAAGCAAGCAAATGTGTTTTTTTCCATTTTTGAAGCCATTAACTCAGCAGGAGTCTCGACAGTCAAGTGATTAATGACCTCCTGCTGAGAATCGCTAATGCATGCTTTGTCTCTCTCTGTCTGGCCGGCAATTATTTTAATGAAGCTCACACATGAAAATCACTGGAAAAATCAGCTAGTGTGGTGCATTTTTAGATGCATGTAAAGGGGAAAAGACTGCAAGCAATTAGACACTTATTTTTGCAAATATCTAAAAGATTATCAACAACCATGAGACATACTGTACACTATATGGCTAAAGTCCTATTGCCCAACATCGGTGCCTGAACTCACTAAAGCTCTTGTGTCTTGTTGAACATTTAATTGCAAAGGGCTGGGCATTAATCCCTCCCTTTTCTGCTATAACATCTTTCAGTCTTATGGGAAGGCTTTCCACTAGATGTTGGAACATGGCTGCAGGGATTTGTTCCTATTTTCAGATTCAAGAACATCAGAAGCCGCTTTTCCACTATTTGGCCAGTGTGAGCCAGGGCCATAAACTGGTCAGCCGGGACCAGTAGCCTAGGACCTTGAGCCGTGAGACCAAAATCACTCTGCATTCCCACTGAAAGCCAAAAGCCCTGCAGCGTTGCCCTAAAACCCACCCTTAATAAGCTGCCATGGAGCAAACGACACACCCCACCCAATTCACAAGCCAAACCAAATACGCATGTTATCTAATTATCTAGAATATCAGCTTGGAAATATATGGAAATGTTAGCTAGCTTAGGTTAAAAAGTTGACGTTGTAACTGCCATGGTGTCCTGAGTGGTCTCTCCACTAACAGCAGGATGATATCCCAGCACACCGTCCATGATCACAAACCATGGAAAGTTCTTCTTTTGGGCACATCTTTGTCCATTGTGTGTCTTAACTGATGTTCTATGTGTCCGCAATTTTTTTTTTTGCCGAGATGCAGGTTCGTGACGTCACACAAACATGTCGGCACCCAGAGAGATGTACAAAGTTAGTGATAAACATTAACTTTTATTAAATGATATCGATCAATATGTCAAATTTCCTACATTACAAGATATTAAATCTTGTTTAAGAAATGTTTTCAGAGGCAGGTGTACAGGCACGTGCACACATAGACATCAAAGGGGGCTTGAGCACCTGCCCTTTTTCTTCCTCAAGAGAAAGTGCCCTTTTTTCTGGGGTGCTTTTTTTATTTTTTATTTTTAAATAAACTAATATATATATATATATATATATATATATATATATATATATATATATATATATATATTCCTGTTTGCGCACAGCTTCCCTGTCAAACAAATATATTTATTGAATAAAAAATCAAAATATCAGGTCGGAAGATAAGACTTTGTCAAGTTTGCATGCCCTCCCTTCCTCCCTCCCTCTCTCTCTCCCTCCGAGTCTCCATGCAGCAGTGCAGCACACATCAGCACATCAGACACACAAACAGGCAGGCAGCAGCCCCTCCCAGCTCCTATCCCAGCTGTGTTTTTCTTGGCTTGTGTGGAGGTGAGTGGTGATGAACAAAAGACTAAGCTACCAGTGCCTCGACTTTACAGCTAATTAGCCAAAAGCTAAAAGACAAATACAGTTAACTTGTGTCTTGCTAACATGCATGACTCATGTGCTACTAGCTAATGTAATAAGTTAGCTAAAGTTTAGCTAAGGCAATATATCATGGCCTTACAGGCTAATGTACTGTACTTAATGGAGACACTACAGGTGAATACAGTAAAATTTGTATCTAATAACGTCATCACAATTGCCACATTGATATGCAAATTAGGCATTAAATAATTAAAATGCGCTAATTTGCATACATTTGACAAGGCACTGCAGGTGAATAGGATAAACAAAATAACTAAAGCACATCACCACAGAACTTCCCCAGTTAATGACTTACATCAAGAGTCTTTTCCCCTGAAATGTTATGTTTAAATATGCAGATTAGCTTGTTTTGGTTAATATAGAAGAAATCTACAGATGCAAACAGGCGGAGGGTAGTAGGCTTAAAACAAACACCATCTAAATGTGTATTTTGGAAGTTTTCTTTCCATTAGAGTAAAAGAAGACATGGAAGCAAAATAGACCAAAATCTCAAAATTGACCACTACATGAAAAAAGTGTCCTGCCTTAAACAGTAACTTCATAATTTTGATCGTAGGCTCCTCATCTAATAACTATCCATTCTATTAGTTTGTTGTATGCTGGTAGATCTTTACATGATACAGTGGTCCAATAACACCAAAAGAATTAAAATGATTTATTGCCTTGTGCAAAATAAACAAATGATTAGTGAAACTACAGTTGTGCTCAAAAGTTTGCATACCCTTGGAGAATTGGTAATATATGTACCATTTTTAAAGAAAACATGAGTGAGCAGGCAAAACACATTTCTTTTATTTCTTATGGGATTCATATTCAACTGTAGGTTATAAAAGAATGGCACAATCATAAAACAAAACATGGCAACAAAGCAAAAAAATTAAATGACCCCTGTTCAAAAGTCTGCATACCCTTAGTTCTTAATACTGTGTATTGCCCCCTTTAGCATCAATGACAGCATGCAGTCTTTTGTAATAGTTGTCTATGAGGCCACAAATTCTTGCAGGTGGTATAGCTGCCCATTCGTCTTGGCAAAATATCTCCAGGTCATGCAAAGTCTTTGGTCGTCTTGCATGAACCGCACGTTTGAGATCTCCCCAGAGTGGCTCGACGATATTAAGGTCAGGAGACTGTGATGGCCACTCCAGAACCTTCACCTTTTCCTGCTGTAACCACTGGAGGGTCAACTTGGCCTTGTGCTTAGGGTCATTGTCGTGCTGGAAAGTCCAAGTGCGTCCCTTGCGCAGCTTTCATGCAGAAGAATGCAAATTGTCTGCCAGTATTTTCTGATAACATGCTGCATTCATCTTGCCATCAATTTTAACAAGATTCCCCGTGCCTTTAGAGCTCACACACCCCCAAAACATCAGTGAGCCACCACCATGCTTCACAGTGGGGATGGTATTCTTTTCACTATAGGCCTTGTTGACCCCTCTCCAAACATAGCGCTTATGGTTGTGACCATAAAGCTCTATTTTGGTCTTGTCACTCCAAATTACAGTGTGCCAGAAGCTGTGAGGCGTGTCAAGGTGTTGTCGGGTATATTGTAACCGGGCTTTTTTGTGGCATTGGTGCAGTAAAGGCTTCTTTCTGGCAACTCGACCATGCAGCTCATTTTTGTTCAAGTATCATCGTATTGTTCTCCTTGAAACAACCACACCATCTTTTTCCAGAGCAGCCTGTATTTCTCCTGAGGTTACCTGTGGGTTTTTCTTTGTATCCTGAACAATTCTTCTGGCAGTTGTGGCTGAAATCTTTCTTGGTCTACCTGACCTTGTCTTGGTATCAAGAGATCCCCGAATTTTACACTTTTTAATAAGTGATTGAACAGTACTGACTGGCATTTTCAAGGCTTATGGACTTTTCCATCTTTATAAAGTTCCATTACATTGTTACGCAGGTCTTTTGACAGTTCTTTTCTGCTCCCCATGGTGCAGTATCTAGCCTGCTCAGTGCATCCACATGAGCGCTAACAAACTCATTGACTATTTATACACAGACACTAATTGCAATGTAAAAAGCTGCAGGTGTGGGAAATTAACCTTTAATTGCCATTTAAACCTGTGTGTGTCACCTTGTGTGTCTGTAACAAGGCCAAACATTCAAGGGTATGTAAACTTTTGATCAGGGCCATTTGGGTGATTTCTGATATCATTATGATTTAAAAAGGAGCCAAACAACTATGTGATAATAAATGGCTTCATATGATCACTATCCTTAAATAAAAGACAGTTTTTTTTGCATGATCAGTCATATTTTCAAAATCAATGCCAAAATTTCACAATTTCTGCCAGAGTATGCAAACTTTTGAGCACAACTGTATGTCCCTCTCCTTGGTGCAGTCATTTATTCTAAATATATACTTGAAACTAGTAGCATAGAAAACATGCACATTGTGGCATAATTTCCTTTGCTGTTGCCTGCTCTTGTGATAAACCTAGTGAATACTAAAGAAGACTATGGTCTCTGTGTGAACTGATTATTTTGTAGAAATCTGTTGAGTATGAAACAATTGAGTGAGTGTGAGGGAATTAAAATAAATTGGTAAGGAAGTCAGAGTTGTGTTAATATATTTAACGTTTTGTTAAAGAAAAAATTGTTTAAATAAATAATTATGAGAAGTGCCCTTTTTTCCCACTTGAGCCCCTGCCCCCCAAAATGTCTGTGCACATCCCTGCAGGTGTACAAAACACAAATAAATTAAACTCTTTTAATGATCGTACACCTGTAGCACTGTAACAGTTCAAGGATGGGCAAGGAGGAGGCGGGAACCGGCTGAACAATCAACATAAAGGTTTAATGATATAAATGAACTTAAAACAACATAAAACATACAGTAAGACAATCACAGACACACATGCAGTGCAGCCACGTGCATCTCTCTCTCTCTCGAACTGGCGTCTCCAGCTCCCCTTTATCTCGCTCTCCCTCTGATCACCTGATATATCACCGGCCGTGCGTCCTCACGGCCCGGCCACCCCCTCCTCCTCATCACAAGCACAAATGCTGGCATAGCAGCATTGTTTATCAGTTGGGTTACTAGGAGACGTCTCTGTTGACAGTCAAACCCCTGTTAAGCTAACGGGAGCATTGCCGTTTTGGTTGTTTAAACATCATTTTCTGAGCATATGGAATTTCTTTATGGTCAGAGATCAGAGAATTCAAGTAGAAATATCCCACGTCCAACTTGAATGGAATGCAGGAATCTTGCTAAACTCTGCCTTTAACATTGACCATTCCTCAATCCCCAGTTGGCCTTCTTTGGCCCAAGGGTAATCGGCTGGCCAAAGGCCATTAGCCATAGCCCAGAGGAAGCCCCGAGGAGGCACAATTAATCCTGCATTCCATTCAACTTGGAAAGTTGGATTTTGCAACATCCTACTAGGAAAAGTGCAATGGAATGTCACTTGAAGTCATAATTCTACCTTGGAAACTCATGTGAAAATTTTCGACTCCAATTTCAGCGAGATGCAGGTGTGTGACGTCATACAAACATGTCGGCACCCAGGGAGATATACAAAGTATGTGATAAACATTCGCTTTTATTAAGTAATATCTATAAATGAGTCAAAGTTGCTACATTACATGGTATAAAATATGGTATATTATACTCTCTTTTGATAATCGTACACCTGTAGCACAAATGCTAGCGTTGCAGTATTGTTTATCAGTTGGGTTGCTAGAAGACGTCTCTGGTGACAGTCAAACACCTGCTAAGCTAACGGGAGCATTGCAGTTTTGTATTACACGTCATCTTCCGAACATCAGAAAATGGAATGCCTTTAAGGTCAGAGATCAGAGATATTAAGTATGATTTCCTATCAATGATCCTGAGCGACTGAAGCTATGGCTGCTCGCTGTTCTCTGGGATATCAAAACACTCACTGAGTCACTAAAAATTTTGAGGGTGTGCAGTGAACTTTTTCCCCTGCCGATTTCAGATGATCCGACCATAGATCCAACGATATCAGCATGCCAACAAGCTTATGTCACGCGAGAGGCAGCTTGAACTCCACCCTCTCGTGAATGTGCATACATATAATATATGATAATATATGATATATTTTTATAGTAAAAAAGTATTTTTTAATATTTATCTGTTTCTTACACACACCTAGCGTTTTGCTTCAGAAGACATTTATTAATCCACCGGAGTCGTATGGATTACTTTTATGATGTCTCAATGTGCTTTTTGGAGCTTCAAATTTTGGCACCCATTCACTTGCATTGTATGGACCTATAGAGCTTAAATATTCTTATAAAAATCTTCATTTGTGTTAAGCAGATGAAAGAAAGTCATACACATCTGGGATGGTATGAGGTTGAGTAAATTATGAGAGAATTTTCATTTTTGAGTGAATTATCCCTTTAATTAGAAGGGGGTCTCCACATAATTTTGGCCATATATCTCCAAAAAGCCTTAAAAAGGTCTGTTTTTCAGTTGTTTGTGTTTTTAACCCTAATCTTCTGTTGGGGTCTTTTTATTTTTACCCCGTTTTGAACTTTGCTTCTTTAAAAAAACATGGTTCCCTTCATCTCAGTGGGATGAGGTTTGGTGACTTTTCCTACATTTACTATACACACACACACACACACACACACACACACACAAAACTGGATTCCGTTGGTGTAGTGATGTGAAAAAAAAAAAGTAACACTAAGGGTGTTCGGGGTCAAATTAGATCCCCTATTGGAAATGAATGGGTGAGATGATAAAACCATGCATTTTTTTATTTGTCAAATATATATCAGTAAATCAGCCACAATCCAGAACACACACACACACACAGAAATGAGTGGGGTGATACTATAACACATCCACTCACATGCTCTCTCTCTCTCTCTCACACACACACACACACACACACACAGGAATGAAATTTTTTTTTTTTTATATAGAATTTGTCAAATAAAATCAGCCACAAATGCAAAACACACACAGAAATGAAGAGTTGGGACCATAACAAATCATTTATTGCTGTTGGTTTTATTGACATTTTTTATTATTATTATTATTTATTAATTTCTTGTACTGAGTTATTGAATGGGATGTTTTAAATAAATAATAGGTAACTAAAATCTAATGTGGCATCATTGCAAAAACTGACACTTCAAAACTCCTTAAAAAAATAAAATAAACTTTGACAAAAAAAATATGATTTAATGTCTAAACATATATCTAAATGCATAACCAGAAAATCTGACCTCTGCAGCCTGGTTATATGTTGTAATTTCATGTCTTGAGTTTCTCTCTCTCTCTCTCTCTCTCTCTCTCTCTCTCTCTCTCTCTCTCTCTCTCTCTCTCTCTCTCTCTCTCTCTCTCTCTCTCTCTCCAACAGATGGCAGTAATCTGCCCCCAATGCATGATAATATGTCCCTGAATAAAATTGTGACATAGTTAAAATGTAGTGAAGTGAATTTAACATAAAATGTTCTTATTTTATATAAAAATGAATGGTGTTGTTTAGTAATTTAAAGGGAAATAGGGTAAAATAAAAAAAATACCACAAACCCCCTCAAAAACTTCACAACTTTTAAGATTTTATATAATTGAAGTTAGTGATATAACATTTGTTAATAATAATAATAATAATAATAATAATACAAATAAAATAAAAAAAATATATGATTTTGGTACAAATTACACAGGGTTGCGACGGTATGAGATTTTGACAGTACATAACCATCTCAGCATATATCACGGTATCACGGTATTACACAATTATTATTATCAGTTACAATGACCCTTAAAGGAGTGAAAACAGATTTATTTGTTGTATTTTGTATTTTGTATTTTTTGGGGGGTTGAACAAACGCTTTATTATAACTGAAACTTGAAATCATTTTTTTAAATTTTTTTTTTATTTAAGTATGTGTAAAAAAAAAAAAATAAAGTCTCCCTTTTGAAAATGAATAAAATAAATATAATAAATAAGTAAGCTAACAGAATTATAATAATAAACCAAATAATAAACATGATAAAAAAAATAGCATGTAACTATAACATGTTATATAACTAAAACATGTTAGTTTACATGTTAGCATAGCATGTTAAATTAACTACTAAATGAAAAATAACATCAGCTGTATGATCTTTAAAGTAATGTCCTATGATTATTAATAATTAACATATACTGTAGGTTTGCGAAAGTGCAGCCAGACTGTTCCTGTCTGTACCTTTATCTCAGTGGTTCTCAACTGGTTTTGCTTCAGGACAGATTTTACATTGGAAATCAAGTGGCGACCCACCATAGTAAAAACATAACCTGTATTTAATGTATCCTGGGTCGCATTTCCTTTTATGTTGCATAGTTTTGTTCATGGTTTTCAAGTACAAGGATATGCATCAAGTGACAATATTTTTGTTGTTGACGTCAACAACAAAAGCGACAGGAAGTTTTCTCTCCCCCCTTTTAAAAATTGAAGAGCATATTTACTTATATGAGCCCATTATTATCCCGTTTGTTTCCTAATTTCAAATATAATTCACACAGAACATACATATTACACAGGAGGAAAGGCTCCTCATTATCATGGTTAGGTCAGTGTAGCTAGTCTTAAATAATAGTAATAATAATAAAAAATTATAGTATTTATGAAAACATAAATAATAGCTGAAACACATCTTGAAACTTTAACTACAACTGCCACTGCTGATATAAAATGAGGTCTAATAGATTCTACCTTTAGATTATTTCATATGAAACTATAACATTTTGTTTTGTAAAGGTGATGATGTATAATGAAAAAAAAAATTGCGCGTAGCACAGTGTTCTCTTTTCCTCCTCAGTGCTGTTTGGCATGTCAGGGCTTCCTACTGTTTGAGAGGTTCAACTTGACTTTCTCCATAACGCTTTAAACTAGAAAAGTCTCACTAGAATTGAAATTGGTCACGTCAGTTTTGAGGTTTGCACTCCGCAATATCGAGGGAAGCCCGGTTGTTGCACACGCGCGCGTCAGAGAGCAGAGCAGATCATGATCGCGAGCTGGTTCCGTTACACTCGTGCGAAAGTGCAGATGAGAAGCCTTTAGCAGATTGCGAGATTCTCATTAAATCTGCCTCGGCAGTCCTAAATAGGCTATCACTTGAATATCTTCAATTGGAGAACCATGGCATTGTTTTTCCCTGCTGTCCGCAACCCAGTCCGAATAGACCTGCGACCCACCAGTTGAGAAACACTGCTTTAACTCACATGCACACTCATTTATGTCAGACCCCCTCGCCTCGCTTCTCTCCGACATTTTCTCCGCTGCATGTATGTGTGTGTGGCGCAAGATGACGAGTCTGACAGACAGACGAGGAGGAAAGGAGATGAGCAGGCGAAGGTGAGATTCTCTGTCTGGTTGCATTTTCATTATGCATGTACATTACGTCATTGTTTTGACCAAGCGTGAGCACGAGCAACAGGTAGCTGGCTGCAGTTCAATTTACGGCCACAGGTGTCATTTATAACAAGAATTTCTCAGTCTTACATACTGCACCTTTAACGAACAGAATACAAAGGTTAATAGCAGTGAATGACATTGTGGTGTGTGCATAACCCCAGATAAGGTTCAATGCTGTACATTGCAAAGTCACATCCAAGTCTGATGTCAACACCTAGAGCATCCTAAATGGAAATGACAAAGGAACCAGTCCTTAAAGTATAGATATGACCTAAAAATCTTACTTTTTCTAGATGTAGATTTAATTAAGATATTGTGTACTGTCATGCAAATAAAATTACTGTGAAGTGAAAATGGTTGTATTTCTGTAGATTCAATACTTAACGGTTCCTTGGATAACACTGCCTCACTGTTTACAGTTGCGATGACCTACACTTGTGGTTATAGTGCTATATTAGACACCTGAAGTTAATTACTTCATACATTGATTAAAAATTACCTCACGAATCAGTTGGTTTAAAGTAATCACAAAATTGACAAGTGAAGTTGCTTCTGAGAAAAGGTATGGTTGGTTTGTTGGTTTCATATTTTGTTCATTTAACCCCTGTAATATAGCAGTGGTTTTTTGTTTCTCCTAATCAATTTAAAGTTTTTTCCTATTGTCTCAATATCACTTTCCATCCTTAGTTTCCCTCCAACTAAGAAAAGCATAGATAAAAAAATATCTATCTATCTAGGTTTTCATAGGTTTATTCAAGTGAGGCTTTAAATAAATAAATAGTCAACAGAATCACATGTAACTCCCACTTATTTGTTTATTTATTTTTTATTTTGTTTAAAACAGAAATGTTGTTTAAAGGGGTATCAAATGATAACTAGGAGAGTTTCCAAGCCAGGGCCAAAATCTGGACAAACTGTAGTATTGTTTATTACAGTGACAGTCAAGGCTGTAGCCATGCGATTACTTTTGGGTGGGCCTCAATAAAAAATGGATGGGCCAAGTTTTCTCCCAAAATGTTTCGCCCAAATTTTCCAAACTCAAAAATTTCAAACAGTTCTTTCACACTTTCAGAAATCAGAATTTATGCATTTTTTAAACTATTTTAGAAATATATATTTGAAGTCAAAGAATAATCTCTAATATTCTGGGTGGGCCTGGGTCTAATTTGGGTGGGCCCACACTTGGCTACGCAACTGGTGACAGTAACAGTGACGGTGACAGGGACGCTGTAGGATAAAGGAAGAGCAATAAAAACATGGAAGAGTGTCAAAGATCTTCATCTAGAGTGTTTTTAAATTTTAATATGTGCCATTCAACAACGCAACTTGGTGATCACTGCAATGCACTGTCCCAATCATTTACAGCTTAATACATTGATTAAAATATTAAACATTATTAAGTATTAGCAATATATTTTTTTAATCCTGTGATGTTTTAGTTTCATCTTGCTCTAAAACATTTCATTCTATTTGATAAAATGATGAGAATCTGTATGATAAAATCAAAATGCCAAAAGATGGTTAAAAATATAAAAATTTACTTCAAGTTGACAGTAATATTTAAGACAATCTACAATCCTTCACTGAGCAATGGCTAATTTAGGTCTTCTTTTTCCATTTATTTTGTGTAGCATTCTTTTTTCTCTCTTTTTCTTTCTCCCTATTGGTCACATCCCAGTAGCTCAGTAGAAATTTTGTGTGGAATTGGGTATTTATGGCTGAGTGCAAAAAGCATGGGGGTCTCATATTGGAAGAACTGAGGGCCCACAAACACCTTTATGTCGTCTGGACCACATGTAGCAGCATCGATCTTGGGGAAAGGCACTAATATTGCTCTCTGCACTTTGCGCGGAGTGGCACTCAGGTCGATATCATACATTTTGTGACCTATGGGCAGATAAGAAGGGGTACAAGGTGAGTTGCAATAGCAGTTGAGCAGAGGAAAGAGTTTCTTTCTTTAGGCTGTAAATGGAATTAAGTGGGCTGTATAAAAAGCTACGAACCCTAGCTAAAATATTCAGCTATAAAAACTTTACCTTTGATTACATGGACAATCTCATACTCTCCACAAACAAAGGCTGCACTTACAGGTCCATCAATGCTAAGCTCCTCCATCAGTAGCTTGGGGTAGCCCTCAATTAATGTATGTTCATCTCCGGATTTATAGATAAACACCTGCTCATCCTGTAACCCCACAAACACACCACAGACATAAAATAAGTGGGTTGAATGGAAGTAGGTCTCCAGAAAATGGGTGGGGCTTATTGGCCCATAGAGACTCTATAACTGGTCAGCTACAATGGATTTACATAATGTTTTAAATTAATACATTTTAATATGGGAGGGACACTGACAAATTTAGTTAAAACTTTAGCTACTTTTAGCAAACTCCCTTTGCAGTACCACTATGGGTCAATTTAGGGGTCTCAAACCCCCTGTTTCTGATCTCAATAATAAATCTTTTAACTCTTCACTACCTTCCATTCATAATTCATGTAGTTACAGGCAACATTTATTAGCTAGCAATCTTCATAGTGGCCGTGTGAATCTCACCTTGATGAAGTGTAGTTTTCCATGATTTGAGAAAACTGCTTCCACATCCCCTTTAATCTCTTTCCATGAGCTAGTGATAGGAAATGCATGCCATCCGTCGGCCTGACTGTCACTTAGATGCAAATAAAAGTTACCTGAAAAGAAAAATGTATATGGACTGCCAGCTCATGCAAAATACTGTGTATTAGTGACTTTCAAGCTTTTACAAACAAGCATACATACTGTACCTCTGAAAGCATAGGCTTTTCCCAGGTCATCAGAGGTGATGGCGTCCAAGTGCTCAAGACTGCAGTGCTCCCTCTCTGTGTCATTTCCTCCATTACCTTTGATCCCTCCAAAAAATAAAATATTAGAATGTATTGTCTGATACAATGCACCTTGTATTAACACAATGCTGAACATTTTTAAGTCACTTTTTTTACACAGATCAGGATGGTTCATAGCACAAAATGAAACTTCCTTTTAAATGTTCAGTCAAGAGAAAAAAAACACACAAAGAGCTGTTAAATAGCCCTAACCCAAATGTGGCACATACAGTACATCTTTTAAATACTCCCTAAAATCTTATAAAACATATTTATGTTCTCCTAATCAGTGTGTTGCTGTTTGTCTGTAAATGGAAGGAAATACAGTAAAACTACAGTATACACACCAAAGTTTGTGCAGCGCATGAAGTCGTCGCGAGAATCTTTCGGGTAGTTGCCCACCACAGCACCAGTAACTGGGTGGAAACGGGTAAAGTTGTGCCCATGGAAACAATAATAATGTTCCAACCAGCGGAGTGCTGAAGTGCAGTTGGGCAGATGAGTCCAAGGCCTCTTTTGCACTGTCTTAGTCCTTAAGTCGAAGGCAAACACCTCATTTTCTGAGAGTTAAAGAGGCAAACACATATATATGGGATGGTGTACTATGATGCAATAATACAATATATAATAATAAGTGGCAAATCCTCCAAACCAATCATGCATTCACTTCTGTGTGAGTTGTTGTCCTAAATATCCTTACCCTTGAAGAACAGAACCGAGTCAGCCACACACTCTCCTTTGGAGCGCTCCACAGCGGCGTCCAGGTTGTTAGGAATGCTGGGGAAAACCTCAGAGATGTCTTTGGGATAGCCCTCCACCCTACTGTCCTTAAAGATGCTAAACACTTTATCATTCTTAAGGAGACATGAGAACAGAAACAGAAACTAGATTCAATATGATATTTTTAGATTTAACTGAACACTACTCGTAAGGTGTACATTTTCAGTCTCTTGAAACTAATCCATCTGAACAATTAGTTGCATTTCTGAAAACATGCTGTAAGAGCCATTACACAGGGGAAACCAGGGCATGTTGTCATACTTTTTAGTGGGGTAGAGTATGTTTATTTTTGAAAGTCAATTTCTGGCACATACCTTAAAGGTATAGTTTACCAAAAATGAAAATGCTGTCATCGTATACTTACCCTAAATTTGTTCCAAACACAAAAGGAGATGTTAGGTAGAATGACAGCCTCAGTCACCATGCACATTCATTGTATGGAAAGAATGATGCAATAAAACTGAATGGCTAAATTCCCTGTGTGACAACTAGCCCCGGTCTAGTACGGTATGGTACTGTGCAAAAGTTTTAAGCAGTTGTGAAAAATGTTGTATAGTGAGGATGTTTTCTAAAATAATGCCTTGAATATTTTTTATTTATCTATAAAAAAAATAAATAAAAAAAAACACAGGTAGCACTTTACAACAAGGTTCCATTCATTAACATTAGTTAATGCATTAGGTATCATGAACAAACAATTAACAATATATATTTTTACAGCATTTATTAATCTTTGTTAATGTTAGTTAAGAAAAATACAACTGTTCATTGTTAGTTCATGTTAATTTATAGTGCATTAACTATTGTTGACAAATACAATTTTTGATTTTAAAAATGTGTTAGTATATGTTGAAATTAACAGTCACGGTGCCGGTGAGTTTGTCGATTTGTTCTGTTTGTTTCGGTTGTCTCTCCCTCATGTGTGTCAGGTGCACTGGCATGCGTGATCAGCATTTCCATGGGAACGCTGATCATGCCACTATTCATTGTGCTGATGACACCTGTCTCTAACTGTCTCTTTATTTAAATCCTTCTTTGTGTCATGTTCTGTGCTAGAATGTTGTTGTGTGTTCTAGGAACTCACCTCACTCTCTCTGCCTCAGTTGGTCCTGTCTCATGTTTCTGGGTTGGTTGCCAGTCTCTGCCTGTGTGTCCGGATTGCAGTTACCATCCAGCCTGCAGCTTCTCTTGCCATTGTCCTCTGACTCTGCACCTGAGGATTCCTCACAAATCTGTTCTTCACACTACCATGACGCACACACGCCTACGAATACACTAATTTTCCCGCTGCAGTCGGTGCCGGGTTTCCTTACAGTTTGCCAGCCCTGTTGTGCTTCTTTGTTATTATATTAAAAAATTCTGTGAACTGTTCCTCTGCATTTGGATCTCTTGTCTGTTCTCCTGATATTAACATTAACAAAGATTAATAAATGCTGTAAAAGTATTGCTCATTGTTAGTTCATGTTAACTAATGTTTTTAACTAGTGTTAACAAATGGAAACTTATTAAAAAGTGTTACCAAAAAAAGAAATCAATATTTGGTGTAACCACCCTGTACCATCTGTTGCAGGACTCCTTGTTCTACTTTTATTATATTCTATTTGCAAAAGTAATTTTTGGATATCTAAAATTGATATTGACTATTGACACAATAAAGCAGAAGATATAAAATAACCATTTAAAGAAAAATGTTTTTGGGAAACATTTAATGTGCCTAAGTAACTTTTGCACAGTACTGTATTGAGTATAAGCATCCAAAAACATCTAGCAGTATCAGTAAAAGCCTGCCGGTTGCAACAGTAACAGATACCCTTTAAACCTGTGATTAGAGAAATTGTTGGTTGCTTATGTGGAAGAAGAGCATGTGGTTATGGTAAGAGGGATCAGCTGATTAATGCATGTGGAATGCAGCATCTACATTTTTCGAGAACTCCTTATTAATTTGAATTGCAGGTTGTCGAAACCCTGACCACATGTATTCACCTGAAAAAAACATAATGCTACATTAGATATAGGGAGAATGGTAAATAATCCAGTGGTTTTCTATTCGAAGCCCCAGAAATTAGGAGTATCAACAGATTAAAATACTTTTCACAAATAATTTTGTGATTCCAGATTTTTCAGAAACAGTCAGATTAAATATTGTAGCCAACATCATGATTTTTTGCTAATTTCAGCATTTAAATTGAGTTATCACATTTTAATATTAAATAATTTTGTCATCTTGAGTCCTCCTTGAAAGTTTGCCCCCTATTGGACCTCTGCCCCCTGGATGAGAACTACTGATTTTTTTTTTTTCACTGTATATTTGTAATGTAAATATAAAGAAAGTTTACTTCCTCCTAATAATGTATTGACTTGATGGCTTGACATAGCCTTTTTATTTTCTTATTAGGTTGATACAATTTTAACTTATTTTAAACAATCAGCTTTGATCACTACATCCTTGAAGCAAGCTGAATACAGGTAAATCATAAACATCTTTAAAGTGGGAGACAGTGCTGTCATTTGAAGTTCTTATCTATCTCACCCTTGAAGAAATTGATGACTCCATGCTCATCTTTCACAATGACATCAAACTCAACTCCATCACAGCGGTTAATCTTGGCCTCATGGTGATCTTTAGCATGCTCTGCATGGTGATCTTGCAAAACCAAACACATTCAGCCAGCACAATTAATTCAATCTAGTTACGTGATAAACATAACAAATACAAAACATTGGCTAATGGAGAGTTGCTTGCCCTACTGAACATATGCAGCAGGCATCTTAACTTTGAAAAACTACAATGCTAATATTATATATTATATATTAAATAGTTAAATAAACAACAGCTTACCAGCCATCATGCGATCCTCAAAGCTATAACAGAGACACAGGGCAAGAAAATGAGTGCTTGGGCAAGGGGGAGTTATCTTACTACAGTACCAAATTAAATTTCATTATTAGAAACTTTGATGTACTTTAGCATGGTTTTGGGCTCAGGAACCCTCCAAACAAGTTTTTCTTGTCTTTTGTTTCTTTTCATTCTTGTCCGATTTTTAGTACAACCGAAATAGGTTATAAAAATGTGTATTAACTGTTTTAAAAAAAAAAAAATGCAATTTGGCAGGTGCATTGACCATTATGAGCAGTGAACCACTGACTTACATAAGGGAAAATTGAGAAATCAGAAATTAGGTAACACCTCCACCCTCTACTGAGCTGTAACTGAAATGTTGCTGACATAGTACTATTAAGTGTGTGTAAACACAACAATAAACAACAATCTGTTCTGGCAGTTTGGAAACTCGATTCAAGTTAATAGCAGTAAACTACAGTAGCTATACTACACATGAAAATGTAAAACTAGATGAACAAAGAGAGGGAGACAGGTAGGATTTGACTGTGTATGGGAAGATTTGCAATGGGAAGTGGAAAAAGAAGAATGAGATATTTTCTGTTAGGGCTTGTGGTGAACACCTAAGGTAAATAGGGTTCGAGGGACAGAGGATTGTGGTCAAAAATGCGTGCCTATAGACGTTTGACACAAGGGTACACTTTATAGGACAAAACAGTTTTCCTTGCATAAATGTAAATGATAAAAGTGAAAGCGATCTTGCCCATAAAAGTGTAACAGTGCAGACTGAATTAAAAGATATTTAGGAAGCGTGTTTAAAAGGGTCTGTGTGTATACTCATGAGGGAGCAGTGGAGCTCAGGGAAAGAACCAGGCACAGAGTAAAAGTTTGGAAGAACACCTCCATGGTTAGCAGGTCTTCTGGTTTCTGTGAAAAGACCTCAAATTTAGATGGAGTACTAGATAATTTATATGCCGCTGTGAGGTGGAGGAGGATTCAGGGGTAAATGTAGCAAATACAGCTACTTACTGCTTACACCCACACGTGAACATGCACATATTATTATAAACACACAGATGGCTGAAAATCAATATTGACTGTACTGATAAGGAAACTAACAAAAAAAGCTGAAAAAGCATTCTGATATGAGCAACAATGTTGTACCTCAAATAATTAAAAAGGAAGGTTGATCGTGTCCATCAAAAGGTGACTAGATCTTGTTTTTATGTTAACAAATTTTGTGCTGCTCAGATTGAAGTTCTCAACAAAGAGAATAAGAGGCAGTTAAAATTGAAGTAAAAAGTGTTATGTATAATGTCCACCCCGGGCAGTTACGTAACATGCAGGGTCAAGGTTAAAAAAGCAAATCAGAGATACGTAGTGAAAAGGACAAACAAAGGAGGACAAAAAACATGTCTACTAAAAGATGCATTAAAACCAAAAATAATCACACCAGCCTATGAGGATGAATTAGATCATACCATGCTGAAAGGTCAAGCAGTGCTGGTCACAACCATACTGTATGTATGTATGCAAGTTTTGTTTTCGATGCTGGTCCCCAGGATGGGATGGTAGTATGCTGGTGTCCCAAACAGACTTCTTAACTAGCAAGCAGTGTTTCCCATTAATTACCTAGACTGTGGCGGCCATCTAATTTGTCCCGCCACAGTTTCATAATGAACCAAAAATATTTTACACTTCTCAAAATAACATAAAAGATCTCTAACGTGTGTTTTGCGCCGTTGCTTCGGCAAAGCATCTCTCGCTCCCAGTCAGTCAGTCCCCTGCTGTACATGTGCATGCTCAAACATACACGCACTGGAACCAATTATCTAACGTTAACGTTATTAGCAGCGGCTCTGACAATGTAACTATTTTTAGTATCTGAGGAGCAAATTCAACACAGGTAACCACTTTTACTTCATTTCTTTGATGGCTCACAGGGCTCAACATTAATGCTTGTCCGCTTGTCCAGGACAAGTAGATTTTTGAAGGGGCAATTGAAAGAGAATTTTACTTGCACCACCGGACAAGCAGACAAAAAAATAACCAGCTATATTTGTGATAGCCTAGGCCTGTGTCACTTATTAGAAAGTTCATATTTTTATTCTGCTGTTGAAAGTAATCCAGAGCATGTAATTTTATAATTCGCTAGTGATCTAGTAACAGCTGCACCCTGTTTGATTGACAGGCGGCGTATGTGTGTGTGCTGAACAACATGCGCGTGTATTCCAAAAATGCTCGCGCTAATTCGCACCGTCAAATGCATTTCAAAATGCCCATCTTAGTGAGGTATTTATGTAAACACAGAGAGTGATGTCTAAAGTGAACGTAAACAGCATAGAAAAAAAGCAGGTTTGTATCAAACTGTCGGATTTGGAAGTATAAGTGTAACCTAATAGACCTGCTACCGTCTAGTGTGTCATTATAATAATCAAACAACCATAACAAGAAAATGAGAAAAGACTCAGTGCTCTTGACTGGGTAACTTTAGTAGCTTTAAAAAGTATTATAATCATACAGTGAAGACCAGTAGTAATTTCATATCACATTTAATTCTGAATGTTTACTTGAATACTTGATACTGCTGTTAAAAACTTTTAAAGCTGTTAAAAAATCACTGAATTTTTTTCATTTGTATTTTTGTTCTAATATTTTTTATCTATTTCTATTCATTGCTATTTTTTATTGTTATTTTATTACTGACTGTTTACTAGTCTTGAATAATTACTTAAGAACTTGAAACCATTCTTCCATAATTAACATATTACTTAGTGTTATTATTCGTTGTGGTTTTGAAGCTGGTATTGAGAATCATCCAATTTCACTACCGACTACTAAAATTTTGGTATTGTGATAATGTATAGCCTTTATTGTACATACTAGATCTTGCTGCATTAACATGATGAAAAAGTAGATCTCATTCAATAGAAGTGTGAGCATCCCTGCTGTAAATGATGGCGATGGAGGCTTTTCTTTATTTGACTACCATACGTAACATAAAATAATTAACATATGACAATATCCTCCTCCCCTATCCAGTGCAGTTTACATTTCTGTCACAGAGAATTGAGTTGATTGCAAAGGTACACTATTAGGTTGGGCATCAGTCATAATTTTAGAAAAATATACAACCTAAACTTTGACATGTTACTGGAGCATGTAACTTAAATGTCCCTTTTTCTCTCTGGACAAGTGACATTTTTTACTCGGATAAGTGAATGACCAATTTACTTGTCCGGAGGACAAGCACATGACAGTGCTTAATGTCGAGCCCTGCAACCAATGTGTTTATGATTAAATTACTACTAGAGCACAAAATTATTTGCAAGTGCACAAAGTACTTTATAGATCTAGCCTCTTAATTTTGCTCTCAAAGAGTACCAGATTGATGCATTTAACTTTAAAATGTAAAAATTTCTTCCAGAGGAGCACGCCCGCCACAGTCTCACAAAATCCTGTGGGAAACACTGAGCAAGGCTTCCTTGGTCAACCAGTTTTGCCAAACAGATCATGCTGAACCAGCCTCAACTGCTAAAGTTTGCATGGCTATGCTGGTTCAACTTCTAGACCAACACTTGACCAGCATTAACTAGCCTGGACAATGTAAAGTAATGCTGGTTTGGTCTTTCAGCAGAGCTCAAATAACAGCTGTCTGACATGCTTAACCAGAGGGCAGAATTCTACTTTCAGAATTTGAAGATGCAAACAGAAGAGCAGGTTATGGGTGCTTTCATATGTGAATAAAAGAAAGTTTACTTTTCGAAGATACTTAAACGCACACCTTAAATTCAAAGGTTCAAGTTATTGCAAAAACTATAGAAGAGAAAAATATAACTGCACAACTCAAAATACAGGCTCATTTATTTCTATTTCTGAATAAATCAGTCTTTATTTTGAGTTGTGCAGTTATATTTTTCTCTTAAATAAAAGAAAGTTAACATCATCCAACAGGATACACCAAACACAAAGGAAGACACTGTGCTATCAGCTTTATCAATCACAGTTGACGTTGCTCCAAAAAAAGTGAGAGTGATGGCACACTGATGATAGAAGACCATAGGAGGTCTAGTAATACCACAACTGTGACTTGACTTGGCTAGAATGGTGTTTGAAAGTAACAACAAACAACCATGGTGAGTATATTATGTAACAATATCATCATCTGCAACCTTGCACTTGCCTCATTATTCAATCACAACAGTCAGGAACAGCCAGTTAATGCAATCTCATATCTGGCATGTCTGGACTTTGTCTACTCAATATTTACACAGCCTTGTGTTACACAGATTTGATCCTTGGTGAGGTGAACCATATCTGCTCTATTCCATTAGGAAAATACATCTGTTCTAGTTATAATATTGAGCAGTTGCTTGGAGCAACAAATAATATGAAGTGTTATAGTCTTGTGTGGGAGGGAAAATTAATTCATGCGCATTCAGATCCAGATTCAACCATTTCAACTATTACATCTTAAATAAATCTCAAAACCAATCTCTGTTTATTATGCTCTGTTGACTGTATGCTGTGAATACTGTACATACATAGGCTATGCACACAGATTTTGTTTGGCTCATGGATTCAAAGCACTACTGAGGAAAGAACCTGCTGATTTAAGCTGTTTATCTTTTGCACAATTAAATGCCTACTTCACTGCAACACTGCATCTTTATTCTTGTATTACAGTATCAACCTCAGTGTAAAACTACAACACTCCCTTCTATAGCCTATAACTCACTTGTCTGTTAATTGGTTAGTTCACCCAAAGAAATGTAAATTCTGTCATTTACTCACCCTCATGTCATTCCAAACCTGCAAACTTTTCTGATTCTGTGGAACACAAAAGATGTAAGATAAAAAATTACAAAATACCAACTCTAATTTGACTTTTAAAATAACCTTACAGGCACACACCCCACACAGAGAGACAAATGCAACTCTATGCAAAATTACAATTCTATTAAAATATACTGTATTAAACCAGCAACACTGGTTTGCATTGATTCAGGTCAGAGTATACTCTGCTAAAAAAAAAAAAAAAAGACCAGTATGACAACAGCACGGTTATTGATGCTGGTCTAAGCTGGTCTTTCCAGCAGAGAAAGCTTCCAAGTTCTTCCAAATATCTAAATATCTAGAAATATAACCTTATCATTAGTGAATGAAAATTTACAGACTCATTTTTGACAGTTTGCCAATTATGAAATAAAAGAGGAGGAAAACTTGAAGCACTGGTGCAGGTGTGTTAATTGTAGTCAGGAAGTTGGCTGTGATTTTTCCCCCCTAGCATTATTCTCTGAATTCCTGGTCTTGCCTTGTAAATGCACAAATCCCACCAGAGGATTTCCAGTGCATCTCAGAGACAGGAAAAAGGCTATTGTTGGCTCTTAAACGTAAAGCATTCTCTTGAGAAAGAGAGGTCAAAACATCAAGCATTTTCAATGGTCTACACTAGACAGGCAAACGTCACAATGTGTGTATGCAATAGGTTAGCTAATGGGATGAAATTGTAACCAACATGATTTCAACAGCTCTAAGGTTAGTTAGTTAATTTCATAAATAATTCCCATTAGAAAATTCATTATTATTAATATTCATTATTAATGTACTATTATTAAAGCACTTGGATGTTTTACATTAGTTTATTTAGTTAGTATTTCTCATTATTTTCAGTGATGACTCTCATTAGATTCTCATTACTGTCATATACATTAACGAAAATAATCCTGTCCAGCCATTTTTTATTAAAATCAGCATGAATTAAAGAAAGTTGTACAAAAAGGAATGCCACCATGATGTATACATATTTTGAAATGTAAAATATGCATTTTTCGGGTAATTTCCTACTTTTATTTAGATTTGGGGGTGATACATACCCGTACATGATCTTGACAGTGTTCTTAATATTCCCCCAATAATATTTCCACACATGAAACATTTTGCTCTGAAGTTCATCCACTGACAAAACTCGCCCCCTCGTGGACTACAACGATAGAGTCGAAATAAACCAATCAGATGCGTGAAAACTCGGAGCGGACAGACTTCCATGACGGACAGTTGTCCGTGATCTGCTCTATTTTTGCAAAGGGTTTAATACATTAAGTGATTCGAGTTCGCTCAAACCTACAAGAATCGTCGAAGGAAACGACAAAGAATAACATCACGCTTCATGCAACCAAATATATCACCACTGACAGTAGGCTACGAAATCAATCAAAGCATCGGAGAGCGAGGATAGACAGCAGACGCGCGTGTATATGTTGACATGCTGACGCTGGTTAGTCCAAACGAGCAGGTTATTCCAATTGCATCAACGTAATGTATATGAACGATTCAAATGCTTCGGTTTGTGCGTGCTTTAGTGTGATGAAAGCTCCAGTGGGTGTCAGAATGATGAAGATGCGACACCTGTAACCTGCACAGCGGAGTCACGTGCCAATAAGGTAAGTTAAACAAGATTTATAACATTAAAAGCTGGTATAGTGAGTTGAGAGGCAACAGATCAAACCCTTTCTATCTGGAACGAGTGTTTGTTCTAATTTTGGTTTCGTTGGTTTTGATTAGTAGGACAGACTTGGTGTAGTCTAATGGTTACGCTACGTCTGGCTCTGGCTGGTAACTGAAAGGTTGTAGGTTCAAACCGCATAAAGGCGGATGAAGTATCACCATTGTGACATTGATCAAGATACATAACCTGAGGTTACTCTACTATAGGGGACTGATCTTGTAATAAGTTATTTTATGTCAACTAAAGGATTTGTGATTAGGAGTTTGTAGCCTTTATATTGTGATGCAGATTTAATTATTTCATATTAAATTGACAAAATTTGATTAGGCTATTGTTCAAGCTGTACACATCTGGCACCACAGCTATGCTTCTTTTCCAAAATGTACAAGACAGGGTCAGAAATTAAGGGGGCGATCAGGACAAAAATGCCACTGACAGTGACAAAAATGCCTCCGAAATTCAAAATATATGGTCAAAAAATGCCCCATAATGAATTCATCTATTTACTGTAGGCCTAACTAAGTATACATATTGTTGTAAAAAGTATAAGTTGATGTTGATTAAATGTATGCTTAAGAGGCTATTACATCCTCAATCTAGTTATTTGTTTTGAGAATTTAATCGATTGATTAATTGTTTTTAATTGTTATCCTTTTATTTCAAATCATAACAAAACACGGCATGGCTGCATCATGTTGTGGGGGTGCTTTGCTGCAGGAGTGACTGGCGCACTTAACAAAATAAGATGGCATCATGAGGAAGGAAAATTATGTGGATATTTTGAAGCAAAATCTCAAGACATCAGCCAGGAAATTAAAGCTCTGTCGCAACTGGGTCTTCCAAATGGACAATGACCACAAGCATACCTCCAAAGTTGTGGCAAAATGGCTTAAGGAAAACAAAGTTAAGGTGTTGGAGTGGCCATCACAAAGCCCTGACCTCAATCCGATTGAAAATTTGTGGGCAGAACATAAAAAGTGTGTGTGATTAAGGAGGCCTACAAACCTGACTCAGTTACACCAGTTCTGTCTGGAGGAATGGGCCAAAATTCCAGCAAATTATTGTGAGAAGCTTGTGAAGGCTACCCAAAATGTTTGACTCAAGTTAAACAATTTAAAGCCAATGCTACCAAATACTAACAAAGTGTATGTAAACTTCTGACCCACTGGGAGTGTGGTGAAAGAAAGAAAGAAAAGCTGAAATTAATCATTCTCTCTACATTCTGACATTTCACATTCTTAAAATAAAGTAGTGATCCTAACTGACTTAAGATAGGAAATGTTTTCCACAATTAAATATCAGGAATTTTGAAAAACTGAGTGTAAATATATTTGGCTAAGGTGTATGTAAAGTTCTGACTTCAACTGTGTCTTTTACTTGATGATGTGCAAAATGGACAAAAAGGTGTCAAACTGTAACAAACCAAACTTTTATCAAATATTCAAATATTTAGAAAAAAAATGTACAAACATTTTCTAATGTAACATGTATCAAACATAAAGTATAGATGTACATAGGCCTACTGTCCTTGTTATGAAAAACTTGAGCGCCTGAAATAATAATGTATAGACGGAAGTATTAGCTTTAAAAAAAATAAAATAAAAAAATTGTAAATGTAATTTTTTTTATAGAAGTTATCCTACTGTACTCTGAATTCTTAATGCTTTAGAGACGTATTAATTTTCCGTGAAAGGATAAATTGCATGTAGCGTGTTTCTTATGGAAACCGCGTATTCACAACGCAAGTTACGCAACGCATATTCCGCATATTCTGACTAGCGCGTCATTTAGTTCAAGTTCACATGTTCATTCGTTTCGTTGTGCAGATGTAAGTTGTTCCATAAATGTTGTGGATATATTGATGAATCTCATGTGTACATAGGATGTGTTTGAATGAGGTATTTACCCCGTTTTAAAGTGGTTCATTTTGCCATTGTTAGCGTGTTCAACTCACGCAGCTCAAACGGTGAAATGCCCAACACACTGGATTAATTGATTAGATGAATCCACATCTAATATCTTCTGCTATTTACTCATTATCAAGATGTTTCTTCTTCTGTTTATATCTGGCACTGTTAATATCTTGCAGTATCATTTTTATCATCATATTTTTGTCAACAATATGCTTTAATAAAATAGTTTAATTATCTTAATGATGCACCTATTTCATCTCGTCTAAGTTATCGTTGATGAAATCAAAAAACCTTTCGTTAATTAATGTTTTCGTCAGTGATTTCGTTGACGAGCTTTATAATGTAAAAATAGCCTGAAGTCTTTCCAAACACTGAACTCGAATCAACAGTATCACGAGTTTCACCTCTTAAATTGCTAAGTATAATACAATACAAACATTAATAGTCGATAAAACACTTGACTAATCATATTATAATATACTGGGAACTGGCGGTGATTACAGAGAATCCCCTGTTCTCAATGTAAAAGCACTTTGAGTGTAGTGTCAGAAAACTGTACAATTCATTCATTCAAAATATGTAAATAAGAGTGTTGTTTATCTTCATCAAATCAAGTAATATTTCATTTTTTTAAATGTTTAATCGTATAACATGATAATATTAACATGAAAATAGCACGTTATGACTCTGAATTTCTCCCAGTCATGATCACACAGGCGATGTCCAGGTAACCTCAAATCAGTGTTGAAACACAGTGTAAGTAAAGTGTTCTTCCGCAAATTGCTTTAAATTTTACATTTCAACCACAGATATCGCTAGAGAGCACAAAGTAGTGCAGCTTTAATGGTAAAGTTAAATTCTGACCCTGGCACAAGGTAAACATCTCCTTTATAACAGGCAAAATGTAACTTTCTGTGTATGTGGGTGGTTGACAAATAACATTGATATCAACTTATTCAACTTACGGTATGCAACATGAAGATTTAATGTGACTGAAAATATAATGGAAAGTATATATATTTGAAGTTGCCCACCTCCCACCCCACTTGTAGCTTATTTGCAGTTCAGTTAAATAGTCCTGTGGTGTGACAAATTAATTTTGGCAAATACAAATTTTCCATCACGCAATTAATATTAGGTTATAAATACTATTATGTCATGTCATGTAAACTACCCACTTATATTAACATGGGTTAATGCGGTTAAAAGATATATGAAGCAAAGTGTTATTTGTCACAGTTGCAATCATAGACAGGTGAGGGATAAAAAGTAACAGATGTTGTGAGCCTCAGACATTGTCAGTAGTGTCCAGTTTAGCTGTCCTTGCATTGCAGTATATAATTAAATACTTTACATAAGGTGGGAAACCTGTGGACTAAAGTTTTATTTATATAACAGCTCCTGTAGCTTTAAGGGATAGTTTTCCTTTGCTACTTGTTATTTATCTGGCTCATTTATCCAAAGTAACACACAGTACAGTAATTATAGAGAGAGTACCCCCTGGAGCAGTCTTGGGTTGGACGCCACCCTCAAGGGCGCAGTGGTTAGACGATTCATGGATCCGCCGTAACAGTTTGAGGCTGCAACCTCTGGGCAGGTAGCCTGGATCTTTAACCACAACGTTGTTGATTGTTGTTGATTAGGTGCATGTTGAATTAATTAGACATTGGTTGTGTGTAAAAGATACATTCTTGAGCACTTTGTTTGTTGTAATGAGGTTGCTGGCTGCTCAGTGGAGTCTTTTCTTTCTTGTTTTATGACTTCTAAATAATTGCATGCATGTGAGGTATATTTAGAGCAATGATCTGGAGCCTGTCCACGAGTTCTCACTCTCTTAAGAAAATGTGTACTGACAAAGAAAGACAAAAACGCTATATGGCATCATGCATCTGTGTTTAAACTTCGACCCCAAACCCTAACTCCTCCCTTAACCATGCTCTCTCTCTCTCTCTCTCTCAGTCAGCTATTTCGCTTCATGCCCTGACATGTTAAGGAGCAAGAGGGGAGGAGATAAAGGACCAGAAAAACTGGTAAGCAGCTGGGACACAGAGAGAGTATGTGAAAGGAGGAGGAGATTTCAGCCCGGCCAGAAAAACCATTAGACCTCTGTGGAGGATGAAATACATTTGAGGTGAAATTCAGATTTTCATTGAGGAAACATAAAGGGAAAAGAAGATACAACATGTGTCGAAGTAAGATTTTGTGGTTTTCTTTCACTTTCGCTAACTGTCTCTCTCAATGTCTCTCTTTTTCTAACTTAAATTTCTTTATTACTCAGGACAGTTTAAGTTTAGGGATGTGTCAACACTGTGAATCACCTACATATGAGCTACATTTTCACTCAAATGCATGTTTGAAAGATATGTTCTACCCCTCTCTCTTTCTCTCTGTCTCTCTGTCTCTCTCTCTCTCTCTCTCTCTCTCTCTTTCTCTCAATCTTTAGACAGACTTTGACAATTAGAGCAGAAGACAGACTGTTGTGCAAGCTATTTAACTCTAGCTTTGTGTTTGTTTTATTTAACAGGGCTTCTAACTAGCAGAATGACTTGGACTAACGACATTGCAAAACACAAACACACCTGCGGTCAACAGTCATCTAAGGACACTATCTCTGACTCACAATCCAGCAGATCTTTCAATACCAGACATTTGCATACAGCCCAACAGAGCCATCTGCTTTTTCTGTGCTAACTGCCATGCAAGCATTGAAAATCCCAAGAGTATATACTTCATTTGTTCTATGTAGGACTATGGAAGAAGGTACATTGTCATGGTTCGTTCCGGTTCGTCTCCAGAGGGCCAGATGAGGGGCATGTTACCCAGCTTGTTACGGGGCCGGCAGTTCTACTGCCGTGAATGGGCCCTTGAGAAGTTACAAAGATGGCTAGAGGCACGAGATCCCTCCAAGGGAGTGGAGGGAAAGGTCCATGCCCCTCCAGGTGTGCTAGTGACCGGCGGCCCGGGTACCGGTAAGACTGCCCTCTGTACAGAGTTGGTTTGGCCCCAGTCAGAAGCATGTAGGGCAGCAGGTTTGGCATCACGGTGTCTGGCCTGGCACTATTGCCAGCGGGAGGATGCTGGCAGTATTGAAGTGTGGAAATTTGTGTTGGGGCTGGTTGAACAACTGAAGGAGAGCCCACTTCTCGGACCAAACTATGCAAAAGTGATAAGAAGTCCTGCCATTGCTGCTGTCCTAGAGCCCATTCACTGCCAAAGAGCACCTGATGACACGTTTAAAAGGTTGGTGTATCAATGTAATACAGTGTTTGGACTGCTGTAATAGTACTGTCTTGCTCTACTTACTGCTCAGTCTATTAAACCATTTCTTTTTTTTTGAAAATCATGTTAAAGTATTTTATTAGGTGAACTGTCCCTTTAACAGTTAACAGCCTACCTTTCTTTTTTTAAATAAAAATGTAAGCCTTTTTTCTGCTCTGCAACAAATTATTCACTATTCTAGGTCCCTTTAGTTCTGCCTTTAGTTTTTAAGCATTTCATGTTTGCTCTGTACTCTTGTGAGAAATCCCAGATGTTTCACAGCTATGCATTTGGTGTTCCCTCACACACTCCCTCTGTATTTCACATTGTTTATGCAAGGAAAATGACACTTTAGCAGGGCCTTTGAATAACTTAAACATTTCTTTGTGATTGTAGTCTAACAGAGTTTACTTAAGTTATCTACAACATGTAATAGTCTCAGGCCCAGAACATTTTTAAAGGATTAGATCACCCAGAAAGGAAAAATGTTTCATTATTTACTTATATGACTTGCTTCTGCGGAACACCAAAAGAGATATAGGCTGAATGTTGAGCCTAAATCACTATTCACATTCATTGTATGGAAAAAAGATGCAGCGAAAGTGAATGGAGACTGAGGCTAACGTTCTACTGAACATTTCCTTTTGTTGTCCACAGAATAAAGGAAGTCATATGGGTTTGTAACAACATGAGGGTGATGAAAGGATGACACAATTTTCATTTTTAGGTGAACTATCCCTTTAAATTAACAACGAGTTATAAGATCAAGTAATTAATTAATGTTTTGTGTGATTGATAAATCTTATGTTATCAGCACCACTTTTTCTGGTCTAAATTACAGTGGCGTCTTGCTTAAACAGGGTTTCTTTTATTATTTCCTACTAAACCCCCATGCACCCCCTATATTCTTCTCCTCCCTCTTTGTCTGGTACCCTTCAGACCCCTCAGAAAGACGTTCTCAATGCACAGGCAGGAAAGGGGCCATTGTTCTGCTACATATATTTATTTATTTACTCCTCTCATCACAATAATGATGCCTATTCACAGTTTTCACAATAGTCCAGCATTCAGTGCAGATGGATGACGCTATTTACAACCTTCAGGGGGGAAAAAAGGCAAAGACGGATAAATGTGCTCCTAGTTTGTGGAGTCGGGTGTGTCCCTTGGTGAGGTCGCCATGCTGACAACTCTTTCTTTTCATTCTCTTTTTCGTCCTTTGGTCAGTGTTTGCACTTTGCTTACACTAGTGCTTTCAGTTTGTCCCTCACAGAGATGAGGTACAGGCCCACATTTCACATTTCCATTACGCATGCTGACAAACTGCTGTGATGTTTTTCTCTGGTCCATGAAAGAGAATGTTAGAAGGGTTAGTTTAGAGGTGAAATGTGAGAGTCAATCCCTTCTGTATTTACTACCATACTGTCTGATGCACTTAAGCTATCATTACCACAATTTAATTGTTTAACACAAACAACCAATGATTTCCACTTTGAGGACAATATTATGAGGACATGTACTGAATTTCTATAATTTAATTTTGTACACAAAAAGGATTATTCCGGGTTCAATACAGTTTAAGTCTTGCTGTGGATTACTACAGAAAATAATTTTGACTTCTTGTTTCTCAGTTCTGTAAGCTCTGCAAATCAATTTATCTCATTCTTAGTTTAAGTTCAGACTCCTTGTGATTAGGGGTCGACCAATATGTTTTTTTTTTAAAGGTCGATGCCTAATCTAGAGAGCAGGGTGGCCGATATAATGCCGATATATCAGAAAAGTTAAAATAGTAAATAATATTGCTCAAAAAAATGTAATTTTATTTAGCGCTATATTTACTAATTTTCACACAAAATGTTGACTTTGTAAAAAATAAAATCTTAAAAAAAAATTAAGATAAAGATGTGTTTTAAGTGGTATATAGCAGTTTCTTCTTGTTTCTGTTTAGTCATCCAATTTTAGTAATTTATTTGCACAAAGAAATTGTTAATATATTTCGAAGAAGGAAATGACAATAGTGCACACAGTTGTCTAGCAACCACGGATGGCATGTGCTCATTTGCATTTTGTCACAAAAGACCGAATCAAACTAATTGTACATACAATGCAATGGAGCGCTTTTACTTTGAAGTTGCTCTCACGCGCTAGTGCGGATCTAGCGAGCAGCAATCTCCTGACAGTTTAAGTGGCCCAGATCGCCTGCTTGTAGCGTCTTGGACTGGCCATCATGAAACATTCATGAGACAGAGAGAATAAGGAAATGCTGGATTTGGGAAGTTTTGTGAGGTTTGTGAATTACATATGTTTAAAAAGGTATCCGCATGTTTATATTTACTTTTATATCATTAGACAAGACAGTTAATAGAACAGGGAAGGGTTGAGGAGAGAGAGAGAATTAAACTTGCATGCATTTTAACATAATGAGCTCATATACATCTGTCGCAGCTCTGATATGCAGGATGGTTTAAATGAGAAGTTGGTGAAGCCAGTCCAATATTGTTAGGGTGACCAGATTTCTGCTTGTGGAAAACAGGCAGGCCCCCTCAGCAAAAATGAAATTGACGTATCCTTACCTAGGCGCAGATCAATGCAAAGTAGAGGGGGCATCCACATCTATAACTGTTTATCGTAAAATGCAGAGCAGTCCAGTCCAAAATTAAGACGTACGAAAAGCATTGCCTTCATGAGTTGAGATTTATCCAGTGTCCATGCTGCATTCATTAATGAGAACACACGCTCCACAGATGCAGATGTCCCAGGCAGGCATAAAACAAACTCCATGACCTTGGCTAAGACTCTGAAGTTGATGGTCTTTCTCTCCAGCTCACAAAAAACATCCACTCAGTGATGCGATTAGTGACAATGTTTTTCGCGTAAGCCCACTCATCAAAGAGCGTGGTTACGTCAATCAAACTGAGAGTGGGGATACTGGAGTAGAACTGTTCGAGGCTGCTCTGAATGTCTTTCCACTCTGGGATGTCTCTAAGTAGGGCCCAATTAAGTTTTTCTGTGTTCTCCAATGAGCAGCTCCAATTTTGGAGGTAATCCACCGATGCTGAATAAAAGTTTCTCACTGCACAAAAGAAATCATCCGCGCGCATGTCACCAGCTTCAACCAGGGCAACTAACTGCTTTTTAATGTCAGAGGTTATGAATGATTCCTCCAGCATGGCCTGCAAGACTTTTCTCAGGCCATGATTGTGCAAAGCCACTTCTGTGGCTGATATGTGGTCTTGCTCTATTATCTCCAGTGCACGGTTAAAAGTGGCTGTTTGCTTGAGTGCGAAGCCAATCCAAAGTTTAGGGCAAGGATTGCTGAAAATGTCTCTTAGAAACTTTGGGCATTTTTCTTGAGAAAGAAAGTATGCACACAGACCATTGAAAATGTGTAGTATTCTTTCAAGAGCTGGACCAAGAGAGAGGAAACATGTTATGAGGAGGAGGAGGGCGTGGCCGGGCCGTAAGGATACACGCCTGGCGCTAAGTTGCCTTATCACTGGGAGGGAGATAAGGGAAGAACCGGGGATGCCAGAGAGATAGAGACACATGTGGCCGCTCTGTTGCTGTGTTTTCAGTTTGATGTTCTGTTTTATTAAAGATTTGTTGTTTGTTACTCCGGTTCCTGCATCCTCCTTTCCCGAACTGTTACACATGTGTTGCCATGCTGCAGTAATTTCTGATAGTCCAGCTGCACAAAAGCGAGTACATTGCATATGACAGCTTCAGATTTGGTGCGGGCAGAAGAAAATTTTGGATCATACAATTTCTTGATCAGTTTCAGTGCAGTCAGCCGACTATTGCCGTACACAACAGAATGATAAGCAAAAAGTCCATCACTTGCGTGCACCTTTTCAGATTCGGAACTTTGCTTCACAAAAAAATCACTAACACTTGGTGTGGCACACTTACTTTTAGCAGCATCCACATGCTTTTTTGTATGAACATGCTGCGTGGTGTTGGTGCAGCCTCCATGGGCGATGGAAAAGCGAGCTCCACAAATCTCACACCTCACTTTACTAGGCTCCTTCTTTGACTCCTATTTTAAAAATTTTAACTCTTTTTGAAGATCCTCATTAAATGTAGATGCATGCTTCCTTGACATTTTCCAGCCACATTTTCATCTGTGTGCCCTTTCAAACTGACTCTTCAATCAGTTCACTAACTGGACGTCTATTGATAGGGGATTGTGATTGGATAGTTTAATCCAATCATGTACTTCAAATAACACGGTGTGATTTTATTGCTTTTACAAGCCGTATCCATGGCTACCTTTGATTAGAATACTCACGTGAATGAGAAAGCTGTTTAGGTGATAGAGAAATTTTAAGAGACGGGAAATATGGGACAAAACACGATTTTTTTCTGAATAAGTCAGGACACTAGAAAAAGTGCTTAAATACGGGACTGTCCCAGGACTTCTGGCCACCCTAATTATTGTGGTAACACAATGGCACATAACAGCAAAATGAACTGTGATTGATCATTTACATGTCTCAGACAGCTCCTGTACGTGCAAGCAGATGATCGGTGCCCTCGTGGCTTGAGAAATGAATCAGCCAAACAAGAAAATGTATCGTCCGATACGATAATGAAAAAATTTAAAATATCAGCCGATTTATCGGCATCTGCAGTATATTGGTCGACCACTACATGTTACGCGTTTTGGCAGTGAGGACTTGCAGATGGTTCCAGCTAAACCAGTGCTGGACTGCAAACCATGCCTGACCATGACCAAATCTTTAAACTTCCCTTTCTGTTCACAACTGAAGTATAACAAAGTCACTCCAAACATTCTCTCAGGCTCCTGCCTGATCTAACTTAACCCTTCACTGTTGAATAATACCCCAAAAGTTTGACCTCTAACTAGCGGGACCAGTTCTGAGGTCAGAGTTTACTCATAGCCTGTCTTTTTGAAAATATTGAGACAGGAAGTACATTAATTGTTTTTTTTTTGCCGCAAGCTGTGATCTGAGCATGTTAAAAGGGCATTACCTTATCAAATGGTGGAGATAAGGTTATGGCATGCTGTTTGATAAACACAGCACATATATGATTTTACATTTTATGGCGAGTGTGTGGAAGAGGAACAATTTGAATCGTTACCCAAAATAGACAATGTAAGATGTTTTGTTAACATTTTACTATTAAAGAAATCAAGTGTGTATGTTCATTATTATTGTAATATGATTATTCTAAATTGTAATTGAAAGGAAAAACTGGTGAGAATTTACAGAATATAATCATCTTTATTAACAGGACAGCATGTAATGCATGTGTTGATAGTTTACCTGTAGGAAACTGAAAGTATGATCAAAAGGTCTTAAATGGTTTAGTGGCAAGCACTCATATCTGTATGTCCGGTCCAGCAGCCTGTTATTATGTAAAATGAGACAGTGTCTGATTAAGTGTTTGATAAATAAAAAAAGCCAATCAAACAATGAGGGATGCAGGTCAGTGATGAGTACTCATAGTAGCATACACAAATGAACATGAGTCTGATAAGGAAGCAGCACCTTCTCGCCGTCTGCAGGTATGCCCTGGAAGCAACAGGAAATCACTGAGCTTCCATAGCACTGTGTCTGCAACCACACCTCAAGTCAGAAGATGTTTAATGAAACAAGGAAAATGACTGATTGAGAATAACAGAGCTTAATGGGAGTTTATTGGATGGATGGGAAAGGAATTTTTTTATAAATTCTCCACCTACATCTGAATTTAGATGAAAATTCTGTCATTATTTACTGACCTTCATTGTTGTTCCAAACCTGTATGACTTTCTTTGTTGGAACACAAAATATGTTACACAGAATGTTAGGAAGCCTCAGTCACCTTTTGCTTTCATTGCATCTGCTTTCCATACAATGAAAGTGAATGGTGACTGAGGTGTCAGTCCCCAACTTTCTGTCTTTTGTGTTTCACAGGAGAAAAAAAAAGTAAATGATGACAGAATTTAAATTTTTGGGTGAACTATTCCTATAAGTATGACACTTTTACATATTCTTTACAAAAAGAATGCACACTTTCTGCACTCCTGTTTCCTTTCCAGATAAGGCCAGCTTCAGTTCTGAATTGACTTTCATTCATGTGTGAAGGTATGGTCAGGGAGCCTAACTCAATATATATTGTAAAAGTCAGGTGTCTGTGTGGTTTACGATGACACTGGCAGCAGTCATTTGCTATCAAAGCTCTGGCTACAGAGTATGAAATGATTGTTGTACTGGCTTTCAATTATGCATTATATGTTCGTATAATACATTTTACCTCTTTTTCTTTTTTTTTTCTTTTTAAGGGCAATATTAGAGCCCCTCTTGCTCTTGACACCACCGCCTTACAGTGTGTTTATAGTGGTGGATTCACTGGACTCGGGGTGTTGTGGAGGTGATGGTGTTGGAGAGGGGTTGACATCAGGAGATGGGGCCACTCAGAGTTTCTCTATTGTAGAGCTTCTGCTCAAATACGTACAACTCCTGCCCCCTTGGATCTTGCTAATCTGCTCTGCACGTCGTCAGAACAAAGCTATTTGCAAAATGTTCTCAGGTAAATACATTGGGACTGCTTGATTAACAAACCACATGGCATAATCTTAGGACTAGGCACTCATTAATATTATCCATTTATTTAGCATAATTATCAGCATAATTTAGCCTCTTTTGTGAGATGACTATATTTATTGCTCATGTCTTTGGAGTGTTGTGCACTGCTTATCTTTTTTATTTATTGCTTATTTACTTAAAATTGTATACAGGTTCTTTATGTTTTGTGTTGACAGCCCATGTAGTAATGACTTAATGTTCCTCATACCTAGTACAACCACCCAAATATTTGGTAAACACTTATGATTCATTATTTCTTTATTGCTTGCTTTCTGTCCATTTATCAATATATCCTCCAGATTTCTTGAGTAATTTGTTTTTGTTTATTTCTTGGCTTTGTAGTGTTTTGTTTTTCACTAAATTAAATGACTTGGTCCCACGCACTCATTAGCTCTTAGTGTATTACATCTTAAGTAAAGAGATAAGTGGTTCACAAGATTTGCGCACAAGTTGTGTGTACATTTCTGCCTTTGTAAACAAATATGAATGCAAGGTTCTTAAAATATTGACTTGAAAAGCCTTAAAGACCTTCATATTTTACCTGTGCTCATGAGATGAAAAGACTGGATTTAGATGATGCTTTAACCGTTGATTGTCTTTTATTCTGTCTTTGTTTAATTTTTGTCATTACACTGCTGCCACATCTCATCTTTTTTCTCTTTACCCTGCAGGGTTTCGGAGGTTGTGTCTGGATGACTTAAGAAAACCTGCAACTGTACGAGACTTACAGCAATATATCCTGCGGAGACTTGATCGGGATGGGGCTCTAAGAAGACAGCTTACACCAGAGACTGCTGAAATGCTTAATCTTTTGCATATCAAGAGTGGTGGATGCTTTTTGTTTCTTGAACGGGTTCTAGATGGTGTTGCTCAAGGTCTAGTAGGACTAAGAGAAATTCGGGACATTCCAGGCACTCTGAATGGCCTTTACCTTTGGCTCTGTCAAAGACTCTTTCCTCGAAGTCTGTTTGTCCATATCAGGCCTTTGCTGAATATCCTTTTGGCATCTCCACAACCTCTAACAGCTGAGCAGCTCTACACTATTGCCAGAAGCCGTAACTCTTACCTTGGGCTTGGAGACTTTCAGTCACAGATGGTAGCTCTGGCATCTTTGTTTGTAGATGGCCCTGAGGGCAGTAAACTCCTCTTTCACAGTAGCTTTGCAGAATGGTTAACTGATGTTAAATACTGTACACAGAAGTTTCTGTGTTGTCTTAAGGACGGTCACCTTTCTTTGGCCATGTCCCTCTCTTTTCGAGCCAGTAGTTTGGATACAGAAGAGACTTGCCACCTGGCCTACCACCTCCTTAATAGTGGAGTTCATACAGAGAAACCAGCCCTTCTGGAATTGTGGTTGCTATGGACTGGGGTTCCAGCTCTAAGTAGTGGCAGAAATGATGTGCCACCACCACCTCATACTTCTCAAACACCTGTTTTGGTTCAGCAAGATGTACTACAGCTCTTGAGGAAAAGTGGAATTTACTCTGCAAACTGTTCTCAAAACAATACCTCTAGTGTGAGGGTGCACTGTGTTGGGGGAAGAGGCAGGATTGTACGGCAGGCATTGCAGAGGGAGGACTCTGTGAGAGCACTTCTTGACAGTGGTGTCAGTGTGAACCGTACAGACCCATTAGATGGACGGACTTTATTAGCAGCTGCAGCTCATGCTGGACTTGCTGATGTAGCTAGATTGCTGTTATGCCATGGGGCAGACCCTTCACTGAATGACAGTCAAGGGCAGACAGCCCTAACTCTTGCTTCCAGACAAGGCCATGTGGGTGTACTGCAGGTGTTGCTGGAATGGGTCCAGGAGCAAGGGATCAAAAGTCCTGTTGCACGAGCCCTGCTGGAGCATGCAGACAGTGAAGGATGGACTGCATTGCGTTCAGCTTCATGGGGTGGCCACAAGGAAGCTGTGAGTCTCCTTCTGGAAGCAGGGGCAGAGATTGATGGCTGTGATTCAGATGGACGAACAGCCTTGCGTGCAGCGGCTTGGGGAGGACACGAGGAAATATTACTAACCCTTCTTGATCATGGTGCTGAGGTAGACCATTCAGACCGTGAAGGTCGTACTCCACTAATAGCTGCAGCTTACATGGGTCATAAAGAGGCAGTGCAGATCATGCTGGATGCAGGTGCTGATGTCAATCTTGCAGATGGGGATGGACGGACTGCACTCTCTGTTGCTGCATTATGTGTGCCATCAACAACTGGAGGACGGGGGCATGGAGAGGTTGTAAGCATTCTGCTGGAGAGAGGCGCTAATCCAGAACATAAGGACAGAGATGGAATGACCCCTTTACTTCTGGCCTCATACAAAGGGCATGAGGAAGTGGTGGAACTTCTCTTGGAAGCTGGTGCTGATGTGGATGAAAGCTCTGGAGTTCATTCCTCTGCTGTTACTCCTCTTCTTGCAGCTGCAGCTATGGGGCATGCTGGCACAGTTAACCGTATGCTGTTTTGGGGGGCAGCAGTGGATGGCATTGATGGAGAGGGCCGCACTGCTCTCTGCTTGGCTGCCGCAAATGGTAGTGTTGAAGTTGTAAGAGCACTGCTGGACCGAGGATTGGATGAGAATCACAAAGATGACCTGGGCTGGACACCATTGCATGCTGCAGCTTGTGAGGGCCACAAAAGTGTGTGTGCAGTATTGACAGAGCGAGGTAGCATGGTACGTGTAGGTGAGCTTGATGTAGAGGGCCGGAGCCCTCTAATTCTGGCAGCACAAGAAGGGCACTGCAGCACAGTCAGGCTCCTACTGGACCGCAAGGCACCCATCGATCATCGTGCATATGATGGACACTCTGCAATCAGTGCAGCTGCTTTGCAGGGGCATAGGGAGATTGTAGAGCTACTGATACATAGAGGGGCTGACACTGATGTTCGAGATGCTGAAGGAAGACCTCTTCTTTATTTGCTAGTTCTGAAGGGCCATTTAGATATGGCAACACTGCTCATAGAAAAAGGTGGTGTCCCTCTGGAGTCAAGAGATGTAGAAGGACGAACTGCACTCCATGTAGCAGCTTGGCAAGGAGACCTGGAGGGTATCGAGCTGTTGCTGAAATATGGAGCTGACACAAATGCACAAGACCTCGATGGTCGGCCACCTTTGCACTCTGTGGCATGGAGGGGTCATGCAGCTGCTGGTAGGTTGCTCCTTAGGGCAAAGGGTCTCAATATTGACCTGGCTTGCAAACAACAGGGTGCCACAGCACTTAGCATTGCTGCTCAGGAGGGGCATGCTGAAATTGTAGCCATGCTTTTAGAGAGAGGTGCAGAACCAGACCATGTGGACTGTTATGGTCGCAGCCCAGTGAATGTAGCAGGAAAACGTGGTCATTTTACTATTGTGCGAATTCTGGAGAGCTATGGAGCAAAGCCCTTTACAGGTCTCATTCCATTCTCTCCCAGTGATGCTCCCAACACTTTTTATCATTCATCCACAGTAAAAAGCCAGGTGACCCTGAGCTCAGAAGAGGTGGGTGTCGATGGAGTTCCAGCCACCACTTCTTCATCCTCGACCTCATTTTCTGCCTCCTGTTCTCCAGCTTCCACAGCAGAGCGTTTCCACTCCATGCCTGCCTCACAGACCTCCTCCTCCACCTGCTACTCCCATTCCACAGTTCAGACAGTACCTGCCGACAGCCTAAATTTCATCCAGCAGATACAGCAACATTCACTTCCTTGTTCCCGTAGTCGGCCTTCCACCTTGCTTCATCCTGGCTCCAATCCTGCCAGACTTCAGGGCAGAGTTTCAAGGCACAAGCAAAAGGCTGCACCCAAGAGCAGTCCCACACACAAACAGTGCATCTTAAATGAACTGCTGGATGCAGACAAACCCTTAAAAGGACTTGGATCATCAGGGGATGTTGACTTCCTCTTAAAACATAAAACTCCTTACATCATAGATAATGTGATGGAAAAGAGCCTTAAACAGGCTGGAGGAGTAGACCTAAAATGGAACTCAGTAATGGCTTCCTTGGGAGTAATGATGAACCAAGATGGCGCAATTAGACAGACAAAAATTAGGGAAAGCCCCCCTTTGGGGTATCCACCTCTTCATCTCCAATCTCATGCACAAAGAGATGATTTATGTATTCAAAAGACATCCACATCTCCAACAATTGACCTTTTAGCTATTTCCTCACCTAGTGCCTTACCTGATATGTCTGTGTTTAACATGACAACAACTGACCCCCAGCTGAATCTCAAACAGGCAATTAAGCTGCAGTTTGAAGGGCCAACCAGTGCAGTGCTTCACAAGCGGGAAACCCCTCTCTGAGGTGAGACATTAACTGAAGTTTCTGACATAATAGACCATTAAATTTGTTCATTTTCATGTCAATTTAAAGTATTTTAATTAGTAATTTACATATTTGGATGTGTTTTATGCCTATATTTGGATGTGTAATTATGCTCATATGTTGCCTTTCAGGAGTTGTCATGTATGCCAGATGGAAGCGCATTGTGCTTTGAGCTGCTATCTTAATGATTTGCACTTGGAATGTCAGGAATGCTAATGACAGCCTCACTCTTTTGTAGGAAAACCTGGGAATTTATGACTTCAAGGAGTTGAGGGTTGTGTGGGCAATCACTGCACTGTGTGTGGGAAGTGTTGAGAATAGAGGTGGATGGCAATGAGAGTCAAACTGACCTCCACCTCTCTCTAATCCATTGAGCCTAAAGCGCAAAAAGGAGAGGAGAGACGGAGGTAGCCTGCAGTTCAAAGGATCAAGCTGTGTACATTCCAAAGCTTTTCCTCTTCATCCCGTCACAATGGAGAGCAGCTGGCACTCTCTCATACTCACACATACAATCACAGGAAAATATATTTACGTTCAGAGGGACACTTATGGATATTTCCTCTGTTGTTATTGTGCATTTTCAAAAGTCGCCATAGTTGTACCCTAGGGATATTCAATTGAAGACATTACTAAACTGTCATAGACAGCACAGCTATTCACTTTTTCATCGTGATTCAATAGTGCCAGGTAATGGAAAGAAATTGCACCTTAATTTTATATTGACGAAAAATGAGAGCTAATGAGAATGAGGCCAAAATTTAAATAAATGTATTTTTAAATAAAATTTTAAAATAATAAAAAATACGCCTTTTGGGTGATGATATGTAGATTGCTCAGACTCACACCTTGGTGTACCCAGGAATGGACTTGCAGGGTCAAAAGGGCTTCTTTAAAAGCGTATGGTTACCACCACCAAGTCTAACTGCCACAGTTGCTTTGTGGCTTTGTATGCCAGATGTTTTTTGATGACTTTATGATTATGTGTCTGCATATACAGTTGTGCTCAAAAGTTTGAATACCCTTGGAGAATTGGTAATATATTTACCATTTTTTTTTTTTTTTAAAACATGAGTGAGCAGGCAAAACACATTTCTTTTATTTCTTATGGGATTCATATTCAGCTGTAGGTTATAACAAAATGGCACAATCATAAAACAAAACACGGCAACAAAGAAAAAAATGAAATGACCCCTGTTTAAAAGTCTTCATACCCTTAGTTCTTAATACTGTGTATTGCCCCCTTTAGCATCAATGACAGCGTGCAGTCTTTTGTAATAGTTGTCTATGAGGCCCCAAATTCTTGCAGGTGGTATAGCTGCCCATTTGATTTGGCAAAATGCCTCCAGGTCATGCAAAGTCTTTGGTCGTCTTGCATGAACCGCACGTTTGAGATCTCCCCAGAGTGGCTCGATGATATTAAGGTCAGGAGATTGTGATGGTCAGTCCAGAACCTTCACCTTCTTCTACTGTAACCACTGGAGGGTCAACTAGGCCTTGTGCTTAGGGTCATTGTCATGCTGGAAAGTCCAAGAGCGTCGCATGCGCAGCTTTCGTGCAGAAGAATGCAAATTGTCTGCCAGTATTTTCTGATAACATGCTGCATTCATCTTGCCATCAATTTTCACAAGATTCCCCATGCCTTTAGAGCTCACAACCCCCCAAAACATCAGTGAGCCACCACCATGTTTCACAGTGGGGATGGTATTCTTTTCACTATATGCCTTGTTGACCCCTCTCCAAACATAGCGCTTATGGTTGTGACCATAAGCTCTATTTTGGTCTCGTCACTCCAAATTACAGTGTGCCAGAAGCTGTGAGGCATGTCAAGGTGTTGTCATTTGTGGCATTGACACAGTAAAGGCTTCTTTCTGGCAACTCGACCATGCAGCTCATTTTTGTTCAAGTATTTTCATATTGTGCTCCTTGAAACAACCACACCGTCTTTTTCCAGAGCAGCCTGTATTTCTCCTGAGGTTACCTGTGGGTTTTTCTTTGTATCCCAAACAATTCTTCTGGCAGTTGTGGCTGAAATCTTTCTTGGTCTACCTGACCTTGGCTTGGTATTAAGAGATCCCCGAATTTTCCACTTCTTAATAAGTGATTGAACAGTAATGACTGGCATTTTCAAGGCTTTGGATATCTTTTTATATCCTTTTCCATCTTTATAAAGTTCCATTACCTTGTTACGCAGGTCTTTTGACAGTTCTTTTCTGCTCCCCATGGCTCAGTATCTAGCCTGCTCAGTGCATCCACGTGAGAGCTAACAAACTCATTGACTATTTATACACAGACACTAATTGCAATTTAAAAAGCAGCAGGTGTGGGAAATTAACCTTTAATTGCCATTTAAACCTGTGTGTGTCACCTTGTGTGTCTGTAACAAGGCCAAACATTCAAGGATATGTAAACTTTTGATCAGGGCCATTTGGGTGATTTCTGTTATCATTATGATTTAAAAAGGAGCCAAACAACTATGTGATGATAAATGGCTTCATATGGTCACTATCCTTAAATAAAAGTTTTTTTTTGCATGATCAGTCATATTTTCAAAATCAATGCCAAAATTTCACAATTTCTGCCAGGGTATGCAAACGTTTGAGCACAACTGTATGTTACTACCCTTTGGCAGTATTTCCATCGTTGGGCTGAATACTTACCATTGATGAATCTTGGTGTTCTGTACAATGACATGGTAATGGTTTCTTTTTCCATTATGGTCCTGAGAAATTAGGATTAGAATGAAAATAACTGACAAGTGACCAATCATGAGTTGCCATGTCACTAAAGCTGTTTGGCTACAGGGTTCCTCTCTCTTGAATACGGTTCCGTGCTGAGCAGTCTGTGCGGGGAATGGTTTATCAAACTGTACCGAACCAGGTTCTAATGCTATTGGTACCGTTACCATGCTCAATGAAAGTTAGATGTTACTGTTTGATAAGCAAAAAATAAAAAATTGAGGAAGGTATGGGTGATCTCATGAATGCTCATTAAAGGACAAATAGATTTGAGTGGGAGGATAAAAATAGGGGTCACAAAAACGAAGGAAGCGAGATGGGGGAGTGATGTGAATTTAACACTACCATAAGTAATTTATATGTTTATACTATTTTGTATGTAACATTTTATTAAGATGCACTAATTAAAACAAAAGTTTATGATTACACTTTCCTGGTTGATGATATGACTATACTGCGTTTGTGTGCATCAGATTATATAGTATCACTCACACATGTAAGACACATAAGTTTACTTGACTCACATTTGTTCATAATAAACATTTAAAGTATTTACTATGCTATCATATTATTAAAATGACTGTCATCATTTATTCACCATCATATCTTTGGATGCATGTATCCATTTCTTCCATGAAAATATAAAAGAATATTTAGCCACATTTCTTTGTGTGTTGTATACAGTTCAGATTGTCAATCTCAAAAAGAGCAAACGACACCATAAAAAGCCTGTAGAAGACTTGTAAGATAGTCTATACATAATACTTTTTATTTTTTGGTGCTTTTTATTTTTGGAGCTTGTCTGAATGTTTAACCACTTTTCATTGAAAGGAAAAAAGTGGCTGGAACATTCAGCAAAATATCTCATGCTCCACAGAAGAAAAAAGTCATATAGCTTTCATGAAGGTGAGTAAATGAAATACATTTTAGGGCTGAACTATACCTTTAAGTAGGTCTTGGGGCTTAAGAGAATTCAGATGTTTTCTGTCCCTGTTTCCATCTGTTGGGATGTGTATTTCTTTTAAGGTATAAGTGTTAAGATGTCTCACATTCTTTAATGAGCTTTTTTCTTATTTGTATATCCTCTGCAGTGTTAAAGACTTGTTTCTTTCATCTCTCTCTAAAATGTACACATTTATCACTCCCTGTGGAAGTTTTATTATTTCCCCTTGTGACGAGGAGGAGGGCGGGGCCGGGCCATGAGTGCGCACGGCCCGGCCAATCGGGCTAATCAGCCGAGGAGATGAAGGCCAAGCCGGATGCCGCAGTTCCGGAGAGAGGGCCACACGCTGCCGTGCCGGTACCCGCCTCCTCCTTGCCCCTTTGAAACGTGTTACATTCGGCACCAATGTAACACGGTTCAAATGTCACACCCCTCTAAAATGTACTTGCTACTTCCATAAATCCCCCTAAAATAAATAGGTAAAATGCCACCATTGTTGCACACAAAAGCCACAGATACACACACTGTTTATACTGACATACTCAAAACATTGTTATATTTCATCAGACATTCAAAACACAAAGATATACTCTGTCTTCCAGACCTGTGTCATCAGAAGAAAAACTCCACGTTAATACTTATCCATAACCAAATTACCATAGTTTGAACAAGGAGTGAACCCAAATATGCAGCTACATACAGAGACTTGGAATTGTGGCAAAACTGTTACAAAAGGCTAGGCCTCTTAAATTCTAAAATCCAGAATGTCACCATGTCATTATGATCAATTTTACATTCCTTTCTGAGACGTGTTAATTTCTCAAACTGCCAAGACATTTTGCAGCATGTTATTTCCACTTTGGAAGTTTGTTATCTTGGTTCTTTCATTTAGTTATTTATCTATTAAATTCCAAGACATAACTAGTCTTTACCCTATTTGGGCTGATGTGGTTTGGGGTTAGACAAACTGCAAACTCAGGAATTCCTCTATAATGAAGGACAACTTGCACTCATTATTATTGTTTTGTATTTTTTTCTTGACACTGCAGGAAACATTTTTATTTTGTAACGTTTTAGGGGCCATCCAACATTCCTTACTAAATAACAAGATGCCTTATTTATTGCAACCACTGGTAATAGGACCTCTCAGACAAGATGGTGTAAAAAAAAAAAAAAAATATTACTTAAATTAAATTAACAAGTCATATTAACAAAAACTAAAAATACATTAGAAAACATTGATCATATCTCTACAAAATGAAAAACTATATTAATGCAAACTGGGTTATTTAATGCTTATTAAAATGTCTATGGTTAGAATAGCACCTGGCAACATCTATCTAATGTAAAAGGACAATATTTAACAGTATATTTAATTTCCGAAAACAACTCCAGAATGAAACAGGTGGAACAGGTTCCCCTATCTGGGAAGTTCATCTGCCCATATTTTCTCACGATTTTACATCTCACATTAACGTGACCTGAAAAATAATCCCATTATCTGCTATGAAAGATGAGGGAGTGTGTCTTTAAAGGTAATTCAGTCCACAAATGGAAAAAGAGATGTGTGGACTTGTGATGGAAACCTTGGTTGAATTCATTATGGCTTCAGGTACACACAGGAGACTCTGTTTCCTGACAAGGAGACATCAAATCCTCTGACAGTGTAAACAAGGAAAACCTCACTATGGAATAAGAAAGCATTTTATGGCAGTAAATTAAGTATATCAAAGTGGTATATATATTATAGAAATAAAGGCAGTATATTTAACTGTCTGCATGTTTGTATAGACCCTTTAAGAAGCAAGCAGATGTCATTTTGATTAGAGCATATCTATTCTGCTCTTTGTGAACTAGTTCAGAAACTGTTTATCCTTAATTCAAACTCTTGAATGGGCATGTTTGTTTAGTCAGCATGCCCTGCTGATTTTGACAGGCTCACATTCACGTAGAAAGTCATTATAGAAATCTGAGTATTCTAGAACTAGCGTTAAAACTAGGTATTCCGGGTTCACTTTTAGATTTTAGTCATACCAAGAAAGTTTCACATAGACTCGTTAACTTCCTGAACTGTTTAAGGGCCAGTCTGATTATTGGGGAATGGCAGTGCCAAAACATTGTTATGAAGTTATTCTTAAGATTAAGAAGCAGTCATAAAGATCTTAATGAATTTTTATTTTCTAGATTTCTAGAAAGAGTATATAGGATCCATATTTTATTTTTCAAAGAATAGAAACCTTGTCCATTATAGGCTATACATTGCCGTTTCTTCAGCAGTTTTATTTCTTATTTCATTTTCCAGTTTACTCCTGAACTTCCCTTCACCAATTATTACAGTAAATTCACACTGGGGAATATATATAAGCAATATCGTAGGCAATCACAGCAGTGTTGATTTAGGGCCATATGGCATGATTATGAGTGTGATATTGCTTATATACAACAGTTCACTAAACATGTAAAAAAAAAAATAATAAAAATAAATAAATAAATAAAAAATTGGAAAAACTGAGTATGGTCATAAAAAATGCATTTGTGCATGGAACTACTTTCTTAGGCCACGGATCAGAATCTGCCGTTGCTGGTTCAAAACAAATAATGCATCCAAGCCTCTCAAAAACATCACTTTAGAACTAGTAGTATCATGGCTTGGGCTGTTTCTTACATGTTATTGGAGAAACAAGGATGTATGTGTGTGTGTGTGTGTGGGGGGGGGGGGGGGGGAGTGAGAGACAGAGAGAGAGAGAGAGAGAGAGAGAGAGAGAGATGGAGCATGTGCGATCAGCTGTTGATGATGCTGTAGTTTGTTACTCAGCTTTCTGAAGATAATGTCATCTTATTGAAATTCATCCTATTTTGCTCAGTGGAAAAATAGCCGTCCATGCGGGGGTATTCCTCCCTATTTTGAAGTTGCTGGTGCACAAGAGTCATTCACTATAGAAACCGCAATCTCCTCAAGGTGAGTGCCTTGAGTATAATTAATCAGTCTGTTGTGTCTCTCAGTTGTGATGAGCCATTTAAAGTTATTTCCTAGCTTTAGTAGTGTAGTAGTAATACAAGTGATCATGGAGTGCTGTTGAATGTAAACACTGAGTGACGCTGACTCACTTCACGTCACCAACTGGCTCATATTACACACAAAAATGGTCTTTTGCCTCTACCTGCTGGCTAAAATATGTAATGTCACAATATTAAATGTAAAGAGACAGATAGCTCTTAACACATCTGCACTGCTCTTACACTTTAGTTTAGAACAGCACGAACACAAGCTGAGTGATACATACAGTGAAGCGTCCGAGTGCTGATGGTATGACACCATCAGTACTCATGGAACATCTCTCGTCCAATCAGATTCGAGGACCGGAACTAACTGTTTTATATATATATATATATATATATATATATATACACACACACACACACACTGGCAGCCAAAAGTTTGGAATAATGTACAGATTTTGCTCTTATGGAAATAAATTGGTACTTTTATTCACCAAAGTGGCATTCAACTGATCACAATGTATAGTCAGGACATTAATAACGTGAATAATTACTATTACAATTTGAAAACAAATTTGTGTGTCTTGTCGGGCACTTCTCAAGCACCTTACAGTCTAGCTGATCCCACAAAAGCTCAATGGGGTTAAGATCCATAACTCTCTTTTCCAGTTATCTGTTGTCCAATGTCTGTTTCTTTGCCCACTCTAACCTTTTCTTTTTCTGTTGCAAAAGTGGCAGAACACTGACGATCTGACATTTTCTTCTCCATTGCATCCCATAGCTGCTCTATAGGATTTAGGTCAGGGCTCTGGGAGGGCCATTCTAGGACCTTCATTTTATTTTGTGCAAAGTATTCTTTCAATAGGCGGCTGGTATGCTTTGAATTGTTATCCTGTTGAAAGAGCCACTTCTGTGTCTTAAATAATTTCTTTACTGATTTCTGCAGGTTTGCATCAAGAATTTCTCTGTACACTCCAGAGTTCATGATTCCATCAATGAACACAAGCTCACTGACACCACTGTAAGAGAACTCTGACGTTTCCACCTTTCCACAGTACCCTTAGTGCAGTGTGGCTGGAATTATTCCCCTGCCTTTCTCCACACAAATACTCTGCCATCAGATCCATGCAAGGTCAATTTGGACTCATATGATAATAAGTCAGTTCTCCAAAAGCTGCTGTCTTTATGTGCATTTTCTTTTCAATTTTATCCTGGCTTTCTTATTCTTCAAGCTAATGAAATGTTTCCACTGGATTACTCTCCCTATGTACCCATACTCATTGATCCTGTTTCTAATGGTCTACGAACTAAGTTGTATGGTAACTACAATCCTTGCAGCTGTTTCTTGCCGGTTTCTCTTGAATTTACAAAAAAGGATCCTGTCCAATCTGCTGGTTGTCTTTCTGGGTCTGCCTGTGCGCTTTGTTCACATTCACAAGTCCTTCATCTTTTAACTTTCTATACCCAATTGTGTGGATGGAAGATTTTGTTTTTTGCTTATCTGGCAAGAGCACCTATGTTAAAATGTTAGAGTGTTGATGTTCTATTGTGGATGAACTGAAAGATTTGGTGGTTGAAACCTGGAGGAAACTTTCACTACAGCTTTACAGAAACTTGTTGAATCTATGCCTCGACGTTGTCTAGAAGTTCTGCGAATGAAAGGATTGCAAACTAAAAACTAAAACACTTGAACTTGTAATCTTTAAAGAAGCCATTATCAATATTTTTCTTAATTTTAAACCATATATCTGTTGTTTTATAATTTAAAATATAAAAAGGTTATTTTTGTTAAATGTTCTGCTTTAAAGGTGTGCTTATGTTTTCTTTCTTTACAAAAAATGCAAATTGGTTTGATATTTTGTTCTCAAATGCAAAGGAATTCATGCATTTTTAAGTTGATCTTAAGCATCCAAATACTTTTTAGGGCCACTGTATATATACTACATATATATATATATATTTCTTATTATAGATTTCCCTGAAAGACTTGGTATTTTATGTAATTTTGCCTCTCAAGTAAATGTGTCTTGTTTTAAAGATGGTTTTATTATTTTACTAGAAAACAAGACAAAAAATTATTGAGAAAATGATCAAAGAAAATGTGTATGCTTTGTTACTGCCTCTAGAAGACAAAAGATTCCTTAGTATCAATAACGTAAAGTTCACCACATTGTCAAACAGTGCAGTGGAAATCACAATGTAAGCATTTGAAGCAACCAGAGAAACAAACAAATGTCAAAAACATAACTCAATTACAATCTACATTTCTAAGCAGACCGTTTAGATTAGTCAATCTACTGAATGCAAGTTTTAAACTAATCTGACTTGTCTCCAAAAAAAATAAATACAATTTCTCCATGCCATTGTGTGTCAAAACTCACACTTTAGTCTTGTGGTATTTGTAACTATATAACAGGGTTCAGAAACATTTGTTCCATGAAATGCCCCATACATTTTGGTTAATCCCTGTGTCCTTAACTAATCTAAACTGCACCTCAATATAAGTGGGTTGTGCATGTAAAAGGATGCATTCTGCACTATCCAATGGTTCATACAGCGTAGTTCATTCGGGTAGCACTGCTTCATTTCACTTTAAAGGGATAGTTCACCCAAAAATGAAAATTCTCTCATCATTTACTCACCCTCATGACATCCCAGTTGTTTATTAGCCGAGACATTCTTCTCAAATTCTTTGTTTGTGTTCTTCAGAAGAAAAAATAATACACATCTGGGATGGCATGAGGGCGAGTAAATGATGAGAGAATTTTCATTTTTGGGCGAACTATCCCTTTAAGATTTTTTGGTTTGTGACTTCAATTAGGAAGGATTACCATACCTAAAATAAACAAATAAAGCATATATATAGAATTGTCATCGATCCCGTTCTTATCGCATAGGTGCTGATGATTACACTTATGCGCGTGCATAAAGTTGCGACTATATACAGTACCATGCGATTTGATATTACACTGGCAAGTAAATTTGATACATGTTGCCAAATACTCATCTAAGCCTGACACACTAAGACACAGTTTTTGTTTTGCTAAATGGAGAGCTTTTTGGTTACTATTCATTTGTAATGATAAATCTTAATGCAGTGATGCATGCTGTCTGAGACAACTAGGAGATCATTTGGTAACAGTGCCAGTCCACGAGGGCTGCTCAGTCCATTAGACACCATCACTCGTCCTGCCCCTTCTGCTGGATAAAGAAGCACTCGATGCTGTTCTCCCCAGTCTGCCACCAACACCGCCCCATCCTTATCAATGCAGAGGCCCCAGGGACAGGAGAGTACTGGTCCTATACTGGAGCACACACCCAGAATCCGTAGAGTGTCCCATCCTGGTCCTAGAATCTTCACACAAGGCTCCTGCCCTGTCTCGCTGCCTCGCTCAGAAACTGCGATCAGGCCAGAGTTCAAGCATGCTGCCACTAAATAAGGCCTGTGGAAACCAGTCATCACTGTGCGTTCCAATCTGGAGCCAGTTTTAGGTTCAAGTTTCAGTGCAGTAAGTGTACCCTTTCGTATGTCTGCAACAAGGAATTCATCTCTCTGGGTAACTGTCACTCCCCTTGGTGCTTCCAGCTCATCTTGAGGCACTCCTGCAATGTAGGGTCCCCCTCCAAATGTTTGGAGGAGCCGCCCATGCCGACTGAAGATAAGGAGAGCTCTCTCAGCTGCACAGCTCAAAGCAATTAGACCCTTGGCATTAACAGCCACGTCAAAATAATTGCGGCAGCGTCGTGAGGTGCCTCCTGAGTCATTACTCGGCGAAGTCACTTGTTGTAGGACATTGCCATGAGCATCAGTAACCTGGATGCGAGCATTTCCACAATCGACAAGGAAAAGTTGGCCTTGTGGAGTTGCATGAACACCACTGGGCAGCATGAGATCAGCACGTCCTGAGCCCTGTTTACCAAACTGCCAGACAAGACGAACTTCTTCAGGTGCCAATGATTCTGCATCCTCCTCCAGCTCTTGGAAGGCTGGCTTAATTCTCTCTCGCCAGAGCCTGTCATCATTTAAAGAATTCTGCCGCCCTCCTGTAAAGTGGTTCAGCCTGTTCTGAGATGAGCTATCAATAACAGACATAGAGAGTGAACGAGACACTCTACAGGAATGAGTACTATGTTGTTGGGTGTTTTTTTGAGAGTTACCAAAGTTACCATGGCTGGGACAGGATTTAATCTGTGACATCTCACTTTTTCTTTTGAAGCTGGAGCTTGAGAGGGAGGACAGATGACTTTTAGTAACTGTCAATATGTTGGACTGCTCTGCTCTAGTTCCACTGAGAGATCGGCTGCAGTTGGTCAGGTCGACAGTTGATCTGGACAGACGGGCAGTAGGACGTAGTAAATTTGTGTAATCTCTAGGGGAGCTGACAATGAAAGTGTACCCAGAATCCACACTGTCTGCAGGGGATGGGGGCCGATTGTGGGCATGGTCATCTGAGGATGCACTCAACTGAGAATAAGACCTACCACGTAAGAAATGGTTGTTGCTGCCTTGAACAGAGAGGAGCTCTCTGGGGCTCTGTGGAGATAAGTTTGGGTCAAACTGCAATGTTTCTCTGGAAGACCTGGTCTTTCGGGCATTAGAAGACCATTTTTCTTGGTGGTCAGACTGATGCAAGAACAAGCCACCTTGTTCTTGGTGAAACTGCTCTGGAGATGTAGAGAGTTCTCTTTGCCTTCTTACTCTCTGTAAAGAAAACTGTGTGATTGGTCCATTTTGTTTATGCCCAACATCCTCTCCCTCTGTCTCTCCTTGACTAAGTGATGGTACAGCCCAAAAGAGCTCATCTCCTTTGCACTCAGATGAAGGTGATTCACATTCATCCTCCTGTGATGAATCACGTTCACATGGGACTTGTATTGGGGACCTATGATGTAACTGTGTGAATTGAAGTTTTACCTCCTCCCCCGATTCTTCATCACTTCGGGCAGACAAACGGAGTTTCCGGACAACTCTCTGGTTACCACTACTTGATGAGTCCCTTGTCCTTGGCCCAGAGCATAGGCCAGAACTGGTTCCATCAGTTGTGCTCAGTCCTTTTCCACCTACATGACCCTCACTGTGTGCTTCAGTGGTATGGAGGGAACACATTTGTCCCTGCTGCCCACAGCCACCAACAGGAAGATGAACATTGTGGTCTTGTACCTTGATCTCACCAAATGTTACAGTATTTGGTTGAGCACTGGTTTTAAAAGATACACGTTTGAGTGCAAGCGAGATTTCCCAAGACTGGACCAATTCTGACACACTTTTAAGAAGCTGATCCCGCCTCTGATTGCCCTCTCGATCCTTATTACCATCACCACCCATTTCCTTTATTAGTTCTCGGAGTTTGATGACTTTGTACAATCTCTGGTCCACCAATTTTTTTCCAACCCTTAAGGCTGCTGCATTCTCCCTCTGCACCTGTTCCAGTCTGCGCTGTAGATCCCGATGATCCTGTTCTACCCTCTCCAGCAGACGGCGCTCCTCCCTTTGGGCTCCAAGTAGTGCACGATCCACGGCACGACTTACTGTCTGTGCTTCAGCTATTTGTTGCTCTCGCAGCCGTCTGAGGTCTGTCTCACATCTAGCTAAGTCACATAGTGTCTGTGTAGCCCAACATGGTAAGGAAAAGGAAGAGGCTACAGCGCTAGGCTTTGGGTCCTCATGGCCTTCTAAGTCTGACTGTGCTGATGGGCTTAGAGGGGGCTGTGGAGAGGTACTATGGGAGGTTTTGCTGCTCATTGGAGACCCAACAAACATTGCATAGGATTAGGAGAGTTTGCTGAGGCTTTGAGACTGGTATTAAATAAAATGACTTTTCATCATTGCCTATTTTGGACCTGTTAGGAAAGGTTCAGAAAGAGAGAAATTATTACTTGGGTCATTAGAAACAATTAGCTTCTAAATTATTTAGTATGTTTTTAAAAATCAGGTATTTAGCTTAGAAAACGTATTTTTTATAACAAATATGTCTAAAACCACAATAATATACAATTTAAGCACAAAACAAAAGTACAGAGATTGTGAAAGCTCACCAAAAGATCCACTGACAGGTGAAAAATATAACCTGTCTCGCTGCTTAATCGTGTATGTGTGTTACAGTTATATCAGTTTACACACACATTCAAATACAAAATCCAGCTGGAAAGCACCATTGATACTGAGACACATAATCAACATTTCATAAAACATGTTTATGGCTTGTGAAATTTGGTTTAACAGCAGACACATGGCACTTCCACTTGCTGTTTACGCAAAAATAAGCCCTCTTGTCATTTTTGCTTCTCAAAGAGAAATTGCATAGGCATTTTTTGGACATACTCTGGAGCATTTTATTTAGCTCAAGCTGCAAGTAAACTGACAAGTTCATCAGGCTCCAGGAAACTTGAGATAAAAAGATAAATGTAAGGATCAACATGAATTTGATGAGCTATTAAAACTCTCTGGCCTGAAGGGAGTAGCACTAGAGAGAATTTTTGTAGTTTGAGTGGGAGGGTAAACAGCTTTTGGAATTGTTTCCTACTGTCAGATACTCATTTAGTGTTCTGCTGAGAAGGCCTCTGCCCACCAGAATCCATCTCAGAATTCTGCAAATGCCTCATTGAATGTCTCTTATGCACTGCATTCACAATGCAGGTGAACGAGCTCATGTTATACTTATATTTCAGAACAAGACAACTTAATATCAGTGCACTTTTCAGGTTATCATTTTTTAATCCACTCATTACAGATTGTGTAAGCAAAACAAGGAGATATAGTTGACCTGGTGCAACATACATCAAGTGCCATGACAACATATTTTATTCCATTACAGCAATGACAACATATTCTATTGCATTACTTATAATTTGCACAATGCATCAGTACAGTATATACAGTACACACTATGATAATATTGCACAATATATAATACAATATATTATAATTATATTGTACTGTGCATTTAAGTATTTTGTGTGAATGTAGTGCCAGAATGATTGTGGTAAGGTTGTTAAACTGTAAATTATTATCCAAATTATTGCAATTAAATAGTTCATCCAAAAATTAAAAATATGTTATCATTTACTCACACCAATGTTATTCAAAACCCGTATAACCTTCTATCTTCTGGGGAACTCAAAAGGGGGAATTATAAAGTCAGGTGACAGTTGCAAGTCACAGTGCTTTAAAGCTTAAAAAAGGAACCCAACTCTGTCAAGTAGCCCATGCAATTTATGCATAAGTATTCTGAAGAAATACAGTGCAAAATTACATAAATTTCATAATTCTCATTTGTAGGTGAACTATTCTTTTAAGATGCAGTTAAACTCATGATTGCTGCAAATGATTAATACAAAAAATTGAGAATATCCCATTTTTGAAGCTCTGGATACAATTCTCAGAAATATTTAAAATAAAACCGTCGATATTAACATGTTAATGCATTCAATAAAATTAAAATGTTTAATGCTTTGTTTACTTTTTTTAAATGGGGTTAACACATCTACCAATTTGAAATTAGATTCTGACATTTTATTCAGCTTAGTGTGAGTTTGAACACTGGTTGAAATAGGGCAGAACCTTTGCGATGTAAACACACAACAGCGATTATGTGTCAATGGAAGTGATTTAAAAAAAAAAAAACACATCTGGGTTTGTACAAAACAAACCCAGATGTGACTTGACAAAAATAAAGTACTACACAAAAGCACACCAAGTCTTAACTAGCCGCATTCACATGACTCACTGGAGTGAAGCATCAGTGTTTCCCCGGTGCTGCACTGTGCTTTCATTAAGCCTTGTTACGCACTATGATTACCGTACATATTTCATATAAATTATCATTATGTGGGCAGTGCCAGCACTAAAAGCAAACCAAGATGTATTTTTTATCAAAACATAGATAAATATGGCAGAAGCAGTAAGAGTAGTATAGGTAGTATGCCATTGCGATCCAAGTTCTTCTTTGCTGCGCTTTTCATGAGGAGTTCAAAGCGGTGCAAATCACGTGAATGCAGCTTCACAATTACTGTAGCAAAGTGGATAGCCACAGCTGGCAGGCCAGTAAATATTGTGGAGGATAGAGATGTGATGTGCATTACAAAGCATACACAACCTTTGGGGACTAGTTATTTCAATTAGTCAACATCCCACTTAAGGAAACGTTTAATGTTACTTAAATTGGTGGTATTTTAGAGCATTTCTATCTTTATACTGTGGAAGGCTTTGTATGGAAAACATTAATAATATATTTGTGTTACATATTGTTTTGGTTTTCTTTCCTAAGAAGAAGCTAAATGCATTTTGACAAGAAGTATATATAGAGTCAAATTTTAAAATCATTTTTAAAATCAAGATTAAGTGCAATTAAATATTTTAATCAACTGACAGCACTAATTTAAAACAAATCAAACAAGCAGTACAAACAAGCAAACAAACACAAGGCCTTAGAGGTGAAAAGTTGTTTCATCTTACACTTTCATTTTTTTAATTCTTGGAGATAACACCACAATGCAGTCACTCAGCCCACTGTTGTTTGCTGTCGTACTGACTGAAAGTAGGAAACCTTAAGCGGCTTACTTTGGAATTTGATACAGTTTTCTGCCTGGCAGAACACAGTTGCTGAGCAAATTTGAGAAAGAGTGAAAGAAGATAAGAGAACAAAGGATAGTTTTCACTGCCTTTAAATTATTGATGTAGATATATAAGAATTTTAAGATTTTACTTGGTTTGTAAGTGAAAAAAAGTGGTCTTTCCCACTTTACTGATTTGCATGTAAAACATTGACCTTGGCTGACAGATGCTGAGCTGAGAAAAGCGAAGAAACTAAAACTAAAAACTAAAACTGAGGGATCAAGGGAACAATGACTAGATTAAAAAAATAAAAAAATAATAAATAAAAGGGAAATTCAGGGATAGGGAAAGTGTACCAAACAAGCAAATGTGAGTAAAAGAGAGAATATTTCTACCACTGAGGAGATTATTAGCATTTCAAATTCAGTGAGGCAGGCAGTGAACGAAAAAACTGGACAGCTTATATGTGGGAGGCAAAAGACAGACTAAAAAGAAAATGTTATCACAAAACTGAGAAGTGCACTTGCTCTCCCATGCTCATTTACATTCTCACTCTCCAGACTTCTTTCTCTGCTCTTCAAGCCCCTTCAGGCCCAGTATGACATTACACATCAGCACAACACTCTAAATACTTAATTTATGATGGGAAATAAAGCAGTTGAGTGAGTCCAAAGCATGCATGTGTAGTAGGAGGCAGAGAGTTTGAAAAAAATGGAGGCTATTATCAGAGGACATGCCGTGAGAACAATGTTTGACAGTAGTGTGTGCTTACGATGTAAGCTACATGATAAAACAACAGTTGTTTGATTTGGAAAAGGGAAATTTCACCTAACACACACACAATAATAATTAGGAATAATTTAGTAGCAAAATTTCCCCTCATGCAATGTATGTCAACGTTTTAGTATCTTTTCGCTCAGCTATTCACACAATCTGAGACAGCACCTATTCTGTGTAACACTATTTTATGACACTACCTGAAAGGTTGTTCAAGAAAGAGCAGTATAAAGGAAGAGATGTTAGCAAGAAATGTCAAGCAGGAGAATGTATGAAAATATGACATGGGGGATATGATAAATATTATATTATTTACCGTC